>NC_086287.1:94301644-95717064 GCF_963924245.1 Chroicocephalus ridibundus
CGGCACAGTGGGCGCCGCTGCCGACGGCGTGCTGGGGAAGAAGCCGGAGACAGGAGTGCAGAGCCCTGCCAGTACCCCTGGTGGAGCCCCAGGCCCAGGGGGTGGCCAGGCACCACCACAGCAGAGCCGCAGCAGCCCCTCGGCTCCCAGGGAGAGGAGCGAAGAGCAGAGTGTGAGCCACGAGGCCGTCACCGCGGGTCCCGCTCCAGCCCCGTGTGCCGACAGCCTGGCCCCGGCTGGGCTCCAGGAGCTCCTGGTGTCAGCCTACGACCCGCAGCCGCCCAGCCGGGCAGCCGCCCTGCGCCACCTCGCCAGCCTCATCACGCAGCGGGACCCAGAGGCACTTCGGCTTCAGGAGAAACTCCTCCAGGTACCAGGCTCCTGCCGTGGTCCCCGTCCTGCACCGTGGTGCAGAGCTGGGGCTGAGTGTGCCGGTGGGCTGGGGGATCATGTCATATCATCCATGTGATCGGAGCCCTCCAACCTTGCCGTCACCGCCAGCTGAAGGTGCCAGGCAGGAGGGACCGGGGCTGCTGCGTGTGCTCCCAGCTGGCGCAGGGCAGCTGCCGATGGCACTCCCCCCTCCATGCAGGTGTTCCTGGAGAACATACAGCATGAGGACGCCTTTGTCTACCTCTCCGCCATCCAAGGTGAGTGATGTCCGTCCAGGGCGAGTGCTGGTGCTTCATAGAAGGGTTTGTGCCTGGTGGGGCTTTGGGCAGTGAGAGCAAAGAACAGCGGAGCTGCGGCTGGCCGTGGGGGCTCAGCATCTCCTGCCTTCGTGCTGTTCGGTCAAGCCTGGAGCGGCATGCAGGCTCTGTGCCGCGTTCCCGAAGCCGGCAGGCTTCATCTCCCAGTTGTGCTTACTCAGTGGGTAATTAGTTCATTTACCCTCTGACTGAACTGCTGATCTGCACAGACCACAAGTGCCTCCTCAGTGGAGCCCTGGGCAGGTTCACCTTCGGGGCATCCCCCGGGAGAACACCCGGGAGCCAGTTACCGTCCCCATGCCGGGTCCGTGCCACCGGCCTGGGGCTGCGGTAGCACTCCTGGGCGCAGGCTGCGGTTTCAGTGCTGTGTGGGTATGGCCCCGGCACCCCGGTCCTGCTCTGCTGACACTTTGGCTCGCCGGTGTGTTCAGCTGAGGCTGGACGAGGAGCCGGGGCCATGGGATGTACCGGGGCTCTGCCACATCCCTCTGCTCCAGCCAAGGTGGTCAAAACCGACTGGTGCTGGCCAGCCACGTGAGAGTGGAACCACGGTGGCTTTCTCCAGGTTGGTTTCCAGATCCATCACCTCTTATGGCCTTGGAAATTGTTGCCCCCGCTGAGGGGGACAGCAGGAGCGGGCACCTACGCAGCCCCACCGCTGGTCCTGTCCATCAGGCAGGAGGTGAGGGGCAGCAGGCTGGCAGGAGAGCAGCTCTGCCTGCGCCGGGCTGCTGCTGGGGGCACCGAGTGCCACAGCACCTCACGCCACTTCCCAGGAAATCCTCAGTCCCTGCTTGCTCCAGCACGCTCGGCGCAGCCCCATGGCACCGGGCTGCCCGTTGGGGTTTGCAGGCAGGTGCCTCCGCAGCCGGCATGACGCGAGCGTCCTGTGCGCCGGCTGTGCCGGCCGGTTGTGGTGCGCCGGGTTACTTGGAAGGGAGGTGCTGTTCCCATGGCCCGAAGCGATACCGGCACCGCCGGGAGCCTCGGCTGCTGTTGGGAAGGTAACCCTCAGCATTAGCTGGAAAAGGAGCTTATCACTGTGCTTCCCTCTGCCTGTACGGTCTTGAGTGGGATGGGTTTGTCCTTGCCCCGCAGGTGAAACACAAACGCTTCAACCATCCCCGGGTGATTAATGCACCCTGTGCAGCTGCCTCCGTGTTTCGCAGCCCGGCTGCGGCTGTGATTAACCCTGACGCGGTTCCTTGCGGTGGTGACTCACAGCCTGCGCCGCGCTGGCGGTGGCACCTGCGGCGTGCGGTGCTGGCCACTGTGCCAGGCGGGCTCCCCGCCGCCCAGGTCGGGCTCCCCGCCGCAGCAGCAGGGCTTGCCCGCCAGCTGGCAGTGCTGGTGCTGGGACCAGAGCTGGCTGTCGCAGCACCGCTGGGTATCCCAGGGACGATCTCCAGCGATCGGAGGTCTGCCAAAGGAGAGGTGGCTGCCCCACCAGACGTGCCGGGGCTTGTGGAGGGTAACCCATGCCAGGCACCCTCCGATAACCGGGGAACGGGGTTGGAGGTGAAGGCAGCTGCTCCTGGAGGGCTCGACCTGACTCAGCGCTTGGCACTGCTGGGGCAGCCTCTGCCGCTCGCCCTTTCCCTGGAGAACAGCTGCCTTTCCCCATCGGAGAGGTGCCCGCTGCCCGGGCTCTGGCTCCCAGCCTGGGCCAGGCAAACCCAGGGAATTCGTGGAGCCCCAGCAAGGATAAGGACACACCAGCAGTGTCTGCCCGGTGGCAGGGATGTGGGAGCAGCGACCAGACACTGTGCCCGAGTGTCACCTGTGGTACCCGGCTGCCCCGACGCAGGGCCAGCCTGGGGCGAGCCCCGCAGTGTCCGATGGCCGGCATGCCGAGTCAACGCTCGGTCAAGCAACATTAACCAGCAGCAATTAGTGGGCACCTGCTGCCAACTGCTAAATTATTTATTTTTCAGCTTGGCACCCAGCTGGACCTGGCGCTGGTCTGCCATGGCGCTGTGGCTTTGCACAGAGGGGCTGCAGGGCTGGCGGGGTGCAGGGGGTCCCACGGGTGATGGCTGCATGAAGGACGCTGGGTCGGTTCCTCTGCCAAGCGTGGTGGCACGTGCCATCCTCGAGCCTGGCCCTGACCCACGCTTTCCTCTCGCTCTCCCCCCAGGCGTTGCCCTGCTCTCCAGCGAGTATCCAGAGCGGATCCTGCCTGTCCTGCTGGCACGGTACGGGTGCCCGGTGCGGGGCACGGAGGACACCACGGCCACCATCACCAGGATGAAGCTGGGCGAGGTGCTGATGCGTGTCACCCGGGCACTGGGTGAGTCTGCAGCCGCGTCCATGGGCACGGCAGTGCTGGCCCCTGCCAGCAGCCATGGCACTACTCGCCCCTCACTGCTCTCTGCCATGCAGCCAGGCCCGGGGGGCGAAGCCATCGGGGGCTTCTTGTTGTCCGGAGGTGAGAACCAGCTCCCACAGCCCTACCGCGGGGGGCTGGAAGCCGAAGGGCAGCTGGTTTGCCGGTGGGCAGGAGCAGGGCGGTGGATCCTGCTGGCAGCCCACCGTCCCCTCGGCTGGCAGTGCTGGGCTCAGAGGCTGCCGGGAAGCGCCTGGACACGCAGGGCTGAGGGGGAAAAGCTGGATGAGGTCTTTCCGGCAGCTGTTGTTGGGACACGTCCTAAAACGCCTCCTCTTTCTCCCCGGCAGAGGCCAGGCCAGCAAGAGCATGTGGCCACAGCCAGGGAAGGTGGCAGCTGGTGTCCCTGCTGCCCGGGCAGCCAGGTGGAGGTCCCCGGTCACCGGCCGGGCACTTTGTTCCCCGGGTTGGCTGTGACAGAAGTTGCCTGGCCTGATGGAGCTCTCCTCCAGGGCACAGCCACCACCGCAGAGTCCCCTGGCCATGGTGGCATCCCTGAGCTCTGCTGGCTGCGGGTGTTCCACCGGGACCAGCGCCGCTCCCCTGCCCTGCTGCCGGGATGGGGATGGAACATCCCACGGGCCAGCACCCCCATCTCCTCCCCATGGAGCTCCAGCGAGCGGTGTGAGTGGCAGCAGAGCCTCTCGGTCTCTGAAGGCCCCTGGGCGATGTCCGTGTGTCCATCCCTTGCCTTGCCCGGCGCTGGGTTTCCCTCGGCAGCTGCCCGCAGCACGGCTGGCAGCAGGACAGTGGGCACGGCCTCCGCCGCGGCTCTCCCCCCTCCCCACGGTGCCTCTGCCGCGGGCAGCAACTCCGGCGCGTCCTGGCTCGCCTGCGTATTTATAGAACAAATCGCATGAAGTTGTTATTGTTGCAAAGCTTCAGGATTCAAGAGCAAGGATTTATCCGGCGCTTCCAGAAACGCTCTGCTCTGTGCAGCAGCGCTGCTGCGGTTCGCAGCTCTCCTGCGGCTGCCTGGGGACGGCTGTGCCTCCCTCCTGCTCTGCCCCTGTCCCCGTCCCTGCCCACCATCCCTCTGGAGTGGCTTTTTTCCCATCCAGGAGGGGATTTTGCAGCGGGCACCCATTGCCCAGCAGACGTCTGGCATGGGCAGCGTGGCTGGAAGCGCGTGGCAGCCCCGTCCCAAGCGCGTGGTGCCCTTCCTCTGCCTCCAGCAACACGGGGCCAAGCGCCGCACGAGGGTTCATGGAGACCTTGCACCAACCCTGTTAGCTTTCACTGCAGACCCGCTAAATCTGCTCCAGGTGCGCCACAGCCGACCTTTTTCCTCCTCCGTCAGGGAGCATGTGCATTACTCTCTGCAGAAGGGGGAATGCTCCGTGCTCCTTCTGTGGCCGTCCGGCATGAGGCCAGTGTGCCCTTGGATGCTCAGACCATCCAGAGCTGGTCAGACTGCCATAATCCCAACTCCTGATGGTGCAAGCATGGAGCAGGCTGCGTTCCCCCAGAAGCATGGCTGGCCTTGGCATCATGGTGCCGCCCCAAGCTCTCCTGCCCTGTGCCATGCAGGATCCATCCCTGCCCCTCCAAGCACGTGATCCGTTGGTTTCAGGGTTGGCCATGCAGGAACAGTGAAGCTACGATGGGACAGTCCTACAGAAGGATGTGTCTGCCTGCCGCCTTCCCTGTTCCTGCCCAGCCCTTGGCCATCGCATCAGTACTTCCCCTCCTTGCGCTCAGCCGGTGCTGCCAGGCTGTCGGCGTGCCGGCGGTGCAGGGACTGGCCCGTCCCCAGCCCCTCGCAGCAGTGGCCCCAAGCCCCCGCACGCAGGGTGATGGGGTCCCACCACTGCCCACGGGGCTTATTCCCGTCCCTGCATCCCGGAGCATCCTGGGGCATCCCCGCACATCCCACTGTCTCCATCGGTTGCAGAATGGGGTCCGAGGGGTTTACAGGGCTTGGGAGAGCCGGGAAGCCACCAAGCTGGTGGGCCAGGTAGCCTGGCAGAGCTTCCTCCTTTCCTCAGTTCCTCCCAGGCGAGTGCTTCCCCACGCTCCCCTCGGCCGGAGCAGCCCCTGCCCGGTGGGAGCTGTGTCCGCACCGTGGGACGCGTGACCGCCGTCCTGGGGCACCTCTTGTGCTGGGTGATTGTGGATGCCGGTCACGGGCTCGGCACGCCGACCTCTAATTAGGCGGCTCACACATCCGCGGGCGCCTGTGTGTGCTAATTGGAGTGTGGGGGGGGGTTGTGCAGCTGAATTACGTGAGAATTTGGGCTTCGCGCTTCGTTTCTGTGTGCTTTATCTGCGGTCACCTCTGAACGGCCCCGCGGGAGCCGGGAGGGGGACGACGTGTGATGCACCAAATGGCCCCAGACAAAGGTCTTTTCCGTGGGGTGTGTGCTGTCAGGGTTTGCCGGCGCCTGGGGGACTGCGCCGCGGTGTCCTCATCCCTGGCATCACGGCGAGTCCCTGCCGAGGGTCTGTGTGTGCCAGCTCCCCGCACCGGGGAGCCGTGCTCCAGATGTTGCATCCAGCTGTTCTCTGGTGCTGCAAGGGGGTGATCCAGCTGCTCCCGATATCGCCGGGGCTTTGGCAGGAAGGCGCTGTGGGGTTTTCCTTGCCCGTGACGTGCCGCTCTGCTCTCTCTTGCAGGGGACGTGGTGTTCAAGCACCGGGAGCCGCTGGTCCAGGCCTTCCTGCGGGGCGCGCGGGACCCCGACAGCACGCTGCGGGCCAGCAGCCTCTCCAACCTGGGCGAGCTCTGCCAGCGCCTTGGCTTTCAGCTGGGCTCCATCGTCCATGAGGTATCGGCTCCATCCCGGCACTGCCGGCCCCTTCCCTGGGTCCCTGCCTGGGGAGCATGGGGCCATGGCTCATTAAGAGGGCGGTTCGTTAGCAGCTGGCAGTGCTGGGGTGCTGAGCGCTTGCTGCTGGGGACACAACAGCCTGGGGGGGTTCTGTAAAGGACACGAGTGATATTTGCTGATATTGCAGGGTGTAAAAGTCATTGGACCTGAAGCAAAACGCTCAGGAAATTATAGCCCTGATTTTTAGGGCTAAAAGCTTTATTATCAGCTAACAATGTGGCTTGTGCAGGGAAGCGATAGCCCAAGGAAATGCGGCGGTGCCTGCTCCACCCATGGAACTCAGTGCAGGAGACCTGGGGGCACACTTAGTACCTGCCAGAGTCACCTCCTCCCACTTAATGAGACCTCGTTACCCTTCCCATTATCACGTTGCAACTGATGTGCAGCTGATGGCTGGCAGGGCTGCCCGGCCCTTGCCCCGGCTGCGGGCTCCTGGCGAGATACGGCTGCCAGAGCCGTGGTCCCAGTGGGATGAACCTGGCTCTCGGAGGTCTTCTCCTCGGAGGTTGGAGGGGGGCTTGCTGGGAGGTGCTGGCATCACGGTCCGGCAGCCCTCGTGCCGGTGGGTCTGTGCCCCCATGGGAGCCGGAGCTTCGGCCTCTGGTGCCTCCCGGAGCTGGAGGGAGGTCAGGAGACATCAGGGATGCAGCGCTCGGGCTTTCTCCCCGGTCCCCGCTCGCAGCCGCTCGGCATCGGTACCGGCAGCGTTTGATGAGATGCCAATGCACCACACGCAGCTATTTCGGGAACACGCTAGCTCTGCTAATTCTCCCGGCTGTCACTGCCGGGCGTTTAATTAGGTTCCTTCGACTCTGCCTGCTTTTTATAAAGCTTTCTAAGGCATCTGCATGCCGCGCAGCACCTGCGAGAGGGAGGGCTGCTCAGTGCCCTGCGCCCCACAAAAAGCTGATCCCCTCCAAGCTGGGTGCCGGCAGGGGAACGCACGGCTGCCCCAGGCTGGGCGCAGGGGTCCCATCCTCATCCTCCAGCTCCAGGCCACCGAGGGACATCCTCACCACCCCAGGGGAGTCCCGAAGGTGGGGCCGTGGCCAGCTGCTCTGCCAGGTCCCCCCGTGTCCCCTTGCCCCTGCTGATGGCCCCCTGCCCTGTCCCCACAGGTCACCTCCTGCTTGACAGCCATAGCCAAGACGGACCCTGAGGCGGAGGTGCGAAGAGCTGCCGTGCACGTGGTGGTGGTGCTGCTGCGGGGACTCAGCGAGAAGGCCACCGAGGTGGGTCACCTCCCCGCTTGTCCCCCAGGCAGCGGAAGCCTCCGCCAGGCTCCTGGACATCCACCCAGCACCAGTACGGTGCACCTCGGGCATGGCCCCTACCCCCGCAGGGCTCATTCCCAGGCAGCTTCCAGGGAAAATCCCGAGAGAATGGGACCTCCAGCTTGTCCCTCCCCCCTGCAGGGCTCCTTCAGCACCCGATCCTTCGTGGGGTAGAGGGGACTTCGTGGGGGTGTCCCTCTGAGCTGCTTGGCTGTGCCACAGGGCAGTGCTGTGCTTCAGGGCAGTGCCAGCTCTTGGGAGCCGTGGGAGTTGTTCATCGCTGATTTGACTTGGAAATGCCCGGTTTTTCCACTGGCCATGTCCTCCCTCCCCGATTCCCAGCAATGAGCGTGTTGGGACTCAGCTCCCATGGAGGAAACAGCCAGTTCCCCACGGGAATCCCTGCAGCAGGGATCTCGGCGTCCCCTCGTGCCCCCGTGCCGGAGGGATGCCGCGATGAGCCGCTGTGCCGGACAGCACTGCTGGCGTGTGAGGAAACTGAGTCACGGGAGGGCTGGGGCTCACGCCTGGGGCAGGAGGAGGGTGGTGGTGGTGGTGGTGGTGCCGCCGTGTCCTGGCACCGGCAGCGTCGGTGGAAGGGGCAGCATCATGCCTGCTGGGGCATGCCGAGGGTTGCGTTTCGGGTTGTTGCGGGTGCGGGTGAGACGCCGGCGGGTGCTGACGATTCTCCTGCCCGCTCTGCCCAGGTGCTGCAGGATGTCCTGCGGGACCTCTACCGCCTGCTGAAGCACGTGGTGGTGGCCGAGCCCGACGGCGCGACAGTGCTGCATGCCCAGCTGGCTCTGGAGGAGCTGGACGCGGTGATGAGGAGGGTCCTCTTCCCCCCGCAGACGCTGGAGAAGAAGATCGTGGTGCTGCCATAGCGGCACGAGGCCACAGAAACGAACTCTTTGGTCCAGCATCTGGACCAAGCGGCTCCCTGAGGGGAAGGGTTTGCTGAGCCCTCGGGACGCTGCTGGCAGGTGCCAGCCAGGGAGGAAACTGCAGGCTGGGGAGGGCGGGCAGCCGCCGCTGGGCTCCCCACAGCCAGGGCAGCGAGGGCTTGTTTGCAGGGGATTAAACCGAGACATGCTCAGCCCTGTGTCAGTCACATCGCTGGGAGCCACGCAAAGCCCCCGGGTGCCGTCCTGGCCCATGGCTTGGCTGTGCTCGCCCTCGCACGCTTGGGGTGGCAGCAGTGGCACAGGCCCTGGCGAGCCCCTGGGTCCCCCGGGAGGGTGGGCATCATCCCCCAGGGACAGCCCTGGGCTGGGGGAGCAGCTGATGGGGCCGGCGCTTCGGGCTCCCCTGTGGCCAAACAGCACCATGTGCCATGGCTGCCCCTGAGGGGAGCCAGGGGGGAGCTCTGCTCTCTGACCCCCCAGTGTGGGCAGCCGCGCACCCCAGGAGCTGGCAGGCAGCCGGCTGCTCACACTGTGGGGCTGCTGGGGGGGTCCTGGGGATGCTGGGGGGCTCTGGGAGTGCCAAGCTGGCCAGCAGCTCTTCCACACCTGCACACTCGCTGCCGCGTGCCCGTGGGCATGGAGGGAACCTTCCTGCATGCCAGCCATGGGCAAGGGATGACAACAGCTGAACCTGCTTCTAAATGTTGTGATTTTAGCCAAATCTGAGTGATTTTCCTGGGGGGCCAGAGGGAAATAGAAACGGCATTGCCGAGCCCCTGCTCTGCCGCAGCAGTGGGGCCGCGGTGCTGGGAGAGGGGCTGCGCTGGGGGATCCATCCTCCTCCGCAGTGCCGGTAGCAGCACAGCGCTGCCCACCCTGTGCCCGTTCCCGGGGTCACTCTCACCGCAGGGTCTGGGGATGGGGCCCTTCCACCACGGCACCAGGAGCCCACTCCGTGCCGGGGCTGCCGCATGTCCCAGGAGCACGGCCAGGGGCTGCAGGATCCTGCAGGACGCCTGGCTGGGACCACTGCTCGCTGCCGTGTGCTCGGGGACGTGCCGGCATCGGGGTCACCCCTCTCCCTCCAGCCAGGGCAGCCCCTGTGGGTGCTGCGGCACCGTGGTCCCCATCCTGTTGTGAGAGCTGCTGTGTACCCACCGGGCGGGGGGAGCAGGGCTGGGGACAGGGGTGCTGCGGGGTCACACCAGAGGGACACTTTGGGGACCCAGCTCGGAGCCCCCCTCACTGGGCAGCCCCCTCGCACCGGACAGCCCTGCCCCGGCTGCGCAGGGCCGTGGGTACGTGTGTCCCGGCTGCCCTGTGCCATGCCGGATGGTGTCAGGGTCCCGGCACCCCCTTTCCCTGCAAGGCTGGGGGTGCCAGACTGTGTCTCCACCCCCAGCAAAGCCGCCTGCGCCAGACCCACACCTCGCTGCGCCGTGCCGTGCCGTGCCGTGCCGTGCCGCTTGGCCGGGTGTGCACGGACAGTGGGGAGTGCATTGTCCTTGCCGGAGAGCAGCGGCGGCCGAGCGAGCGCTCCTCCTCGCTCTCGCTGCCGCCAGCCCACGCCGGTGTCGGTACCGGTGCCGGGATGCAGGCATGCGCCGGGATGCTGCCGTACCGGCTGTGCCTCCCCAGGGCCTGCCGCCAGCGTCAGAGGACGGTTTTTGAATGAAAAGTCTCTTTTGGTGCCGCTAGCCGTCCTGCTGTGGGGAACAAGGAGGCGGCTGTGCTGGAGGAGAGAGTTTGGTTTCCACCTTGGGCAGCGCTCCTGTGGCCAGCCGCCGGCCGGCAGCGGGGAGGGACACCCAGCAAGCTGCCCACGCACCAGAAGGTAAGGGGTCACGGGGCAACCCTGGGGCCGGGTCCCCACCAAGGGGCACTGGGGAGGGCTGTGGGGTGGGGACTCGCTGCCCCTGTCCCCTGTCCCCCTCCCCGCTTTCCTCAGATGGGCACCTGCAGCCACGGTGACCCCATGTGCCCCCAGCAGCACCGTAGCGATGGCACAGGCACAACCATGCCAGCTGTGACCCCACCACGCTGGGTTTCGCACCTCCACACCCCACCACGGCTCAGACGAGCCACGTGGGAACCTGCCGGTGGTGCTGAGGGTCCTGGCGGGTCCCTGCTCTGTCCCCACCGTCCCCGGGCTCACCAGTCCCCTGGCACCTGCTCTGGGCACTGGCACCTACAGCGGGGAGTTTCCAGCTGGCATCACCACGGTGCCGGGGGTTTCAGCTGAGGGGGACCCACCTGGACAGGCTACTCCCACTGGAGGGATGCCCTTTCCCGGCTCCCAGGCTTGGGAGGCTCCGGGCCTGATCCCGGCACCACCTCGCACCCAGCTGCCAGCCCAGCAGGACACAATGACCTGGTTCCTCAGGGTGAGGAACCCAAAAGTGCTGGATTTGAGCCCAAAGACGAGGCTGCAGCTCTGCTGGACTCAGTGTGGTCCCTCCCAGGGCTGGTTGTCCCCTGCCATCAGCCCTGCACAGGGACATTGTGTGTGACTGGCACATGGCTGCTGTCCCCAGGGTGGCCCTGGTCTTCCCTGTAACCCACCAGCCATGGGGACAGTGTGACACGGTGGGGAAGGCCCTGGGTATCCCCAGGTGGCTCATAGCCATGGCGGGGGACACGGTGGCATGGGGAGGTGACACGGAGGTTACACGTGGGCATCACGAGAGGGGCCCCAAGAGTGGGACAGGAAAACAGGGGGAGACGGGGTGGCCTCCGGAGGTGGCATGGGGTGACTCCGAGGTGTCCCCAGGTGGCCCGGCGCTGCTCTGGATGAGGAGCCGTGGCCGGTCCCTGGCGCGGCGCTGTGCCGGTGCCCGCGGTGCCTGCCGCCGCGCCGGCTGATGCCGGTGCCGGTGCCGGGTGATGCCGGTGCCGCTCATCGCTCCCGCAGTGCGGGGCTGGGGCCGCTGCCAGGTGTTGCCGGTGCCGAGCGGGGTCCCCGCGGGCTGCGGGCGGTGCCGGGGGTACCGGGCGGTGCCGGTGCCGGCGGTGCCGGTGCCGGTGCCGGGCGGGGCCCCCGCGGGCTGCGGGCGGTGCCGGCCCCGCCGCGGTATAAGGGGCTGCGAGGGCCGGGGCGGGCGCACAGCGGCGGCGGCGGCGGCCGGGGCGAGCGGCGGCACCGGCACCACCACGGTGAGTCCCGGTCCCGGTCCCGGTCCCGGTCCCGGTCCCGGTCCCGGTCCCGGTCCCGGTCCCTCCTTCTACCCTCCGGCCCCGCCGGTGCCGGCTCGGGGCGGTGCTGCGGGACCGGCCGCGGCCCCACCGAGAGCGCGGAGCCGGCACCGGCTGCACCGGGGGCTGCGGGGCCGGGGGGAGCCGGGGGCTGCGGGGCCCGGGAGGGGTCCGGGGAGGCGGGGGCTGACCGGGTGGCGCTGCCGGTGGCACGGGGGTCCCGGGGGCTGGTTCTGCCGGTGGCTCTGCGCCCCGCCTGCACCCCCCCACGTGCTCATGCACCCCCCCCCCCTTACCTGCCTGCACCCCCTCGCCTGCCCGTGCCCCCCTGCCTGCACCCCCTTGCCTGCAGCGCCCTGCCTGCACCCCCGCCCCCCCGCCGTGCCCCGCCGTGCAGCTCCGCAGTCCCGAGCGGGTGCCCGCTGCCTGCCCGTGCTGCCGGCGCTGCCCGTCCCCGGGTCCCCATCCTGCAGCGGGGTGCGGGTCCGGGAGCTGCCGCCCCCCGCTGCCGGGGGTCCCGCCGCAGGCTGTTGGGGGTTCTGGGTGGCCGTGCCCTTGCAGAGTCTCTCCCCTGCAGACACCCTGGGTCCGGGTCCCCGGTGTCCCCGTGCCCTTCCCTGTCCTCCAGCCCGGCCCCGCTGCCCGGCCACCACCAGGGGTCCAGGAGCGGCCACATCCCCTCTTGGCTGGATGGGGCTGGGCTGTGGGTGCGGGCACCACACACAGTGGGATGCTCGGGACCCCCACACCTCTCCTGACTCCGTGGAGGCACCGGGAAGGTCTCACCCCCAAACCGATGACCAGTGAGGGACAGGGTGGCCATTGGGCAGCGGAAAAGTGGGGTCCCCCTGCTTTCGCCTTCTGGGGAGTCAGGCAGCGAGTCCTGATGTGGGCTGTTCCCGTGGCCCTGCCCTGACGCTGCCTGGTCCCCCCTAGATGCCAGTGAGCCTCTCCACGGCCCTGCGCGTCGTGGGGACCAGCCTCTTCGCCCTGGCGGTGCTGGGGGGCATCCTCGCCGCCTACGTCACGGGGTACCAGTTCATCCACACGGAGAAGCACTACCTCTCCTTTGGGCTCTACGGGGCCATCCTGGGGCTGCACCTCTTCATCCAGAGCCTCTTCGCCTTCCTGGAGCACCGGCGCATGCGGGGCGAGGGGCGGCCGGTGCGGCTGGGGCGCTCGGTGGCCCTCTGCATCGCCGCCTACCAGGAGGATCCCGACTACCTGAAGAAGTGCCTACGCTCCGTCAAGCGCATCGCCTTCCCCGACCTCAAAGTAGTGATGGTGGTGGATGGGAACGGCCCTGATGACACCTACATGCTGGACATCTTCCACGATGTGATGGGCTCCGAGCACTCAGGCAGCTACATCTGGAGGAGCAACTTCCACGTGTGGGGCGAGGGGGAGACGGAAGCCGGGCTGCGGGAAGGGCTGGCCCGCGTCCAGGCGCTGGTGCGGGGCACCACCTACTCCTGCATCCTCCAGAAGTGGGGCGGGAAGCGGGAGGTGATGTACACGGCCTTCCGGGCGCTCGGAGACTCCGTGGACTACATCCAGGTGGATGCATGGGGTGGGTGGGTGGGGGGGTGGGTGGGATGCGGGCGGCGAGCACCCTGCACGCATGGCCGAGCAGAGGGGCTGCGGGAGGAGCAGGAGCAGCTCCGTGAGCCCGCGGCAGCACCCGACTGCCTGGCGCTGGATCAGGCCCCGCGCACCAGCTGCAAGCCACCAGCACCGGGGTTGGGGGTGAAGTGCCACTGGGGTGGCCCTGCCTGCGCCACTTTGCAACAGCTCCTCGGCACATGCCCTGCCCCAGGCTGGTGTCACCCCGTGGGACAGTGTGGCACAGTGCGGGGTGCCAGGCTCCCACACGTGGGTGAGGGGTGGTGGCCGGGGCAGGTCCCACTGTGGTGCCAGTGGCTGGGGCATGTGGTGGGGCTGGGTGGCCTGGGGCATCAGTGGCCGGGCACCGCAGGGCACTCCGCTCCCTGCCACCGCCTGCCGGTCTCCGGAGCTCTGCCTCGTCTCGCCGGCCGTGGCTCGGGCTTGCCCGGCTGCGGGCTGGGCTGTCTGCCGGGCGCGCGTGGGCGGCGGGAGCGGGGTTCGACGTTCCCTCTGCCCCCAGGTGTGTGACTCAGACACGGTGCTGGACCCCGCCTGCACCGCCGAGATGCTCCGCATCCTGGAGGCTGACCCCCGTGTTGGTGGCGTTGGCGGCGATGTCCAGGTACCCCAGCCGTGAGGGAGGGCACCCCAGGGTGGCAAGGGTGCTGGGGGGGTGTTGCAGCGGTGCCGGGGCTGATGTCCGTCCTCTCCCCAGATCCTGAACAAGTACGACTCGTGGATCTCCTTCCTGAGCAGTGTGCGGTACTGGATGGCCTTCAACGTGGAGCGCGCCTGCCAGTCCTACTTCGGCTGCGTGCAGTGCATCAGCGGGCCCCTGGGCATGTACCGCAACGCCCTGCTGCAGCAGTTCCTCGAGGACTGGTACCACCAGACCTTCCTGGGCAGCAAGTGCAGCTTCGGGGATGACCGGCACCTCACCAACCGCGTGCTCAGCCTGGGCTACCAGACCAAGTACACGGCTCGCTCCAAGTGCCTGACGGAGACGCCCACCCGCTACCTGCGCTGGCTCAACCAGCAGACCCGCTGGAGCAAGTCCTACTTCCGCGAGTGGCTCTACAACGCTCTGTGGTTCCACAAGCACCACCTCTGGATGACCTACGAGTCGGTGGTGACGGGCTTCTTCCCCTTCTTCCTCATCGCCACCGTCATCCAGCTCTTCTACCGCGGCCGCATCTGGAACATCCTCCTCTTCCTGCTGACGGTGCAGCTGGTGGGCATCATCAAGGCCACCTACGCCTGCTTCCTGCGGGGCAACGCCGAGATGATCTTCATGTCCCTCTACGCCCTCCTCTACATGTCCAGCCTGCTGCCCGCCAAGATGTTCGCCATCGCCACCATCAACAAGTCCGGCTGGGGCACGTCGGGGCGCCGGACCATCGTGGTTAACTTCGTGGGGCTGCTGCCGGTGTCGGTGTGGGTGGTGGTGCTGCTGGGCGGGCTGGCCTACACCGCCTACAGCCAGGACCTCTTCAGTGACACCGAGGTGGCCTTGCTCATCTCGGGTGCCATCCTCTACGCCTGCTACTGGGTGGCCCTGCTCACCCTCTACCTGGCCATCGTGGCCCGGCGCTGTGGCAAGCGGCAGGAGCAGTGTGGGCTGGCGTTCGCCGAGGTCTGACTGCGGGGAGCGCCGGGGTGGCCCCGTGTGCCGGGGAAGGGGTGACCGCTACCGGTCCCCTCCTCGCCTGCCACCAGCCCCGGCGCAGCCGGCACTGAGCCGCTGGGTGCTGGGCAGCGCTGAGCGCGCCCGCCGCGGCATTTCTGATCAAGTCTTGCTTTTTCGTTGTTGTTTTTGGGTTTTTTCTTATTATTTTCACTTTTCTGTACGAAGCAGGCTGCTGGCTGGGGAGAGGCCGAGCCGGGGCTGCCTGTCACCGGGCTGGGGACAGCCTCGGTGCTGCGAGGGTGACAGCAGCGTCCCCCCCGCCCTGGGCCACACCGAGCATCCTGGCGAGCCGTGCGGAGCGCTGCTGGCCGGGCTCCCCCCACCCCATCGCCACGGCTGGATCCTCCCACCCTTCGGTGCTTTCTGTGGGGACTTGACGGTCCCCTTCCACGGTGCTATGGCAAAACGGCCCCACGCAGCACCGTGTCCGTCCGGCGCTGTGCTGGCACCGCTGGCTGGTGCTGCCTGCCTCCGCCCCGCGGCCATTGTATGTGCGGGCACGTACCCACGGGGAGCCCCCCGCGGCTCCCTCCAGCCCCTTTCAGGGGGGTCCGGCTGCCCCGGGAGGGCAGCACCTCCCTTCAGCTTTGCCAAAGAGCCAAGGGGGGGACCCCGGCATGCAGAAACAGGGGAAACCGGGGCCGTGGCTTGGCCCCATCGTACCCACCCCGCTGCCTTCCCGGCATCTGTCTAGACAGCGGGGAGACGCTGGGTTTTGGGCTCGGGCATGCAGAGGAGGGCGGGGAAGAGCCGGTTCCCAACCTTTCCCCTCCCTGGGGAATTCACCCGGTCGTCTCCCTTGGGCCCTCTTTTTTTTTTTTTTTTTCCAGGGCTTAAAAACCTTTCTACAACTGAGCATTTAGAATTGCTTTGTTTAATTTAATACGAGGTTTTTTAGAAGACTTTTGTAGCTCTTTGGTATTCATACTTATTGCTAATTGTTTGTAAATCTATTTATTTTTTAACCTGCGGGTTTTTTTGCATATTTTGGAAAAGTCTGTTTTTATATCCTGATGGATTTGTCAAAAATAAAGACTTGCACAGAGAAAAGGCAGCGTGTGGAGAAGAGGCTGGTGGCCCTGGTCCCCCTGTGCCAACACCGTGGGGGGAAGCCCATGCCCAGACAGGGGGTCAGACTCTGCCAGCACCAGCTGCCCCCACAGCTGCAGGGGTGCTTTCTGAGGGGGACATATAGTGGCAGGGAGAACAATCTGTGTGCTGGCACCACTGTGGGTCCTGGCTGCAGGCGGGGGGACAGGCAGAGACAGCAGCACACTGGGAACTGACGAGTCTGGGCAGTGAGAGCAGCCCCCAGCACAGGACAGCTCTGCCCAGGCTCAGAGGAGGTCACTGCCCACCAGGACTCATCTCACCTGGGATGTGCCCCAGAGCTCAGCAGCTCTCAGAAATGGGGAGTCATTACGGGAGAAAACAGTGACACAGGAAGGGCTTTGGGTGCCTGAACATGGGACCCAGCACCCCAAGCTGGCCCTGGAGCCCTCCGGCCAGAGCAGGGACAAGGCCAGGCTGACCCTGGATCTCCACAAGCCCCACCCAGGGCTGCCCGGCAGCAGAGCGGAGCTTACGGCCGCCAGCCCGAGTCCTCACACTTTCTTGGGCACATTGGTGATGATGGGCTTGGGGCGGGTTTTGAAGAGGAGCTTGGTTTTGATGAGGGCGGTGACGGTGTAGTGTGTGTGCGGCCCTGCAGGGCCAGTCTCTCCAGCTCCCCGCTTCACCAGGACGGCAAAGGGCTTCTCCAGCTGCACCACCTTCCCGTAGAGGATGTGATGGCCCACGATGAGCACAGGGACCCCCTGGAGAGAGAAGCAAGAGGCGGAGGGTGAGGATGGGCAGGACGCTGGCTGCCGGGGCCATCCCCGGTAAAGCGGTGGTGGGCTGCCTCACCTCGCGGGTGTAGTGCAGGTCTCCCAGGAGGCTCCCTGCCAGCCCACCGCTCTGCCGGGGCTCAACCTCGCCCTGCAGCTCCACCAGCACCCACTGTGCCAGACCTCCAGCACCCTCGCTGCGGACGAGAAAGGCAGCTTCACCCAGCGGTTCAAACCCTGCCCGGGGCTACGGGCACAGAGCCAGGCGCTGCCGGGGGCAGGATCGGGCCCTCTAGGGCTGTGCAGCCCGCCATGGTCTCACCTGGAGATGACGATCTGCACCATACTCCGGGCCCTGCAAAGTACCGGCAGAGACATGGTCAGCGTGCAGGGAGGGACGGGGCAGGCCCTGCTGTGGGGGGAGCCCCCAGCCCGCCGGGACCGAGGCCTTCCCCGGTATCCCCGTGCCCAGTCCCCCCCTCCCGGGCTCCGCTGCTGCTCCCGGGGCCCATAAACCCCCATACTCAGACACCGCCCCACCCCCCCAGACCCTGCAGTCCCCCCCCCCGCCTCGGGCCGCCGTTGCGCGGGGCGCTAGTGCCCTCCAGCGGCCCCGGGGGTACGGGACCGGGCCGGGGCGGACCGCTCCGCGGACCGGGCCTCTCCCGCCTTCCACTCCCAACCCAGCCCCGGCCGCTTGGCGAAGCCCCCGGCCCGCTCCCCCCGGCTCCGCTGCCGCACCCACGGACGGGCCGCAGCCGCCTCCCCGCAGCGCCCGAATCTCCCGCCGCGCCGCGCTTCTGCTTCCGCTTCCGGTCGGACCTCCCCCAGCCACCACTTCCGTTTCCGGGTGCGCCGCGCGCACGTGGGGTGCGCGCGGGGCGGAGCGGGGCCGGGGCCCGGTGCGGGATGGGGGAGTTCGAGGTGCACCGGGTCCGGTTCTTCGGCCTGGTGCCGGCCGGCGTCCGCTGCCTGGCCTGCCAGCCCCGCGGCGCCCGCCTGGCCCTGGCCCGCACCGACGGCGCCGTCGAGATCTACAACTTCGCCGCCAACTACTTCCAGGAGAAGGTGAGGGGGCCGGGCCGGGCCGGGCCGCACCGAGCTGTACCGGGCCGGGCGTCGGGGTAACGAGCATCCCTCCCCAGATCATCCCCGGGAACGAAGCCCGGTCGGTGGAAGCGCTGTGCTGGGCGGCGGGGGACCGGCTCTTCGGTGCCGGCCTCGGCGGGGAGATCGCTGAGTACGACCTGTCCCGGCTGTGCGTGGCCCACTCGGTCGATGGCGGCGGGGGACCCATCTGGAGCATGGCGGCCAACAGCAGCGGCACGCAGCTGGCGGTGAGTGTGACCGGGACTGAGAGCGGGGTGGCTCTGCTACCCCCGGAGAGGGCTTGCCCGCCCCGCCGGGACTGACCCCGGCCCTCCCGCAGATCGGCTGTGAGGACGGCTCCATTAAGCTCTTCCAAGTCGTGCCCGGGGGAATCCAGTTCGAGCGGAACATGGACAGGCGGACAGGTGAGTCGGGGAGGGCTCGGTATTGTGGTGGCATTGTCCCTCCTGTCTGTCCCGCTGCCCTGGTCTCGATGACAGAGTCTACGGAGTCACGTCTGGAGCTTCCTTCCCCACAGGCCGCATCCTGTGCCTTTCCTGGCACCCGTCAGACACTCACATAGCAGCCGGCTCCATCGATGCCCTACGTGTGTTCAATGTCTCTTCAGGTAACGTGCACCCAAGAGCTGAGCCCAGCCTGTCGCCTGTTTCTTGCCCCGGGGACCGTCAGCACTGGCACATCCTGTGCTTTGGGGGGATCTTGTTGCCACCCCTAACCATCCTTCCCCCATCTCAGGCCAAACTGTCCAGAGGATCATGGTGAATTACCACGTGCACAAAGTGAAGCGCGAGTGCATCGTGTGGAGCATCGCCTTCCTCTCGAGCGGCACCGTTGTCACCTCAGACTCCTTTGGGAGGGTGCAGTTCTGGGACTGGGAACGAGGGACGCTGCAGGAGTCCCACACCGTCAGCACCTCAGCCGTCCTCTCGCTGTCTGTGTCAGAGGTAGGCGAGTCCTTTCCAGGCATCTGGGGCCCGTCTGGTCTCCTGTGTGCAGGGCTGGAGGCGCTCAGGCAGGAGCTGCCTGGCTCGCTGCCTTTGGCCTGGCTGGTCCCTGCCGGCCTCCCGGTACTGCCCTCCTGTTCTTCCCGGTCTGCTCCCGCAAACCCCGGCTTCGTTTCTCTCACCAGAAGGAGGACAGCATCATCGTGGGCACCTCAACTGGGGCCACCTACCAGTTTCAGCTGCTGCCGGTGAAGACAGGCAGCCTGGAGAAGCGCTGGGTGCGGACGAAGCCCTTCCAGTATCACACCCACGATGTGCGAGCCGTGGCGCACAGCTCGACAGCGCTCATCTCTGGGGGTAGGACGGTCTGCGGTCACAAGGAGGGCTTGGGTTTCTCCCCGTGGTACCGGTTTGGCTGACCTCTGCTTGGCTTCCAGGCCTGGATGCCCAGCTGGTGATCCGCCCGCTGATGGAGAAGATGCAGAAGAAGGGCTATGATGCAGCGCTCCGCAAATTCACCTTCCCCCACGTGAGTGCTGCTCTGAGGGGAGGGTCTCATGTCTGGCAAGGCAGGCCGGCAGGGCTGGCTCTTCCTGCGGGAGAAAGTTGTCTCTCCCTGCCCCACTGGGTCCCCTCCCTGGCCCTGGCGCGTCTGGAGCAGGCAAGAGGGTAGAAGTCGGCAAGCTCGTCTTGCTGGTCCTGCTGGGTCTCCATCTCTGGGCTCCTATCCCACGGGACTCAGTCCTTTCTCTCCCCCGCCCTGGAGTCTCCAGCACCCCAGGGCATTTCGGCATTGGCCCAGCCCTTTCTGCCAGGCTGTGGGTTCATGACAGTCTGCCCATTTCTGCACGCAGCGACGCCTCGTCTCCTGTGCCAGGAAAGCCCGGCTGCTTCTCTTCCAGTTCTCCCAGCACCTGGAGCTCTGGAGACTTGGCTCCACCGATGAGACCGGTGAGTTGCAAGGCCCGGCTCTGGTACAAGCCCTGTGGCAGTGCCCGCGCTGCCTGCAGGATTTTGGGCATGAACTGTCTTGCGCTTGGCCGGTGGAGGGGAGATTTAGCCTGGGCCCCTTCCTCCCCACAGCCCTGTGCTGGCGTGGTGGCCAGGGGCAGGGCTGCGTTTCCCAGCGCGGTGCGTGCCTGGGTATGGGCTGCGCGGCTGGTGGGAGGCCGCTCTCGTGCTTCCAGCGGAGCTGGGCAAGGCCCTGGGGAGTTCAGCCTTGGGGGAGGCTGGGGAAGGGTCTGGGCTCTCTCTTGGGCGCTGCTCCCCCAGGATCCCCTGCTGCTCAGCAGGACCCGTGTGGTTTTCCCACCGTCACTGATGTGCCACGTGGTTTCTTGTCATCCCAGGAAAGGATGGCGAGGTCCTTCCCTTGTGCCGCATGCCTGAGCACCTCGTGCAGCTCAAGAGCAAGGTAGGGCTGAGCTGGGGCCAGGGCCCACCCTGGTGCCTGCCCCGCTGCAGGATGGGGCTTGGCAGCCTCTGCTCTCCCTCTGGCAGCTGAGCTGTGTGTGCCAGCCTGTCAGGGGATCTCATGGGCCCTGCTAAGCCCCTCTGCGTTTCCAGGGTCCGGAGCACATCTACTGCAGCTGCGTCTCACCCTGCGGCAGCTGGGTTGCCTACTCCACAGCCTCCCGCTTCCACCTCTACCGAGTGCAATACAAGGGCGACAGCGTCAGTGTCAAGAAGGTGAGGAGGGCAACAGGCCGCCCCGCTGCCAGGGAGGGTGGTGGGTGGCAGTGGGGTCTCGGGGGGGCTGGCATGGCCAGCATTGCTCACAGGCTGATGCGCGGGAGCGAGGACGACAGTGGTAGGTGGCTGCCAGCACTGCTTTTGCTCCCTTCAAGGTCCCTAAAGTGCCCAAACTGCTGCTACCGGCCTATCAGCTCCAGTTCTCCGCCGACTCTGGCAGACTCTTCATCGCCTCTGCTCGAGGTTCTGTCCACGTCCTCCAGCTGCTGGAGCCGGGGGGCTGCAAACACCTGCACATGTTTCGGCCACCCTCAGGTTCGGGCTGGTGGGGAGCTGGGTGGGTGCTGCGGGTCCCTGGGCTCCAAGTGCCATCCCCACTGTGGGTGCAGGGGGGTGTACAGGGCCAAGCATGTCCCCCTTTTCTCCGCTGGGGGGTGTGAATCCTTCCACCCGGGCAGCCTCTGCCCTGTGGTTATGCCACCCTTGCAGCCTGACCTGGGTAGGGGAGCGGGGGCACTCAGATCAGCAGGGGGGTTTTGGGTCTGGATGTCCCTTGGGGGTGGTCTGGGGCTCCTTGCAGACCTGAGCACCCATTACAGCTGGTGAGCGTGTTTCTGCAGGGTGTCCCGACGCCGTTTACCTGCTGGCAGTGAGCGCAGACGGGCACTGGTTGGCCGCAGTTGGCGGGGACTGGGCAATCCACATCTACAACCTGAAATGCTTCAAGGTAGGGGCAGGTGCCAGAGGGCGCTGCAGGAATGAACCCTGCTGCCCTCCTGCCTTGGGGGACCAGGTGAGGGTGGGCTCGGTGCATGGGACCCCTTCCTGCAAGTGATCGCTGCATCCCTGGAGCAGGGCTGGGGGTGGGCGTGTGGGAAGAGGAGGGTCAGGGTCGGCCCCGGTTGCTCCCATCAGCGTGCTGTCCTGCCTTGCAGCATCACTGTACGGTGCCCACGTACAACTGTGCAGTGACGGCCCTCGCCATCCACCCCGTCACCAACAACCTCGTTATCGCCTACTCAGACCAGCAGGTAGGAGCTCTCCCAGTCGCAGCCCTCATGGCCCTGCTCCCTTCCCCATGGCTCTCTCCTTGGCCTTTGGGTTTTCTGGCCACACCGCTCGGCAGGAGAGCTGGAGCTCACAGCCCAGCTGGAGCAGGGGCTGCCTTTGTGCTGGCATGGGGGTGATGGCGGGGAGGACCAGACCTCACAAGCCACCTTGTCTCCCCTCTCCAGCTGTTCGAGTTCAGCATCCCCGAGAAGCAGTACACGGCCTGGAGCCGCATGGTGCAGAACAGCGGGCTGCACAAGGCCTGGCTGGAGAGAGACTCGCCCATCACCCACATCACCTTCAACCCCAAGAACCCCTCACACATCCTGCTCCACGACATCTACATGTTTTGCGTCCTCGACAAGTCCCTGGTGAGCCTCCGTGCCTGGTTGGGAGGGCTGGGTTTGTGCTGTCCCTGCTGGGAGCAGAGGGGGGGTTGTGCAGCACTGAGGTGGTGGTGGTGGTGGTGGTCCAGGCAGCACTGACACGTGCCCTGTGCTCTCCTCAACAGCCCTTGCCGGACAACAGTGCCCTCCTGATGAACCAGAGCACCCTGAAGCAGCTCCCGGAGACCGCCAGGCAGCGGCAGCTCCACGCCTTCAAGATCTGCAAGAAGTTCCAGGTGGGTGACGGTGTCAGTGAGCATGTGCCATGGCGAGGAGCGGGGCTCGGGGGGCTGCCTTGCGCCTGTGGCTTCACCTGCTCTTGTGGCCAGTTGCTGCCGGTGCCGTATCAGCACTGGGCGCCTGAGCAGGAGAGCAGAGTTCAGTCTCTGTCCCTGTCACAGTGACGCCATTTGCTGCAATCTCCTGGGCTCCGATCGCCCAGCAACTCCTGCAGCGCACCCCCCAAGCGATGCCCCTGGTTTCGGCTAAGCCGGAGCCGGCTGCAGGGCAGCTCTGCGCGGCTGAGCCCGGTAAACCGAGGCAGAGGGGGGCCAGCACCCGGCTCTCATCTCCTGCCCCCTCCCTACCCCACAGCCCCTGCTCTTCGCGGATCTGCTGGATGAGAACTGCCTCGTGATGGTGGAGCGGCCCATCATGGACTTCAAGACTCAGCTGCCGCTGCCCATCCAACAGAAGAAATTTGGCACCTGAGAGCAGAAAGAGCTGCTCCAGCCACAGAAACTGTGGGTGTTGATTTCCCTGGGGTGCTGCAGGAATAAACCCCACTGTTCTCTACGGCTGCGGGCTCGGGGCTCGTCCTTGCCCTGCGGGGCTCCTTGGCGTCTGGAGGTGCTGGCCTGAGCACAAGGACGCAGACACCTTGTAGGATCCCCGCGCTGATCCATCCCCTGGGCTGCAGGAAGAAGGTGGCACCCCCGTTGTCCTTCCCTCTCGCTGGCTGCTCTTCTGGGCAGCATCAGGTCCCCGGTGTTGGCTTCCCTCTCCCCGTGCTGGCCAGCAGCCGGGTGTCTCGGTGGCCACTGGGACTCTGCCTGGGGCAGGGGGATTTATTCCTGAAGGCCAGTTATTCCTGAAGCCTGGCAGTGTCCAGCAGGGCGGGGACGGCACCGCTGTGCCAGCGGGGAGCGGGATTTGGGCGCTCCCCGTGCTTTCCTTTCCCCCCTTGCGCCCCCAAAGGACGCGTCCCCCATGCCAGAGGAAGGGGTTCGGGGAAAATTTGGGCTCTGGGAACGGCTGACGGCTCGCACCCCTGGAAATACGGGAGCGGAGACCGGGAAATGGAGAGAGGGGCGGGAAATAAAGCGCAGGGCGGGAAATTAAGCGCGGGGCGGGGCTTCGCCGCCCCTCCCTCCGGCGCGACCAATCGCTGCAGCGGCGGCCCAGCCGCCGCTGCAGCGATTGGTCGCGCCGGAGGGAGGGGTGGGGCGTCCTAGCCCCGCCTCTCTCTTAGCGCCGAGCCTACCGCGGCGCGCCATGCGGGCGGGGGGCGTGGTTTTAGTGGCCGCGCCCCCTCCACCGCTAGGCCACGCCCCCTTCTCCCGGTGCGCGGCGGCGGCGGCGGCGGCGGCATGGCCGTGTGGACCCGGGCATGCAAAACGGGGCTGCTGGAGCTGCTGCTGCGGGAACGTTGGGTGCGGGTGGCGGCGGAGCTGAGCGGCGAAGCGCTGAGCCTGACGGCGGAACCGGGAGGCGGCGAAGCGGCGGTGCTTAACGGCGTGGTTAACGGCAACGCGGAGGCAGCGCCCGGTTGCGTGCGGAGGGTGCGGGTGGTGAAGGCGGAGGCGGGAGGGCTCGGTATCAGCATCAAGGGAGGTCGGGAGAATCGCATGCCGGTGCTCATCTCACGTATCTTCCCGGGGCTGGCGGCGGAACGGAGCGGGGCGCTCCGTCTGGGCGACGCCATCCTCGCCGTTAACGGCGTCGATCTCCGGGATGCCACCCACGATCAAGCCGTCCAGGCGCTGAAGAGAGCCGGCAGGGAGGTCATCCTCGAAGGTACGGGCTAACCCCGCCCCGGTGCTTCCTCCCTCCTCTCCCGAGTGACTGCCACCCCGTTACCGGGTCCCACGACACCCCCCTGCCTCTGTCACCGGGGTCCCGGAATGACTCTTGGGCCCCTTTTCTGATTGCAGGACCCCATTCCCCGCACCCCACCCTGGGGTACGTGTGTGTCCCCCTCCAAAACGCCCACTCCCCGTGCTGGGTCCCGCTGTGCCTTGGGGACAGGGACAGGGGTGTCCCCTCCGCGGCCGGGGTGCTCCTGCTTGCGGCAGGATGGGGACCCATCCCAGCTGGGGTCAAGGACTGGCCACCTCTGCTGACTGTGCCCCCCGCGACAGACCTGGGGTCCCCCGCGACAGACCTGGGGTCCCCCAGCTGCGGTGTCCCCCCCAGGGCAGGGTGTCCCCCCATGGCAGCTCTGTGGATGGAGCCCCTGGGGTGGGGGCTTGTGCCCCCCGAGTCCCCAGGGAGGGCTATGGCTCCCTGGGTGGTGGGTCTGGGGTCTGCCCGTGTCCCTGTGGGCTCTGTGCCCGTGGCACAGCCGGCTTGGGGCTGGCCTGGCGGAGCCGCCGGCTCCTGCCCGACCTGTTTCCCAGCAGCCCGACAAGCTCGGGCAGGACCCGCCTGGCCCAGCGGCGTGTGGCACAGGGCTCGTGCCGGGGGGTGCCATGTCCTAGGCAGCCTGGAGGACGTAAACCCCTCGTGCTGTGGGTCAGGATGGCCCATGTAGGTCCATGGTGCCACACACACCGTCCTGCTGTCCTGGCGAGGCTGTCTGTCCCCTGGTACGTGGGGCTGCTCCGTGGACGCGGCTGTGCCCGGCTGGGCTGGGCTGAAGCCGGTGGCAGGCGCTTCTGCTCGCCCACCTGCTCCTGGTACGAGGGTGGGCAGGTGGGCTCCCTGGCGAGGCTGCAGCTGGCCCAGGGTGACTCTGTGCAGCTCGGCCACTGCTGGGGGGCTGTGGGGGCCGAGGTGGACCTGCAGCGTTGGGCTTGGCACTTAAACACCTGGCTGGTTGGGGTCTGCCGTCGGAGGCAGTAAGAGTCCCCATGGCTCCCCCCTGCCGGATTTGCCATCTCCCCTGCGCGTCCTTCCCCCCACTCCCATCTCACGCCACCCGTCCGTTTGATCCTGTCCCGCAGGAGCTCCGGCCCCGTGGCCTGTTTGTCCCTTGCTTCCGCCACGGGCACGGGCGTCGCGGCAGCCGCCTCTTCCCTTCCCGGCAGGGCCGTGAGTCTGATCATCCGATGGCTGCAGCTGCCCCACGGCCCGGGGGGACTGTCCGGCAGCTGGCTGGGAACTGCCAACCCCGGAGAGGAGCTGGGGAAGACCTCAGCCGCGCCATCCCACCCCATCCCTCCTCACCAGCCCCCGGAGGTGTGACTGCCCTGGCAGCTGGGCTCACGGGCAGGTGTCGGGGCCGATGGTGGAGCGTGGGATCACCAGCCCTGCACCAACACTCCGGTGGGGCTGGCAGCCCCTGCCCTGGGTGCTGGGTTTGCACCCCAGGGTGCCTGTGGGTGCACGGCAGGCTCCAGCACACTGGGGGAAGGGAGCCCTTCCGCCTCTGTGGGGGAGCTGCAGGCAGAGCTGTCGGCCAGCAGCCGGGCTGGCCCAGCAGCCGGCAAAGGGGAAGGCCGGTTGCAATAACCGACCCACACGCAAACGTGGGGAAACCTCTGCGGTGTTTCCCTTCCGCGTGCCGATGGCAGGAGGGGGCTCTGGCCCCGAGGACGGACTGATGCCGTCCAGGTGCTGTGCAGGGACTCGGCGAGGCCGGTGCTAACCCGGCATTGCTGTGCAGCCGGAGCAGCCGCCTTCCTGCGGCAGGTCGGGCGAGGGGCGCAGGCGGCAGCTGGGTTTCCTTTGTGGTGAGCGCGTAGGCAGGGCGGCAGCGGCTGCTGCTGGGGTAGCCGTGCACCGGCCACCGGCTTGCCAGAAGCAGAAGAGGTGGTTGCAGGTGCCACCACCCTGGTGCTCGTTTTGCACCCGCCGGCACGGGGTGCTCCGTGCTCCTGCATGTGCCATAGCTGCGTCCCCTGCAAAGCAGGGAGCTGGATCTGCCACCGTCCTCGCTGGCAGATGTGGTCCCACGCATCTGCTCGCTGCTGGGGTGCGATTCCCACGGTGGCCGAGCTGGCACAGCCTGGCAGCGTCTGCCTGCTGAGAGCCACCAGCGTGGCTGCCACCCCACCGAGCCCATGCTCCTCCGGCAGCGCCCTGGCACGGCGCTCGGGCTCCCGCACCGCCGGCTGCAGGGCTCGGCCTCTCGCTTTCCCTGCTCCGAGGGCTCTCGGGGAGGCGGTGGCCATGCCCTGGCGGAGGTCAGCGCTGGCACTGTGGACGGGAGCCTTGCTGGGGGGGCTGGCTGGAGGGTGCCGAGCTCCCAGACGCTGCTGGAGGCAGCTGCCCACATCTGGCAAACATCTGCCGAGCGGCTCCACGGCGGGAGCTGCTGCCACTGCCCTGCGGCGCTGCCCTGTCCTGCCCGGCCAGGCAGCGGGATTAGGGGTGCGCGGGGACGGCGGTAATCCCGGGATCAGTGCGGCGGGAGGCTAATATTAACTCGTTTGCTGCCCGCGCAAGGACAAGGGCCTCGTGGCAGCACATCCCCACCCCGCCACGCTGCTCGGATCAGCAGATCCGGCGCGAGGGCGGGGGACAGGCCGGCTCCCCGTCCCCGCAGGCGGGCGTCAGCACCCGCGCCGGGGGGATTTGCCGTGGGTGAGCCCGGGGCCACGGCAGCCACCTGCCCGTGGGGTCCAGCAGCTCCACGACCGTTCGAGAGCGGGACCTGGACCCTGCCACCACCATCGTTCCCGCTCCGGCAAAGCGCCGGTGGGCTGCGTGGCCTGGCTGCGGTGGGGTGTTGGCTTTCCCCGAGCAGCGGGGAGCTTCACTCCAGGGCGGATTACAGCTTTATTTGCTTTATTTTGTTTGTTTTCAACTCCCCGCTGCTCCGGGGGTGTGGACGTCGCTGTTCCCAGCACGTTCCTCCTTTGGGGATGGGCTGCTGGGGCTCGGCGCAGGCAGACCACCCTCTCGCGCCATGCGTACTGGCTGGGGAGCCGTGTCCGAGGGGGGGGACGGTGGCGGGGGTCCAGCGCCGGCTGCAGGCGCCGCGTCCCAGGCTGCTGTTGGCACTCGCTCGCAGCTTTCCTGCCTGGCCGAGCACGTCGTTCCGCGCGGCCTCATCCCCGCTCTGGCAGGCGGTTCCGCTGACGTTCCCTGACATCTTGAAGGCGTTGGCTTTCCCCGAACGTGGTGGCTGATGCAGCCGCTGGCTCTCGGTGAGCCCACGGCGGCACCGTGGCTCACCCCATCTGGAGCTGGGATGGGCTCCGGGGTGCGGGCGCCTGGCCGGGGCTCCGCTTTGGCTGGGCTGGGTGGTACTTGGGGAGGGACGGTCCAGGGGGAATAGGAGCCGGTGCCTCCTTCCTTCCTTCCCGGCCTGAAGAGGAGAGTGGAGCCGGGATGTCCTGGCTGCAAACCCTCCTCTTCCTCGTCCCGCGGAGGGAGGCTGCTGGCAGGCGCGAGCGGCAGCCTGGGGTCAGCTCGCCGTCAGCGCCTGCGGAGCTGGAAACTTGGCCGGTGTCTGTCCTCGCAGCGCAGCGGCCGGGGTGGATCAGGATGGGCTGCAGCCTGACCTCCTGCCCGGCACCATTGTGCTGCGCCGCCTTCCCTTTCCTACGCCCTCGTCAGCAACGGGGATGAGCCGCCAGCGCCTGTCTCTGTCTCGGGGCTGGGTGGGACCCTCTGGGCCGTGTCCCGGTCCCCAGGGCTGCCACACACCCTGGGGGGGAAGGCAGGGTCCCCCCTTTCCTGCTGCGTGTCCCCTGCCTGCGGCACGATGCTGGGGGGCAAGTTCAGCTCCCTGGTGCTGCTGGGGGAGGTCCCGCAACCCCCCGTGCATGCCAGGGGGGACAAGACACCCCCACAGTCAGAGCATCCCTGGGGTGCAGGGCTGTGGCATAGGGGTACCGGACACCTGCCTGGCCTTAATGTGTCCCCCCCTGCTCCCCGTCCCCAGTGAAGTTCATGCGGGAGGTGACCCCCTACATCAAGAAGCCCTCGCTGGTGTCGGACCTGCCGTGGGAGGGGGCTGCCCCGCATTCGCCCAGCCTGAGCGGCAGCGAGGACTCAGGCTCCCCCCAGCACCAGGGCCCCCGCGACCGCAAGGTGATCCCCCTGAAGATGTGCTTCGCTGCCAGGAACCTCAGCATGCCCGACCTGGAGAACAGGTGAGGGCAGGGGGTACCCGCACACGCCCCCCCCCAAGCCCGGTGGTTGCTGGCATGGGGGGCCCCGCTCCCCACAGACCCCTCTGGCGCAGGGCTGGGGGCTGCCCCTCACTGCGGCCGGGTCGTCCCGCTTCCCCCGCTGAGCTGTGAAAGGAAAGTCCGGGGATTTTGGCTGGAGCCGAGGCTGTGCCGTGCTCCTGCCCCGGCCTCCCAGGGCGGCTGGCAGCGTCCCCTGCCTACGGAAAGGGGGGCCCTGCAAATCCCCCCAGCTTTCCCTGCTGGCAGGGCTGGCACCGGGCTGTGCTGGAGGCTCCTTGGCACGGCCAGAGCCCCAAACCAGCGCGGCCAGTTTGCCGGGCTGGGCAGGGGCACGCTGCTCCCGTCCCGCCCAGCGCCGCGTGTCCCCTCGTGCCCTCGCAGGCTGATCGAGCTGCACTCGCCGGACAGCAGGAACACCCTGATCCTGCGCTGCAAGGACACGGCGACGGCCCACTCCTGGTTCACGGCCCTGCACGCCAACATCGCCGCCCTCCTGCCCCAGGTGCTGGCCGAGCTCAACGCCATGCTGGGCACCGGCGGCGCCGCGGCCGGCGGCAGGGAGGTGAAGCACATCGCCTGGCTGGCCGAGCAGGTATGTGCCACCGGGGCTGTGCTGGAGGTGCCACTCTGGGGACCGGCGCCATCCCTGGGGACAGCAGCGCCAACGGGGCTGTGGTGGCAGCCAGAGAGCTCTGCCACCCGCCTGGGCACCGGGCTCTGCCACCCTACTGTCCCCTGGCCGGCTGGCTACGCTCTGACGAAGGTGGCGTTTCCCGTGCCCTCAGCCCCCTCTCCCGCTGGGATTTCCCAGTTGGAGACGCTCGTCACCCCCTCGCTCTTCTGCGAATCCACTGCCCGATAGCCACAGCCTGCCCGGGCACTGCGGTGGGCTCGGCCCCAGAAAAGGAGGAGCTCCTGGGGGCTGCCCACGGCGAGGCTTTCCAGGATGGCTACTCTCGGCAGCACCTTGTATGGCTTTACATGGATGCTGCCGAGAGCCCGGCAATGTGGAACCGCTGCCTTGGGGTCATCCCGGCCAGGGGTGCAGGGTGCCCGGGTGGTGGTGGGCGCCTGCCACCCTTGGTGCCCCTCACCGTCTCTTCCAGGCGCGACTGGATGGAGGGCGACAGCAGTGGCGGCCGGTCCTCATGGCGGTGACGGAGAAGGACCTGCTGCTGTACGATGGCATGCCCTGGACCAGGGACGCCTGGGCCTCCCCCTGCCACAGCTACCCGCTGGTGGCTACCAGGTGGGCTAGGGGGGCTGGACCCGTTCTCCTGCTCCCCCCGTCTGCACCCAGCTCCTCCACTCATGCTTTGGCTCCACCTTTCACTGGAGCTGGGGGGAGACTCCGAAATGCTGATGTGCATGGGGCGGCGCGGTGCTGGTGCGGCGCTGGCACTGCTGTTGTGCCGCTGACCCCCCCCCTCCATCCATTTCCCACCCCCAGGCTGGTCCACTCGGGCTCGGGCCGCCGCTCGCCCGCCCTGGGCTCGGAGCTCACCTTCGCCACCCGGACGGGCTCTCGCCAGGGGGTGGAGATGCACGTCTTCCGCGTGGAGACCCACCGGGACCTCTCCTCCTGGACACGCGTCCTCGTCCAGGGCTGCCACGCCGCCGCCGAGCTGATCAAGGAGGTGTCTGTGGGTGAGTGCTGGGGGGGTACACCCCAGGGGGTCCCCCCTTCCCTCCCGGGGTGCCGTCAGGGGGAGGACCTGGGTGGCCCAGCAGGGCCCTCCGCTCCGGGGGGTCTGGCCGGCGGCAGGGCGGGCAGGGGGGGCTGAGCCCTGCCGGTGCCCGCAGGCTGCACGCTGGGCGGGCAGGAGGTGCAGCTCTCCATCCACTACGAGGGCGGCTTCACCATCTGCCGGGAGGAGCCGGGCGGCAGCGTCCTCTTCCGCTACCCCTACGAGAGGCTGAAGATGTCGGCGGATGACGGCATCAGGACCCTCTACCTGGACTTCGGGGGCCCCGAGGGGGAGCTGGTGAGGAGGGGGCAGCCGGGCTTACATCCTGATTTGGGGGAGGGGGGGGGGTGTCTTCCTCCATGGGCGGCTCCTGCTTCTCCTCATCCCTGCAGCACAGCATCACGGCTGCCTGGACCACTGGTCGGGAGCCCCTGGCCCTGTCTGTAAGACCCCTGGTGCCCCCCCATGGGGTTCAGCGTGCCGGTCTGGGGGCTGATGCCGCTCTCCTTCTCTCCCCGCAGGCGCTGGACCTGCACTCCTGCCCTAAGCCCATCGTCTTCATCCTGCACACCTTCCTCTCGGCCAAGGTCACCCGCATGGGGCTGCTGGCGTAGGTGGCCCCGGCCCCCACCCGCCTGCCCTCATCACAAACCAGCCAGGAAAAGCGGAGGGACCCCCCCCCATCGCCCCTTCTGCCCCACCAGTGCCTTGCCAGGGCTGGGATTCTCCGGGGCTATGGCAGGACGGCTGCCCTGGGCGGGGGGTGAGCCTCTCCTGCTCCACACCAGCGGTCCTGGCCCCCGCGGTGCCGGGGGGGCCGGGGCACAGACACCAGCTTTAATTCCCCTGGGCCTGAAGCCATCACTGATCTCACCGCCTGTGCCTTGGAGGGGGGCGAGCCTGGCCCCCCTGCACTGGGGGACCCCAGGAGTTCCCCCCACCCACGTCTGGGGGAGCCAGCACCCTCCCTGCCTTGGGACTTCCCCCCGCAAAGGGGGTCACGTTGTCCCTGCACGGGATGGGGCTTGGGCCATGAGCCCCCCCCATTGCTGCAGCACGGGGTCCCCTTGCCCCGCTCAGGGTGGGGGACACACACTTGTCTTACTCGGGGCACTCATGGGTACAAAAGGGGCTGCCCTGAGCCCTGGGGGGGGGGCTCATCCCTGTGGCACTCCCTGGGGTGCAGGCAGGGGCTCAGCCCCCCCCGCCTTGTGCCCGCGGGGCTGGGGCAGGCGCAGCAGTGACCCCCCGAACCTCCCAAAGCCAGAAAACGAATACTGTGTCGCTGCTGCCGAGGGGCTGGGGCTGCCCGGGGAGCCCCCCAGGGCTGCCACCCCCCGAGCTGTGCTGTCCCCACAGCCCCCCCAGATGCTGCAGCCTGTGCCCCCCTGCCCGGGAGCTGCTACGTGGGTCTGCCCCCACGCTGCTGGGGGGGCTCGCGGGCCCCTGTGGGTTTGGGGCAGGACGTGTAGATTGATGCACTTTCGCTTTTTGTACTTTCTCTCCCCTCAGGGGGGGCAGCTCCTGCACGCCGGGGTGCTGGGGGGAGCCCCGGGCACGGTGGGAGTGGGACCCCCCCAGGGTTCCCCCCTCCCGGCTGAGGCCCCGTTACCCCTCAGCCAGACTCCTCTGCACATTTTTCTGCTTCCCGTGGGGCTGTGCCGGCCCGGGGGTGCCGGGGGGGTTCCCAGGGGATGCCGTGGGGTGCCAGCCCCCCCAGCCTGGGGTTGCGGCTTGCACACAAGCACTACAGGTCCCGACCACCACCCCCCACCCCGCCCCCCCGCTGCACCGGCTCTGGGTGCCGCTCACCCCCTTCTATTTTTGTATTCTTTGTAAATCGCTATTTATATCAGATTGCCTTTTCTGGGGTCTCCGAGTCTCCCTCGGGGGGGGCTGGGGGTGTGTGTCTGTGGGGGGGCGACACAGTTAATTCCCAGTACAGCACATGGTGTGTGTTGGGGGGGGGAAGTGATGGGTTGCCCAGTAAATGCACTGGGCAGAGCCTGGCGTGGGGGTGCTTGGCGGGGGGGGCTGGGGGGGGCCTCTCCAAGTGGGAGCAGGGGAGGGGCGGGGGGGGGGGCAGTTAATTCCCTACAGCACATGTGGGGGGCGGGGGGAGGTGATGGGCTGCCCAGTACGGGAGAGACTGGGATGTACTGGGCAGAGCCCGGCGTGGGGATGCTGGGGGGGTCGGGGGGGTGTCTCTCCCAGTGGGAGCGGGGACGGTCGGGGGGGGGGGGCAGTTCACCCCGGGGGTGGCCGTTGCGGGGAGGGGAGGGGGGGCTCATCGGTGGTCACGGGCGTCTCGGGGTGTGTGGGTGTGGGTGTGTGTACGGGGGTGCTCGGGCGGGGCGGGGCGGGGGCGCGTCCCGGCGAGGCCCCGCCCGCGGCGCAGGTTCCGGCGGGGGCCGGCAGGGGGCGCCGTGGCGCACAGCCGCAGTCGCGGGCGGTCCCACGGGCCCCGCCGCCGCCGCTGCCGCCGCCGCCGCCGCCGCCGCCGGGCCGGGCCGCCCCAGGAGCGGCCACACCGGGCGATGAGATGACAACGTCCACCCTGCAGGTACGGCGGGACCGCGAGGGGAGCGGAAAGCTGCCGGAGGCGGGCTTCGGCCCGCGTCTCCCCCGGCCCGGGCCCTGGCCGGGCCTCCTCCCGCCCCCGGGAGGCCTCACCCGGCCCCGGTGCCGGCGCGGTGCCGGCCGCGGGGAGGCCTCACCCTGTCCCGGTGCGGTGCCGGCCGCGGAACCGGCTCACCCTGCGCCGGTGCGGTGACGGTCGGGGAAAGGCCTCCCCCGGTGCCGACCGGGGAAAGGCCTCACCCTGCCCCGGTGACAGGCCCTGTTGGGGCGGACTCATCCCGCCCGGAGCCCGGCCGGGGCGGTGGGGAGGAGAGAGGGCCTCGTCCTGCCGGGCGTCGCGGAAGGGTCCCCGCCGGCCGCCCTGGTGCGATTGGGCCCGGCCCGGCCCCCTCGGGGGTGGGGAAAGGCCTCGTCGTGCCCTGGCCCCGGTGCCGCTCCCCGGCTCAGGCCGCTCTGCTCTCCCCGGCCAGAAAGCCATCGACCTGGTCACCAAAGCCACCGAGGAGGACAAGGCCAAGAACTACGAGGAGGCGCTGCGGCTGTACCAGCACGCCGTGGAGTACTTCCTGCACGCCATCAAATGTGAGACGGGGATGGTGTTCCCCCCGCGTACAGCCCGGGGGGCTCCGGAGGGGGACATGGGGTTGGTGGCTGTGGCGCGGGGCCGCGGGTGATGCTTGGGGGGTTTCTCTGCAGATGAGGCCCACAGCGACAAGGCGAAGGAGAGCATCCGAGCCAAGTGCATGCAGTACCTGGACCGGGCGGAGAAGCTGAAGGAGTACCTGCGCAGCAAGGACAAGCAGGGCAAGAAGCCGGTCAAAGAGTCCCAGAATGACAACAAGGGGTGCGTGGGGATGCGAGGGCCCTCCCTGCCTGACGGCGGAGCTGACAGGACCCGGCTGCCACACCGGGGCCAGTCCCACTCCTGATTCTTGTGTCCCCTCTCCCCAGGAGCGACAGTGACAGCGAGGGCGAGAACCCCGAAAAGAAGAAGCTGCAGGAGCAGCTGATGGGTGAGGGGCTGCGGCGGGCACGGTTGTGCTGGCTGTCTGTGGGGTCAGTGGAGGGGTGGCTGCAGGGAGGGGACAGGCTGCGGGATGCCCAGAGACATAGCGTTGGGGTCCAGTAGCCCCTAAACTGTGCTCTGTGCTGAGGGGCAGCGGGGTAGGTGGGGGTTTGGTGGAGCAGAGGTGCGGGGAGGGATGGGGGCTCTTGTTCTCCTGGCTCTCGGCAGACGTCGGGAGCACAGTGCCCATGTGAGCAGAGCCGCCCCCTCACAGGTGCCATCATGATGGAAAAGCCCAATGTGAGGTGGAATGACGTGGCCGGCCTGGAGGGAGCCAAGGAAGCCCTGAAGGAAGCCGTGATCCTGCCCATCAAGTTCCCGCACTTGTTTACCGGTGAGGGTCATGGCAGCGCTGCAGCTGCCACTCACCCACGGAGGTGCCGTGGGGTGGCAACTGGGGTGAGCACTTGCAGGGAGGTGACCCCGACCAGCGGGGATGTGTGTCCCTGCGGGTGCATGTGATCTGGCCTGTGCAGGGACGGGGGAGTCGTGATGCTGGTCTCTGTTGCAGGGAAGCGCACGCCCTGGCGAGGGATCCTGCTCTTCGGGCCCCCTGGCACCGGCAAGTCCTACTTGGCCAAGGCTGTGGCCACCGAGGCCAACAACTCCACCTTCTTCTCCGTGTCGTCCTCAGACCTGATGTCGAAGTGGCTGGGAGAGAGCGAGAAGTAAGCTGGCAGCAGGGATGTGTCAGTGCTGCAGGCTGGCTCCTGGCCACCCTGCTGGCCAGGGTAGGGGAGCCACCAGCGTTGGTGAACCCCATTAATGCAGATAATGGGTTCCAGGGGAGAGCACAGGCCCTCCTGAGGCTCCACAGCCTGGGGGTGGCCCTTATCCCAGCAAGGCGCTCACCTTCTTGGTGCCAGCACGGGTTGCCAGGGTGGGCAGGGGCAGGAGGAGCTGGCAGTGCGTGGGGCTCCTCACCCCGGGGCCATCAGGGGTTCTGGGTGGCGTTGGTGCTGTGGAGAGTCCCTGACTGGGACCCGTCCCCTGCCTTTGTGCCCAGGCTGGTGAAGAACCTCTTTGAGCTGGCGAGGCAGCACAAGCCCTCCATCATCTTCATCGACGAGGTGGACTCGCTGTGCGGCTCCCGCAACGAGAACGAGAGCGAAGCGGCCCGGCGCATCAAGACGGAATTCCTGGTGCAGATGCAGGGTGTGTGGGGGCTTCCCTGGTGGGATAAGCTGGCATGGGGAGGGGGACCTGGGGAGAGGTGGGGAGCAGGACACCCGGGACACGTGTGGGAGAAGCTGCCGGACACCTGCGTCCCGCATTTCCCGGGGGATTGCTCTGAGCTGTCTGCCTGCCATTTCCCCGGGCAGGTGTGGGGAATAGCAGCGATGGGATCCTGGTGCTGGGTGCCACCAACATCCCCTGGGTACTGGACTCGGCCATCAGGAGAAGGTGAGCAGGACAAAACGCCCCCTCCCTGCTCCCGGACTCATGGGGACGTGCCCCAGCAGGGTCTGGCAGCACGGGGCTCACCCCCCCGCCTGCCTGCACTCCCTTCAGGTTCGAGAAGCGCATCTACATCCCGCTGCCCGAGGAGGCGGCCCGGGCCCAGATGTTCAAGCTGCACCTGGGCAACACCCCGCACTGCCTGACGGATGCCAACATCCAGGAGCTGGCCCGGAAGACAGACGGCTACTCGGGGGCCGACATCAGCATCATCGTGCGGGATGCCCTGATGCAGCCCGTCCGCAAGGTGCAGTCGGCCACACACTTCAAGAAGGTGAGCGGGGGCTGCTCCTGGCTGGGGGAGGTTCATCCCGGGGCAGCGGGCGGGGGGAGGCTATGGCTGGTGTCGGCGCTGCGGTCCCCATCCTGCCCATGAGCACCGCCTGGCTCTGCCGCAGGTCCGTGGTCCCTCCCGCACCACCCCCGGCACCTTCGTGGACGATCTCCTGACGCCGTGCTCGCCTGGCGACCCGGGTGCCATCGAGATGACCTGGATGGAGGTGTCCAGTGACAAGCTGATGGAGCCCACCGTCTGCATGGTAAGTGCGGCAGCCACGGCGCGGGGCCGGGCACCCGTCCTGCCGGGTGGAGGGAGGCTCTGGCACAGCAATGCTGTTGCCACTTCCCTGTCCCAACGCAGCTGCCTCTTTCTATGCCATGGGCTGGGCAGGGTGGTGACTCCTGGGGTGGATACGGCTCCTTGCACCCCAAGGGGGGAGTCCTCCTGCCAGCTCCCCTCGGGGTGCTGAGCCCCAAGGGCAGGGCTGGGCGCTGGGGAGGGACCTGGGCCCCTCCAGCAACTCCCGCCCGCCCCGTGCTCGGTCTCAGCTGCCACCCGATCCTTGTGTTGTAGTCGGACATGCTGCGCTCGCTGGCCACCACCCGCCCCACAGTAAACGCTGATGATCTCCTGAAGGTGAAGAAATTCACGGAGGACTTTGGACAGGAAGGTTAAGGGGAGGGGGGGGCCGGGCATGGGGCTGGGGCAGCTGTGCCGGCAGGGCCCTGCTGAGCCCCCCCACCACTCCAGCTGTGCCCTGCCGAGCCCCCCCACTGCGCTGGCCGTGCCAAACAGGTTCATTTTCCGCTCACTACTCACCCCATCGCACTGCAGCACCCAGCGGGGCGCGGGGAGCACGGCCCGGGGGGGCTGACACTACTGGGGGGGGGGCTCAAGCATGGCCTGGGTGGCCAGGTGCTCCCCCTGGCTGCGCCCAACTCTTCTTCCTGCTCTTTTTTATTTTTTAAATTAATGCTGCTTTGGGTTCTGTCTTGTTTATATGAAAATAAAAACAATCCAAAAGCTTCAGCCAGTGCCCAGCCCCTCCCTGAGGCTCTGACCACAGCAGGGGACCCAGCCCAGCCCCCACCCCCCTACCACCACCCCAGGGCCGAGGCCTCCAGCTCTGCCGCTGCTGCCACTTTCAGGCAGGAGTCCCCAGAGCTGCTGCCTGTCCCCAGGACAGGGATTTGTGCCTGTGGCAGGGAGGCGCGGGGCTGCTCGGGGCTTTGCCCTGCCACAGCATGCAGCGCTTGGAGCAGCCCCGAGCCTGGGGATGGGACCCGAGGGCTCCTGCCAGCTGGTGACTCCCCCAGCCCCGCAGCCAGCACGCTGTGTCCCCAGGCCGGGCTCACCCCTGCTGCCTGCCCCCCCGCCCCCAGCCCCATCCTGATGCCCCCATTGTGCCCAGCTCCAGGCCCTGGTTGCTGCCCGCCCCCATCTCCACTGTGGCACCTCTGACTCTGCCTGCCCTGCCCTGCTCCCAAACAAACCCCAGAGAGGGGAATTTCTCCCTCACACCCACCCCCCCCACCCCCCAGCGCAGCCAGGTCTCGTTCCTAGATCAATAAAATAATTTAAGGTGCAAGGGGCAGGGACAGCAGGAAGGGCCAGGAGCCACACCGAGTCTTCACAGTCTGTATTGGCTGCAATAAAACTGTGTGGGAGCCCCCTGGGGACATGGCTCCGCGCTGCTTCTTTCGCCAGGGTAAGGATGGGCACCCAGCGCCGCGCTGCAGGAGCCCCGGGGCCTGGGCACCCACCGAGGGCTCCAACACAGCCCCGCTCCAGAGAGATGAGGCGGCTGGGCACCTGCTTGCTGGGGCAGCGGGCGTCAGTCCAGGAGCTCCATCCAGCTGACGTTGGTGAAGGTGCGGGTGTCCATCCGGTCGATGTAGAGGATGCCGTCCAGGTGGTCCATCTCGTGCTGGATGATGCGGGCGGCCCATCCTGTCGCCTCCCAACTCACCGGCTCCCCGTGCTCGTCCACGCCTGCTGCCCAGGAGAGGGGTAGTCGAGGGGGGTAACGGACACCAGGGAAGGGATGGGTGGTAATGGAGGTAGAAAGGGGGGGGACCCGTGTGACAGTGGGGGGCAGGAACGGGGTCCCACCCGGGGCAGAACCCCCGGGGGAATGGTGGGGTTTGTACCGGAGACGTGGACGGCCCAGTGTCGCGGTACGTAGGCGGAGAAGCCCTTGAGGCTGGTGCAGCCCTCAGGGCCAGTGACGAGGCGGGCGTCGAGGACGCGGAGCGTGGGGTTGACGAGCAGGCGGAGCGGGAAGGGCTCGATGCGGTGGGCGCGGCGCAGCTCCGGCGGGTACCGGCTGCAGCGGGCGGGGGACAGCTCGGCGGCGAAGACCCGCAGCGGCACCCCCAGCTGCGGGGCGCTCAGCCCCAGGCACGGCCAGTTCCGCAGCCCGGCCGCCAGCGCCGCCGCCAGCCGCCGCAGCTCGGGGCCGCCCAGCCGCTCCGGGGTGACGGCGGCGGCGGCGGCCCGCAGCACCGGGGCTCCCACCTGGCAGGGGGCGGCGAAAGGCGGGGCGGGGGGCCCCAGCACCCGCCGCCGCAACGCCCGCCAGTACGAGCGCTCCCGCTCGCCCCAGCCCGCCGCGTCCCCGCACCGCCGGACCGAGGGTCCCGGCCGGGCCCGCCCCGCCGCCAGCAGCCGCCCCGCCGCCGCCATGAGGGCCGGCCTGCGCGCGCAGCTACGGTGGCCGCCTGGAGGCACCGCGGGGCGTGAGCGCGACCCCTGGCGGCCGGGAGGAGGCGCAGCGCCCGGTGCAGGCAGCAGGCGGGGGAGCCGGGGGGGTGCTGCCCGCTGCAGGCAGGAGGCTCTTTGGGCGGGGGAAGGCAGGCAGGGGGGCCGGGGGCCACTTCACACCCAAGGGACAGGGGTCTCGGGGTGACACAGCCCGGCCCAGCCGTAGTCCCGCTACCCCGTGGCCGCCGGGATGTCCGGCAGCAGAGCCCCCCCGGGGGGGCTTTCCGGCTGTCCCGCTGTCTCGCTCTCTCCGGGAATGGCCTCCTCTTCTGTCTCCAGGTGTGGGGTGCTCTCTGGGGCCGGCTCCTCCTCGCCCGGTGCCGGCAGGAGGAAAGCCAGAGGCTCTCTGAGGGCATCGACATCGATGCGGCCCAGGCGGCCAAAGCGCTGCAGCTGGGTCGGGGGGACACCTGCCAGACAGGGAGAGGTGGCTCAGGTGGGGACCCCACGGACAACGGGAAACCACCACAGAGGTGGCAACAGCAAGACAGGACGCAGTATGTCTCATGGTGGCGGAGCCACAGCTGCCTGTGGCTCTCCCCGCCCCGAGATGCAAGTTTTGGGGTCTCACCCAGCGCCTGCGCGATCTGTGCCGGGGGAAAGAGGACCTGGAGGCAGCGGTTGAGGTAAGGCAGCAGATCCTCCAGAAAGGCCGTGCAGAACTGGGTGAAGAGCTCCTGCTCCCGCCCACTGAAAGCCGCCTCCTCCGCACGGTGAAAGGCCAGGATGGTTTTGGTCACCTGGAGGGAAAGGCAGAGTCGTTAATTCCCCAGAGAGTCATCTATCCCTGCAGACAAGCCCCCAACTCCAGCGACAAGGGGAATCGGTGGCCTGAGGCCAGTTGTATGTGCTTCAGCTGGTTCGGTACTGGGTCCTGCACTTGGGTCACAACAACCCCACACAGCGCTACAGGCCTGGGGAAGAGCAGCTGGAGAGCTGCCTGGGGGAAAGGATCGGCCGAATGAATATGAGCCGCAGCGTGCCCAGGTGGCCAAGAGCAGCCTGGCTTGTGTCAGGAATAGTGTGGCCAGCAGGACTGGGGCAGTGACCGTCCCCCGCCCCGTGCAAGGCCCTGGTGAGGCCCCACCTCAAATACTGTGTCCGGTTTTGGGCCTCTCGCTACAGGAGACATTGAGATTCTGGAGCGAGTCCAGAGGAGGGCAACGGAGCTGGTGAGGGGTCTGGAGAACGAGTCTGAGGAGGAGCGGCTGAGGGAGCTGGGGGTGTTCGGCCTGGAGAAAGGGACGCTGAGGGGAGACCTTATCACTCTCTACGGCTCCCTGAAAGGAGGGGGTAGCCAGGTGGGTGTCAGTCTCTTCTCCCAAGGAACAGGCAATAGGACAAGAGAAAACGGCATCAAGTTGTTCCAGGGAAGGTTTGGATTGGCTATTAGGAAAAATTTCTACACCAAAAGGGTTATCAAACATTGGAACAGGCTGTGCAGGGAAACAGTTGCGTCCATTTCCATACCTCCAGTCCCTGGAGGTATTTAAAAGACATGTAGATGTGGTGTTTAGAGACATGGTTTAGTTGTTGACTTTTGCAGTGTTAACTCAATGATCTTAAGGGTCTTTTCGAACCTCAATGATTCTACAACTTCATCCTATGACTACTCAGAGCAGGGCGAGCCTGTCCCCATGTTCTCCCAGGACAAGGCACAGCTCCATCCCCTGGCACCTCACCTCGCCAAGTGCATCCTCCAGGCAGGCGGTGATGTCCTGGGCCAGGGCGACGGGGCAGCAGAGCCGCAGGTCGTTGAAGGCGACGAGGAGGCCATTGAGGAAGCAGGCGAGGGGGGGGAAGTCCAGCAGCACCATGGGTGGCTGCAGCGTCCCCGGCTGAGCGGTGGGCACCGGCACCCCTGCGCTGCCACCCAGGACAGCTGGGGCGGAGATAAGTGTGTAGGAATTCATCTCCTCACGAAACTTCTCCACTGCCTCCTCCACCGCCTTCCTGAAAGCGTCGGCGGCCACGCGCTGGAAGAGGGGAGCCAGCTGCCCACGGAAATCGGCCCCCACCCTGCTGAAGGAGAGGCCGAAGTACATGCACTGTCCCAACAGTGAGTCCAGGCGGCTGCCCACCCCACGCTGGAGATCACGCTCCAGCGTCCGCAGAAACTCGGAGACCTTCTGCAGCACCCAGCCATGGAAGATGGCCCCCTCGTTGAGGGCCTGCCCCTCAGGGGGCAGGAGCGGCTCCTCGTCGGAGAAGATGGCACGATACTGGGTGACGATGTCGAAGAGGTGGACGCGGCAGGCCTCAATAGTCTTGGTGATGTGGAAGTAGGGATCATCATCGGGAATGGAGGCCTGGATGGAACGCAGCCAGGCGTCCCGCGCCTGCAAGAACTTGATGCGCAGCTCAGCCTCCGTGAAGACATCCATGCGCCGCAGGTAGCCGATGACCCGCAGGCAGGCTGGCAGCTGGATGTTGGTGCGGAGCTGCTGGATGAGCTGGTTCAGCATCAGCTGGGTGGACTGGCGCACCTCATCCACGATGCCCTAGGGTGGGAGAGAGGCCTGAGCTGCAGAGGCTGGGCATGGAATGGTGGCAGGGCAGTGGCAGAGCGGGGCCTACCTGGATCACAGGGATGCTGCTGTGCTTCCTCTCTAGCCGGCGCACATAGGCAGCGAGCTCCAGTGCCTCCTCATAGTAGCCGTTGCGGACACAGGTGTCCATGAGCTGTGGAATCTCGAGGATCTCCAGGATCTCCGTGTGCCGGTTCAGCGTCAGGCTGTTCATGCGCCGGCTGCAGGCGATCTCCTCGGCATCGCGCATGAAGTTCCTGTGGGATTGAGATGGGATCAGCACATGGCTCCCCCCTGCAGCGAGTGTACCCCAGGACCCTCCCACCCCTGCTGGCTTCTCCCCAACGTTATTCAGAGCCCCCTCCAAGTGCTGCCTCTACCCCCAGTCCCAGCAGGCCCTGATCCTTACTGGGCCCAGCACCAGGATCCCTCTCACTCCCCTCAGCCCAGCCCTCACCGGCCTCCCCTGTGCCCAGGGCTGCTCCTGTGCCCTCCGACCCTGTCCCAGCCTCACCCCATCCCCGCTCCTTTCTGCCCCCCCGCCAGTCCCCCCACTTCCACCCGTGCCTCTCCTGCCCCGGCCCCAGCTCCCACCCGAGCCCTTAGCAGGTGTCGCCACCCCGGTCCCCGTCCCCGCACCGGCAGGCGTCCTGGAGGGCGGGCAGGCGGTCCAGCAAGCTGCCGAGGCGGCTCTCGATGCCGCCGAAGCCGCGGCCGGCGCGGCCGGTGCACTCGGCGGAGCGGATAAAGGCCCGGTAGTGCTCGAAGGCCAGGCGGCGCGTCTCCGCCCCCACCCGCGCCCGCTCCGCCGCCAGCCGCGCCGGCTCCCGCCCCAGCTCCGCCAGCCCCAGCGCCGCCAGCTCGGCCACATAGGCGGAGAGCTCGGGGCCGCCGGGCCCCGCCGCCGCCGGGCCGCGCAGCCAAGCCAACAGCCGGACCTCCTCCGCCGCCATGGCCGCCGCCCGCTCTCGATGGGCCGCCGCGTCACTTCCGCTTCGCAGCTGCTTCCCGTTCCGCCGGTTCCGGTTCCGGCGCGGGCCCCGCGTGTGCGGTGCGGGGCGATGCGGCCGCTCACCGAGGCGGAGACGCGGGCGTTGTTCGAGAAGCTGGGACGATAGTGAGGGGCCGGGGACCGCGGGGGAACGGGGCACGGTGGGGGGGGGGAAGAGACGGGGACCGGGAGGGCCGGCGGCGGGAGAGGGGAGCGGGGCCGGGCCGGGCTCACCGGGTCTGTCCCCGCAGCATCGGTGAGAACATCCAGCTGCTGGTGGACCGGCCCGATGGCACCTACTGCTTCCGCCTGCACCGCGACCGCGTCTACTACCTGAGGTGAGCGGGGCCGGGGCCGGGGGAGGCGGCGGGGGGGTGTGCGGGGCTGTGTCTGCGAGGGGCTCCGGTGCCGGCTGCCGGCCCGGGAGCCGCTCCAGCTCTGCTCCCTCCCGCTCCCCGCAGCGAGAAGCTGCTGAAGGTGGCTACGAGCATCCCCCGGGACAACCTGGTGTCGCTGGGCACCTGCTTCGGGAAGTTCACCAAGTCGCAGAAGTTCCGGCTCAGCGTCATGGCCCTGGACTTCCTCGCCCCCTACGCCAAGGTGGGACGCGGCCCCCCCAGCCAGCCCCCTGCCCCACAGCGGGCCCTCCAGCCCCTCACCGCTCTGGGCCTCTCTTGCAGTACAAGGTGTGGGTGAAGCCGGGCTCCGAGCAGTCCTTCCTCTACGGCAACCACGTCCTGAAGTCAGGCCTGGGCCGCATCACAGAGAACACAGCCCAGTACCAGGGTGTGGTGGTGTACTCCATGGCCGACGTCCCGCTGGTGAGTGGTTGGCACAACCCCTGCGCTTTCCAGGGCTGGGGTGTGGGGAAAACTCTCTCACCTTTGCTTCATCCCCCCAGGGCTTTGGGGTGGCCGCCAAGTCCACGCAAGAGTGCCGGAAAGTAGACCCAATGGCCATCGTGGTGTTCCACCAGGCTGACGTCGGGGAGTACGTGCGGAATGAGGACACACTGACCTAAGGGACCTTGAGCATTTCTGGCCAGAATGGACCTTGTCCTGCACTATGAGTGCAGCAGTGGTGCAGGAAGCCATGGGAAGCCCACCCCAAGCAGGATGGAGGGGCTGGGAGCTGCCAGCACGCAGCCCCACATGCTCTGGGGGCTGCTGCCAACGCGAGGAGGAGTTCCTCCTGTGCCAGTCCTGCCCATCCCGTCACATAAAGCTTTTCCCTTCTCCCAGAGTGCTTGTTGTCTAGTGCGGAGTCTCAGGGCAGGGGGGCCTGTGGGTCTCTGGCTGCTTGGGTCAGTGCCTCAGACAGTGCAACACACGGGGGTACGACTCCAGAGAGGGGGAAGCACCGAGGCCAAGGGGAGGCTCCATAGCCCCTGGGTGAGCCATCGGAGGCTGGCAGCTGAGGGAGGGACAGGATGGGGCAGGCAGGGAGGGAGGGACGGGGCAGGCAGCTGCCTGCATGGCAGGACTTGCTTCGCCCGGGCTTGCAGAGGATGGACGGACAGCAGGCTGCGATCACGCTATTGAGCGTGTGCCAAGGGTTCCTTTATTGGGTGTCAGGTAGAAAAGACACATTAGGACACTAAAGACAGGCAGAGCCGTAACAAACTGATCCAGCACACAAAGCTCAGGTGACTGCGTCGCACTTTTTTTCTGTCAGGGTGATTTCAGCCAAGGCAGGGCTAGAGCCAGAGGCAGGAATGGGGTGAACTCTCCTTCCTCATCCTTGAGCTAGGATTCAGCCTTCCCTCCTGCTCTGCCAAGGGGCAGAGTGGCAGCTCAGTTACCAAGCGCTGCAGGCAGCTGCAGGGTGGGCTCCGGTCCTGCCCGCGGTTCCGGGTGCTGCTAGCACTTCTGCCTGGTGGAGGTTTGCACATTGAAGAGACGCTTCAAGAAGTAGAGCTGCAGGACCCCGGAGAGGACAATGACGCAGCTCTGAGCCATCGACCACCAGTTGACATAGTTGTAGTTGGACTCCAGGAGGTAGGAGTCAGACCCTTTCCGCATCCGTGCGAAGTTGTAGAACCGCCACATGTGGAAGATGTGGAGCTGCAGCTTCCGGATGCTGACCTGCAGGAGAGGCAGGTTCTCAGCAGTAGGGCCACAGCAGAGCTTGGCGCTGGCAGAGCTGCTCCTGCTGGGCCAAGCATTAAATTAAGCTGCAGCTCAGCCAACAGCAAATGCCCTTCTCAGTTCCCTTGAGAGGACATGCCCGTCCCAGCTGTGTTGGAGCACCCCCGTGGTTGCCCTGACACTCACCTCGATTGCCTCCAGGGTGTTGTTCAGCTCTTTCCTCTCTTCTGGCTGCTTGTTTTCCACATCGAAGCCTTCATAATAGACACCAAAGTTGAGATACACGTGCATGAAGCCAAAGTGGTTTTGCTGGTTGTCCAGGCACAGCTGGTAGAAACCTGCAGAGAGGAAAGGAAATTATTGTTCCCCGAGTAGAAGAGCTGCTGCCAGGCAGACCCATGCCAGTGCTCGACCTTCATCCTCCCTGTTAGGGAGGGAGGCATGACCAGACTGATCAATGCTCTGGGAGGCGCTGGCCATCTGAGCAGGTTTGGAGCTGCTGGCTGGGACCTGGCAGCCCCCAGCCTCCTGGCAGGTGGGCTGGGCAGGGACAAGGGCAACAGAAACCTGTCTCCTTGGTGAGGAAGTTGATCTGCCCTCGCGGGTCCTGAGAAATACCAAGCTGGAAGCCGTTGGGGTCGCTCGCTGTGGCCAGGATGTTCCTGCTGTTGCCAATCCCCGTCGCCCACTGGACCTGGAGTCAGGAAACACCCAAGGGGAATTCATGGGCCTGACTCCGTACCCAGTAAACAGATGGGAGCCCACAGGAGCCCTTGAGCGCAGGGAAGGGACCTGCCTCTACTGGGGCTTGGTTTGGGATCCCGTGAGGAGCTGGGCCCTTCGTTACTACGAGCTGAGGCCAGGAACAGCCTCCAGCAAGCTGCCAGCTATGCGTAAAATTAAAAAAAAAAACAAACCAAAACAAAAACACACAAAACAACCACAACCCGCAGCCTTGGGTAATGAACCCTGCAGTTCCGAATGCCCATTCGTGGTGCTGGAGGAGCTCACAGACCCCGTGTCTCCCACCCCACAGGCCCATTCTGGCTTCTTGCCACCTGGATCAGGTGCTGCCGGAGCATTGGGAGATGGAGCTGTGCCGAGCCCCAGGGCCATGCCGTGTTCTATAGGGCTGTTCTGCTGAGTGCAGAGCTGGGGGGAAGCTGCCGGTGCCAGGCATGGCCATACCCCAGCTCTCCTTCAACCAGCCTAGTGTAAACAGGAGATAAAAGGGCTGCAGTTTCCCCTGTGGGAAGGGGACAGAGCGTGGGGACAAGCAGATAGGGCTGTGCCCGAGACCTTTATTGTGCCTTCCATCTGCGGCTCAGGGGAGAGACGGGGGCTATGCAACAGCCTCCAGGCAGCCTAGCGAAGGGCAAAGCTCTCTGCAGCACAGGGACACCCCTAGCTCTCTGTGAGAGACCTCCGGATGTTCAGGCACAATGTCTGGAGCTCTCAGCACTGCTTTAAATTTTTAAAACAGGTATTTATAAAAATAAATGGGATTGATGATGCCTAAGAAAGCATGGTCCCTGCAATGAAGCATCTAAGTGACTGCAACCATTCCCTGTCTTGACCAAGGGCATTTCCCTCGCAAGGCAAACCATCTCCACGCCGGGGGCAGCGGGTCTGAAGTTCAGCCAGCACGTGGCCTTCATCCCACAGGGTCTCCTTCCACACATAAGCCTGGTTGCAGGACTAAGGCAACAGAGGATTGCCCGCCGCAGGACCTGCTGCACCCTCAGAGGAGGCAGCAGGCACCATCAGCACCGCCATTCCCCAACCCCATCGGCAGCTGCACCGTGCCAACAGCTTCCCGGGACGCGATCAGCAGCACCCACCTCGTAGCTGAAGAAGAAGTTGCCGCTCTGGTGTGCAAACTGCCAGAAGCACTCCACAGCACCGGCAGGGATGACGATGGCAAAGTCGTAGCGATCCGCTCCACGGAAGAGGGGCTCCTGGCCAGACCCACTCAGGGGCTCTGTCTTGGGGCAGCCGGCGGGGCCCAGCAGCAGTGCCAGGAGCACCACCAGCAGCATCTTGCCTCCCAGCCTCCAGCGCTCCCTCCCGCCGAGGCAGGGCAGGAGCGGAAACCCGAGGTGGCAGGGGTAATCATTAACTGCTTCGCAGCAGCACTTGGCAGCACCAGGGCCGGTGTCAGGAGGAGTGCAGCACAGGCTCTGCTCTTCAAGGTGATCTCGGTGCAGAGCAGGAGCTGGTCTGGCTCGTCCATGTTAGAGCCCACCCAGCTGAGCCCTTCTGCAGAGGCTGGGGCTGCTGCGAAGAAGCACCACAGTCACCGGCAGCACCTCCCGCCTGCACGGCGCCAGTCCTGCTCCCCTCACTGGCCAACACTCTGCCAGTCTGTGTCTTCTGAACAAGCAAATTAAGCAGTTCAGTGTTTAACTCCAAGAAACTTCCAGTTTCTTAGAGTAAAGCCTTAGTCTGCAACCCCCTCCCCTGCTCCCAGCCCAGGGAAACAGTTTTACAAGCAGAAGGGGAGGGAAAGGCACAGCCACAGCCAGGTGATGAGGGAAGCTCATTCCAGCAACTGCTGCTGAAGGACAAAGGGAAAGCAGGTGTTTCCAAACAGACTTCTCCCCAGCCACAGCTCTGTGGGAACGCAGCCAAGAGAGGCTGCTTTTAGAAAATGTCCCCATCCCTCCCCTGCCCTTTGACTTCTACAGCGATTAGTCCAGAAGCTTCTGCTTCATGCCTACACCAATGCAGCAGCACCTCGTACCTTCAGGGCATCGCTATTCAACCCAAACACCTGCCCACACAACACCCCCAGCCTTAGCCAGCTCAGGAGGCAGACAGGGAACCTTATATTCCTGGGGTGGTGCATGCCCCGGTGCAGCAGCAAGCAGGCAGTGCCCCAAACTGCCGCATTTCTACCTGTGAGGTACAAGTTCACACTTATTACAACTCCTGATATCCAACAAGACAGGAACTTTATTTCACAGAAAACCACTCAGACAAGGACTCCAGCTTTGGCACCTGAAGGCAGGAAACAGGCAGTGCCCTTGGAGCTCATACGCTTCCAGGGATCACACGCAGGAAGGGGACATGACCAGGAAGAAGTGCCAGTTAGACATGCCCAAAGTCAGTAAGCACTTGAACTTTTTAACATGGGAACAAACAACATTTAAGTACTGAAACAAAAAAAAATAATAATGTTTTTAAAGCCTCAAAGCTGGGAGGGAGAAATTGCCAGTCGCAGACTAGCCATGTACAAAGCAGAAAGAAATGGGAAAAAAAAAATAAAATAAATCTAAGCAGATCGCCTTGCCTAAATCCCTTCTTCTCCCCAGAAGCTCTGGGACTACGTGCTGCCTCTCTCCCACAAGGAACTGAGTAAACAGATGAAACAAGCAATCCACAGTTTAGACAATTAAAACACATTAAAATAGCCACTGATGGGATTATCCTACCATTTGACAGCCTCTGAGCAGAGAAAGCTGTCATTTCAGCAGTCCATCAGGTTGGGATTCATTCTATGAACACTGCAGTTGTCAGGTGGAAAAGGAAGTCCCAATCCAGGCCGTTTCCAAGCATGTGCAATCAGGCTGTGCAGCTTCTACTAACTGCAGAAGACCTAATCCTTGCAGCTACAACTCTAGACACAGGTTCCTCATTTCTTGTCGGACACGGTTCCCTCTGCTGCAGCAGCCTCAGGTACCACGAGCCAGAGGGGCTCACCACGCCAGCCCCAACACACACCAGGAACGAGCACAGCAGCCTCTGCGCTACCATTGCTCCAGTCCATCTTTCAAAAGAAAAATACGAATTTTTTTGCACTGAAGGTCTCATGGCTCCTGAGTTTAGAGGATTCCCAGCTTTTTCATGGTCCGCCAACGATCCTTGATCATCACCGCCGTGCGGTTCTGGAAGGGGTATTTCTGGCAAATGGCCTTCCATCTCCCTTCTCCGAACTTCTTCACGCCCTCTTTGATCCACTCGCTCTCCTGTATTGTCCATTTCTAGAAAAGAGCAGGTAAGCAGAACTCTATGAGTACAGAGTGCAGTTTCAGGGAGGAGCTGCATTTGGCAGAGAACCGTGCTGTAACTCCTTCCTAGCACATTAGCTTCCCTTTATCATCTGCGCTAGTGACATGGAGGAAAGGCAGAGATGTCCTGTCAATAGCACACACAACACTCAATAATCACTTCACTGTAGACGTGCTCTCATAACTGTCACAAGTAAGACAAGTGCTCAGCTCCAGCACAAGCTCAGGAGTAGTTCTGCTTCCAAAGCACAACAGTGATCATGTAAAAGAAGAGTTACCTTTTGATGCAACAGCAAGCATCAGAAAGCACTCACTGCCTACACCCTGCCTAACAGCATAAAAGTAGAGCGTTAAAAAAAAAATAAAAATCTGCAAGTTCAGGTCTGCAGGTCCCTTGACTTTGTACTGGGGGCAAAACACGAAATGACTGAAGAAAGCAGTTACTGGGAAAGTGCTATGTGGTATACTGCAGCACAAGAGCCAGCAGCTCTCTTCCTACAAGCAAGGGTGAGAGTTCCTAGTAGCACCAAACTTGGGACCTCTTTCCAAGTAACAGCTGCCGTATGCATGTCCCCCACCCAAACAAGATGCTGAACTTCTCCAACGCACGGGGAACTCTCAAACCTAGTTCTGAACCACGCACATCAAGGAAAAGGGATGTCATGCACATACCCAGTGCCTGGCGTGTGGGAGGCACACAGCTTCAGCCAACTACCAAACTGGGCTGTTTTAACAGAGGAACTCCAGCCAGCTCTGCGAATGCAAAGACCTGAATAACTCAGATCAAGCCTGGACACTACGAGCACCAGCCTCAGGAAGCATCACTTTCCAACCCAGCCTCCAGTGCTTCACTAAAAGCACAGCAGCAGCTCGCCCTGCTGTAGCTGAGGAAGTGGTCTGAGCAGCAGTCTTCATCAATGTATTGCAAACTGTCCAACCGCTTGCTCTTCTATATGGACATGTCCTGATTTCAGGCCTTACTGAAACGATTTAAGGGCTCTACATTACCTGTTTCTTGGAACCGAAGACTGTAGAGTTGTGGCTGTTTCTCCCAAATGATGCTGAAAAACAAGGCAAGAGACTTACATTTCACCGTAACTCAGGAGGTACACACCTCCTCGAGAGGCTGCCTTGGGCTTAACTGCTGAACTATGCAGTCAGCCTACAACGAGAACATCCAGTGACAGACAATGAAACCAAATTCCTTTATCCCTCCCTTTTCTGCAGCAATAGCAAGCACAGCCTTTCCGTTTCAAGCCCCAGTTGCTTCACGTGAAAGCTTTCCAATAAGATCTGTTTTGTTCTAAACTAGCCAATACATCAAGACCGGGGGCATCCATCCAGGATGCTGCTATGCTGTTATGTTGAGGCTGGAATCAGACATTCGTTGTCCACTCCTTTTCACCAGCTAAGCTGCCCATCTAGCTCCAAAGGGAACTGGACTCGAAAATTGATCTGAGTGAAAGGGTAAACCTAACCTGCATTTCATGGCACTAAAGTGGGAACAGGGAAAGAGCTGTATTTCCAATATTTATATCTTATAAGCTAAGCATGATTAGTCTGACACTGGAACAGGAGTTTTTGGCATGTATTTCAGGTCAGAGGTAAAAAGAACAAATATCTCAGAGTTGGACAGCTACCTATTTTCTTGGGCTTTTAGGATTTCTGTGTTCAAAATTCAGTCACACAGAAGGTGGCAAGACACCCATGAGGGAGCCCCAAGGCCAGGATTATCATCAATTAACACCTGCAGTAGGGGCTTTGTTCTTACCTGCGTCTGAGAAAAGCTCATCCTCCTCACTCCAACTGTCTTTTGCTTCTCCGCCATACGAGCTGTTCCACCTTCTCTGGAAGGACCTGAAAGCAGGCAAGCATTTACTTTGGCTACTGGCTCGGGAGAATATTTTAGGGGGAGAAGGTGCAGGGCCAGCTGGAGCACAGCAGGCAGGCCTGTGGTGACCAAGCAGTGCGGAGAAATGCACCCACAAAGCAATATATAAACACACTCCCACCTCCTCCACTCCCCTCTGAGGGGGGATGAATCCTTAGGAGCCCCTGTCTAAAGGTATGGCGTGCAATATAGACTCAAACACAAGTGGTGTATTGTATTTTCTAGCCAGCATTTGCAAAAACAAGTGACTGGGTATTAACTACACAATTAAGCACTTGGAGCAAACAGACACACACACAGCTGGACTTCCCAGACCTTCGTGCCTGGCACAGACTTGCCAATAGCGCAGGGGAGAAGCCTTTAGTCTTCCCAAGAAGCATCTAATTCTTACTGTTTCACTACTAACTCTACTGAGGTCAACCAAGCTACAGAGGCATCTCCTTGAGGTCAAGTGCTTCAATGCTATCACCTGCTTCCAATCCTCAAGCACAAACTTGTCAGATGAAATGTTAAATGAATGTTAAAAAAAAAAAAACACTCCAAAAGGTTCACCCAAGGCTATCACATCCAGTATAATTGAAGCTATTTATGACTACAGGAAAATAGCTGTTCTCTATTCTTACTTGAAGTTGGACTGTTGAGCACCTCTTTCTTGCACGTAAAAATCTGAGAACCAGCTGCTGGCAGAGATGCACACAATCAGATTTCCAGACAGATGTCATTAGCACCACTGCTACCATGAGTCACTTAAAGGCTTCAAGACAAGACATCTACACAAGCAGCACAGACAACCAATCACTTTCCAGGTGAACCGGAAACCAACTTGCACAGCAGCAGCCCTGAAACTCGAGAACCGCAAGTCAGCAGCAACCAAGCAGCAGCAGCCACACTCTGGGCTCCTTCCTGATCCGGCACCAACCCTCACTTTACACACCCAGCGCAGGATGAGAAAGCATCACACCCAAGTCACTGCGTCCAGCCCCTTGCCAGTGCAGTCAGACATAGAGCACTCCACTCTGGGCAAGTTCACAAAACATCATCCTATCCCCACAATGTTCCCCAGCACCCTCAAAACAAACTCCAGACATATCCTAGGACGGCAATGTCAGCTGCAACGTACTACCGGAAAAAAACAGAAGAGTTCAAGTGTTACCACTCACAACTGCTTTAAAAACCAGGAAATTTATTAAGTAAAATTCCCAGATCACTCGACAAAGTGGACAACATGGCGGGTGGGTGTCTGTTAGAAATCCCTTCTGAGCATCATCTCCAACAATTAGCGTAACCCTGAGCAAGACACACCAGTAAGGCATCTGAGATTCCACTACTGTTTGCATCGATGCCAGCTACCCCGCAGCACATCTCTACTGCAGCCACTCTCCTGTGCTTCACCAAAAGACAATCCATCTCCAGAGCAGCCACGCTACACAGAGCACCGGGATCTTTGCCGCCTGCCCTTCAAAACCAAACCTTTCTGTTCTTGACATTCTTAAGCCAGGAACTAAGGGAAATTGTGTTTTATTTATCTTTTTAAAGACATCAAGCTCTTCGCAATCCTCCCAGTTTCACTCCTGGGGATCCAAAGCATCGTTATTGCTGGCTGCTACGCAACTTCACTAAGCAAAAGAAGAGCAACTCAGACATTTAAGCAGGAGGCTTTGTTACACCCTGTTACGGCCTACAGGAGATATGAGACTCTCAAGCTAAAAGTCTCTTAACAGTGTTAATTTTAGACTTCTGCTGATAACCCCACTTTGCAGTTTTCTAGGAGAAATCCTTATAAAAGGAAAAAAGACTAACATGCCCCTACCTTTTATTGCAGTCATTTCAGCTGCAAGGTAAGTGATAACTCATACCGAAGAAACAGTCAAAAAGCTACAGCTGGAGTTTCTTCACCAACACAGGTTTCAAGAAAAAAGAACTTAAGCGAGGTCAGTGTTGTATTTCTTAAGATGTGGAAAGAAGATTTCAATCTGTCCACAAGATGCACCTACGAACGCTTTCCAGCTTCAGCATCCCTAACCAAAGTGCAGAGAAACAGACGTTACCTGTGATACACACACTGCAATCACCTACCAATACTAACTGCAGTATCTCTGACTCACTGCCAGTGGAAGCTGGATCATTTTCTCCTCTCCATTAACCAAACAGTAAAGCATAAAGACAACAGAGTGTTTACGCTGCCCAGTTGCACATATGCTAGCGAAAAAGGATGGTCAATATACTCATCTTGAATTAAACATAAAGGTTTTTGTTGTTCGTGCTACTGATGTCAGCTGCAAGTCAAAAGATTGGGTGCAGATTAGAATATACCACAAGAGATGGGCTTCATACTTGGCACTCCTAGTAGATACAGGCTGGTCATGCACTTTCTGAACAGGTCTGGAAGCAGAAGAAACAACTGGCTCCTGGGAAGAGTCTGGGCTCTCACTTGACTTGCTGTACTGGTTGTCTTCCTCCATGACCAGTTTGCTTATGGTCAACAAGCATTTGCCCTTATGGGGTATTTCAGGAGGGTCTGAGATCTCAGAATCTTGATTCTCCTCTTCTTTCCGTCTCTTGGTTCTGTGGGATACAGAAGGAGACAGTTGCTTGGGGAAAGAAAAGTCTGTTTCATCCAGTTTGGTGAAGAGTGCATCAGAATCCTGGGAGTCCGACAGGATCTTGAAAGCTTCTCTCAGAACAGAAATCCCATACGTGGTTACAGTTCCAGAGGGCTGCCTACAAAATAAACAGAACTGAGAAGGTTGTAAAGATATCACCAAGGTGGCTCCACTTCACTGCAATCAGGCTTCTCTTCTACAGTGTGACCCTCAACCATTGGCCCTGGGGTGCAAGTAAAATCTACTGAAGAGGGCATTCCCAACCCTTCAGTCCACCCTCCTTCTAAACCGTGTGGTGTACTGGGGAAGCAGATCTTGCGAGAACACACCCACGCTCCGTGTGGCACTGGATGCCCTGCTATTCTCAACTAAAGGCTGAGCCATATGGGTACCAAAAGCTGCTCCACGAGAGCAAACCTTCTGGCAGCCACTGGCCTCCCTCCCTAGTTTACAGAAGTATTACATATCTTCAGATAAAAAAACAAGCCACCTTAACATTTGTACTGTGATACAGGCAGAAGTCTTACACTGATAGCCTTTGCGGGTTGCTTGGGCAGACCTGCTTGGGATGGCATTCGGGGAAATTAAGAGCTGTCTGGACAGAGCAAACTACCCCTCGGAAGAGAACTGGTGCCACACTTCATCCACAATGCAGGGCCAGATTCCTCTGCCCACCTTTCTGAGTCCCTGCAGGACACTCCTGGAAGTTCTGGAGCTGCTGCTGGTTCTTTAGATATTTCCATAGGCTCTGAACCATCTTCCAAGGTATTAACTGCTGCTATTATATGCTCAGGAGCTGCTGCTGGGTCAGTAGCTCCTTCCATAGGCTCAGGAGCTGATGCAGAGTCACTAGCTCCTTCCATAGCCTCAGGAGCTGCTGCGGGGTTGTCTCCCCTTTCTGCAGGGTTGGGAGCTCCCTCCAGGTCTTTTGCTGGCTCTGGAGAGGGGTTTGTCCTTCCCAAGGGCTCCAGAGCTGCTGCCTCATCCTTTGGCCCATTTGCAGACTTAGGAGTCACCAATGAATGTTTTGGTTCTTCAGCATCTTCTGAATTCAATGTCTTTTTTATTACCTTGGAGAGAAAAAAAAAAGCACGTAACCATTATAAAGATGATTTCCCATACTACCATGCAATCATCCAATTTTATCCCCTCCCAAAGGCATTTTTAAGCTGCTACTTGCAGTTCAATTGGCACCATTACAGAGTTCACGTCTATCAATTAAAACCTGTTACACAGATTGAAAAAATGTGATCAACTGTATAAACCTTTTAAGAATGCACTGAATTTGAAGTATTTTGGACTTAACCCACTGTTAATCAGGTGCCTAAGCTCTAACTCATTACCAGCATGGAGGGCACAAAGAAGCCAAATTACTGTATTTCATTGCCTCATAGCAAAGTAAGTGCCAGTTCTCCCCAGGTCCGTATCTCATGCCGTTCTCGTGCTGCCCCTCGCTGGGGCAGAAGCAAGCGCAGGATGGGAAGCCAGGTAAGCAGGGCAGACACACACCGTTAGCAGCAGTGGCTCTGAATCATCCACATAGGTCTTCAGGAACTGAAACATGTTCTGCTGGAAGTTCTTGTAAGAAAAGTTTTTGACCATTGGATGATTGAAATTCTTCTCCCGGATAATAGTCAGCAACTCATTCCTCTTTTTCTAGAAGGGAGGTAAGAATGCTCTGAATAGGTACAAGGGTATAAATGACAAATGCAGGAGCTAGAATCTGTGTGGGGATTGGGCCTTTCCTATTTGACATTCTCCAAGCACAAGCAATTTACACTGACATAAGGCTGGGAAAAGGCTAGAGGAACAGGAGAGCCATCTTGTTTCAGCAGCTCTGACTTTTTGCTTCCAGTGCCTGAGACGCTGTACTGCCTACAGAAATAGGAACGGGAACTCTTTCCGCTTTCAGAACCAGCCTTTCTTATGGACTCGTGTTCTACATGTGAGCTTGAGTTTGCCTCAAGGTAAACAATGAATGTTAATGCCTGGAAGACCCATGAAGATACGCGAGGAAATGTAACAGAAACAGAAGGAGCTTCAAAGTCACAATCAACATGCTTTAGAATGCATAACACTGAGGGTCCATCTTTTGAAAAGGACTTTCCATTTCATCACCCCTACCCAGTCTTCCTGTTCAGGTTTCTTAAGGGGTATGCTTCTCAGGGAAACCTTTTATGCCTGCAACACAGATCACCCCTCTCCCCACCACCAAAACCCCATAAGAAATCTCAGACCACCTCCAAATATCTCCACTCCCCAATACCCCCGAAGACATATCGCACAGTCCTCAAACAGCCACCTTCCTTACTGGCACAGACTCACCTGATTTTTGGCATCCTTCCCCATGTGCCTCTTTAGAATTTTCGAAGCTTTGTCAAACTCTCTGTTTTTGATGCAGACAATAACAGCCTACAGAAGAAAACAAATACCAGTTTCTGTTGACATTGAACTGACCATGCTCTCTAGATCAGCTTTGGAAAAGCACGCATAATAATAAAGCATGGCAGACAACTAACAGCTTAGTAACAACATACACAGGGAAACAACTTCTACATTAACTGATGAAGAAGCGCATATACTGAAGACATGCACCTGCAGCCAAGTCAGTACTAACTACAGCATTCTATATGCAAGGCAATACCCACTGCCAATTATGCAAGACCTTTCTAAGACAAAAGACGAGCAAAGCATCAACTGAAAAAGATCTTACAGCTTCCTTCACCGTTTTCTGAACAGTTTCCATCGTCTTCTCAGCCACAGAGAATTCTCTCTGAATGAGCTCCAGGACACCAATTGCAGATTCAAGAGGGGTGAGCTCTGAATCTTTATCGAAGGTGCAATCTACAAGAATTCAAAGGTGTGGGTTTGCAAGGCGTTCACAGTGATGCCTTACAGACAGCTAGTTACTCAATTTGCTCAGTTTTGACTGCAAGTTCTAGAGCTACTGAGGATGAAGATGGGAGGGAATGGCAGGCTGACTGCTAACTGCAAGATCCCCCCCCACAGGCATGGAAAGCTATAGAAGCACCACCTGACTATCAATAAGCGATCCAGAGGAGTGTTTCAGAAGCTATGAGGGGTGTGTTCAGACAGCAGGACAGCCCTGGAGCTTGGATTTCAGTACACTGCTCTTGGCTAAGGGCAGCAGCCTTTCACTTGCTATGGTAGCACAATGCAGACATGAACAGCCATGGTCTCTGACCCCTCATGCCCAGGGGAACGCTCCTACAGCTTAAGAGGTTTGTCCCAGAGCTCTGCTCTGTGCAGAAACAGCTCCTGGGAGCTGCAGGGGACACAGCCGCAGAACGGGGCACGCTCAGGCTGGGGGAGTGGGCTGCGAGCAAAGACCAGGCTCTCCCCTAGGGCCTTGCTGGGAGGGTTGGGGACCCACCAAGGTTCTCGCCTTCCTCAATCTGTGACAGGAATTGCATTATGCGCAGCATCTGGGCCACCACCGGCTCCTTCTCCAGGGGCCGCACAAGCAGCGCTGTAGGACGAGGGGCAAGTTACAGCAATACAGCACGGCCCGGCCCCAGCCCTGCTCCCGCCTCGCAGCCGCCCCAGCTCTCCCTCACCCCCGGTGAGCCTCCGCCAACACCGGCTCCCCTCACCCCCAGCCCGAGCCTGCCCCTTCCCCCCGGCTATCCTCCCCAGACTGTCCCCGCTCCCCTCACCCCCAGCCCGAGCCTGCCCCTTCCCCCCGGCTATCCCCCCGCGACTGTCCCCGCTCCCCTCACCCCCAGCCCGAGCCTGCCCCTTCCCACCGGCTATCCCCCCCCGACTGTCCCCGCTCCCCTCACCCCCAGCCCGCCCCCTCCTCTCAGCCCATCCACCGCCCCGGGCCCGGCCGGCGCAGCCCACCCTGCATGACATCACGGAGCTGGCGGAAGTCGCGGTTCCGCCCGGCGCGGTAGGCCGCCATGGCCTGGTGGAAGTAGAACTGCAGGACGCAGCGGTTCACCGCCTCCTCGGGCAGGCCGCCCCGCGCCGCCATCTCCTCCCGCTGGGTAACTCTCAGCCGCTTCCCCACCATCCCGCCAGGAACTGACGTCAGGCACGAGCGGAAGTGACAACGCCAAGCCACCGCCCCGCCCGTGGCGCGAGTGCGGTATTACCGAGGTGCCTACAACTCCCGGCATGCACCGCGCAAATGCCCCGTCGCGCCTACGAGCCCCGGCATGCGCTGCGCCAAGGCGTCTGTCGTGCCTACAACTCCCGGCATGCACTGCGCCCAACGTCTCTGTGGTGCCACCAGCTCCCGGCGTGCACCGCGGCGCCGGTCTAGCTCCCCCTGTTGGGCGGGCGGGGCGCCACAGGACGGGTTACAAAATGTTCCAACGTGTCGGGGCAGAGATTTTCCTGTAATTCCTCAGAATTTGGGTCACGAACCAGAAGCCCCGGCGATCCTGGGCCAAGGAAGGCCGGTGGCCTGAGGAGGCCGGTTTGGGCGAAGGCCCTGCAGGCCACGGAGAGGTTCTCTGTCGCGCCGGGATTACTCCCACTCGGAGGAAACATCCCTGGCACCGCTATCTCACCTCAGGTGGAAAAGCACGTGAAAATTCCTCTCGCATGAGGTTATCTGGGATACTCCCCTCCCTCCACCCCTGGCCAGAGAAGGAAACACACACGTGAGGAAAAAAAATAAAAAAACGTGTGTGAAAAGGAAAACAGTAAAACTGGGCGGGATTTTTTTTTTTTTTATTGGCAAACAAAGGGAGATAAAAAATAATCCGCACGAGAAAGAAGGGTAGCTGTTCAGCTCGGGCAGCGGGAGCGCCCTGGGACAACCCTGTCACACGACCAGCGAGTCACTGCCCTTAAACGTTAGGAAGGATGCGGGGACCGACGCTGACGGCTGTTTCCTGGGCTGAGAGGTGATGACAGGGCAACAGGCTTCGGTTAAAGTACTTTTCCATATAAAATATTCAGGAGCAAAAGGTTTTTTGCTCTTTTTCTGTCATGAGAGGCAAGGACAGGTGACAGGGTTGAGACTCCTGAATTTCACCGTTCTCCCCTCAATTCAGGAGAGGCCGAACAGCCCCAGCAATAGCCTAAAATTGTCTGTCCTTACGGCCTTTCAAACTGCTCTCCTGACTAGAAAACTCCACATTTTCTGAAAAGCTCAGCAGCTTCTGCACTTTTCTAAGATATGCAGTTGGAATCCACCTGGATGCACCAGCCCCTTTGGCAGATCCCACCAGCCCAGTACAGGTTTCGGGATTTTGAGCCATTTCATTCATTTCTGCTCAAAAGTCAGGAAAAGGGAGTCCCTGGAGCAAGGGAAACACAGCAAGATTTCTCTCCGAGACACCCGGACAAAGCCATTCAGGGCCTATCAGCCCTCTCCAAGCCAGGCTCGTCTCAGGAAAAGTGGGAGAGCTGTTGCTCTCACCTCATCCTCCCTCTTCTGCTGCCTCTGCCTCCTGTCCCTTCCCCTCTGGGGCTGCCATCACCTCCTGCTCCTGCCCACCAGCATCTCCCCGGTGAAGGGGTTGTCCCTTCAGGTCTCCTAGGTGGGCGGCTGCTCAGCAGATCACTTCCCACCCTGTTCGATGGAACTGCTCCAGGTTAGAGCAGACCGGCAAGGTTTCTGCGGTTCCTAGGAGGGTTTGGATGGCAGCAGCTGAAGGAACCGTAGCGTGGTGACAGTGACAGATGTCAGGGAGCGGTAATCATCAGGGCAGAGCCGCAGGGCGGCGGAGAAGGTGCTAATCTCCCCATGCGCTCTGGGAGCCAGGAGACGGCATGTGACAGGGGCCACAGCCTTGGCATCGCAATCAAGGCTCCCTTCCCACAGGGTTTCACGGCTCCCCGGGCCAATTACGTGTTAACAGCACCCAGCACTGGGAAATGAGCCTGAAATCGCGATTTCCAGAGTAAATACAGAAATACAAACCATTGTTTTACTCTCTGAATCTACTGTGATGAATGAAAAGGAAGCAGGGATTATGGAAGCAGGCAGTGGACCTGGAATGCAAGTGGCCTCACTGTCCACTTTCACCGCATCCTTGCCCGGTGTCATCATCAATTTTTTCAGGAAAAGGTTTGGTGTTCCGTGTGCCAAAAGAAACACTGGGCAGGAAGGCACAAATTATAGTCGTGTTTGTGCTCTTTAGTCTTAACTAGTTGATTTATGGATTTTGATGAAGTGATTACAGATGAAAGAAAACATTCCAGGGAACAAGATCTGCACGTTGCTGCGGTCTCGTGCCTGACTTTCTGTATGACTTACAGTGGAAAAGAAAACAGGAAAGTCACCAGGGGCACCTGGTCACCACACACTCCTTTCTCTTCTATTTCACAGAGCACCAGCTGCATGCGCCGCGCTGCACCAAACAGAAGACAAGCCCTAAAGGGCTTACTCTCTAGACAGACACACGACAGATTTCTGACTTCTGTTTGGGTTTGATAATGGTAAGGAAGAGCAGACATTGAATTCTGTTGCTCAATAAATAAATGTAGAGGTCATTTGTTACCATGCCCGTTATTTGTGTTGCTGATGTGCCTAGAAAGCCTGGGCATGGACCAGGATGCCACTGTGCTACACACAACTGCAAAACAGATATAAGCAGATAAGACTGCCAAGCAATCTTAGAAAGGCAGCGGACAGCCACAGAAAAAGAGGCAGCAACGAAACAGTTGTCACTGTGGAAAAGGGAAATGTTGAGGAGGATGATGATTGCTCTGCAAAATATACAGAGAAACCCTCCAAGCACGAGAGCTGCAGAGAGGAAAGCACAAAGGCACTTACCTGAAAATGCATCTAGTAGGTTATAGAAACTGACATTGTGAACCAATCTGAGGCAACGGTAAGTACTTCATACTGAAATCAAGACAGGCAGGAATGCGCTGGGCAGGATCTAGAAAGAGAAACACAGTTTTTCACACAACTAAGGGATGGGGCCAGCAGAAATGTGCCAAGAGATGCGTAGCCTGGTCAATGTGAGAGGGTAGAGCGATCTTTACAGCAGCTCCTTGTGTGAAACGATACATGACTGCACTTGTCAAGACTGGGCAGAAGGATGTTGCAGCAACAAGGGTGCATGATGATGAAATCCCACGTTAGTTTACGTTATGTGGCCTGGCTGGGGGGAGCTTCCCTCTTAGCAACGTTACACAATAAGGGAGCTGCAAGGTTGTATGTCACATCAGTGCAAGGAGCTAGAAATGCTTTCATGTCAGAGAGGATACTCAGGTTACACACAGAATCAGGGAAGCATCCCTAATGACTGGAAAAAGATATATAGAAAGTATCAAAAGAAGAAGCACTGCTCAATATTTAAGCTATGTTGAAACTAACCTATTCATTAGGTAACTGAAGAAGTTTCAGAACAACAGTTCAGATATCTGGTAAAGTAAATGTACGGACTTGCCCGAATAGAGAAGATACCTGAATTTGCATTTACAGATGAAGTATCTGTATTGCTCTGAAATGGCTGGAGAGGAAGCTGTGAGGTCTGCACCCTCCAGCCTGTAACAAAGCTAAGAATGCTTCCTCAGGAGGACAAGGAGTTCAAGAACAGCGTGACTTTAACAGCTGCCCAAGCACGTACAGACAGAGTGCTGGTTCTGACGCTTGGATTGGAAGAAGTCACTGCAGACTTTATTGGGCAACAGTGGGGAATGAGTGTATACTTAAAGGAGGACTTTGAGTGTGCATGCTAGCATACATGAAAGCACCAAGAGATGGAGAAATATTCTAGCTTTGTGGCTCTCAATAAATGTCATAAACTAACAGAATTTAATTTAGAAGGTGGCCACACAAAAGCCTACAATTCACCAGAGCAATAGACCAAAGGCAGTGTGTGCAACCACGTGCTTTTGGAGAAGCAAAAACCCCAGTTTGCTGTGCCAGCAGAGTAGGAGTAAGAATCATGACAAAAGACTGCAAACTTGCTGGGAAGCACAAGGCAGTAAATGCACTTATGAAAAGAAACACTCTTTGATACAGCTACGAGAACCGAGCCTCTTAAGGTACCAGGGAATAACAGCCTGCATGAGGAAGAGTCACCACCAAAAGGTACCAAAGGACGTGAAACACTCAGGAGAGTTCAACTATTGCTGTGGTATATCCAGATTTATACCTTACTTCCTAAGACGGAGAACACACTGACAGCAGGAGATAGATTTGAATCCTGCACAAATTAGACTGATTTGACTTGAGTACCTTCTCTTCTACCTTCACTTTATTCTTTACCTAGTACAGTGACTTTATTCCCTTACTACTTTGATTGCACCTCCATCCCCAGTTCCTTCTGCAAAACCAGCAGAACAAGGCCAGGATAAACCAGTGTATGAAAAACAGCTGCTGTGCCAAGTGTCAGCCATTCATAAAGGCTGTGCATTACAACTGCAATTGGATTAGAGACGATGGTTGGCAGGCACCACTGGAGCAATTTCTTTCTCTCCAGTAATAAAAGATTTCTTACCAGTGACCAAGAAGATGTGTTTGGCATACAACCTGGGATCTTCAAGAACTTAACCTGTCTTTGTACTGAAGTGGATGTGGACAGATAGCACAGTTAGTTATGATAACATCTTTGAGCTGAGAAATCTCCCAGACTGCACCATTAGGTGTATCTCATTCCCACAGAGATCTCAGCTTAGCGACAAGCCAGGTATGGGTACCTACTTCACTTGAGCTCCTTTTAAAATCCCAACTGTAGCAAACAACACAATGTTAGCCTGCTCAAATTCCATTTGCATATACCTTTAATCTTTAGCCAACAGTGGTAACAGTATTAGCACTTCTTACAACATAGGGCATTTCTGCCTCCTCAGCAGTTACGTTAAAACAAACAGTCCACTGTCCAGCATTACACCTGCACTGCAAGTATAAGAAAATAAATTCCACAGCCATGAATGCAAGTTTATGAATGAAAACCATCAGGTTTACAAATTACTCACGTTCCTGAGCTTCCAGTCTCTCTGCCCCTAAACCCGTTCAATGTGGCTGGCAGGGAAGAGGCAACTTACCAAGTGACTCACATCAGATCTGCACATGAACACTTTCCTTTAAAAGCCAACACAACTGCGCACTCTGAAGACATTACAGCTGTGAGATTTAAAGATCTCTGAGATTGCTATCTATTTTATATACAGGCAGGAAGAATCATAACAAAAGGAGCAGTAAAAAAGCTGTTCTGGTTGGCAGTGGAATTGGAGGCCCACCAAAGGCATGCTACAGCTCAACCAAGGCACCCTAACGACTCTTGCCAGCATACGCCCCATATGCTTTCCTGATGAAACAGACGCTACCTGTGACTCCCTGTCGGCTGCCACTGCTCATTCCCCAGCACCACGCTGTCCTCCCAACCACCGGAGACAACCCCGAGACCGTCTGTCACAGACACCCGCGGCCCTGCTCTGGGAGGGGAGCTAGCTGCAGCTCCGACTGCAGGCGAGCCTGGACGGTCCCTGACAGGAACAGCCGCTTCCCAGGAGATCCCGGTTTCCACAGAAGTATTTCCCTTCACCCACCCAACAGGGAGAATTACCAGAGGCCAAGGACGGACACCGCCGCGGGCAGGCCGCTGACAGGCACCTCGCTCTCTGGCCGTCCGGGTGGGGCGGCAGAGCGGCCGACGCCGGGGAGGAGCCGGGGCGGTGTCGGGGGGAGCGGGGGGAGCCGGCAAGGCCAGGCCGTAACGCGCCGCCTGAGGGAAGGCGAGGTGAGGCGAGACCCGGCGCCTTCCCGCCCTGGCGCTCTGGCCGCTCCCTATTGGCCCACGGCTGGCAACGCGCCCTCCCACTGGCTGCAGCCAGTGCCAGACGTCACCCCACCGCCGGTGTCGCTCGCTCCTCATTGGCCGTCGGACACGGCCGGGAGCCGCCGCGGGCCGTTAGCTGTAGGGGGCGGCCGCCATCGCTACGGCGGCTGCCGTGGGACAAGCCCATCGTTCCGCGAAGGTACCGGCGGCCAGCATGGAGTCCGGGGAGCGCACGGAGACTGGGAAGCGCGCGGCGGAGGCGGCGGCGGAGGCTGGGCCCGTCTTCACGCTGGAGGAGGTGGGGAAGCGGAACTCCAGCCGCGAGGCCTGGCTGGTCATCCACGGGCGTGTCTACGATGTCACCCGCTTCCTGGAGGAGGTGAGGCCGGGCGGGGCGGGGTCCCGTCCTGTCCCCTCAGGGGCCGCCGGGGGGAATGACGGGGCCTGGGGGGGCTGAAGGAGGGAGGAGAGGGCCTTGTGGCGGGGGGCTGAGGGGAGCGGGGAGGGCGTGTGGGGCTGAGAAGGGAGGGGAGGGCCTGGGAGGGGGAAGAGTAGAGGGGGCGGAGGGGTGCCATGGCGGGCAGAGATCACGGGGGAGGCTACAAGGGGAAGAGGAGACGAGTAGGCCTGGGGGCGGGGGGGCTCCTGAGGCAGGGCTCTAGCCTCAGGCTGTGGGACCTCGGCATCCCCCTTGCCCCGAGGGAGAGGTCCAGAAGCCCCGAGGAGGGTCCCCAAGAGACCCGGTGGTCCGTTGGCCACCGGCGCGGTTTATCTGCAAGTCCTGCCCCTGCTCAAAGACACCTGCGAGAAACGGGAGAGTCATGGCAAAGACCAGCTGAGGGCAGGGGTTGTGCTTCTACTCGCTGGAGTCAGCTTCTGTCTTCTGACAAAATCTGTTCAGGCATGCCTTACGTAGGAGGTGCAGCTCTCCTTGAGCCACGTTACTGCACTTCTGGTCTTGTAGGGTAAACGGTGTCGGACTAGCAGTAGTTTACATGTGACATCTCCAGGGACACCCCAGAACTTAAGGGAGAGAGTCATGGTGATTCAGTAGGTGAGCATCTGCTGCACTAATGCCTTCCCAGAGGTGACCGTGCACGAGTGATTCAGAAAGGGTGCAATCTCTGCTGCGTAATCTCCAGTTCTCTTCAATGTGGGGGACAAAAATTGCTTCTAGACTCAATGCTTTTGACTTCTGTTTTTGTGAAGGTTGAGAGTGATATCATTAGTGTTTGGAGATGAAAATAGAGTAGGAAGAAATGGTAAAATTTCAAACGGCTCTTATCCCAGCTTAAAAAAACACCAAACCCTTTGTAGCATCTACAGGATAATGCAAGAAAGTTAGTCTGAATCATCTCTAAAAGAAGGGCACTTCACTGAAAAGATGCCTGTTGCTGCTTGCTAGGTTTGCTTGTCCAAATTAAACTCTGATTTTCCTCCAGGCATATACGATTAAAGCATGTCTGCTATGTAGTCATAACATATAATGACAAAGCTACCTTGGTGACGTGTAGAGGCTTATCAGATTGGAGGAGAGAACGATAACCTGGCAGCTTTTCTACAGTGGCCTGACAGCTGGAGGTAGTGGCTTTCTGTGTAACTTTCAGTTTTATAAAGTTGGACGCAATCGATTTTGTTCATTGGATCCAGCATCATGACGCTTCATTCAGAATTTGACTTGGGCTTTGAGTCTTCCCCCCGTTTATTTTAAGAGAGCCTCTAAGGTATTTCAGCGAACAAATTAGGGAGTGTCTTTTACTACAGTGGCTTGAGCTGGCCTTTGCCATAGCCAGTTCTGCACTGTTTATAGCTTTTGTAATGAAAAATCTTGCTCTCACAGGACCATAAATGGATCCTGGCTGCTCGCTCCTTTGCTCACCAGTGTCTGCTGTTGGTTCTCCAGCACTGTTTGCAGATGTCTCCGCGTCAGGTGCAGGATCTGAAAAGCTGCCTGCTGAGCAGCTGCTCTTCTTGGGTCTTTGATACTTGAGAGAGACTCCAGGAACCCAGTACGCTGGAAAGAAAAGTACGTGGGACAGAGAAGAAACTAGCAGCTGATGCTCAGCTGTTTGTTTTACAGGAGAGCCCACAGGTCCGGCTGAGGTGAGGGACCTGTTGCACACTTAGTCGCATGCATCTACAGCAAGATGCAAACTGTACTGTAAAGAGCTTGTAGTCAGGGTGGGAAGCAGAGGACAATCATATTGAGTGTGACTCTAACTCAAGAAGCTCTTAAATGGTGGAGCTGCAAGCAGAAGTAAGGTACTTGGATTCCTGTTCCAGGGTCAGTTCACAAGACCAGGAGTTTTCCAGCTGGTACGTGAGGATTTTTTGAGCAGCTGACTGCCTCCTTCGACCTGCACGCCCCCTCCAGTGTTTGGGTTCCCCGGCACTAGGCCAAACCTGTCATCTGGCATCTATCAAATTCCTGAGAGCGCGCAGTGGAGTAGAAAGCTGTGGGCCCAGCTACTTCTGCTGATCATATGAAACAGGCAGGATGATGGGTGTATTTTGAAGAATGTTTGTTACTCCACTAGTTTCTGAAATCTTTCATGTTTGCACCTTGAAGTCTAGTACAAGAACCAGGGGGCATCAGAGAAGCTGGCTGGAGCCAGGTTCAAAACAAATGGTGTTTCTTCACGCAACAGGGAGCAGACCAGTGAAACTCCTTGACAAAGGTTGTTCTGGATGCAAGAAGGTTAAGTAGATTCAGGGGAAGACCAGGCAAAAATGCGGAAAAACAGTTCACTGCTGGTTTCTAAATAACAAAACACTGTGGGCTTAGGAAGAGCCAAAAAGAGCTGGAGATTGGGACTGTGCTTGCAGAAAGTGTGTTGTCTTATGCTTGTCTCCATGTTCCAATTATAGTTGCTGCTTATCACCTTTCTGACTTAAGAGTTAGAAAAATGTTTTCAAGATATTTACGCGAGTGTGAATGACACAGTGTTTCAGAGCATGGATCCTGCGTGGTGGTCACAGTCTTCATCTCGGCATTCTGTGTAAGACAGCATCTGGGACGTGCTCCCTGGGACACCTTCAGTATTATAAATGAGCCCAGAAGAACGCTTCACTCCCCCCCAGCAAGCCAGTTTTAGCACTGCCCTGAATGTTACCTTGAGATGGTATTTCACGCTGCCCTTTCCAAGCCCTTTTTCCCATTTGTGTTTTTCTGACATGAAAAAGATCTACTTGGACTAGGGAAAGGAAGAAGAATAAGGCTACTGTTTTAACTGTGCCAGCATGGCTGACACAACACTCTGCTATGTACACCCCTCACTGACATAGTGAAACTCGTAGATCAAGGCCTAATTTATTGGCAAAAATACACTTTATATCTGTTACCCCACTGTAATCACTCGAGTGACAGGGGAACAATGTGTAGCTGATCGGAACCAGGAGTGTTTGTCTTGTTTAAAAGTTACAGTTGTCTGATAAACTGTTCTGCTTTGGAGCTTTGAGTTGCTGTAACTGCAGCTATCGGGTTTTCAGCAGGTACTCTTTCCCCTTGATCCTGCGTAGTCACTGAAGCAGTATCTAATTGTTGCCTTTTCTGGCCTTTGGTCACAGATTATTTGAACAGGATCGCTGAGTTCCACTGCAGCGTTACCTTGGAGTGATGGCGTAATCTCAAAGAAGCCTCACTGCTAAAAGATTGTGGAATTTTGCTCTGTGATTCCTGCAAACTAGGTACAGCAGGTCAGCCATTAGCTGGCCAACTCAAAGTCTGAATGTTGTGTGAAGCATGGATCAGTTTAAACTTCAATTTACTTTGTTATTTACTGTGTAATAGGAGTAACAATTAAGACATTTATCACATAGCAAAATTCTACTGAACTATAAGAACATGAATGAAATGCAGGAGACGTGCAAAGACAGCAACTGACATTTCATGGATGTGCCTGAGACTGCAATCACTTGTGCTTCAGAAAGCCTGTACGTGCCTGAAACGAAGTGTGATTATTTGAAATCTGAGATAGCCTTATGGCAATAGTGTATTTTTCTCCTGAATCTAGGTAATCGGACCACCAGAATACATGTTATTATTCCTGATTGCGGTAGTCTAGAAAAGCAGGTGTAGACTTTGGCCAGAGCAAAAAGGGCTGGCTGCTCAGGTAGGTGTGAACGTTGAGTGAGGAAGTGGAGGAAGGCACATCTACCTCCCCAACAGGCTCTCTGAGCTCTGGTACTGCTCACACTTATGCCCTCACCACACTGGTATTAAAATCTGTGGGTTTTAACTTGTGCCCAATCTGTAACAGACGTTTTCACAAGCATTCTTATCATAGAGGAACATAATTTATCACCATTTTGTCGCAGGACTAGAAGAGTTTGGAGATACATGTCTCTTCAGTATACCTTTTTGTCTGTTACCTGAGTCCACAAGATACAGCAGCCACCACAGTTTTGTGTCTTGGCACGCGCTGCTGCTTCTGATCGCCTGATAAGTGTGACTAGAAATCTATTTGAACTGGTTTCCAAGTGGAATGAGCCTGGGTTGTGACAACTGTATCCCAAACTGGTCAGTTGGTTTCAAGTATAATGTTGTTCAAACTATGTTTGAAAAGAATAAAATATTCTACTGCTGAGAGCTCCTCTTTAAAATTATATGGTTCTAACAGAAGTTAGAGTCTTTCCAGGCAAGTACAAGGCTAAGGTAGGGTTTGTGCTCAGGAGAGCTGGTCGTTAATAGCATTATCATAGAGATGAAAGCGAAGAGGAGGGAAGTATCAGATGGTTGCTCACACCAGAGAGTCTGCAGAGTTTTAGATTCTTACCTCCTTACTGTACCAGCAGCAAGAAACCAATATTGAATACCTTTCTTTGTCTTTCTGCATTTAATTCCTGCGTACTCTGGTGTATCTGAAACCAGAACTCTGTGAGGGAGAAGGAGGAATGTCAGAGATCTGGTTTTGCTCATACTGACTTGCTCCAGCTTTGCAAGATGTTTTCAGGGAAACCTGTTCTGTATGTTAAAACAAGCTCTGAAGGGTGTGTGGCTGATGGACACCATTTGTCTAGGTGGCTGCTTGTCCTTGTTTTCTGGCTAGTTTAGTACTGGCTCATTATTATTGCACAGTAACACTCTTCCCTTTCCTGGGTAATACTCTTTCCCTTTCTTTAATACTGGGGCTAGGAATGAAAGCTTTTGCATCCCTCCTCAATGTGATGCTCTTGTGTCTGAGCTGATCCAGCAATCTAATTAGTCATAGAGCTTAGTGTTGCTTCTGAGCTCATTTGTAGTTTACAGTGGGTCTGTAACAGCAGTTGCCAGCCAGACGTATGCAGACAGGCACATGGAGTTTGTGAAGAGGCGACTCTAGGCTCTCGCCTTCTGCAATGGGTTTCCATGTTGCACTCTCAGAAGCCTTTGCCTCGTGCCTACGGTTCTGACCTGCTGCTGCTTCTGGCTCGCTCCATACCCCTCCTAAAGGCTACACAGACAGAGCATCTTCTGAGGTCTCATGAATAAATACAACTTTGGCTGATACAGAAGATGGACTATTGGAGCTGCTAATTAGGAGGTGAGTCATCAAGGGCAAACCTTCTTTGTTCACCACCTTAGAGCATCAGTAACATATTTGAAGTGAGCTTGGAGTGAATATGGGGTTGTACAACTCCCTACTTCTCCTGTTCCTCTCTGGACCCAGTTTGGTCCCAATTTGGAGAACTTTATTCAAAGATCACACTGAAATGATGCTTTTGAGAGTACCTGCTGTAGCTGTGAGTATTGCAGAGCATGAGGAAGTCCTGGGTTTTCTCCTCCCCCTAAATCTCCTGATTGTGGCAAGAGCAGGCTGGCGTCCCTTCTGCCCTGCCTGGGCCAGGGACTCCGGAGGGTGCCTTATACTGGCGATGGCTGTTGTGCTTTCACTTCCAAATGACAAGACTGTAAGACTTGTAAGACTGTTTTCTCTGCTCAGTGGTGCTGGTTATATCCTTCCAGAACTGGTGCGTCAAGAGTACTGATGTTGCGGTCAACGTGTACTTTATTTGTTGTGTATGCTGAAGGCTCCAGTGACAAGGAGGTTCCGGTTCTGTTACTGCTTTAAGGAAGGCTTCTGAGGACTGGTGCTTGGGCCCACCTCTCTTGTTCTTGTTTACTTTTGTCTGTTTCTGAAAAGAAACAGACATTTTTCAGCCATTACTTCCTCTGGAAGTACTTTTTTTTTTTTTTTGTCACATTTTGCAACACTTCCAGCTTTCAAGTTTTCCTGGAGGAGCTGTAGCTCTGGGAAGTTTTGTGGCAGAGTAAATGACTTCCTGTATAAATAGTCTGGTTTTACGTTTGCTCCGGTATGACAAGGTAAGAATTGTCTGGCTGCAGTTGTGGTTGTCTAGACTAGGGAGTCCTTTCAGAAATACGATATGCCAAAACATTTTTAAGTTTTCTTTTCATTTGGCTTGGTGATTATAGTGAAGGATGGATGTGCATGAATAAATAATTATTTTTCTTACTTGTGGATTTAGCAAGTGCATAGAAAGGCTTCAGACCCAAAGATGTAAAGAGGAGTAAACTTTACCTTTCTTCTTGTCTCTTGTATGTGCAAAGACTGGATGCCACTGAAAGCCTTTATCCACTGCATGTTCCCTGTTACTGCAGGTTTTTGACCGCCCTTTTAGGGTGGATAATTAGGAAAGCAAGGTTGTCTTCTTAAAATTCAGTTCTGATATTTTTCCATCTGAAATGAGGTTTCTGGTGACACATCCCTAAGGAGTTCTTCTAGAAGTCTAAAAGTAAATGGCCAGTTTTTCATCCCCTGGTTTCTGTGGATCTTTGCAAAAATACTTATAAAATAGCTGAAAATTGGACAGTTCTGAGTAATTTGCATAGGCAATATACAGCATCACTGCAGCCGAGCCCGAGAGTGTGATCCAGGGGGCGCAGAAATGATCTAAAGGGTGGTTTTGCTGCAGCCTGTGTTTCCATTGACTCCCTTGCGCGAACAGAGACATGCATCCAACTCTGTAGTGAGCCACCCCAGCAGATAATCGCTTCCTTTTTTTTTTTCTTTTTTTTTTTTTTTTTTGGAGTGTGGGTTTTCTGCTAGAGTAGTCCCTGATGTGACTCCCTCTGACATCAAGTGAGCGCGAGGGTTGGTGTGGGAGAAATGGCAGCAAGATCTGTAGCCAGGCACAGAGGGAATGGGCAGAGAGGAACCTCACTTGGCTTTACAGCTAAGGCAATCTAATAACTGACTGCTAACCAAACTGTGTCCTAGGACTGCAGACTTTGCCCTTCATGCTGCTGAGAAAGCTCCACGTTGATTTTTTGTTACATACCTGGACAATAAAGGGATTTATTCAGAATACAGAGCTCTGATATGAGGATTACAGAATTGGCTGCAGCAACTCACTGGAGTAAACAACTGGACTGTTTTTATGTCCATACTGAGTATGTTTGGTATGAGGTGTGATAGCCAAGTGGGAATATTTAGACTTTCGGCAGCAAAACCAGACAAGCTCAAGGAAGAGGGGCAATGGCAACTGTTCTGTGTCTGTGGGAAGGAAAAATATATTACAGACAGGTGCGTTAGTCCTTTGATCTGAAATTTGGTCTAATATCTCTTCTCCAGTTCCAGGCTTGTAGCCATTAGAGGCATTTCAGGCAGCAGTGAACAAGTCTCATCTTCTAAACTGGTGTCTTTAGTGCTTGTTGCCTGATGCTCTAGAAAACTGGGTTAGTCCCTGTGTGTGCACTCAGAAGGCTGACCACTTTATTGGATTAACTGGGTTAGCTGATGGTTCAAACCCAACTATTTGTTCACACGCCCCCTGTAAAGAGATTGTGCTTTGCGAGCTTTGTGGTTAGCGCTTTCCATTGCCAATCTGTTCCTAGAATTATGGTATTGACAGTGCTAGAGAAGAGCCCAACCCATCAAGGAAAACAGAATCGCATCCGGGTTTTTTTGTCAGTTCATAACGCTTGGTCTCACAGTTGTCTGTGACCGTCTGCTACCAACAGAAATGCCGGTGTTGTTGTGGAGCGTCCTGGGGATTTAGTGCTCTCGTTGTTGCAACTTCTGTTCTTCTCCACTCCTCATTGAACAGTTATGTGTAGAGAGAGGCTGTCAGACAAACACTATTAATTTTTTATAGTATCTGAAGATGTAGAATATGCTTTCCTCCACTGGTGTCTGTGAAGACAGTGTTGTCTTCTGCTTCACTAGCTCTCAAGTTGCCTCAGGAAAGTTCTTGATAAAATCATGCAGGAGTTGCAAGCGAGGGAGTCTGATCTATGCAGTGAAGCCCATGAAAAGCTACATGAGGATATCCTTTCTCCCGTACTATTTTCTTGACCAAATCTGTTACAGAATCACAGAAGGGATAGCTCGGCTGTGGGGGACAAAGCTGTGCTTCCCTGTGTATGTTGGGGATTCACCTCTTTGGAGGGATTTTTATTATGCAAGGTATTTTCCAGGCTGTGCAGCACACATTGTTCTCTGTGAATTCCTGAAGCAGAGGTTGGACAATTGAACCTTTGGAAGATTTTATTGATGATGTTGTTTTGAAGCATTTGTGATGAACAGAAGAGATTGGAAGGAAGGCGGCTGACACTCTTGGTACCTTTTTTGCATCTAGCCCTTTGCTCACCTGAAGTCTTCTCTTCCAGCATCCAGGTGGAGAAGAAGTTTTGCTCGAACAAGCTGGTAAAGATGCCACAGAGAGCTTCGAAGATGTTGGACATTCCACAGATGCCAGGGACATGCTCCAGCAGTACTACATAGGGGAGATCCACCCGGTAAGGACCAGCTGGCTGTGACAGCCTCTTTCAAACACATGAGGGGACCGTGTAGAAGTGTGACTCCCCTTTGTGTAACCCACTAAGCACATACACCAAGATGTGTCTTGCAAAATAAGTAAGTAGTTAAGGGTTTTGGGCAGTCTCTGTGTCGTCCAGGAATTCTGTCAAGGAAAGAGGATCTCTGTTGAGGAAACAAAACTAAATTAGTCTTCTCTTTTCACCATTCAGAACATAGTTCTCACTACAATTAAGTTGGGGGCACTTAAAGAAGCTAATCTAACTGGTTCCTTCCTCAGCTGGTAGTACCGTAACTTCCCCTTGCCTTGTAATTTAGAGTTCAGGAGGGGGAGAGATCACAGGGGCATGGCACAAACTACATGCTACAAAGATGGTGCCTTTGGGCGCTGCAGGAATGACTCCTTTGAAAACCAAATCCGGGCAATTACCCCGATGATGAGGACTGTGTACGGAACAATTCCCTCATAAAGACTGCAGGTTTCTCTTGAAGTCAGTGCTTATCTTTTTTTCTCTTTTTTTTTCCTCCTTGACAGCACGATCGTAAAAAAGAAGGTTCTAAGGTAAGCAATTAATGCTTTACTTTTCTGTTTTAATTTCATGCTGTGGAGATGATGGTATGGTCACAAAATGAACAAAGAAGTTGTCACATGCCTTTTTTTTTTCTTTCTTTTTTTTCTCCTCCCTGTGGAGCTTGTGGCTTTATGTTTACGCAAACTACGGTAATGAATAAATCTTCTAAGCAAATTATACTTTTTTTTGTTTGTTTGCTCTGAAGCTCAGCAGTCACTCAGTGTGCAATTGGAAGTGTTTTTTGTGCCCTCTCTGCCCTGACATCAGAATGTTATTTCCACACCTTGAGCCACAGAGCGTTTTTTTGCATTACTCGCTGTGTCCTGACCACTGAACTGTTAGTGTTGTTGCATTCAAGCCAGGAGACAGACACAGCCAGCGTGGGGTTGGCTGTAAAACAAGATTTCTCTGTTAACTGCCCTAGTAATCATTGGTGTTGCTTAAAACTCAGGTACTCCTGGATTAGAACAGGGCACAGTGTTGCAAAAATGGCTTTGAAATAGATGGGGAGAGGGAAGTGGTAATAAATAGAATCCCATCCGAGAGGTAAACATGTGCCTTGCAGCTGGCTTCTCTTCTCGCTTGGCTTGAAGGCTTGGACCCGGTGCAGCTCTGCCTTCAACAAGGCTTTCATTAGGTGTTGTTCAAAGCAGGGCCACTCGCAGAGTAGCGGGAATCAAGAAGGAAGCTGTCAACGGAGGGAGTGGCGACTGAAGCCCTGGGAGTGTTTGCTTGCTGTAGTCAGCCATAGAAAGAATAACGCAGGCTGAGTAAAACCTGCTCTTGGTTATAAAGCAGGACTGCGTGATTATGCATATATTCACCTTAAGATTTATTGTTTGGGTCAACTCGATTTCATAAACAGAATCACATGCCTAAACTCTGCATAGAAATAAGTAATAATCCGAGTAGCTCCCTTGGATATGAGTTATTTTTTTTCAAATATTTTTCTCTACTGAGGAGGAAGTCCAATGAGTTATGTACAGCTAAGGTCTTTCTCCAGTGTGTAACATCTGTTTTAAAAGCAGGCCCAAGTATAATTTAAAAATAGCAGCAAGAGGTAGAAGTCAGCAATGTAAAAATAAATAGCGGGGAGCAACGAAAAAGAAAAAAATTGTACATGTATACTCTTGCGACGCAGCTCAGAAGTAACTCCCCACAATAAGTGTCAATGTTTCGCATCCGCTGAATGTATTATGGTACAAAAGTAAACACTGAAGCTCTCAAGAAATGGAGATAATTCTGTTTAGGATGGGCAGAAAAGGTGACTTTTGGCTGGTAGGTATTGATTAAACTGGAGAGTAGCAACAGCCATCGCGGAGTTCACGAAAGCCTAAATGAGAATTTCAGCTGACTGGAAAAAGTATTTAAATTTTCATAGTTTCATGAAAGGAGAAGTATAAAAGTTTGGAAACAGGTTGTGCGCAAGGGAAGAACCGAAGAGGAACATTGTGGTTGTTTGCTTCAGGGGTCAGGCAGCAGGATGGCAAACAGGGACGTGGGCAGGGGTTTGGAGAGAGGATCGTAGTGAAAGGGCTCTCCGTATCAGAGTGCCAGTTACCATCCTCAGCACAGAAGACGAACAGCCTGGTTTGCGAGGTAATGAGCAAGACGTTTTTTTGAGAGGGGTGCAAGTTCCAGTGTGAAGTTGAGGACTGGGTGGGAGGGATTGGATTGATGGAAAGAATGTGGAGGTGAGGATGAGGGCAAACATCACCAGAAACATCTGCGCTTGTGACAGAGGGTGGTTGGGAGAGGAAGGGAGGATTATTTTTCCTCTGTATTTGTAATCACATGTTCAGTCCTGTAGTCTTATTAGCACATGTTTAATGCTTCTTTTTTTCCCCCCCTGCTAACTCCTTCTTTCCTCCTTCAGGATCCAAGTATGACATCCTCAGGCCAAGCAAGGTATAGTACGCTCTTAAAATAAGCGTAAGAAATTGAGGGGTTAGGATTCTCCATTTGTAGAACTGCACATTAAGTCTAATGGGCAGGGAAAAAAACCACCCTGAGGGTATTACTGCACTGTCCTTCCCGCAAGCAGATAGTCCAAAGTACGTTGCCAAACTGCAGCGCACCGAGTTACCTGCCAGGGCGTGCACCTCCCTTGCCGGACGTGGAGACACAGCCGGCGGTGAGAAGTCCCTTGCTCCACGCTGGGCAGAACAGGCATCCTGGTATTTTGCAGCTTGGAAACTTTTGGCCCACGTGTTCATGTTACACAACTGCGGCTGCGGTCCCTGTGCCCTACAGTGATTATTTGGGTGGTCGCTGCAGGCGACTCTGTGTGGCAACACAGTGATGTGCGTTTTTTTGGACGATCTTTACCATGAGCGCCCCTGTTCAGTTGAAAATCCAGGAGTGCTTACAGCCAGAGCAGGGCCCTAGTCTTTCGTAGCCGATGCAGAACTCTTCTGCTAAGGAGGCTGCTGAAGGTGAGCCTGTGGCCTCTCGTTTATGAGTGAGGAAGATTTATTGTGGCATAGCTGTAGCAATTGCCATCCTTGAGTCAACTCGGCTGTTTGTATAGCACAAATTACAGTCTGACTTATTTAAGGAAAAAAACAAACCCAACCAACAACAAAAAACCCAAATTGGTTTCTCTGTGTGCCCAACTGGAAACTTCAGGAATTCAGCTGCTATTTTATAAGCCAGCCTTGCGGGCGCAGGGGCCTCTCACAGGGGCCGGGCTAGAGCTGCCCAGCCCTGTGAGCCACGGCCCGTACGGCTGCTCTGTGGGCTGACAGGACACAGGTCCCGAGAGTTCCCTAGATGAAAGCAGACGTGTAATAAGCGATGAACATCTTGAATGAATTATTAACTTGATACTTTCTTCTGGTTTATGTTGTGTGTATTTTTGTTTTGTTTTTTCTCTCCATAGTTTCTGGTCAACATGGCTAATCCCCATCTTCGGAGCACTGGTCTTAGGTTTAATGTATCGCTATTACATGTTGGATGGGAGAACCTCTTGAGCTGACCTTGCTGGGACCTCAGAAAGCCGGAAAGAGAGGGTGTGAGAGAGCGCGTGCATGCATGCAACATGTGGAGTTCTGCTTCCCTTAATCTTTTCTGCCCTTGCTTTTAGCTTTGAGTCTGTCAAGTGATGTTTCTATCCATGGGACCAAGCTAATACCGAACTCCATCCTAACTCTGGGACCCACGGACCTGTCGTACTTCCCTCTTGCGGTGGCAGGGCAAGTGCAACTTCCCGGCCTCCTCTTACATTCGTGTGTGGTCTCCCTCGCGTGTGCGTGCTCCTGCGCTCTCTCTCTCCCCCTCTCTTGCTCTCTGAAGTAAACCACAGACAACCTTTTTCTTTCAATGCCTTTTCGTTAAGCCAGACAACGTGAAACAGCTGCTCATGAGCCTGTGGATTTGCCGCAGTCCTTCACGTAGCATTGTCAGAAATAAACTGCAAGTTGTCTACAGTCCTTTCCAGAAAAGATGTCCGGAGATTCGGTTCCGCAGTAACTTTCCCAGTGCATGCAGGCAACACTAATTGGGGCAGCAGGAAATTGTTAGCTTTGCTACCTCTTTCTGTACGTGTCTGTTTTTAACGGTTAAACAAATATAAGTATTTTAAAAGCAATTCTGTTCATTTTGTAATATTTGTACTTGTCCCTTCAAGATGTATATTCTGTGAAACAATTTATACCGTGAATCCTGCTTTGTTTGGGTGCTTTTGTGCTGCGTGCGGCAATGCCAGAAATGGGAACTGACATGTGGTTTCACGAAGTGCAGATTTTTCTTTCTCCCTGAGGTCTCGATCCAACACATGTATTGGAAACAAAACTCATTCTTACTCACTGTGAATGTACACCAGATGGGGGGCAAAACCAGAATGTACACCAGATGGGGGGCAAAACCAAATAAATCCTGTCTCTTTTCGCTAAATGAAAAGGGAAAGGAAATTCATTTGGGATTTGTGCATAATGCTGCTTTTGTCTTGGAATAGAGGAGGGTATTTCACTCTTCTGTGTTTGTGAATTGTGTAGTCGGCCTCCAACAGTGCAGAGACAATGTAAGGTATGCTTCATGCACTGAGGCATGAATCTGTCCCTCTCTTCCAGCACATTGGTCTGTGGCTTCGGGATCTGCTAAGGAAAGGGAACTCGTGTTCCGGCGTCTGGTATCCTTCGGCAGCGTATTGTGTACGGTTGTACAACGCTGCTCTGACACTGCTTCCCAACTCAAATGTTACAGCAAAGCTGATCACCCTTTTGAATGGCAGCAAAAAGGGAAGAGACACGCTGGGGTCTCGTTTGTGAAAACCTCCCATAAGTTGGGGCTTTACTTCTCTCTTGCGTGAAACTACTCTGTTCTCCAGAAGTTCGTGTAGAGGAATTTCTTGGCTGTGGAGTTACACTCTGCCTTCTTAAAAACAAAGGCCAAGGAACTGCGTAGTCGCTGGGAAGGGAGGGCACTGCTGGGGCTGCATTACTCCCTCCGCCCCTCCAGCGGGGGCACGGGCTGGTCGCTGCCAGCAGCAGCGTCTCACGTTCGCGTGCAGTGTTTGAGCAGGGGTGCAACAGAAGTGCCCGCAGAGGTCTGCCTTCCTACAGGACGTTTTTCACTGCCATCGATTGTTTAGTCTCTTACGGTGAATTATCTGGGCAGGGAAACCTGGAGTTCACCGTTGCCAAAGTGGCTCTTGGAGATCCTACTGCAAACGACGTTTGTCCCTCCTTCTCTCCCGGCTGCTTCGGTGGTCTAGTTTCTGTTTATTCCGTCCTGACAAGAGTCTAGCAGAAGAGTATAAATCTGAGCCAAGGAAAATCCAGTGGGAAAGACCTGGGAAATTCTATTTAGCTACATTTTAAAGGATAAAGGTGACAGGCCACATAGTCATACATTAACATAGGTCTTAAAGTCAGTGAGAGGTCGGCTAATGTGAGTTTATGGAAAATAGATCTTATCAGTCTGAAATGATATTTTTATATTCCAGATTATCTGAAAATACACTGATGTGCTGCTTAGGCTTCTGTAAGGCATTCGGGTTGATACTGCAAGGTATAGTGCCTGATTTAACAAAAGCAATACAAAAATCCACGAGGACAAATTGAAAACTGAAAGATTTAACAGCAGAAAGGCGATAGCCAGTCGCTGAACGTGTTTCAGATTCACCCCAACGAGCAGTCCATGGCTGTGTAAGATCTAGCAGTGACCTGGAGGAGACAGATGCCCCCTGGTAAAGCCGGCGAGCTTGGCGATGGCTGCCCGGCGCGGTCTGGGTAAGATGGATGCAAGGTTGTGTATGGGAAAACGCACCAGGAACGCTGGATGTTGGGCTGCAGCGTCGCTCCGAGGAAGTGGCAGAACGGGACACTGCGGGGTAAAGGTCCAGCGCGTTCCTCTCGGGCGTTCGTGGGAAGGCTCCGCTGCGTTTGGCACTGTGGCTGCAGTGGATGAATGCGATGACTATGCCTCTGGCTTTTAAAAAATCCAGAGAAATGCCATGTAAATTATTAAAAGCTTGGAAAACATTATTTAGGGTGAGAGACCTGAGCCCATTCTAGTTTATCAAAGGAAAGGTTACAAAATCATAGCGTTGGAATAGAAACTTTATCAAAGGGCTTTTTGATCTAGAGGACAGTAGTCTAAAAAAGGCCACTCAACGCTAGAGCAGTTCAAACTGGAAACAGGTACTTTTTCATATTTATCACAAAGTCCTTAACCGTGAAAACAGTTTAGTGAGGTTTATAGTGATTCTCTATATCAACAGAAAGTGTTAAAGCTGGAAGGCACGTGTTGGCTAAAGCATCATCTTACTGAGCCAGGCACTCTCTGCATTCAGTAACATATTGGTAACTCTAGATAACTTTTTGCCGTCCTCAGATCTTGTCCCGTTGCTGTTTACCATTGGCAAAACTGCCTGTTAATTCCCATTTGTTCCGTAGTCTTTCCGTTGAGGCTGCTGTTTCCTTTTAACCCATTAACTGCTGGGGGGAGACCTCCAGTCTTGTTCCAGGGCTTGTGAGAGCTGTGAAGAGCCTTGTCCAATGCCTCGTGGAAACCCAAGCAGCCTCTGCCAAACAGCTGTCCCTTTCCTGCGCGTGTGCCGGCTCCCTCGAAGATCTCGGGATGCATTTACAGAAGCCACATGGAAGTCTTCCCGCTTCTCCGTTACTTACAAGCTTAGAACAGCGTCTGCCAGTGTGCCCCGCGCGGCTATCGGTTTTATTTGTCTGTTGTCCTGCAGATCCTTCCCGCAGCTCTCTCCCCAGGGGAGCTGGGGCTGGTTTGAAGGATGGTGTGTACACGATGGGCGTGGGCTGATGTGAGCCCGGTGCTGAGCTCCCCTGCCCACGGGCTTCCTCCAGCCCGGTGGTGGGGGCCAGCGCACCTCTTCTCATTCCTTTCCTCTTTTCTTCTTCTGGCTCGCTGAATGATGGGTCCCATGGGTGTGAAACTGCTCAGTCAACAAAGGAGGCATTAAAAAAGCTTGTTTACCCACTTTATTTGAGGATTAAAAGAGACAATTCCAAATCTTTGTCCTTATGCTGAACTCCCTGTGCAGCGAATGTTTGTTGCCAGGTGCCCCACACAATGCCGGCGCTGTCTCAGCTTTCGCCCTGTGAGAAAACTCTCTCGGTGAAACTAAAGCTGGGGGAGTGTGTGCTTTGCTGCTTTCAGGTGCTTTGGAGAAGGAGTTGAGTGAAGAACTGTAAACACGAGCAGGGAGGCACCTTCCACGGTTCACGTAACTGTACTACGGCTGCCTCGGGAACACCGGCAGAACTGTGCTGGTCTCTTCTGCCTCTCCACGAACCCAAATTCCTTGACAAAGCAGAACGTAACTGTTGATTGGGTTGATGGTTTACGGAGGATGGGTCTAAGTGTGGTCCTGGATTTGCTGAAGTTAGCTGGTAAAGGGATGGAACAGTGAGGGAACGAGACGCAGAGCGCTCTGTGCCGCCGAGGCTGGAGCGGGGAGCCTTGGCGGCTGCCCCAGGGAGGACGGGGGCATGGGGGCGGTTGGGCTCCATTCTGGGACAGGGCTGCCCGTGAAATGCCGTTTCTTGTACCCAGAGACCCTGTGCCCAGCGAGACGGGCTGGCTTGTGGCTTTGCTGCGTTCAATAAAGGTGTTACAGCAAGAAAGTGCACGACTCTGTCTCCCGACGGGCGCAAAATGTTTAGCCAACCTGTCCGTGTGCAGAGGCGCCGCTCGACTGCCCGCCCGGGTGGCTGCCTCTTTTATGGGGTTTGGAAATCCAGTGTCTCGTATATTTTACAAACCTGACAAGCTCCCATCACCTGTGTTTGAGGATCTCTACTGCACCTCAATGAGAATTATAACCGGGCAAAAGGATTTGGGGTGGGGGGAGTATTGGGCACCTGCGTGCTGTTCCTCAGAAGAATCCTCCCACTTTGCCAAATCTATGGGGTGAAAACAGGTATTAACAGCGCTGCGTCGCTGTAAGGTAACTGAAGCGGTAACTGGAATTCTTGAAAATGACAACGTGTCGATGTAGTGCAGTTGGAGCAGGAATATTTTGGTTGTGGCAACTGTTTGGCTCAAAAGAAATTATTAGTTAAAGCTAAGAAATGGTGAGCTGCGGCAGACGCAGGATTTGTCCTCCTGTCCGTTGAGGAGAAGTCTTTCAGTTGGCATCAGTTAAAGCTGAGCCCGTGCCAAAGATGGTCTGCGGAGCCTTGTAACCAAGCCACGCAATGGTCCTCGCGATGCGTCAGGAAAGCAGCAGTTTCTGTGTAAGCGCTGTGCAAGCAACGCAGCTCCTTTCTGGGGGGGTGAATGGGGTTTTCTACAGGATTCAGTCCATAGTGATCTAGAAGTGGATCGTTATTAAGCTCGCAGCTATTAAGCATTATGCAATCATTCTTCTGTTCTACAATCCCTTATTTGTGACGAAATCTCTGCGACCGGCTGACGTATTTCCATTGCTAAGTGCTGTCTTGCTTTTCCAGTTCTGAGAATGTCTGCCCTTGGATCAGCGGCTGCTCGTTCTGTACGATATTTCACAATGGAGTTATAATGGGACTCGTAATAATCGCAGCAGGGGAGCTGTGAGGGCTCCCTACGTAATCCTGACAAATTCCAGTTACCTCTTAGGAACTGCGATGAGCAAGCGGCAAAGAAGCTATGGAAGTGAGTTTTGCCAGACGAGAAGCCGTAGGGCGCATGACGGTGGCAGCAGCGCCGTCCCGTGCCTTCTGCGCGAGCGCTGGCAGCGGAGCATCGCCTTGTGCCACCAGCGGCTCAGTTACGCTCCGGCAGCGCACGGGAGCACGGGCTCCTCACCGCAAGAAGAGCGTGTAGGAGGGTGGTGTTTGACGGAAAGATGAAACGCAGACCACAAAATGCATCTCTTATTTACATGTATGCTTATGAAAGAATACAACGTCCCACTCCCGCAGCTGTCAGCAGAATCTGGCTCTTAAAAATTTGCCTAATTGTGGCTCTCACGGCAGTTGCAGCAGCCTGAAGGAAGCGGTACCTGGTCAGATCGTCCCAGGAGGGAGGAAGAGAGCAGCAGGGCAGCTAACCAGTGGCCGCCGACTCGAGGAAAGGGCAAGGGAAAGTCAGTGGGAACGCTCTGCTTTGGAGCTGCATTTTAGCTGAAGTAATGTGGGGAAAAAGGCCGTTAACTGAGCTGGAAGTGGAGGTTTCGGGGTGGAGGGAGCACTGTGTAACGTGCTGGGGAATTCGTGAAACCCGCTGTGCATCCCTCGCGAGGGTCCTGGGTATTAAAACTGTTCCGGGGTCTGGGAAGCAGATGCTGCAGTCACAGGACAGGACATCCTCCATGTGCTTGCAGGAAAAGAAAAACTGATTTGCAATAAGAAGGAAGGCTGTGAATTATTTTCTTGGCAAGCACTATTTAGCTGTAAACTTCATTTATCTTTGATCAAGAGGAATTGGATCCAAAATCCACAGAAATAAAGAGAAGACTTCTGAACTGCTTTTAAATCTGCTTCCAAGTACCGCGGGGTCAATACCGAGCACAGTCTCGCTTCTCCCAGCATCGAGGAGAATTTGCAGGGTGTCCGAGACAGAGATGATAAAAAATTAGGAGAGTCCAAATGCTCCAGCGCCTCTCATTAGTCCCGCGTCTCAGCCGTGGCTCTGTCGGCAGCTGTACGTTGCCCTTCGCTGGTGGAGGGAACGCTGAGATAGTTCAGGGAGAGGGAGAAAAGTCACCCCAGCACCTGTGATGAAGAAGAAGGTGACAGGACAATCAGCCTGTCGGTCTGTCTGCACCGCCCCATCTTGACTTCTAATGAAGCTAGCTATTGTTTACATTTTAATTGCTCCCAATCTGTAAATCTCCAGTTCGTGTTGTATTTCTTTTCCCCTCCAAAGACTATTTTGACATTAAAGAGTGTTTTTTGCTACTTCCTCGAAAGAAGCACCCTCTGCAAAAGCAAGTGCTTTAAAACACCCCACGAGCTGTGTTTGGTCCATCTCTGTCCTCCCAACCCCGTCCCCAGCAGCTGCGCCTGGGCCAGAGCCACCGCTGCCGTTACGCCGTGCCGTCTTCAGCTGCCGTTCACCCGTATCTCTGCATATTCATGGGCAGTATCTTATTTCCCTTCTCTATTGATTTGAAGCATATTTAGCGTAAATACCATCCTGCGCTGGTTTCCGAGCCATACCCAGAGCTCCGGCCAGGAGAACAGTCCGCGGGTGCTGGCTTCGTTTCCAGCTCAAACAGGGCATTGGGGAAGGGAGAAAGGAGAGACAAAGCACAAGTGCGATTTGTGCTCTTGGAGCGGGACAGAACCACTGTTGCTGCCCAAAACACTGCTCCTTTTCCAGGAATGTTTCATGCCTGCCGCAGGGAGATCGGCGCTTGGGAATGCCCTGCCACTAGATGATCTGCTGAGCCGTGGTACTCCCGGTAAAGCAGTTTGGAAAACATGCCCGACTTGGGAGCATTCCTGCCGGGACATGCCACCCTGCGCGGCATCGCCGGCCGAGCACCGCTGCTGCGGAGGGGAAACAGCCCTGGGTGCAGAAGACGCTGGTACAGGGAGGAGGTTGCTGCTCTCCGTGCCTCCAGACAGGTCCTGGCCACCGGGTCCGCAGCGCCTGCACGGCTTCTTGCAGGAACAGGATTGTTATCTTGGGGCCAAATTCCCTGCGTGGGTGCAGCGGCACGGGAGCTGGTGGGACATGCCCTGGCCGGGATCTGCGGCGCCCGGGCTGAAGTCCAGCTTTGTGGGGATGCTCAGACACCGCAGAGCCAGCAAAGCCTGAGAAAAGCCGTGCTATTTCTGATGGTTCCCCTGTGCTGGGGAGGCCACGGCAAGGGCTGAAACGGAGCTGCTGCCTCTGGGGAAGGAGGAAAACCTGCAGCTCCTGTCCCCAGGAAGGACAGTACTGTCGCTCACCTCTGAGCACAGCCAGCCTCCGGCACCCAGCCCCGCTCGCCCAGGAGAGGCAGGATTTCAGCTTTTGCAGCGCTGCCGGGCTCTTCTCCAGCCGCTGGCTGGTGACATGAAGGTTTTCTTGGCAATGATACCAGTCTGTAGAAGGTTAATTTCGAGTGAGGACGACAGACAGAAGGGCCAAAATGTTTAACTTGGACAACGTGTGCCGAGGAGTCGCCAATCCGGTTCATGCAGCCGAGCACAACGGAAATCTCCCGCATCCTCTGTGGGGTCTTGTCAGAACACAGACACCCGCTGGGTTCCGAGAAGAGGGTGGTGGCAAGGACCTGCCGCTCTGACAGGGGACAAGCAGGGAATCTCTGAAATCCTGGAGAAATGTCTCTGCGTGAAGTGCTCCGGATGAACTGTAGCGTGGCAGACCGGGACCCAGAGACCTTGGCTCCCCACAGCAGGACCAGGCAGCGTGGGGGAAACCGCGGTGGCCCTTCCAGAGGGACGAAAAAGGCCTTGGAGTGACACCACGGTCCTCCCCGTCCCAGAGCACAATTACCTTTATTGCAAGCGGGACCCACGCATCTGCCATTGTTTCCGGCGGTAAGTCACTCACTCACTTCCATGTCCCTGCTAGCGCAGCCCGGGGAAGCCAAACGTCAGGGCATGATGCTGCAGTAAGTGGAAAATCATTAGAAACTTATGTTGGGATGTTGTTAATTAGCAAACTGATGGCTAGAAGTCAAGCACACTTGTCCCAGCTTTGTTCCTTCCACGATGAGCTCTGTGTGGTTGTAGCTGGAGGATGGGGAGCCCGAATAACCCGGGCGATGTTCCTGTGCCGCTGCGTTACAGGTGTTACGCTGTGCTCCTTACCGCCTGCAGGAGAGGAGGAGGTAGAAACGAATCCTTCTGATAAACATCATAAGCTCCTCAGAAATTGGGAAACACTCTAAATAGATGTATTCAATTATTAAAGCTTTCAACTGAAACAAAATAAGCTTGTTTTCACTTGACCAACTCAAAGCGCTCTCGCCTCCTTAGCACCCGAAAACAAGCACTCTCTCTGTCACAGACACACGTACCCTGCTAATATTTAGACCAAGCAACACTTTCTTTTGCTTGAATAACGAAGGTGACCTGAAGCATTGTGCTAAGATTTTCAAAAGCCATGGCAAACCTGCGCAGTGCGGCGCTCCACAGGACCCGTTCGTGCCGGCAGCCCGGGGGCTTGCTGCGCTCTCCGCGCAGGAGTCAGTGCCCGGGGCCGGTGCCAGCCCTGGCCCAGGTCTGTGCCTGAGCTCTGCCTTCCCCGAATGCAGAGGGGCAGAGTTGGGACGTGGGAAGGCAGAGCTGCAGAAGACCTTGGAGGTCATTAGAGTCAACAATTAACCCATGGTTAACGCTGGTATTAAATACATCGCTGCGGTGCCTTTTGGTTCGCCCTCCTGTGCTCCCACCAGAGAAGGTCCCACTGTCCGTCTGTCCTGCGGTGATCAGAAACTCTCCTAATTCCCAGCCGCAGTGTACCGGGGACCAGTTCATACGTACAGGTCTTGTGTCCTCATCAGCCTGTCATTTATACCTGTTCTCTTCCTCCTAGGTGTTCATGGGGAGGAACCTCGGCATTCACTGTGATAAAGAAAAAAAATAATATCCATCTTCCAGTTACGAACTAGGCTCTGATTTCCCTTGTAGTCACCCCCTGCAGCTGCTCCAGCTGGAATTAATCCTTTCTGACCATAATGTCCCAAGGTTTCCCAGAGCCTTAGACCCTGAAATACCTCATTCTCCATCGGCGTGGGAGTTACATCGCCCACCGCATCCTACCCAGGCTAACGAAAACCCCGCGCTGACAGCCACAGCCACCTTGTGGGTCCCAGTTGTGTTTTCGCCTTTGCTGTTTCCAACTAATAGGGCAATAATGTGGAACAGAAAATCTCACCAGTTTTTAAGCTCGTAACCTTCTGCTATGGACGTCGCATGTCACTTCCAGTGCACCGGTCTCTGGGGCTAACCGTTACCTGTGAATGGCATTCTCCCCTGTCCCGTACAGACAACAGTTTGTGTTGCTGTTCGTTAGCGCTAGCCTACCTTTTGTGTTATCCTCTTCTGTTATCCTACTGACCACAGCCTTTGAAAAGTCCTTTTAAAACTATTTCATAAAACACAAGGAAAAAGCCCAATATATTGACTATTCTTCTAATGGTAAAAATACCCCTTATGCGGTGTTAGGCTGACCTAAATAGAAAACAGTTACATTTTTGAAGAGGAAAAGCAGTATTGAGTTGTGCTGTGGAAATCGATACGGATATTTTCTACAATTTTAAACACAAAAGGGTAAATATCGCGGCTTTAAAAACACCCTCTAATTGCATCGACGACACGGCTGCTTTAGTATTATCACAACTTGAATACCAGGTTTTGCCTAATGATCTCAGTGCTCGTGGGATGGGGAAAGGAAGGGACAGAGAGCTCCAGGGGACAAACTGCTGCCCTGGGACGCGCTCAGCCGGACGCTCGCCCTGCTGCCAGCGGGCAGGCGGCCGTGCAGGGCTCCCAGGAAGCCAGGTGCCTCCTGACACAGCCAACTTGCGTTTACACATCACAGCTGCCGCTCTCGGAGGCAAGGACGGGGACACTGCTGTGGCTTTATGCTGTGGCTTTATGCCTGGGATGGAATGGGAAGACCCATTTCTTTAATGGATTTTAAACGGCCCCTTTTTCTCTTTTTTAAAACCCTTACGAACCAGCCAAATGTCCAGGAAAGCAGCCAGTTGTGCACACCAGCTTCTAGACCTTAAAACTGAACCTTGCCCAGCCATCGGCCACGCAGCCCAAGATCCCCAGTTGGCCTGTCCCCGGCTCCAGCACCGGGATATAAAGGTGGTGTCGTCTCATGCCAGCAATAATCACCGTGCCGCAATCCTGACAGCTCCCGGCCGCCCCCCATGCCTCCATCACGAGGATGAAGTTAACGCCGGTGTCACACGCTCGGTGTTGTCTCTTCTCCAGGGACACCGCTAACAGAAATTACTATAAAACAAGTTTCCTGCCAACCTCAGCAGCTCTAATGAGTCAGGAAGCAGTAATCTGGGAATAGGGGAACTGTTGACAGAGCCTAATTATTTTCTGACAGTCTTTCTAACAGAGTTAGAAAATAAAACACCTACATAGGCTTAGAAATTGCGAATGGGGTTAGCAATATTACGCATGAACCTGCTAATTTATCCCCACGCTCCTGGTTTAGGCTCCTTCCCCCTCACACCTGCTGCTTTCCAACTGCTTATTCAGGGAGAGGAACTTCATTATGAAAAGAGAAAATACCTTAATTACACAGAACGCATAACTTTTAATGGGAAGCCTCCTGTTTCAGTGTCTGGCACTTAATTGGTTAGGATTTTTGTGTATTTTAGTTACACCTATTCCATATATTATCACTGCAAAATCAAGACGTGTGCAGAAAGAGTTGCTGCACGTCACAAACGTGCGAGCGAGAACAGACTCACTGAGGTGTGGTTTCGGCCGTGTCCCTGGCCACGCGATCCCCCGCCGCTCCTCGGTTCATTCAGATCCTTGACCAGAGCCAGACAAGGTTCCCCCTCTGTCTGCTGAGCAGCAGCCACTAATGCACACTCCAGGGAAAGAACACGTGAAACAGCGGATGCGGACAGGGATCCTGCCCCGGGAACCTGTCCCAGGCTTTGGGGAATGTCAGCTCCCCAGTCCCAGACTCCAAAGGCAGAATCCCAAGTGGAGCCCATCATCTTCTACATCTCTGCTGCAGTGACTGGAAAACCCCATGACAGCCACGCACCACCCACAGCTGCGCTCCCCAAACAGGGCGCAGATTTCCTTTACTCTGTTATTTTAACTTCCACTGTTTGTGTCGCTTCCACAGTTCGGATCCTGCTCACTCTTTCCACCACAGGCACTGCTGGAGTTTGCCCTTTGGGGACATTAAAGGTTTTGCCCATCAGCCAAACTGACATTTGAAAAGGATCTACAGAGCTTGTTTAAAGAATCCCCCAGCAAACCTGCCTAGACTTGCCATTGAAACTGGATGTTTATCCAAAGCGAAAGGCACAGAAAGTTCAAAAATCATAAAAGTGAAGAAAAATGCACAACAAGCTCAGTGATCATTCACCTACAACCTCCTTTAGCATATAAGCCTCTGCAGCTTCCAGTTTCATTTGTGATGAAGACCCAGAGCCCAGCACCAACCACGTGGGACTCAGTCCCACGCTGACTTTCGGGGTTTGGTACCGAAGAGCTGGGCTGTGCCAGACCCCGGGTGATCCTCAGCCACCCTCAAGAGCAGCTGGTATGAATCCCTCCTACACCGTCCCCTAATTTCTCCAGACAGGGAATACAAGCGGGGCTTCGTTTGCTGTCCGCACAGCAACACAGCGTGATGTGAAGTGTGTGGCCTGGGGCTGCTGAGAACACCCAGGAGAAAGATTTGATTAAACACTGTAGTTGTTCTTGTAGCTTAAAGCTCACCCAGATCTTGGGCAAGTCAAGGGAGGTTGGAGGCTAAGGTCCTGACTGAGATTCATTGGTAAAGCTAAACCTCTTTCTTGCCTTGCTTTATCAGATTCATCCTGTTCACGTCAAAATTTTCTCTCTCTTGGGAAGTTTAAGCAGCTTTCCGTTCCCTGGGTAATGGCTACCAGACCTATCATCACCAGCAACTGTTTGGTGCTGGGCTTACCCAAACGGCCTAAAAAGTCCCCTGTGATTCAGTGAAAGGGCATGTCTGCCATAAGTAAAAACATAAGTAAAAAAAAAAATCCTGTAAGTCCTCCCCACTTCTCCCCACTGGCAATCTGAGACATGGCACGATTAATGTGCTGCTTCACGCACCCCCTGGCCAGCGCGATCAGTGTCGTATGTGCCACAGGGTCCCCTGCCGCGTGCTCCAGCCACTGCCTGGAGCTGCAAGACTGGTGCACCCAGGGTAGGAGCAACTGGAATTTTGTTTTTCGCGTATTCCCATCATACACCACCCAGAACAACCATTTGTTTTAAGGTTTGTCAAAGGCGCAGGACTGGTGTCACGCGGTAGGCTGGACGGGTGGTTGCTCAGCAGCTCTGCTTAACGCGACAGCTTTTATTGCCTTCGCAGAAATCTGTACCCCAGGTCAGTGCATCAGTGCTGGGTATGTGCAATGTCCTGAACATCCTCTTGCGTTCTGGCTTGTGAAGTCTTTCCGTGCACCCGCCTGCGCTTCATCTTTTTGCTTCTCTGCCCCTTCCAGCATATCTGGTAACTCAAGCTGGATTTCAAAACTGTAAGATAAGGAGGTACAGTCCCACCTTCCCTGGCAGCACCTCTCCTGCATGCTTCACATGGCTCTTTCATGTGCTGGGGTCCACAGGAGGAGTTTATGGCTCCGACTGGACTCCAGTAAACCTTGTACTTGTCTTTTGTTGACCTGCCTTGATGCAGTTATTTCCCTGAGTCCCACTGCTAGGCACTGCTCCATGCTGCACCCTGGACTAACTGTATTCAGTCATTAAAAAGTCTAATCGTATGGGACTGCCCTCTCCTCCCGAAGAGCAGATTATCTATTCTTTCTTCAAATTTGGCCTTTGCCCATCGCCTCCCCCTCTCTGGTGATATCGCACGGCTCTCGGAGTGCCTGGGAGCACCGGGGGCTGTCTCCGAGCGTGCCATCCCCGGCCTCTCTCCTTTCCAGCTCTCATCGTGACCTTGCTTTAGAAGTTTACCCCAGGCTGGGCAGGCCAGAGATGGGGACTGAACAGCCACGCTGCTACCGCCTCACTCCACAGAGGATCGGGACTCCTTTTCCCCCCACTTTTACCCTCATTCTGCGCTGTCATTCATGCTCTACCAGCTCTGCCCTTCCTGGGACTCTGCAAGGCTCTTCACAGCCAAAAGCCCTCCCTAAGCCAACTGGCTTCAGACATGGCTAGATGTGACCCGCGAGCTTTCATGGGGAACAGCTGTGGGAGGCGGTCGTGGCTTGCTGTTTGCTCTTGTGACTTTAGCCAGTTCCGGAGACATTTTCCCCGGTTTTGGGTGTGCAGTCAGTCCTGGGGACACACTGTCACTCAGGAGCAATGCCTGCCAGTGGCCTTCCCACCACTCTGTGTCCTGCTTGGGCTCGCCTGCCTCGGGCAGCCCATGATAACGCCTCAGTGGCTGCAGGAGCGCTGGGCAGCAGAAGGTGGCTCCGGACATGAAGGCAGCTTGCCTCGGTTGGGCAGAGGCACTTTGCTTCGGTCTTGACCATAAGGAGAACGTTCTTGTGCCACCTGCAACTGTATTAGCAATAAAAACAGTTGTCACCCGCGGGGTGACCTGTCTGTTGCAGCGTGAGTCCTCCGCAGTCACGTAGCTGCTGCTGCTGTGCCAGTACCATCCGGGATTTCGGCGCTGTCTGGTCTTGCTGGCCAGCAATTCATTCCTTTGCCCCCCGAAGGCAGTGGAGCTCCATCCCTCATTGCTCCATCTCTCACTGCTCCCTTTTCAGGAGTAAGATGTGTTTTTCTTCTCTGCCATAGACCGTCTGTTAGTAGCACCTTCTCATAAAGTCTTTGTTTCCCACGTTACTTAGACAAGAGGTGATTACAGCAGTCTTACTTTTTATTTTCCCTGGATGCTTCCCAAATGGTTTGATTTTGTAGTGTCAACGCAGGAGTAGCTCTCCCTCTTCTCAAGGGAAAGGCATTCCTCCCTTGCCGGGCAGGGCAGCCCTCGCCTGGCACAGACGAATTCCCCTTCCCTCCCAGGGCTGGCAGGTACAGGATAGCCAAAGCAGGGACCCTTCCCTTCAGCCCTTCTGCATATGACTGCTCCACAGCTTTTCCTTCCCCTCTCGAAACCTCCCATCATAAAAATAATTGCCAGTTGTTCAGTAAATTTATCAGCTAATCCTTTTAATTCCACAGTCATATAATCCAAGCCTGCCAGTTTGCACAGCGCAGTGTATATTCAGCTCTCCTCTTTCCTCCTGCACGCTCTGACAGCTATACAAGGTCCCTGTGCAGTTTGGCTAAATAATGCCTTTAGACTCGCGCTTTGAAATTCTTTCTTTCTTGGATTTATAGCTGATGGTTTACCTTATTTCAATCACTTCGCATTGCTATGTTTGGCAAATTGCTGTGCTGGTTGCCATATTCTTAGGGTGTCGTGTACCACCGCCTCACCCCTACGGACAGCTCAAATCACATACTGTTTCTCAGTGGTTAGTAGACCACAAAACTGTCCATGAAATGCCTTCAGCTCCAATTCCAGGTCTGCCTCACGTTGCTTCCCTTTGCTCCGTTAACAAAAGGATTTTTTTTTTGCTCTGGTAACGTTTCTAGAACCATCTCTCCAAAGGATTGCTATCTGGGTGCTCCTCACCTCCTTTCAATGAGGGATTTTTTGGCCAAAGTTGGGCATACAGAACTCAGCAGCGGCGCACTGCCCTCTGAAACTTGATAACCCCTCCTTGCCATTGCCGTGGCTTGAGAAACTGCAAAGCAGACATCCGGGTTGCCACACGGAAACGTGACCTGCCAGCTGAATGATAGCGTAGTGATCGCAGCAAAACCCCCTGGAAGATTTTTAACTCGGGAGGATACTCGTGCCTGGCTTGAAGCAAATGAACGACGTCCTCACATGATGCCGTCTGCCTGCTCCACTTGGCACAGGAGCTACGAGAGCGGAGGAAAAGGCCTGGGCAAGGGCGCAGGCTGCAAAGAAACTTGCTTGGCGCTTCTGAAAGGCAGGAGCACAGCCCTCCTGGCAGCAGCAAACAGCCCGGGACGTGTCCAGGAGGCCTTGACAGCCTGCTCGGAGCAAAACGCACAAGTGCCGCTCTCGTTTCGCGTGGCAGCAAGCAAGAGGCCAGAACTGTTCCCACGAACGATGGTACTCCCTGCGAAGAAAGGAAAAACACCTTGCTTTGTCTGTGGTTCAGCCTCAGAAATGCTCTGCTCTGTAGCCATGATAAAAATAACACATTTAATAACAGTTGTGGGGTATTTTTTTCACTGTATCTGGTGCGATGGCCCCTGCACGGTGGGACGTTTCTCCGCTCCCCAGGGCACACACTGGCTGCCTTAGCAGGTGACGAGGTGACTCCTTAAGGAAAAGGTGGAGAGCTTTGCTGGGCAAATCCTTACACCCCTGAGCACCCAGCAAAATTGTAAGGGTAATTGTATGTGAGAAGGGCATAAATAGGAGATACGGTAGGGTAGATGGTGACAGGAAAGGATGTTAGTCTAGATACAAATGAGCCCTTGGACAGTAGATTTACTCCATGGCTTGAGCACCATGTCCTGAAACGCCACAAGTGACGATGAAGTCGGGCAGAGGAAAAGCCAACATAGCTCCAGGGGATTAAAGCAGTACGTCTGGGATGAAAAAGATACCTGACTTCAAAGAAAACCGAACGCGTACCACGCAGTTGCCACCATTCTTGGGCGGGCTGTGAACAGGGATGCCATGTGCGTGCCATGCCAAGCCCACTCCACAGGCACCGCCTCGGCGCCCGGCCTGTGTGGGTAACGTGGCGGAACGAGACCCAGGCACCCAAAGCACCAAAGCAACAGTGCCGCGAGCGCAGGAGCACGGTCGGACGTCTGGTGAAGACACCGGGCAGGAGGCTGACCCACAGTGACCGACCGACCGGCGGCAGTGGACGGTGTTCAAGGAAACTGTCCCGGCTGGTGGGGTATGGCAAGGTCCTGGAAGCTGCCGAGTGTTTTTGGAGGGGGATTTTGCCGTGATCGGAGAGCGGACTGGCACAGGGGCCGGCTGCAGGAGGGACGGGAGCCAACCTTGGGGTGACACAGTCCCTGGGGGGAAACCGGACCCTCTGCCGAGCCGGAGGTATGCGTCAGCTGTTCGCAGCTCCTTCCGCCTCCATTTTTCACAGCTTAAGCATTCTCCTGGCACCTCCATTCACTCACACGGCCAGCCCCCCCGCTTTCCCATCCCTTCCCCATTTCCAAAGCAGATTTTTATCACCTTGGAAAAGTAATTTTAAATCCCTGCGGGTGACCTTTCCTTACCTCCTCCTCCTTCTTACACCTTCTTAGTCAGGGAAAAGGGTCCCAAACTTCCCTCACTTCAACTTTTTACTACTTATGTTCTCCAGATTACCCAGATTTGGGGTCCTTGTTTTCTAAACGTGTATGCTATGCTTGTTTCATCTAATTAAAACACACACGCACCACTCAGTACACATTTCGTTTACTTAGAAATACCAGCTTCTTTATTTGGGACAATACAAATGGGAGTTTGTTTGGACCAGACTCTCCGCATCACCAGTTTTGATGCCGGGGCACTGAGTGCGGCCAAGCCCTGGTAAGCACAGCGGACAGAGGAGGGATGGCTGCCGCCCCGCAGCCACGGCCTGCCCGCTGCGTGCCCCTCGCCTCCTCCCACCCCAGGCGAGGAAGGCTGCGCCAAGCGCTTGCCCACGACCACCCTGGGGCCACCACTGCACCGCGGCCGCGCTGTGGGTTAGGATCGGCCTCTCGGCCTAACGTTTTCCCTCAGGCCTTCGGGGCCTCCCTCGCCGACGCCGGCCGGGCTCTCCGCAGCCGCCCCTCGCCTCACACGCCGGCCGGCGGCCGCAGGAGCTCCAAGGCCGCGGCCCAGCTCCCCTCAGCACCACAACTCCCTCAGCGGCCGCCTCCCCCCGTTCTAGACGCTTCCGCGCCCCCCGCCACCGCGGCGGCTCTTCCGCCCTCCGCCCCCTCCCGCCGCGCTCCGCCCCCTCCCGCATGCGCGTTGCGGCCCTGGCGGCGGCGGCCGGGGCGGGGCGGCGGCGGCCCCCACCGCGCAGGCGCGCAGGGCCCGGCTGGGGGGCTGTTCCGTCGCCGCGCCTCCCCGCCCGCCGGGGCGCATGCGCGGGCCGGCGGCGCTGGGGTTCCTTGTCTGCGCCCCCCTTCCCGGCGCCCGCGCAGGCGCAGAGCGGTAACGGAGGGGGCGGTCGGGCGCGTTCCGTTGGCAGCAGCCGGTTCCTGTCAGCGGCGGCGGCGGGTGGCGGCGGTGCCCGGTCCCCGACGGCGAGCGGAGTCCCCCCCCGCCCGGCCTGGCCCGACCCAGCCCGATTGGCGGCCCCGACGTGCGGAGCGCCGCGCTCTCGCCTGCCGGTGTCTCCCCTCCCCACCCCGGGGCGGCGGAGGCAGCAGCGCCCCCCTCCCGGCCCGGCCCCCCCCTCCTCCCGCCGCCCCCCTCGCCCCTGCCGGGCCGCGGAGCTGCGATGCCCTCGGACTTCATCTCTCTGCTCAGCGCCGACCTCGACCTCGAGTCCCCCAAGTCCCTCTACTCCAAGGGTGAGTGTGGCACCGGGCCGGGGAGGCGGGGCCGCGCCGGGGGGGAAAGGGGGGGGGAAGCCGTGCCCGCGCCGTTAACCGTCGCTAACGGCCGGCCCCGCCGCCGCCCGGGCCCGCACCTCGGGCCGCCCCCCTCATCCTCCTCCTGGGGCCGGCGGGGAGCTTCGCCCGCCCTGAGGGCCCCCCCTCCCGCCGCCGGCGGCCTGCGGGCCGCGCCGGGATGCTCGGGCCGCCGTGGCCCCGCCGCGAGGGGCCCCCGCGGTCGGCGCTGGGGCCGAGCCCGGCTCCCCCGGCCGCATTCCTGGCCCGGCCGCCGCGGCCTCAAGAATGTGTCCCGACAGGTTCCTGCGCTGCGGGGCCCGGCGGCGGCCCCCGCGGGAGCGGCACCGCGGCGGGGGGCTGCGCGGCCCCGCCGCAAGGCTCCATCCCTCCCTCCCTGCCTTCATCCATCCATCCATACATCCAACCATCCATCCCTCCCCGCCTGCCGGTGCCGGGCCGGGAATGCGGCCGCGGCCCCGCTCGCCGCCCTGTTTACCGCGCATCCGCAGGGATGCGGGCCGAGCCCCCCCCGCCCCCCGGAGCTGCCCGGGAGGCGAACGCTTCCCGCGGCCGGGAGTTGGGAACGTGAAGTAACGGGGCACCGGGAATACGGGCGGCTGGAGATTTCCCGAAAGACGCTTGTTAACTTTCTCGGGAAAAAAAAAAAAGGGCTTTCGGTGGAACAACCAGCCTCGGAGAGGACAAGGAGTGCTCTGATTTGGGGTAGAAACTGGCAAAGAGCCCCAGAAGCGGAGGTTTTCAGCAGGGCGGTGGGTGACGGTACCGGGGAGGTGAGAGCATCTCCGGGGCTGAGCTCCCTCCCCTGGGGTCTGGGGGGGGCAGCGGGGGGGGACGACACGGCATCTCTGGGGGGTGGGAAGCGGACACCAAGAGAGAACGTTGGGAATGTTGAAAGTAAACGAACCGAACGCCTGTTCTCATAATACCTGAATTTTAGCTTTGACAAGTGCACGGTAATGAGGTGATGTTTATTAGGACAAATGCTGTCCTAAGTTAAGGGCACAAGTTAAGTCGTTTTCTCTTATGTAAAGGACTTGGAAGTCACTACTAATAGTTCGTTGAACGTATCCACCCATAGTACAGCAGGGGGGAAGGCAATTTTGGGGGTGTATGACAAAAGAAATGGAAAGTCATTTATTATCCTGAAGTGAAGGTAGCTGATCAGAGTTTAATATTGTTACAGGGAAGATTAAACCTTTTTAGAATTTTTGGAGCTAATTGTAATATGTTCCTTAACTCTGAGTTGTGTGTCTCTAGGGCTGAAACTAAAAGCAATAAAAAGCACACCTTTAAAGCTCTCAAACTGCCCAAAGGCATTGTCTCACTGTTTAGAGATCTTAAAATTATCACCAGTTTATAACAGTTTGCAAATTTTTTAAAATATCTTACTATGGAGGTTTAAGGCTCTCCTTTTATCTTAGACATACGTATTCTAGTTGGTTTCAGTCCTAGTGAGGGCAATAGAAGGGAAAGTATTTTGAAACAGGGCAGCTGTAGTTAAAAAATACAGGTGATAAAACACCATCAAAATTATCATTTATTGTACTGGAAATTGGAAAAGTGTGCACTGTTAAAGTAATTTGTAAAATACTTAAAATAAAGAGGTTCCATTAAGTTGCAAAATTTCAAGGACTCCTGCTTACTTGGGCAGAACTTTTGAACTCGCCAATCTTAGTGTGAATTCTCAGAATCATTAGGTTTTTTGTTTTTTTTTTTTTATATTTAATGGAATGGTTGAGTGTCTGTTCCAGGTAGGAAAAGGCTCTCACACTGATTAATCAAGAGTGTATTATTTTCCCTTCTGGTGGCATTGATGCGGGTTCAGAGCTAAACAAGGTCCAGGGAAGGATGTGTGATGCTTAGGAGTGGCCATAATGAGCTTTTTGATCCAAACAAGGTGGGATATGATAGAGGTGTATAAAGCAGTGAATGCTTATAAAGAGGTTAAAGCAAGGCTTGCTTTTCATATTTTGTCATAATAAAAGATCAAAGAGATATTAAGTTGAAATGCAATTCAGTTTAAATTAAAATTTGGAATACATGAATATACTTTCACAAAATGAATAATTAAGTGATCCTCTTTGCTGTGAAGTGTATTAGTATGATTTTTAGCTGGACTTAGGAAAAAGTTATCTGTTGTGGTTTTTTGATTAGTTAGAACACACTTCGGTGCACCTTTTTTTTTTTTTTTTTTTTTTTCCCTAGATAGATAGATACAGATAAACTTATCCTGTGGAGAAATCCTCTGGATCAGAGTATGAGTACAACTGATGAGATAAAGGAAAAGGTCTGAACACAGTGAGAAAGCCACAAATATGCATTTGCGATGAGGGTGTGTTAGGAGCATGTAGTTTCTCATAACTGCTCTCCTTTTAGAAATACAGCTACCCCGCAGTTTGGAATTCAGCTTGCAGATTGAATTGGGGCCAGTAACTTTTCCTCTGAATTGCATTCCTGTGTGCGCGTCGGGATAGTTGCGGTTTAATGATACCGGTCTCCGAAGTCTGTCGATGGTGATCACTGTGGTGCTTTGGAAGTACAAAGATTATGGCAGGGAGAGAAGCTGCAAGATTGGGGTGGTCTTGGGAGTAACTGAGGTTTTCTAACATACAAACTTTAGTTTATAGAAATTAAAGTGGAAGAATATTAGTTTACTGATTAAAATGTACTTGCCTGTTCTTAAAAGTGAAATTAGATTTGAAAACCCAGTCAATCAAGATGTAGCTTATGCTAGTGCAGTTTTTTTTATGGGATAGTTTATCCCGTTCTCTGCACAGACCGAGTTATGTTGTCAGTCTGTCTCTGTGCTATATGTTAAACTCTTGGCTTGCACGGGCATTTTGCTTCAGATTTTTGTTTTCATATTCCTTTAAAAACGTTAAGCCAAACTTCTAAAAGCACACAGATCTAAGGTGAAACGGCAATACAAAGGGAGAGTCATTAATTTAAAATTTGGTCTGATAATTCTGTTATTTCTTTTTGTTTATGCGTAGCTTGGGAAAGAGGGTACTTTGAGTATCTAAATACTTTATCTTCCAGTTTTTTCCCTTGTAGGTGTGGTTTCATGAGCTGGTCCAGCCAGTATGAATTCCCACTTGCTGAGTTAAAGCAGTCTCGTCCCCTGTCTTTTCCTTGCTGTCCTGCTCATGCCAATGCTTATGTGGCCACGCAGTGAACTGGATTGGAGAACCGATCACATTAAAATTAACTCAGCTTTTCTCTTCTTCCTTCTCACCCTGCTCCGCAACAAAAAAAAGGAAAAGGGGAAGAGAAATGTTGATTTTTAACCAGGTGAGTATCCTGGTCATGTTTGCTGTGGGTCTTCGTGAATGGCTTGTGCTGACTCAAGAAAAGGACATGCAAAAACTAGCAGTACGGAAGGGTGGGACTGTTTCTTTCAGCAGCAGTGCCAGCTTATATTGGCTTAAAATGATAGTGAAACTGTACTTAAGTTGCAGGCCTCTGGAATATGACTGGTTATAGCTCTTAAAAATAAAAGAAATGCAAAGGGTTGATTCCAAGGCTTGTTGCTGAAGCTCATCCCCACAGCTCCAGAGGAACTAACTAGTGCTAAGGATGAAAACCTGTCGTCTTACGTATAATCAATGTTAAAAAAGGGTATATGCTTTGTAACTATTGTACAAGGATGGTATCTTCTAATAATAAGATAATAGAGATATACAAAATTGTATGCATTTTTGAATGCTGAAAATATTTAGATTTAATTCTCATCTTTACATAACATACTGTCCTTCTTGAAATAAAACAACCCAAATGTGCATACAAATTAGTAATGTAGTAGAAAAATCACTGGAGCATAAAACCTAAAACCTTGAGGCGAGTTGTTCTGTGGCTGAATATCATATGCAACATTCAAATATAGCGAAGTTAGCTATTCGTTGTAAACAGGCAGAGGTGAAAAACTGTGATTAAAGTAGTTCATCAAACGTCAGGTACTAAATCTGGACTGATTAAATGTGTGATTCATTTAGCTAATACATTCATTTGAACAATTAAGAAGTAACAATGTGTGTAATAATAAAGTTGCATTTTTGCATTGCAGCAGGTATGATCAGAACTTTTTATCACATATCCAGCCCCCCCTCCCCTTGATTTTGCTTTACGCAGCTGAATAACTGTAAAACTGAGACTTTCTGGAACTTTGAAATGACAAGAAAAATGTTAGTAGTCTTCTAAATAGCTCTTTTGCCCTAAAAATGTCATATAGTCAAACCTCAATTTTGCTCTGTGCTTAAATGTTAAATGACAGTAATCTACTTGTGTTCACCGAGAATTGTTGATACAACATGTGGTTTTGGGGGATTTTCTTTTTTCCTACTAGAACTTTTTTATTTCCATTGTCCGAGGGATAACTAGTAAGACAGTGGCTGAATTATCAAAGAGGGATGGAACAGATGCTGTGTAAAAATAGTAAGAGCCTACTTTTAGTTTTGAACTTTAGAACCAGTACTAGCAGTTTTTAGGAATAGAAATAATACTCTAGTTTCTTTTTTGTAATAATACTTAGCTTCTTTTTGTGGCTCACAGAAGGTGCCATGCTGGCCAAGCAGCACTGAGTGTTATGTGAGGGACAGACTCCATCCATCCATCCATCCATCCATCCATCTGCTACAGCTCTTCCAGCTGCCCCTGGGACATTCTGACTTAAGTCAACCGAAATGGATTCTAGCAAAGTTCCTTAAATTCTGTGTCAGCCTTGGAAATGTCCGTTTCTATTTTGAATCTTACTAGTTTATTGGCTTTAAAAACAAAACTATGGAATATGTTGCTGCAAGATGATTGTGTGGTGCTGGGTGTAGGGAGGAGGATTTTGAATTCACAGCTTTTCACGCTGTAATTTGAATATTCCGGTGACAGAGACAGACCCTTTTTCCTGCTGTCTGTTCTCACCCATGTACTGTTCTCTGACTTGTGCCAGCACGATTGTTTTTTGTGGCTGCAAGATGAATGGGATTGGGAAACCAATCTAGAATACTGTACTTTTGATAGGATTTTCTAACATTTTTCTGCTCCTTGTTCTAGTTTGCTGTGCAGCTGCACAAGTAGTGGTGTCAAGACAAGAAAAGGGGTATCGAGGACTGGGATTAAATGGTGGAGGAGGCAGCAGATGAGATAGAACTGCTAAAGTGGCTCTGCCACAGAAAGAAGTGCTCCTCATGTTGAGCCTTCTGTTGCATTTGCTGTGCCTGTGCTCTTGTGCCGAGACCAGGAAAGCCGGGCTGCCTGCCTGGACTGATTTCCTGGGAATCAGTGAGGGAATCCATTTCTGGAACTCGGGAAGCTGAGCAGGACGCCGGGCAACTCTCCTGCTGCAGGTGTGGATGGAAGAGTGTGAGATCGTGTTTCTGCTGTAGGTTCTCCTTTGCTGCCTGTTTGTATCCCAGTGTGAATATTTTCATTGTCAATTCTACTGATCTTGGATACTTTACATAGTTCTATGGAAGTTGTAGATTTTTTTCCTTTTAGTGAATCTCCATAGTTTGCCCAATTCTCTTGTCCCATTTTAATTTAGATATTCAAAGAAACTGTAATTGGAGACAAAACAGTTCAGTCCCCTGGAAGAGTTTGAATATTGCAATGAGGAGCCTGAATTGGACTTGATTTAGTGAGACCTCAGCGTGAGCATGGCAAGTGTCGCAGTGACCTGTTTCACAAGGAAATGGGCTCTGGTGCTTTGTGGGCTGGGGCTGCTGAAGCCTGCAGGCTGGCAGTGTGTGGTTCCCTGCCATCAGATGTGTTGGGTTCAGACTTCTTCCACTTGCAAAGTCAAATGGGTACGTTTTATTATGTCGTCTTTTAATTCAGCAATGTTGGAGGGCTCTCAGGGACCCAGAGGTTGGAAAACTGCTTTACGTTATTGTGCAGGTATTTCTGACTGCGGATGTGCTTTAGAGGAAGACACTCTTTCCCAATAGGCTTTCTACCCACCTTAGTCTTTCTTTATTTGGCTCTTCGCGTTCTTCTTTGCTGCGAGGTTATGCCACTCAGCATCCCGTATATTTTGTTTGGTTCTGGAAAGTTCTCTATGCAGTTTTGACACTTGCTCTAATCGAGATCTGAGAATCTTTAGAATATGAAAATATTAGGAGTCAAGAGTATTTACGTTCAGTTAGTTCGGGACCTGCATATTTGAAATCCGTTATAGCTTCTCATAAGGGGAATCCATAGGATGCCGCTCGTTAGCGTAGTCAAGAAGTCAATTTTTTTTATCATATGTTTCCCAGACTGTGGGTTAAGACTTTTCAATTTTAATAAAGCATCTGATCGTTGTTTATAAATTTTCAACAGAATAGTTACTTTTTGTTGCGGTCTTGTCTAAAAATGGTTGTCAGGCACAGCCTTGATCTGATTTTTTGCACCGGTACACAGATTACTTAGTTTTATGTGGAAATGTACTTCTTTTGTGTTGGAGAAGATGGAAGAGAGTAATGCTTTCTTTTATACAAAAAGGCAATGGCCTGAGCTCACTTTGAGGTTTAGATATGCTGGTAAACCCTAGCAGAAGGTGATGAGTGGCCAAAGTGCAGGTGAAGTAAGGTATGTGGTCATGTCTGTCCAATTTATCACCTTTATTATCTTCTCTGTGCTTATGTAAAGAGTAAACCGATGAGGTTGAATATTCAGACAAATTCTGGCTTTCTCGTCAGCAAGTACAGAAATTATTTTAGGAACTCACCGAGATGAACTCTCAGATCTAACTTTGAACTGTGTTGTAACAGTGGATTTTAATGGGCGCATAGTAAAATCTTAAGTAACAGCTATTTCCAAAAGCATGCAGTACTTTAGCAGTGTTTGAAATGTAAATGCTCAACATCAGTTACGTTCTGTTATTAACTCGTGTAGTTCCGAGTGATCTATGTGGTGAATATCACTGCACCAGAGTAAGAGGAATGTTTTCACTATTTACATAAATATGCTCTGAAGAATCGTTCTCCAGTTCCCCTTGATTAATTGTCCCTCCAGCAATTGGAAAAGTTTTACGGTTGCTTTGTAAATAATTAGAAAGAATTTGGGGTCACCTTACAAAGTTTATAAAACTGATGCACTATGCCAAAGTAGTGCAAAGTTTTGATGCTGAAAGCGGATTTGAGTTGTGGTGAAGTTCAGGCTGTTTAGCAAACAAAAGGAAGATGAATAGCAGTTCACATTAATGCCCAGACAAGATGAAACATATAGGAAAGAAAGAGATATAAAGACAGTAATAAAAAGTTTTCAAATGTTGGAGTTCCACTCCTGTTCAGAAAAAACTGACATTACAAACCAGTTGTTTCAGTCTCTCATTGTCTAGAGGCCTGATTTTTTTTTTTTTTTTTTTTTAAATTTTGGATGGATTCACTCAGCAGAAGAATCTGATAGTTTTGATAGTAGCGCTGCAGAGTGTTTGGAAAATAATAAGCTGCAGAGTTCAGTAGCTTCTATTAACTATGACAGTTTATATTTTCTTGTGCATAAGGGAACGTGACCTACTAATATGACTGTTAACTGATCGTGGTCATGCAGGCTGCTTTGTAAAGTGGGGCAGGACGATGCGAGTTATAAGTGACAACCTGCCTCCATTAAAATTACATCCCACTTCCCTCAGTGCCTGTTCTCGGAGAGCGTTGGTGGCAGCAGTGGCTCCTGAGCTGCAGGCCGTAGCAGAGCTCGTGCCGAGCAGCGCCGCACATCTACGTTTGAGTAACACGAGTCCCACTAACAGCGCGTTTCACAATTCGGGTATGTCTGCCTTTGCAGTCAGGTTCATTTGTATGTATGTGCGCACATGCTTAATTATTTGGGGTGTAACAGGAGTATCTAGAATCTCACTCAGTTCTTTTCTGACTCTTGATTAGGTTTTTTTTGATTCAGCAAGAAATTCCACAGTTCAGTTGTAGACTTGAACTATTTCTTGTCTTCCATTTAAAGTTCATTCTTTAAAGTTTAGTATAAGGAATGACGGGGTCTCCCTAGTTTAAAATAATTGAGTATGGGTTTGTTTCTTAGGGGGTAAAAAGGTGGTTTAGGTTGGAATATCTATTCCTGTTAAAGCAGACTGACTGAGGAATTTATAATTACAGTTCCTGATAGTCATTGTTATATCTCATAAGTAACCGCTACAGACCCCAGGAATCTGTTTTAGGTTAAACTTCTGAAAACAATCCGATGTCCCAGTTGTGCAGGGGCTGGGAGAGGAGCAGCGTGAGTACTTGTGGAGGCCGTGCCAGTTCCAGTCACACAGTCGTTGAGGTTGGCAGGGACCTCTTGAGATCATCTAATCCAACCTCCCTGCTCGAGCTGCGCCAGCTGGAGCAGTTCGCCTGGGACCATGTCCTGTTGGGCTTTGACTGGCCAGTCTGTGCCAGTGTTTGGCTACCTTCATGGTTAAGGTAATTAAGATGGAATTTAATGTGTTTGAATTGGTGCTCGTTGCCTCTTGTCCTGTCACTGGACGCCACTGAGAAGAGCTGCTCATTCCCTCCCATCGGGTATTTCTACACATAAAATCCCCTGAGCCTTCTCTTCTCCAGGCTGAACGGCCCCTGCTCTCTCAGGCTCTCCTTGTGTGAAAGACGCTCTGTGCCCTTTGTCCTCATAGCCCTAAATGCATGTCAGTTTGAGTTCTGAACAACTTTTACTATTGTTGGGACGTTTGTGAGTCCCCACATCAGAAATTCTCATGTCTAGTGTTATGTTGCAGTCATTTTCTTATTGGGGTACTAAGTCATATTTTTCCTTTTGGATGTAGCTGTTTATTTGCCTGAAATCTAGGAAATGTACTCTGAGATTTTGTATCCTATTAGCAGTTTTGCTGAGGACACCTACCAGGTTCAAAGCCTATTGGGAGACAGGACAGCCATGTTGCTCCCTTAAGAGAGGGGGTTACACTTATTTATCAAGAGCATGTTCCTTTGGAAGTGACTTTCTGGGCATTCCTAGAGTTCTGTGCTCCAGGCACACTCAGCGTGTTCAGCAGTTTTAAACTCTTCTCTGCATTTGTTAGTGGTAGAGAAAGAACTTCCATCATCTCTTGACTGTAAGTATGTTTGTGTGAGTGGGATTAGTGCCCTTCCTCAGCCTGTATTCAATTGGGAATAAATCTTATTTTGTTTTTCTTTTAGGGCATCTGAATTCTAGACGGGGCCATCTGCCTCGCCTTGAAACTTGAACCGCACCTGGAATGGAGTTGCTCTTTAATCAGAGGGGGAAATCATTTGGTTTTTTATTCTGTGGCCTGAAAGGATTCCGTTTAAGCTTCAGTAATTCAGTTAAGTTAAGCTGGCCCTTAAGTAAAAAAGGTGCTTTTGGAGGTGTGGTAGCAAGGAAGGGATTATATTGTTTAGAGTAAATTTAAGTACTCCTGGCTGTGCAGGTATTTCAGTACACTCATACAATAGCAAAAGAATTTATACAGGAAGATTAATACCTTTCTGCACCTGAGCCGAGGAATCTGCAGGCTTTATTTTTACTGAATTCAGGTTCTAGACACAGAGGAAAGAGAGCTGAAGGTACTCTGGGTGTTTGAAACAAGCACTTTCTATAGTGGGATACTAGTTATTTGTTGAAGAAACTCCGAGTACAAGTTTTCTTCCCCCCCTTAGAAGTCCAGTAAGGAAAGACAGTTTAATCGAGCTGAAGAGATCTTTAAGTAGAACAACATATGACTTCTGAGAAGCTGGTCGTAGCAGACTCTTAATAGCTCGGTTTATTGGGGCGTGGGGTGGGATAGTCTTAGACAAGGGATGTTGGAATCCCCAAAAGCTTTTGACAGGTATGCTGCATCCATCCAGATACGATCTTTATCTGCACGCTTGCCAGTTACCCCCATGAACTCTAACCCCCAGTGGACTTATCTTCTGTTATATTGTCTGTCCTTGAATCAATGTACAGCTTTAGCATATACAGGGTGTTGCACAATTGAACTGTAGATACAAAACTGAAAAATATTTGAGTGGAGGGGATAGAGGAGGAAAGCTATTAACTTTATAGCACAGACAAATTTTCGGGATTTCAGAGATAGAAGACAGTCAATGCAATGACCAGGCAGCAGTTTCAAACAGAAGATAGAGGGTTGGGGTTTTTTTTTTTTTGTCATCTTTTTTCTGTACATCATTGACTTGTGGAAACAATTGACAGATATTTTGGGAGGTAAAAGGATAAGTGATTCAAGAAGCTGTTAGATTTGTGGAGGATATATGTATTTAGGGAAGGCTGTAAACTAGGGAGATAGTCTGTAGCCGCTTGTCAGAATTTGGAAGGTATTCTAAGAGAAATGCTTTTTTAAACTTGCTGGCTCATGTAAACCTTTCCCTCTAGTTTGCTGCTAACAGAGGAAAGATATGGGCTAATCAATATTTAGTTTGATTTGTTACGACCATCCTTAAGTTTTACATAACTTGGCAGTTCCAGAGCAGTTATGCCACTGACTCCTTCCTCGCTGCTCTCCCTCTGATTCCAGTGGGGTTTTAGCTCTGTAGTACAGAAAGGAATCTTTTATCCGCGTTCTGCCGTTCAATGGTTGGCTTAGGTTCCCACTTGTCTACTGAGAGTCATGTGTGAACATATTTGGAGAAGAACTTGCTTAATAGTTTCAAAACCTGTTTTCACAAACAACTCACATCTTTCTTCCCTTGAGGAATTCCTTCTAGGTGCAGTATTTATCACACAGGTTTGCCCGTGGTTGAGTGCATGCCTCATTAGTGGCATCGACCTTTATCTGCAGTCTAAGGGAGGCTCGGCGTGTCTCAGCAGCGCTGCTGGTTGGGCAGAACAAAAGGCTCCTGAACGTAGAGCCTGGGGTGGAACTGTAGCACCTAGTGCTTGGTGAGAGCTGGCTTTGAACAAATGCTGTCCGTAACATGCCTCTGCTATATCATCCAGGCTCACTAAAAAAGATTTTACTTAGAATCTTCTTTTTCTCTTTCCTCTTTTTTCCCCGATTTCCAGCACGAGCGTGTTCAGAGTAGCTGCTGTTGGTGCTAAACGTGACAGAAAGCTGAGTGGGCAATCTGGGACTCGTGTGCCGTGCTCCGAGATGCCTTGTGACTCAATGAAATGTGTGTGAAGCATCCAGGCTGTCTCTCATTACTTTCCGTGGTTTTTAACATTGCTGTAGTTTTACCTCCTTATCTGTGATCTTGCAATACCAGGGAGAGAAGTTGGAGAGATACAAGAATCGCGGGGTCCATCACTTTAATGCAACACGTCTCTTTCATGTACTTGATTAGTCAGTTTATTAGAAGTGGTGTTACAGATGTCAGGCTTTCAGCAGAGCTTTCTTTTGACTGTGCCAAAGAGTATTGTTTGTTAAACATTACTTCATGTTTGTTTTTAAAAATTATGTTTATCATCAAACATAGTAGTTGAATTATAAGTAGAAACGAAAATGATGGTAGGAAGTGTAAATATTTCTCAGTTTTGAGAAAAGAAAATACCTTTTCGTGTCAGTATCTCACTAAAATGAGTAAAAGGTGGGAGGCGTGAAGATGGTTTGTGGGCTCAAGGGGCTAGACGTCATGCTAGGAGTTACTAGGACATGTCAAGTCTCCTGAACATAGCCTCTACCCCAGGTTTATAAGAAAATACTCAATCCGAGAGGTGGTTGCAATGTGTTGAAAGTCTATCTGAATACCTGTATGCTTTTATTCTTCAAGGTCAAATATCGTGGTATAGCCTCAAGAGAAAAAAGTGCATATAATTTTCGTTGCTGGTGTTGCGTTTCTTGTTCTACAGCAAATGTAAGAGATGGCAAAAATAACCCCATCGGAAAAAACTGTGCAAACCTGAAAAGACTGAGAAACGTTGTTCTGAGACAATAGTAAATTGAGGGTCAGGTGGACTTCTGTGTGTCTCTGAACCATCTCGTGGCATGGTGCGTTGCACCTAAGGAACCAGCATAACTGGCTGGAGCGCCTGATTACCTCTATGTTTCTGGTGAACTTTGATTTTGAAACAATAGCAGTGTTTAAAGTGGTTGATAAATAGCTATTATTAATATTCTTTAGTCATACTGTATTTGGATTTCTTTGAGCATTTGAGAAATGAAGTCTTTGTAGTGACAGAATGTGAAGATAGGGAGAAAACCAACTATCCTTAAAATTCAGTTTATTGTAGAATCACAAATAAAGAAATACCATTGTTGTAACAACAGTATATAACAGCAGAATGAGGCTGTTTGAATTCCTTAATTGAATTTTCATACCTATCATATTTGGATTCTTTCCAAACATAAGCTTAGCTCAGTTTCCTGCATGCTGGAAGATTAAAACATGGCAACATTGGATTTATTTGTTTTTAATTCTTAAGGCATTGTGAACAGATTGGTTATTTTTTTTACACCACCCCCCCCCGCCATTTTGGGAGAAATGTGCATCTTTATATACTACTCAGATGTAGTAAAGCCTTTATGTTGCTGAAGTGTTTAACTGTTTAGCCGAGCGATACCCTGTTGTGTTCTTACATCTGCAGTTCTGTCAGTCCCCACTTGCTCTGCCTTGTCCGCTGTGTATTTTAGTAGTAGCATTTGAGTTCTTGGGGTTTCGTCTGGAGTTTACAACTGCATAGGACAGACTTTTCAGTAAGTCATTACTGGTCCGTTTCTTGAAGTGACAATTACTAAATAACGTTGTTCTCTCTTTGAGATGTGTAAAATTGGATGCAAACAAGACACAGGATTTATACTGTCTATCTACATTTATAAAAGTACTCTTTGAGCTGTGAATGGGGATGACTGAAACACAGCCAGGAAAGCTTTATTTGATATTTGGATGAATGCCATAAATAGAATTTGGCCAACACATGCCTTTGTCAGTTGTTGAAATTCAACTTTAAAAGGATTAATTTCTCAACCCTACCCTGCTGTGCAGAATCCTGAATATTGAGATTAACAGCTTTTCTGAAGGTTAGTGGCATACTGCAGTAACTGATTTTTGTTCAGTTATGAACTACTTGCAAAGTGATCTTTTTAATACTGGCATTTTTGGTACTAATGCTTGTTCTTTAAAAAATGCAAGAAACAACTTTTAGCTTTAATTTTTATTTTTAAGTACAAGAAATAATATTACAGTTGTGATAAAATTTTAATGACTTTAGTGGTTAATAATATATTACTGATCATCTTTCTTTAAAATAGGAGTGGCTGTCCTTCAGCAAACTCTTCTCTCTTTGTCACTAACGTATTATAATGTGCGTTTCGGTGTTGGAGTAGCAGCATTTGCTGGCAGGATTTGGATTTGACAGTGTCGAGTGTTGCGTCATCGACACAGAGTGCTCGGATCCTCTGCCGATTCTTCAGCGTGGAGCTGCACCAACAGAAACTTTTTAATCATAAAGTTCTCTAGTGCAGGCAGAACGACGGCATCTGCCTTTCCCCTGTGTGCTCACGAATCGTGTTGATTTAGGGTTTGCTGCTTTTGTCTAAAGCCAGAGGGAACTGGAAGGAAGATTTTCTGTTTGGCTGTGTAAAACATCCTTGTATACACTGCAGTTTCTTTGAAAACCTGCCACTGTTGCTGTAGCAGCAATATAGTTCTGCCAGTATTGACAATAACAGGAGCACTGGCGGGAAGACTTGCTTCCAGTCTTTGCCATCTACAGACACTCTGAATATAGGGTGGCAGATACAGAGGGAGGGTATATACTCTCTCGTTTGTTTCCACTGTCCTCTCTGTAGAGGTGCTACTGAAACCGACGGCACAATGTCGGGAAGCATGCCAAGTGTCTTGCTGGCATACCTTCATTTGAGAGCTGCGTGAAAAACAGTGGCCCAGGTGGCGTTGGGGACCTTATTCAAAATAGGTTAACGTGTACAGGAACAGAAGGAAGTAGTCTTTACGTATTTTAGGTTACACTGACAATCTGAAATGAGTTCTGTGTTTAATCGCATTATTCTGAGACGTACTCGAAGACATGAAATAAAAGCATTGTTTCAGTAAGCGTTACCTAGTGGATTGAGCACTGGACTGCAGCCTGGGGAAGAGAAGCTCAACTGTGTGCTGCTGCTGGCTGGGAAGCCGTGTGAGTTACCATCTTCCTACCGCTCAGTTTCTGCATTTGCAAAAATAAGTGTAATCAGACTGACGACTTTGTAAAATATTTTAAGGTGTCTGCATCAAGATCGTTAAGTACCGTATTGTGTCTTTTTGCTCAGCTTCTCTAAGGATAGGCTTTTTCTTGCTCTTTGGCTTTTGCCATGCAGTTAGCCAACAAGTATCTTTCATTCTTTGAACAGTTGCTGCATTTTATCTGTTCCCACGTATGCTCAGATAGGGTCTTCCCTTCTTGCTCTGTGTAACTCAACGCTCTCTTCAGGGCCATTTGCCTCATTTGAAGTGCTGCTAAGCAAGCCTATGCTAAGTCTACCGGAGTTGCAAAGTTGTTCGGACATACAGAAACTGTAATAGTCTGTAATAAACAATAAATCAGTTTTTGTTCTTTATTATGTATGTTGCCTAGTCTTTCCTCTTTCCAGATCTTTTTTGTAACTTTATCATATAAAATCTCTGCTGTACCTTAAGCAGAGCTGCCATTGTCTGCACTTGTGGGTGATTCTCACTTCTGCAAGTGACAGTTTGGATCCCCTGTGGAGTACTCAAAAAAGTCAACCGAACAAACAAAAAAGGAAGTAAAAAAAAAAAACAAAACCAAACAAAAACACAACAAAAAAACACCCAACAAACAACCACCCAAAACCCACAAACCCCAACAACAGCAAAACCGCCACACTGGAGTAGAAAGTACTTTAGCGGTCACAGATTCGTCTGGCCTGTCCCTATCTTAGTCTGTCTGTGTTCTGTTTTTGTGCGCTGGGCACTCTGTCTTTCTTCTAGTTGCCTTTCTCAGGCTTTCAAAGCTTCCTCTGTTGAGCTTCTTACTGAGTCCTCGTTAGCCTGTTTTGGCTTCCCGTCTGTGCAGTCCCTGTTCCTACGCTCTGCGCCAGCCCCCTTATCAGCCTGCCGTCTCGTGGGGCATCAATTCTTAAAATATTCCACTGGCTATGTACAAATTCTGTTTCATTTGCACAAAGGTATAGGTGTGTATTCTCAAATGTAGCTGTGAAAATGTTTCACCTTGCTAACATGGAGACAAGAAAAGCAAGAGGCTGTCTGTATTTTCACTGCAGAATTTACTGTAATGGGTCCTGAGGTTACTTCTCCCGGTTTAGCCTAGATGAAGTGAGAGCAGTCGCTCCGCCGTGTAATGTGGGGTTTCGGTATTGGTTCTAATACCTAATATACTTGAAGGTGGCCTGAGGTTTCTGAAAGTTATCCTCAGTTCTCTGTGCTGTAATAACCAGACTTGGTCAGGAAATCCTTTTCCTAGGATCTGCAGGAGAACCCGTTTGTCTTTGGTGGATGTATGGAGGGAGCTGTGGGGAGGGCTGAGAACGGGAGGGCGCTTCAGCGGTCTCTTACAGGTTCTTCCTGACAGGCGAAATACTTTGCTTCAAAGTATTCCCACGCCCAAGCTTTTGTATACAGAAAAGTCCATGGGGGTCACATGATACTAACATTTTGCAACAAAGCAAGGCTTTGATTAGATGTTGAATATTTAGAGCTGACGTAACACTCCCCCTGTTTCCCCCGCACCATCATTCTTTAAAAACTCTGTGGACTAAGCTATTGTGGTGGAATCGGTGGTATACAATAAGGTCAGCCGCTAAACTATATTGTTTATCAGAGGCTGGATTTCCGAGTAGAACAGAACTTCAAGTTAAACAAACCACAAGATCTCCTGGCAGATTCAGAGGCCTAAATTTTTCGGTTGTGGAATAGATTCTGGTTTTAGCATCTCTTACCCACAAAAGTTTTTGAAAGATACTCAGTTGCATACGTAGTTTTAATAAAATGCAGTTACCTTTGGACTAAGGAGTGACAATCAGGCCTTTATTTGACCTCTGAAACCTTGGTAATACAGGTTTAGCCCAAAACTGTGTCTTAATATGAACTGATGAGCATCACAGAATCTTTATGCATGTGTGGATGGGTACTCTGAACCTGAATTTGTATGCTTAGCTGGGGCTGTAGTGGAATATGGACACAATTATTGTTTTTCCTTTATAGAGTTTCTTTAATTTGCTGAGCATGTGTGCTCCACTTTACTTTGCTCACCCACCTCCCGTGTAGGAGAGGCTACTTGCAGGTTCATGTATTTCTAATTGTTTTGTAATCTTAGTTCCATATAAACAACTCTCTTTGCCTGTTTGCTTGCTTGTTGGTTTTTTTTTTTTTTTTTGATCAGCTTAGAGTACATCATTAGAGGAGATTTCTGCTTGGATGCTGCCAGCTGATTAGAAGAGTACACCAAGGTTTTGTCTAATCTCTGGTGTGACTGTCATGTGCTGCAGCAAGGAAATGGCTTTGGAAGAAGCAGCCAAATCTGTACGAGTATTAAAACATATTGAGGAGACTAGTATCGGTGGGGATCAAATGGGCAGCCGTTCAGTGCAGGGAGCTTATTAAAGACAAGGATTAACTTTGCTGTTGTTCATAGAATCATAGAATCTTTGTGGTTGGAAAGGACCTCTGAGATCATACCATGATCTCTGAGTCCAACCATACACACACAAAAACCCCCCTACAATCTCTGCCACTAGAGCATGCCCTGAAGTGCCAAATCTACACATTTCTTAAACACCTCTAGGGATGGTGACTCGACCGCCTCCCTGGGCAGGCTGTCCCAGTGCCTGACCACTCTTTCAGTAAAGTAATTCTTCCTAATATCTAATCTAAACCTCCCCTGCCCCAGCTTCAGCCCATTTCCTCTGGTCCTGTCATTACTCACCTGGGAGAAGAGACCAGCACCCCCCTCTCTACACCCTCCGTTCAGGGAGTTGTAGAGGGCAATGAGGTCTCCCCTGAGCCTCCTCTTCTCCAAGCTAAACATGCCCAGCTCCCTCAGCCTCTCCTCATACGACCTGGTCTCCAGACCCCTCCCCAGCCTGGTAGCTCTCCTCTGGACACGCTCCAGTGCCTCAATGTCCCTCTTGTACAGCGGGGCCTAGAACTGGAGGTCATAGAAGTGGTAAGGGATTCCCAGGATGTACCTACCCTTAAAGGCAAAAAATGTCAGCTGCAAGTGGAAAATGCCCTGCCTCTGCCTCTACTGCAGACAATTTGGCTGGTTCTTTTCATCACCCACTGACTGATTGTGTTCTCCTGCATGATTGCCTTTGGAGGGCAAAGGCTGTCATTACCTTTTAGCCTGAGGGTGGGGATAAAAGGGATGCTGCTGAAGAAGTGCCCGGCATTAGAGGGGGTGAAGTCACAGCAGATCACCATGGTGGAACAGACAGAGAGGTGGGCTGGGGAAGAGCTGGGGCTGTATTTCAAGGACCTCCTCAAGGCTGGGTCTGGGGAACAACCTGGAGAAGTGGCATTGAAGTGGGAGTTGGAGCTGCAGGCGGGTTAAGTGATGTCTGACATCTTTGTTAAGAGGAAAACTAGAACAAAAAGAGGTCTTCCACATCATGATCAGAAATTGATTTAGAGGCCATTACATGCAATGGAAGGCTGGCTTCAGCTAAAGGCAGAAGCAGTACTGCTTTCCAGTGTTCCTTTTTTGTGTTCTTAACTATGTGGTGTTAAAAATAAACTTGAAATCGTGGGGAAATGTTGGCAGGTTAGCTGGTAATTTTACTGAATTTACACTGATTACTTAAGGAAAAAAAAAAAGGAAGGGGGGATTACATGCCTAGAAAGCAGAAATGCTTATTTTACTGCATATTGCTCTCTTAATGCTATAGCAGGATTCCGTGGTCCTGTGGCAGTCTGAAGTAGATGACCTTTCCAGATGGTGATATTGGTCTCCCTCTGCATTAGTATGGCCTCATTTGCTAGGAGGTCAGGGCAGAGTTCGCCCAGTTCATAACTTGGCTTCCATGCGTGGAAGTTCTGGGCGGCATGGCTTTGTTTCTGGTACAGAATAGCAAAGCGTAGGGAAATCATTGGTATATCTCAAGAGCATTCCATAACGTTTAAGGTGTCTGGTGGTACTGACAAAATGAGGATGTCTGAATTCATCATGCATTCATCATTGGAAACTGGTATTCTCTACTGTTTTCCTTTCTTTTGTGCTCCCAGCATCCACAAGTGCTGAGTTACAAGAAGAAGCTTTTTGGTCAACCAACCAGAAGGATCTCAGTTAAATTTGTTGGTAGGCTAAGAAAGCCTCACAAATGTTTGAGAAGGACAGACAAGTTCTTTCGTAACATCATGAACGATTCCTAGCACAGTGCAAGTTAGTAAAGCATTAAATTACTAGAAATCACAGTTCTTAATCTATATAGCTGAAATTACAATGTAGATGCAACTGAAAAGTCATTCGAGATTCATTAAGTATGAGTATCCGCAGAAAATCTTGCAAGTGCTGCACGTGATGGAATACCGAATCCATGTGTACCTGACTTGCTGCGTTACAGCTGAACTGATTATTTGCAGCTACTTTCATTAGCTGTTTTGGGGAAAATTACTTTTCTTTCCTCTTCCTGCCTTCCATCATCTTGAAGTTACAGCATCTTCCTCCATTTCGGCATTAAACTTGTGTTATTTAACAAGAGACCTTTTACTTGAAAGTAGCTGCTGTTCTGACCGCAGGAGGTTATCTGAAATTCTGAAACGAGAATTCTCCTTTTTTTGTTTTTGAGGGAGAGCGCTCTCCATGGGGAGAATGCGTGCGCTTTGGAAAAAGCAGGGCTTTCTTTGGTCTGTGTCCAAAGCTGCAGTGACTTCTCACAGAATCTTACAGTTGTCTTAGCACTCCCAAACAGGAAGCAGTTGTGTTCAGTTGCGTTCCCTTTGCTTCCATAAGCTTAGCTGCTATGTTCCTAAGAATAAAGTCTAAATAGAACCACAGTTTCCTAGTTAGTAAGGAGGAATCTAATGTTGCTGGTCACAAGGCATGGTGTGTTTCTGAAAGGTTATTTGATATCATGATGGTGAGAATGGCTTAAAAAACTTTTAAGTATAGTATTTTCTGTTGGTGGTGATGGGGAAAGGCTGGGATCCCTAATTTTGCTGTAAGCCCAGATGCCTGTAATCTAGCCTGGTTAGTCTGTGTGTAGAAATCTAAAAACATTCCTATAAAAGGGGCAACTGTGTGTGTGCGCTAAGGTGAAGTGAGTGAAATAAGAGGAAAAGGAGCACTTAGAAATTTCAGTTTGCCATCACGAACCACTGGCCTTTTGCACTTGCACTGTGATATCATCAGATCAGCTTCACCCACCGTTTCCTACCTTCTCTAAGTTATTTCGCCTAAACGCTTCCTAAGCCTCTCCTCCCTCTCCCTCAAAGACAGAGCTCCTGTCACCAGCTGCTGGGACTGATCCAGAGACTCGTTGGCCCAAGGATGGATCTTCGTGCAGGCTGACTGTAATGCATCCAGCCCTTTCACAGATAGCCTTTCTTCAGTTCGTTTAATTTAAAATGAACTGATTTCAATTGGGTGTAGCAGTTCATACTAAGTGAGCATCCCTTCTTGCAGCGTTGTATTTCCTTTTGTGTATCTTCAGGATTTGCTGCTGTTCTTTTCTTTGGGAAAAGTGTCAGTGAATACCTTCCACCTGGGACCGGGTGCTGGCTCAGTTCCCGCCGATAGCCAAATGCGCTGGCATGCTCATCGTTTGGCTCAGGTGTACTATTTTTGATGTGCTACAATAACGAGCAAGTCTGGTATCATATTACTTGATTATTTCTCATTAATATTTCAATTCTGAATATTTTGAGCCGTTTCAAGCAGTACACTAATAAAATCTTGTTCTTCCCAGATTTAAAATTTTGCAGTGTTGGATATTGACCTGCCGTTTGATGCTGTTCTGGTCATTACAGCCACGTGAAATATAATTTTCTGAACCGTCAGTGTAACTGGCAGGAAGATCAAAGTTACAAGCAGCTGATCTCAGATGAGAGATTACAAGGGTAGGATAATCGGATAAAGGGCAGTTGAAGAAATTTGACACTTAAAATACTTATTAAAAATCTGCCTGTCCCTGTGTGTCCTTGATTGCAGTAGTAGAATTTGCCAAGCCTGGGCTTGTCTGGTTAGTCTAGTTAAGGTATTTTGAGGGAAGATACGAGACTCGGAAGTTTATTGTAAATAGAATGTCTAATAACTGATGACATGAATGCAGGTGAAGGTTTGTATGTGGAAATGAGCATGTGTGGCTCTTGGCTGATCATTAGTATTTTGTTGTTTTGTTTGTGTGCTGTTTTTTTTATATTTGATAATAACAGTAATCCTGAAACGCGTGTTCCTCCCTTCCTATATGGAAAAAGAAAATGTGTTTAGGGGAGATGCTGGGTATAAATGGAGCTACTTCTAGCAAAAAAACCCATGAACTTGAGATCAACTAATAAGTTTGTCAAGGGGATTTGAAGTCAGCAAGAAGTTACATGACACTTTGTGCTGTCAGCCAGCCGAAACTTGACTCATCGATTCAACACGGTGGCTGCTGAAAACAGGAATCCTGTCTACATGTTTTTTCTTGCGAATTAGGTAGAAATATGTAGTGATACTGAATTTTTATTTTTGCCTTCAAATGTAATACTGCATTTACATAACAGCCTTTTATTTTTTGTGTGTGTTTTCCACATGAATAAACATGAAATTGTAGCAGAAAATTTCATACACTCAGTGTGTGCGTGTATGCACACACGTGTGTAAAACATGGTGATAGAGGTGAGCGATCAATAGAGGAGGGAGCTTTAGCTATTTAAATACGATATCAGGCGCGGAGGGAAACTATATCCTCTGGGGAAGAATTAGTTTCCTTGCAACAACTCTGATCTTTCTGGGATTTGTCAAGTTTTGCTTTAATGCTATTTATAGTGCAGCATATATAAACATTGGCCTGTGTTAGGTGAAAACATGAAGTTTCATTTGAAGTCTGGTTTGTGAAGAGCAGGTGTGTTGCAGCAACCTTTCTTAAAGGTACCCAAACATTTTCAGGTTCCTCAAAGAAGGATTGAAATGATAGCTCCTAGCAATCCAGTTCACTGAAGATGTGTTTTAGAATGTGGAGCTAAGTCTGCTCTGAAGAAAAGCCAGGAGTTGTTTTCGGTTTTTTTCTTCTTTTTTTTCTTAGACTTTGAATTTGAACTTAAACTCCTGCCATATGTTCGCAGAATCATAGAACATTTTGGGCTGGAAGGGACCTTTAAAAGGCCACCTAGTCCAACCCCCTGCCATGAGCAGGGTCTTCTTCAACTAGATCCGGTTGCTCAGAGCCCCGTCCAGCCTGGCCTTGAGTGTTTCCAGGGATGGGGCATCTCCCACCTTCACCACCCTCAGCGTAAAAATTCTAATCTTCAATTTTAGGTGTGGTATTGTATTTTAGACCATGTTTCAAGTCGTTTGGTCTTTTATCAATGAAGCATGAAATTAAAGATTTGCTCTTAATGGTCTTGTGATCTTTGGGAATGTGCTTCAATTCTAATGCTAGCTTTTCCCTCCCTCTCTCTCTCTATCATATTTTTAGAATTACTCACAAAGATTATAATTGTGCTTGTTGTGGATTACTGCTAAAATTACGTGTTCCCTGAGAAAAAATATGCTGTGAGAGTTTTGGATTTGAGCATACCTTTAAAGCAGCAAACTCGACAGAACCTTTGTCACGTTTGAGAGGTAAAAATAAATTTCTTGAACAGAAAATAAAAGCCAACATCGAACCCAAGGAGAAAAAAACTCCCTCTTACATAATAACTTAGCTTTTGGAAATGAGGTTTTCTAATCAGTGCCAAATGTCTTCTGAGTCATGACAGAATTATGGTGATGAGCAGCTCTCTCCTCAAAGAGGATTTCTTAAGAGACAACAGAAAGGAATGAAAATATATGTATATGTATGCAACATATACATAAAAATACAAAGGTTAATCTATTTACATGCGCACACACATGCTGTGTTACGAACCCTCATTTTGTGGCCCGTCACTAAGCATTTTGCATAACAGAAATACTTGGTGAGTTGCTTCCAGTGTTCTAGGCGTAAAAGAATATTCAGCGTACGCAGAGCTGCCTGTCGAGTGACTGCAGCAGCTTTAAATATTGCTGCTACTACTCCTCTCGAGGCGACAGCCTTCCCAGCTCCGTCCGGCACATGGGAGTGTCTGAGTTTCGTAGATGGCTCAGGAGGAAGAATTTGGTGCAGGGTGCACTCTGAACTAAAATTACTGTATGTCAGCAAAGCTGAAAGGGCATAATTTTTCCATATGAGAGGTTGTGAGAGATACCTTGGGTGGTAATTACAGTGCAGCAGCTGCTCCAGCATCCAACATCTGCCTGTGGTGGTTTTTTTGACCGACGTGAGCTTGGATTTTACTCAGCTCCTGTAGGTAGTAGTACCAGCGTCAGCCAGAATAAAGGCTGGTGCTCATCCAGGAGGGATTGCGCTCCAGAGCTCTTGTGCAGACTGATGGCTGCAGGGGCAATAATACCTACAGGCACTGAGATGTCGAGTAGGGAATTACCCTCTCATGTGATAACTGTGTTTTTCGCTGGCTGGTATTTGTGCTTTTCATTGTTGGGACAAAATCTGAGCTTTTAATTCTTCAGTCTTTTGAATTAACATACTCATCTTAAAGAAAATTTGTAGTTCAGCAGAAAACAGACCCACGCATGTTTTACGGTTTCCAAACGCCACATTTTATTTGCAGAATTTTTTGATGTATTGACAGCTATGCCTGCTTCAAGCTTATAGCAGCCATTCAACATGGAAATAAGTAAACATTTTCTCTGAAAACTGTACGGGATTTTGTGGTTCACAGAGGCTTTCTCAGAATGCAGCATGTCAAATAACAAACATCTGCAAAATAGGCAGCGCTGGCTGCGTTTCTGTACTTGTAGGGCATGAGATGGCTTGGACGTGGGAGTTAGACTGGTTTGTTTCTAAAAAGGTGCAAACACACACGTTTAGTTCTTTCATATAACTTTCCTGAGCTTTGTATATGAGGACTGCCTTCAGGGTTTAAAGGAAGAGGAGAACTGAGACTGAAAATCCCCGCTAGCAGTCAGTGTAAGTGCATTAGTAAGGTTCTCGCTCTAATGCTTCCATGTATTAAACCAGATTTGAATTTACAATGGCACCTGTGATAAATTGTATTGTCCTTGTAGTGCCAGTGCAGAAACTGCCCGACAGTGACTGTTTGAAGTAGCAACTGGGCTTCTTGGCTTCTCAGTTCTGGATTTCATACTGTCCTCCCTGTTGTTAAAGCTGTGAACGCAACTGCATAGAGTCCTAGATGCCGTTAGCTCAAATGTGCTCCCTTTTGCAAGCCACACAGTGCCCAGCCTCTCTGCTCTTCTTCACGTGATGGTCCAGACACAACTTGACTGGTAGATTTTAAAATATTTTACCCAAGGCAGAGTAGGTGACAGTTGATCTTCTAGTGCCCTGTTTGTTCTGCTGTTCTGAGGGTGAACACCTATTGCATCTCTTTCCTGTGAATTTAGCACTTGTGGCTCACTGGCAGAGGTATATTCAATGCAACAACAACAACAAAATTCTCCACTTCTTTCACCTTCCTCAGACATTCTTGTTCAAGTATCCATATAACAGTTTTTTGATTATTTAGTCAATGGATTTTTTTCCTTGTACCTTCTGCACTCCCTTCCCATCTTAAAATAGAGCTGTGCCTTGATAGCCCCCTTTCTTTCCCGTCACTGGCACAGCAGCCATAAGGAGATGGTGTTTGGCTAATAACAATTCTAAGTGCAGTTTAGTTGGGTTTTTAATTTTGGAATTGGATTCAAGTCTCTAGGCATGTGCCACTTAAGTAAAAATTGTAAGATAAAGTCATGATTCACCTTTTTTAATGAAGGCAAAAATTTAGAGTATGTTTAAACCATGTAGGTGCTCATACACACAAAAAGTACACAATACTGCTTAATAAAGTGTAATACATTATCGCTGAAAAAGAACTAACCTTTTTTTGGGAAAAGCAGATAAGTATAAAATGAGAAGCATCATTGTAACCATATCTTTACATAACCAATTTTAAACTGGTCTAATTTATTTTACTTTGAAAGCCAGTTTTATGGTCTTGAAAATCCCTAGTTTAGAAGAGTGATAAATCAGACCTTAAAAGCTGAGGAAAAAGTTAATTTAACAAAGGGAACTCATCTTTGAGGGAAATGCTAATGCATTGTTCCTCGTAGTAAAACAGGAGCAAAAGTATGAACAAACGTGCCTGTTCTTTTTGCCTTTTGTACCTCTTAAGATCTTCAGTAAGCACAGGTAAGTATTTTTTTCTTCCCCAGATTGTTCCAAACAATAAAACTATGAATTTATGGTTAATTAACTTGAGCTGTCTCAAAATATTTTACTTGTACATTGTCTCAGCATTATGGGTAACTCTTACAGAAAACCTCTGCAGAGATTTTTGGGATTTGGATTGCAACCTCTGGTTGCCAATATGTTGATTGTCGGTTTAAATAAAAACATAAAAATGTTCTGTTCTGTTTATTTGTCAGGTTACTGAAGAGTTATTCCTCTGAAAAGTGGATGCAGCTAAAAAAAAAAAGTAAATTAAAAAAAGTAATCTCGCAGCAGATGGGAATCCGTTTGGGCTGTTAGACCTGACCGCTGGTTCACAGCCATTGTTGGTAGTTGCTTGTGATTTTGTGCGTAACAGACAAGTGGTATCCTGTAAACGGCATTTAAGTTTTATTGGACTCTTTTAATACCATTTTGTGGTGAGAGCATTTGCACTCTTACCCAGTACGGTAACCGTTCTGGTTTGTGGCTTAACCAGCATTTGGTACGTGTTACCTTTTAAATACAATTATCTATTGCTGGGAGTGTATATAGCTCCGCGTTTCTCTTGAGTATGTTTCATTTATTACAGGGCCTAATGTGGATAAGTCTTTTTAATTAATAACTCTGCAGGTTTTCTAATTTTCGCAGAATTGCTGCACAAATAGATTTTACTTTAGGATCAACTGAGTATACTTGTTGCTTCATAGGGAAAAAACACTGAGTTTTCCAGATATGTCTTGGGCACCTAAATAATACATATAAAGGAATTCCATAAAGTTTTGCGATGTAGAATTGTTGATTCAGTTTATAGCTGTTCATCTAGGTTATTTACATCTCCGTTGGGGTGTTGGAAATGATGCATCTTTGGTGTACCCCCTGGAAGAGGTGCCTTTATAGCTGTGGGCTCGAGCCTGAGTGCAGCTGTCAGTATCTCGGGATAACTCTGTGATACGTTCTCAGTGGTTGGGTGCAGTGAGAGCTCTCGCCAGTTGGACTCTGAAGTAGCCCGCAGTGGTAGCCTGTAGGCGGGGACATGCTTTGAGCCATCAGCAAGCGTGGAGAAGCAGGTTGAGCGTGCGACTGTTGACCTCCCGTCTTGTGTCTTGGCTGCTGGAGCCCTGTCAGATGAGCTGCGTGGTGGCCACAGCTGGTTCACAACAGAGAAGTCACAAAATTTTTCTTAGAGGTTGTCCTGCTGCAGAGGATCTGCCCCAGGGAGCACTAGCCAGGCACAATGGCCTGGCACTAGCCATTTTGCTAGTGGAGACCGCTTTCTCTGCAGCCTCGGCGTGAGTTTACAGGAGGGTTTGAGGCAAAAAGAAATGCTGCAGGTCAATGGAAGTAAAGGATCTTACGTAACAGGAATTGGCACTTATTACATGGGAAGACTTTACACAGACTTTGCACAGACTTTATAGGCGGTTCTGCGGATGACGGTACTAAATTAGGCTCTTTGGAAGTGAGTTGCACAGTTTGAATTCTGAGAACAGGTTTGTCTTTGATTCTCACTTGACTTGTACACGCCGTCAGCCCCTTCATTCCAAATGAGTACAGTTTCTGTGGAAGTTCGTGAATTATTTCTTTGTTTGAACGAGTTTGTGTCCTTTTGTTTCAGTCTTGAGAATGTGTATCTTAATGTTTTCGTGGGTTGGTTGTTTGTTTTCTGAAATAGCCTTATTCCATGATGTTAAGATCTCCAAGCACTTACTGTAACTTTTTCAGAAGGTCCTGAAAAGGTTGGATTATAGTTCATATCTTTTAGGCAGAAACTTTATTTCTTTTCTCTTACAGAGCATGAATAAGTCTTTGATTGAATCCTTTTTTGTTCAACAGAATCTGTCTATGACCTTCTCCCAAAGGAGCTGCAGCTACCACCTTCCAGAGAAACATCTGTAGCATCCATGAGCCAAACAAGCGGTGGCGAGGCAGGTTCGCCGCCTCCAGCTGTAGTCGCTGCTGGTAAGCATTCTCATTTATTCAGTCGCTTTGTTGAGGTTTGTAACGTTCTGGCCAACATGAACAGTGCTGGCAAAGTTTTGATTGTAAAAAAAAGAGCTTGTGGAGAAGTAACAGAGTTCATTCTAGGAGAATTTAGGTAATAAAAGTTAAACTGGGTGATCTAAATTATCAGGTTTTAATGGTTGTTGTATTTCATATATATCTTCTTAAAAAATAAATTATCTGTTTCATTATTCTGTTACAACGCAAGACAGGCCTGTTAACTCCTAGAATGCACTCTGCCTTCAGAGTAATAAATACCAATTTGGAGCTAAGGCACAATGCTGACTGACCGTAAAACAGCAAATTCTAGCCAGGATAAAAAATGGAATGGGAGATTACGTTTTGAGCCATGAAGCTTTTACCAAACTGTAAGCACGAAGAAAGGTCATGTTTTTCTTTAAGAGGCCGGAGGAAGCTTAGTTTTTAAACTCCATTCACACATAGCTCTCTATCGTAATGTATTACAAATTTCTCAGATACACGAGAACATAATATATGTCAGGATGGCACTTCTATAAACTGATAAGTTTAAATTAGTTATTTTTCTAATTGACAGCGTATAAAAATGAGACATGACCTTTTTATCTTCATCTTTATCTTACTCCCAGTCACATTTTAGACTTTAGTCTAAAGACTCTGTCATTGATCTTCATTAAACGTAAAAAAGTGAGGATTTAAGGGCAAAGTTCTGATGTGTGAGGTTAGCTTTAGTGCTGGTTTGCATCTGGAACTCCTGTCAGTAACTTCTATATATTGTGCAATGAGGAAAAAAAGGGGAAAACGATCATGCTCGTGATTGATGCATCTTTCTTCATCGCATAAGGGGTTTTTTTGCATAATTTGATCCCCATATTTCTTATAAGGTCATGATTTACTTTCCTAATTGGCCTTAAATTGTTGCTTGAGAAAAATGTATCTATTTAAGGTGAGGATTCGGATAGCTGTATTATTCCTTTTTTCTCTCTATGAGTTCATATGCATTAAATGTTTGTATGAGAATGTTTCCCAGATTTGCATGGTACAGGAATCCTGATCAGAAACTGAAGCGATTGTAGCCTTGTCAGAGAAACTTTACAGCACTGCTCACCATTCATGTTTTGCCAGACCTCTTCTGAGACAACCTGTGGATTTAACTGTGCACAGTGGGACTTCAGGCGTTGAAAGAATTTGATGTTTTTATTTATTATATTGAAAGGATTTGATATTTCCATGTCGCTTATTAAAAAATAAATCGGGCATATCTTTCTAAAATCAAGATGCTTAATGATCGGTTTGGTTCAAAGACAGCAACCAAATCCTGCAGAAACATGTACTTTAAAAAAAAAAGTGAACCAAGAAATCACACAAACCCTGTTACACTCTAAATCCACAGATAGACATGAACTGCTAATTAATTCTGTATCTAACAGAAAAGACTTTAAAACTTGAATGGAACTAAATGTCTGTTACCTCCAGGTATTTAGTGTCTGCTAACAGCCAGTCCAGTTCCTTTTTAAAAAAACTAAGAATATGTTAGCTCTTGGGGTTAAACTGCAGCACGATTTGCTTGAATGAAAAACTTCAAAAAATAGTGTTGAGATTTTTTGGTTAACCCTGAAAGGAGACCTTCAATTAAGAACACTTTTCAGTGTCAGAGATAGCGTAGTTTTCACAAAGATTTTAAGCTGATACCACTGCGGAAAGAAGAGCTTTCCAAGTGTGTGCTGCTGAGTGCGTTGGATCAAGGACCTGCTCCAGGTTAGAGTTGTCCCGGATGGGTTTACTGCGGCTCCGCGCAAATGCTTTTGGTGGCACCAGGAAAGGAGGAATGCGGGGAAGAAGCAGCAGTCAGCAAAGGTGGAGCTAGCTTCTCTCAATGGCTGCCAGTTTGTGCTGGTTTAAACTGTTTGCTGAACTGTGGCTTTGGAGACCTTCCATCGGTGGTGTGATGAGACAGGTCAGTTTCTGGGTGCTGTTACAATCAGGATCAGAAGCATTAAACACAAGCAACTACAGTTCTTCAAGTTGTTAAAAATTGTCTTAAAAAAACCACCTAACCAACCATCCAACCAAAAAAACCCAAACAGCCCACAGGCTAGTTTTGTTTGCATTGCTTATGTCACTTTCCACTCCAGTGAGGGCAAGAACAATTGAACCTTGGTCCTTTATAAACACATAATTGTGATGGTCAGGATTGTTCAACAGGGAGTCGAGCTGTGTTAGACACGTAAGGAGAGGTGAGCCCTGGCCCAAAGCAGCGTTGCTGGTGCTGTCGCAGGGGAATGGGTGCCTGACCTCCGCATTTTGGCCAATGAATAATATCAGATAGACAGTTTTAGCGTAACAGCTTAGTGGGGTTTTTGTTTGTTTTTTTTCCTCCTCTCTCTTTCACCACATCCTTAAAAGAAAATACATGCCTCTCAGATAAATTGTTTACCTGCAAAACAGGTCTGTAGGCTGTGTTCCAAAACGATAGAGAGAGAGCAGAAAGCTGAAAAGAACGGTCCCTGCTCTTCCCTCCGGTGTTGGGAGGCGAGATATCTATAAAATATATAAGATATATTATAACCCAAGGGTGGACAGATAGTTGGGTATTTCTGGTAAGTCTGAGGCCAGACCTTTTTTTCCTCTTTAAAGCTGGGGACAAACTCTTAGGAACAGAGGAAGGAACATCGATGTCTATAAAAGTTGTAGGGGGATACAAGGAGAGGTGAACTTCCTCTTTGCGGTGCGTGTCAGTGGGTCGTTTCATAGTTATGTAGTCTCCCCTCCCACAAATTCCTGCTGTGTAGTGGCTGATCAGGATTCCTCCTCCAAGCCATCTTGAACTCAGCACTTCTGACCTGATGCTGGTACCCGCAGCACGCAGCTGCCATGGAGCAGGAGTGTTCCCCGCTGTTCTCAGTTGACATCCAGAATCCCAGGAGCACTTTTGCTTTTCATTGAGGTTAGTGGTGTGTTTCTTTTGCACCCAAATCACTTTCTGAAGAGAACAGGACACAAGTGTTTCAGCTGCATTCTTGCTGTAGCTGTACCATGTTTCTAGGTAAAAGGGTGTATCATGTTTTACTATTTTCTGCAATTATTTTAGGATTGCTATAGTGTCTTTGAAAAGTTGCTACCACATTCACAACCCTGTCATCCAGTCTCTTGTAGTAATGAGAAGTTTGGCTGGGCTGGACTCTGATTTCTTAACAGGAGAATAAGAGGAAAATCAGCCTGGGCTTTGTGCCTGTCTATATGCTTATGCAGGAAAACATAAATATGTATTTTATGCTTAAATTTTAAAAGACTGAGATTGACCATTCATTTGCATAAATCACGTCCTTAATAGCAGACTATAGGCACACTTTGAAGGAGCTGACACTGTACAGATGGTAGGGTAAAGAAGAAAGATGACTTTGGCATCCTAGTGTTTCCGTATCTGAAATCTTCCCCTTGCTTTGTGTTTCTCTCTTGTTTGTGTCAGCTCTTACTTGCTCTAAAGCCTTACTTTTTTGGGAAATGATGAGGAAATGATAGTTCAATCTCCATAGCGTTGTAGGTAATGTCACTTACTCTTGTTTTTAAAAGGAAGGGCTAATTTGAAAAGCTGCTAGCAACACCGTATGTAGAAGTCAATTGCAGCTATGATTACTCTTGATAATGAGAGGATTATGTTACAGGGAATGACCCGAAGTGGTGAGAGCTTTTTACTACTCCTGTAGTAGTCAACACAGTTTGTTCTCTGCTTCCCAAAACACAGACTAAGGTAGTATCTGGCTGAAATTCAGCTTACTTGAGGCTTTTCTGTTAGTCAGTTTGCTGTGGGGCATTGTTCCATATAAATCACGTCATAGGTGAGAAATATATCTATTGCTGCAGTTAACTTCTCTGGTTTTTTTGGAGGAGCAGGATGGGCTGTTCTTAGCAGTGATGACCATGCAGGGGCAGACTTCTAGTTCTACCATTTGGAAATTTGTTTTGTGATTTACAGAACAGTTTTAAGAGTATTAATATGGAATGTTGCTGATTGGATTTTCATTAATTTGTTAATAAATGTGTATCTCATATTCATTAATCCAGACAAAAGAGGTATTACCCACTCTCTCAATATCAAACAGGCAAGTATAATTTAATAGAACTCTAGGATTTTGAGCTGTTCGCAACCTAAGCTGCTCTCTCAAGCTTCTAATTCTGTTATTCTTCTGGAAAGCAGAAAGGAGAAAAGGATCTGGTTTTACCGCTAGTAACTGTTCCCTGTGCTTGCTATTTGAATTACAAGTGGCTTTGTTCAGGGGACAGGAAAAGGAGGATTTTGCCTGGTGCGGTACCACAAACACATTAAATATGAATCATCTTCTAGACTCTTGAAAGGCATGAGGGTGTCGTGCTGAGAAATGTCATTGTAAGCTGTGCCTGGAGATTTCTTATATGAAATAAATGTGCCCGAAGCTTTAATAGCGCCTTCTACACAATATTTTTAAGCTCCAGTTGCGAGGAGGGATGCTTGATTCTTTTCAGTTGGTTCTTAAAGGTTGAACAGTTTTTTCATGTTGATCAAGACACACTGAACAAGTGCTTCAAATGCTTAAAATTCACACTGCTAATTTAAGTCCTTTCTCAAAGGTGTCTTTCTAGTTGGTAGGTCAACACCTTGTCCTTGTCTTTTGGGGCTGGTTCAGCAGTGTTTTTGACCACGTACTTTAAACAAGCGTTGCATTTTCATCTTTTATCTGCAGTGACAGGAATGCTGGAACCTTCTGAACCCCAGTGAAGAAAACTGTTACAGAAACTTGCTTCTCTGCCTGTCACCCGTTCGTTCTCTCTGTAGCAGATCTTGGAATGAGCTTCTTCGGCTTGTTGCTGATCTCTTAAGCTGCTCTCCATTTTCCACAGAGGCAAATATATATCTTTCCGTATTTTTTGTATCGCTCCCCAGGATAGTATGTCCTGCATCCTTTCCATCCTGACAGTTTCCAGTTCTTATCTCAAATTGAATTCTCCACAGAGTGGTGTTCTTGCTGTAACAAGAGGGGAACGGATTTTATGCCACTGAGGTGTGTTTACTGAACTCCGTATCCTTCATATTTGGATACAACTTAGTGTTGAATTTTTCTGCCTCCCAAACATCTAAGTTTGTCTCCTGGGAAAATATTTGATAAATGATAAAAGTTTTACCTTTTTCTGGTCATGCCAATTTTGTGCTCCTTTTTAATTAAAGGGACAAACTACTTGTCCAAACAGGAGTAACTGGCTTTCTTGATCGTTATTGAAATACTTGCTATATTCAATATAGCTATATTCAAGTTATTGAAATACTTGCTATAAGCAGTTTTTGTCATTTTAATTATGAAAACAAGGATTTGCTTCTCAATTGCTACTGTAGAGAAATGGATAAAAATATCTGAGTCCTCTGTGGGGTAGAGAGCAGATGCTGAGGGGTATGGGTCATGGGTTTTGCTGCCAAGATAAGGCTTTTTCACCTTTCTCAAGCTAAAGATTCTAATAAAACTTCGAAACGGAGATGGAGGAGGTGGGGGTGGGTTGTTTTGGTTTGGGTTTTTTTTTTTCCTAGTAGAGTCAGATTTCTTGATTTTTATTTTTAATGAAAATATTTTGTCAATTTATCATCCTTCCTGGTGTCATTAGTCAGTTTTTCCTGTTGATACAGAAATAATTACCAGAAATTTCAAAGGGGATATCAGTCCTGCTCCTAATTCTGTTATCCTGGGCTTATAAGTGCACGTTGTAAACAAATTATCAGAAAAAAAGATTATTCTTTGTAGTTGACCTCCAATGCTTGTAAAAACTTCCATTTCTTTGTAGGCTTTTCCCTTCCCCTTCCCACCGCCCTCCCAGTTGGAAATACCTTCCTGTAATTTCCTAGGAGGATGTCTTCCAGGGATTTCTGTCTGCAGCGTGCCTGCTTCAGTCATGCGTCAAATACTTCTTTCTTACAGAATTAATTTAAACCAGATCCTGATGCTCTTTAAAAATGCATCTTCCTGGTGCTGTATATTAGTACAGTGCTCTGGCTCGTTAGCACTAACATGGATGTGAGGAAGTTTAAGTATTACTCCTGGCAATAGCCTGTGCCCGCAGGAGCTACAGTGGAGCTAATTGCGTGAGTCTGGGCCATAATTAGGCCCAGTCAGGGGCGGTGGAGAGGTTCCTTCATCGTTCCGAACTGTCTGCTGGTGAGAAGTCATCGCCAGGAAATGCGAAATAAAAAGATTTCTCTTACTGTTTCCATTTTATGGGAACTTTTTAGATAAGGTGTTCTCTGCAAATTCAGTTAAAACATTGTAGTTGTGTGGGACTGTGTGTGCGTTGAGCGCACACCTACTCCTCTGCATGGAGCAGAGCCTCCTCATACTTACCTATACAGGATTATATAGATGTACTCTAGATCATCTCTTTTTTTCTAACTTAAGTTTATTTTCAGTCTTCCTGAATCTCATATAGTCAGTAAACCCAGTTTTCCAGAACCGTTCAATCAAACACAAGATGTTTTATCATTCCAAGAGATTTTTTTTTTAATAGTAAATTCCTGCATTAAGTGGCTCCTATTCTTACATCGCAAAGGCTTGAGAATTACTTTGTGACAAGAGAATTCCCTGTTTCTTAATGAATAATGAAAACCCAGGTCAGTGAAGGGCAAAAAGAGAACCATCTTGTATTATTATGTTTGGGCACCTCTTTGCAGTAGCAGCATCGAAGACTTCATGAAGGCCAAGAGGAGTTCTTAATTTCTCAGGAAAAAACCCCACTGGGGTATCTGAGGAACAAAAGAGTCTGTTTCTTAAGTTGAAGTGTTCTTTGTCAGATCCATCAATCCTGACATCACTGTACAGTCCCTCTTTTAGGGTAGCGGGCTCTGGAGGGAGCTGAGGAGATGACGAGTAGAGCTTGAAGAGAGCAGCTGAGGGTCCTGGAGTTCTGACTTGCTGGTTATCGCTCCGAGTGGGGAAGGATCTAAGATCTAAGATACATGGAATTGGTGTGTGTGAGCCACTAACAAAAATTCTACTTAGATACCTAAACTTGAGTGTTAATTTAATAACGGATGTCATTTATAACAAAAACAGATTGATTGATGTATTTACCCAAGGTATAATGCACTGCTTGGTGTTCAGCATGTGAATGTAAGGGGAATTTACACTGTTGGGCTTAATGTAAATTAAATTAACCTACCTATCTTGAATCTGAGTGTTTTTAATAACTGGTGAATTGGATTGCTTTATTATATTTGCTGGGATGCTAGTTTTTTTCTCTATTAATACACTTAACTTGCATTCTAGCTTCGCCATTCAGAGACAGGCATCGAGTGGTGGGTTGTGTGACAGTGTCTGTCAATAGTGAAGACAAATAGTGCCAGAGACACTTAACCCATCCAATCTCACCCAGGGTATAGGTCGGTCTTGTTTTCAGACTTCTTCATAAGTCTCTTTTCTTTCTTTCTTTTTTTTTTCGTTTTATTTCTAAATAGTGGATTGATACTGATTTGAAACTAAACTTTTTGGAAAAGTTTTTGACATTACATCAGTAATACAAGAAGACGAAAAGTAGAAACCCAAGTTTGGCATGTGAGGTGTTGAAAGCAGGTTTGCAGCCACTTTGTAAGTTCTGGGTTTTACCTTTAAAACCTTTGGTAACACAAGGGTTGATGGTGAAAATTTTGCACATAGCATCCTTCTGGTTTTGTTCTGAAATTGTTCCTCTGTGTCCAGTGGTTCAAATAAACCAATTAACATACAAAAGTCTTACCAAGAACGTGATATGTTACATAAATTAACAAATTTAATAAATGGGTATACTTCATATATTAAGCTTATTACACCACGTAAACCTCACCCTGTGTGGTGAGTCTTCATTTTTGTCTTAATTGTTTTCTGAACATAGCTTAGGGGATTGCATGGGATGCAGGCTAGGTTCTGAGGAAAAGGCAAGTTCTCTAATGGCTTTTTGCTAGTCCTGGCTGTTCATGCACAGATGGATGAAAAACTTGTGAAATCAAAAATATCTTCAGTTTATTTGCGTTTGCAATCCTAATCTTTCCAGTCTGGGAAATGACTTGCTTTGCACTCCAGCTGCAATAAAAGAAAGAAAAGTCATCAGGATGGACACTCTGTGTTTCTTTTTGAGAACTTGGTAATCTTTGCTGTATTTAACAATCTCTTTGGAAAGAATGAACAAGGATTTTAGGATTGGCTCCATGTACGTGTTATCTAAAGACAAGACTCCCTCAATGCCAAGTAGGGATTTTTAAAACGTTTTTCTTTCTCCTGCCTTTCAGACCTTTTTTTAGAGGCTGAATGCCTTGTTTGACTTCACAAAATAATAGGATATAGAAATATATGTCATTGCCTTGGTTGCTAACTCAGGAGGTAATAAACTTTCTTTGTACGATGCTTTATGTTATTGAAAAGAAAAAGACTGCACTGATTGGCTCACGGGGATGCTCTTTGCTCTGTGTTCCCTTAGTCTCTGACACTATATTAGCCCGTGAGTCTTAGCAGCATGCGTCTGTGCCACATGCGTGTTGCACCCCTTCTTCCACTGCCTGCTTTTTGGCTGTTTTTTGTTTTCAGAAACAACCTGAATTATTCAGTCTCTTGGTTGTGGATGTAATTCTGTTCGCTGCCTGAAGGCGAGGTAGCTGGGAGTGGTAGGCACCTTTCAGGCTTTCTGGGAAGCACATGTACAAATGACAGGTATCGTGAACAACTGGAATTTCTTTGAAATTTAGTTTTCCTGGGAGTAGTGCGGAGTAATTGGTTATCTTTATTGCATTCTTAACTCCAGCACTAACCACTTAGTTTGCTAGTTCTTGGTTATTTTCTATGTTCCATGTACCCATTACAGAATTGCCTGTTATTGATGTGCAAATTATGATGTCCAAAATAGAACTAGGGCTTCCTTATGCTGAACTGTTTGATATCATTCTGCCTTTCTTAAAGGAAAAAAAAAAAAAAAACAACAACAAAAACTCGCAGGACAGGCAACAAACTCGGAATTACTTATTTCAACTGCCTTACATGGTAGACTGATGGCAATGAATAGATTCAGGAGGTTTAGTTTCAACAGTGATCAAAGTTGCTCTAATGTGGAAGTAGTTTTCTTTTCTCTCTCATTTTTTTTAATTAAGAAAAAGGAAAAAAACACCCCACCTTGTAACGCTGGTGCACGTTTCATTTATAATACTGTGGCTGCATACTTGCCATAACATGCACTTGGCTTCTATTCAGCATTGTTGCTCTGAAAGCAATTTTTATTTTGAGGCTGTGTTAAAATATATTCAGTCTTATATTTCAAGATGTATATACTCATATTTGTCATTGCAAGCACTGTTAAATTGAAAATGAAAGAGCCACCTGTAACAATTCCCATTAATATGTGTCTAAAGAAAGTAACCTCAAATAAAAGAAATGCTTAAACTGGGAAGGGTGTGTGTATGTTTCCAGTCTTAACTTGACGGACCAGTGACCCAGTACACCGCTCACGCTGAACGTCCACTGGTTGTATTTTGTTCATTGTCTGTGTGTTGGGGAAAAGTTGATTCCTCAAAACCAAGAAATGCAAAATGCTCTCACCTTTTAAAGCAATACCAGTCAAGTGTGAATTACTGAAACCTTTAGAAAAAACTTATTTTTTCCAAAATGCAGCATATTCAACCAAGAGGTGTCCTTTAGGTATCAGACACGCACGTGTTGTCACTGGCTTTAGAATAAATTGATAAAACAAAATGAAGCCATGTAAAGCATATAGTGCTTTATTCATGATAGTATCTTTGTGAATCCAATTTGGTTGACCCCGTTTATTTATTAGTTCAAAGGCAGATGAGTTGGCTAAAGGCCTGCAGCCTCTCTGAGAAAACGTAATTTTTACTGTTTCTTAGTATTTGTGTAACTTAACATTACTAAAGCAATTATTAATTTATCCTCCAAAATAGATTTTTGTCTATTTGATTGTTCTAATATAGCCAGTTTATTTCATTGGCTGTAATATTTGTCATACTTTCTTACATGTTTTTAATTATTATAATAGAGAAGACACTGGCGTGCACATGCTTTAAAACACTTGCACGTTTATGGATGGTAATGGCATTGGAGAATATATAAGGCTGGAGAGAGGGGTGTCTCTGATAAATGGAGCAGAGTATAACCAAGTTATAATGGACATTTCTTTCCTTTTTAAATGTATAAAGGAAAAACATATACACATATTCATACACGTACATGGTTTTTTAACTTACAGGAAAAAAGCCTGGAGGAGAAATTGTTTTGGATAGCAATAATGGTAGCAACTTAAATAGTGCAAAATGCTGCATCTAAAAATAATGCTACCAGTACCAGCTCGTTTAGCTTTATACTGGGAAGTATTTTGTTTAGTGATGTATTTATTTTTTTTTCCTAGGAAAGTGAGGGGAAAGTACAGTTGTTGCATTTCTGGACAAAGTAGGCATTGAACCATTTGATATGCGGGGTGCGATCAGTGTTTGGCATCCCCGTTCCAATGCAGACCTGCGTATGAGTTGTCACTTGAAGTTTTTCTTAGAAAGGTCTTTTAAAAGACCTTTCTGAAACGTTCACAGTATTTGCTGCAAAAAGATAAGTCTTTGATATTAAACTATTGGAGGAAAAGGCTTCCCGTTTTAGAGCCCTGCTGCCTGGTTCAGTGTACATAATTATTTGTCAAAGTCTTTGTCATGGACAGGCAAACACGAGACGTGCATACGCTGTCTTGTACTGCGCGTGATGCTCAGTTTCATCCGTTAAAAGAAGAATTGATTTTAAATGGGGGAAATACTGCTATTCAGTAATCCAATTCCGCAGCATTTCTGCTGTGTGCTCCTGTTTGCAAACACCCGCATGCAGCGTATATGCTGTACGCACGCTGCATAGTTCTGTTTCTTTCTGTTTGAGTCTATAAATGGTGAATGGGAACTAATTCTACTTTAACAAAACAAAGTAAACATCCCAAATAGCAACGATCTTTCTCAACTCAAAGTGGCTGCAAATCAGCTCTTGAATATTGTCACTGAAATTAATATCTAGATTTAATAGTTCTTGCCAATCCTATAAATGTTTTTGAAAAAAGCATTGCATTAATGCATGATATAGAAAGGATAAATTTGCCTTTAAATTGGAATGCAGTTCAAAGTGACTGAATTCTCCAATTTCAGCCACTATATTTGCCAAAGAACAAACTGGAAAATGGAACTGGTATCATTCATCTGCTCCTGGTTCACTGGGAGGTTCGGGGAAGGGACTTCCTATGAAGACAAAAGCAGAGTAGTTTATTGATAAACTGTAATGACCACTAAATTTTACAATCTGAAGTAGCGTAGGTTTACTTTTAAATTAATTTAGCACAGAGAAGCTGTAAGAACCACTAACAGTGTAAAATTCTTTATAAACAGTCATTGATACCCCCTGTTAATCACAAGGAAGATGATTTATAGGAAGGTTTGCTAAGTTTTGCTGTTAAATATATATATGATGGCTGAACGTAGTTTATTGTGTTACTTTTAAATAGCTTAAATTGGATAAAATAGTTCAACAATGTCTAAACCTTTTAGACTTGAGAAGTTAATATAATATTCTGGATTTTTTAAAAAAATCCCAAACAACAAAAAGGAAAACATCATGTTCCTCTTAATAACAGGTATTACCTCTAGGACACCAGTAACTAGCTAACAACCGTATTGTGTAATTACGTACATATATTATGTACAATTTGTTTCCAAAATTAGATTATTTCTGTGGCTCTGGTTTGTTGTGTAAGGTGTGGTCAGCAGGGCAGAAATACAGAAGATAGCATCTCCCCCCTAGGAAGCCTGGATCTGAATGTAAAATTCAGTTAGGTTGTTCCTCTGTGAGCTACAGCTGATTTAAATAAAGACCTATGCTTGTCCATGCTGCTTCCTCTCAAATGTTTTAGACTACGTTTTCACCTGATTTGTTCATTCAGATTCTTCGGTGGAAATGATTATGTTGTTCCCCAGAAATCTTCAGGGGGTTGTTCCAACAATCATTAGCCGTCCTCTCGTGTTTCTAAACCAGATTGATCGGTGTGACCCCTGGAGAAGTCACGCTCACATTGTTCAAAATATCACACTTAATATGGATTTTTCGGAGGCCTGTCCCGAGCTGTCTCTGTATGCGTAAGGGACTTGGCTAATAAAGTCGGAGAGAAATCAGTCTCAATGACTGAAAGAGTCAAATTACAGAAATTTCCTGTCTTCTTGTATCAGCATGTCACCAATACAGATACTTCATCCCTGTTTTGAACCTTCAGAATAAACAGCTATGTCATAGTGACTGATACCAGTTCCATTTTGCCTACCAACTCCGTTGATTTTATATTTTATTTCTCATTTATGATGGAATAATCAGCAGCTCTTTTTCTCATTTATTTTCTCATATTTTTATTCCAGGATTTGCCTCTGAAGCAGGGAGTGTCTGCATTAAAAATGACCTGTAGTTCTCTGCTTCATAGGTTAGAAACTTATTTTAATATTTTGTGGCTAAGCACAGTCCCGTCTTTTTCAAAAATAAAAATTTCCAACACTAAATGGTTTAATTGGCATTGAATGTGGATTATAAGCATTTTGTGCTGGGGCTTCCATTATTTTAGATGAAATGGCTTCTACACAAATAATTAGTCCAGCTGAGGCAATGAAAGCTCTGTTTACTTGCAGCCATTTTTACGAATTAACATTAAGTTTTAAAAAAGTTGATTACAGTGGATCATTCTAAGTCTTATTTGGACATTTCCAAAGTACTGTATGGGTTAGGCTGTATTGCTTTAAGCATTTACATTCTAAAACTTACCAAATTCCAAATATTTGTTGGGGGAAAGAAATCAGTCGATAAATCACTTTATTTCAATGGGACTGCTATAGCCAGCACACGCAGAACCATGTATCTTGTATTTACTTCTGAATTATACACCGCAGATGCTTCTTCAGCTCCTTCCTCTTCCTCCATGGGCGGTGCTTGCAGCTCCTTTACCACCTCTTCCAGTCCTACCATTTACTCTACCTCAGTCACCGACAGCAAGGCTATGCAAGTGGAGAGCTGCTCCTCAGCCGTGGGGGTAAGTAACAGAGGGGTAAGTGAAAAGCAGTTAACCAGTAACGCAGTCCAGCAGCAGCAGTCAACGCCGAAGAGACACACAGTCCTGTACATCTCGCCACCACCTGAGGACTTGCTGGACAACAGTCGGATGTCCTGCCAGGATGAGGGCTGTGGATTGGAGTCAGAACAGAGCTGCAGTATGTGGATGGAGGATTCACCCTCCAACTTCAGTAACATGAGTACCAGTTCCTACAATGATAACACTGAGGTGCCACGTAAATCACGCAAACGAAATCCAAAGCAGAGGCCAGGGATCAAACGTCGAGATTGTGAAGAGTCCAACATGGATATATTTGATGCCGACAGTGCCAAAGCTCCTCACTATGTCCTTTCTCAGCTCAGCACGGACAGCAAAGGCAACTCAAAAGCAGGAAATGGGTTGGTATCTGTTTTGTTTTGTTTTTTTTTCAAAAAAAAAAGTTCTATCACCATATGTAAAACGAAACTAATAAAACTCCTCCCATGAGTCAAGTGTTCTACTCAGGTTCTCACATAAATCCCTTCCCTTCTCTGCTGTTCCCTTTCGCGTCCTAGCCCATGATAAGTTCTCATAAGACTTGTTAATCTTTGTTTAGAAGATAAAGCTAAACGTTCCTGCAACAATCGGACGCAGCGCTGATTAGCTAGCTGATCTGTATTCTTGTTTAAGTGAAACTCCTAAAAGATTGCACAATTCCATTTATAAAATGGCAATGAAAACATTGTTGTATTTAGAAAGAAAGGCAGAAGGGGACTGGACGCACCCTAAATCTTAATGGTTTTTGCAGGATTTTATGTGAGGATTTCAGTCTGTGCACTTTACCTGCTTCTGTTTGTCTCTCTATTTATCAAATAGAGAGAGTGATGGGAGTAGAAGTGAATTGCTTGGTAGGATTCCTCATTATTTAAATTAACACATGCTTTTACTTTTTGATAAAAAAATGTTAAGACGATACGGTGAACCAGATCTTGTTTTTTTCTTGTGAATTCACTTCTGTATTTGATTTTTTTCAGAAATAAATCTCTAATCCTGTTTCTCTCTGTGCTTCTGGGTTGTGTGCATGCGTGTGTCTGTACGTGGGCACGCCTGGGTGGTGGTCTCTCATCTCTCCCACTTCACACTCTTCACTAAATGCATTTCAGTAGTTGCTTAAAGAGGAGAAAGTCCATCAGTTTACAACAGTGCGTTGATACATTTTTTTAAATTTTATTTTATTTTTTAACTTGTGGCTTCTTTAGTACTTTTAAGATGGATGGTCAAGTGGATAGATCTGGCTTTTTAATTTTGGGCTTTTTTTGGGAGGGGTGTATTTTGTTTCTGTTTTTACTTTTATGTATGTGCTCGCAGTACGTTCTAATGTTCATCACAACAATGGTGAATATTAAAATTTGACTGATGGGAAAGATTATGAACTTCTCATATTCCAAAGGGAAAGAGCCTGGAGTCTGTATTCCCAGGGTCATTGCAGTTCCATACTTAAAATTGCACTGTGAGAAAGTGATTCTGAGAAACTCTCCAGAGTGTGCTTCCCTGGGTACCGCACGGGGAAAAGCCGAGCTGGTTGGTACCCGGAGCGTTGGCCCTGCCGCCCGCTCCTGTCTCCTCCGGCCTCTGGTGTCTCCTTACACCGCCCGCTCTGAGCTTGCCTGCGCTTGTCCAGCATCTCTCGTTTTCACCAGCTGAAACTGAGAATCAAGTAAAACGTTAGTACATGGTAGACCCGAGAAAGCGAATTAGCGTATGTAAAGCAGCTGCTTGGAACTAGGAAACTGGCTCCACCGAGCACAAAGGAGGTCAGGATCTCCCTTACAAAGGGAGGAAACTTTATCGAAAGGCAAGAACTGTGTGACTGTAAATGTGGTCTCTGGACAGAAAGGGGAGATTTAGTAGAGTCTGGAACGATATGTGTGATCTCAATGGAAAACATCACAAGACTATAACGTTCCCTAAAATATTCAGGGCGAACCAATGAACGTTCATCGGTACTGTCAGCATCGTGTCAACATCGGTGCTCTTCTGTGAATGCGCAGGGATAGATAAACGTAATTCTTTTCTAATGTGTCATATACAGCCTAGACCGAACTGTTACTCTGAGGTAACAAAATTGTCCTTTTAAATCAAAGCTCTGGAATAAGAAATGGCCAAGATATTAGAAAAAATTAATTTTGTAGTTGGAATATGGAGATTTAGCATTACAAATCTAGGTCACGCTAGTGACTTTTTTTTTTTAACTTTCCAGCCTGATGGAGTTCAGCCAAGAGAGTTCATTTACTTTTGGCTTTAAGAAAAGAGCAAGGAAAGCTCCCTTGTTAATTTGTGGAGTGGAAATAGCATTTGCCTCAAAAGAGACTTCTAGTCAGTTGTCTTCAAGAGCTGGAAGGAAAAGAATATCTTCCTGTGGAAAGTTAGAATTTGTGAAAGCCTTTTTAGAAACGGATGAATTGATGGTGATTTAGGGCGAAGAGTCTCAGATTTCCGAGGTGCTTGGTCTCGCTTTCGCTTTCAGGTCTTCACTGGGAACAGCCCCGGTGCCAGTGCAGGACCAGGCAAACCGTAACTCAGGAAATCTGTTTTAATACAGCTGTGGGTTTTGCCACTTACGTTTCTTTTCTAGAAAAGAAGTGCTAGCTTTGAGGTGACATTGTCTGGTAACAGTTAAGCTAATTAATAAATGTGTGTAATATTTTCCTACTCGTATGTTCATGGATACTAGTATTATAAATAAACTAAATTAAAAGGATGTGTAAATGACGTATCCTCGTAATTTGAGAAGAAAGACAACAGGCGTTCTGGTGAAGGTTTTACAATTACTTTCAAGTTCTGCTAATCCAATTGAAAGTAATGATTAGGTTTCTGGAGGGAAAACTTTCAAAATAATTGTTAGGCAGCATCTCTTTGCCTAAATATGACAACGTATGAAATACTAGTATGTTGGCAATTAAGGTAACTTGGGTTTTAAGAGTAAAGTAACGTCAGGAAGAGTTGTGTTGGTGAGGCCAAATGTTAATGTCGCAGTGCTAAAACTTCATGTTTTGAGTGTCAAAAGTGAATTTCATTTTGATGGCTGCCTCTCTTAACGCTTTCCTTCAAAATTCAGTAATATCTCAGTCTCCTGTATTAATTTACGCAGCTGGGACTTCCAAGCGTGACAAGGGCAGACTAAGCCATCCGTGCCATGTCTTTCCATGGAGCGTTCTCCTGTGACGCTGCAGAGCACAGCCTGCGGAGACCACGGCTCCCAGGCACGGCGTTTTGGACAATGCGGTGGTGTTCGCAGGAGCTGAGGTTGCTCAGCGTTCTTCCCGCGTTCCCTGTGGGAAGCTAAGAGATTGTAGCTGTGTGATCCAAAATTCTGAGTAAGGAAAAAGAGAAGACTTCCATTGAAAGTCCATTGGAGTAACGTCCTGACAGGAAGAACAGAGAGAGCGATTATCTAACAAGCTTGAATTTGATTAGCATTTGTGCTTGACGTGCACAGAAGCAAAGAGCATAGTGGTGTTAAATACAGTTTATTGAGTGCACCGCAGGTTTTGTATGTGCTACATTGAAGAAGAATTTAGTCCCGTTTATTTTCCTAAAAGAAGGTATGTTTTTACACAGCATTTTAATTTTTCGAAAGAGCCTGCTTGACTAGCCTGCGGCAGAGTAATCGGTTCTCCTTGGCAGAAGGATGGTACTCTCGCAGTCGCCTCTACCCGCGAGATCCTGCCTCTCTGCCGCTGCTGGGTTGAAGATGAATGTGCAAGGCAGCCAGGGCTGCCCGGGGACGGGCGCTGGGCGTCCGTGGGGAAGCGGTTAACCTTCACAAACAGAAAAACGTGAATGAAATTCATACCCGGCACAGCCCTCCTAACAGCTCAGCAGTGTCCGTTTTAGCCCTTTGTTACACGTATTAAAAGGGTTTGGAAGGTTTGGTAGAAATAAGAGCGTGAGCAATAGGACTTTCAGGGGTAGGAGGTGCGGTGGAATGAGGGGGCAAAGTGCCAGACGTCCCCTGGGACGGGAGAAGGCCCTTCTGTAGGAAAGGAGCTGGGCCAGGCCGTGCAGGGGCTGGGGAATGGCTTGGGAATATTTGGGGACCGTGTGGCCTTGTGCTGCTCACTGCACTGTAGGAGTTTTAGGAAAGGTGCTGCTGATGTTCGTTAGTATAAATCAGCTGGTGACTGGGAGCAGAGCACCGCGGGTTACCCCAGCCTCCAGGTCAGTGAAAAACTCGTACAGCAGCAAAGCTCTCAGTGCGTGATTTTGAAGGAAAAAGCATTTCTTTCACCCTCTTCCTGAGAAGAAAAAATCCTGGATAAATTACTTCCCTATGTTGCACATTGAAACAGGATTTTTTTTTTTTTAAGCAATTCACACCTTTTATTTTAAACTGCTTTCTTCGGAGTCATTAGCTGTTAGAAACTACTTTTTGGTAGTAAAAAAGAATATTGCATTCTGCATAAACTCATCGAGCCCTTTTTCTGCCTGTACCGTTTGCCATGGCACGTTTACATTTGCTAGTGTTAAATGAGTTTATTAGACTTCAGGTTAATTATACAAACCTGCTCTGTGTAAGATCAAGAGTTATTTTCCATTGTGCTTTAAAGTGAACACAAAATCAATCACATGATGTTATACTTTGGAGGGCTTCTTCAATTCAGGTTTTAATTATGGAACTGAACACAAGACACGTTACATCGTAAGGTACGCACCTGGAAAGAAACGGTCTTTTCGCACACTCTGCAGATTTAAAATTGGTGCAATTGTGTCAGAGCTTCTTACGATAACTAATTTGGTTTCAACATAAATTTATCAATCTGTTTTGACAGAAATTAGTGTTTGAGTTTGCATGGATATGCAAGTTTGCGGAGACAGGCATGAGGCTGTTTTCCTGTTTAAAGAAGTACCATTTAACCTTAAATCCATTCGGGGTGTGTGTGTACATATGTATATTTGTTACAGAAGCGAAACAGCTTACTCAGATAATATCAGCCTGTAGCCTATACTCTGAAAAAGCAGGTTATGAGCTGCCTTCTCTTTGTTAACATAGTTAAATGCTAATTGCTTTTCCCTTCCTTTATGTTTACTCTCTGAAAAGCAGTTCCCGTTTGCACTGGATGGAGGAGGCAGGGAAGCACCGTTCCTCTTCATCCTGCAGGTTTCCTTCTCTGTCAGAAAGAGAATTCCAAAGTTTGCTCTCAACCATGAATCTTCTACCCACTAATACACGCTCTTTATCTTTTTAGCTTTTCTGTGATTCAGTTTGTTTCTATCGGGGAGCTACTTCTAACATCTTTTTAATGGTCTGCTTTGACTTCCCAGAGCATCAGAGAACCAGAAAGGAGCTGGCGGGAAGAAGACCCCAATGTTGTGTGGTCAGTATCCGACTAAGAGTGAGGGGAAGGAGCTGAAGATAGTGGTACAGCCGGAAACCCAGCACAGGGCTCGTTATCTGACTGAAGGCAGCCGAGGCTCAGTCAAAGACCGGACACAGCAAGGCTTTCCAACTGTAAAGGTAGGCTGTTTAGTGCCAGGTCATACAGGGACTTCTTTCCAAGGGATGCTTTAGTAGAATGGGAGCTGATTCAGTTCAAATAGGCCTAGAATCTTGGTTGGTAGAGGAAAGAGGGGAGACTTCGCAGTCTCTTTGCTGTAGAGACTGTACCGTATCTCTTCTTGCAGGTACCGAGAAGCCTTACAGAGGAAGGAAGCTTTATGTCAAGGCAATGATGTATAATCCGCGGTGCATATCCTGTTAGACTACGATTATACGAACTGTGTTTATGGGTAGACACTTGAAGCATACAAAACTAGGACAGTGAAATGCTGTAGCTGTTTGATTGCTGATGACAGTGGGTTATCATTATGCCTTATTACTAAGGACATAAAAGTAGCTTTCATTTTAAAAAATACATTAAAAGTGGAGGTTTTTTTGGTTTTTTAATATGTATCTGAATCCACATATCCAGCGTCTGTCTTTCAAGCAGAGTCGTAAAGATGTGACTGAGGTGTTCTTTGTGGGCCATGCTGCTCAGTATGGTTGGCAGTAGTGAGGTACGTGTGGATTAGTAGAACTGGAGAACAGGGGGAAGAAAAGAGGAAGCATCGTACGCGTACTTAAAATATACAGCCTGTTCCCTGCATAGACTTTGGTGCCTTGAAGTTTAGGTGTGATGGTCACTTGTTCTGAGGCAGGGTTGAGCAGCACTCGGGACTGAATGGTGTCCTCAATCCTTCTGACCAAGGGATAGGGCAGATGCAGTCGGGGATCCAGGGCCTGGCTGCAGAGCTGGCGTCTCAAGGAAGCATTTAACTGCTTTGTTCATCTTGCTTCATTCTGAGGGGAGAAAAGGAGAACTGATATAATTCACCTTACTCAGAGGGCAGAAAAAATGTTTGTGACCAGGCTCGCCAGGCTGGTGAAGGAGGACTTTACTGTAAGTTTGTCAGAGGATGGGAACCAAAGCCCAGGAGAAAAGGAGAAGCTACAAATGTAGGAGAAGCACGAGGAAGAAGGCTACGAAGATGTCTTTCACATTCCTGCCTAGGAGGGACAACATTCAAAGGCTGTCCCTTCGGTGACTGCGCACTAATGCGCAGAGGGTGAATTTGCAGGTCTTGTTTCTTCCCTAGTGCAGTCAGAGGGCTGTGACTTGACTGGAATCGCAGAGACTGGGGGTAGTGTACATGGCTGGAATGCAGTCATGGACGTGGCCCAGCTGTTTAGAAAGAAGAGAGGAGGTCATGTATCATAAGGAGCAGTTTGACTGCACAGACCTCCGGCATGAAATCAGAGACTGGCCTATTGAGATCAGAGGAGGGGGGAAGCTCAGGGATGATGTTTCGGTGTCTGTTACAGACTGCCCGACTGAGAAGATAATAGATGATGCTTTCTATAGGTAACTAACAGGAGTCTCCTGCATACAGAGGAGGAGACTCCTCTCTTACCATGAGAGATTTCAGCCATCTCTCTATCTGCAAGGACGGCTACATAGTCTGGTGGAAGCCATCGAAGAACTTGAGAACTGTGCTTGTGAAGGTTTCCTAATGCTAACGGTAGGGGGGTTTACCAGGAGTAATACTTTACGTGACTTATGCAGAGGCAAACAGAAGAACTGATGTCAAATATCATCACAAAAGTTGCAGCAACCACAGTATGAATGTGCGGGTGTACACCGAACTGCGTACAGGCCAGCGTTGCACACTCATTGGAATTACGGCAAATGGCATCCTGGTTATATTGGGAGGAGTGTGGCCAGCAGGTCGAGCGAGTAGACCACTATATTTGTTATCATACAAAGAAGAAGGATAAAAGACATTTCCCTTCATACTTTTTCTTAGTTATGCCACTTTGAGAAAGCAGCAAACCAGTTCTCAATCCCAACTAATTTACCAGGTCCGGTCCACAAAGAAATGTTTGTTTATGATTACAGCCCTTAAAAATTGTGCTGACTACTGCTGACAAGGTATAGAAGTAAATTTATCTTTAAAGTCTGCTTCAACACTGTTAGAAACATCTCCAACGCTTCACTCAGTCCTCCCGAGTAATGTAGAAATCCAGTAAAGTTTCATAAGAAAAGAATCCATTCATATAGTCCTGTTGCTATGGTGATTTTGTGCTCATTTGTGTGAATCTTCTTAATGGGCCTTTGTTCATCTGAATTTCCTTTTAATTCCTTTCCCAGTTAGCCTTTAGCACCCACCAGTGAAAATTCTGTTTGGAAGAGTCTCGTGTTACTGAATTCCTGGAAGCTCAAGCTTGCTTTACCAGTAGGCACACTAATTCATACTCTGCACGTAAAAGTCTGCCAGGGTTCAGCAGACAAAATGAGTCAGTGGATTTTCAGGAAATCTGAGCTCGGGGAAAAAATACATGAAGGACAAGAGGTGGTTCAATTTTTTGTTTGTTTGTTTGTTTTATTTGGGTATTTTGAGGGTGTTTTAAAGATGGGGAAGAATATTGTAAAAAATGTTGCCAGTTCAGTAGAGACCTGGTGCTTGCTCTTCTCTGGCAGCACCTGTGATAGGCAACCATTCAGATGCGTCACTCGTAAGCAGACTGAGGAAGAAAAGCAGGTTCTGTGGCCCTCTAAAGAAAACCGTGTTACGTGATGACTTAGAATTAGAACATCTACAATCAATACGCAACATTAAAATTATATAAACAAACCTTAGTCAAGTGACTTGTCTGGCAAAAGATAGTTTATCCTGAACGAGAAGAGTCAGCGGAGGTATTCCAGCCGTCAGTAGCAGATTTTCATGGTATCTTGCTAACAGCATTGCAAAGCTGGGGCAGTTACCGTCCAGATGATGAGAGATGCTCTCGCACACCTTTCATATCTTCTAACAAGAGCACCGGGGAAGAAAAGCAGCACCGGTCAGCTGTGCTCATGCTGTGTCTAGCCAAGGAGATCTTGGTGACACAGAGAGTGTTCATTTAGCTGTCCGTGTAAAAGAGACTCGGTGGTGGAATATCCGAGTAGCCTTTACTCCCCATTTCCTTTTGACCACCTGGTGAAATTAGGTCTTCTCCTCTTCGGTATTTTCATGGTCTTTTGTTTATTCGTGCTCTCTTGGCTTTTGAGGTCTTTGATAGGAACTCTACCTGTCAGCCTGTGGTTCATACGTGGGAGCCTGTACTAGGCCACCTCCAGAAATCGGATATTCATAGGTTATAATCCACCTACCTGCTGTGAGATAGTTCCTCCTTTTGGACATGAGGAGCATACTATGATTTTATCAGTATTTGCTGATTTTTATCTTTATATATATATATTTTTTTTCCCCCTGAACTAGCTAAGAACTCCAGAACTAAATTTCGAAAGAGATCTTCCGGAGGATTCTGCTCTCATTTGCATCATGTTACTAATAAAGATTGAGCTTTCTTTTCTTCTGGAAGTATTGACTGGGCTTCCAGAAATCCTCTAGCAACAATTATGGCTTAATGAACACATTAAAAACACATTTTTTTATTTTTTTTTTTTAAAAATCTCCTAGAATGCTGTGGCAAAGAATTTCCATCTCTGGCCTGGGAATTTGACAGTGATCTAGTGTTTTTATGGAGTATTTTTCTTCTATTACCTAAAAAGAATAAGAGACGTTACTTTGTAATACGATGTCCAGGTTTACTTGAAGACTTCTTTTACTTTTACATCAGAGTATTTTTAGTACATAGCACCACAGTGGGGTTCTGCTAATAAAAAAAGTGTTAAAAGGACACAAACCCTTTCATGCCAGTATGCTGATGTTATAAAAACTAACGCATTTTTCACTAATGTGTTCTGGGATAATTATGGCTTGCCCACTGGATTGCAGGAGGGCTGCTAAATCATTACATGAAATGTATGTCTGACCTCCTTTTATTTATTGTTTCAGTGAATCCTAACACTGTTCGTAAACTAAGGGATGTCAAGTTGCCGTTTTTAATTTTTATTTTGGTGTCTGAAGGCAAACTAGGTTTGCATGGTTAGACTATACAATAATTCATCCCGTCCCTCCCTCTGCTTTCCCCCTCATCCTGTTCCGAGTCATGCAGTGGCTTTGCAAGGGTTAGTCAAATTAAGCTGCTTTCACAAAGATTACAAGGTGGGGCTGGCACGACGGCGGGATCCTAGAAGTGTAGCACGCTAATGGATCGATCCTCGGGCAGGTACTGGCCAACAGATTCTCATCAGCTTTGGAACCAGCCCCAGCAAACGTTCCCTTTCTCAGCTGACTGGTAGACGCAGATGCTGCCGGGGAAGGAGTATCCTGGGAAGAGATGGGAAATAGTCATAGCTGGGGCGAGAGTAAGGGGTCATAAGAGACCTGAAAGTTGGGGTTGGGATCATTCTGTGAAGATAGATAGGATTCACGTTGGTGGTTTTTTTTTTTTTTTTAAATAAAATATTAATAATAATAATAATTAAAAAATCATTTCACCTGTTTATTAAATGACTGACTTGTCTTTTAATGGAAGAACAAATGACAGAAGAGAAAAAATACTAGCATTTTGTTTATAAACTAGATGGAAATTTTTTGCTCCTTTTTGCCTTAGGATTCAAATTCAACTGCTGCATAAAATGTTTCCTGTTTTAATTAAGAGGCGTTGCTGGCCAGTTGAAATATTTAGCTTGTGTTGCTCTGTTGCAGCTGGAAGGTCACAACGAGCCAGTGATGCTGCAGGTATTCGTGGGCAACGACTCCGGGCGAGTGAAGCCCCACGGGTTCTACCAGGCCTGCAGAGTTACTGGGAGAAACACTACTCCCTGTAAAGAAGTGGACATAGAGGGAACTACTGTTATTGAGGTCGGACTGGACCCAAGCAACAATATGACACTTGCGTGAGTAGCTTTTTTTTTTTTTTTCCCCAAAATATTTTCATTTATTAGCTTGTTTTCAGAAACTGATTTTTCTTTTTTGATTGGATTGGTTGGCAGTTAAAAATCTGAACATCTTGGCACACACCAGGCACTTAGTGAAGCTACATGCATAAGAAAAACTTCTAAATCACATTCTGAGTTTGTGGTTGTGGTACTTAATGCTTAATCTGGTCTTTCCTAACACTTTAGGAAAAGTTACATCAGTTAACTTTGTTACATTAGTTTCATGTTCTGTATATGAACACGAACAATAATGTGCATATTCAAGCATTATGTCAGCAATAAACTGGTCACTGTTTCTGTTCGTTGTCTTTTAACAAGTACAGAGTTGCTAATCAGAAGAGGGAAGGAGAATATTGGGATCTTGAGGTCCCTTTAGGCCCAGAAGGCTGGGAGTTGAGGATAGTGAGGCTGAACTCCGGCTTTTCTCCTCTCTTCCTTCGCTTGTTCCGTTTCTGTCATTTCCACCAGATAGTCCTTTGTCATGGAAGCCTCCTGCTTTGCTGTCTTGACAGAGCTCGTCTGGTCAAGTATGGGCAACGCTTTGGAGGCACTTTGCAGATGCGTGGAGGCAGTGCATGGCCGCTGCTGAGAAGGGATGTGCTCTGTCTGGTGGCAGTAATGAACTGCAGCAGATTGCTGAGCACGTGGCCTCATCTGCCTGTGTGGTTTAGTTGTCCCAAGAAACTTTAGGTAGAAGCTTTTCACATATATCTTAATATATAGGAAGGGAGTGATCTGTCAAAGTATTCTTTTCAGTAGGACGTCTTTTAATGGGCATGTGCTTGAAAGCTGCCACTCGTTACTTAGAAGCTTGTTTTGTTTCAAGAGAAGAAATGTTTCTTCGATTTACAGTGTCCACTTCTCAAGCAGGATAATACAGTTTGCTAATAGGCTGAATCAGTTTGATTTTTTTAATATAAAATATATTCTCATGATAAGTTTGGAAACTTGCCTCTTAGAGAGTAATTTTATAATTGTCCTCAAGTATTAACGTAAAGCCATACAAATACAGAGATACTAGAAAGATGAATTTGAAATTATCTAGGAAGAGAAGTTTTGCCTAGGCCATTTTCACAGAAGAGATCTTGATGTCTCAAAAGAAATTTTCCTAGTATTTCCGTGATGTTGTAGCAGCTCTCTATTGATGGTAATGCCAGTGCCACCTTCCGAATCACGCTCTCCCCTCCTCTCTGCTCCCTAGCTGTTTCTTTTTGGCCCTGATGCAGCACAAAAATTTGTTCTACTCAAGTTTAGATATCAGGCGGTCCCTGTGCTTCTTGGATATAGGGCCTAAGATCCTGGTAAATTTACAATACTACTCTTCTTAACACATCAGGCTGTGCTTGGGATTTTTTTGTTCGCTTGGTTTTTTTCTTGAAATCATTTTGCATCTAGCGTGTCTCTCTGCAAGTTAGCCCTGCATCACTCTCGCCCTGGGCCCGTATACATTTCCCGTAGGACCACAGTTACGCTATGACGTATCTATCACTTCCAAGTTCCACTGAGCATAAAAAAAATAATATGACTACAGTAAGTTTTCTTCCACTACTGCTTGAAGTGAATGCAGACTATTTCGTAGTAACGGTTCTGCATTACAAACCCAGACCTAGCTCCAGGAATGGAAGAATGAAGATCCGTGATTCTCAATGGAATGCTTACCAGAATTACTTTGTTACGCTGCGTTTCCTGTTTTATTCATGCTGTTTCATGTTCCTTCCTCCCATGATTCGTCATCCACACTATGTAGGCATGAACTGAAAACCAGGCTATACAATGAGAAGGGTCATACAGAGATTTCATGTAAATAAAAAAAATAAATCTAATAATATTTCAGTAATTACTTAAAGAGTTTTGACTTTGTGGCATGTGTAACTAGCTGAAAGATTATTAAAGGTGATGAACTTCCTAAACTCCGTTAAACTCTCCACTGTTTTGTGTTGTTAGGGTTGATTGCGTGGGAATACTGAAGCTGAGAAACGCTGATGTTGAAGCTAGGATAGGGATTGCTGGTTCCAAGAAAAAAAGCACACGTGCTAGGCTGGTATTTCGTGTTAACATCACTCGCAAAGATGGTTCAACTTTGACTCTTCAGACACCTTCTTCCCCAATTTTGTGCAGTAAGTATTGAAATTTAAAGTTGGTATGAGAGAACTCTGGGTTTTAGTGTGATTGCCGTAAAGTGCCTTGGAGGGGTGGAGGAAAAACCCTACTGTTAATCTGTGATTATTTCAGAATTGCTATGGCTAAGATCGCAGGGATTGATTTTTATTTGGAGTGTGGGTTAGTGAAATGACTGACCAGTATTTATTAAATGAATTTTTGCCTTTTAAAGGGTCAGAATTTTTGTCATGATTGCTTTGAACTTATTGTATGACTTTTTTGATACAGGTTTTAATTTCTTCTGTGTCGTCACATTCATCTGTCAGCTTTCAGTGATAGAAGGGACTTCTAGTAAGTTAGTAAGCATGGCTCTTCGCCGTCATGGTAGTTCGTTGGGCCAGAGGCTGAATCTGTTCTGGTTCAGTGCAAGAATGGAACTTTGCATAGCTGTTTATTTAAAATGCTCTGCTTAGCACTGAGCACAGATGGCCGCATTGACTGCTTAGGCTGTACTGAACTACAGGGAGAATGAAATCAGAGGAGGCTGCAGTGCATCGGGGCTGCCTGTGTGTGTACCATCCGCAGTGACTTCCAGTTACAGGGAATTCTGCTCGTCTGCCAAAGAGAAGAGATAGGGAAACGTGTTTAATACAGCTGTTGATGGGATTATTGATACTTCGTGAGGAACAAGATGATAGGAAAGCGTGGAACATAGTATGATTACGCAAGCTCCTGTGCGTTTGTGTTGAGCTCTTGCCATTGTATAAAAAGAAGTTATTGTTTTTAGGTTTTTTCTTTTTTCTAAACACTGTCAGTACCTATTGTGTCAGGGCTCCTATTCAACTCGTCAGAAACGGCAGCTTTGTGGCCAGTGAAAGAACAGATTGGAAGAGGAGGTAATTAAAAACATGTGAGCTTCCACATCAGATACCACCATGCGATTCCAGTGCTGCAGGCAGCAGGCGATGGGGCAGATGTGCCACGGAGCCCGTCTCTCCTCCCACTTTTCTGCTCTCGCAGAGAATCCCTCTGTGAGACCTGGGGAGAGCAGGAACTCCGCAGAAACCCTCAAAAGGCTGATAACCAAAGATGTGTCACTGCCGATGCACGGGAGGACTCTCCTCTCCTCAGCTGTCTTCTGTGCTGGAGGCAGCGCTTTGATGTTTGGGGTGCTCTTCCAGGAAGATCTGCTTGAGGTGTTGCCTTCTGTCTTTTTTCTTCCTCCTGACCCTTTTTGGCTAAATCTTTCTTTTTCCAGTGGTGGAATTCTCAGGATTAGGCATTTATGTTGTTGGAAAATAGATAAGTATTTTTGCTAGAAATATGGTTGTCTCTGTAGTGCCATTCCAGTCAGTATAGCATTGTAGTATCTGATATTAATTTTCATATTTAAGAAAACAAATAATTCTATAATATCTCCAAAAGCTATTTCTGTATACATTTTGTTTGTATCATTAACTTACTGCTTAAAGATAAAATTATTTAAATCATAGCAGAAATGGAAATCGTGGTGTTTTCTTAAACACATAACAATCCAAAACTTGCTATTGTAAGTAGACGCTGAGAGTCCGACATGTTTTAGGGACTGATTTTAAAATAGGTCTAGATTCTAAAAAAGCCGTATTTGTTGCACTTCCTGCTTAGCTTGTTGGTAAGGCAATTCCAGGGTTGGTTTATGAGGGTCCCTTATAGTCTTCATTCCCCGTTTGTTGAATGCCTCCGCTTATATCTGTAACATTAGTAGCTATGTTTTGAGATACGGGCAGTGAATAAAAAGCAGAATATAGAATAGAGGAGTTTGGGCTGGAAGGGACCTTTGAAAGGCCACCTAGTCCAACCCCCTGCCATGAGCAGGGACTTCTTCAACTAGATCCGGTTGCTCAGAGCCCCGTCCAGCCTGGGCTTGAGTGTTTCCAGGGATGGGGCATCTCCCACCTCCCTGGGCAACCTGGGCCAGGGTTTCAATGTATGTTCCAGTGTTCCAGTATATCGGAATGATGACATGCTAAGGGACGTGAGAAGAAAAGGAAGAAGGAAAGAAGGAAATAAAAGTAGTCCTTCCGTAAATAAAGTTCTAAAAATAAATACAGTGAAGAGTAATTTGGTTTAGTTTTTAGCAAGCTGGGTTTTGGTGAGTTGATAAGAAAGTCTTCCTAATTGTGTAAATTGCTAAGAGATTCCTAGCAATTTTATAGCATCTCCATTGCTGGAAGTCTAAAACAAAGAAACAAAATGCTCTGTTTAGACTCGTGTCTTTGAGGAATGATGTGGGTAAAACTGATCATGATGGAAAGGTTGGGAGGGGAATTTTTGAGGTTCTTTCCAGACTTGTTTTTCTGGATTCTCTTTTCTGCGGTCTTAACTTTCCCTGAAGTTACAGTGACTTGCAGTAGACCTCAGCCAACCCAGTAATGCTGGAACATATATACTGGCTGGTCAGCATGGCATAGAATTTTTAAGTTATTTGTTTATATAAATCATCTCCTCCAGCACATTACATCTGGTTTGTTTGGTACATACATTATATTACAGATGTGTACTCTACCTTCTCATAACAGGGTTTACATTTTCACTCACCAGAGCCTGTTTTGTTGTGTTTTATAACTAACATTGTTGTCAAAGTTTCAGTAGTGTTCCTCAAACCACAGGAGAGACATGAAGTAGATGCAGGCTCTTTAGTGGAGGTGTACGATTTAAATAGGCTTTGATAACTTGTTAGCGAACCGAAATCCAGTTACTCTTTTCAGACGTTCATGTGCCTTGAGCATATTTAGTAGTTGCGTAATGGTTGCCTAGGAACCCACTGCAACAGTTGTAGAAAAATCCTTTCTGAAAGGTCATTAAATAATTTGGAGTGTTACAGTATGTATGTTGTTCTACGTAGTAAGCCCAGAGAATACTGTTATTAAACACTACAAGTGAGCCACGTCAGTGCACCGCGCAAGGACAAGCTCATGCCACTAGGATTTTATGGTGAATAGAAAAGGTGTTTGAGAAACCTTTGTTGGAAACTGGAATTATTTTATATCGTATTAAATGTGACAAACTCAAAAGACATTATTTTAAAATGTATGTGTGTATGTATTTATATTGTCTGTGGGAATCATTTTCATTTAACACGTATGGTCTTAGTTGATTTATGGTCTAAGAAGCATAGAAATAGTTTGCAGCAAAGACAATTTGCAATAATGTTATGTAAATCGTCATCTGACCCAGTGGCTGAGAGGCAGAGATTTCCAGGGTGTGTATCTGGAAGCCACAGTCTCTTTGCTAGTTTATAGGATATAAATTGCTATAATCCCCAACTACAGAGAGGCCATTCCTGGAAGGATTTGTATTCGCTGATGTATATGGGTATAGAAAGGCATAGAAATGGGTATATGGGTATAGAAAGTTGGAAGGGACCTTAAAGATCATCTAGTTGCAACCCCCCAGCCATGGGCAGGGGCACCTCCCCCTAGACCAGGCTGCTCAAAAGCCCTGCGTTAGTTCTTGCACCAGCCAGAAAGCTACATCATGTAAAAAAACCTGTGAAAAAACAGGTAATATGGGAATTACTACTTCTACCCTTTTGCATAGCAGACCAAAATAAGCTTCATAAAAACGTCCTTTTAGCTTAAGGATGGATTTGAAGTGTGCTTCAGCTGTATCTAAGGGCTGATGCATCTGTTTATCGCGCTCTGTGCCAGGAAATTACAGAACCAAATTTTCTTCTCTCCTGAACAGCTCTTGAGCTTTAGCTCAGACACTGAAAGTTTTGTTTTGAAGATTTAATAAATGCAGGAGAAAAGGGAAAATATTACTGAATCGTTCACCTAAGTGTGATTTTTATGAGGTCATTGCATTTAGTGAGGAAATAATAGAAACAGTTACCTTCTGAAAAGTTTTGTCATGAATGATAGAATAAAGAAAGAAGATCAGGAATTATTTTGTTCTTTCCTTTATAATCATAGGATGGTTTGGGTTGGAAGGGATCTTAAAGATCCTCTAATTCCAACCCAAAAGCTTTTCGTTTTAGATGTTGATATCTTCTTGATTTCAAACTATGTGTTTTTTCAATTGCAGCTCAACCAGCAGGAGTTCCGGAGATCCTAAAGAAAAGTCTGCACAGTTGTTCGGTGAAGGGCGAAGAGGAGGTTTTTCTGATTGGCAAGAACTTTCTAAAGGGAACAAAAGTGATTTTCCAAGAGAACGTTTCTGGTTAGTGTGAAAGCAATAATGGCTTGGGGTGCTGAAGAGAACGTATTTGGGTTTAGGTTGGTTGATAAGGTTTCGTTGTAGAGAACAAACAGGGAAGGAGAATCAAAGGCACTAAAATAAATTGCTTTATTGCTTTATATGGATGTGCGATAAATTATGCTTTTTAACTTCCATCTAGATGAGAATTCTTGGAAGGCAGAAGCCGAAATAGACATGGAATTATTTCATCAGGTACTTCTGTATTTTTATTATTATTACCAAAAAAAGACTCGGACTCTGTTCCCAAAGAAAAATCGAATAAGCCTTTCCCTCTTCCTGTGCATTTCTAGAAATAATATTCCTTCAATAAGTTCTTTAGTGAGTCTGGTAGAATATCATTGTTTTGGGTTTACACAAGTATAATTGTTCAATTTCTAATTGAGAACTTAGATGCCATGGTAGGTGCGTGGTATCTGACCTTGGTGAGCAAGTCTTTGCCCTTGCATACACTGTAATTAAAAGCCCTAATACAGTTTTCCAGTAGCTTTCCTAAGGACACGTTAGATTACAACTGAGTGGAAGAATATGATGTCTGTCGTCTATGCCATAGTCTTTATACTTGGCTGAATTTCTGTTCCGCTTTGAAATGTTGTCCAAAATATTTGTTTTTTATTTTTGACACAACTAAGTGTCTTTAAGGACTGCTGGACTGAAACTAGAGAAGTTTACATGTAGGTGATGTCTGACAAACGTCATCTTGCTCCCACCTCTGAAGGCAGTATTCCATCATGCACTGGGAGAAATGGTTTCTCACTTCTAGCGGGATAGACAGTTGGGGAGTAGACAGATCGCTCGCCGCGAATACTGTTGATAAATGATTGCAAGCCTATTTTTTGATGTCTGCTCAGTCTTAAATCTGCTTAAGTGTAACATGAAACTGCATCCTCCTCCTGTGCACACTGAATACGAAGATCTGGTTCAGCGGAACAGTGAAGCCTCTGAGTCCAGCAGCATTTGATGGCAAACTGACTGCAGTTTAGTAAGGCTTGTTAGGCATAAGCTTATGTTTAAAGTACTGGACTTGATATGTCTTTCCTTTCTTCGCCTTCAATCGAAGCTGTCAGTTGCCAGTGAGCATCATTTAGGCAGATTACTCAAATCTCTCTTCTAGCACAATGTAGTTGCTGAAATTATGTTTACTCAGCGTCTTTGCTTTTTATGGTATTTTATCAGTCTGTTTCTTTCTTTTGATGGATGTAAATACAAATAAGGTCAGTAGTAATGAAGTAAGGTTTCTAATATTTATTATTATTATTACTATTTTGTATTGCAGAATCACCTTATTGTGAAGGTGCCACCATATCATGACCAGCAAATAACCTCAGCTGTTTCTGTGGGAATATATGTGGTGACCAATGCTGGAAGATCGCACGATGTGCAACCATTTACGTACACTCCAGATACATGTAAGTAAAATAGAGAACTGAGGGGAGGAATGGACAGTTTTACCTGCTGAGCATCCCAGTTCTGTTTTCATAATATTTAGTCCGTACAGCAGAAATGTTAAATAATGTGCACCTTTTCAAACTCCTCTTGCTGGTGAGGTTTGCTATGTTAAATGATAAAATCTAAAGGCTTGGGTTTTCTCATTTATGTGGCAAGAAGCTCAAATTTCAGCTTCATGTAGACAGCTGTTCTTATAAAATAGCATCCATTTCTAGTATAATTTGTCTAAAATCTAGTTTAAATCTAGTTTAAAATGAAGCTGAGCAGGAAAAAAAGTAGACATACTGCATAGAGCGCACCAAATATAACCAAAAAATAGCATCAAGCTTTATCCTAAGGAATGTTGACGTTTGACCATATAATGTATTTTTATTTATCTATATTACAATACACAGTGCAGTTGCTGACTGGCTCTTTTATTTCTGGAAGTGGAAATGGTATTGTGGGCACTCTGATCACTGGTGCATTCACAGACACAAACAACGTTTATGTACAATTCAGAATGTTTCTCTGGGTTTCAAAGAACCTTAATTTCTTTAAGTAACTGTTTTGGTTTGCTTTGTTTTTTTGCTTGCTTGTTGTTTTAACATAAGGAAGTTTTCAATGTGTTTTGTCTCAACAGCTGGTACTCTGAATGTTAAAGTGAAGAAGGAAATCTCCAGCCCAGCCCAACATTGTTCTTTTGAAGAGGCTATAAAAGGTACTAAATTGATTCTTATCATTGCTGTTAATAATTTAACTATAAATTCCTACCCAAATTTGGAGTTATGAATCAGACATCCTGTGACGATAAGTCTGTGCTTATAAAATCTGCCTTATTCTTACAGTGAGGTTTCTTTTCTGATTCTGAATATTTTACTGTCTTAACTGTAGTCCGTTAAGTATATTTTCACGTGAGCTAGTCTAGAACAAAAACTTCGCAAAAAAAAATAAATATAAATAAATAGTCTGTTCTCATGCCTCAGGCCCTGCAGTCTAATCTTCATTTAATACGCTTGCAAGGGAAGAAGAAAGAGAAAGAAGCCTAAGATGGCAGTTAATACAGATGATTTAGAAACTGTGTAGTGTTAATTTCAGCAAAAACACACATAAAGGTGGTGGTGGGGTAAGAACCGAGTACTGAAAAACACGAAGGTGCCAACGCGGTATTTTTCAGAAGCTTCCAGTGGTTTTATGAGACTGCTTTCAGGGGGTCTAGTTAAGAATGCTAATTCCGGCAGTTTCAGCTTCTTCTGGCAGTTTCAACTTATTCCCTTCAGTGAGGTGTTTTGGGTTTGGGGTTTTTTTTCTGACCATTCTGCCCACGCAAACTTTGTCGCTTTGTTCTGAGGGTCCAAGTTCTAAGTATGCCTGGTTTTCAAGTGTGAAGTGAATTGATCCTTCCGATATTGAAATAAAGTAGAGGAAGGAAATGTTTTTTAGTTGATTGTTAAAACTATGGTAGTGTACAAAGCTTAATGGAAATTTCCATAGCTGGCGCTGGAGAAAGCAGGTTGAAAGGTAAGCAAATTAACAATGTGATCACAAGTTTGATAGGAATCCATAGCTTCAGGTTAAAATCGTGAAGCTCGTGTTTGAAGTTAATAGCTGGGTCTTGGCAGGGGATATATTTACAAGTTGACTTTACAACTTGTTAGGGAGGATAATACAAGATATGATGAGTTTAAACCTGCAGAGAATATTTGGGGGAGAAATATGCAAAAATCTTTAGGGCAATGAAACAAGCTGATAAAAGGACTGGTAAGACTTCTAGTAGCAAGGTTAAAAAGATGAGGAAAATAATAACTGATGCATCAGGCCAAGCCTGGCATCCATGTAGTCTCGTTGGAGTTCCCTTAACTAAGGGAATGTACCAACTGCTTCAGGAGAACATCTGCTGTGCATAAGAAAACAATGTGCTACTTCTGTGGCTTTATGTCCTCCATTTAATTTATGCGATAAGTCTTAATTCACGTTCTCGTGTGGCGTTTCTGCTAGACGGCTCTTTTTTGACAGTTTATTCCCGTACCTATTCTACTCTGGGTTGATCATGAACCAGAGGTCAGGCAATTTTGTCTGCGTTACGTACTTTGTCTCTGCGTATGTCCCAGCCCGTCCTTCCTCGTGGTTCTGAGATGACAAAGACCAGGTGGGGATCCAGTGGGCTGCCGCTTCCTTCCTGCTTCCTTTCACGGGGAGCAAAATCCTAGAATTCATAATTTCTTCAGTGCCATCGTTTCCAGCAGCCCTGGCCAAATAGAGTAAGCGGTTGTTGCCAGGGTCACGTACAGTTATGTACTGAGCCACAGGGCCTCTCTCTTCCTATCACAGGCAATTGGAATCTTTGTCTCGGGTATCTGTGAATATTCCTTAAAATAATTCCTACTGCAACAGCTGCATATGTAAAAAACCAAAACGTGGCTTCCCAAAGCCATTGCAGGTGCTTAGCTGTAACATTTCAAGAGACTGCAGATTTGACGGACCTCAATGACAAGTTACATTTCAAGACAAGAAATTTAAAATTCTAAGCTGTTCTCTAAAACTTGGGGAAGATGGAGGTACAGGGACAACCACTCAGTCCAGGTCCTTGCCTTCTAGCATTGAAGTGGTGCTGGAGCATTGGTTTTAAGTGGTTAATGATGGTTTCAGTTTCCGGCGTTGGGAGAAAAGGGAAAAAGGGTGTGTATGCCTTGATAAGATGGTAACTACTCAGAAGTTCTAAACTTCAGTGTATTACAAAAACATAGTAAAAGACCAAACCCAACCATGTTTCTCTGCTTTTGAAACTTCTTTTTCATTATTAATCTCAGGGTGTTTTTTATTCTTCCAACCAAATATGTCACTATGAACGAACATACCATTGCTGCAATGCAATCCATATGCCATTGGGATTTTTTTAAATTACTTAATTTTTTTTTTGGTTGTTCCCAATGAACACAACACGATTAAACACATAGAAGAGAAAAGTGTTTAAATTGTGACTTACGGTATAGAGAAATACTGACTGCTGTCCTTAAATGCACTGTGTGACTAGCTGTCCTGAAATAGATGTATTTTAGAGTAGTCGCACTCGAATCGCGTTCCCTGCCAGCAGCACAGCCCCACGCGGCAGGTCACGGGGCTCCTGGAGCCACCCCAAACCTGTGCGTTCAAAGAAGGAGGGAAAGAGTTTATTTGGGTATATTGACAACTGTTGCCATACTGACGGCTGAGGGTTTATTGCTGAAGACAGAAAATAACATTTCAGGAGAGTGTGTTTGGTTTTGCATAGAATAACACACAAGGACCGTTACTGAGGACATGGCATACTGTTGATAGAAATTGCAGAAATTTTACTGCCATGTTATTGCAAGATTTAAATGTGTTTAAAACATGGAGATCCGTTGCTTTATGTTGAAGATTAAGTCTTTAATTTACTTAAAAGTACTTACAGAACTATATTTTTTACAGGCTTTCCCATTGGTTTGTTTTAAGCTCCAATTTCAGCAGTATTTGAAATCAAGAAATTTAATTTTATTTACAGCAAAGAGCTCAGATAGCTTATGTAATATTTTTTATGTGGTTCAGGACAAATATAAAACTAAAAAGATCTAATTCATTTTAAGAAGCCACCTTCCTACTTAGAAAAAAATAGAAAATTAGAGACCGCCAAGGCAAAATAACTTGTTCTTCCTACAGAGCTGGTATGCAGATTTATCAAGTTCTTACTAGATTAGTCCTTAAAAGAATAAAAATACAGTCTGAGTGCTTTGAGCACTCTGTTCACGTGATTATCTTGAAAACAGACATTTTTCAAAATGAGATAGAGAAGTTGTACAGTTAAAGTGCAGTAAAGTTTAAAATCTGCTAATTTGTGGAAAGATGTCTTAAGCTTTTATGTTTGTTGATTAAGCAGTTGGTGAATGGCTGTCCTGGTCTAGAAAGATACAAAACGAAAGAAAAACAAAACCGTGGCATTGGTGTTAATCTTAAAGATAAACTTTGAAGGTTTCAGTTTTTTCTAGGATTATTTGACATATTCAAATGATTGCAATGGTCTCTCTGTGTGTTACCGTCTGATATGAGAATGAGAGCTCTTAGGTAGGGCTGAAAAGTAAGATGGGAAGCTGGCCACCACTGGAAACCCACTCTTCGTATAGTGAATGTTAACATTTCATTGCCCTCCTTTTATTGTTGTTTGTGATTGCAGCAGTGAAGGCCACTGGTTGTAACCTGGAGAAGGTAAACATTCTTCCTAGTGCCTTGATAACTCCACTCATGCCAAGCAGTATGATTAAGAATGAAGATGTGGCTCCAATGGAAGTAAGTGCAGAGAAGAGATCTCCCCCTGTCTTCAAGGTAAGTTTGATTGCGATCTGAAGACAGTAGCTTTAATAGTTTTAGTGACATCTGCCCATCAGTCCATGTTCTAACAGTGGAGAGGGGTAACACACAGGGAAAATGTCACGTCTGAGATGGGTCTGGGCAAAACATGATCGTGGAGCATGATTGAAATAATAGACAATTGCCTTTGAAAGTAACTTCTCTTGTTCCCACATTCAAACAGATTGATTGGTTAGTGAAACTAAGATATTTTTTTTTCCCCTGTGACACAGAAATAGTATAAGAATATTATTTTAATCACTTCCTAGCATTGCTTTCATTAAATTGTATCTTGACTCCTTCCTTGAAGTAGCATTTCCACTTGTAGTCACTTGCTCGCTTGGTTGGTTGTGTATGGAGAGATACATAGCCATCAAATCTTACGTCTGATCGTTCCTGAGCACGGTGGGTTGGTGGAAATTTTGTAAGCACAACGTGAGTAAGCTTAATGAATTGCTCAACGTATTGCTCTTTTCAGGCTTCAAGTGTGGTTGGACCAACTCAACAAACATTGGACAACAGTATGTCCAGCATATCAACTTCTGCTTCCCATTTACCTTCTGAAAATGAAAACCAGCAACAAATACAGCCGAAGGTGTTTAATCCAGAGTCACTAACTACTATCCAAACACAGGACATTTCCCAGCCTGGTAGCTTTTCAGCGGTCTCTACTCCGGGTCAGCTGCAGAACAGTGATGCATTACTGCAGCAAGCTGCACAGTTCCAAACAAGAGATTCCCAAACCAGGGAGGTCTTGCAATCGGATGGCACAGTAGTCACTTTGTCACAATTAACTGACGCATCACAACAACAACAGTCTACGCTCTCAGAACCAGCACAGGCATTGCAGCAACAGATTTCATCAAGTATTTTCTCATCAGCAAGCGGCGTGAGTCAGTTACAGAACACTATACAGCAACTGCAAGCTGGAAATTTTCCGACTAACACTGCCACGGGCAGCAATAGAAACGTTGACTTGGTGCAGCAGGTATTGGAAGCTCAGCAGCAGTTATCTTCTGTTTTATTTTCTGGTTCAGACAGCAGTGAGGATGTTCAAGATCAGCTAAACGCAGATATCTTTCAGCAAGTTAGCCAGATACAAAATAGTGTCAGTTCTGGGATATTTTCCTCATCAGACACGGCTGTCCATTCCAGACCAGAGAACCTTTTGCCTGGACGAGCTGAAAATGTTCACTCACAGCCTGAAAACGCATTGTCCAATCAACAGCAACAACAGCAGCAGCAGCAGCAGCAGGCGATGGAGACTTCTGCAGCAATGGTGATAGGAATCCAACAAAACATTTGCCAAGCTGCAACACAGATGCAGTCCGATTTGTTCTCTTCAACAACTTCAGGGAACGGAGCCCTCCAGCAGTCACCTGTTTACCAGCAGGCTTCTCACATAATGAGTGGGTTATCAACAAGCGAAGACATGCAAATGCAGTGTGAATTATTCTCTTCATCTCCTGGTGTTTCTGGAAGTGAGACCACTCCTACTGCTCAGCAGCAGGTCTCCAACAACGGACCGACTATGTTTCAGGCATCAAATTCTGCAGATGGAGAAGAAGCTTCAGGTCAGGGTAAACAGATGCAAAGTACCGTATTTCAGACCATGGTTCAAATGCAGCACAGTGGAGAAAGTCAATCTCAAGTTAATCTCTTTTCATCTACCAAAAACATGATGACTGTTCAAGCAAGTGGAACTCAACAACAAGGAGGTGGTCTGTTCCAGCAAGGCGGAGAAATCATGTCTATTCAGTCGGGAAGCTTCATGCAGCAGTCTCCACATTCACAAGCTCAGCTTTTTCACTCGCAGAATCCTATTGGTGATGCTCAAAATATATCACAGGAAGCACAAGGCTCCATCTTTCGCAGTCCGAATTCCATTGTCCACAACCAGACCAGTACTAATTCCTCAGATCAATTGCAGCCTCCAATGTTCCACTCGCAGAACACCATGAGTGTATTACAGAGCTCTTCAGTTCCTCAAGACCAGCAGTCTGCTAACATGTTCCTTTCCCAGAGTTCAATGAACAACCCTGCAACTCAGGAGGAACAGATGTCGTTCTTTACAAGCGCAAATTCCATTTCTCCTCTTCAGACAGCAGCAAACACTGAACAGCAGACTTCTTTCCCACAGCAGACGCAGATATCTCACATCCAGAGTTCTATGCTTCCCCAAGAACAGCCCCAGACTCAGCCTGCTCAGCAAGGTTTGTTTCAGTCTCAAGTGTCATTAGGCTCCATCCAGTCCAGTTCAATTCCCCAGAACCAACAAGGAGCCATCTTCCAGCCTCAGCATTCGATAGTTGCTATGCAGAGCAGCCCTCCGTCTCAAGAACAGCAGCAGCAGCAACAGCAGAACATGATGTTCAGTAATCAAAACACAATGAGTACAATTGCGTCTCAAAAGCAGAACATGATTTTCAATCCAAATCAAAACCCAGTTACCAATCAGGAGCAACAAGGCCAGTCCATTTTTCATCCCCAGACTAACATGGCATCAATGAACCAGGAGCAGCAGCCCATGCAATTCCAGAGTCAGACTACAGTGTCTTCTCTTCAGAATCCTGGATCCAACCAGGCTGAAGCACAGCAGCCAGCCATCTTCCATAACTCACCCCAGATTCAGTTGGTCCAAGGGTCACCAAGTTCTCAAGAGCAACAAGTCACCCTCTTCATCTCTTCAGCTTCCATGTCTGCCTTGCAGAATACGATGAGCCAGCAAGAGCTGCAGCAGTCTCCGCTGTACTCTTCTCAAAACAGCATGGCGGGAATGCAAGGAACTGCTTCTCCTCCACAGCAACAGGCTTCTTTATTTCACAACACGGCAGGAGGTGCTATCAACCAGCTGCAGAATTCTCCTGCCTCATCTCAGCAAACATCAGGAATATTCCTGTTCGGCATTCAAAACAGTAAGTGGTAGATGCCCGATTCTGAGTTTACAGTTTAGAAGAGCTACTAGTTGGACTCTACAAGACGATGATTGTTCAGTTCAGCGATATTTAAAAAAAAATAAAATATCTGGAATAAGTAATGTAGCAGTACAATTGAGTATATACGTATTTGTCGTACTGCTGTGAATGTTGCTGATGTTGATGAGAACTCTGAGCTTAAATACCTGTTGGTCATCTTACGCTTAGGATTAACATGTGACAAAACCACTTTAGAATTGTGTTTATATCTATATAAAGTATAGATATAATATATATGTATTAAATATTATTAACAACACATATAATATATAGAATAAATATACACACAGTTTAAAAAAAAAAAAAAAGTTTGTGCCCTCTTAAGACAGCTCCACTAATCTTTCTCTTGCTGCATTTGTTTTCCACAATTTATGCAATGACTTTTCTCCAGCCATTGTTGAAGAAAAGCAAGGATTTTTGGAGCTGTGTAGTCCAGAAGAGTGTCTGTTGAAGTGTATTTGAAACGCTTTAACTTTATAAGCCTGTGCTTTTCCATATCTCGTCTCTGAATCTGGCCTCTGTGACAAGTCCTTTGGGACGTAGATCCTTTCGTCTGCCGGTAAAGGGCTGTGTACCTACCTGTGAAGTTCCAGAAGCAGCAGATGCAGATGATGATTGTAGCGTCTTATAAAAGATCTGGACATAAAGCCATAGTTCTATACTTGGTCTGTGGTTGTACCTGAATATGTGCTTTGCTGTATGAGCCCTTTGACAGTCAGGCCATGTACAGCCAAGCCTTTCCGTGAAACTGAAGATAATGCTAGAAAGCGATAGGAGATGTGACACCATTTGCAGATTTATAGAAGAGCTAGTGGATACCTTGGCTGAACTGAAGGTGACACATCTGTAACTAACAAATAACAACAAAGGATGGCCATACTCAACACTTATGCCATGCGTTTTGGTTTTCTTCTAGCTAAGTATTGTCCTCTGTTTGAGGTGTTGGTCGTGTTTGGTCATAGTACAGAGATATGGACTCTGTACTGGATGTATTCAGTGAATACTGTATACAATGAATACTGTATGTATTCAATGCGTACACCATGAACTTGTGCTTACAGCCTGGGAGAGTGGCGAGCAAAGGTGGTCACGTGAACAAAAGTGCGTCTGACTTTCTGCGTGGTTTATAGTCAATACGGATGTATGTAAAGAAGTTGGCAAATTAACCTCATTTAAACGGTCCTTTGTTCTTCACTTACCGCTTTACAGACTGTGGGCAGCTGCTAACTTCTGGACCAGCTACGTTGCCGGATGAGTTGATGGCTATAAGTCAGCCAGGTCAGCCACAGAGTGAGGGACAAGCGGCAGTGCCAACGCTTCTCTCCCAGCAGATATCTGAGACTCCTCCGCTACCGTCAGCTATGGCAACCAATCAGAATATTGAGAAAATAGATGATCTGCTTGTGTCGTTACAAAACCAGGGGAACAATATGGCTGGCTCGTTTTAATTAGTCAAGTAAGTAATGTGTTTTTCAAGTTAGTCAAGTAAGTAATGTCTTTCCTGCCTTGTATGCTTTTGTTCAGTAAGTCTTTACTTGGGAGTGTATCACCACGCTCTGAGATCAGCTAAAATGCCGGTACTGCTGAATTAAGACTATGATACCAGTGGCTAGAATGAAGAGCTATTAAAAACAGTCAGAGGTCAGAATTTGTATGAAGCAGGTAGTTGAGGTGAGGTCTTGTCATACAGCTGCTGTATGTTTTGTCATCTGCTGTTACGGTCTAGTACTTCATTAGGAAGGAGAGTGGATCATCGACGGCTTGGCAGATAAAAGCGTTATGAAATATGACTGTAGTTAAAAAGTTAAGGCTTATTGAGTATATAACATCTGAAGTCTGTACTGTTGGGAAGTTGCCCTCTGGGTTACAAAAATGTAATGTGAAAACGAGTTTCGGTAGGATATGGCAGCTATTGAGAGTGTGCCACATGCGGAGCCTTTGCTAAAGTGAGCTGTCACAGTCGGCTGTTACTAGGAAACATTCTGCTCTTAGAAGGTGCCTTTTTCAGAGAGGTGAAAGAGGCTTTGACTACAAATGAGTACCAAGAACCAGGAGGACTCTGGAATCTAGTATTGTCCACAGCGTGTAACTTGGCTCTGGTTAACTGTGCTGCCATCCTGAATCCCCCAGAAGTTTCGCTTCAGTGATAGACTTCATTTTCTAATCTAAACTGTTTTGTACACAAGCTTATGAACTTTAAAAAAAAAAAAAAAGTTGAAGGAGAGTAATCCTCTCTATGAAAGAGTGCTGTGTTCTGATACTCGCTCATAGTTTCATGTCTGCCTGCAAAGGACGCTTCCACGATGAAGAACCGATGAAGAAGTAAGAGGATGACCTTTTTAGCTGTGCCTAACTTTTTTGCTTCCTTGTTTTTTCCTGCAGAAATTCTGTGAAGAAAAAAAGTGACGATTTCCCAGATCCTCGCAGACCTTCCGACCCTGGATTAGGCTGTGCGGAACTGATTGCTTCTGTCAAAAAGTGGCCCTCCTCTCTAAAGAGCACACCCGTGGGCAATCGCAGTGTCTAGCACCTAAAGCTGTGGCCATAGTGTTTGGGATTTGTAGTGCCAATAATGCTGAAGAGCTATGCTTTGTTTTACTAGGGCATGGGACTGTACTGTTACTAGATTCCTAACCCTCGTTGACAGTGGGGTGCTCTTTCAATTTAAAGCATATCTGGTCAGTTATTATTGTTGTTAGAAGGTAATACCCGTTACCACGTTTACTCTTTTTTCCTCCTCTTCCTTCTTCACATCCCCTGTTTTGACTAGCAGAGCTTGTGAAGCAGAAACATCAAATGCCTGTGACATGAGCTCGTAGCTGTCAGCAAGTGAAGGGATCGCAGGTTTCGCAGTTGAGTGGGAGAGCTCATGCTGCGATTTGTTAATTGCAGTAGGTGGCAATGAAAAATATTGGTAACTGTAATAAACAAGCGGAGAATTGCTTGCTGCTGTAGATAGCCAGAGGTGGGTGCTTCCCAGCGGAGAATGTGATTAACGGTTTTCCGTGTCTCTTACGTGTAACTGTACATAGAGCAAGGGTTTGGTGGCTCTAACAAAATGAAGAAACGAAGGGGAACTTTCAGTTAAATTGTGCTCTTCAAATCTTATCCTCTAAAATACCTTCAGCGTGAAAGGAACATTCTGCCTGGCCGAGGAAAGAGCTGCTCTGTGTCTCTCACTCTGCCTGTGTGGGTTAGAGCTCTGTAAAGCTGCGTGAGCCACTCGCGACCCAGCCTTCTCCCTGTCCTTCTGTTCATGGTTTTCCTTCCCTCTCATCAGTTTCACGTTGCGTTTTTTAAAAAGACATAGTATCCTACTGGCTTTAAAGATCAGAAGCGGCTTTTAGGAATCCATGGCATTAAATTGCTTAGTCAGGAGAAGCTTTGACAAATAATCAAGGATTAAGCAGAAAGAGGAAGCAATTTCTCCACCACCTTCTCAATGCGGGAATCCCCCTTAACCAGTCATTTTCCAGCTGTTACTGATGTAAATCTTCAGCTTGACTTTACTCCAAGGAGGGGGCAAGTTACAGCATTTCTAAGCGTTCTCGAAAATTTCACTTCATCCTGAGCTGTTGCGTCTTTGTAGCATATTAAGCTCATTGCAGTTTTGAAGTGATTTTTTTTTTAAATACCTACAGTCCCCAAATCTGGTTTCTAGATTGTCATGTCTCAATGAAAAAAAAAAAAAAAAGAAAAAAAATTGACTGATGTTACAGAATGTAAAAACAACCCACTCCAGCCCATGCAGTTGTATTGTGAGGCATGTGAATTTTTGGGTGCTCCAACTATCCGGACAGTTTGGTGATATCTCACTCCAGCCTCATCCCGCTGGGTGTTTCTTCTCCTGCAGGTGGAAGGCTGTTGCTGCAGTTAGAGCCAAACAGCTGTCACGTATGGCTATTATGCCTCGGTAGCGTGTAGTTGGTATCATGTCATTTTTTTCATTTTTGTTATTTTAAATAACAAAGAATAGTCTGTAAATGGTTTTTCAGTTACTCTAGTCTGTTTACTGTGTGTTTTTTCCCTTAACTTGTGTGCGTAGTTGAGCCGTGTAGAGTTTTTGTTTGTTTTAATGGTTTTTTCCTGTTTGTCAGTCTGTCATAACGTTCACTTCTCTTTCTGTCTCTCTCTTTCTCTCTCTCATTGAGAGGCATTGAATTACGTTTTCAGTAGTAAGGCTTCTTGCCGATATGAAGGGAACTTTTCAGAAAGAGACCTGCTCTGGGTCATTTAATTTTGAATACAGTTTTCAATCGTTCAAGTTTTGGATGGTTTATATCTAATGTGTGTTTCATTTTTTTGGAAAGCTATATTTTGTATTTAGGAAATGGTATACTATTTTGCTATTTGTACTGAGTGAGTACATTGGCATAAATATAAAAATTTATATATATACATATATATAAAATATTCTTTTTGCCACACATTTTTGTGGTAAATTTGTGAGTTTGTCTGATGTTCTACCACAACGTGGCGTCTGATAACAGTGGGGTGGGGTGGGGTTTGTTATGTCTTTATTGAGTATTTAAGTACTTTTTGCAACATAAACGACTTGTTCATCTCTCGCCATTCCATCAGGCAATCGATTGTTCCGGCTGGCTATGAGAAGCTTCACTGTGTGTTTTGATGTGTCTGTCACTCAGCAATACGACCTAGCGAGGAAACCCGTAGGCATTTAGGCGTATAGATATAACGGGGTTTCATTCAGAATGAGCCATTCAGCTTTTATCCACTATCATTGTCTATTTAATATTTTATTATTAGCGCCTCTGTGTTTTAACTCTTAATTTATGATTACGCTAAAATGTTTAAAATTTTAATCATGATAAAAAGAATTCCCTGCTTCATAATGTCCAGAGCTGCTTTATAACCCTCAACCGTTCTTTTTCTTTCCGTGATTTTTTTTTTTTCCTGCTAAGACAAAATATTAACAAAATCCTGTAATGGTTCATGACATGAAAACAGCGATCTTGCAGCATTGACTAAATGCTACATGAGGCTATGTAGAAGAGTGCGAATTACGGACCGAAACAACTTCCAGATGGTGGTGGAAGTCGATAGCCAGTGATTCACAAATGAACTGGTGGCTTTTGCAGGATGGCAGTCCCAGGACAAGCTGTCGGGTGTCACCTGGGGCCTTCATACACAGAAGTAATAGGAATGATGCGTTCACTTGTGTGCTGCTTCAGTTTGTTCCCGTGTTCCCAAGGGGTGTATCCTTACGTTGAAGTGCTGTTGTTCAGTGCCAAGTCACCAGGGACCAATTCTCCATTTAACAAGATGAGTGTCCAAAACCAGAGAACTTCATACCGAGACTGCTACAGCTCCAGGGCAAGGGTATGTTCGAATTGTGTGCGTATTTTCGGTCGCTTGTGAAGAGAAGAGAAAAAAAACAACAACAATTGTAAAAAAATAAATTAAAAAAAAAAAAGGGCTGTGCTATCACATTTTTCACTTCGGGATAACACCTTTTCCTGTGTTAAATTTCTCTTGTTCATTTTAGGTCAATGTTTAAATGTGTACAACACTTTGAACATGTAATTTGGTTACAAAAAGTATTTGTCTTCTGAAGGAAGAGGTCGCTCAGCGGTTGATCAGTGCTTGAACTGCTGCTTGCAAACAGCTGTTACGGAGGATAAAGAGGGGTTTGAGAAGCCAATAAAGAGCTTAAAGCCAGGCTGCGGGATTCCATGGCAGAAAGACCCGAGAACAGCGTGAGCCACACTTGTGTTTCATCAGAGTCCTGAACATTTGCGATCTAAACAGTTGATATTGATAATTGGAGCTTACTCTGCTTTTTTTTTTCCTTTTTTTCGCCCCCATCCCTGTGTTTGCTCCTCGGCACGCTCACACCGGTGCCTGTGAGTGGGCGGAGAGCTTTCCTGCGGAGGTGAGGTGGGGGTATCGGCTCTAAGTCCATTTTGGTTGAGAAAGTTAGAAGATACTGAGACATAAGTCTGTATAAATTTGAAGTTCCTGACATTATCATAAAGGGGAAGTTAATATCGTATCCACGAAGCAGCAATTAAGTTTCGAAGACATTGCTAGGTGACAAAGGAACAACTGCAGAGCTGCGTTGCTGGGATGGATTTTCCGTCTCTTTTCTGCTGCTTGAGCTCGCTTTAAAGAACTGTTAAGTGCGAGCCTGTGTAGGTGCGGGCTGTGCTCTCCGGCTGCGTGGGCCTCTGCGGCACCGTGCTCCGCGCTCTGCACGGCGTCCCTGGGACGTGGTGGTTACAGACAGCGACTTCTTGGCACAGGTTAAAACCCCGGCAGAGGGACCTGCTGGCCACCGGTGGGGCCGTCTGCGCACGCTCTCTGGTCCGTGTGTACGCTCTCTGTGTGTGTGTGTGTGTGTGTATAAAACCCCCCCATATGAATAACACATACTACACAGTTATTAGCTAAACGTCTCCTCTGGTAGGAAGCTACTGGTGCTTTGTGCTTAATTTGCAAGTCCACGTTTTTTTATTAACTGCCTCTTCGCTGCCTGATCTTTCAGCGGTTACACAAGCCAAATGCTGCGCTATTATTTTAATAGAAAAATAGTTCAAGAAATAATTTCAGCCTTGCTGTTCCAAAGTGGATGTTTAATCACCAGCCATTTTATTATAATTACTTTTAATTACTGACAGGGTGGTTACTTCCTATTTAGTTTTAAGATGGAGTAAAGCATGAACAGTTAAGCGTTTGTTACTTTGGCAGGTTTTTTTACTGGAAATACCAAGAGTCTGGGCAGCTGCATCAGTGGACATTCCCCTACTTTAGATAAATGGAACTTTTTTTTTCTTTTTAATGTTGTGGTTTTGATTTCGGATATAGTTTCTAAAAAGAAAACTTGTCTGAAGATTTTCTACTCTTTTACTATCTTTCCAGAGCGCTCAGAAGGAACACCAAACAAGTCCGAAGCTTGCATTTGTCTTAAAACGTTGTTTAAAATCACTATTTGAGTAGGAGGAAAGGTGATTTATTAAAAAGCAAAATCAACAAGTTGTTATTGGACTAAAAAAGCTACAGGTCGTTTCCCCCAAGGGTGTGTGTGTGTGTAGGCATGCACGTGCACGCTCATTAAAAGTTAAGAGAGAATGTCCAGTGCTTGACTGTCATGCTCTGCATGGCAAAGTCTTGGGTTACTTTTTCACGGTAAATATGGGAGAGGAATACAAGGGATTACGGACATTTATCCGAGTGGTGGAGCAAGAACAAGGAGAATTTTGTGTGCTATGAGTTGTAGGTGGAAGGTGAGAAGAAGAAATACTGATCGCTGGTGACTTCTCATTAGTGCAAAAGTTATTTTCAAGGAACAGCTGGTGGTTTGTGTTCCAGGGGGCCTGGCGGCAGCTCCATTACTTTAGAAGTTAAAAGGGAACCGGTCCCGAGATGCTTTGTTTGTTTGGGGTTTTTGTCTTAATTTGGAGTAGTCTTTTGTGAGCGTTTCGTGTTCGTATTCAGACCAGTTCTGCCCGTTGCGTATGACAGTGGTCACCTGAGGCGCGTCTCTCTGTGCACGCTGGGCATCGAGCATGGAGGATCCCGACTGGAAACGTGAGAGATGTTGTTTAGATACAAGGGAAAATGCAGCAGCAGATGAACTCCTGTAAAAGCGTACTCGTGAAATTCTCTAGTTGCCTGTGGGGCTCTGAGGGGTTACACGGGAGGAGAGGCTTTTCCTTCCGTATTCTCTGTATAGGTCTGTAAATAGCCAATGCCTGTATATTCTAGGGTTATAAATATGTATATAGAGGAATCATATATCTATTATATATAAATAATGAGTAGACACACGCATATAATACTGTTATATTTACATTTTTATAAACATGAAATAATATTACTTTTTCCTTAGTATGAGGTTATTTACCAAGGTTTTTGTAGTAACTCATTAACAGTTGTATGGACACCTTTCAGTACTGTACATGGGGCGCTCTTGGTAACGTTGCTCCAGAAGCTTGCTCTGCTTGTGAACATCACTAATATCCATGGGTTTAAAGCAGCTGTACTTTTGTATTTTTATATATTTTTATTAATAATTGCAGACGTGGTGTTAGCAAAATGATAGAACTGACAGCCTGGCTCGAGAGCCTGCTGCTGGCTGGGCTCAGGAAAGGCTTTCTGCATCCGCGTGCCCCCCTGCCGGCTTCCCTCAAGTCAGTCCTGACTTCGGGACCTTTTCTGTTCTCAGCTTGTGCTGATGGGGAGCGGCGGTGGTTGTGTTGCTCCAGAGGAGCTGGACTGACACCAGCAGCTCCCTGCCAGGGGGCCATTAATCGTTCATGCACAGCAAAGGATCCCGGCTGCCGCTGCTCAGCTGGGTTGCGTTTGGATCGGGAAGGTGAAGCTCGATCTGTCATTCCTCTTCTCTTTGTTCTGAGAAAGGCAGGCATCTTTAGATTTTTTTTTTTTTTTTAATTTTATCTGACGTTGTAATGCAACAGTCACTATCTAGAAAACTGTCCTTGAAAGCTGGTGAAAGCTCTTGGTTTCTGGCCGTGAGGAACCCTGCCCCCAGTTCTGCTGACTCCTTACAGATAGTGTGAGAAATTAAACTCTCTCAAAGAAATCCAGATCGTAAATTCAATAGTACGTGTTTTGTCCGCCACGACTCTTCCTGCCACATCAGGTGTGTTACGCTGCGATTTGACATGAGGTTGATCGACAGACGTTACTGTCCCGGTACAGGCTTTATCAGAGCACCTCTGCCAAAGCCAGCGTCCTTATTTCTTCTCTTTGAGCCATCGGTTTGCAGGCCTGATCTCCGCTGTTCCCAGAGATCTGTAATTCTTGCTGTTGCAGTTTGTGAAATTGCCTCATAACATGTACGTGTATTGGGAAAAGGGTGAGGAATCCGAGGATTTCCCTGCTTGCTGGGGGACACTCACTGAAACTCTTTGCAAGTGCTTGGTTCAGACTCCAGAACTCCGACACCCAGCAGCAGCCCACTGTAAATATTCCAGTTGTGCACATTTGCTCCAGGATTCAGATTAGCGATTGTCGTCACTTCTTTTTAATCCCTGGAACTGCCCCTCTGTGAGCGGGGAAGGTCTGGCCCAAGTGTCCCTTGTGCCGGTGGGTCCCCCCCGGAGCGCGGCTGTCCCGGAGGTCAGGATAACGGCGCTGGCTCGGGGGGGAAGCTGCTTTTTGAAAGGAGAGCGTGTGGCATTTGCGGGTGTTGCAGAACTGGGAACAAGTTCCACTATCCTGCTTAGAAACCCACACTATTCCCAAAGCTTTTTTTTTTCCTTTTTTAATTCTGGACGCTATTTGCAATATTTACATTTGAGCTCATTATTAATGAGTAAGCTCCAATAAGCTTCAGAGCAGAGCTTTCTACCTCTGTCACTAGCCGCGTCTTCGAGTGGTTTACCCGCCTTTCTGCCACGCGTTCCTGGCGAGCACTGATCGAGCGCTGAGCTGCCTCTTCCACTGTCCTGCAATGTGAAAGTAGCACCAGGTATTCCTTTGTGCATTTCTGTGTATATGGCTTTCGTAGTTGGGATTTTCAAAGCACTGATACCCGGTGTTTTCAGTTTGTTCTGAGGGGATATTTCATTTGCATCTATGTTTTTAGCTATCCGGTGATAACTTGTTGAATATTAAAAAATAAAAATATTTTGCTTCTATTGGGACATTTGTATACTCGCAACTATATTTCTGTAAACAGCTGCAGTCAAGAATAAAACAATGAAAGTTTTCATTTTGCAGTGTAAAGTCTTGTTGTGTTTTTTTCAAGGGCATCTCCTCTCTGCCGGGAGAAAGTGTCCATTCTTCAGTACGGAGTAAACCCATCTGGGAACCATATGGCGGAAATACTGGGAAGGCAGGAGCCCGCGATGATTTGTGCCTGTGGTGTATCCCTCTGGAGTCGTTGCGTAAGAAAAGGCACCGTGTCATTGCGTGCACTTTAAAAAAAAAAAATACTGCAACTCTTTCTTTATGATTTTGTGGCGTTAAGTCCAAAGTAACCGTCTATACTACCATCTTTACTACCCACACCCCAGCCTGCAACTTGCAGAGTGTTCAAAGTTGTTTTTGTAGTCCATGGAAAGCAGGGCTCCGTCTGAGGGACCCGGGGGAGACGCAGCTTTCCCCCCGTTCAGCCCCTCGCCCACTGCCAGGGTCAGACGTGGCCGTGCTGCGGCGGGGCAAACGCAACCCCCTGCTGCTGGCTTTTGCCCCTCTGGAGCTGCCAGCCCTGCTGCAGGCGTTCATTATCCACCCTCCTCATTAGTGCCACTGTGGTGCCATGGGACGTGACAAAACACCCTGAGAAACCCTCCTCAGCCTCCTCTTCCTCTCGAGGCTCAGAGGAAGGCACACCCTGGCCCCTGAGCCCGGCCCAGGCAGCCACAGAAACAAGACTGAGCCACAGGACTATGGGTTTTTGTGTTTATTAGCAACGCAGCCACTGCCTGGGGCGTCCCGGGGGCCGAGCAGGGAAGCCACTACCTCACCCAGCTCCCCCCGCTTCGGGCAGGCCATCCCGGGTCGGAGCCTCCCCAAACCCGATGAGTGTCACCCCCAGTCACTGGCCCCTCTTCAGGCACCAGAGAAGCGTGGAAGGAAAGGTGCTGCCCGGGGCAGTGGCCTTCAGGAAGGGTGTTCACCCTCCTGGAGCCATCAGGCGTCGGGCAGCAACATGCAAGGCCCGGGCAGATGGTCCTTCCTCACAGCACGGGCTGCCGGGGACCCCGTCCCGCCCTTCACCTCCTCTTCACAAACTTCTTTGTCACGGCGTTGGGGTTCAGGCGCCTCCTGCCAGCGCCCAGGGCCGCGTCCCGGATTTGCAGATTGGCTGCACGGCTGTAGATGTCATTTTCCGCAAAGGGCGAGATCCCAGCGATGTAGTCGGGGTCGAAGACATTGGTCTTCTGCCTGGCCTTGCGCGACAGTCGCTGCTGCGGGAAGGGCTGGTCTTCCACCAGGTGAGGGTTGTTCGCGTGCTTCCCTCCTTTCGGGGCCGGCAGCGGGTACTGCCAAGGCAAAAGAGGTTGTTAAACTCACTTCAGGGGCGACTCTTGCTCAGAGGGACTTCAAGGTGACCGCAGGCCTCTAGAGAAAAGCTGAGCAAATGAAGAGCTGACCACAGGCCAGGCCCTTGTCCCAGCAGCAGCCACCGCCCAGCTACTCACCCGGAGTCCTCGGGGGTTCAGGACCTTGGGGTTGCGGGAGAAATGCATGTGGAGGCTCCCATCATCGCTGACGCTCACTGCGACCTTCTTCAGGGTCTTGTTGCCGCAGTGGGGACAGAAAACCTTGGTCATGTCTGATGTGGTCCTGCAAGACACAGACAGAGAGGGTTTACTGCTCCCTGGGCGGTGGAAACAGACTCAGCCCACGAGCGGGACCATCCAGCCAGCCCCAGCAAGCACCGCACGCCCAGCCGAGGGCAGCGCCGCTCCGCACACACATGCTCACTTGAAGCAGCCGTGGCAGCGGAGGATGTAGCTCCTGGCCTGGCGGATCAGCATGCCGTTCACCGCCAGCACGTGGAGGCCCATCTGCAGCAGCACGTTCTGCAACGAGGAGAGAGAAACCGTGACGCCGTGAGCTGGGACTGCCAGGAGCTTTAACCGGGGTCTGCCAGCCCAGGCAGGGAGGTGCCGACAGAATCGGCTTTGTAGAGGTCTCTGCTATGGACAGAACCGGCTGTTTTTAAGATAAAAGGAGTTGTCGCAAAGATGGTCTTATCCTGCCCCAGGGACTCGGGAGCGCGCTCCTCTGTCTCGGTGTGCTAGTTTAACCAGCCTGGAGGTTTGAGTAATTTGGGAATCATCCCCTCAGCCCACCCCACCGGCCCCCCGTGCAGGCAGGGGAGATACAGTGCCCACACGGCATCGGCTGAGCCCAAGGCTGGAGCCCGTCCCATGCAGGGCAGCAGCCAGCACCCACCTGCATGGCAAAGTCAGTGGTGACACAGCCGACCTGGACACCGATGGGAGCAGTGTCACAGTGCCCCGTGTCCTGCTGGGCCTCCTTAAGGTTGCTGGGTGTTATCCAGCCCTCGTCATCGCTCTCCTCTTCCTCCTCCTCTTCCTCAGTGCTAGCCCCATCCTCAGAGCTCTGGTGCTCCTCAGTGGCCTCTGGGCTAACGGAGATGGCTTGAGCTTTCTGGGGTGGAGGAGACAGTCAGCTATGGCACACGCAGTGCTCCCGGTGCAGTCCAGCACTGCACGGAGGAGTCGGGAAAAGCCAGCCAGAGACCAGGGTGGCAAGGACAGCGAGAGGAGGCTCTGGGTCTCACCAGCAGCTCCTGCAGCTCGTCCTCGATGCTGGGCAGGGGGGGTCGCCAGTAGAGGAAGGAGCTGAACTCATCACTCTCAGATGGGACTGTGCTCCTCTTGGGGCTGGGCTGACGCTGGCCTTTCTCTGGGTGTTTGTGCTGTGGGGTGACACAGGACAGGGTGTCCCTCACCCTCCGCTGCCCGTGGGCTCTGTGGGGCTGCGTCCCCATTCCCAGCACCGTATCTTGGGGTGCTGCATCCCTGTCCCTTACCTTGGCAGGCAGGTGGAAGCCGGCGAGATGCAGGGGCGCCTCGGGGTGCCGCGGGGTGGAGCTGAGCCGCACCTGGGGAGGCAGCACTGGGGTGTCAGCGGGGCACTCTGGGGAGGGAACCCCATCCCCGGGGTGGGCCCTACCTTGTCCTGGGGCTCCCAGCGGAGGCAGCCCAGGCCGTCGGTCTCGGCCTGCAGTTGGCAGGTAAGGGCGAGCACCTGCAGGTCGGCGGCCGAGAGGCTGGGGTAGTCCCCGGTCTTCTTGGAGAAGTCGGTCACTGCGGGGGGGAGGTAGAAAGGAAAAGGGGGAAAGGGGGGAAGGGGAAAGGAGCCGTCGGGCCGGGCCAGGCCGCAGGGAGGCGGGCGAGCTGGGCCTCCCCGAAGCGCAGGGCCCCGGTGAGGCCGTTCCGTGACTCACCGAGGCGCAGGAGGTCGGGCCGCGGCCGGCGGAGATGCAGCTGGCAGGGCAGGGCGGCCAGGCGGCGGCGCGTCGGCCTGTCGCGGATCTCGGCCAGCACCTCGGGCACGGTGTAGAGGTTCTGCGCGATGTCCTGCGGGCAGCGTCGTCACACCGGCCCGTCCCCAGCCCCCCCTCCCGCCCCGTCCCGTCCCGTCCCGGCCCGTCCCCAGCCCCCCCTCCCGCCCCGTCCCGTCCCGTCCCGTCCCGTCCCGTCCCGTCCCCCCGGTACCTGCAGCGGGGCGGCGCTGAGGAAGGCGCCGGTGTCGGCCACGACGTGCGCCACGCGCGCCATGTCGGCGCGCCCCATTGTGCCCAGGCGGCTGCCGTCCCCGGCGCAATGCACGCCGGGAGATGTAGTCCGCGCGGGGCAGGCCGGGAACGGCAGCCCCGCGTGACCGCTTCCGGGCGGCGCAGTCAGGTGACGGGCTCGGTGTCACATGACGGCGGACGCCGGAGCCGGAAGCGGGAGTGGAGCGGTCGCCGGTAACTCGGGTGGCGGGACGGGACGGGACGGGACGGGACGGGACGGGACGGTGACGGCTCGGGGGGGGTGCGGGGAGGCTGGGGCTTGCCGGTACGGTCTGTCCGGTGCCCCGGGCGCCGCTCGACTGCGGGCTCTGCCCACCCCGCGGCGGTACCGGCCCGGTGAGGCGAGGCCTGGCCCGGTGCGGGCGGTGAAGCCCGAGGGGAGGGCTGCTCTGGCCGCCCCCTCCCCTTCGCGGAGCCCCCCCGGTGCTCTGCCCCCTCTCGCACCCCCCTAGTGGCTGTCGGTGCCCGGCCCGGTTCTGTGCGGGGCCAACCGGTACCGGGCTCCGGCTGCGGGGCAGGAGCCGGCCCGGTCCCTGCGGTGGCGGCAGTGAGCGGGGGGTGCCCGCCTCCTGGGACCGCTGCCCTGGCCTCTACCCAGCCCGTAGGGCTGCCGGCTCCCCCGGGGGCGACGGGAACCCCGGGGGCCGCCGGGGAGGGGAGACCTCGGCCCTGCAGAAGGGGAAGGCTGCGCCCCGGGCCCGCAGCAGCCACAAGCCGGTTCCGCAGGGGGTGTCAGCGGCGGGTGGAGCCTGCGGGAGAGGAAAAGGGCCGATCAGAGTGGAAAGCTGTGCCTGGGGGAACGGCACTGAGCACAGAGGGGGTTTCTGACGGCTGAGAGGTATTTAACGTGGCCAGGGGAGTTAACATAAGCGATAGCGAAATGGTGTAGAATCAGGGAAAAAGAAAATGGGGAAAAAGAGCCAAGACAGCTGGAGAAGAGGAAAAGCAGTGGCAGTGACTGGCAGGGAGGACCAGGGATCCAGAGTCCCTGCTGCGGTGGGTCTTACACAGTAATTTTGTGGGCGCAGGTCACTAACGTTAGTGCGGGAGGCCCTGAAGGACAAGTGGGCCGGTCACGGGCTGGCCCAGGGGCTGGTCATGGGCTGACACAGGAGGGACATGTGTGTCTGGCTGTTTTCTGTGGGCCTGCTTAATGACACTAACGAAGTAAGTGGTGATGCGGAGCTGGGGAGTCATAACAAACATAAGGATTAACAATATCCTAAGGGAAGGCCGGGGTGATCTGTGGGCCAGGATAATTGGAGTAGGAGTAACTGTAGTAATAGCGAGTGCAATTAGTCTCGTGAAAGACCTCCCTGCGTAAGTCAGCTCTCCCCCGCTGGTGAGGGGGGGGAGATGGGCATGTGTTAGCGAGCCTCCAGCCGCCATCTGATAGAGCTGAGACAGTGGCAAGTCTGGTACCAAACAAGGTTTTCCAGGCAGAGGTGGGGATTGTATGAGGCACTGGCCAGGTCTCATCTGAGCACGGAGTGCTGGGAAGGTTGGCCATGCTGGCGGGGGTGAGGTCGCGTGGGGCTGGCATGGAGAAGGGGGTGGGGAGCGTAGACCCTGCCTCGTGAGAGAGGGTTTAAAACCTGCCTTTGGGATGGAGCTTGGTATGGTCTAATGAGGGCAGGGAAGAGAGAGAGAGCCCTGCATGCGAGGGGAGGCAGCAGGGGCTGGAGCTGCTGGAGCTGCTCTTCTCCCCTTTCCATACTTCCCTCCCCTGATCAGGGGGAGGTCGGGACAGGGGAGGCAGAAGGGGTGTTCTTGGCTTTGGGGGCTTGGGAGGGCGATCAGGTTTGACCACATCTGAGCCCTCGCCCCAGGTTACAGGATTGAGGCTCCTCTTTGCTCCCGCCTGGGGGTGGGCAGCAAATGCCCCGCTGTGTTGGGGGCTCGCGCAGGCAGGGACTCTCCGGTCTGTGACCTTGACACCCACTGCAGGCACCCACACTCAGTGCATCCTCCCTGGCTCCTCTCTCTGGCGAGTGTGGAGAGGAGGACGGCTGCCCGCGGGCTCAGGAGGATGGTGTGAGTCAATAGCTGACTCTGTGGTCCCAGACCGAGCACCTCGTGCTTCTGCGTGATACATGACCTCATCCTTCTACTTTGCGGTCAGTCGTTTCGGCAGAGGCACCCAGCCACGTGTACTGCCAGCATCGCCAGGCCTGCGCCCTTCCTGCCCGCTCTTGTTCCCGGTGGGTGACTCCTGGGAAAGCTGCAGCAGAAGGGGCAGGGGGAAGCGCTGTGCCCGTGGTGACAGTGACGTGGCGCCGGAGAGCGAGGAAGTGGTGAGCGCTTGGGGAAGTGGAGGTCTGGGCTTGTAGCCTGCTCCTTAGTGTGATTCTTCTCTGTGTTCAGAGCAGCTATGGTCCCGGTCCCCTTCACGGCGTGTTAGAGTAGATGGGACTGATTTTTCTGTGGGATTTTGCTGCCAGGAAGAGACCTGGGCTGTCCTTGAGGGATGTGGCTGCTTCCTCATACTGTGACCGGACCTTCTTCTATACTACCGGTGTCACTGCCTCGTCCTTTCCGAGGGATCCCTTGTGCGACGGCTGTGCAGGCTGCTCCTGAGCCGGTGCTGCTGCTCAGCACGGAGCAGGGCGTGAGACAGCGTATCTGCTGAAGGCTTTGGAGGCTGCTCTGTCCTTGTGATCGGCAGCCACCTTTGGGTCAGGGTGAGCTGCAGCTGCTCAAATGGGGTGTCCAGAGGGCTGAGCGCTGCCCAGCTTGGCTCGGCTCTCGGGCTCAGCATTGTTGTTGCCTGTGGTGTGGGGCTGGTTTATCAGGAATGAGAGGGCACCTGTGTTGCCAGGTGTGTGACTGTCCATTGCCAGGTCTCCCTGCCATGTGGGTCACTTGCACTAATGGCTGGGCTGTGTTTGAGCCCAGAGGGGCTGACCTGGGAGCCCAGTGCAGCCCCGGCTTCCTCTGCACAGCGGGAGCAGTACTGAGGTGTCTCCTCTCTCTCTGCTTCCAGCCAGGGGTGATGCCATGGCCGCTGCGAGCTCCAGCAGGGCCAGGGCCGGGCCACCCTGTGAGAAGTCCCAGCTCTCCGTGAAAGGTGGGTCCTCCTGCCACCGGTGGGGCCGGGAGCGCTGCGGTGGGGAATGTGGATTTTGGGTGCATCTGGTCCGGGTGTGTGCTCTGCCTGCACCCTGGGCTGGGAGACCTTTTCGGGGGGAGCAGGGCTTGGAGAGGGCCAGCACTGCCCTGCGTCCCATGGGTGCCTGGGGAAGCAGAGCAGCCATCGGCTGGGCTCTGTCGCCTCCTCTACCTGGCCTTCTCTCCCCGGCTGCCATCGGGACATGGCCGCGAGATGGCTCCCGATGCCTGGAGCTGCGTCCCCCGGAGCTGTGTCCCTGGGGCAGCCCTGGTGCAGGGCACTGATGGCCTGGGGGGTGGCTGAGCCTTGCCTGGTGGGTGCCTCTACCCAGGAGCTCCAGCAGAGCCCCCTTGTCCACAAGCCCTGGGGTAGGGCAGGGTCTGTGGGGACCGTGACACTCCAGCAGCCTCCGGGTATGGGTGAAGCTGGGGATGGGTAGTGATCAGGGCCTGGTGACGGGAGCACCTGAATCTGGCCATTGCTGCCATCAGGGGAATCGCTTCTCGCTCCTCCTCTCCCAAAAGCAGTTTGACTCTGCGGCGAGTTGCGGCACCCCGAGCTGGGTGTGTGTGGGGGGGCAGGGGACACGGCCTCCCCTGTGGCTGCCTGACTCCCTGCTTGCCCCCCCTGCCCAGTCGTGTCCGTGAAGCCCAAGGCGCACAGCCGCCCATCCCGGATGAACTGCTACGTGGAGGTGGCGGGCGACGGGCTGCCCAGTGAGACCAAGAAGACGGGGAAGCAGATCGGGAGCTCTGAGCTGCTGTGGAACGAGATCCTCATCTTGTAAGTCTGCACGACTCCCCGGTGTGGGGATGGTGCCAGGGCTGGCCCCGTGCTCCCTGCTGTACCCCACTGTGCCATCGGCTGGGGCTGTTAGATGTCAGACATCTTTGCTCCCAAGACAGGGATGCTGCCAGGGACAGCCAGGCTGTGAGGGTGGCGGGAGGAGGGGGGGCTCCCATTGCCCCACGGCCTTGCCCACTTCCCTCTGCTGCCTGGTTTTGGCAGGCCTGGCGCTGCCTGCTCGCCAAGCAGGGACGAGGACACGGTTATGGCGCCCTTCTCTGGTCTCTGCAGGAACGTCACGGCTCAGAGCCACTTGGACCTGAAGGTGTGGAGTTGCCATACCCTGAGGAACGAGCTGCTGGGCACTGCCTCCGTCAGCCTCGGCAACCTGCTGAAGAGCGGTGGGAAACGTACGTACAAGCTGGACCCCACGGGGGTCCCTCAGCCTCCACCCTGGCTGTGGAGCCCGTGCTCTGCAGGGTCCTGCCGCCTTGCCCGCCCCGTAGGTGCACAGTGGGGAGGAGAGGCGGTGGCCACAGCAGCTCCCATGCAATCCCCCGCCCCAGGAGGGAACAAGGTGCCATTGTGCGCCCTGGGCCGCCTGTCGGGGCTGGGGTGTGACGGAAGCCATACCTCCGTTAGCCAGGGTGCCGCAGCCTGCACGGAAACACAAACCCCTCAGCTATTTGCTGCCATTTGTGGTCGCCAGAGTGTGGCTCGTGACAGCAGCTACTGCATAAAGGCGGCCATTCAGGTCTTGGGCCACGCAAGCGGCTGCGCAGGGCTGGAAAAGGCTCGCTCTGTCTTTTCCAAGCAAAGCTCCACCACTCGCAAGAGACAGACCTGGTATTGAGTGGGGAGAGGGGCCTCCTGTGCACTGGGGGGCATGTGGGGCTGGTTCAGACTCTGCCCTGTGCCAGGGGCTGGGGTGAGTTCCTTACCCTGATACTGCCAGCTGCAGGCTGTGAAACCGCAACGGTGTCCCTGCTGTGCTCCTTGTGGCCGGCAGGCTACCATGCCCCTGGGTGGCATCTTGTCCTGCCGGGGCAGCGAGGGCCAACATCATCTCACAAAGCCTGTGAGGACCTGAACGTTCACCCTGGGTAGCTGCGGGTCTGGGTTGCCTGTTGCTTGGGCTGTTGTTGTCAGGCAGCCTGCAGTGGGGGTCTCTGCCCCAGGGCACCCTCCTCTGCGGCTTTTTCTTCCCGAGCTGTGCTAATACCCTGCCGTGCTGGGCTCCTGGAGCCGCTGCTGCTCCCGCCCTACCTGCCCGCTCCTCTGCAGGGGCACAATCAGCTCTTTCATTAGCAGGCGTCCCAGGGGGCTGTGTGGAAAATGAATGGAAAAGGCAACTGGCTGTTCTAGCTTGTCCGTGAACATCCACCAGAAAAAACGTGTCAGATTTTTCCTTGACGCCGTGGGCTGGGAGGGAGGACTCTTAAAGCTGCAGAGCCTGCCCTGCTGGGAAGGTGCTGCCCTGCGCTGGGGACAGGCAGCACTGCCTGGGCGAGCCATGTGCTCTTGTCTGCCTGTCTTGTCTAGCCTGGCATCTGCTCCCTCCTCTTTGCGGACTCGCTGCTTGGCCTTTGGGCTTCGCTGCAGCTCTGAGTGAGCCAGAGACTGCTGCCAGTCCCCCGACGGTCCCGTGGGAGCCTGGGTGCCTGGGAGACCCCTTCCTCGAGAGGGCTTCTTGCCTGCGGAGAGAAGGGGAGCCCGTTCCCTCTGCCTGCTGGCACGGGGAAGGGGCCATGTCACTCAAGGGCATGCAAATCCATTTGGGATTTCAAACCATCTGAAGTCGGAAAAGTAATGTCCTCGTGCAGCCTGTGACCCTCTGCCTGGGGAAGGCACTGAAATGCATGTCCCCTCTGCCACCCGTGGGGTCCTGGCCTTCCTCTTCCCCTCCTGGGAAGCACTCAGCAGAAGTGTGCCTTCCCCAGGGGCTTCTCCTGCCGGGCAGCAGACCCACTTTCTAGCTTTTCTGGGTTTGTTACGGATTTGGTGATATTTTTTTTCTTTTTTTTTTTTTTTTTTGGTAAATTACTGATACGTGAGTGTATCTGTGGCCTTTGGTTTGTGTTCCTGTAGTACATGGTGCGGAAGAATTGTTCTGGTTGCCCTGTTTTTGGGCAGGGGTGGTGTTCTCGCCCCCGCTGATGTCCGTGGCAGTATTCCTGCCTGCCAGGAAGACGCTGAAGCTCCCCCCGTTCTTTCTGTCCGCCCTCCTGCCAAGCACACCTCGCTTCAGGTGTAAAAGTCTCAGCTCTGAGGCCTGGAAAAAGAGCTCATTGATGAGCCTGGTCAGGCCTGAGCTCCCGGGAAGACGGGGAGAACTTGTTGGAGCTAACAGCCCCAAGCTGTCGGACAGGAGCTCCTGCTCCGGGCTGGTCCAGCCTTGCTTTCAGGCTTGCTGCACTTCCCACCGCCTTGGCAGGCGCCGCCGGGGCCTCTCCTCTGGCAGGCAGCGCCCTCCCGCTTTCGGAGGGGATTGGCCGGGGAGTCGGAGAGGTGGGTAAGAATGGGCTCAATCACAGAAAATGAGCTGGAGCCTTCCATGGAGCTGCTCCCAGGGCTCCCGTAAAACAGCTAATTTGCAATGGCACAGCCCCCTGCCCCGGCCCCCAGCTGCTGCCTGCTGCAGAGGCACCTCTTTGTTCCCAGGCTCCGGGAGCTCCTCGCCCGCTCCTCCCGCGAGGCCCAGGGAGCATCCCCCCGGCCGGCCTCGCGCCACTGTCTGCCACTGGAAGCCAGTACTGGGCCTCGCTGGTTTTTGCTGGTCCCACTGTGTGCGGAGCAATGGATGTGTCTGTGCAGGCGCTGGAGCGAGCCGGGCTGCAGCTCGCAAATGAAAGCGCTCGCTTTTATTGCTCGCTGCTGGGGTTGCAAGTTACATCAACAGGCTCCTGTTTCTGGAGTGGCACCGCGTGACAGGGTTTTACAGATCCTGCAGAGCCGTTTCTTTCCCTGCTGCTGCGCCCCAGGCAGGGCTGCTGGACCTGCGGCCTCGCGGGAGCCTCTAGGAAGCCAGGAGCAAACCCCCAAACCTCTGGAAAGCTGCAGCTGCCGCCGTGTCATGGATATGCTGTCAAAGGAGCTCTGCTGCATGGCCTGGTGGCAAAGGCTCTTAGCGAGGAGTCGTGAAGGCGAATGCACAGACGGGCTGAGGTGACTGTGCAGTGAGCTGGCTCTGTAGCAGCTGGGCAACAGTCCTGTAAAACTGGTTGTCCAAGGCAGTAAGTCACAGTGGGGATCGGACTGTGCCTACCCTGCGTCACCTTTCGTGTGTCATGTCCCGAGTGTCCTGCAGAGCTGATGGGGCTTGTGACCCCCGGGGCTGTCCCCGTGCCCTGGCCACCTCCAGGCTCCCTTTGGTTGGGAGGCTGCTCTCTGCGCCCAAGCCATGAGGAGGAAGGGTCTGCTGGCTGCAGTCCCGCCGGGCTATTTTGCAGCCAGCCGGCTGCCCCCCGTCAGAGATAGCGAGCTCTTTGACTCTCTTTTCACATCTTGTCTTCCCTCCCAAGGCTGTGGTGGTTCAGAGGAAAGAAGCAGAAGTCTGAGGTCCTCCTAGTTATACCCCGCAGATAAATGGAGTGGAACACAGTTGTCTCTAAGCCGCAGTGTCTGAGACTGGGTCAGCAGCAGGGGCAAAGCTTCCCACTGCCTGGGGAGACTTCTACTTTTTACCTGGGACAGTAAAGATTATTCCTTCCTCTAAACTCTAGGTTCCTCCTGGGTTTAGGGATGGCTGTGGAAGGTCTAACTTCTTCCTGCAGGGACTGTAGCCACGGTGTGGGGTTGTTCCTTCAGCTGCAGATATACACAGAGGTTAAGATAGTCTTAACTGGCCAAGCACCAGGGAGGTGGGTGCTGTGAGTGCTGCTGCCTGCCCGACGTCCCTGAGCTCTGGGGTAGCGCAGGGGGCCCTGAGACCCAGGGGAACCCAGCACGGCTCGGTGCTCCCACCAGGGCTGACAGTGGCCCCGCTGATGTTACTCTTCTGCCGTTTTTTCTCTCTAGTGCCAGGGTACTTTCAGGGCAGGGTTCTGGCTCTGGGATGCAATTCTGTGGATTGAGGGGGGGCAAGTAGGTTGCATCTTCTGTTTGCAAAGTGGCAGACCCTGCTGCTCCACGGGGGGCTGCTCTCGAGGGGTGATGGTGGAGCTTTGATCGCGTGGAGCCGTTCGAGTGGAAACTGGCCTTTGCATCCAGTAGAACTGTGCGAAGAGGGTTTGGGAAGCTGGGAGGGTGGGAAGCACCATTCGTCTGTCTGGAAATCAGACGTGTGCGAAGACAGAGCCACCCAACCCGGGGAAGAGGCAGAGGGGCTGCCCCCTCCCGCACGACAGCTCTCTGGTGCTTGTGCCCATGGGTGTCAGATGCGTGTGGTTCCTGAAGGTCCCGGAGGGCTTGGGCTCTGGCTCAGCCCGGGGCCGTTATCGCGCTGGCTGCTACCAGCCTCGCTTCGTGGAACAGTAAATCCGCCTAATGGGCTGGGTGGGAATTCCAGCTCACCTCCGCTAAATGGGAGCTCTGATGCTGCGAGCGGGGCACTGGAAGTAGCTGAACTGAGACCTTATTCAGGCCCAAATCACCCCCCGACCCCCTCCCAAAATAATAATAATCCCTCTGACATTCTGGCTGCCGGCGGGACACAGGCAGCCTTTGTGCTCAGCCGTTCAGGGGACCCTCTGTTGGTGCAACAGCAATGTCCCTTTGTGCGTCCCGCGTGCTGGACTGGGACAGTGAATGGAAGGTTCTGCTAGTGTTTATTTTCTTTAAAAAAGCTGAAGGGGGTGGAGAGGGGGAGAAGGAAGCCGGCTGGGAGGTTCATGTTCACATCCTCCACTTGGAGACACCTTGTCTTTGCTCCTGCGCTGCCGCCCCCTCGGCTGGGCGCCTGCACAATGAGGGCTTGTGCGGCTCCGACGGGGAGAGCGGCGCGCTCGGCTGCCGGGCGCTCGCAGAGGGGGTGGAGGGGACCCCCAGAGCGTGCGGGCACAACTTCCAGAGGGCTTGGAGAAAACGCAAATTCCTATGGCTTGGAAGAGCTGGGGAGAAACAGGGTCTGGATTTGTCCTGGTTTTTGGCCGCGCTCAGTAGCATCTTCTATCTCAGGCTCTTAAAACTGTCAGTGAGATTGCTTCCCCTTGGAAGCAAATTGAGAGCAACTCCTCCAGGCAGATGGGTAAGACCAGGCTTAGCAGAGTCGCTTGTCTGATGATGGGTGGGTAACGAGCGACAGAGTTGGACTCCAACCCCCGTGCTGTGCCCCCATGGGCACGTGCTCCTGCCGTGCCTGGACACTGAGGGGACACCTGCCTCCTTGGCGCTAAAACCCCGAGGTGCTTTCACGAGATCCGGGAGTGCTGCCTGTCCCACAGACCCCGTGGTGCTGGGCTTTGGGGTGCCTGTTGGAGCGCCCTGTGGGGCAGAGACCACTCAGAGCTGGGCTCCCCCTCACAGCACTGGTCGGCTCAGAGGAAGGATGGCTACCAGCCATGGGCTAGCACACGTGGTGTGAGTGCTGTTACCAGCCTCGTACCAGACTCTTTCTCCATCCCCTTTGTGTCCGTTCCCAGTTGTGTGAGGCCGGCCGGTGCCCTGTGGGGAGGAGCAGCTCCGGACGGTGAAGGAGAGCAGGGGCCATTCTCTGGGCTGGTGCAGGAGGTTTGTGGCTGCTTCTGGTCCTGGCAGTGGCCAGGCTGGTGCACGGGGGCACCGTGGGCTCCGTGCCTTCACCCCTGGTGCTATGCAGGGGCTGGGCTGCCAGCTGGGAGCCGTAGGTGCTGTTTGGGTGGCAGTTGCACACCCTGGGGCCCCGCCAGCGTGTCTCACCCTGGAGCTGGAGATGAGGTGAGGTGTCCGTGGGGAGCAAGTTTCCATCCTCCTGCTGACAGGCACCACACCCCGTCCCCACAGCGGACCAGGACAAAGCAGGATGCTAAAAAATGGTGCCGTTGTGTCATGAGCAATCTGTGTATAATAAAAATATTATTTGAGCAAATGAGTCAGGAAGCGTCTGGGCCGGTGTCCCAGGCTGGCGCAGACAAATTTTTCTGGCCTTGTGCGGCGGAGCTGCGTGTTTCGGTCCTGCTGGCTCCGGCAGGCATCGCTGCGATGGTGCAAGAGCCCTGCCTGCCCGTGGGCACCGAGGGTCGTGTTGTTCTCTCATCACTTGCGGGGATGCGGCTCTGCAGCGGGTGGTTCTGTTTGCACGGCTGGAGGAGGTTGTGGGAGGCGTGCAGGCAGCCCTTCTGCGCTGTGCCTCGCGCCAGCAGTACTGGTGGCTTCCAGGGACACCTCTTGCTGCTGTCCATGTGCAGCGGGGAGCTGTCAGGAGGCCTTGGCGGAGCTGGAAGGGTAGCGGGTGTCCTGAGGTGGCAGAGAGCCGTGGCTGCCAATGTGTGTTGGTGAAACAGGGCAGACGCCAGTTCTCAGAGCAGCTGCTGGGTGCCCCAGCATGTGGCACCACGCAGCCCGTCAGCTCCCTGTCCCTGCCGCCACAGCCCCTCACTCTCGTGCCCGAGGGGAGAATGGTGAGTGGTGTTCTCAGGGCTGTTACCCCTCCGCAAAGCCGCTGTGTCCAGCTGTGCGTGGAGCTGTGACTGGCAGAGCCTCATTAAGCTGCTGGAGCCAAATTGGCTCACGAGGGAGGGGAGTGGAGCTGGCGGCTGCCTCCGGGAGCCTCCCAGCCCATGCCACCCGTTCCAGAAGCTTCTGCGAAGGCAGTCTGATGCCACAGCGGAGCGTTTCTGTGCGTTTGGGGCAGCCCTTTGTGCTGGTTGCCTTCAGTGGAACTGATACATGGGGATGAGGATGGATGGATGCGCCTGGGGTTTCCCTTTGCTGCTTCCCTGGGTTTTCTAGGTGGCACGAGGGTACCCCCGATACTGAAAGATGCTGCTTGCTCCTCTGCAGCAGGCCAGGGCTTCAGGCACCATTGGGCGTGTAGCCATCAATCTGCTTTGTGTCCCAGACACCTGCTGGTGGTCACCCTCACGCAGGACCCTTCTTGCCCCTTCTGTCATGTCAAACCAGCCAAATCCTTTGGCTTTCCTGCCATGGTCTCCCCTAGCGTCTGGATCTGTGAGCAATGGTGGTCTCGGCTGTACTGCAGCCTGGGGCCCCGGGGCAGCTCCGCCCCTGTGGAAGGACCCTGCTTTTGCAAGCAATGGCTGGTGAAGGAGGGTCTTCCTCGGGAGCTGGTGGTGGGGCTGACTGGGTGTCCTCTGGCGATGCTGGTAGCTACGTGTAGGTGTGGGGCCAATGCTGATGGTGCACACTGGGACACCTGGCCCTGAGGGAGCAGGCACATTGTCCTCTGGAGGCGTGGGAAGGCCTGGAGGGGACCAGGAGGCTGATGTCCCATCCCATGGGGAAGCCGGGGTGGTGGAGCAATCTTCCATCATGGCTGGCATCCTGAGTGGTGACTGCTTTGTCTCTTTCTCCATGTCCCCTTGTCTCCCAAGTGGAGAACAGGCAGCTGACCCTGGACCTCCAGACGGAGAACAAAGGCAGCGTTGTCTCCGGCGGAGAGCTGACGATTTTCCTGGACGGACCTGCTGTTGATCTGGGAAGCCTGCCTAATGGCAGTGCCGTGACAGAGGGTGAGTGCCGCCCGTCTCCGCATGCATGTGGCGGCTCTGAGCACGAGGCGGTGAGCAGCGGTGGGGAGAGGAGTGGGGCTGAGAGCACGGCCCTCGGCACCTCTGAGCCAGCATCCGAGTGTCAGCAGCCACCTCCTCTCCCAGGTAAGGCTCCGGCCCCTGCCCGCCCCGACTCCAGGCTTGTCCATGGGCTCCCACGGGAGCAAGCGTGTGGTGGGACAGGAGCGGGAGCGTCGACAGGCTCACGCCCTGCCTCCCCGATGGCGTGAGAGGCGCAGCCCTTCTGCAGGCCCTCTGCCAGCCGCCCGTGCGGCTCAGCCCCTTCCCTTGCTGTCCTGTGTGGGCTGGGGAAACGGCTTCTGTATTTAATGAACCGCTCGGAAAAGGGCTGCCTGTGGTGGAGGGTGTGTGGAGACATGGACGGATGTCTGACCCGTGGGGGCTGCCAGGGGAGCGAGCAGAGCTTGTGCTGGAGAGGGGCTGGTGCATTGCTTTCCCGCGCTGGGAGGCGAAGCTTGTAGAATCTGGAAGCCTTAAATGCAGCTGCTCTCCTGGTGCTGCCAGTTCCACAAAATCCTGCATGCGGATCCGCCATGGGGTGCTGTGGGGACAGGCTGTGCCATTGCGCAGCGGTGGGAGAGGAGAGCACCCCAGTGTAAGGGCAGGGTGTCCTTGTGTGCTGGGGGGGCTGTCCTGTCGTGCTTTTGGGTCTCCCCTCTGGAAGGAGGGAGGGAAGGAAGGAAGGAAGGTAGAACTAGTAGGTGCCTCAGTCATTTTCTTCACCCACTTTTTCTTCACCTGTTCAGGGTCCCAGGTGCCTGGACGGGACTCCAGCAGCATGGCTGCGGCCACGGAGAGCAGACACCAGCCTCCCAGTACAAACTGCTTTGGAAGCAGACCGAGGTAAGTGTCCTGTGCTGGCAGCACCTGTCGGGCTGTTACTGGGTGGTTGCTGTGGTTGTGAGGCAGCTGAGAAGTGTCTAGATCATCCTTGTGCAGTGGACCCCGCTCCGGATCTCCCAGTGATCCCCCAGCAAAGCAGTCCGTAGGAGGTGTGGAGCAGGGGTGGGCTGGCCGACCTGGAGGACAGTATGGCTGTGGGGTGGCCGTACAGCCGGGCTGTGGCTGACTGGGGCCTCTCTTTAAACTATTTGTTTCTTAAGGGGTGTCAGGTCTGTGATGACCCAGAGAGTTTCCACCAGTTGCTTTACTGGCACCTGAGGAAATGGTCCACCAGGGAGGTGTGGGGCAGGCTGTGACCAGGCAAAGGGCTGGTCTGCAGGAGTCCCTTCAAATGGGGATTAAGGGGACCCCAGCTCTTGCCTCAGGCACCGCCGTGGCCAGGCGCTGGGCCAGGCTGGGAAGCACAATGCCCCTCTGGGCAATGGTCACAGGGGGACGCTTCCGCAGGTCCAGGGAGAGCAGGAGAAGCAGAGCTGCAGGGAAGTAACAGCTGCTTCCAAAGGAAATGAGGTGCTTGGGCACCAGGCCATCCTGTGCCTGGCGCGGTGCCCTCCCTTGCCTTCTCGCTGGGCTGGAGTGGCTCAGCGCTGCTCCTTTTGGAGCTGTGGTTATTGAGAGACGTGTCACACTGTCAACATGGAGTTGAATTTAACACCTATTCATATTTCCAGAGCGTGGCAATGTCCCAGCAGCCTATACAGATGTTCTGGTTAGAAGCGTGCCTGTAGAGAGGGCGCTTGCAGCCTGCCCGATAAGAGGTTCTGCGTGCCCTCAGCCTTAGGAGCACTCTCAGCAGCAAGCCCCACACCTCGAGCTTTTCTGCTCATTCTTCGCCTGCTGGGCACATACAAGAGATGAGCGAATGGGAGAAGTGGTTTTGGCTCTAAAAAGTTACCCTGTCCTTCCATATCGTGTGTTCATCTCCCACCCGAGGAGGGGGTGGGATGGGAAATCGGGAGCAGGTTGTTGAAGACAGTCGGTGCCTTTTTGTTTTGGTTGCTTCTCTTGAGTCCTGCTGTCCAGGTGTTAAAGCCTCCTAAGGGGTGAGAGAGTGCTCGAGGTGTCCTGGCAGGAGCTGGACTTTGCAGCTGCGTAGCAGCTATCAGTAGGTGCTAGAAAGCCTGCAAAAAAGTTCTGGTTTGAGAGGCTCAGGCTGGTGACTGCTCATTTCTGATTCCTGGCTGCTTTCCGATTGCCTGAAAGTCGTTTCTGCTTTTGGTGTCGTCTTGTTCTGTGAGTGTGCGAGAGAAGTGTGGTGAGGTCCAGCCAGTACTTCTCCAGGGGACGTTCAGAGACCTTCCAGGCGTGCTTGCAATCATTAAAAATCCCACGGCTGCTCTGGTATGGGAAACTTCCTAGCTAGTTTTCAATTCATTTTACACTCGCCTGAATTTAGCGTTGCTCGGACATAACTCCGCAGTTTGATGCAGTACTGCTACACAGGGCAGAGCATTGCGGTACGTACCCACCATGGAGGCAGCTGCCTTCTCTGGAACGGAGTACAGGTCCTTTGCACATGGGAGTGCTGTTTGATGTTTGCTCTGTTTATACGCAGAGCCATGTTTATTTTCATGGGCTTGGTGATGGATGCTGGCAAACTCGCTCGCAGGCAGGACGGAAAGAAAAGAGTCATTCTTTGCTCCTCAGCTATTTCTACACTGTCCCCTCAAGGGGAACTGCTTGGTCAGGGTTTCTCTTTCTTCTCCTGAACAAATGTCATCTTGGGATTTGCTGCTAATCTTGGTGACGGGGTGTGAAATTCCACAGCCTTCTGTGCGGAGAGGAAACAGAGCCCAGAGGTCCCCCACTGCAAGCTGGTGCCATGGGTGCCGAGAGAGTTGCCACAATCCCTGTTTGTCTTGCGGTGGCCAAAGGGGCCTCTTCTGACAGCAGGGAATAAAGTAGCCCGGTTTGCTGCTTGCCCTACAGAGAGGCTCCGGCTGGCCAGCCACGTCGGGTATTGCGATCTAGGCACGGCCGTGAGAAACTGCTGTCACCTCTCACAAGCTCATCCAAACTCAGTGACTTCTTCAGCGCAGCACGCTTTGCTTTCTCTGCTTGCGTGACGTTCAAAAGTCACCGCTCAGCTAGTGATGGGCATGAGCATCCCTGAGGGCAGGCAGGAGACGTTCCTCTGGGTCGCTCAGGTGAAATATGTCCCTTCATGAGACCCCTTGCTCTGCAAAGCCCTCTGTGTGGCTGTGGGTTGTCCCCAGGCATGTGGCTTCTGGTGTGACGCAGCAACAGTGAAGGCTGGAGGAGCTGCCATCGCCAGTTGCACCCTTGGCACAGGCAGGGGAGAGGCAGGCAGTGCTGCATGGTAGGTGTGCCGCCTGCTGCCGCGGAGGGGCCGGGGGGCTGCTCAGGGCCTTGGAGAACAAGCCGTGAGAGGGGTCTTGGGTCAGCTGGAAAGGGGTGGGTAACAGGAATGAACTGGGTTCGGGGTTTTGGAGCCTCTTGACTCTTCAGCTGCATGTCCCGCTGCCGTGGGGCGAGGGCGTGTTCCTCCTGCTCCAGCTCCAGGGTGGTGATACACAGCTGCCGTCTCTGTTGCCGGCACTGCAGGCGTGAGGGCTGGGTGCAGGGGACGTGGCTGCCTCCTCCCGCCTTTGCAGGGGCAGGGGGAATTTCTCAGCTCCGTGTTTTGGAAGCTGAGCCCCTGCTGCCCACATGGCGCTGGGACTCTCCACGCATGTGTTTCCCAGTGGTCATGTCCCGACCCCCCGCAGCCCATGCTGGCTCCCGGCTGCGTGCTCTGCCCTCCCTCCGCTTCGTCTGTAGTTTGTGATCTGGTCTGCCCAGTGAGACCGAGACTGGTGCTGCCACCTCTGCTGGCGTCTCGTGCCAGGACCTTCTGGCCGCCACAGCGGGAGGAGGCAGCTGTTCCTGGGTCTAGTGCCCGGGGCCGACGTCAGCCTCTGCGGCGTGGGGGCTCTGCCTTGGCAGAGACGGGGAGCTGAAAGGTTGATGTCACCCTGGCTGACGCCACTTCCCTCTTCAGCATCGTCTGCTCCCTCCAGCCCAGGAGGGGCAATGGGGCACAGCATGCGATGGGGCAGCCATGCGAGGTCCCCAGTCGATGGGGAACCGCAGGGCTCTTGCCAGCCGCCTGGTGTACGTACACCCCACTCCGTCCCACCGGCGTGGCTGCGAGAGGCTGTTCTCATCCGCGCCGTGACTTGTTTTCTCCCCGCTCCTATTTTAAGAGCACGTTCCCAGCCCCGCCGCTCTCACGTGGCCTCGCTGGGTTTGTTTCCACGCATCTATTAAAAGACAATGCCCAGATGGGAGCACTCGTAGGAGGGCTGGGCTGGGCGGCGGGCCGGCTAATTCAGGCCTGGTAACCCTGTGCGGCCGGCTGGCAGCCTGGAAACATCCTGTTTTGGTTTCTAAAAACTCTCTGGGCAGCTCTGAGCTCATCTGTGCTAAGAAGGGCAGGGACAAGATCTGTCCTGTGCCTCGGGGGCTGCTCCTGGTGGGACCGGCTCCTGCCGGTGGTGCTACCTGCCCGCTCCCCTTCAGCCAGGGCTCTGGGGGCTGTGCTGCCTCCCCATGGGGTGAATGTGGGGAGGTGGGTCCCAGCCAACTTTCAGGAGGTGCATGGTGCCAGCGTGCCCCACTGAGCCCCATGGGTGGACAGTGATGCGCAACCTTCACCCCCCAGCCAGGGGAAGAGGAGCCCATTCTGCTCCTGCAGCTGCTCCGAGTCCCCAAGGTGCTGGTGGCCAAAGCAAACCCGCAGCATGTAGAGGTGTCCTGGGGGTAGCCAGGGTTTCTGGTGCGAGGTCACCATCTGAGGGGTGCCTCGAGGAACCCCTTGTCTGGGGCTGCCCTCCTGGGAAGGTCCATGGCTGTTCAAGTGGCCACGGCAGCTTCTGCTCGCAGGCTGCTCTGACCGTGGCTCTTATCTGATCTATTTTCAACAACCATCTCATGCTTTCCCATGTCTCCTCCCGATCCCAGCCCTTCCTCTGCCCACTGTCGTGATCCGCTCCCCAAGGAGAGTGGCTTTGGAGTGAGTGGGAGGAACCAAGGGCTTGCTGGAGCTGGTGAGGGTGGCATGACTGATGCTGCGCCCTGTCGCTGCCAAGCTGCCATTCCCTCCCAGCTCCAGCCCTGAGACATGGGGACAGTTTGCGGGTTTTGCCCTTTTAAGGGGAGAATTTGGCTGGGGCAAACCAACTTCTTAATCCCTGTGGTCCTCACCCTCTGTGGTTGCTGCCCCGGCCCGGGACCCTGGGCAGGGGTGGCTGGGCTCTGCCTCTGTTCCCCTGGCCCCTGGGATGCGGGAAGGCAGCGTCCCCCCTTCCCGCCCTGCCCTGTCCCCCTCTCCACGTGCAGTAATGACCGGGTTTCTTAATCAACATGAAAACCCAGCCTTTTCTTGAATGCTTTTGGGCTGCCTCAGGGGCCCAGGGTGGTCGGAGGGGGAGAGTTTGCTTGGGGGAAGTGGCAGGCGCTCTGCCCATGGCGGTCAGGCTGCCGTGGCCACGGGGACGTGGTGGCAAGGGAGCTCCATCGTGGCACTAAGTGCAGACCCCCTGAGAGATGGAGCAGCCGCATCCAAGCTGGTCGTAACCTGTGCCGTGATTTAAGCTCCCATCTTTCCCAGCTGCCTGTTCCCTCTTTCGCCAGAGGCCACAGCTGTCACGGCAGCAGAGCACATTTGCACCTTCTTCACCTGCTTTTGTGCAAGGTTTGTAGCCAGGCGGGAGGCATGGGGGGGGTTCCCACAGTGGTGCAGGAGCTGGTGATGTGTGGAATCTCTCCTGGGAGCTTTATTCCAGGGGTGGATGGAGCAAACTGCTGGTGGCCGTGACAGCTTGGTGCTGCAAGCGGGTTTCCAGCTGTGAGCGCCTGGGGCCATTTCTCGGGAGCACTTGCAAACAAAAGCAAAGTCATTGTCACCCAGGTTACTCCTCCAGGGGACCATGCCACCGGCAGGCCAGGACCCATGGGCAGGCCGGCAGGTCCGAGTAAGGAGCACGAAGTTCAGGGCACTGCCGGAGGAGCAGAGGCACGTGGCTGCATCCTGGCCGTTCTCAGGGAGGACTGACGGCTGTGCTGGGGGACAAGCAGCACGAGACAGAAGCAAAAAGGCGGGAGCCGGGTTTTCTTTGTGAGGCCAGCGGTGTGTGTCAGCTCCCGTCTTTCTTTCCCTTGCAGGACGCACCGACATGCGGCTGGAGCGGCCAGGCAAAACACGGGGAGCGGAGAGCAAAGTCCCAGCGCCAGGAGCCGGCACCGGCAGCAGGCCAAGAGCACGCAGCACGCCGGCATGGCCAACGGCACAGCCAACGGCACAGGTGAACCAGCGCTCGTGGGAGGAGGGGGGGGACAGAGCTTGGGGCTGCATCTGGTGGGAGAAAATGAATTTCTGCTAAGATAGCAGGTCGTGTAGTGCCTGGGAATTTCCTCTTTGTGAATTGGTAGTTTTTTATTGATTTTACTTTTGATAAGCTGGGCAGCTCTGCAGAACACACTGGTAGGATCCGTTCTGCCCATCGTCAATAATTTCTGTGGCTCCTCTCTGGAGTCTCCCTGACAGAAATACTGCATTCAGCTCCAGGTTTTTAAAAGGGTACTGAGACAGCTATGCCACTGATGCCGCTGCGAGGAGGACAGTTATCACAGCCGAGTGGGCTTTTTTCAGGGTTGGGAGCATTCAGCTGAACTTGCCCATCGGTCTCCAGCAAAAATGTTTTGAGCTCTTGCCCACCAAAGCAAGGAGGAGCAGCTGTCTGTCGAGCCCCAGAGGAGGCACAAACTTGACTCCCAAAGGGGGGCTGATTCTTATGCCAGGGTGTGTTTCTGGAAGGGTTTTTCTTGTCTTTTCTTGGATTTGTCCACAAAACCATAAATATCTTGTAGAGTGGGGACTGGGACCTGCAGAGTGCCTGACTATGAAGCTACAGCAGCTTATCTGTTTTATCTGTTTTCCTTCTCTGGCTCTCATGGAGCCGGACGAGCAGCGCGGCATCTCCTGCTCCTCTGCACTGTTTTGCAGGCAGCACCATCCTTTCTTTTGCTTTTATCGGAGACCTGGAAGGAGAAGCAGAGTGCTTTGTTTCGGGTAGAAGGAAATGTTTCGTTCAACCCAAAAGGAGGATTATTTTTTTTTTTTTTTTTCCATTTCATTGGAAAAAGCCTGGAGCAATGCAATTTCAATTTTGCCAAAACCCGTTTTGGGAAGGGAGATGGGGGAGCGGAAGGCTGACGTGAAATGCTGCCTTTCAGCTGTTGCTCCTGGTCCGTGCTCCCCTCCCCGCCGCTGTGGCTCGTCTCTGCCCTGTTTGGCGCAGCGCTGTACTGGGAACCAATGCTGCGCCGCGTCCCCTGTCCCACCCAGCCCTTCCCAGTGTCCTCGCTGTGCGGGGGACACTCCCTCGGGCTATGGACAGAGTTTTTGTTCCCAAGTGCAACTTGGCTCCTTGGCTTTGGTTTGTTTAAAACAAGTTTTATTGGCCCGGCCCCAGCCTTCCCGGTGGCTTTATGGCTGTGCCGTCCTCGTTGCTGTTTACCACTCGCCAACCTCCGTGTCTCCTGTAAGTCCTGTCGGTGATGACTTTACACTTCAGGATGGGGAGATGAGTGTTTCTGGTGGCTGGGATTAGTGCTGGACACCCTCTCTTGCCCTGTGGAATGCCTCTAGAAACCATCCTCTTCCTCCTCAGTTTGGTACGTTTTGGTGTTTTTTGAGCAGACTGTTGCAAGAACATCCCCATTACATTTGTCACTCACAGCTGTAATCTCATCCGACAATAAAAGGAGATTATTTCATGGCGTGTTTTCTCTACAGCCACGTTGCTTAGCCCTACCTGTGTTCCCCTTGGAGCCCTTCCTTATCAGGTGAACTTTGGATCAGCTTTTCCCCTGCTTTGTCCAGGACTGAGATCAAATCGATCACAGCGTAGTCACCTGGGTCATTCTGCAGGTTCCCTTTGAAGAGTGGCACAACATGTTTGAAGCTTCTAAAATTGCCCTTCCCAAGGCTTGCTAGAAATGAGCAGCAGTCAGAGACCTCCTTGCCTCAGTCTTGCAGGACTGCGGTGGAAGTTGCTGTGAACCTGCAAACCTGGAAATCTTCATTGCCCATAGATGCCGCCTGAGGGGCTCCTTTGGTTGCTGATGCTGTGTGCCAGGATTCCTGCGGCGCTGGAGGATGCTGTCCTGCTACCCTCTAGCTGCGCAGCAAAAGTGTCCCGAGCAGCCTGCCTCTTCTACAGAGCGTCTGTAGTTCTTCTGTGGGGCTTTATACTCTTTTGAGGCTTTTTCCTGTATTATTTCTAAATGCTTGGGCTTGTAGACACAGATACTTGCCTTACAGTTTTCTGCGTTTCTCAGCTCTGACTTGTGGAGCTCTGTCTGCATCCCTTGCTTCTTTGTTACTTGTTGCTGGTTTGTTTTTAATGCTTTTGCTTTGCCACTGAAGCCCGGATGTCTTGTAGCGAAAGTTATCCTCTGCTGGACTGCCAAGTCTCAGGGTTTTTTGGCTACCTAATAAATATTGGTCAAACAAATTCCCTTTCATTTTTTTTGGTCTGCATTTTCCTCCTCATCAGTTTTCTTTGTAATTTTCCTTTGCTCTGTCTCTTCGCCTTCTCTTTTCCAAAAGTTCAGTGGAATCTAGCAACCTTTAGCTCTTACCAGCGCAGCTGATTTGCCGAGCCTGGGTTTCCCTCTGCCCGGGGCGGGGGGATGCTGCACCAGCAGTTTCTGGGCTCCTGTGCGTTACCTGAACTCCCATCACGCACGCAGCATGTTTGCAAGCGGCAGAAGAGGTACGGAGCACGAATGCCAAGTACCCTCTGCTTTTTGTCTCGGGACAAAGAAAATTTCTAGAGGGACCTGACTGCTGGGGGAAGGAGGTGCTGCCTTTGCAGGCTGGGAGCACCATGAGTCCCGCGTTTGGGTGGTAGTGACTGCCACCCACCACGTGCTCTGCCTCCTGGGCTGCGTGGGTGCAGTAGATCAGCCAGGCCCCCATTACCCTTTCTGGGTGCTAACGTCTGTGCCCTCTGCCTTTCCAGTGAACGGAGACGCAGTGGTCGCCGCAGACATCGAAGAGGAAAGGCCGGCAGCAGGAGCAAGCGTGCCAACCCCAGCAGCGTCAAGCGTGGCTGACGGCTCTGTCGCTCCTGCCCTGCCCAGCTCTGGAGAGGCAGAGGAGGCAGCCTCCGGCTCCAGCGCCCCGCCGGCCCGGGCAGCGGTGCTAGCCCTGGATGCTCTGCCCCCCGGGTAAGCTCTGCCTTCTGCTTGAGACTTCTGTTCCCCTGACAGGGCCAGCGCGATGGAGCGCCTGTGGCCCTTGGGGAGGGAGACACAGCCCTGGCAGGACGGCTCGGGGGACACGACCAAACTGGGGCACTGCTGTGTGCTGGAAAAAGAGGATGCTTGAGGGAGGGGGCTGCACTGCACCAGGAGCTGGTGGAAATGATGGTGGTCAGCAGAGCAGAGAGGGCCTGGGGGATCGCCCTGTCAGGGACCCCTGTGCCCCGTTGGCCTGGCACAGTCTGTCCTCCCTTGTCTGAGCCATCTGGCCGGGGTGTGACTGTTGTGGATTCCTCCTCTGGGGTCCGATCTGTGTCCGCTGTGGGTCTCTGGGATAATAAACGGTGAATCACATCTCTGCGGCAAGCAGCCTCTCAGCGTCTGTGCCCAGGGGAGCAGCAGACCACGCTGCTCTCCTGGGGCTGCTGAAGGGATCAGTCAGAGGAAAAAGCACGAGAGAGGGAGTGAATTTCCAGGGAGTTCCCACTGAGCAGGAGGGCACGAACGTGCGCTCCAGAGACACCATGGAGGTGTCAGCCACTGCTGGTGGGAGGTGGGCAGGACCCTCAATTAGCTGTGCCTGTTTTTCTCCCCGGTGCGGATGCTCCGCATCCTCCTCCTCCTCCTCCTCCATGGGACGTGGGCTGGGGGGGAGAGCTGGGGCTGGCTGAGCCGTGCCAGTGGGCTCGCTGGCTCTCGGTGGGGGCGGTGGGCAGGCTCTGGGCTCAGCCCCCCTCCCTGCTGCAGCTGGGCTGGTCTCCCCTTGTATTTCAGACACCTTTAATTCTGGACTGAAAAAGCAAAGTGGCGATGGGGGGGCGGGGGGGCATTGAAAATGTCTTGTGTTTTGTATGAAGGGAGCTGTTTATTTTCCTTTGGCTGAGGCGATGCCTGCAAGGTCAGGGCCTCGCTCGTGTGTCAGTCACAGGTAATTAGGGTTAACGGCTCAGTGTGCCTTTATGTGGGGTGTGTGAGGGTTTCTGTTCTCCGGCCTGGGCGCTTCCTGTTTCCAGGCAGCTGGAAAAGTCCAGTGCTCTGAAAAAGGTCTTTATTCCAGCCAGAGCTTGTGCCCCCTTCTGCTCCTACCAGGTAGACTGAAGGTCTCCTTTTCCCCACCTCTGCACAGCCCGAGGTGGAAACAGGCTGTTGTTTCTTTCCCGGGGCGGAGAGGAGCCCACGGATATCTCACGATTAGGGTTTCCGGAGGCTCTGGGAGGTTGCAAGCGCTGCTTTCTAAGACACACCAGACTTGCATTTACCTGAACCAGTTGGGTGGAAGGGTGGCCCCTTGTCCTCCCCGTGCCTGTCTGCCTGCGGTGCTCACGCATCAGAAGATTATACTTGTGTGTGTGGAGGAGGATAAAGCTGTCGTACTTTAGGAGACGGCTGGAAAAGAGCAGTGAAGGGGTAGTGAGCCATCCTCCAGGCTGAGCTTGCAGCATTTGGATCTCTGGAGACACCTTTGATTAGCACCTCGTGTATCTGTCCCTCCCTGTCCTGACATCAGGATCTGTAGCGGGGAAAGGGAGCAGCAGCCCCCTTGCGTGTGCTGTCCGAGTTACGCGCTCATGCTGGGCTGACTTGGGTAGCAGCTGACCTGCTCTCTCAGGTGGAGACCAGGTATCGGGGTCTTCCCAGGTGAAGGAGAGTGGAGAACCGAGTCTTTTGAGGTCTCCACGGAGCGAGCCCTGCCCTGAGAGCTGCCAGACCAGGTTCTGGGCTAACAGGGATTTGCACAAACAGGGATTTGCTAAATGGGGATTGCACAAAACACTGTGGCCCTGGGGTGGTATAAATGAGCTTCTGGGGATCTCTTGAGACCTGATCTAGGGCAGCTGATTTTTGGCTGGCTCGCAACACCAGGGTATTGCTTTGAGTGGTGGTTTGGGGCCCAGCTTGGGAGATGGGGATGCAGCTGGCTGGGCTGGTGGAGGCCGCGATGTCTCAGGCAGAAGGGATGCACACAAAACCAGGCCACTTCAGCGCTGTTAGCAGCGTGTTCCACAGAAAGTGGTGCAAGATAGCCCCTCGCTGGCCCGGCTCCCGCAGGAATGGCTGTGCGGAGAGCACTGTGGAGCCTGTGAGCGATCGCTCTTGCTTTGCCGCTCGCAGGAGCGACGTCCCCTGCAGAGCTGCCAGTTGCTCCAGCGCTGAAGAGCTGGAAAGCCATCGTGTCCCTCCTGCTTCCTGCAGGAGCCCTGCCTCATTCTCCAAGCGTCTCCTTTCATCTGCGGGAGCGTGGAGACCACTCACGCTTGGCTTCCCTTCAGTCTCTGGAGGGGTGGCAGCTTTTCCTATCTGCGCGCTGGTGGGTGCGCTGAGCCCCAGCCTCCCTGCTCGTGCCGGGCTGCGTGCAGATGGAGTCGAGAGTGGCTGGGTTCATGTGGGGATTCAGAGCTATTTATTCTGCTCGGATAGCTGTCTCTGAACATCTGCAGCAGATGTGGTGGGCACAAAGGCATCTCTCACACAACGAGGAGTCTGTTCTAGGGGCTGGAGGGTGCTGGAAGGTGTTCTGAATAATTCCAGCCCCGACAGTGCCCAGAACTTCCTTCGCATCCTCCTGGCTTGGGCAGAGCGTGTTTCCTTGCGAAGCCGGGGAGCGTGTGTGGCACAGGAGCAGCCGGTCGCGGTACTCGAGGCCCTTGGCGCGGGGTCCTGGTTCTCACCTAGGGGTTTCCGATAGCGAAAGGGGGGAGGGCGCAAGAGCTGTGGGCTCCTGCATCTGGTTCCTATCAGTGATGATCCTGCGCGGGGCACAGACGGTCGTTAGCGTGGTGTGTATACACAGCGCTGTCTCGCCCGTACAAAGAGGTACATTATGCTGCCTGGCAGAAGGCATGGGGCTGTGGTTTCTTACATAAGGAGGGCGTTTGGTTTGGACTGCAGGGTTGCCTCAGCACTGCCACTTCGCACCGTCCGGGGCTCCCTGTACCCACTGCTGTTGCAAGCCTGGTGGGCAGTCGGAGGGGAGCTGGCGGGGGCCCACACGTCGCACGCTTCGTGCTCACAGCAGTTGTGCACGTGGGTGAGAGCTCCCACCATCTAGCACTTGCTAAACCACTAATCTTCCTTGCTGTGGGCAATGTGGCAGCAGGCGCGGGGAGGAATGCTGGCTGGACCTAGGGTCCCCAGAGGAAGAGCCTGTTGTCATGCGTCTCCCTGAGCTGTGTCCCTTGTGGGATGACAGGTGGGATGCAGGGAATCCTGCAAAGAGCTGGGTAATGGTCTGAGCAAGGATGCGTTGCCCTCAGTGCCTCTGTTTCTGAGGTTATTGCTGTGTGTCAGCGGTAATAAGTTTGTCGCAACTTGCTGTTTAATGGCAGTGACTCGCTGTTGGTAGGGTGAGGCAGTCCTCACCAAGTTTACTTTTCAGATCACCAGGGAGCTGCTGACCTGAGGAGCATGTGAGCTTGTCACCTGTTTGTACAGGGTGTGAGACGGGGATAGAGGACGTCAATCAGTAGCTGCCACCACCAGCAGCTCTCCGCAATCTCCGCAGTCATGAGGGCAGCCAGAGGAGTATCTGAGGGATCCAGAAACCCTCTGCCCTGGTGGAGTACTCATTGTGGGATTTTTTTGTCTACAGCCACAGAAACAGTACGTGAGGACTTGAGAGCCTCTTGTCGTAAAGCACTTCAAAGTCCTCAGAGCCATAAGATAAATCATCTTGTGAATCTGGAGGACTTGTCCCCTCTCGTAATGACTGCTGGCACCACTGGTTCGGTGTGCATGGGGGTGAGGTCCTGTTCGTTTCTGAAGCACGGCATGTCAGCGTGGACGCAATGGGTGGCGCATCTGGCTGGGCTTGTCCTGCACGCTGTGAGTGAGTGGTGCTGATGTCTCTAGATCCACTCAAAGGAGGCTGTTATGAACAACCGACCTCGGAAAGATGATGCTTAAAGGGTTTCCCGTGGGATGCTGACTCCTGCAGTGTCTCATGAGTGGAATTGTGCCTTGGTGTTTTGTTTGGAAATAGCATCATTCCTCCACCTGAGCCTTGTGCTGGGTCCGTATCTGGCTGTTGCTGGTGGTCTGAAGCACCTGCAGGGCAGATCTAGGAAGGGGCTTCCCAAAGCTCTGCCTGCAGTGGGCAGCTTTCCAGGCAGCAGCACTTCCACAGCCCTGCCTTCTCCCTGAAGATGCTCGGGGACCTTCTACCGTCCATCTCATGGGGTGGACATGCTTCTGTCTTCAAGAAACCCCAGCTATGCCGATTTTCTCTTTGGAGATTTCAGGGGTTTTTTTAGCTGTCCTGGTGCTTTTATGCCCATGAAGCACTGAGTTCATCGTTAGCGAACAGGAAACTTGAGGCGTTTCCCCTCTGACAACGCCCAGTGCTGCCCCGAGGTAACCCAGGAAAAGGCTGACCATGGGGTGGGGAGACAAAGACGTCCTCATCCCAGAGCCGCACCGGGTAGTGCCGGCTCTGCTCTCACGTGGTCACTCCTTTGGGCGGCGTTATGCTTGGCAGCCCCTTGCTGCCAAAGGTGTACAGTGCAGTATGTCCTGCCTTGGACTCTTTCCATTAGAGATAACCATTGGTGTCCCTAGATCTGTTCCAGGGATGAGAAAGATGCAGTGCTGCTGACTGGTAGCTTTCATCTGCAGATTACCTGGTCTCTGCGAATGCGTTAAGTTGACAGTGCTTTTGAGAAGCCCGTAGGAGCAAAGCCAACAGCTCTGATTTGGGTTAGGCAATCTCTCGGCTGAGTCCTGAGCTTGACATTCACGTTCCCCTCCTGCTTTTGGGCAATTGACTCTTATCTCAGAGTACAAGATTGCCTTCTGCCCAGGGCAGAGGTTTTTCAGGCTGCCCGCATGGCTGCTGGGCTGGCGAGATCCCCAGCTGACGGCATGCTGCCAGGGCTTGGAAATGCGGCTGAGGCTCTCCCCATTTTCTGCCTTCCCACCTCTTTGACGTGCAGTGTCGAGGCTGTGATGCACATGGACCTGTGGTCGCAGCAGGTGTGTGGTTGTGGCTGAGATCACCGTTTGGTGGCTTCATCGTCCCCTGGGGAGGTTTGAAGGTGAGCAGAGACAGTGTGAGCCCAAGCAATGGGGCATTGGCGCTTTGTGTCTCCTCCACAAGGGCTTCTTGCTTTCTGCAAGCCCAGATTTGTTCCCTTGCTGTCACAACAGAAGCTGGTATATTAATTTCCTAGGGCTTTTTGTGATGATTAATTGAGATAGAAGATTGAATCGGGAGGGAGACCTGTGGGAGCAGAAGTGTGGCAGGAGAACACTTTATCTGTCAGCAGCTGCCGACTCGCCTCTCTCTGTTGCAGAATAAAAGCTGACAGGAAAGCAGAGCGCTCCACGGAGCTCTTACCTTTGCCAGGGCGTACACTTTCATGAATGAATTAAGGCAAAGAATGGTTTTCAGTGTAGCCATGTAAAGCCAGGCCTCCCTGTCGTACTGGCTCCCCTCAGGGGCCACCTCCGAACCTTGTGCCTTGTGGCCACGCGATGTTTTTAAGCGGTATCTGTCAGCAGTGAGCAGGAGGGCTGCCAAGGTGAAAATTCGGCCTCAGCCCAAACTCAAAGGCTCCCCTTTAAAGATGTATTAAGAGAAACCAATCAAAAACTACATCAAAATCTCAGAGGGCATAAAACTGACCCTGTGTGAAATCTTATGACGATCCTCCTACTTTCTGGAGGAAATTAGGAATTTATGCTCCAAATTATGCCTGTTTTCAGAAAGCAGACCGCTGCAGCACCCCTCCGATGGTCTTGGTCAAGCAAGCCAAGCAACTGCCACGTAGGCCTGCTGCCGTTCTTTATTTTAACCAAAGGTTAGAACACCGTAGCTAAGCAATGCGAGGGGGTGGGCTTGCTAATCCACCAGGTGCAGCTCTCTGGACGTTCTTGGTAATAAGGTGATTATTAATTATTCACAGCTCACTGGTGGGTGGGGGAGGCTGGTTGCACAGCTGCAGCGCGAGCCTGTGGGCACACATGCAGACAGTGTTCCGAGGGAGGCTGTTTGGGCAGGAGTTAAAGTAGACGAAGGCGCCCGTGTAGTGTCCTGTGTGTAGCAAGACTCCGGCTCTCGCTGCCGTGCAGATACCGGGGCTGAGGCTGCTGGATCCACGTTGCTTGTTCCAGGTGAACCCCTTCGCTTCACCTCTGTGTTTGAGGAGAGGACAGGCGCTGTCGCGTCTGCCTCAGGTTTCCTTCCACGTTCTCTCCTGAAGGTGCTGCTCTCCCCAGCTGGCCCTGGAGCAGCGCGCGGTGGGGACAGGCACCAGGGAGCCCTGCAGCGGGAGGCACACTGCCCTGGCTGGCATCGCAGAGGTGCTTCGGTAGCTCCACCTCAGCCAGGGTTTGGTCTCTGTGCTAGCAAGTATCAACTGCCTCATGATTATTTTTTTTTTTAAATTTTTTTTTCCTTGCAGGTGGGAACAACGAGAGCTGCCCAATGGTAGAGTCTACTATGTAGACCATAACAACAAGACCACCACGTGGGAGAGACCCCTTCCTCCAGGGTAAGGAGCTCTGGGGGCAGCTGGCATCCCAGCTACTGAATTAACTTGTAGCAGACACGTGGGAGTCTGCACGGAAGGGGAGAGGTGGGTTGGTGGCAGGAAGGTCTTTTGATTTCTAAAAAGAATTGGGGTGAGATGACCAAGTGTTCGCTGGCCTGAAAGCACACCCTGTATCCTTAGAAAGGTCTTTCCAATGTTTGTAAAAAGGAAAAGGCCTTCCAATCTGTTGTGTTTTGACCTCTGTTAGAGGGTTGTTTTTCAAACAGTCCACCGAAATCACTGAACACTTGAGCAGCAGCGGAGCCACTTGTGGGCAGAGCAGAGGGGTGAGCATTCGGGATGGGGTGCCAGCAAAGTCCCTCTGAGGACCGGGAGAAGGAGAGGGTGAGCCTCATGTCACCTGGAGAAACAGATGTTTTTAGATGAGGGCTGAGCTCCTGGTGAGCAGAAACAGCCACGCTCAGTGTGCCCCAAACCTGGAGCTGGACCCTGGACTCTCTGAGGGGCCTCTTACGGTCTCAGCCACGTTGGGATCTGCTTGTTCTGCTGCTCAGCTCCATGAGACCTGTAGGAAGTGTTCTGCCAAACTTGTGTCCAGGAGGGCTGTGCTTTCACTTGCGGGAGTAAAGTCTTCAGGTCGTAAAGGCTGTACACAGCCCTGGGGCCACGTGCTTTCCAGAAGCTTGTTGAATTCTCACCTCTTTGTGCTTCTAAAAGCAGAGACCTCAATACAGCCTAACTGTTGTTCTCTAGACTGAGCTCGTTCAAGGCTGGAATGACTGAAGTGTGCTTTAACCGCCAGCGTAGTATGTGACAGTGAAATACAAACCTGTCCTGTTTTCCTCCATGGGAGCCTCCAGGTTCCTGTGGGCACACGCTACCTTCAGTTAAGCTGTGGTCTCTGCAGCCACTTTCTGATCCTACAACAGCTTGAAATCTGTCTGGTGTTAAAAGAGGGAGGCTGTTACCTGGAAAGGTAGGTTTGGGAGTACCCCAGGTGCGCTCCTTCCCTCCTGCTCAGGTCTTCAACCCAGTGGCTTGCCTCTGTCAGAGGTCACCTGTCTTGGAGGAATGCTTACGGCATCCCGGTGCAAGCTCTGCTAACGTCTAGACATCCCATCTAGGCTTCACGCGCCCGTGCAGGGAGGTGGTTCAAGTCTTGCTAGTCTTTTGTATTTCCTTCTGGTGAATCTTTGTCCAAAAACCCTTCAGCTGTGAAACTGGTGGTTACGCTGGAGCCGGGAATGGAGTCCTTGTGTTAAAGTGTATCTTAGTTTTGTGAGAGGAGCCAGAGAGCAAGCGTCTGAAGTTGGCATGTAGTGTCAGAGTGAAATGAAAAATCCCCGTCTTCATAGCTGCATCCTTGGGCCCCAGCAGCTCTCGGCTTTTCCTCCCTCGGAGGACTCTGAGCTGCTTTTCTCACCTGCGTTTCTGAGAGGCAGCACTCAACCACAAATCTTCTGCTGAGACGCTGCATGGGGGGCACGAGGGGAGCGTGGCAGCTGGGGAAGGGGCTCACAACCCGGCGCTTCTCTCAGTCATGCTTTCAACGTGTTCTGGGGCAGCAGCTGGATATTCTCAAGCCACTGCTGCGTGTCCAGGGCCCTGGGGACAGCCCTCAGAGGAGGGCAATGGGAAGTTCCTCGGTGTAGGACCATGGTCTGTGCCTTCTGCTGTGCCTCCCGACCTCTCCAGGGTTTCTTTCTGCTGCCTTCACACCAGCATTTGTACCGAGTTGCCACATGGCAGCTGGAGGCACCTGCCAGCAGGACTCGTCGAGCTGTCTGAGGACAGTGACATCTTCCTCTGGTGTCTCCAGGTGGGAGAAACGTGTGGATCCTCGAGGCAGATATTACTACGTGGACCACAACACCCGGACCACCACGTGGCAGCGCCCCACGGCCGAGTACGTCAGGAACTATGAGCAGTGGCAATCCCAGCGAAACCAGCTCCAAGGAGCCATGCAGCAGTTCAGCCAAAGATTCCTGTACCAGGTGAGAACCGGGGGCCGCGGTGGTGAGGGTCTCACCCCACTCTCCTGCCAGTCTCACCTGGGCTGACCCGTGAGACCCTGAGCTCGGGGAGGTGCTCACTGGGCCGTGTGGGGTCTGTCAGCTCGGCGAGCTCAGCAGAGAAGCGCTGGGACAGGAGAGCCCATGAGCTCCTCTGCTGTGTGCAGAGAACAATGTGGGAGTAACTTTCTTTTTATAAAACAGCTTGCACAGCCCTGAGGGGTGATGGGAGGTGACCTCAGCAGCCTGTCCCTGGTGTCCCTTCAGAGCCAGTGTGGCTAGGCACACGCTTTCTCCCTTGGCTCCAGTCAGCCAAGCCTTGCTGCTGCCCTGGGGGGCTTGCAGGACTTGCTGCGTGCTGTCAGAGCGGGGCATACGCTGAGGAAGCTGTGGGGCCCTGGTCTGTGGTAGGAGGGGAGGCTCTTGGGGATGAGCTTGTCCCTCCCCATGTCTCCATTGGGCTGAGGACAGGGGTTTGGGTGGCAGCAGGAGTCAGCAGCAGTAGCTGAAGGCCCAGGGTACAAGTGCGGTCACGGTGAGGGCTGCAATAGCCAGGGGACCAGAGAGCGCAGGGAACGAGCGCTGCTGGACTTGGTGAGCTTCCTTCTGCTTCCTCTGCTTCTTCCCATTGTTCCTGGATTGGGCTGAGTAGCTGCATTTCCTTACTCGGGGAATGATCCCTCAACAGCCCCGCAGAGGAATAGCTCCTGGGCAGAGACTACTCTTGTCTCGGTCTTGCCTTTGCTGCTGGAGCCAGGACCTGGCTTCCAGCGGTGGTGAGCACCCTCTGATAACCAGGACTGTGCTGGCGGCCCTTTGCTTGGGGCTGAGCCGTGCTTGGGAGAGAGCCAGGCTGGAGTGTTTCTGCCGCCCGGAGCGGTGATGTCCCTGTGCTCTCTGCCATCAGCCGGACATGTGCCTCGCAAAGGCTGTGCTGTGGTGTAAAACGCAGCTCTTGACAGAAGGCGGGGGAGGTCTGGTGAGGCAGGTGCGGAGTGGAGGTGGGCAGAGCAGGGTCACCAGCTTCCCATCGACGTTTAGCTCCTCTCGGAGAAAGCCAGGAGGCTGACGTGTCCCAGCAGCACTGCTAGCACTGGTGCGAACTCTGTGCTCCGGTGGGGAGCTCGGATGCTCTCTGGGAGGGGGGTGCAGAGTGTGTCCTCCGGTGCTGCTCTGCACAAGAGGCAACCAGGGCTGCTCCCCGGGGGCACGGGAAGCTACTCTGCCCCTTTCCTTGCCGCCCATCTCTCCCTGGACAGCTCGCCAGCCCTTCCAAGCCTCGCAGCAGGAGCTGGACTGTCACAGCTCTGCTGCCCTCCGCCCGCCCGCGCTCCTTGGCATGCCGTTCGCAGCACCGCTGCGGAGGGGTGTGCGGGAGGGGGCTTCCACCGGAGGCCGAAAAGGGCCCCGGGCCTGTCGCTCGCTCCTGTCTCTGCCAGTGCCATCCTTGGAGCCGCTCCAGCGCTGTGCGACTCGCCCTGGCTGGGTTCCGCGGAGTGCAGAGGGAGGGACTCGCGCTCCAAATTTAGCCTGATGAAACGATTGTACTTTTTGTTTCAAGCTCTCTGCTGCCAGCGGTGATGGCTCCTGCTCTGCCTCCTTCCCTGCAGGGGCTTTGCTTTGCTTTGCCCTCCCCTCTCCAGCATCCACCAGCCTTCTTTGCGGGGAGAGGAAGGTGGGGAGGTGATGAGCAGCGCTGCAGCCCTGGGCGATGCAGAGCCGCAGCTCGGGGGGCCGGGGGGCAGCCGGGGACCGCTCTGCCAGCAGGCACCTTGGTGCCGCCGGGCTCCCCGGGCTGTGCCCACACGCAGCATCCCTTGCACTGAGGGTCTTGCCAGCACAAGGGACCAGGTTGTTCCCAGGGGCTGCGGAGAGCCGCAGGAGGGCTGGTTCCCCCCCGAGCTCAGCCCCAGGTTCTTTTCCCCCTGCCCTGCTTGTTTTAATTAGTTATTTTTAGGTCACAGTGAGGTGATACCTCTGGATGTGACTCGGCCGTGTCTCTGGCCAGCCTGTCTGAGAGACTGCCCCAACTCTGAGGAACGCTGTGCCGGGCAGTGCCTCCTGCGCCCAGCCTGGCACATGGGGTTGGGTACAAGTGACGAAGCTCGGAGAGGCACGGACTGTGCTAGTCCCGTCCCTGGTGTGTCCCAGGACATCCCTGGGCTGCCATGGAGCACCCCGAGTGTCTCAGAGTGGGGGGCCCTGGCACCCCGAATAGCAGCCATGCCCGGGCCTGGGGCTGCCTCCCATCCCCGGGTGAGAGGGATGGGCCTGGCTGTGGGTGCCATTCCCTGAGCCCTGGCTGACTCCGATCCCCAGCCCATGGAGGGCTGGGACACCCGCTGGGCTGGGACTGGGACATCGGCCCCTCTCCAGCAGCTGGGTCTCCGGAGGTGCAATGAAAATGCCTTTTTGGTAACGATGATTTTCTTAATTTAACCATTAAAAGCACTTGCAGGCCTCCTTCTCCCCTGCACCCCCGAGTGTTGGGGCCGCACCTCCATCCCCAGGGACCTCGGCGGGGGGAGAGCGGAGGCGCAGCGGGGCACCACGCCAGCCTGCCCTCGCCCCCCCTCCCCACCATCCCGGGGCATCCCCCGGTTCAGGCTGGGTGACGGCCGGCTCTGCCCGCCCCGGGGAAGAAGAAAGGTGCTTTGTACGGCGGCCCCCGACCTGCCGGGGGGGGCGGCGGGGCGCGGAGCCGCCCGTCTGCGCGGGATGAATGCGGGCTCAGTGCGAGCGCATCCCGCGGCCGGCCCGGGGAGCGGGGGGGGGGGGGGGATGGGGGGGCCGCCGGCCCGCCAGGAAGCGCTGGGCGTGGACAGGGCTTGTGGGAATGATTTCATTGGAAAGGCCTGCGATATTTTTTCCCCTCTGGTGTGTGGTTCTTGGAGGAGGCTGGAGGTGTATCTGGTGGGGACGGCCGGCGGCAGCCGAGCAGCCGCGCACATCTGCGCCCGCCGGGGCCGGCCCGCTCCCTCCGTGCGGCACGGCCCCTGCCCCGCCGCCCCCTTGGCTGCCCCAGCCTGTTTAGTTTGTGCTTGTTTTGTTTTGTTTTCCTTCTTTTTTTTTTTTTTTTTTTTTTTCTTTAAACCGCCCTCGAGTGTGCAAGTTGGTTGTTTTTTGTTTTTTTTTTTTTTTTTTTTTTTCCCTAGTTCTCTGGGAGCTGCGGGCCAAGGGCAGGCGAGTGGGAGCGGGGGCTCCACAGCTCACCTCCGCACTCTGCTCTTCCCAGGCGTCCCTGCCCTGGTTTTTATTTTGTGTTTTTTTGCCTTCTCTGTTGTCTCTAGTCATCCGGCGCCCCATCCGACAATGATCCTCTCGGTCCCCTTCCTCCTGGCTGGGGTAAGTACTGAGGCACCTCACCTGCCTGCCGCCGCGCTCACCAGACAGCCCACCGGGGATGCTCCTCGGTCACCCACAGTGGGACCCTGCCGGCCCCGTGGGGAGAACAGTGCTGTCCGCAGCTCTTTTTCTCCCATCCCTGGCATTAATGGGAATGGTGGCTGGGGAGCCAGCGTTTCCCATGCTCTGCTGCATGTGGGGCTGAGTCTGCCCGTGATTAGCACGGTCTCTGATTTGAAATCCAGCTTTTTTTCCCTTTTTCCCCTTTTCCTGGAGGAGTTCCCAGTCTCTCTCAGCTACTGAATGCAGAAGTGCTTGTGGTTGTTCTTTGGACAGGGGGAAAGGTTGGGGATCCAACTCCTCGCTCATCCCCAGACCCCTCCTCTGCTGAGCAGGGATCTGTCCCGCTGCTGTGTGTGCCTCCCGGGATGCTCTGCCCTGGTCCGCAGCGGGGCTGGGAGTCGGCAGGAGCAGGGCTGCCTCTCCCCAGGGCCCAAGCGTAGAGTGTTGGGATATTTTGAAAGGTTTCTGTGCCATTCCCAGGGCAGAGAGTCCTCCCTCCACAGTGAGAGCATCCCTGGAGAGGGCAGGCTGGGATGCTCGTGGGTGCAGTTGGGCAGCAGGCGGGCAGTGCTGTGCCGGGCAGGCAGGGAGGGCAAGAGAGGGGTTAAAACTGCGGGGAGTGGGACACAGGGGGCCTAGGCTGCTAAGGAGATCTCCAAGGGCAGAGTCTTGACTGGGACAGTGCTGGAGCATTCGCTGCTGCGCTGGGTGGCCCATCTCCTGCATCAGTGAGGAGAGGGACCCCAACCCCAATGTCAGCTGGGCAGACTGAGGGGAGACACAGCTCTGCACAGGGCTGAGCACCCTGGAGTGTGGATCCCTAGGATGGATGGGGTCCCCAGGATGGATGCAATCCCGATCATCACATGTGGGGTCTGCCTGAGCCACGGTGTGCGGGCTGCTTCCCACAGCCTGGGAGTGAGACGGAGTGAGGGGGGGCGCAGTGGCTGGGAGGTGACAGGGGAGCGTGCGTGCAGGGCGTCCCTGCCGGCATGGAGCAGGGCCGTGCGTGGGGGGAGTGACGCAGGCACGTGGAGGGAGGAGGTGTGTTGCGTGTGGGGCACACGTGTTGGTGGGGAGGCAGCGAGTGTGTGTGGGCGTGCGCAGGGGGTGGCTGGCGAGAGGCAGAGCGGTGTCAGTAGGCATGCAGGCAGAACGAGACGGGGTGCATGGGGTGGGTGTGGGCTGGCAGGGTGGGGAGCGGGTGCAGGCTCACCGCTGGGCCAGGGCACTTGGTACCCAGTCGTGGCTGGGAGGCACTTGCTGTTCTGAGTGTGCAAATAGTGTTGTGAGCGTGTGTTGGGAAGGGGGTGCCCAGGGAAGTGTGTGTGGCACACGTGGGGAGTGTGTGCTGGGAGGCTGCTGTGCAGCAAGGGTGTGAGGCTGTAGGCACAGAGGGGTCGGGCAGTGGTGCTGGCGTGAGTGGCACAGTTCTTTTATGCCTGTGTGCAACAGGAGGTGCGGGTGTGCGTGCCTGTGCGGCGCATGCCGGGAGCACGAGCTGTGCCCTGGCAGCAGGGCCACGCAGGGAGTTCGGATGCGTTTGAGAAAGCACCTGCAGATCCGTCTGGAGGGATGCCGCGCTTGTGGAGCGCTGCGTGTCCAAGGAGGGTGCGTGCGCCGCCTGCCCAGTGAGATGTATGGCCGAGCACGCCTGTTGTGCCAGCCTGGCAGCACGTTGGCAGGGCTGGCTTCTGCCGTGGCACCTCCGTGCACACTGGCCTTGGAGGCACTGGAGAGCACCGGCCTTCCCCGGAGGTGCAGCAGCTTGTGCACACAGAAGAAATGTAGAGGTTTTTATCTTGCCTTTTCCAAATGAGCCAGGGCAGTGTCGGCGGGGAGTGGGACAGGGGGAGCCGACAAACTTCTCGTGAGCTGGGAAGGGGAGGGCTGTTCTCGGGACTGTGGGTCAGGGTGCTCCAACTAATGCTTCCTCTCCCTTTCCTCTTAGAGAAGAGACAGGACAATGGGCGAGTGTATTACGTGAACCACAACACACGGACCACCCAGTGGGAAGACCCTCGCACACAGGGGTAGGCAGCCCGTGGGGAGAGCAGGGAGGATGCTTCTGGTTTCGGAAGGTGCATGCCGTGGGCTACTGAGCGCTCAGAGCTGTCCGTGCCGGGGGACCGAGTGGGCTGCAGCGCTGGGGAGCCAAAAGCACTGAGAACTGCAGGCAGCGAGCAGGTAGTGCTGGAGCCCAGGAGGGTTGGACACCGCAACTCTTGGCATTGTGGGGCAGCTCTCCGGCTTGCAGGAGCTGAGGGTAGAGCTGAGGATGTGATGGGGAAGACTGTAGGGCTTCCTCGGCACAAAGGTGCTTGCTTTTTGCCCTGTTGCCTTCCTACATGGCTCTGCTTGGGCTCCTGAGAGCTCTGGGTTGCGGTTCTCCAGAGACCTGGCCCGGCTGAGGACCTGACCCAGGTCTCCACTGAGGCCACCTCTCTGCAGACAGGGAGTGAAGCTGTAACTGTGGCCAGTCCTGGCTGAGAACGCAGCCCAGGCAGGGCTCCTGTCTCAGGTTGCAGGCAGGCGCTTGCTAATCCCATACCATGAATCCTTCCTTTTGTCTGGCACGGAGCTGCAAACTGAAGGTGGTCTCCAAGGGCAGCAATCCAGATGGCCGCAGTTCAGGGTGAGAGATGCGTGATGTGCCTGCCCGGTGACCCATTCCTTGTTGGCAGGATGATCCAGGAGCCGCCGCTGCCACCCGGCTGGGAGATGAAGTACACGAACGAGGGTGTGCGTTACTTTGTGGACCACAACACTCGCACCACCACCTTCAAGGACCCGCGCCCTGGATTCGAGTCTGGGTAAGCATTTTTGGGCTGTGCCCCGCACTCGGCAGCCAGGCTGCAAACTGGGAGCTGGGACTCGAGCTGCCTTCCCACAGTTGTGATAGGGAGTGGAGGAAGGAGGTCAGCTTTATTGTAAAGACACTGAGTAGTGGGTTTAGGGCCTCACATTTGGTTGTGATGGAGGTGAGCTGTGCCCCAGAGATCTTCCTCCCGCTTGGCAAGCGGTGAGGCTGCTGGGGCCGGGCAGCTTGCTCCAGAGCAGGTGAGAATGCTGAACCACGGCTCGTGCTGCTGTTGCAGGAGCAAGCAGGGTGGCTCCCCGGGGGCATACGACCGGAGCTTTCGATGGAAGTACCACCAGTTCCGCTTCCTCTGCCACGTGAGTAGAGCGGCTCTAGGGCCCTGGCAGCTTGGGGGCTGCTGAGCCGCAGGGCTGGATGGGTGCAGGGACAGCCTGACCCCGTGGGCAGGTGTAGGTGAGGAGAGCCACTGTGCCAGCCTGCACAAAGCCTTGTGTCTCTCTGTCTTGCTTGTAGTCAAACGCCTTGCCCAGTCACGTGAAGATCAGTGTTTCCCGACAGACGCTCTTTGAGGACTCCTTCCAGCAGGTGAGGAGGTGCTGGGGCCGCAGAGCCTGGGGAGGTGTGGAGCCGGCCCTTGCACCAGCCCGCAGGAACGCTTCCCCTTGCTTCTCCCCAGATCATGAACATGAAGCCGTACGACCTGCGGCGCCGCCTGTACATCATCATGCGAGGAGAGGAGGGCCTGGACTATGGTGGCATCGCTAGGTGAGTGCCGGACCACACGCCTGCTGCTGGGCGGGTCTGTGCCCTGCCTGCAGCGTGAATCCCTAAAGGACAGTGCAGGCAGGGGAGTCTGTTCGGCAGCTGCGCTTGGGGTACCTCGCCTTTCTGCAGCACCTGCTTGGGCAGAGGAGCCCAGGGGTGTTTGAATGGGAAACGGTGTGAGTTTTGGGAGTGGTGGAACGACCTAAAAGCATCACAGCAGCCTGTCCCTGGCACAGAGACCTGCTGGGGCTCTCCTGCAGCCCCCAGCGCTGAGTGCCAATGCCTGCTGCCCCTGAGGCGTGGAGGTGATGCGTCGAGCAGCCTCTTCTCCTCGCAGCCGACGGGCCCTGGTGTTTCCCGGGATGGTCGGTGCATTTCAAGGCAGATGTGGTGGGATGCAGTTGCTACAAGGATGCAGATGTACCCGAGGATGGTGTAACCGCGCAGCACGGGCTGTGTGTCAGCTGGAGGGTGGCCCCTGTGTCCCTGTCAGCTTCAGCCAGCTCGTTTGGAGCATCTGCCTTGTGCTGGGCTAATGCTTCCCCCTGCCGCTCTCACCTGCTCCTCCTTCGTGGTGCCGCTGCCCCCGGCTCTGGTGCAGGGGCTCCTGCTCTCCGCCTCTCTCTGTGTCCTGCCAGTGGTTTTACCCTATGGTAGGTTACGTCATGCTGTTCTACCACAGGGTAGAACCACGGACGGGATGCCGGGGCTGCCTCTGCGTCTGAGGACTCCCGTCTCCCTGCGCGGCTGGGGCAGCAAAGCCAGGATGGTACCCGTCCCACACTGCTCTGAGCTTGGTGTGGGGCTCCCGGGGGGAGCCTGTGTGGGGAGGCTCGAGGGGGTGTGTGCACAGCAGCGTGTGTGTGTACGTGTACGACAGCACGGGTGGGACTGAGAAGTGTGGTGCCTGTCGGGATCCCTGGTGCTCTGAGCGGGGTCTCTGGTAAACTGGGGTATTTCTTGCTGGTGTCTCCAGAAGCCCTTTACAAACCATGCAGAGCACCCCTGGAGCAGAGGACACCCTCGCCAAGGCGCACCAGGGCCCAATGCTTGCACTGTTGCCCCGAGGAGATGGGCACCTGGTGCTGCAGAGGCACGTGGCTGTCCCCTCTGCCGGGGTGCAGCCTCCCTGAGTGCCCCTGGCTCCTCGAGCCACTCGTCACCACGCTCCCCCTTCCTCTTGCCCCAGGGAGTGGTTCTTCCTCCTGTCCCACGAGGTGCTCAACCCCATGTACTGCCTCTTTGAGTATGCTGGCAAGAACAACTACTGCCTGCAGATCAACCCTGCCTCCTCCATCAACCCCGACCACCTCACCTACTTCCGCTTCATTGGCCGCTTCATCGCCATGGTAAGAGCCCGGGGTGACGGGGCGAGAGGGGTTGGGGGGGTGATGGGAGACAAGATGCTTCGTTTGTCCCCCACTACAGAGCAGGGGCCTTGCAGGGGACCAGCGTGGTCAGCGGGGCGAGGGGAAGCTCCGCGCCCATGGCTGCGCTGGGCTCTGTGGCTCTCTGAACCCGGACCCTAATGGCAGCCTGGGGCTGTGGCTGAGGTCCCCAGCACCGTGGGCGGCCCAGATGAGGTGCTCCCCTTGGCATGCCTTTTCCACCCCAGTGTCCCCGGGGCTGTAGGCTTGGTGGCTTTTTCCAGCCCAAGGCATGCCAAAGGGAGCACAGCACTGCACCGTCGTTGCTCCCCCTCCACACCTTTCTCGTCTGGGCCACCCGTGGTGCTGGGGACCTCAGCCCCAAGCTGCTGCAGGCTTTGTGGCTCTCCTCGGCTCAGCGCTGTCGCCCTCCTTGAGCTCCTTCTCACTCAGGTGTGGGTCCGTGGGAGGCAGGCCATTGACGGGGTGCTGTGGGGAAGGCTGTGGGGCGATGCCTTTTAAATACAGGGAATGGCCATGGGGCCAGAGGGGACCTGGTTTCCCAGGGGCTGTGTGGTGGGGATGGCTCCAGTTCTTTGGCTGCCACCCCAGGTGCTGTTGGGTCTGCAGCTCTGAGGACTATTTTTAGCCCCAGCGTTGTGAGATTTTCCAGCTGCCCAAGCCCCAGAGCGGCTCCTCCCGTTTGTCTCACATTCCCCAAGGCAAAGGTGCCATGGGTTGCCCGGCCCGGGGCTGCCAGGAGCTCCCCGAGCTCAAGGCAGGGTCCCTGGCTCACGGCCCCGCGAGGTGTGGATGGGAGGTGGCTGCGTGCTGCGCGGGTCCCTGCTCTGTCCTGCCTTGCCCTGCGCGTTGCAGGATACCAATAAAACCCCAGACTATTACTCACCGCTGGGCCGTTCTAGACAAGCGTCTGCATTATTTTTGGCTGCCTTTGCCTTGGGGCTCCTGGAAGCCAGGGATTCAGGGAAGCCGCAGCACAGCTCTGTTTAAACAAGTGCTCTTAATAGAGCTGCGAAGGGAGAAGGAGACGCGGTGGAATTTGTGGTGGGGAGGGGAGAGGGGCTGCAAGCGCACCCCACACCGGGCGAGCCACCCCCGGGCAGCACTGCTGGGGGGAGCCCGCTCCTTCCCCCCGCATTTGCCAGCCAGGAGTGAGTGCCGCAGCTCTGAGACCCCAGGAGTGATTCCCTTTTGCCCCGCGGCTGCCCCAGTGGTGGAGCATTGTCTTGCCCCTCATGTCTGTCCTGGGGTTCCCCATGACCTGGCGTCACCTCCCCACCACAGGCTCTGTATCATGGGAAGTTCATCGATACCGGCTTCACGCTGCCCTTCTACAAGCGGATGCTGAACAAACGGCCCACGCTGAAGGACCTGGAATCCATCGACCCTGAGTTTTACAACTCCATCGTCTGGACCAAGTGAGTTCCTCGCTCTCCCTCCCGGCCCAGGGCCTGTCCTGCTGCGGGGGAGGCAGCACTTCTCCCCACGGCCCTTCGCTGCTGCCAGGTGCCTCCATCAGAAATCACATCCCAGTGTCCTCCTACAGGGAGAACAGCCTGGAGGAGTGTGGCCTGGAGCTGTACTTCATCCAGGACATGGAGATCCTGGGCAAGGTGACCACCCACGAGCTGAAGGAGGGTGGCGAGAGCATCCGGGTGACAGAGGAGAACAAGGAGGAGTACATCATGTGAGTGGCTGTCTCAAGGCCCCTGCCGGGCGCCTACCCCCACTGGCTGCAGGGCAGTTCTGGGTGGGAACATGGGGTTTGGGACGTGGCCGCTTCCCTGGGCTACGTGGCCTGTGACAAGTATGGGCTGGCGCGGTCGGCTGAGCTCTGCTGCGGTCTGGCTTGCTGCTGGCTGGGCAGTTGCCAGTACTTTCAGGAAAGAGGAGAGGGGAGAGAGGGTGAGACTTCTCTCCCTGTCCCGTGGCTGCTCACCCTGCCTGTCCACGGCTGGGCTGCCTGGGGGCTGCCAGGGCCAACTCCCCCTGCTGATGGTAGGCTCTGGCCAGGGGACGTGGTTTGCACCCCTCGTTCCCCCGACAGCGCTGTCTGCTGCTCTTGGGTTCGGAGGTGGAAGAAACCCTCTAGTGGGAACTGAGGGGAGCCCTGGTGATTTGCAGGAGCCCCTCTCCCCCTCCCCACGCACCCCTTTGGCTCCCAGGGCCCTCCCCGCCGGCGGGAGGGATGGCAGGGGTTCCCTGTGCCGGGCCAGCGGCGCTGGCTGTCTGCCGACTGCCGTCTGCCTTCCCAGGCTGCTGACAGACTGGAGGTTCACACGGGGCGTGGAGGAGCAGACCAAGGCTTTCCTGGACGGCTTCAACGAGGTGGTGCCGCTGGAGTGGCTGCGGTACTTTGACGAGAAGGAGCTGGAGGTGAGCTGGTGCCTGTGCTGGGGTGGGGACACGGAGATACTGATCCTTCCCGCCCTTCCACAGGCTGCCCCAAGAATGGCACGTGGGTGACGGCAGAGCGCGCAGGCTCTGCTCACGCCCTCTGTCCCTCGCCTCTGCTCATGGGGGTACCCCTGCCCCAGGTGGTGGGGTCTGTGGGGTGGCTCGTTGGGTCCGTTAGCAAGAAAATGCCTTGTTGGAGGTGAGGAATTCCTCCCAGACACCCCCATTGCCCAGTGCTGGAGCCTGCGGCTCGTGCAGCTCAGCACTGGAGGAGTCAGTGCTTCCAAGCGTGGGTGCAGGGCCCCGTTTCTCTCCCCCTGCTGACCGTCCCCTGTCCCCAGCTGATGCTGTGCGGGATGCAGGAGATCGACATGAACGACTGGCAGAAGAACACCATCTACCGGCACTACACCAAGAACAGCAAACAGATCCAGTGGTTCTGGCAGGTCAGTCCCAGCACCGGCAGTGCCTCTGTCCTGTCCCCCAGCCCGGGGATTGTCCCCTGCCCAAGGCCCGGGGCAGGCAGGGCTGTCCCGGGACAGGCAGCCTCACCAGGCTGTCAGGAAGAACGAAATACAACCGCGAGCACGTGTTCAGCAGGAAGCATTTGGCTGTGGCTGGCAGAGGCCCCGGCGCTGCCATTGAGGACAGCAGGCAGCACTTAGTGGTCAGCGTGCTTCTAGCAATAGCTGCTGCTCTTGGGCAAGGTGACAGGAGGGGGTGACATGTAATAGCGCTGCGCCAGTTCAGGCGGCGCTGCTCCGGTCTGGCCAGGAGACAAAGGGGTCAGAAACGTCTCTGGAGGAGGGCAAGGCTGGGCAGAGCTGCTCCTTGTCCCTGAGGACACAGGACTGGAGGCGAGGGCTGGACCACGTGCCTGGTGGGCTGCACTGCCCCGGGCTGTGTCTGAGCCCGGAGGGCACGGTGTGTCCGTGGCAGGAGCCGTGCTGCAGGACGGTGCCCCAGGCCCGGCCAGGCTGCAGGTTTGGGGGTGACGGGGATCCCACTCTCCTGCCACGTTCTCGTCGTAGGTGGTTAAAGAGATGGACAACGAGAAGAGGATCCGGCTGTTGCAGTTTGTGACAGGGACCTGTCGCCTGCCCGTCGGGGGGTTCGCGGAGCTCATCGGTGCGTGTTCCTGGGTGCTCAGCTCGGGGAGGGGGGTCCTGGGGAAGCGAGTGGGGGCAGCGGCCATGTGTGGGGGCCGGTGGGTGGGACCTGGCTGCTGCGTCTGCGTCACAGAGTGCGAGGCAGCCCGCAGCATGTAGGCAGTGAAGCACGGCGATTAATCCGGTGGTGTGCTGTGCCCAGAGAAATTCCTTAGCCGTGAACGGTGCCACCGCAGTTAACTTTGTCAGTCCAGCTTGTAATCTCATTTTGAATGAGATTTGATTTTTGTGCGATGAAACCCCTTTTCCAGAAAACCACAGCATGGCATTATTCTGCTGTCATCCTTTAATTTGCTACTTTTTGGGGCCTCTACCAGCCTTTCCCTTACTTTCCTGGAATCAGTGTCAAGCTAACCAGCTAACTTAGACCACTCATTTATTCTTGCTGGCATATTAGCTTTTTTCCAGCCCCCTGGAACCTCTCCAGCATTCACAATCTGTTAAAAAGCGACCTCAGTGACTCAGACTTCCTGAGCCAGGTCCTTTAAAACTCTCGGATGGACCCACTCAGTCCTGCGGCTCTACGGATGAATAGGCTTTAGCACTTGCTGTTTAACCCTCCTGCTCAGAAGCCATGCTGTTGTCTCTCTGTGCTGTGAATATGCTTTCCAGCTTTCTCCATTCTTGCTTCTTGTACATCCTCTCTGCAAAGGGGTCAGAACAGGCGGTGACTGCTGCTGTGGATTTATGCCCCGATGTGTCTCTAGGGTCATTAGGGCGGGTGATGGTGCGATCTGCTGGCTAACGGCGTGTCGCAGGGTTTTCTTTTTCGGCTCCTGGTCGTGTAATGAGATTTGCTGTGCTCATAATTAACAGGCAGCAACGGGCCCCAGAAATTCTGCATCGATAAAGTTGGCAAAGAGACGTGGCTGCCTCGGAGCCATACATGGTAAGTCATTTCTCCTTGGCCCCGTTCGGAGCACACAGGGACAACCGCTGGCAGTCTCTGTGGGGCTGCGTGGGGCCCTGGGCGCCCTCTGTCCCCTCCACCCACGTTCCTGTGGGACGTAGCTGCTCTGCTGTTCCTGGCCGTGCGTCGTACTGCAGCTGCTGTGCGTGGCTGAGGCCGGAGGGGACCCCGCCGTGGGGAGGAGGATTGGGATTGCGGCGCTATTCACAGCCTCTGCTGTCTCTCCAGCTTTAACCGTCTGGACCTCCCTCCCTACAAGAGCTACGAACAGCTGAAGGAGAAGCTGCTTTATGCGATTGAGGAGACGGAAGGATTTGGACAGGAGTGATGGAGCTTTGGTGCTTTCCCAGGGCGGGGAGGGCCCTGGAGCGCTGCCGGACACGAGGTCCTGCCCGCCGGTGCCGGCGGAGCCCAGCGCCGAGCCCTCTCCGCAGGATGGTGCTCAGGCAGCTGCGGACGCTCTTGCTCTTGTTCCTGTGCGAGATCTGCACTGACACAGCCCCGGGGGAAACGGGTCCGCGTTTCCCTCCCCAAACAAATTTGAGGTGTGGCGGGGAGGTGGATGTAAATCCTGGCGCTGCTCAGCTCACGAGGGGCGCGGGGTGGCACGGAGGGGACGGGAGAAGCCCTGGGCCTTGGCAGGCAGTGTGCAGTGCACCGAGGCTCCCCGGTCCCCCATCGCCGGCACAGTTAACTTTGAGATCTGGTTTCGGCACAGGCTATTTTTTGCCCTTAGTCTTTTCTGCCTTTTCATGGCGTTTTAATACATGCAGGTGAGGAGGGTAAATGAAATGGCTCTCGAACCGACTCTCGGGTCACTTTTGGGCCTGATCCTGCACCTAGCAAAAGTAACAGAACCCCTCGTCGCTGCTGCTGGGGCTGATGCACCACATGAGGACCAGGATGGCCCCTTCCCACGCCAGACCCGTGTCCACTCGAACCTGGGGCCTGGCTGACCATGTCCATTGCGTGTTTTGATTTGCAAGTGTACGGCCCCTGTGCTGTTGTATTTAATATTTAAGTGGTGTGTTGCTCGGAGCTGGTGCTCCGCAGCAGCCTCGGGGGCTCCGATGACATTTGGCTTTGCTTGGTTCATGGGTTTGGCCCAAACTCCGTTTCCTCTGTCGCCGGCTGGGCTGGTGGCAGGAGCTCCCGGAGCTGCGGGTGAGGGCAGGATCAGGCCTCTGCCCCTTGCCTGTATGCCGCCTCCGCTGCTGTCCCTCCAGCGTGCATAGGGGGACGGACGGACGCGTGTGAGCGTTGGTGTACATAGCTGTACATAAAGGAAGTCTATGGATACAAGACACTGCAATAGCTTTTGACCGGCAACCGGATAGTTTTGTACTGCACCATCCTGCCTCAGCGACGCCGACTTCTTGTGCAATAAATGATAAGCAGCTGCCGAGGTCTGTGTCCCTGGTCGGTGTGTCGCGTGGGGGGACAGTCCCGCCCTGCAGTGCGGGGACTCGGCTGAAGGGCCGCCATGGGTGCCCAGAACTTGTCAGCGGCGTCATAAATAACATGTATTTTTTTCCATGCGCACAGTGCCCAGGAGCGTCAGGCTGGGCGCAGCACTCCTGCCTGCCTTCACCCAACCTATAATCACACGCCGCTAAAAATGTCTCCTGGACGCTTTGCCAGGGGTGGATCTGCCTCCCTGTGCCACCGTGTGGAACCCAGAGCAGCATTGGTGGAACCAAATCAGGTGAATGAGGCCCATGGCCACAGGCTGGCGGTGTTTAGTAAAAAAAAAAAAAAAAAATCCAACACAAGCAGAACTAAACAAACCCACTATTCGTATCACCGAGGAGCAGCCTGCATCCAGTAATTTTGCCATGACTTTGCTTTTCAGCAGCTGCTTTGGGTGGTTGATTCTTTGTGTGGGTTTGGGGTGGTTTGTTGTGGTTTTGTTGTTTTGTTTTTTTTTTTTAATAGTCTGTACTTGTGCCAGCTGTGGCACAGCCGGTGCCGGCCCAGTCCCAGAATAAATGCTTCAGTCGCTGTGGCGGGCTGCTGCCACTTTGCAGGCTCCTGGCACGAGTGCGCCGACACAGTGGCCGTGCCCACCTGGAGCTCTGGGCCTGGCCTGGGAGGTGGCAGGGGAATCGGTGGCATCTGGTGCCTGGGAGAGGCACGTCACCCTCTGTGCCATCTCCTAGGAGGTGCGGCAGCACACATCCATCCTGCTCCTTTGGCCCAGGAGGGCAGGGAGCAGCGACCTGCACTCCCTGTCCCTGTTGTCCTGGTGTGGGACAGCGATGGGGCACAGGACGGCAGGGTGTAGGTGTGGCTGTCCCCAAGATGCTGCACAAGGGAGGCTCCCCAGTGCGTCCCCGGTGTCGTGCCAGCACAAGAGGCCAGCCTGCTTCAGTGCCACCACAAATGTTTTAGCCACGAAGCCTGAGGAGCAAGACGTGGGCTGGCAGGGTGCTCTGTGCCCCCCCCCCAGCAGGCAGCAAAGCCGGTTCTGTCACCAGCAGAGCTGTGGAAGCTGCAACAGCACAACAGCAGCCATGTGCCACCTCCGCAACACCGACAGGCGACCAGGTACCCAGGGACTGTGCAAATAGGAACCAGATTAAACATACAGATGTCTGTGTTGCATGAAAATTGGCTAATTGTAATTAATTAGCCTCAAAGACTGCAAATGCATACACACACTGTGAGCCTGAGACGGCAATGACCTGATGCCTTATGGGAGGAAGGGAAGATGTTCATAGCGTGGTAGCACCATGCACCGCCTTCCCCCAGGATCGGAGCAGGATCCCATCTTCGCTCCCCTCTGTTTCCACCCCTGCAGAGCCTCACATGAGCCAGAAGTGCGGGGTTTTTTGTTTGGTTGTTTGTTTTTTTTTATAGTGTCAGGTAACAAACCAGTGAACCCTGATCCCGTCACTGGCCAGCTAGCAAAGACAGCAGAAAAGGAAACCACACCAAACCCCGCTCAGCACAAGGTACAGCTGGAAGAAAGCAGCCAGCAGTAGCAACAACCTCCTTCCACTTCACTCCGTGGTGCTTCCAGAACTCAGCACCTCCTCGGCTCAAAAATGAACCGATGTTAATAAACCAGCTCTCGCACTGTAAAATCTCAGTGTCGGGTAAGAGAAGTACCTAGCGTGAAGGCTAACACAGTGCGTGGTAGAAATCCTCAGCTGTTGGCCTGAACGGCCCCGAAGGAGCACTGGAAGAGTGCTGCACTAAAAAAACAAAATAAAAAAAAAATAATTTAAAGTTCCCCCTGGCTTTTACCTCTTCCCTGCCTACTGCCAAGACCCTACAGTAACTGCCTGTTGTGACAGCTGCCATTTTGAGAAGATCTATCCAGCCACCTTCTAATCAACACAAAAAGCAGATACCAAAGTAGAGGAATGCAGAGCACTGACCACTTCAACAAGAGAAAAGAACCCAGCAAAGTGATTTAGTTTACAAGATTTTTAATTTACAAATAAAAAACCTACACATTTTACTTTTTCTCCTTTTTCTCCTCTTTCTTGACATCACTCTTCTCCTTGTCTTTCTCCTTCTCGTCTTTTCTCTCCTTTTTACTTTCTTCTTTTTCCTGTCCTTCTTTCTTCTCTGCATCCCTGTTGGCAATCTTGTTGTTAATGAGGTTGTGCAGGGCAACCACGGAACGGATAAGAGAAGCCAGATAAACTACCACCATCTGGTCATTGGTCTTCAGATAAAAGGCCTTGACAAACTCTTGCAGGTTGACGTCTGGTAGCAGGTTGAAGACATCCTGCAGATGGTAGATGATCTGGTGATTGATGGGGAGCTTGCCCATGGCTACTTTCTCTAGGTAGCTCCTGATGTCCAGAAGCTTGGAGTTCAGTCCCTTCAAGCCATGGACCTGATTTGTGATCCGCTGGGACAGAGTGCCCACCGTTGTATCCTTGATATCTCTGAAACACGCACAACAAAGGATCAGCATTAGAACGTTACTCTGCATTCTCCTTAGTAGGTGGGCACGCTCGCTGCAGGGACCTTTCCAGCTTAAACAGAAAAGCAGTCTGAAGCACAGCTGAAGTACAACTGAAATGAATGCTCCAAGTCAAAGAATGCAAACAAACTGATGTATGTAACAACGTACATCTAAAATAGATCATTGTTGTACCCTGTGATGCCTGTATGTTCTCTCTGGAACAATACTTGTAACAACAGAGGGACAGACAGAATAAACAGGATTTCTGACTGGTGAAAAGGCAGTGTGGTTTGTACAGGGTGACCGCTCGCTTTTTGACTGGAGTTACAGACCCTCAACACCACTCCCATGCAGTCCTGCTCTGTGAGGTCCACAGCGGCTGGGGACAGTTCCAAACAATGCAATAATCTGCAGCTTTGATAGAACGAATGTGTAGTTTTCATCATCTCATCGGTGGGCAGTCCCACTTTTCACGAGCAATGAGTGAATATGCCAAGTGAGGCTGCTAAATGAATACGTTTTTAGAATTTAAGTAGCGTATTTAACAAGATGTGCACTTCCCTCGGGAAGCTGGCACTGGGAGATGCCAGATGGATCACGTTCACTGCTACGTTAAGTCGTACAAGAAGGCTTTCATGTCAAAGGCGCTTACCGTAGCAAGTGTTCAACACCAACTTCCTCCGCCTCCTCTGCTCCGATCTCACTGGTCACGTGCTCAAACGTCTTGGAGGTCGGAGTGCCATCCTTCGAGGGGCGAGGACAGAGGAGACACGGTCAGACCGAGCACACAGCTGACTGCGGGTGCAGAGGTGCAGCCAACTGCCCCGTACAGCTGTCTCACACACCAACAGCGGGACAACCCACACGTCACAGCGTAAGACTAACTGGTGCCTGTTTACAGGGTCAGGAAGAGGCCACGGGGCAAATTATGGCAAAACAGAGTATCAGGGGACTCAAGTACGCAGCTAAGGGCAGAAGTTTGTAAGTGAATCACAATGCCTTTTAAAAGCATAGAATTTTAGATAGAGTATGAGAAACTGTATTCGTGACCTGAGCAAAGTAGTTATAAACAGTCCACAAGAAATCAGAAAGGAAAGGCTCTAGTTGGATTTTCCTTGATTTAATTAGCATTACCAACTATCACAAGGCCAGAGTTGCTAACAATTTATTCTTTCTTGTGGTCTGTGTAATTTTCAATTAATGTATTTTGCTGGCCTACGTACTGGTGGGTAGAACAGAGAGTCTCACTAAGTATCATAATTATTTCTTTCCTGATACAACCTTACTACACTTAGGGATACCTTTTGCCATCCCGATATTTGCTCTCAGCCAGTTACACGTATATATGCAGGTCCAGAAAAAAAACCCAATCACATTAAAATTACAGTTTAGACACCGGTGATTAAGGAAGAGTTCTGAAAGATTCACAGGCTGAATTTCTGAGAATGAGTTTTACCCATGTGTTTTCAAAACCATTACCTGGACCAGCACACAGCTGTAAATAGAAAGCACGACTGGGACTGTCATGAATTCACAAAACCAAGAACAAATCCTGCAGATACAAGACCTGGGATACTTGCAGCAGCTTATTCGCCATACCGAGGGCCTCAGACAGGCACAGGATCAAATTTTTTTTACATACATCCAGAATGTAATTTAAATCAAAGAATTGCAAATGAAAAGCTAAAGCTGACTTACTACTGTATGTTATTTGTCTGCATGGTGCTGCGAGTCGTTAGTGAGTGTTGCTCACGCCTGACCTACCTACTCAGCACTGGCACAAATGAATAAGCACGCAATTACACACACCACCTCTGCAAACAGGCTGACGTGTCAAAGTGACAATCTGTGACTTTCTTCATGGCCACAGACATGACAGAAACAGGTAAGAAGCATTTAAATCAGACAACCGGAGCTGTGGAATTCCTTAGGTCAAACAGAAATGCACAGCTTTTCTTCCAAGAGCATCAGTGGATGAAAGCTTTAGTTACAAGGGCTTACGTTATGACTGGGATTTAAATTCTTTTTCAGCAGATTTTGGCTGCAAGTCACAGGCCCTCACTAGTGAATGCAACGTCCCACAGATAAAACGCAGCTATGTGCCACGCGATGTGCACCCTTCAGAAAATCCTCACAGCCATCTTTTAATGGAAACCCGTTTCACAGGAAAAGGCAGAGAGACTATTAAATACTCACATCATGAACTTCTTCAACCGAAATATAAGCTTCTGTGGGCAGCCCCAGGTCCTTTGGCTTCACGTCAATAATCACCAACACCTTACGGAAGAAGCAAACATTTCGGAAAACCAGGTTTCATTCAAAGACTAGAAAAAAAGTACCTAAGTCAGCTCTTTGCTGCACAGCAATGGTGTGCTGGCTGCTCAGAGGTGTTAACTTCAGGCACTGAGAAAAGACATCTACAGCTGTTTCAAAAGACTCTGATCTGAGGTCCTCAATCACTTTACGGCTACCAGGTCTTTCACATGCTATTATCACCAGTAACAAATGCGGGGGCCAAGGATTCCCAGCTCACCCATTTAGGAAGAGAGAGGGGAAAAATAACCAAAACAAAAAAATTGCCAGACTTACAGAGTTAGGACAGTATCTTTTCATCAGCTCATTGATGGCGATGTCGTTTTTGTGCAGTTTCGGGCCCGTGTGGTACCAACCAACTATTCTTTCTCTAGCTGAATAAAACCAGAAAGGATTCGACATCAGAGTCGCATGGTAAGACAACAGCAGAAAGATTTAGGCGGAGACTGAATTAGCAAATCAAGGGTGAAAATCTCACCCATGCAGAAGACGAGCGTAAAGGAGGGGGAAACGAATTACAGTAGGCAAGACGATGACATGGCTAGTGACAGTTTACTAATCGTACTTACTTATTGTAGCTTACTAATCACATATATAACTTTACTCCTAGGTTCTTAACTAATCTGGACATTTCATATGATTTATTAATTTTGCAGATATCAGGATGTGTCAGCTTGAAACTCTGACATCCAGAAATGCAAAAATTCTAGAAACATAAACTGTATCATGAGAATGACAGCTGGTCCCAGGGATAAGAAAATTCCTAGGAACTGAAGTTATGACTGAGCATTCAGCTCTGAAGTCTCAAACTGCAGTAAAGACACTTTCTAAAAAAGGTGGTGAAGAGCAATTAGAATCATTACTTATAAAATGTGAGTTTGTAATGTTTACATTCATAAAAAACTAATCTCAGGGCACATGTGCGTAGAATGGGTTACAGAGGAGAAAGCTTTGAAGTTCGTCAGAAATGATGGCGTTTTTGAAACCTGAATTATTCTGAAGATACAAAGCTGTTAAGACACTTGGGAAAACTAGCGAGGTATGAATTAATGTGTTAAGAACAGAAACTACTTGCACACATTAACCCATGGAAAACCATCAGTGAAAGTGAAGCTGTGCAAGGAATTAGCATGGAGCGGCTCCTTATGTGAGCAATTACCTCTCTACCTCACAATGAATTCACTTCCCTGTGCAGAGTCTTGGAAGTTTCCAGGAGCATATCCCTGACTGCACGACCGCCTCAACTTACCGTTGACCTTCTTAAACATTCCATACATGTTCTCCAGATAGTCATGGTCTAGAAACCACACAGTATCATCCTTGTCGTCCTCATCAAAAGGTACTGGGAATAAAACAAAAGATCAATATTTAAGAATCCAGCTTCCAGAATGAAAATGTTTATAGAAACAGCATGTTTTAGGGTATCTTTGGCTGCTAAAGGAGAGCGGACTTTAATCGGTTTTAGCTGTTCTGCAACACTACGCTGCACAAGGTGACCTACAGTGCCGGCCAGTTCTCCCAGGCCGAGGCCGTCGCATAATTACTAACAGTTTAAAAGGGAGGAATGAAGTGCAAAGCGTTCTGAGGGTTACCCTCGGTGGACAACATCAAGCATCGGAGAGGAATCCTCCCGCATACAGAAGTGACTCAACAGTGTGCGCAGACATTCGATATGATAAACTGAGTATCCCAGCAGACTTCACAGCTTGGTGATCAACAGCAGTCCATTTAGGGAAAAATTAGTTTTCCGTGTAGAACACGTCATCAGCACTTTATAGACTGCTAGAACATAACGAGGCACTTTAAGTAGGGATGATTTACCGTCGAGCACATGACTAGTTTATCAGTTAGCAGGTACACAGGGACACAGGCTCAGTTCTGAGAACAAAGACTGGTCTCAGCCTTTTAATTTATCGGTATAGTAAAAGCTTCATAGCTTTTATAGCTATAGCTTTAATAGCTTCAAAGCTACCAAAATGGCAAAAAAAATCTCTTTTCAACTCAGATGAGAAAAAGTTCCTCCAAAAGTTAGAAAAAAAAAAAAAATAGTCCACACTTGGGAGAAGAACTCCATATAAACTGTGAAACTCCATATATAAACTGAGGTAGTTTTGCTTTGTCACAGAGTAGCCCCACTGGGAATGAAATGATCCAACACAAACGGGTCAGCAAAAGCCATTCACTCAAGGAGTACTTTTACCATCACATGTAAGTATTTAAGAGAAAACTATTCCAAGAGTACTAAGAACTTTACTTAAGGAAAGAACTAGTATTTAACCGGACAGAATCTGAGGAAAAGATGTAAAGCTAAAACATGCATTAAATCTTTACACAAGATGTAACAGCTACATCAGCGCCGAGCGCTGCGATTTCGGCATGACATGTAGAGACGCTGATCCCTCAGCAGAGGTCAGCGAGTCCAATGCAGCAAAATATTCACCGCTCCCGAAACATTCCAGATTGCACAATTTAACAGGGAAGGTGCAGCGCAAGACTGTCTGGAATAGGTCTATTTTTGACAGCAGTTAGCATTTTTTGTTTGATATAGGCTGTTTTGTGGAGAGAAGAATCTGTGGTCTGGCCGGGTGGCTTAAAAAAAACCCCACAAACGCAATTAATCTATTAAATAATTCAGTAGGTTTGAACAAGGGCAGGACACCCAAACTCACCTGCAAAACTGTTGGACACATCTAGTATTTTTTTCTGCCACGAGCCCAGCAGCACACCGACGACTCGCTTCTGATTCCCAACCTTTCCTATTCTAAATGGAAAAGACTGTCAGTTCCGAGGACAAAAAAGCCTGATTCAGGAAAGAAGATATCAGTGGACAAGCTGTTTTGGCTAATTTCCGCAAGTTAAACAGTATGTGCGTTGGAATAGAAGAAAAGGCGTTATGATCGTTTTATTACTGATTGTTAATTTACATCTAGAAAAAGGCGTTTCGGTGCCATCAGGACCAAGCCTCGTAACCCAACGAAGCAGAATACGGTCCGATGCAGCTAACGAGGGGAACGTGACCCAAAATACGCACCGCTGCAGCCTCCCCACAGGACAATGGGCTATAAAAAAGTGAGTAAGCTCTTAAAACTGCTCGGTGTCATCCATGATTTGCTTTCACAGTGGCAGGCTTGTTCGCCTTGTCAGATTTTTTTTTTTTTTTAAACATTAAAACTGCTTGTCAATTGGCGCAATTAAGTTAAATTAGACACAAATTACACTAGGTGTTTAGAAGGATACGACCTGACCCCCTGCTCAGTGCAGCTTTAGGGGACTACCCCGCTTCTCCCCCGCTCGTGTTTTAAGGTGCAGGACGCTGTTTCCGAGCCCCCTCACAGCACCCGATCGCTCCCCACGCGCCTCCTGACGAGGAAAACAACGGCGGCGGCGGCGGGCCGGGGGTTCCGGCGGCTCCCGCAGGCCGCGCTCCCTCCGCCACCCGGGGATCGTGGCCCTCGGCACCGAACGCCGGGCCCGGGCCCGGCCCCACCGCTCCCCTCACGGCGCGGGGTCCCTTCCACCCCCATCTGCCCGCCCCGAGGCACAGCGCGCCGCTCCCCTCACGGCCCCGCTCCCCTCACGGCCCGGCCCGGCCCGTGGCCGTGACTCAGCGCCGCGACGGCGGCGCCGCCGCGCCCGCCCGGCCCCCACCTGTTGAAGTGGTCGACGACGCTGAGCAGCACCAGCGGGTGCACCACCACACGGTCCACCGCCAGCTCCGGCATGGCGACCGCCCGCCTCCGCTCTGCCGCCAGCCCGGCCCGACCGCCTGCCCGCACCAGGCCCGCTCCCCGCCGCACGGCCCGGCTCCCAGCCTACCCCGCTTCGGGGCGGGGCCACCGCCGCCATCTTTAAGAGGTCATCGTCAGCAAGACACCATCTTGGAGAGGTCGCGGGAGACGGATGCGCCGCCGCCATCTTGGGAAGGTAGAGTTCCGCTGTCGGCGGCGCGGCACCATCTTGGGGAAGTCGGTTCGCTCCGCCCGGAGGTGAGGGGCGGGCCGGCGGAGCAGGGAGGCGGGCAGCCGGTGAGAGGCCCTTCGCCTGGGGGGTCTCCGGGGGTGCTGGCCTCCTTTCTCCCTGTAGGGGAGATATCGGGATGGACACCCCCCCCCCCCCCAACTCGAGGGGGGGCGGCTGCGGGGCTGGTTCTTGTCAGCGGGGGTCTGAGGGAAGCGGACAGCCCCGCCGAGCCAAGTTCGGCCAAAGCCAGAGGGTCCTTGTCCACCTTCTGACTAAATGGCCTGCCATAGCGTTTGCCCCATAATCCTTCCAAGGGCGGAGGTGTCCGGGGTTGACCAGCCTTCCCCGGCTCCTTCCCCTGCTCTTGTGGAAGATGAGCGTGGCATTTGCCTTTTTCCAGTTGTCAGGAACGTCTCCTAATCACCATGACCTTTCAAAAAATGAGAGAGGGGCCTCAGAATGATGTCATAATCGTATCATCGCCACTAGACTGCAGGTTTAAAATGCAGGGGTGCTGTCCTCTCATCTTGATAGAGCGCTAATAGCACATACGGGGTGGTATCCTGCCCTGAGCAGTGCGCTCTGCCTTAGCTTCTGTGTCTGGTCTCTGCAACTTCGGGAGTTGTTGCACCTGGGCTGAAGAGCGCCGTCGCCTTGCCTCTCGTTCCAGAGCTTCGAGTAACTTCAGGGTTCCTACTACTGCAGTCATATAAGTCTGTAAATAAGCAGAAGTCTTTACTACCATCAGTGTTTGCTTTCTTCTGAGGGGACTGCGTTTGGCTAATTTGTTTTGTTTTGCAGGCAAATCTGCCATACTTAAGTCTCTCTTATTTTGTAAACGTTTTTCTTTTCTGAAGCACGGCTTTCCTCAATGTAAAGGAGAAACAGGCTCTGAACTAAGTTGAGTGCTCAGGCTAGTCTCTGTAAGAGGGTTTTTGCATGTCAAGAGTAGGACTGGTAGACACACAGCTTGGTTTTTGTACTTCTAGCAAGAAAATAGAACCCCCGAGGCTGTTATTCCTGAATATGGAGGAATTATTAACACAAGAAGTATTAGCAAAATTCTTGAGGATGGTCTCACTGTTTTTAAAACATTATGATATACCTTATTTTCTACACTTTTCCCACCTTATGTGTTTTTCACATATTTCTCAGGTCTCACCAAATGGCGGTATTCTGGGTGAAATCTAAAGTTCTGTGTTGCTGTTTAGCATCTTTTAATACTTGCTGGTTTCGGTAAAAGCAGCATTAATTGACAAACTCTACGAGAATTAGAGACCTCTTGTGGAGTTTTTAAGACGTTACATCCTTTAGTGTAGCTGCTTAAAAAAAAAATAAAAATCTGGTGGCGTTTTTAGAGGGTTTTTTTTCCAGCAGAGGGAGACATCTGACCGTGAAATTCAAATAGACCCACTATTCTTGTAGCTTGTTTTATCAATATACATATAAAACTCAATGTTCAAATTAACTAGTTCAATAAGTAATTTAGCTCATTGATTTTTGGGCATATCCTAAGTGCCATTACAAGCTACGGATATTTTAAATGCCATTACCTAATAGAAGGAATGTTTTAAGCACCTTTTATTGATTTTATTACTGCTTTATTTTGCTGTCTTGGTTTAAAATCATTTTAACCACTCTGTAATCAAGAAGAAATATATCGTTGGTGAAATACAGTCAATTTCCTAAAAACCTTTGACATCGTTAAATAAGGAATTACAGTTGTTAAATCATGTCAGGCAATAACCAAGGGACAGAAAAGATATAAAATTTGGTGCAGTGGGCCAGCATACCAGTAAGCTGTTTTGACCTTTGGCATTCAGACTCCGTATGTGACAATCGCACTTCAATTCTGGTCTTGCTGCTTACATCAGTCAGAAGAGATTTAAAATCTCAGCATGCCAGGAAGGTTGTGGAAGGATAACGGAGTATGATCTAGAAACAATTAAGGGGCATTTTAATGACCTGCTGTGACTTTTTGTTAAAATTACTCTCTAACTTAGCACGTTTGAAGTTTCATTTGCTGGATTGTATTGCTAGTAGTTTAGTGTATTGATGTTATACACAAAAGGAGTAAATTGAGTCTGCTCATAGGGGTTTCAGTTACTTCCCTTCCCAGCTCTTTTGACTTGAGAAGATTATCAGTATTATTGAGCTAATCATCTGGTAGATGTAGACTGGGAATACAGGCAATATGTTGCTTAATCAAAGAATTGAAAAGTAAGTAATGAATGTTGGTGCTCAATAAAAAACAGCTAATGAGTTGATTGCATTGATGGTTGATGTAATTTAACTGTAGAGTGGCAAACATCAATACTTATATATATGATTTGGCTCATGATTGCTGAGCTGAAACTCAAAGTTTAGAAGGGTTCTGCAGTAGGTGAGCACCTGGCAACTGACCTGAGTGGGGAGGGAGGGAGTTGTGTTTTGTTCTTTAAATGGAACAAGTGATTCCATCAGTAATTGTTGCGCTTTTAGTTTGTTGAAAACCAATCAAATAAAAACACCTCGCAAAATCTAAAAGCCCCACAAATCCCCAAACTTATATGTAACTGTTTTCAGTGATTTCAGAATAATTTCTGGATTGAAAAATAAGAATAAGTCATCATAAAGTAGTTTAAAAATCAAATTCATGGCTATAAATGTTAAAATGAGCTCTAGTCTTCCTTTAATAATGACCTTGATAACCTCAAGGGGGAAGTCAGCAGCAAAGAAATGTTGTGCTGCCTGCGGAAATGGACATCTGCTATGTTTGAGATAGCTATCCTGTTCATGTAGTATCAGTTATGACTGCATTTTACAAGAAGGTTCATTTGTAGAAAGTGAATGCTGTCTTGAATGGTGGAACCTGTAACTTCATTCTGAATTAACTTTTTGCCATTGTTCCCTTCCTTTTGATTTGTTAGGTGTTGTAGACTTTCTTCAAGTGCAAGGTTATACTTACTGGTGGCACAAAAGGATGTCTTTGTAGGCTTTTCTAAACCAAGATCTGCTACTGTCAGCTGCTGTGAAGCAGCAGGAAGAAAACTGTTGGTACCCAGACCCAGATTCTGCATACTTTCTACATCTTTTGTCATGTTCTGACCTCTTTTTCTGCCCTGGGGATCACACTTCAGGAATGTTGCGCCTTCCAGCAGGAATTAGTATTTATTTTTAAACTGTGACATAACTAGATGTTTAATTTCTGTGAAATGTCCTGTGCCATGTTTGGGCCTAGATCCTTATTAGATTGGTGACATGTTCTCTGGAAGGCCATCAAGCATGGCTTTGTGTGGAGTCTGCTTGCCAGCGGTTTTCTAATTTAACTAATGCTGCCCTACAAAATCACAAAAACACAGCTGAGGGACACTTTTAGTGGCCTTATCTCTTGCCTTCTCCTTTCAATCTGTCAATATTGGGGGTGGGGAGGCAGTGATGGAAACTTTTAATAGGGAAAAAAAACAAATGGAGGTAATTCTGTCGGCAGAATCACACAAGAGTCTGATCATCTACAGACTAGGGAAAGCATACATTTACTGAATACATTCAGCTTGTATTTCCAGGTGTTCTTTCCAATGACGAGAGTTAGAAACATAACAGTGCTTTAAGTGAAAATACCAGCATGCCACAATAACAACCTCAGTTCAATCAAGGCCATGAACTGAGCCTTGGATGGCTGTGCGGTAGGCTACACTCTCCACACTTACAGCCTGCTTTGTGTATAGCTCTTGATGTGTCTTTCTCCATCTTGTCCGAGAAGGTGCTGCTGTTTGCCTATCAGTAGCCTCTCCTTGGGAAGAAAGGTTTGATTATCCATGTCAATGAACCTCTCCCAGATTAAGAGGGTCCTCTACCTACCTAAAGGGCAGAGTGCATGAAGGAAGATCGCATAAGCAAGCAGATGGTGGGCTGCGGGCAGGGCAGGCTCAGGGTGTAGGGAGGAGGGGAGATCATGCAGAAGGCAGTAACACTTCAGTCTGATTCACTTCTTCTTTGTAGCTTTCCAGTGTCTGCTAGTGATAAGTGACATCCTTGGGACTTTAGGTACAAAAGATCCATGCAGCTGGGAAATACCAATGCCTGGTACTTTGGATCCTAATCCTAAATGACGCTTATTAATGTGCTTCTTTCATACTGGTTGTCTTTGTTTTTAAAGAAAAACCCTACTTAATTTTTCCTAGATTGGGGCAGGGGGAACTGAACAGTTAAAGAGACCATGTCCACTAACATGTATATTCATTGAGATGCCTTCTAAAATGTATTTAAAATCCAGTCAAGAGAAGCCAGGCTTTCTTTAGACCTGTTGATAGTTTGTCACATAATACCTTTGTGCTACCAGTTTGAACAGGAAATATAGTTATTTCCCTACAAATACGTTTAGCTTTGTCCAAATAACTGTAGTTTCCTGTTAAGATTTCCTTGGCCAGGGTGTGCCATAAACTATTTTAGAAGGAATGATGCTGCCTGGAATTGAACAAGGATAACGCAAGGCATGGAAGTAAAACAGAAAGCCACCACATTAATTCTAATTTGTTTTGGTTAAACTGTAGTTCAGTGAAATGCTGATGCTGTATACTCAATGCATGATGCCATAAAGAGTGTCCTTATCCAAACTGCAGTTTTCTTCTGAAGACTTCCAAATAACCGTTTTTTTTCCCCCAAATGTCTGTTCTAGAATGTAATCTCTAAAGCAAACTTTTAATTATAAATTGATCTGTTCACTCCATGATATGATCTTTAAATATTTGTGTTGTAGTAATTTATTTCTTTGTTTCCCTATAGGGTACTGTTGCTTGACTTAAAGATACACGTATAAGTAGAACTCATGCTATTTACCATTATTTGGCTATCTGTGAATATTGCTGTAGTTTCTGCCAATGAATTTAAAAACTTTTGTCCATACCTGTGGGTTAGCTGGTGACTCAAATAATCCTATTCTCCCTATAACAGTATCACAGTGGAACTTCAATGGATAATTTTCGGATGTAGAAACGTCGCTTTCTTTAGCTAAAAATGGTTTGTAGAAGTATTGTCAACATCTAACGTAAAATTATGGAAAAATCTGTCATGTTTTATATTGCACGCTTCTGATTTTGTTGCCCTGTCCAGACATCACAGGGTATAGAAATGGCAGAAAGATTTTAATTTTTGTTTTAATAACTAAGTCACTGACTCTAATTTTTATATTTCAATACAGAGATATTTACTTATTTTATTCCGGTACCCTTGGTACAAAATGATTTTTGAAAATAGTGGAAACAGTTAAAAAAAGAAAGCACAACAGGTTCTAGTCATACTCATTTTTCCACACCTTGAGGACTAGCAAATTCTTTAATATGAGATTTTATTTGTACAAAGCAAAACTTCAAAACCACTCAAAAGCTTTCTTATTAACTGCTGTCAGTCCTTTGATTTACAAGGGCAATAAAGATCTAGAGGGGGCACATTTATCATGGAGTTCAGCACACCAGGAGCCATTTTCTCAAGCGGTAAAGCCAAGTGATAAAATGAGTTCTTTTGTTCTATAACCAAGACGCATTCCCTATTTTTAAAAATGTGTGTGTTGGACTTCTTGGCTTGTAGTTTGGCTGTGTTCCTGTAATACATTTATAAATAATGAAAAATTGCTAACATGCAGATGCTGATGATGCATCTGGAAAAATAGACTGTCTGAAAGAAAGAAACTTACTTTCAGCTTTGGTTTATTTGCTAACTTTTTCTCCAGTGCTAATTCTTGTATGATTTTTTTTTTAATAGCACTTTTTAAACTAGAGGTGGTTTTTTGGTTTTGTTTGTTTTTTTTTTTTTTAAGTGATCATATACCTCTCTGCAAAACTGAAAGAATTCTGGTTAGGAATTAATATACATAATCTGTTTAAAATAAAGAGCCACGTTCCTAGGGTATAGTGCTCTTTTGCAAGCTTCAGTTGCTTCGTCTGTTTCTAAACTTGCATTTGAGTGACTGATGTTAGCAGATAGAAAAAATATATTTTATCTAGACCAAAATATTGATGGCTTGTATGGGCACTTCATTAACAGACATAGCTGTGTGGGAGGAACTGATTGCAAGAGTAAATATCCTTACATGTGAGCAAAGGGCTCAGAATCTGACTATAAACTGAATATTAAAAAAAGTGAATTCTGTTTTTTCCATATAAAAATTCTGCCATCTACAGTCTCTTCCTGGGAAAGAGATGAATTGCTGCTTTCACCAGTCAGCTGATGAAAGTTCTGTGAAGTCCAGTTATGCTCAGCTGTCTAGTGTTGTTGCACAGGCCCGTTTGAAATAGAACTAGGAGAACAGACTTGCAAAAAGTACTTTCTACTATAATCTTGCATATAATAATCATTAATTCTTAATCTAAAACTTTTTGTGAAGTTGCTCTTGATGTTTTGGCTTCAATTGGGCTGCTGTCGTAACACATGGAAGAGTGACTCTGAAAAAGGTCAGAGGCATTAAACCGTGTTCATATTTAAATCAGCACCACGCTATGGTGCCCATATAACTACAGCAGTGCTGTGGCAGTACCCATTTGTCCCGGAGTCATGCAATTGTGATGGATGGGCTTGGAAGGCATTTTGGACAATAGCTGTTTCTTTGGTTTTACTCTTGGTTTCTTTTAAAGACAGACCTTTAAGAAAAGCCATGCTATAAGCAGATTGCACTCATAGCAAAGTTATTGCATAGCTCTTGAATGTGGTGTTTCATGAACAAAAACACTGAACAAAAGGACCAAAGGTATATCTGGTCTGCTATACTTTCTTTGATGGTGGCCAGCAGCAGGTTTGTAGATAAGTGTTAGAACAGGGCAAACATACAGTGGTATTGTCAGAACAAGAAATGTAGAGCAACACAGATCTTGCTAAATCTATTTATTGATCCTAAGTAAACCCTCTTCAACTGTACAAGGTGTGTGTGGGATAAACAATTTTTCATTCACCGTATTCTATATTAAATAGTTTAATAGTAAGTAGGACTTGTACTGTTCATATGCCCATGAAACCATATTACTGAGAAATTTAAGAAAATGCTTCTTGTTGGCTTAGTTACTTATTCAGAAGGAAGCAGCTATTACAACAGCCAAAAGACCCCGCCATAACTGCTGCACTAGCTTATGGAAAACTCAAGTTTCGGTTGATCTATCATGGCAGTCATCTGTAGCATAGGGATTTTTCAGATCTCTTTGCTGTAATTTTATGTTGGCACTTGAAATTTAGCAAGAAAAGACTTAGTCTAGGAGGCCCACCATTTATGTATAGCTGTGTATGATGTTACTTCTGATACTTATATTGCAAAACCTTCAGTCTCTGATATTTAAGGTCAGAAATTATAAGTGTGTCGGTCTCTTTTTTTTTTTTTTTTTTTCCCTCTCCCTTTAACCCTGGGGCCTCTTATACTGTAGTGTCTTGAAAGATTCTAAAGCTTTGAGGGGAAAAAAAAATCAAAATACTTTATTTTATGAAGCAGTTTTGGGGTCAGTTTTTCTAAAATGAATGCTTTTATGTTGGATAGTTTAAAGACCATCTGTTAACTGAAACCAACCGTAAGTGAAGTTGCAGTTATGTTTCCTATTAGTCTTGTATCTTTCCTATTAGTCATGTATGAAAGAATACAGAGACATCCAACAGAACTCAAAACAAAAATTGAAAAAGCAGATGTTGAAACTGTTGGCTTGTTGCTTTTCTTTTACAGGAGCAAGTAATTATTAATGGATCACAAAAATACTATAAGACTAGTTTTGTAAACTGTTACCTAGAATCACAGCTAAGATGTATTTCTGATTATTGTACATTGCAGTTGAAAACTGGAGTATTTCACTTGGAGACACTGAAGAGGGTTTTAAAAAAATAGATCATGAATGTTATGTCTGGAAGCATACAATGAAAGATAAAATACAAAATTTTAAATAGTTATGCACCTCTAGTCTCTCAGGGCTCATTTATTATGTTGTCATGGTGAGCAAGGAATAAAAAAATAAAATAAAAAGGCTGTTCCTTGGGTAGTTGTGACTTATTGGTAGTTATCTTTTACAAGAGTTCCATGCTGACTTAAGTAAAGATCTCTGAGAAAAAAAACAAACTTTATTTTTCAAATAAATTCAGTAAGAGCTCACAGCCTTCCATGACACCACACTGAATTATTATTAGTGTACACTGCTGTGAGAATAACACTCACTGCTGTTTAACAACAATGTCTTTCCATGGAATTTCAGAAAGTCAGTAGGAAAATGAAAGGCAGAATTGAGTGCTGTAGCAGAATTAAACCAGTGCATCCTGAAGCCAAGATACTTTCATCGTTACTTCTGTAAGGAAGAAGAATTAACATGTACTGTATATGCAGGTCCATATGATTTGGTTGAAAAATTCTGAATGGCTTTTGTATGTTAAGCAGGAGGTCCTGTCTTGCCTGAATAAAATCTCCTTAAGTGTATTTCTTTCAGACTTTCTCTTTTTTTCATCCTTAACCTGCAGTCAAATATCAGGAATGTATGCAATTTTGTCTATGTAAAGCTTCGTTTGTCATGGAGAGGAGAGGTTAATTTTTTTGCTTACTTCTATCATGATGGAAGATAATGTGTTGCGCTTGGTAGATGATGGGATTAAAATAGCTGGGGATTAACAGCCTTGTCTAGGCTGTTCTGTGAAATTGCTCAAAAAGACTGCCCCAGCAATCTTCCCTGACTCTGAAATGCCACTGAGCAGGCTCTTGGATGCTTCCATGTTCCCTCATGTTCAGGTTCCGGAGGGCATCTAAACTCATGTGTACTAAATCTGTCCCACGTGAGTCATCCTGCTGCTGGAGGAATCTTGTGCGATTGCCTTGTGGTCAGGGCAGCAGATTGGTACAGACTATTCAGGATCTATGAGAAGGTGCCTCTGAGGTTTGTGAGTACACTTTGGGAGCTGAGCTGTTTCCTTGGGACACTGAATTTAGGAGACAAGAAAAAGGTCTGTCAAGTGTCACAATAATCATTGCAAGGGCACGGAATTACTGTTGTGAAGATTAAATCACTTCATTGCCCTCGTGAGCACAGCTATGGACAAACCCCCAAATTTTGTCTTTCTTACTTACTATCAATTCTTGGAGATAATATTTCAGAAAGCCCGGTTCTGAGAAACTTCAGTCTCTAGGCCTGAGGAGGTTATGCAAGCCACATCACAAACTTGGTGTTAGAGGGCACTAGGCTTGCTCGAACAGCAATGAAACGGGAGTTGATAGAAAGTGAGCACTGATGGGAAGACCTTCTGGTCTGGATACCTAAAGAGTCACCCAGATTTTGTATGGTTCTGTGTCAATAGCTTTTTGCCCTAAACATGATATATTCCACCAAAGACAGCCCTCCTTATTCTATCTTCTGGTACTGGTATCAAAGCCAGTTTAAGGCCCATCTGCCAAGGCGCTTGGGCAACTGATCTCAATGGAAGACTCTCCTACAATGAAAATCTTATGGAAGCACCATATAGCCAAATCATCCATATGGTGCCATCCACCTCTGTCATCCAACTGGTGTGGTCATCTCCAAGCACCTTGTTTGTCATAAGACTGGACGTGTGGAGAAGTTGATCTCAAGAGCAAAAGTCTTCTCGCAGATAGTGGTCTGCTGGTTATTGGGAACAACTCAATTCACTTGTCCCCAAGGGCTTTGAACACGAATGTTTAAACATGAAAGGAATATAGCACGCCTGGATTCCTCTGAATTCTTGTGACACCCAGGCCAAGGTGGTATGAACCATGCAGTAAATTAGCCTTGAAGGGGCTTTAACATGGCAAGGTTGATGTAGCTGATGTTTCTGTCTTGTTCTGCTACTGCTTTGCTGTATGGTTTAGACAAAGTCACTTTTTCATTCTGTTACAGCTGGCTCATTTAGAAAATGGAAAATTAGTTATACAGGTGTTGAGTTTTGACATTCTTCTAGTGGACATATTTTAGAAAGGTTGGTAGTAGTGATGGATGTAGTTTGTTCTTGTTTAAAGTGCTGAAATGATGTTACTGGCCTGAGGAATCACAAATTTGCTTTAAATGGCTTACTTTTGTGGGAGCAGCTGTTCATGTGAAAGATGAAATTCTGTTTCGTACTTTGCTTCTGAAGCAGCAAATGGTTGCTCCCTCTTTCACACATACACCAGTGTTTTTAATAGGATACTTTACCACCTCTACTGGTCCCAATACCTGATTTGTCACAACTTGAGCATGATGCAAAATCACACGTTCTTTCAGCAGACAAAAGTAGTTTTACACCAGTTCTCTGTAAACCTGATATAGAAAAATATGGAAAAAAATAAAATAAACCTCCTATGGTAACTGTTTTCTTTCAGAGAAACATGTATTTTAAGATAGCATTTACAAAGGCTTTATTGGTACTGCATTTCAGTCTTACATTTTAAGTTCCTGTTAGTTATGGAAACAGTTTTGAATTTACTTTATGTCAAGGCTTTCATATTAGGCAATTACAAATCATGTATAGCCTAGGTCTGCATTGAATAGACCAAATTTACTGCTCTCAGGGCTGTGCTGTGTTAATTATATTGTAATGAAACATCTATAATAGGGATGTTATGTTCATTTACCATACTTTCTCTAGAAAGATGATTTTCTTCTGTAGCTACAACTGACACTGTGGAACCAGGCTTATGGTTAAGCCCTGCTAGATGCCGCAGAGGGGCACTGGGACCCACAGCAGGTACATGCCTGGCATATCCCCTTTGGTCCCTGGTCAGCCTGGTGTGGGCTTCTCCCCTTGGATACTTCTCTCAAATATTCCCTCACCTGTGTGTCTTCTCCCCTTCAGCCCAAATTTGACTGCATATGCCCAACTTGATCGGTGGGAGACCAACCTAATCCAAGTTTTGGGAGAGAGATCCTTCTCCCTTTCACTTGCTCATCCCTTTCTTTTCCGTGTCGTTACAATTTCTGGAAAGTTTGCATCTCTGGGTAGAGATCACCAACTAGCTGAGTCAGTTTTGTTGAAGGGGTTATTGAAATACACACATGTTATTGAACGTATACCTGTACCCCTTCTACATGTCTCAAAAACTCTCATTTACTGTTAACAGCAGCAATTCTCAGATGCAGTGAATACTTTTTTTCAGATATTTAAGAACTTCTGTGCCATCTTACCTGTGTCAGGCTGTAGACAACTGTGTGGTTTGATATCGTTTGACATGTTTCTCATGTGTAGATTAAACACCAATATACATATATAAATATATTAGTAAGCCAGTAGGCTATTGCAAATAAAAATTGCCTTTTTCACTTGAGTCTGGCCAAATACTGGTTGAAACTATTACCATATAATCATGAAGAAAATGGGGTAATAATCTCATGATTTATTTTTTTAAAAGCCTTAATTATCATTATAATGTCTTTTAAAAGTGCATCTTGTTTGTACAGATATAAAAAAAATTCAAAACACATAGCATCTAAAGCTTGGTGTTTTTGGTATTACCCTGCTGTTGTTGTTAATGGTTCTGACTGGGTGTTGTGAACAGTTAGATGTAGGGACCTCTGCTTTCTAAAGGTAAATCTAACTGGTTGTATGGCTGTCTTTCTGTAGGTTTTTAATAGGTGATAATATTTAAATAGGACAGGCTTATATAGTACTTCTAGGACAGATGGATGTTTTAATCTCAAGAAATCCCACACCTCTTTGGAATCAAAATAGAAAGAATAGAGAATACAAAACACGCTTTTGTTTTGTCCTGCTTTGAATATCTGTTACTTTTTGTTTTTTCCTTGTTTTCATAAGAGTCCATTGAGGTAAGAGGAGAACGGGGGGTGTGTGTATATATGTATATAAATATTAGAGAATGGAAGACTGAAGTGTTTTGCAGAGGGGGCCTCTGTAATCAAAGGGCAAGAGTCATTTAAATATAGTGAGGGAAAACATTGTATAAGGTGAGATATAATCATTGAATGGTGAACTTTTAAATTGCTTTTGTAACTGATAAGCTTATTGGGTTTTGAGTGCGGGTTGCTTTTATTTTAATGGAAAACATTCTTTATTGGTGTTGCGTTGTGGGGACAACTACCCAAATGCTGTTTTCATATTAAAGCGTTATATGCTATGTTTGTTGGTGTAAAAATGCATAAGGTTTTACTAAAGATTACTTTCTCAGCTTATGTCGTTCTAGCTTATCCATTCTCAGATTCTGGTGATAGTCCTTTTAATTTCCCTCTGCTTGTATTGGATTCTAGAAAAGGTTAATTAGTTATCCACTGAGCTTGATAGAAGAAGAGGTTTTTTTTGTTTTTTTGTTTTTTTTTTTTTTTTTTTTTTCCTTTAGAATATAGTATTAAGAAATGTTCTATTGGGGTATGAAGGTAACACCACAAGGGGGTACTATAATTTTATCAAATTTGCCTTGGTAAGTTGTTTTATTAAGGTAAAGTGATTACAGCCTGCAGAGTTAATTTTAATATGCTAATACACCCCAGCAAGTTGGAAACTTAAATAAAATGATACAATTAATTTAAATTTATAGAAAGTAGAGAAGCTTAGTAAGGTCATCTGTATGTTATATTAAGATTGCATATAGGCTTACCAGATTTAAAAGTCAGTTTTCTTAGCAGCAAGCTTTAGAAGATTGCTGTGTGTACTTTATTGACCTTTGCATGAGGAAGTTAGTGTAGTTCTGCGAAAACTACATTCTATGAAAAGTCCGTTTTCATGTAATAAAAATAACCCTTTACTCTCCGCATATAAAAAGCTAATGTTCAAGATATATATGTTTTAACGGTTTTAACACCTGTATGAATGTGGAAATTTACTAGACTTTTTTTTTTAATTTGCAAAGGAACAATGCCTCCTCTGGTATTCTTGTAGTGAAGTAATTACTCTTGATTAAACTTTTTGATAAAATACATTAATATGACTTGCTGATGGGTACACGGGTGCAGGAATTGTGTTGTTCAGTTCTGGGAAGGAGTGGACATTGCTCTTTGTTTTTGAAGCAGAGAATATCAGCACTCTAAAATATCTGGTCTTTTGAACTTTTATGTCCTGCTTTGTGCAGATAATGCCTTCCTGAGCTCCAGAAGAATACAGTAGAAATGAATTTACCAGAAACAGGCTTTTTGAAAACCTTGCTGTTATATTTGGCTAGGGAAACTAAAAGTATAAAAACTGAAATGAAATAAAGAATGAGGGAACTAAACAAGAGTACAGCAAAACAGGAGTTATGGGAGACTAGTTCTAAGATTTTGTTTGTACGCAGGCTGTTGCTATTTGGCTGTTTTATCTATCTAGAGCAGAATTTATCTGAGCAGCATAACCGCTCCTGGCGCAGAGAAGCCATGATTTCAGGCTAGGGTCTCTGGATGCATCATGCAAGACGTGAAGCAGCAGCACCACCACCAGTAATACGGAAAGACTGGCAGAAGGTAGATGGGCATTAAATCCCAAAGGCTGCTGTGGGGGATATGAGAGGGGGAGGATGTAGGACTTAACAGTGGTCCTTGTTGTCTTTGGAGATTTTGATGAGGTCCACAGAGAGCCAAGTTAGAAAACAGGAAAGAAATAATGTGTCAGTAGAACATATGAGAAAAATATTTTCTCGTAATTTCTACAGAAGATAACTAATTTGTCATTCCTGTGATTCTGTTGAGTGAGTCTTACTTTCATTAGGAGGTTCCTGAGATCACTGTTTTCCCCCAGGATATGGAAAACCAGATCGTACAGCAACAAACCAGTCGAGAGGCTGGTTTGCCAGAGACAATAATTGGCAATGATGTAACAAAATGGGATTTTCCAAATGCTTTTAAAGATGTTTTCAGTGGCCATTTGCAGACTGTTATTAAGATCTACACATAGTATCTGTGCATATTGAAGGGTACACCGAACTGACAAGGTCAGTGTTGCAAACCTGCTATTGGTGCAAGGAGGTGGATGTATGAAACCCACAGTCATACACGGATTGAACCAGATTATTAGTAAAAACTGCCAGATTTCTTTTTTTTTTCTGAAATTCATGTAATGTACAAACCTCTGAGAAATATGGATTATAGCGACACTGTCCTTACATTTGGGACTCCCTCCTTTATTTTGTAAACCAAGCAAATCACCATTGCCCATACAATTTATTGAGTGCTCCCTATTGCTGAATTTTTGTCCCTGTGTGAGGAAATAAACAGATAATGTTGAGCATGGCTTTTTGGCACGGCGTATGGAATCTGACATTTTAGAAGGTCATAATATGAGTCAGCTTCTGCAGAAAACCGGTTCTGTTTTACTGTGATCACTGTTTATAACAGTTTACAGAGATTTGGCTTTTTTCTAAAAATTGCACACCAATGGAAAAGGAGTAGGTGAGAATTTTGCCTCTGATGGTAACAAAATGCTATTAATTCTTGTCATGGCTTTCTGTTGGTCATTCCTCGTCTTTGTGTTGAAGATGTGTCCAAGGAGCATCATCAGAACTTCATTAATGAAGTGGTCTGTCTTAGTGTTCTGCGTCTCCCACAACAAGAAAAGGAGGCTGGATTTAAGGACATTTGAGTATCAATAATTTGGTATGATTTCACTGGGTATGAGTTTTGTCCCATTTAGGAAGACTGCAAGCAAAATATGGTAAAATTGGGAGTTCTAATAATAAGAATGTTTATTCACAGAATCATTGAATGTAACTTTTTTCCAAGAAAAAACCAAATGAATGCATTCTAAATTGTATAATGAATTATTGGTATTAAAGTATCAAATTATATGCACAATTAAATTTTTATTAAATAAGAAATAATGTATGCAATATTATGATAATCTTCTAAAGTATAACAAGTTTTTAACTTGAACAACACCATGCACTGTGCCTCTGCTTCTCAGGGGACTAATTTTAAAAGTAAGGCATTCAGCAATTGAAAAGGAAATTACAAAATTAGTCACTTGAGTAATTTAAACATGCAAATAAGTATCCCAACTGTGTTGATACCAGATTTAGCTGAATTTACTAGGGCTGTTCAGACTTTACCATCCCAATTATTTCAGCTTTGTGTCAGACTTAAGAAAGCAGAAAGACAGAATTATCTGTTATAGAAGTTTCTTGTAGTACTGTATTACTGTACTCTATGTTCACTAATGCACTCACTGGCAAGAACTTATTCCAAGATTTTTTCCTCCTAATTATCAAAACAAAGGCAATCAGGACTGTTCTATCACTGCTTCTCATAAGAATACCAGAGATTTGAAAACACTTTGATTTTACTTGCTGAGCTGAGTGAAGTATGATGCCATGTATGTTCTGATAGAAGACAATACAGCATAACTGATTGAATTCCATGTGTTGGAGCCTCTTATGAATTCAGTAAAAATTTCCTGTAAGAATGATATGCCAGGTTGGGCCGTCTGTGTGTTGCAGGTTGAATATAACTTCCATAGGCGGTGTTGACTGTAAGCATGTCTCAAAGTAGAGTAGGTGGTTCATAATTGTTACTCTTCACTGTCTGTATCGTGTTGGTACTCAAACACCCTAGTGAGGGATCAGGACCCCACTGCTGTTTGGGTATAAACCAAATTTATTCCCCTGAAAAGCTTATATTCCACAAGGGATGGTGACAACGAACAGAAAGCAGGTGATGCTAACAGCACCATGAGCAATAGTTGTGCACACCTCGCCTGTCCACTGTGGATTTATTGCAAGCATTATGCTGGAGGGAGGAGGGTTTGGTCTGAAGAAGCAGAATGAGGTACATCTGTTATTTATGATGCTTCTGTGCCACAACTGTATTATAGGATAAGGTGAAAATACCCTACTTCAGAATTAATGTCTTTGGTGGAGTGAAGATAAAGAAAGGGTTATTAAGCATTGGAACGGGCTGCCCAGGGAAGTGGATGAGTCACCATCTCTGGAGGTATTTAAAAGATATGTAGATGTGGCGCTTAGGGACATGGTTTAGTGGTAGGCTTGGCAGTGCAAGGGTAATGGTTGGATTTGATGATCTTAAAGGTCTTTTCCATCCTAAATGATTCTATGATTCTATTTCAACAGTGAACAAAAAATAAAGGCAGGGCCCGTTATAAACTCATAACCTGTAAGTGAAGAAGTACCTTAAAAATGAACATGCGTAGTTTTGGTTTTTGTATAGAAAAGAGAGTAAGCAATAGGCAGAACTGCAAAGATGGATTTGTCGTGTTAAAAAAAAAAACAAACAAGAAAATTATTCTCGAGGCAACTTTTTACATGGGTAGAACTTGAGCAAGACTGCGTTTATCAAGGCTGTAGAGAGGGTTGTAGGAGTTATGATGTTATGTGATAAAGGCTTGGTCAAGAGCTGTAGTTGGATGGAAAGTCATGTCCTAATAATGTCAGGCAGGAAGAGTGTTAAGTTAGATTTCATGGAAGAAATAGTGAGGAAAAATGAAATGGGTAATGGCCAAATTAAGCCTAAACAATAGAAGATGGTGATCACTGTTGGTGACGGTGAGTCACAAGAAACAAGGAATGCCTGAAGGCAAAAACTGAAATATATGCTTTGGCAAAACTGTCTTTAGTTTTGTGGTTGGACACACACATGAAAGAAAGGGACTGTGATTTCATTTTGGACTGGGAGACAACGCAGGAGGGAGAGGGATGGAAGAGAGGCCTTGGTCTGAACGTAACAGTAAAATCATGCTTGAGAGTGAATTTGCTTAAGGAGAAGGTATATGGCTGAACCATTACAACTTTCTTGAACATTTTCAGCTGTGTCCAAGATCCATACACCCAGTGCATCAAGAAATGTCAGCGATGCAGCTGCAGCTCTCTGATTCTCTGCCTAGGATTATCCCAGTGCAGGGTGCAGCTGGCTGAGCTCTGGCTTCCCTCTGCTGTTTGGGGACAGACAACTCATTGTCCTATCATGCCTTTCCCAAGGAGACCTTCATGGTGGAGAAAACAGAACGGGCTTTGCCTCCTTTCTGTTGGCTGAGTGGCATCAATCAGGTGGACTAGGGCAATCATAGAATCATCCTTGTAGGCTGATCTGTTGTTCAGTTGTCTATTCTAGGTTTGCTGTGATAATTGTGAGTTTGGCAATACTCTGCCTTTCATTGTTATGTTTAGATAATGATTTTTTTTTTCTCAGAACCATCTCCTTTTGTGATATTTGCTTTGACATTAAAACATATCTGGCTACCATGAAAATATAAATATATTTTAGAAATCTTATCTATAAGAAACTAGTTAAACCCTGTGAGAGGAACGATGATGAAAATAAATGCATGACCCAATTGCACATGCAGGACTGTTTTCAGACTAGTATTAATCTTAAAAGAATGTTAATACAAAACGTTAAGATAAGAAATCAGAGACCAGTCTCCACTTACATAAAGTCCAGGAGCTCCCTGCTGAGCTTTGCTCAACCAGCAGGTGTAGAAGTTATGTTATCAAATTGATTTAGTCCTCATTATTGGCATTTGGATGAGCATTCAGAGGATGTATGATTTTTTTTTTTAAAGGTATTTTAGTGATAAAAGGCTGACAGTCAAGCAGATATTTCTTCTTATTTTTGGCATAACTTTTTACATTTTTCCCCCAGGAACTGTACATAACAACCACATTTTCCACATATGTGTAGAAATGGAAATAATCTTTGCAGCTATGGATGCTACTTATTATTAGTTGAAAGTAAAGATGCACATAGGGCTTCTGCTCTATAAAGAAGGTGAGAAAACAAATAAGAACAAGTGTTAATTCATGTACACAGAATTTGCGTCTGCACAGCAGGTGAAAATGCTACATTAATGCTGGAAATATCTGTCCTGCTGTGTAGTTTTCCTTCCTTTTTATTGCTGCAGTGTTTGGTCTCGTATGAATGCACCATACTTATTTGCATGTTATCACGACAGATTCCTCTTTGTTTCTAGTTATCCATATAAAGAGATAGATACTCCACACTAACTCAATAAAGTATTCAAATGAAATACTATATTAAAAATATCTTGGGTTTCATAGTGCAGTGTATATATACATAAATATTATTTTTAGTCTAGGTTATTAATTGCACACAAAAATGCTAAATAAAAACAATGTTGTTAAAATGTAATGTCAAACACTTCTAATTATGGAAATCTCAGAAGCAGGGTTCAGTCAGAATCTCCACAAGACTAAATTGAAAATTATCTAGACTGTGTGACTCAAAGCATCTAGCACTGTTGAGCACTCTATGTGTAAAACCAAATCCCGTTAACTTAGTATCTGAAAACACACAGCACATTGGAAACGACACCCCCTTTTAGCAGGCTAGAGGCCAGTGTCTGTGACCCAAGGTCACGCTGCCATCGGGTGTTTCAGGTGTGTGATGCTTATGTGTCTTCCCACCAGTTTTCAGTTGGGTTATTCTATTTTATTTTCCAAAGAAGGGAGACTAGTCTTGTGGTGGTCCTGAGGTCGGTCGCAGACTTGCGGCGTGCCTCTCCTGGTGCCTCAGGTGGTGCTCTCCATCCCTCTGGAATGTTTTCAGTCTGCACTTACATTGCAGGCATCGAGGGCAGGGTCTTGCTCTGGGTTTCCAAGGGACCTAACAAACGGAGCTGATTGTAAATCCACCATTTGTTATAAAATACACATAATACTATATTATTTTATATGCAAGTTTATTCAAGAATTGGATACAAAGATCTCTGTGGACAATGCTTCATTTTGTTTGTGTCCAAATTACTAGCTATTTTAAGTCTTTGTGTATGAATAATAGTGAAATCTTGGAAATGTGTGTTCCAGGGATTTACTCTGTTCTGGTTCTCTGTTGGATCTGCAGTCGTCTTGTCTTAAGATACATGTTGTGGAAATAATTCCCCCTTTTTTTTTTCTCCTGTGATAATAACAAGAAAAAGAACATACAAAATTCTAATTAATTTAATAATTCAGTCTTGCCATCCACACAAATCCCCGGTTAAAGCTTGTTATTCAGGAGGAACTGGATGTGATACGTGTCATGCTTTGTTTTGGTCTGTATATTTCCCCACCTATTTTATTGATGCTATGTTATCCTCTGAAAGGGTCAAACAAAGGCAGTGTATAAAGGGGAATAATTTTTTTTTTTTTAAAGGGAAATAAGTGCAGTAAGTGGAAGAAGGCCGAAAGCACATAAAAAAAACCAAGCATCACATCAGTCATTTTAAGTTACTCTTCCAGACTGCTTTATGTGGCACTCACATTTTTCCAGTGTATTTTTTTGATAATGCTTTATGTATTTGACACAGCAGGTACTTGGGATTTGTACTTTTGTATACGTGAATTACAAAATGGGCTTTTTATTTAAAATTGGTATTTTTACACTGTTTTATGCAGCAAAGTGGTGAATTGGTGTACTAGTACTTCAAACTGGCAGGTCAGTAAAGCGTAGTTATAGTCAGAACATTGACTATAAAAGTGACATCATGGAATCCTCGTTCTTTTTCAATGATTCCAGCAAAGTTGCAGTTTACAAGCTAAAATCTGATTTTTATTCCACCCCTCCCCTCCTTACATTCTTCTGTTAACTGCAGGTTCTGGTCTCGTGTTATCATCAGTAATACGGGCTCTACAGTCAGAGCTTAGAAAATGCTTCCGTTTATGGTGTGAGGCAGGCAGGCTTCAGTTCGTACTTCTCTATATGTATTGCCACTGCAGAGGGAAAAAGAACAGAAACTTCTTTTAATTACTGTAAACAAAAATGATGTGTACAGAAGAAGCAAGGGCTTTTTTCATATTGGTACTTCCCTATTCATGGGAAGTACTTCCCTACCCCTCTCATAATGGGAATTTCAAAAATATGGTAAGGCCATGTTTATAAGCAAGCAGTGTGACAAAACCTGCCCGAGGGTAAAAAGATCATTGCATTGCATTGCAAAGAGCTCACGTTGCATTGCAAGGAACAGGGGCAGGGTGGTTGGAAGTCCTCTGAAGAGCTGTCCAAGACCTTGGCTTCTGGTTGGGATCCTTTTCCTCAGTTTCCTGATGCGAAGTACTCAGCGTGATCTGCTGCCAGAGAATTTCCTTGGCTTTGTGCAACTTCCCTGGTGCCATAGGTGTTGGTAAGTTAAAATAGTGCTAGACTGCTCCAAGATATATCTGGGACTAAGCCTGCAGTCCTATTCCAACATACAGGATCCACAGGCATTTTTCCTATCCAGGCCTTATTGAGCCAAGCTGAAAATGTATGCTGGTATTTTAAAGTACTTGGAGTGCTTTACAGAGTAATTAGTTTAATGAGAAGAGTGGAGATAAATGAAGCAGCATGTGGGTGCTCGGTTATAGCTCAAATGTAAAGAAAAATTACACACTGAAGGATGGAGATGCAGCTATAGCTTCTTAAGAAGCCTGCTGTATGTTTTTATTTTTAAAAAAGAGGACTGTTATAAACTTAAGTGAAATTAATCTTACGAGCAGAAAAAAGTGAATTGTGTGCATTCATGCTCATCTTTCATTTTACTGTGTGCTGCAAGGTTGGTCACAAACCTAGAAATACCTGAATTTTTCTATGCTTTCTTCTGTAGAATGCTTTGGGGAACAGTGTGCAAATGTAACTCCTTACAGTGAATGAAACTAAAGAACTTCAGTCTCCAGGTCTGCTGTCCCACACATTGCCAAGTTGTACCCGTTACTTGTACAACTTCTTTGTCATATCCTGTTGGTCTTTGGGAATTTACGTTATAACTGCTCAAAAGAACAGTGCAGTTTGAATGTATACAAGTGGCTTCCTTTGTGGTGTTCCCCTATGAATATTTACATTGAAATATTCATTCTAAGAGCATGAGGTAGCAATACCTCCTGTGAGGTTTGCATCTTCTGTTTCCCGGGGAAGGAAGGAAATTTCCTTGCTGCAGGGAAAATGGAAAGCAGTCTCCCATCAGGTGTGTTATTTTGGGGCTGGTGTGATGGATGCAGGAGTAGTCTCGAGTACTCTCCCCCTCCCATTTTTTAATGACCCAAGTGGTCTGAGAAATCTCTTGCATGTGTCAGGGCATGATACACTCGTTCAGTGAAACATCTTGAGTGGCTTTGTGCACGCAGGACATGGTGAGCACTGTATTGGTGCTGGCTGGGGGAGTCTGCAAACGCTGTGCTGCGTCTCAAGACTTAGCTTTGTTTGTGGTTACTGGCCTGCCAGAGGCAGAACTGTGCCAAAATAACACTGAAATGAGCTGACTGGCATTGCAGCAGGTGATTGTAGTAGTCTTTGGGTCTATGTATAATCTTCATTTTGCTTGTTGTGTTCTCAGCATTTTAGAAACGTCCATCTTTCAGGTCTTCAATACAGAATAAAATATTTAATAATTTAATTAGAAGTTAATATTAGGTCTAGAAATGAAAGTAGTCTGGATCCTAAGGAGAAAACTTCGTGTCTGCAGACACTATCAATACCAGCTCTTTAAAGCTGAGCTGGCTCTTGGCTGCACAGGTGACCTTGGGGCATCCCTGCAGCTCTGAGTCAGCGAGGAGACTTTGGATTCCTCTCTAGGTTGGTTCTGGAGCTTTTACTGGGCAGCAAAAATGTTACTCAGAAAACTTGTAGTTTAATGAAGTTGTTCTGCAAAGAATGAGTTAGATGAGTTAGCTTTCAAAATATGTGCTTGTTCCTCTACTAACCTAAAAAGTCTATTTTTTGTTCCCCGATGTCACGGGGCCAAACTTTCTCTCTTCATTGACTTTAGAAAGAAGACTGTGATTGTGATACTCCGTTGGATGCATTGAGAACTGTGTAATTAGCAGGTGAAGGCATCATTTAATAGCTTGTCTTCATAAATTTATTTTCCCTTCTTCTGGAAAAAAGTGTCGATATTTTAAGCATTTTTAACTGTTCCTGCTTATTTTTTTTGCTTCCTTTTATGACATAAAAATTCAGTTTGCTGGTTCATTTTGAGCCTGACTGGAAGGGTAAGTTTGTTTATTTTGGCAGCTTAGTTGTAGATCGGCCAAGAGGAAAATGAAAAACTGTAGCCTGTAGGCATTCTGCATGCGCTTATCTAAGTACTGCTGGAGCAGGGATAACCGTCTCTTTCATAGTGGAGAATCCACTCTGTGCAGGAAAAAAGGCTGGGGAGAAGCCTCCCTTATTTATATTTTCCTCTTTTTGCTTGTTTACTGTATCAATTTTGCAAGGCGTCTTGAATGTGACAGGTCTGTTGTCGGTATTGGCAGTGGCATAGACACACCTACAAACAGTAAGCTGAGGATACAGTCTAAAGTACTTTTGCCAAACAGGTTTAAATCAATATATTAAATATTTGTTTTTTTCTTCTCCTAATGTTTTGAAAATAACTTGAGACTGTATATCTGCTGTTTGAGTATTAATCTAGCAGTGAATCAGAAAACAATAATAATTTATGTAGGCTCCTTTTTTGGTGTTATAACTCAAAAAAGGGCATGCATTCCAACAGATTGGGCACAGCTGGCTGGTACCCTCAAGACTCTGCTCTGTAATCACAGTCAAGGACAGGCGTTGGCGGGTGTTATTGCTGCGATCCCACACATCTCACAAATTCTACCGGTCCTGTCAATACCCAGATGGGACATCTGAAGGATGCAGAGGGAGCCTTGCTGCCACCTCTGACTCCATGAAACCTCTCTGCTGAAGCATCCTCTGCATCCTGTTTTTCTGTGGGTGACACAAGTGCCATCATCAGTCACCAAAGTGTAGAGCTTAGCACTTGGGAGCTGACAGGTAAGTTAGGGATGGCTAATTCCTGCTTTAATACATTTGTAACATCTGGACTGTGCACTACACAACCATACTGATGTGAGATACTGAATAGCTGTATTTTACAAATCCTGTAATGCTCACTCTTAATTTGCTTTTACAAAGTGCAGGGAAAGACAGCATTATCATCTATTTCCCCTTAAAACATTTTAAAGATCTGTATTTATGAACTTTCCAACAAGTTTTATTTCTTTGCGTTGTGCTTTATGTGCTGTTTATCCTGGGAGATGTGGGAATTTTTTTCTTACGAGGGATGATAAACATGCAAAATGCTAATTCATTAGCAGTTGCTGAAAGTTCAAATACTATTGCTGTTCTGTTAAAAAAAAAAAATTCTAGTGAGGTAGGGAGAAGAAACTAGATTGAAAAAGTAGTGAGCGACCTATGTGTTTGGTGGTGGGTTTTTTTTTGTTTAAATATTCCTTGCTAAAAGGCATCTACCTTATCCTCTGAGGACGTGGGTATTGTTTTTATGTCAGTTCTTCCACAAATAAACTATTCTTTCTGTTATTCTAATCATACATGTACACTAAAGCCTAATAAAATTCTTCCTTATGTTGCTGAGAGAAAAACCGCGTTCTTTTGTTTTGGGAAGGCCGGCGGCTGTGGCTCTGGTGGATTAGCAGATGAGAAGCTCATTCCAGAGAAACAGCTCTTTCAGGAAAATTACTTTGACAGAAAACTCTAATTCATGTGACTAGAATTCACATGCTTTAAAAGTAATTATGGTGACTGGCTTCAGTTAAAAATAAATACGTAAACCAAATCCAACAGTAGATTTGGCTTTTGCTTGGAAGCCTTCCCCTGGCTGCAGGTCTGTCCTGCTGCTGGGGAGAGTGGGGTAAATGTTGGGGGAGGAGGAGTTACTGATGGGGGGGTGAGAAGCCTTTATTGCTGGGAAAACAAAGTCATCCCTCTCCTTTTAGCTTGAGCTCTGACTTTCAGGAGCCAGGAACGTGAGCTGCCTCGCCACGGAGGTGCTGTGTCTTGTGGCCATGCCGCAGGGAGGCTGCGGCTTGGTAAACATCAGTCTGGAGCTGCGTAGTTTAACACATCTGCTCCTAAGGAACAGTACAAGGGGACATTAAGGAAACTGGGCATTAAGATACCGAATTCTGCTGGTAGCAAGTGGCTGTGTGCCAGACCGGCCGCTGGTGGCATCACCTGCAGGACAACCCTGTGGCTGGTACCTGGTGTGCCCCACTTTTGGGTGGAGGCGGCCAGACTGGCAGCACAATTCCTCAGTTCCCAATAATGGAAGAAAGTGTCTGTATTTTCTTGATGTGTCTTTAAATCATTAAATAGTCTTTGGGCAGGAAAGGGGAACAAAACCTCTAGAAATGATGCTTTTGATGGCCTTTCTTTTGTGGCCAGTACTGAGCATCATTTCCCCCCCTTCTTTTTGTCCTAATAACCAATTCAAATTGTGGATTTAATGCCGCTTTGCTACTGTAAGTTGTGTGCCCGAGGCAGCACCTTTCCACTGACTCATGTTTTTCCACTCTTAACGCGTGTGCAGGGGGAGTGAAGAAGACTGAGGGTGTGCTGGGCTTCTGTGCCAGCCTGGGCGGACCTGACTGAAGGAAAAACAGTTTTACTATATCTTATTTGGGACTAATCCTAATTGTATTTCCTTATGCTGTTGAAGTGCATTTCTCTCCCTCCTGCCTCTGATCCTATTGCAACAGAAATCACAGATCATGATTAAATAAAAGCAAAATCTGTCTGTGGCATTTGATTCACGTGTGCCATGGCGACAGCTGGATGGGGCGGGAGTTTCTTTGTGTGTGCTTTCTTATAAAAGTTTGGGAAAAATCAATTTGCAGAATTGGGATGACTCCTGGTGCAGAATTCACCTGTAAACCAGGCATGCCGCCGTGGTTAACTGGCTCAGGGTTGGTGATGGGCAGGGGAGAGGTGAGGTGGCACGGGCACCTCATGTGCGGTGCCACCGGAGCATCGTCATCCTGCCCAGTCCCGGACAGGGATGTCCCGGTGCTGGAGCCCACTGAGCATAAAGGACAGTGGTGGGGGTGTCCCCAGGGCTTAATGCAGGTAGGCTGGGTGTGCCAAATGGTACTGGTGCACAGCGGGTGCTCCCCCTGGCCAAGCCCGGCTGGTGATGCCCGAGCCTCGCCGGGTGAGGAATGCACCCAGCAGATTTCCCCCAAAGGAAACATGAGGAAAACATCTTGTTTTAAGAGAGACATTTAATATGTTTTTCATATTTGGAAAGCAGTTAATGTTTTGGAATGTCCTTTTGCTCCCTGGCCAGCACGATTAATATTACTTTTGATCTTTCTTTTTTTGAAAAAAAATTTAGATTAAAAGTGATTTATCTGCAATGAAAGCAACAGCAATTACTTACTCTGTATTAATGTTTAAAGTTGCTTTCTTTTAAACATTATTTTTGGGAGGGCAAAAGTTCTTAAAAATAAACATGGTTCACATTATTTTTAGATTAAAATACTTTATGGAAGGAGAGCTGAATTTTAGTGTTTGAGCAGTAAACCAGGAAGTCAAGACTTTGGGGAAAACACAGATGTAGAAAGGCCGAGCAAAAAAATGTGCTTTCAACTGACTCAAGCTAATTGCACAGAGTGCCTAACGAGGGTGCTTCTGTTATTGTGCCCAGGTGTGTGTGTTTGCTGCCTTGCTGTGCTGCCAGCCCTGCTCTAGGGCATGGCTGGCTGTGCCGTGCTGTGGGGGGACGTACCGGCTGGTGGGCACAGGCAGGGATTAGGCGCAGGGCTTGACCAGAGTGGGGAGGGATGCACGCAGCCATCACACATGGGAAAGCTTTGCCTGTTCAACTGGTTTTGTAAAGCGTTGATAAAAGCTTCCCTCAGCAGCGTGTCATCATGTGTTTTATATAAGATTATAAGTTAAGGGTCAAGTAATTCAGAATGTGCTTGAAAAAGTGTGTCAGTTATTTTTGTAGCTTTTTTGCCTGTGAAGCCGAAAGCTTCATCTGCCTGGTCCTCAATGTTGAAGTTGGGCTGGGAACCACCTAATGGCTAAACACAGCTCAAGGTCGCACAGTGGAGATCATGGCATTTTAATAGTTATTAACTGTACCATGTCCCTTCCAGAGCCAGAAACAGGTGTGATGTCCTGACGCCGGGGATGATCCCTTTCTGCCCCGAGGGAATGGCGGGCTGCAAACCTGGGCCAATTCCTGCACCCAAAACAGGCGGCTGCTGGGGCTGAGCATCACTTGCTCCGTGTGTCTGGCTGGGATGTTGCTTGTGCCTGGCTGCGTTGGAGGGGGGGAGTGAAAAGCCTGCTTTGGTTCTTTATTTACTTATTTTTCTCACTTTTGAATTTTTAATGGTTATTTCAGCTTGTACCTTAACTGTGGGAGAGGTAATAACTGGCAATCTGTCACCTTTGCAAGGGGTTTCGGATGCTCAGGTGAAAACTGCTGGTGTGGAAGGGTGAAGGCAGCAGCCATTGTCCCTTACGGGCAAAGAGATTACACTGGTGTTAGAGCCACTGAGGTTCTGGCCCAACTTTTGCCCAATTTTGGTACTAATTTTGTACTTATTTTTATGTATTTGATTTTTCATAACTTTTTTGAGATAATAGGTGGGGATTTTGTTTGATATTGTTATAGTTTTATTTTAAGACTAAAATCTACCTTACATGAATACATATTATTTTTGAGACCATTTTTATGTGATGAATTCTGGTAGACAAGAGTCTTTTTTACCCAGGAGTAAGTTTTCTACAAATGCACTTCCAGAATGCATTGAGGCACTTATTCAGATTGATATTTTCCATAAGAACGCAATTAAAAGCCAGTAAACATTTCTAGTACTCAGTCATCCTGCTGCCCAGGGCTTGCAGAGGAGTGCCGTGGTGCACGTGAGTTACTCAGGATGGGTCTGCCTTCAGACAATGACCGTTGCAAACACTTCTGATTACTTATAAACTTAAGTATTATATGTAAACAGGCTTCAATTAGTTAAAATTGCATTTAATTTAAAATCGCAATCATAAGTAAATTCTATTGCAGGAGAAAATGCGATTTTTAGAGAAAAAAACTTAATTACATTAAAGTAATATTTCAATCTCTTTTGCATCAAGCTGTGATCAGTAAATGCTTGTTCTGTGGAAAATCTTAACACAATGAGCTTGTGCTCTGTATGTCCCATTAATGAGGCAAATCACAGTTGCCAAGATTTTGTATTGTTACTATGTGAAATATTCACGAGAAATATTCAGATTTAGTTAAAAATCAGATATGTTCCACAGATGTGATTTGTTGTAAAAGTGGGTGAAAATTGCCCTGGGTTGCCCTTTATAGCCAGCCTGGCGCGGGCAGCAGATGGGAGCTCTGGCTGTGGCACTTGGGAGCTTTGTGGCCAGTTAGGTACGAGCCCATCCACAGCTGCAGAGCAAAGGGTGGGCAGTGGCTCACATGAGGAAATCTGCCCCACTACTTTCCGCATTGTGCCCATATCGTCGGCATGAGCGTGTTTCTCCTGTGCCACTTGCACGGGAGCCCAGAGACCAGAAGTGTCTCCTGGGCAGTCAAAGGCAGGCAAAGGTCCATCTGGGCAGTGAGCAGAGTCCTACGGACTGGGATGCATTAAGTTTGGATTTTTGCATTTTCTTCTAATTGCATTCTGCCACTGGCTATGCCATGTCTAATTAATAATAATGTATTAAAAAAAAAAAAGACTAACCTATTTTGCCCATAATGCATGAATAAGCTAAAAGGATAACCCCAAGTTACTTCTTCCCTACTTATAGAAAATAGAACTGAGTTTTTCATTTTGTATTAAGACCTTTCTGGTATGATAGTGCGTTATATACCACATACATGATTTTCAAAGGAAACATGGTTTATCCTTCTCATTTGATTAAAGTCTGGGATGAGTAACAGAGACTTCCTTTTACTTACACCTTCCATTATGGTCCTACAGAAGCCATTTAGGTGGAAATATTGCAATGGTCTGATTATCATGAAAAATCACCCATGTTATTTTCAGCCTTAAAAGCTCAAAGCGATGTATATCCACCCAAGCTGGGCCAGACACCTGAAACTGGTTCTGCAGGACTCATGCGCGTATTAAATCCCATGGAGCAGACCTCTCCTGCTGGCAGTCTCCTGGCATCGCCTCTTTCCCAGGGTTTGCTGGGGGATGGCAGGGTGACTGTGGCTGCAGGGGGGAAGCGGGGCTGGGAATGACCCACCTTTCCCTCCTCAGTCCCAGGGTTTAGTTCTGACTAAAGAATGTGAATTGTTTGGATGCGGCTGCACCAAAAGCTCAGTGCAACACAAGCCCCCCCCCCCCCCCCAAAAAAAAAAAAAAAGATTTAAACTTGAAACTGATTTTTAGTTAATCCCTTCTGCAAAAACATGCCTAAAGACATCTTTTACATTTCTGAAGCCTGTGTGTGTTATAGTAAATAAAAGTCCATTATTTCTTGTTTTAATATATTAATAATCTTTCAGGAGTTGATACAAAACCATTATTGTTTTAATGTCTTTCAGTGTTTCAGTAACTGATAGCTTGCTTTAGTTCTTTAAAGCTGAAATTTTTCTTGCCTGGTGTCTGTTCAAATATTTCTTTAAATAATTCAGTTGTCTGGATTTCTGGATTTTAGTGTGAAAATAATGTCTCTTTTAAATGCCTCCTTTGTGCATAGTCAAAACCCCCAAAACTGTTGAAGCTGGAATTCAAATTCAGTAGATGATATGATCATTGTTGAAGAAGGAAGAAAGCAGAAGCCGGTTTTGTGGAAAACAAGACCAGTAGTTTTAAATACATGGGTATTTCAAGCTGGAGTATTTGTGGATGAGTACTGGAGTAATTCTAAGTTGGAAGTTTTTCTGTGATACACATTTGATTAAAAGACAGAGGGCCTGTGTATAGACATAGTCACCAGTGGTTCTGTGTCCTGGTGTGTGGGCTGTTGGAGCAAAGCCAGGGATTTCCTGCTTCCTGTTGCCTGCGCCGGGATTGTCATCGTCCCCAGCCGGGTCTCAGGGCTGTGTGGGGCTGATGTGGCTGGACCTCAGCGTGGCACTGGGTGGAGGAACGCCTTGCTCCCGCACTCCGCCACTTCTTTCCCATGCTGGAAGACCATCGTATGGCAACTCCTTTGGGTTATTTTACTTTGCTATACTGCAGACAATACCTATCTATACAAAGTGGTGACAAGATGGACAATACAGGTTAAAATAAGTATTCTATAAACGGCACAGTGTGTGCAACATCTACGTAAGTATTTTCTTTGTCCTTTTTGTCCTGCTCTGTCCCTTATGGCAGAGCTTAGTGTGGCGGTGCTGGGCAGGGTTGCTCTTTCCACTTGGATCTCCTCCGCTCGGTTTCTTGTTCTCGGCATTAGATAGGACCCTTGTCATGGCGCTGTTGACAGCCTTGGCCAGCTGACGTGTCATTGCTGGGCTCAGGATGGACTCGATCCCGGTTGGGGCTCTCCATGCTGCTTTTGTTCTGGATGCATGAGCTCAGTCTTGAGTGAACGAGTTTATCATATCCTCTGTCATGGCTGATGCAATTAGGGTTTTTTGGTCTTATTAGCACTGTATGATGAAAGGATGTGGCAGAGCATGCCCATTTCTTAAGCCATTACTCATTTCTGGGTATTGAATAGTCCATGACTCACTCATGTGTCGCTCTGTGACACCATTCTTTACTTGCAAGGCTGCTCTGTTGAACATCTGCTGATTTTGATTTGCCCCCTTGAAACTGCTTTGGCACGAGGTCATCCAGGATGAGCATATCAATCAGCAGCTTGTTCGGATACAGGATAAGTTTTCTTGTTGTGGGTGATGTTGTGCAGTGCTCTCCAAACTCAACCTCTAGACTATGGCAGAGATGTTTCCTGGTTGAATCATTATTTTGTGCCATCACCATTGCATACCTGATCTCCCAGTGTGGTTAGCCCTTGTTATCAACGTGAGATTAGCTAGCAGAGTGTTTTGATTAATGCAAGCAACTCCTGCAGGGTAACATTTTCTGTTTCAGGATGCTGAGAGTCTAAACCTTCAGGCTTGTCCACTTTGATACAGTTTTTCTTCTTTTCATTTTTAGTGTACAAAACATAACTCATAATGAGTTTACGTCGCTCAAACTACCCTATTCCTAAAGGAGAAGATCCTGTTATCTGTCTGTTGCATAATAACCAATATTATAACCATCACTTCAAAAATCCTCTGTGTTTAGGAATGCTTGTGCTATTTCAGAAGAGATGTTCTGCCTCTCATGCTGCTCACCCACCTGGGGCTTGTTTCTGTTATGCTTAGGGGTTCCTCTCTTGTCACAGTCTTCACTGCTTTGCACTCCAGATGCAGTAGGTTCAAGATTTTTTTTTATAATCAGAAATGTTAGACTATTTTTATTGAACCTGCATAAATACATCCAGTATTTCCTACATTCCAGTTTTCTGTCTTAAGTCTATATTGTCAGATCTGGAGTGCGAATACAATTAGGTATCAGGACAGTTCTCTGAAGAATAGTCTACAAATTTCTGTCCTTCCTGAAGTGTCTCGAAGTTTGCCAGTTGGCTCCTCCGATATTGTTTTTTTTAATTATACATGTCCTCACTCTTTGCAGGCAGGGAGTTCACTGGTTCCTCCCTAAGTGCTTTGGCACCACAGATGTCACACTTGTGCTTCAAATCTACAGTGAGCTAAAAAATATATCCTTGAGAGCGCTAAGAGTTGTGAACACTAAATAAGAGCAGCAATAGCAGAGATATAGGAAACTGATGTTGTGGCTCCAAGTTTTAAATTCAGTGACCATTCTGGTAAAATACCTTAGACTTATTAGATACAAAAAGATAGAATCATAGAATCTTCATGGTTGGAAAGGACCTTTGAGATCGAGTCCAGCCAAACAACCTACAATCTCTGCCACTAGAGCATGCCCTGAAGTGCCACATCTAGATGTTTCTTAAACACCTCTAGGGATGGTGACTCAACCTGCCTGACCACTCGTTCAGTAAAGTAATTCTTCCTAATATCTAATCTAAACCTCCCCTGCCGCAGCTTCAGCCCATTTCCTCTGGTCCTGTCATTACTCACCTGGGAGAAGAGACCAGCACCCCCCTCTCTACACCCTCCTTTCAGGTAGTTGTAGAGGGCAATGAGGTCTCCCCTCAGCCTCCTCTTCTCCAAGCTAAACATGCCCAGCTCCCTCAGCCTCTCCTCATACGACCTGGTCTCCAGACCCCTCACCAGCCTGGTAGCTCTCCTCTGGACACGCTCCAGCGCCTCAATGTCCCTCTTGTACAGCGGGGCCCAGAACTGAACACAGCACTGGAGGTGAGGCCTCACTAGCGCCGAGTACAGAGGCACCATCACTTCCCTGCTCCTGCTGGCCACACTATTCCTGATACAAGCCAGAATGCTGTTGGCCTTCTTGGCCACCTGGGCACACTGCTGGCTCACATTAACCTGGCGGGCCACCAGCACCCCCAGGTCCTTTTCTGCTGGGCAGCTTTCCAGCCACTCTGCCCCAAGCCTGTAGCGTTGCTTGGGGTTGTTGTGACCAAAATGCAGGACCCGGCACTTGGCCTTATTAAACCTCATACAGTTGGCCTTGGCCCATCGATCCAGCCTGTCCAGGTCCCGCTGTAGAGCCTTCCTACCCTCAAGCAGATCAACTCTCCCACCTAGTTTGGTGTCGTCTGCAGACTTACTGAGGGTGCACTCAATCCCCTCATCCAGATCATTGATAAAGATATTAAACAAAACCGGCCCCAAAACTGAGCCCTGAGGGACACCACTGGTGACCGGCTGCCAAGAGGATTTCACCCCATTGATCACAACTCTCTGGGCATGGCCATCCAGCCAGTTTTTAACCCAGCGAAGATTATACTTGTCTATGCCATGATTCGCCAGCTTCTCCAGGAGAATTCTGTGGGGGACGGTGTCAAAGGCCTTACCAAAGTCCAGACAGACAATGTCCACAGCCTTCCCCGCATCCAGAAGGTGGGTCACATGGTCATAGAAAGAGATCAGCTTGATTAAGCAGGACCTCCCTTTCCTAAACCCATGCTGGCTGGCCCTGATCCCTTGGCTGCCCTGCGTTTGCTGTGAGAGCTCACTCAAGATGATCCTCTCCATGATCTTTCCTGGTACCGAGGTCAGGCAGACAGGCCTGTAGTTTCCCGGATCCTCCTTCTGACCCTTCTTGTAGATGGGCGTTACATTAGCCACCCTGCAGTCATCTGGTACCTCTCCTGTTGACCAAGATTGTTGATAAATGATGGAGAGAGATGCTACATAACCACACAAACCTGTCAGACTTGAATGTGGATGATGGTGGTTACCATGCTGGCTCACGAGCTGTAGAAACTTGAAATAGGTTGTGAGACTGTTGTCTTGAATTTGGTAAAAACATACTATTTGTGAGTGGCAAAATTATCTGAATGAAATGTCAGTGAAATCTACTCATCTTCCTAGGAATATGCTCCATTTCCAGAAAAAGGAAATGAGACCCTTTTTTGTAAAGTTTGGAAACAGCTTCTTTTTAGTGGTCCCTGTATAAATCCAGACCCCCTGCGTCAATGTGTGTGCATTTCTACATGATCCTCTCCCAATGTGCAGGGAAGCACGTGAGATGTGTGCTGCAAAGAGCAAGAAGGACCGGATGGGTGGTAGGTGGTAAGACATGTGTGGTCCATGTTGATGGCTGTGCTGGAACATCCATCTCACGCAACTTTTGCTTTTATTCCACCAAGGTCACTACTTTACACCCCTTAAAGCGGCCACAAGTATGTGTCCTCTGTCATTAAGGTCAGGCTAGTGTAATGTTGGATGAACCTCTACTTTGAAGGTAGAAGGAGAAGGAAACTTTTCTTACAAGGTAATATAATGGTACAGCACCCAGGTTTGATAAGTTACAAATAGCTTTTGGGATGCTGGGTTGTGGTCAGTATTTCTGAATATGGTGAATATAAGTGGTGAATATATGGTGAATATATGGTGAATGGTGAATATAAGTGGTGAATATAAGTTATGTGGTTCAGTGATTTTAAGAATGGTTATTGCCACTATGCTTGGGTGTGAAAATATACCTTCTGTCGCACACAATACCTTTATGAAGTATATAAACAGAGTTTTTCATCTGCTTTCCATTTACTGTTACATTTTGTTGTCTTTGCCATGGGCATTTAAAACTGAGATGTTCTAAAGAGCCCTGCATGAAATTTTAAAGAGACTGGACCTTTCATCTGCGCAACAGCAGGACACCAGATAGATGAACAAGAAAGAAAGAGAAATTGTTTTTGAAGCAAGAGAAAAAAAAATAACAGTAGAAGCAATTATTTTATCAAAGGTTTATATTCTTTCTTGTTTTTTAAAGACCTTTCCTCAGCTGAAGTTGGCTACCTTCTTATATATGTTTGATTTGTGGTTTTCACAAGGTCCAAATGAAAAATGTCAGCTGGAAGATGTGTATTGTTAATGAGCAATCACAATGGCACCAGTGATTTCAGTGAATTTTGGTGCTCAGAGAATTGCAAAACTCCAGTCTTCAATCCTCAAAACAGGCACACATTTCTCTTTCATATCTCAGCCTGTTGACTATGGACAGACCTTTTCAAAAAGTAAGGATGGAGTTACGTCTTTGTTTGTCATGTTCTTGCTTGTAGTGAAATAAATTGTGTTCCTTATGATAAGGAGCTAGATTATGATCCATCAATCCCCTCTTTCAGGCCATTAAGCAGTAATCTCCACTTGCGTTGCTTTGGCTTGTATTGGTGACCTGACTGTGAGAAGATCAATATTGCATTGCTGGTTCCAGGTCCTTTCAACTCACTGCCGGTTTTGATTAGTTGCCCTTCTGAATTATCTGAACTATCTACTGAGCCCATTGCTTCTTACCCTGCTGGGAGATGCTCCCCCTGTGGTGATGGAAGCTCCTGCTGGAGCTCCAGCTGGAGCAGGGTGGCACTGACTTGCTCCAGACATGCAGGTGAAATAGCTCCAGTTTTAATTGTGATGTGTTCAGGTGGGAAAGAAAATAAAATTCCTCTCCTTGTACATTTATTGTATGACAAGCTGGGAACAAACTGCAAATATTGCTGGGTTCTCCCAGAACTGACTTGGAGCAGAAGAAGGATTTAAGGAGAGGGCGAAGCTACCAGCTGTGACAGCACAGAGTTGCAGGGAGGAAAGTAACATACAGGGCTGGGAGCAAGAGCTTGGCTGTTCTTCACTTGGATGCTAATGCTAAAAACATTATTCTGGAGGAGCTAGTTGTCCAGAACATGCAGGACTTAAGATACGCTGTTGGATGGCTTATTTAAGGATGAGGAAAACTTGGAGAAATGTAAAATATGAATAAACATATCTCGTATTCCTCAATTGCAAATATATATACCTTGTATTAATTGAATAGGGCAAATGGGCAGAGAAGCGTCTTTGTACTGCCAATAAATATTGAGGCTGGGATCTTGTTTGAATTAAGATGATGTCTGCTGGGTGAAAGAGATCTACAGAGATATATAAGGCCAAAGCTTCCAGCAGTCCATACTGTCTTTACTGAAAAGTATATTTATATCTTCCAGACTAGTAATTAATCACTCAGTAGGATTTTTTTGGAACGTGCATTCACAGAAGATCTTTTTGTACTGCCAGGAACCACAAAGCATGGGCACAATTAAAACACTGATTTAATTTATTACGTAGAGGCATGGAATGGGAATGTTTTAAGCAATGTTGACAGGCCAGGATTTCAGAACCACCTATTTTTTTTTAAATAGAAAACAAATGCTGCTCCTTACAAAAATTAAATTACATTAATAGCAGCTTTCTAATACATTACTGAGAAAGAAAATAAAGTTTTGGCATTAATTAAGATGTGAAGAAATAGTATAATTTTTAAAGAGAATACATTTCAAAGTTGTCTATTTATAAAAATAAAAGATACTGTCTTTGTTGAAATGCACTTTAAAAGCATGTGGCTCTTCTGAAAAATTAAAAATAATCACTGAGAAGTTCTCGTATTCTGATAGTTTCCTCTTTAGTTAATCTTGGGATTCTCCTCCACTCTGGTGCCTTCACATGCTATTGATACCACTGATGGGGACTTGCAGAAACAAGACTTGGACCGTGATCAGTCCATGGGCAGACGGGGTGGTGGGACACTGCCTGCGGCCTTCTGTGCTCTGTAGGTACATACCCATGGTCTGCCCTTTGGGGCAAAAAAGCATCTGTTTGACCATAGATTCATAAGATATCATCTGTGTGTACGTCTACAGCTGCCCACTTTCATGGGGTCCCCGCACTGTTTTACTGTGCGTGTTTGAAGGAGAGGGTCCGCAGCGTTGGAGAACTTGGAAGGAGTGGAGGGCTGTTTCTTTCTATTTCAGCACAAGGAAGTGCCTGTGTGGGTTTGCATGTGCTTCTGCACACCAACAGCTCGTGAGGACTCTTCACAGCTTCACAGTTAAGAAAAACATGCAAGAGTTCAGGGTCTGATCTGGTCACCCTGGCCTGTCTTGTGCAAATGCAGAAAAGAATACAGCATCCAAAGTGAAACTTCTGTCTTGCTCCTGTTGTTTGTATGTTATTTAAATGAAGCCATTCTTCTTTATTAAAAAAAAAATAATAAATTAGTAAAATCTGATGCAGCAAAACATGTACATCCCAGCAGCAAAAGATACTTTTTCTGCAGTAGAAGTTCCTGAGATCCACCCATTTCCTTCTCATGGTTATGACTTTTATTTTTGTTTCTTCCTCTGCTTCAAATGCGAAACATAAAGGTCTCATCAAGGAGTAGGGTTATGCAGGAGATAAGTTAATTACAGCTTAATTTGCTTGGATTCAACTGGGGCAACTCAAATATTTTAAATGTAGAATATAACTTTTAATGTTTTTGTGGTCTTGATGGTTTTAATGTTCTGGAAAATTACATTGTACTGAAACATCAGATGAGTTGAGGTCACAGCTTGGGGCAGGGCTGCACAGTGAGTTATCACCAGACTTGTGTCACCACCATCTATCATAAAAAAAGCCTATTTGCTATCTGGCCCTTTGGTAAACTACCATAGTATAATCTGAACACCATTTATTGAGAAGGTGGACAGCCCTGGATAAGAATAATTCTTTTCTTTTAAGAGTTCTTGATTGTATTTCCCCTTACTCATGGATACCTGCACGTGATCTCAGCAGTAGATGTCATCTCACACTTTTTTCTGCATCTGGGGTCCATCGTGCATCGTCATGCCCCTTGGTCATGGAGTGGTGGCCTGGTCTGCTGCACATTGCAGGGGGTAGATGCCAGCAATGCTCAGTGTGTGGTGACATGTAGGATGGTGACATGGCATGGGAATGGTGAGAAATGCCGTGTTTTTCTTCTGGAGATGCTTGTAGATGTATGATGAGGTGTAAGGCCAGGTGTGCCTGTCTGCTCTCCATGAAATGCCTCTCAGGGCAAGACAGGAGTTGGATCGTCTCTGCGAATTCATGGTATTTCTGTGTTGTGCAAAGAGTAGCAGCACTTAAATGTGTAAAGGATGCCTAGCTTTCCCAGTCTGCAATGTTTTCTGTTTTTCTAAGAGATATTGCTCTTCTGCCTGCATATGCAAAGAGAAGATGAGACAAATTCTAGAGAAGCTATTACTCAACTTTTCATTTGACATTGTGCACATATCCTCCTTTCCAGTTTGAGAAATACCATTCATTTTGAAAGCTATTATCATGTGTCATCTTAGTGATCTGTGAATTAATAGGAATGCGCTTCGATTTACAGTCATTTGCATGACCTTAATAAAGTTTAAAATAATTGTGTGATCATTGCTTTGAGACATTGATACATGTGTGTGTTGTGGAGACTGTTTTCTCTTTGACTGAGTAGTTTGTCACTTTTAGCATGACTTAGAGAAATCTGCTGGTGCGGCCCTTTCATGAGGGCCTGGAGAATGCTAGGGGATTAGGGGTTGTATGATCTCTCTTTGCCTCTGGAATATTGTCCATTTCTTTGGCTAACACTTGGAGAAGGGCGCTGAAATGGATGCGGTGAAAATCCATGAGGGTGATTAAATAAGTGGAAAATTTATCTTATGGTGACAGATCAAAAAGAAAAAAAATCAAGCCTCTTATGTTATCAAAAAGGCACTTAAGAGGTGACTTGAATATGGTCAATAAGTGCCCACGCAGGCAAAAGAAATTTGAGACTAGAGAGTTCTTAAAACTAGCTGAAAAAAAATATAATGACACTTAGTGAATTGAATTAAAGGTAGACAAAAATTTCACTAGAAATAGTGTACGTGTTAATCAAGCAAGCTGATTAATCACTGGAACAGCTTAATGGCCATTATGGTGAATATTTTAAAATCAAGATTCGATGACTTTCCAAAAGCTGCAGTTCAAGTGCAACTATTGATCTTTAAACTGGAAGTAATACAGAAAATTCCGGTGACCTATATTATGCAAAGTGTCAGATCAAATCATAATGCTATCTCAAGTTCTATGAATTAACAAGGCACTTTTGTTTCTGAATAAACATGACCTCTAATAATTTCCTGTTTCTTGAATAATTCTGCAGTCTTACCATCCAGTAGTTTTTGATATGACATTTTATTCCATCACCATGAATTGTCTGAATGTGGAATTTCTTCAGTGATGATCCAAAGTATAGAAAATAAATGATAATGCAATAAGCTGTTAGAAAAATATATTAAAAAAAATAATCCTTGGTGTTTCTGCCTTTTTGCTTATCCCTATCCATCTCTTAAATCTCCTGTGCTTTCTGTGATTGTGGAACCCCGGGTCAAATGCAGTGTTACGCAAGGCTGGAGTGACAATCCCAGCTTTAATTTTGTTGCCTTTCATGAATGTCACAACATTAGCATTGTCTGTTTTATTATTTGGTATTTACCATGTCTAAATCTCTACATCGTATTAGTTTAATGATGGGATAAACCGCAAGGAACTGAAAGAAGTGACAAAGGAGATAAAGGGTTCTTCATTTTAATAAATTGCATACTAACACGTACTGTTAAAAATACTCCTCTTGCTGAAATACGATCCAATACAGAGTGAGTACAATGAATTATGGTCACAAAGATGTAACACCAAAGAGAGACTGGACTGTCATTCTCAATCAGAGGCATACCTTTTGGAAATGACTTTGAAGGTTATCTTGGAATAGCTTTCCAAATTGACTTTACATTTCAAGTGCAGAGGAATTGATGGATGGATGGAGAGGTAGTCAAGGAAATTAAATGTGGGTGACCATCTGCATGAGCAGAGATTTTTATACAGGGTAACACCTGACCTATTTATTTTTATCATAAAGTGATTACATATTGTGCCCAGAGTTCTGTAACAATAATAAACACCGTAGAGCTTTGTCTCTTCCACGCAAGATCTCCATCAGTCTGGTCCTGTAAACAAGATTCACCTGCTGAGAAATTACTACATTCGATACATTTTCAGAGATGCTCAGAAAGCAGGATGCAGATCTCCATCGGGGTGGTGATTGCTAATCAACCTAATTTCTGTTGTTCATGAGGAGAAATGAGTTATGTCTTTTAATCTTCAACATCCTTACTTTCCACAAGAAGATCTCACCAAAATACCTTTGCTTTTAGACACACTTCCATTTGTGATCTACAAGGCACTAACCATCTTAGCCAACAAGCTGATGGGACCATTCATTTTGGGTGAAATGGGAGATCTCTGTTTCCACGGATGACTGATGTTAATGGGATCAGCAAAGGGGTTGCCATCTCATCTCTCCTCGTGGTTCTCGGAATTGTCAGATGTTTAAGGGCTCGGGTTATCCTGTCTATGGTGCTGGTTGTAATCCAGCTGTGCAAGTCTTAAGGGCAGAGGAGAAACGATGGGGAAGTGGTAGAAGACGCTGTAGTGAGGGGGCTTTGTGCACAGCTGCTGTGGTGGGGCAGTCATCACTGCATGTCTGTGGACTTGCTGCAGCACACTCTCACCTTCTCACCACACTGCCCTCTTCTCACACATACAAATGTCATGATAATATGTTTCTCCATTAAATTTGAAAACTAACAGACTCCTAATTTTCTTTAATGCATATAGAAAAACTGCAGTAGCATTTATTGTACACGTTGGTATTTTCTCTTACTCGAAGACAATTTATTCTGATACTCTCTTTACTTTGCTTGCTTGTATTTTTTTTCTCTCCTCTTGTTTTTATTTATTTCCTCTCCTTTTTCAGATTTTCCCATTTACTTTCCAGTTCCTTTCCTATTGTATGTTACTGTATTTTTAAGCCCACAAACAAACCCATGTAGCTGAAGTTATGCTTTTTGTGAGAGAGGATCTAACTATTCTTATTTTGTTCAGATTTTTTCTTTTCATGTTCTGTTTTTTTTTTCTTTTTTTTTCTTCTGCCCAAATGATGACCCAGGTTCTGCTCCTTCACAGCCTGCTGATGTGCCTTCTGTGTTTAACCTCTACAGGTTCTCATGCATTAACACATTTATTTAAATAGTTGCATTAAAGCCTAATGCAGAATGTGTGTTTGCGTATGTTAAACGCAATATTAACTTGTTCTCTCTAGTGCTGAATGCACCTTTTTCTCCCTGACCCTTTGTCTCCCCCTTTCAAGCCCACTTCCAGCATTGCTTCTCAGCTCTTCATTTCAGCCCCAGCCTGGTCCTCGCTGGTGCTGAGGTGAGACCAGGCTCATTGAAGTAAACAGGAGAAGCTCGTGGTGATTTCAGCTGCCCTAAGATTTCACACTGGAAATGCTGGAGTTCGTAGAGCAGAAAATAACTGAAGGCTGTGATAGCACTGCCTTTCCGGCGACATCATGGCCAAATCTGATAGGAAGGAATGAATGGATGAAGTAATGACACTTAATTTACAGATAATAGAATGTGATAAAAATAATAGAGAGTAAAAATTTTTTTAAAACTATAAAAACAATTGAGTTTTCAGAGCAAATCTGTCTGCAATGTAAGGCTATTTAAAATAACATGTATAGAGATCTTTACATTGGAATTTGAAGGATTCTTTCATTTATGAACTGACCAGATAAATTTAAAAAAAATGTATGAGAAACCACAAACAGATTTTTAAACCTGTTCCAGGACAAGTAAAATTTCGGTATGATTTACAGGATTCCTGGGGGGAATACTTCACAGTGCAAGTCTCTGTTTCTTCTGGGACTTTAAGAGGCATTTGTTACATGCATTTCCGTATTTTAAGAAGCAGGTATTATTCCATGTACTGGTACCAAATGGTTTTGTCCCGAAATGGGAAGAGTTTTATTGCGCTGTTGATGTCAGGGTCAGGAGGCCAGGAGACACCTGTTTGTTTAGCTCTCGGTAAGAACTCTGTCCGTTGACATCTTTTTAGATTTATTCACACACTGGAAATTGCAGATGACAGTTTCTCTGACTTTCTTTTGAGATTCATGGTTTGCAAAGGTTTTTTTTCTTAATGAGCTGTTAATTCATAACAGTATTCACTAGTGATGTAAAATAGAAGTCTGCTGCTTTCCAAGCTGGTTTGCATTGTGCCGTAGTTTGCAATTTTTAAAAGAAAAGGATTTATTTCCTCCTGAGACTTCTTTTTTTATGTCTCAAAATTTTCTAAGAAGAATTTTTTTTAACTTGTTTGTGGTTAATATTGGCACAAATCTGTGCAACATCTAAGTAATTGCGTGTGCATTCTTGCATTTTCATAAACGTATTATCTTAGATATAAGCCCCCACATCTGCATTCTTACAAAGCCTACAATGGCGTTCACCATATCGGTCCAGGTACAGCACAGCTTCCTTCTGCTCCCATCTTGATTTGCTCTAAAAACTCCTGGACACCCTGATGCATAAACTCACAGATGCAGGAAGCTTGTATTTAAACTGTCTTTTGGCATGAAATCATGCAACTGTCTAAAAATTTTATTATCATCTTGTCAATACTGTTATGCATTCACATTCTTGCATGATTCAAACGGGAGAGGGAAGGGATGGTGGGAGTTGTAGGCACTCTTGCAAGCTTTCTGATACACGTGCAGGTTCAAGACAGCAGGAGGATGATTACAGTAATTTTTCATTGCTTGGCAAGTTGAGAGTGCACAAAAAGCAAGGCTGTCCCTCTCTTGTTGATTTAATGAAAGCTTTGGGTACAATATGATGGGCTTTGGAGGATTATAGAAACTGAAGGAAGTTCAGTGGAAGGATGTTGCTACTGCCCTCGCAAGAGCTCCTCAATGCGAGAGAGGCACGGCGGAGTTCAAACTGACAGTGTGTTATCCAGAGTGCCGAGGATAAATCTGAGCGCTGGCCCTTTCATTGTTGATTTGTATGAGCTTCAGACATTTAAATGATTTTAGACAAAACTGACTTGTGATTTTAAAGCAATCTCAATGGTTTGCTTTTACACTGCTGGTAATTCAACATCTTCAACCTGCGCACAAGCAGGATTATGCATGGAGTGAACAGACTGTACAAGAGCTGAAGTGCACAGGTACCTGTGGCTGCGCTCAGTTCTGGGTAGGTGTTTGGGGCTTGGCAGACTCATGTGTTGTCCTTGCAGCCAGTGTCAATAGTAGAAACTCAGTTTTCAAAAGCAGGATGGGAGAAAGCACAAACACGTTTGGAAAGCTGGCAGGCGGGTAGCAGAAGCGGGCGGTCCACGCTGGGCGGAGGTGGAGGCAGTCCCAGCATGCCGCTCGGGAGATGTTCAGTAAAACGGGGAGAAGTTGTGAAGAGCCGTGAAAGTGAAGAGAAGGAGCTTGTGTCTGAGGAGGGGAGAAGAGGTGGCTAATGGAGGGCTGCGGAGATGTGTGATATGCTCCAGGTGATGGATGGGGAAATTATCTTTGCAGTAGCACTCCAGACAGGCTGTGAACAGAGCAAGAATGCATTTGTCAAGGACGGAGAAGAGGATGCTGCAGTAATTGAGAAATGTCTCTCTTGTTAAGACTAGGAATTTAAGGCAGCACTCCCCTTGAAATTCACTCTGGCTGTGTGGGATGCCTCCTACTTTGAAAGTACTCAGGTTTTGTCCCATAAAAATATATGAGACTTAATTATAAACGTCAGTATATGTCCCTTACCTTTTGTTTGCTTCTAAGACCTCCCTCTGCTGTATCCAGACTGGGATGTTGTGGTCTTCTGGAGACTCACATGGCAATTTTTGGTTTTGTGTATTTTGTTACCATAGGAGTGGACGAATACTATTTGCTGCTGCAAATATTCAAATATTTGACATCTGGCGAAGTCTGGCAAAATATGTTGGAAGAATGAGCACTCCCAATCAGTCTTGGTAGTCAGGTACAGTGAAGAGCTATCATGCCTAATCTTTCAGTTTTTTCTGCTCAAACATTTTATTCCATTTTACTTCTAAGATATACTGAACATATAAATAATTTCACTGAGTAGGTTCTTCAGTAGTGTAGAAATAAAATCAAAATGAGAAATTATCACTGAAAGAAAGCACCGATTTGGTAACTGTACGCAGAGCTAAGTTGTAGCTGAGAAGAGAGGGTGTGGGATGAATGCTTGGTGATGGAGGCTTGGAGATCGTATTCTTATTGCTCTCACCAGTGGCTAAAAAAGAAACGGTCGATCACATCAGCAGGGAATGTCAGGATGCCGCAATCAACACACGTGCAGCAGGTGCCCGAGCCAGCCTCTGTTGCCAGCTCGGTTTTTCCAGCAGCTGGAAAATAAGTAACAGTGAAGCTGCGGCTGTACCTGCAGGGTACCGCTCCCATCGCCGCAGGAGGGCACCCGCATCCCCCGGGGTACACAAAAACTGGGGAGGGGGGCGTGTGTGTTCAGACATCAAAGATGAATATGAATACGAAAGAAGCCAGAGATAAAAAGGACCATAAGGCTGAAACAGTCCACAGAGATATTACATGTTTATAGCAGGGTCTGTGGGAATAATGGGTGTTTATAAATGAGTTCAAGGGGATAATGTGTATTGAAATATGAGTCCGGAGGGAGAGTACGTATTCAAAAACTATCTACTGTATATAGCATAATAATCCCAGTATTTCATAAACTCGTAGGAAAGTATTAAATAAAAATAAATTACAAATGTCTGTGGCTTGATTGCAAATCATTTCAGAGAAGGGGGAAAAAAATCCTTTGCGAAATGTGGAAACCATCTTGTGCTAAACAGCACTAGAAAAAAATTATAATTGTAAAAAGTAAATGTCAGCTATAGTTATTACAGTGGCCATGTTGTTTCCAATAACAATTTGGCATTTTATTTAGTCTGTAACAATCTACAATTTAAATTTAAAATAAAGATTTTTCTTTTATTTCCCTCTGAAGTTGTGTGCCAAGCACAGCAGAGCAGAATGTAACATCTGTTGATGATTAAAACAAGCTTTCCTATGGGCCCTGAATACAAAGTAAACATGGATTTTATCCATAGTCAACAGCATTTACAAATGTAAAGGGAGGAAGCTACTGAGTTTTTGAAGAATGAGCTGTGAGAGAGGAAATATAAGTATGGGGACGGCAGATGGCGATAATTAGTTCCATATCGTGAAAGGCTTCTATTAAAAAATAAAGAGGACAGAGTCCTGTATTATGCTGCTGTTTTATTAAAGCGCCCTTTATTTGCCATTATTCCCCCCCTAGTTGAGCAGTACCTTTACTCGCTGGCCCGGTCTGAAATGGGTGAGTGCAGCTGGTGTCCGGGGATGCTGGTGGCTGGCAGTGAGCACGGCCACTCAAAATAAGATATTTTCCTAGCTTTTCCGCATGTAGCACTGTAAATGCTTTGCTGGCAGAAGGCAAAATCTGGTAGGAATTTATTATGTGGACCTATAGGCTAGTAATCTTGCATTTTATTCTGTTTTAATTCAGATTTAGGGGCCGGGGTATCAAAGGTTAAAGGCTACTTGTACCTCGCTGATGCCCCTTGTCTCCTACTTTTGCCCTATTTAATCATGCATTCTGTGATTCCCACCTCAGTGTTCAGCTGTCCTCGCTAGGAGCTACTTCGTTTTATCTCTTATAAAGGCAAAATGCTTTTTTGCTCTTTTAGTCTGTATGTTTCTTGTATGGTCTGTCTGCATTTGTTACATTACTCGGTTTCACCGTATAGAAGAGCTAATTTTTACTACTGGAATAGTTTAATTTTGCACGGCTTCACTTAGCCTGTTTGCCTTGTTTTGTCTTGCTTTGATTTTTTTTTTCCAGTTATACTTAATGCAGAGTACCTTAATTGAAGTGTCAAAATGAAATTCCAGTTTGCTCAGATTTACCTGCTTCCTGGGGAGAGGACAAACCTCCTCCAGCTCTGAGGGCGTGCGCCAGCTCCAAGCTTGCACAAGAGTTTTTTGACTCTTCTTTCAAACCTGGGCTGTTTTCAGTTTGCAAGAAAAGACACTTTTTTTCCCTTCCACCACCCCCCCACCCCCGAAAGTATTTTCGTAGCGTTCTAGTTAATATGTTATTTTGGAATTTATTTCAGTTTTTAATTGCAATTTCTTCTTTCCTCACTTCCATCCTCCTTCAATTTTTTTTCCAACTGGAAGCTGTTATAACCGAGCTCTCAGCACAGGCACCCGTGGAAGTGCCTTTGTAGCCCTGCACAAACACAGAGTGTTAATCTGGCGCTTGCTCTCTCTCCCCCCCCCCCCCCCTTCCGTCATTTTATAATTACCCGAGGTGGTAACAGCTCTTAAGAGCCTCGTCTGTCACCCTGGAACCAAATGCTTTTCATTGAAAATTAAGGAGAGGCTTCAAAAGTTTTAGTTCTTTCAGCAATGAAACATAACAGTCCTCCAGTAGAAAGAGTATTTTGATGATGGATCCCATTACACCGAGTAATGTAGGATGTAAGTATGCTTTTGTGGTTAAGAGGAAACATAAAGACTGGAGGCTTGCGCTTGCTTCCACAGACGTGCGAGCTGGCTGTGAGCGCTGCCTCGCCTGCAGAAGGCACTGTGCGAACTGCAGGGGCTTTGTCTAGGTGTGCGGAGCCCGTGTGCGCCCCGCACGATCCCCACCCCGCAGCAAAGGCGTTAGGAGAGCAGAGCCACTGGCCCTGCTATTCTGCCAGGTGTTAATGAAACTATCTCCTTAAGCGGTATATCTGGACTGCTGTTAACCCTTGCAGCGACAGCGAGAAGGTGCTGAGCAAGGAGGTGGGTGGTTATTACTGGATTGAAAAGGAGGCAATTTGTCGTGATGATATAAAAAACACGCATTAAATTTAAATTTAAAATGCAAAAAGAAAAACTGCATGGAATTCAAAATGACTTTTAAATTGCTGAAAGAATGTACAGGAAGAGTTTTAGGCAAAATAAAACTAGATCAAACCAAAATAAGCGTCCAGATCTGCTGAGACATATGTTTTGGGCAGAGTTTCCCTAAACTCATAGTATTAGCAAAGTCTTCAGGTAACAGATATTATACTTAAATGTCCAACTTCAAAGAGAAATGACAGCAGAAGCAGCCTTGCTTTTATTTTTAATTAAAAATTTGAAAGCATTACCTGAGTGGACCCCAAAAGTTAAAAAGCAGAAGGCAAATAAAATGTTATGTCTTTTAATGTCTTTGAAGTTGAATCTTACAATTGCTGTATCCTGTTATCTTCTGGGTTTTGTGCACGTTTGCGGGTGGGTGTTCTGCATCAGGCTGGCAGTGAAGGGTATGGGTGAAGTGGTGGAGATTACAGAGGTGTCCATAGAGTGAAGGACTTGTCAGGGATGTGCTGGAGCTGGAGGAGGTTCCAGGTTCCCACCTCATTGGTGGGGCTGATACCAGATCTTTCAGGAACCGGATCCTAGCCCTTCCCCTTTAAGGGACCCAAGTAAAATGAGTGCCCAGTGCCCTCTTGCACTTCTGCAATTAGTCATTAATCGTGCTCCGTGACTGTGTTTGTGGTAGCACCATACTGTACTTGGCCAGTTTGCAGCAGTGTTTTGTAGTTAACTTCATAGAAAATCCACCCCACGCTGCTTCCTACATCATACCACATCACATTTCCCTAAAGCTGTCCATATATGAGACTTAAATAATTTGCAAATAGACCACGGATGTTTGAGTGGATGCAACAAAAATCCCATGGTTTATATGACTTTATGACCTTGCAGCATCAGAAAACACTTTGCCTCTTAAAAAAGAAAGCCTGCAAAACCCACCCCAAAATTCAACCCTTACCAATTCTTCTCTCTCCTCCAGGAAGGGCAAGGTGAGCCATGGCACCCAGTGCTTGGTGTCTGCAGGGACTTTGGCCTCCTCCCAGCTTTTGCCGTTTTCCAGGCAAGAGTGGCTTTGGAGGCCCAGACGAGTATTGGAGCCCTTCCAGCAGATGATTATACTTCATCTCCTGGCCTCGTAAGTGAGACTGCTGGAGAGCTGAGTGCCAGGCCAGACCTCTCCCTCATGTTATGGAGTGCTACCAGAAGGCCACCAGACTAGCTCTGTCTTTGCTTTTAAATAAGCAGCTTAATCATTCTCTGCTTGTAATTAAAAATTTGAGTCAGTCACATGTGTTGTAAATCTGTGCATGGAGAACTTATTTAACTAATAAAAATTAGCCTGAAGTTGTGTTTACCTGAGCAACTGGAAACGAAACTCTCTGGATACATCAGCTCCGCCCTCCTAAAGCCTCTGTTCCTCAGGAAGCTCGCGCAGGAGCTAGCCAAGAGCCAGCCTGAATCCCCTTTAATAAAAGCCATTATTTCAGCTTCTGCGCAATTTGGAGTCTGGCCATAACATAGGATGGGAACACCTTGTAACACTTAGGGATGATCTTCTGCTTTCAGTGGACCGAAGCCAAACTTCCGTTTAGCTTTCTTATTTTCTCCACAGAATTGGATGCAGTGGCTTGTGAAGCGTTTCTGGTCCGAGGGGCAGCAGATGCCACAGTGGTGGCTGTAAGGAGCGCTTCCACCAGCACATGCTCACTTTGTGGGGATGGTTTTCCTACTGCCCTTAGCCATTTTGCTTGGGCTGCGAGAACTGGTAAGATAAAATGGACTCACCTGCCAACACTGTGTAAAAATACTCAGATTTTCTTATGTTTTGCCATGCTTTTATATCAGTGGTGTGACCCAGTACTCCAGGGTCTACTTGAGAAGATCCCCTCGAGTGAAGGGTGGGGCTTGCTGCCCTCAGACCAACGTGAAGTAGCTTACTGCAGTAGTGAGGGTCTAGTTTAGGACATGATAATCCCTGTGTGCTGCCAGGTGGCCTGTATCTCTGCCCCTCCACTGGGGACAGTCACCTGCTGTGCAGCCAGGGCAGGGAAAGCCCTGAGAGAGGGGTTTGCTGCACGAAGCAGCCCTGTTTGTCCAAAGGCTTTCACTCAGAATCAGTCAATTCAAACAACACTATGAAACCTAAAAAAAATCAATGTTTGCTCAACAAGACTCTGTACAAAACATTAGTGACTCGAGTTAATTTTATTCCCATCCTCTAATATTTTATTGATCAAACTCTATATTAACTTCCATTACTTTCTGCTGAGGATTGATGTCAGGTTAAGTAACCTGTAGTTACAAGTCTTGCTTGCTCTGTGTGAGTATGGATATAATCTTCACACTCTTCCAGTGTTCTGCAATTTCCCTGGTACGTTAACTTTTTTCAGTTCATATTGACAGATTAGTGATCTCTCCTGGCAACTCTTTTATGACATCATAGCACAAGGCACCCAGAGGCCATCAGATTTTTAGATTGTTTAATACTCCCCTTGGCTAGAAATAGACTCAGACTAGTTCATTGTCTTCATCTCATTTGAGTATGCTGTCTGTGTCTTTCCTAACAAAATGTTTATTGACCAGTTCTGCCCTGTCTGTATCCTTTTTAATAATACAATCATCTCCATTGAATAATAAACCAGTTCTTGGAATTTCTTTTGGTCCTGATATGCCTAACACAATCCTCTTTGCTGTCCTTAGTCTGGCCAGACCAGACTTTGACATCTGCCTTCTTTCGGTGATCTACACCTCAAAACATCTAAAACTGTATTGATTCCTGCTTCTTTTCCCTCCCTGTAACGTAGATAAAGGTGGTCTGGAGCTCTCATTGGACAAGGCAGTTTGGAGATGCTGACATTGCATGGTGGCAAGCAGATGTGGAGGCTTGCCCTTGCCCGTCTCCTAGATCTGCTCACAGGGTGGTTGAGCCCAAGTTGGGACAGACTGCTAGGAAACAGAGACCGTTCACTTTCTTCTGCTTTGTGTTCAGGCAAAACTTCTGCAATTTTGTGTTCACCACTTCTTGCAGTGGATACAGAATCTCCAGAACAAATAATTATATGACCACTTGCCAAAAAATTGCCTTACAGCAACTTTAAAATACTCAGATGTCAACAGCTTTTGAGGTTTTGTTGTTTATGTAACTCAGATGGTCTGCATGGTACATTAAAACAGGTATGCAGGCAAGATTTCTCCCTTGCATTTTTTGGTTTGATTTTTTTAACAGATTGTCAAGATGACAATCTCCTTTTGGATTATTTTTTTCTTCTACTACAATAAAATGCCTACCTTTAGCTTGCTCTGAAGTTTTCTCTTTGAATGTTTAAAAGAGAAGTGCTTGGAAGATTTATGGATAAAATGAAATTGGAGGGTAAATGTGCTGGCGTCCTTCTGATCCGGACAAAACCCACAGGCATGGCTCAGACGAGGGTGTGCGTATCTCCTGAAAACTGGCTGTCATTTTGTGAAGATTGCTAGGCTTAGCCACAAATAGAGGACTGTTACGTGATCAGCTTTCCACCAGCATCTCAAAGTTTCTTGAGTGCTCTTTAGTGGGAAAAAGATGCTGGCGTGATAAAACTGAGAGACAGTTTCAAAGTAACTCTGTAGATGTGGGGTTCGTAGTAAAGGGCTTTGACCTAATATAAGTCCTACCCCAGTATTTTTGATCGTACAGAAATCATAAAGCGATTGCAATATATATGGCAAGAAGAGAAAAGTAATTTTTCCTGTATGTGCCTTTCCAGTATTCAAACAATTCCCAACAGCAACAGCGGCAAAAGTGCCGACTCAGTCTTCAGAAAGTGGCCCAGGAGCTGATAATCATAACTGTGCGTGAGACTGAAAATTGCAGACTCATGAGCAATACAGGTAATGGGATTCTTCAAAGGTCCTTCCCAGCATTTCACCTACAAAAGGGAGTGGGTGTGAGGAAGGCGGTAGATTCCCTGTGGCAGATTTGAGTAAAACAGCCCTCGACTTCTCACAGACTCATGTTTGAAAAGTTAATTCTGGTGGTCCAGGTGGAAGCTCTGTCTGCCTAATGGAAAACTCGACAAAAGGCTAAAGACTAGAACAGTGGTAAAGGCAAAATGTTTAATGTCGTGGTGGGTTATTTACAGCCATGTGGCTGGTCCTGAATTAATTGTATGCATTTCCTTTAATAACTTCTAATAACTTGAGAGATGAAGTAAACGTTGTGAGACTAACTTTGGAGAAGGATGAGTAGTGAGGGGTTTTATACAGGTATAATACTAGGTTATTTATAGAAGTTAGAAGTGGGAAAGGAACAAATGAAATTCAGCCTTGAAAAATACAGATGATATAGCTGCCTGTGTATGAAAGTACTAATTCATCACAGGTATATTCAATAGGAAAGAACCTGAGCGGTAGCGATACTAAGAGACATTTCAGGGTAACAACAGACAGTGAGTTAGATACGAGTTTGCAGTGTCATATAGGAAAAATGAGCAGTATAGATTTGGACTGCCTGCACTAAACCATCATGGTAAAGAGCAGGAAAATAATAGTGACTCCTGTACTGACCTGTGGCTGCAGCTGGGAAATCTTGCTCCGCTCTGGCACCACGTCTGTAGCTTTCTGTTAACAAACTGGAACAAGTGCACAGAAAAGCAACAAAGAGAACTGGGGACCTGGAAGAATTGACTTATGAGAAGAGATTAAGAAAGGTAAATTTTTGCAGCTTGGCTAAGCAGGGACTAAGCAGCCACATCAGCATACAAAAATGCCCACGGCTGGGAGCAATGAAGGAAAGATCTGTTATCCAGCAGGATGCCCATCTTACAAACTGAAGGTGAGGGGCTGAATTTAACAAAAGAAATTTTTAGGCAAGAGTAGGAAAAAAGCAACCAATAATTAAATCTTTTAGACTAAGGAAAAGTCTTTCAAAGACAGGAGAAAAATCAGTTACTAGGGGGTTTTAAAGCAAGTTTAGGTGATGGCAGAGTATGTAGTACAGTGAAATGCTATATGTTGCTAAGATGTCCACAGCCATTCAATGTTCTCACCGTTCCTAAATGCCAAATACGCAGAGATTCCTGAGGGCACCTGATGGCACATATATTCTTTGGTATTGCATAGGTGCAATCTTAACACTTTTATCTTGAGAAATCTGTATGTGGATGTGAATAAAAACTACCTTTGCTGCCCTCGGGATCCTCACATACCTAGTTCACACCTTGAATCTCTATTGCAACACCCACCTTGTTGGTCTTTAAGATGTTTAGAGCATAACTTTGCATCCCAGGCCCAGATGCTGGGTGGCACCACCAACTCGTCTCCAAAATAATTTCCAGATGTGTCACGAACGTGGTCAACCCTTTTGGAGAGCATTGTCCAGAGGAGTGCGTGCAGGGCAGCTGGAACAGCGCTCCTTGCTCCCCAGGAGGTTTCTGTTTGACTTGACCCGTCACAAGTGATAAGGCTGTAGAAGTAAATACTGCACATCTGGCAGCCTGCTCTGGGGCATCGTTGAGTTGTCTGGTGTAAAATAAAGCCAAATGCTCATAAACTTGCAAGTCTGCATTGATAAAACAGTAAGATATCGAAATGTATTAACGTGGTTTTTGCTCAGCCCCTGGCCTCAATACTCATGGCAGGTAAATCGCTTTTGGGCATCAGTGCAGCAGGGATGGGGATGCTCGAAGGTGCCGCTGCAGCGGCTTGCAGGTGACGATAACGTTCATGGCACAGATTCTGGCACGGGGCCATGGGAGAACAACTGATCTTTTGCATTGCATTTGGTCGGTTACTCTCCCATTTATTGTTTTAGGATGTGTGTATGATAAACAGGTGGGAAAACATCTCCACCGAGTGCCAGCAAACTGAACCAATGAGGTGGAGATGATCGTAAAAGTAGTTACGCTACTTTTGCAAATGAAGCACTTGCTTAATTTCAGGCTCTTAACTAAACAGGATACTGTGACACATAATGAAAGAATTTCCTTTTCCAGTAAAGGAGAAGCTACAGGTGTCTTGGTACAAGAAAGTAACACTAAGTTTGTCTTAAAACAGACACTGTCCTAGCGGAGTATCTGTGGGGAGTGGAGGCTCTATGCTGCCCTGCTCTTCAGTGTCATGTGCTACAGGAGTGAGTTTTTATGTTCCTAAGCTCGTCTTGGTGTGCGCAGCGCAATGAAACTGCCTGTTCAGAGTTTAGCTTGTGAAGAAGAGATAAAAGGGTTATTAGAAATGGAAGTTAAAGGATGGGGTGTTTTCCACGGTGTGGATCCTTAACCCGTGCCTCAGGGGTAGGTTTCATAGGTTACTCAGCAAATCCTAAAGCAGGTGACTGGGGCCACTGGACACTTAGGGAGCAAAAGGAGAAGTTGTGCCAAGCGTCTCTCTATCCATTAGCAGCTGAACTGGCTGGCAGCAAACCCAGGCCACTTGCAAGGTTTTCCCGGGCATGTGCCAATTAGAGGGTCTGTGCCACGCTGGGGTGGCAGCAGGTCTCGCCCGCGGCACTGGGCGTGTGTGTCTAGGTGATGCTCAGGAATAGCTCTTGTCTCTGTGCCCCAGACAGGTAAACTAGCTTTGCTTTTGTAAAGTACACCTTTCTTGGTTAGCGCTCTTATCTATTCTAGTACAGCCTCACGTTCCCTTGCGCACAGACGCTGCTTTGTTCAAGTATTCATCCTTTGCCTGAATTATTTATTCATTCATTTTTTTTCTCCTTAATTTTTCCTTCTATCTTTCCCTTGCTGGTGTCAGATGAATTCCTGTTTCTCCAGCAGCTCAGCAGGGCAGGGATTAATGCGGCTGGAGCACTATTGCAGCCATGTTGGGGAGCTGGAGCGACCTCCTCCAGGAAAAAAAAAAAAAAAAGAAAGAGGAAAGTATCCAGCAGTTAGAAATGGAGGGGGGGGAACTCTGAGTACCTCTTGTTCATTTTCACAGCAGACATGTTCCCAGCATCTCCGTTCCCCTGGGAGATGAAATATAGTGCAAATCTTTAATAGAAAGTAAAATTGAAAGTGCAAATACTGAGTACGAGTTGTATTGAAAGAAATTGCAAGCTCTGAACTAAAAAAAACATGTAAACTTCAAGTGCTTGGCTAAGGTTAACAATTACGAGCTCTGTTCTCACAGTTCTTGTTGTTTCAAGCAGCATGATGCAGGAGAAAGTGTCTCCTTTGCTGTTGTCCTTCTGCTAATGGCATGATGAATTCTGATTACACTGCAATTGCATCCCTGCAATGTGGAAGGCCGCGGTAACTATTTGGGACATCAGTTTTCATTCTGCCAACTTTCAGGAGCATTTTATAGGATTAATATTCAATAAAACCCCCTTAACATTAAAAAAATGCTTAGTCCCACAATTGTTATTAAATTCTTTTCCTGTGCCATAATGCGGATGCTTTGATCTAAAGTCCTGCAGTTTCTGGAAGGAGCTTGCGTGATTACGATAATGTGCAGTGCTCTTTCTGCTATTCCTATAGGGAAAATAAACCCCACATTAGTTCCATATTAGTACCTGACTTGGAGAAGTTAAAAAGTGCCAGAAAAAGGTTAACCAGAGTCAAGTACACATAAGAGAGCTGTGATTATTAGTGTTAAGGGAGCCATTTGAAAAAAACATTTCTGCTTTTACAGAAGAATTTATTGGTGTCTTTGCTTCTGGCTGCTTTATGCATTTTAATAAAGCAGTAGCAGCAATAACAGGGTGTGGGAGTTGGTTACGCCTGTGTCAAAAGAAAGAGTCTGTCTGTGCGATGTTGCCCCTGTCCGTGCCTTTAGCCTTCCCCAGCCCGGGGCTGCCCTCCACTCAGCCTGGGCTATTCGTTTGCACCACAGCTGGGGGGGGGAGTTCAGGTAAGAACCCGTGATCCAGCAATGTCCAGTTCGCATTCCTGAATGCAGACTCAGTTGGGCTCTCCGACTTGCCAGCACACGAACAGGATCCATTTGGAGAGCCATTTAAATGAAGGCAATAATTGCTTTTGTGTGTTAAAAGTTACATACAGCCTACAAGCAGCTTTTGCAATTTCCCTGCCAAATGTCTGGGATTATTTTGAAAATGTACTCTATTGAAAACAGTCTCAGTCCGAGATATACCCGCACAATTAGGATAAAACTCGGGTGTCTGCTCTACACACTGGGCACAGAGAAACAACTTTTGGTAGAGTAGATGCTAAAATGCTTACTGTGCATGGGGAAGGGCTGGTGCTCGCCTGAGGCACCCGCTACTGGTCGCCGTCAGAAACGGATACTAGGACCGATGAATCCAGGGTTTAACCCCATATGGTGTGCATTACCTCAATACAAATTTTCATCGCAAAACTCAGTATTTTTAAAAGACAGACAGAAATTATACTTCGCTCTGGTTTGCTGTAGGTGGGCAGCTAACATGCATGGACTGTCCACTGCAGATGTTCCCTCCTTAGGGCGGGTCAGCGATTTAAATTCCTTATGAGACCACATTCCGCAGGTAATGCAGGGGAATTGTGCTTAGTTTGTACAACGGTTCACTTAAAAAGACATGTATGCAATGCCAGCAGCCAGAGCAAATATAAATAGCCTATGGCTTGCACACCATATATTTGTAGAAACAAACACATTTGGTACATGTGGAAGCCACATGAACGTGCAGGTTTCTGTATTTAAAATGTTAGCTATATTGGCCTACTCTTACGGCTTTACAATTAGTTTGATTTTCCTTTAAGAAGGCATCTCTCTTGCTAGAGGTTCGCAGCCATGGATGTCCTGATCTCTAGCTGGTCTTTTTGTGAATGTATAGTCTGCTTAGTCTGCACAGGATGTTTTTTCCTCTATACAGACGCTTTTGCTCCCTCTTCTTTTCCCCTGCCTGCATCATTTGCAGGACATCTCAGAATGTATCTGTGGAAATCATCATTTTTTTGCAAAGTTTCTGTTTAATAGCAGCTGAGCTCAAGTGACCTGTGATAATGGTTCTTTGCTATTGTTTAGCTGTGGAAGTTTTTCAATTTTTTAATTTCACCAGAAAGACCTGTCATTTATTCATGAAAAACTATGACATTGTTTATCCTTCACAACTGGGGGTCAGATTTTGCTCCATGATCTGTGTTCCCTCTCTTTGAGTGTTTACCTTTCTACAACTTTTTTTGGTTTTCACACACTGGTTCTGATTTCAGGATGCTGTTGTCTATTGTCTGTAATGCTTTCTCGGTAGTGATAATTTTTCACGTGTTGTGTAAAGGTCCTGTTCATCCATCTGGGGAGAGTAGGAAGGTATTTTGCTTCGCAGGTCCATAAGCCCATCTGTGCTCGCACATCTGGAAAGGCTCATGCCGTCTGTCGTGTTAGTGCACTGGGACAAGACTTCTGATGGAAAGACTTAATTCTCAAAGCGGTGCTGGATAATGATAAATCCTTTGTGAAATGTGGATTTGCATTTAAGATTCTTTCCTGTTTCCATTGTCTGTGGGGCGTTTTACTCAGCTTCGTTTCCACTGTCCCAAGTCTAAACTCCTAATCCCCTCTTGTGATGCTTCAGCTTGAGCTGATACTCCTCCATTTCTCCTTCATTTCCGTGTCAGAGCCCAGACTCCATCCCAGCACTCCTCCCTTCCCCTGGCATCCTCGCCAGTTTCCTCGTATTCTCCATTACTGCTCTAGTTCAGGGCTATCCCATCTCACGGTCCCCGATCCCGCTCTTGACCTGTTTCTGCTCATCACCAGACCAGCTGCTCTTGCAGATCCAGTGCCAAAGGTGCTCTTGGCCCCTCCTGTCACAACTGAGGTTGGGGGTGAACAGCTGCAGGCGAAATGCAAAAGGGCACTAGAGTAACCGCAGATTGTGGTCAGTCAACCCCATTCCCCTCTCCCAGGAGTCACCACCCGGCTGACCTGCAGGAGGCTGGAGCTGTGATGCATTTTAAGTTCAGTGATGATCTGACATGGTCCCACAGAGCCTTGCTTACAGTTGTCTGCACTGACACCCTCTAAGACGGGTGCATGTTTGCCAGGAGAACGAAATTTTCCAAAAGTGTAGTTATCAATAGTTTGTTCTTAAACTGAGAAGGCAAATCAAGCAGAGAGCTGAGAGGGTTTGCCTCGGACAGGACCTGTTCAGTCGTTTCAGATCTGTGAACAATGAAGTAGTGAATGTGCCCTTGTAGATGGCAGAGGAGAGGAGGAGAGCAGCTGCTATCCCTCTGGAGGACAAGAGAGCAATTCAAGACAATCTTGGAAAGTTTGAAAACCGGTCAGAAATTATGGAGTTGAAATTCAATTAAGAAACACTTAAATCTCTATACTTTACTCATTTATTTATTTCCCTTTCTAAATACAAACTGGAGAGAAACTGGCTAGGTAGCAGAACTGCAAAAAATTTACAGAGGTAACCACAAATTGATGGTGACTTGTCAGTGGGATGGTGTATATATTAGTGTCTTGGTGGTACAGCCTTCTGGGAGGTGTTACCTTCTACAGTAAGGTACAGTTATTACCTTGCGCTGGTCAGGGCATGCAAAGCCTCACTTACGTTTCAATATCTGGTTGGAGCACCACACTTCAAAAAAGGTATTAAGTAACTGGAGGAAAACCAGAGGCGAGCAGGGAAAAAGACAGCCCTGTCTGGGGGATGGCGGCGCAGGGGGGGCGTTCAGCCTGTGCAGAGCTGGAGGGCTTGTCAGGGTGGCGTGGAAGCTCTGAACTGGGCAGTGGTGGCCCAAGGAGGAGGCTGGGAAAGAGCGAAGCTGCTTGGCATATCAGAGGGTAGAGACAGGGTATTCAGTGTATGAAGGTGATACGATATGCAAAACCTTCTTTTGTACCCATTTTGAAGGCATTGCATCATCAGCCTACTGCAGTTCATACCCTTCAACCATTCTTTCATTACTCTCATTTTCTGGCTGTTACTCCCATGCATCAACATCTCTGAGGCATCTTTCTGCTGTTGTGCTTGAGGATTTGGGCATTGCAATATACTCCTTCAAACCTCTGCCCATCACATGAACAAACCAACACCTATTCACAAAAAAGCAGCCCTCAAATCAAAGAGGGAAATAAAATGCTGTGTACTTAATGATGGGCTAGAGGCAGAACTTTTATTTCATGCTTTGTCCCTGCAATTTCCCCCTTTGTTTTACAGGGTATGACTTTACCAAAAATAGTCAAAGGAAGAAAATAAAGTTTAAAACTCTGGGAACAAGCCAAGTTTTCCATGCTGAAAATCAATTATTGGCTAATATTTTAAAGTCAAGATCACCGTGTTCTGGCAATAGGCCAGTTCACCCACATTCACCTGCTTTGTACTTTATTCACAAGAGTCAAAGATCTTGCGAATAAAACTTTTTATTTCTAGAGGAGTTTTGAGTTTCAAGGGACTGCTGATTCTTATGGCCAGCACTGCTGGCAGAGGAAGGTGACTTCTTACCACAATCTGTGTGTTTTTCAGGGTTACTGACAACAAGTAAAATTATTACATGAAATAAAATGATTGCATTTGGAAAGACTTGCAAGGTGGCATAATTAGACAGTGGGCATTTTTAAGGTTACTTTGCTATGCTGGAGCTGCAAAAGATGGAAGTAATTTATTTCCTCTTGGTAATGCTCCTTTCTGGTCTAGCAATTTATCAGAAATGTTAATCCAACAAGCCGTAAGTGTGTATATGGCGGGAGGAGGTAAGGGGAATGGAGGAAGGAGAGAGAGAGAAGGCATTTAAAATTAGCTTCGAAATATTGTACATCTCATTAAAAATGTAATCATGCATAAAATGAGATCAATGAAAATTTATCTAAAAGTGCAAGGAAAAGGCGTCTTCTGGTGTGATACTGGGTATAATAGTCTGGATTTTAATTTAGTCAGTTCGCAACAAAAAAATCCCTCCAGGCTAAATAAAACAGTTTCCCTCCCAGTTATTGTATGGACAGCTAATTTTCTGCACCTTTCCTTCTAATATTCAACCTTATCTCTTGCTGGATAGAGGTTTCAATATACTGCAGAGTTTGTTTTCTTTACATTTTCTATTACTGCAATTTAATTTGCATGATAAATGATGAGAGGTAGAAAGATGATAAAAAGAAGCAGAACATTTCTTTATTAATTTTGTTTAAATTAGTGTAACTTTTCACTGACTGTGCTTTTTACACAGAAAGCCTATGTAGAAATTATTTCAAGACTCCGTATTGCAGTTAGAAAAAAATTAATACCTGACAATGAGCTCCCTGCCTTACACGCCAGTATGCATGTTCTTATTTTTATATGTTTTCTTTCTCCTTTGCACTGTGTCTAATGACACTTATGGACCAGTTTGATGAAATCGCCATCAACTTCATTCCAGAATCTGTGATACAGGAATGGTTTTAGATGTATTTTAAACATGCATTGCATAATGCTGGATTTGTTTTCGGCCCTTCAGCCCCTTTCCTAATGTTAGTTTTGTAGCCTTGGAGGGAGCACCAGGAAGAAGCCCCACTAAGGATTTATTGTAAGTGTTCCTAACATGGAATCTGGAAGTGTCTGACAGAGCTGGCTGTGTCTTTCCTTGCGCTGCCCTCCCAGCTCCTCTGTCGGAACCAGTCCTGTGGGGCGGGATGCTGGGCGAGGGCATGGGACTGGACCCAGCGCTGCTTGGGTTGGCGTCAGCTCCCAGCTGGTGATGACTTTGGGGGGATTTCGGGGGATTGCCTCTCAGCATCATGAGAGAGTCTGGGCTTAGTTCTAGGAATAGTGATGAAATGCTGAAGGAAATGTTTAAGGAAAGCTGCTCCATGTTTCTGGAGTTCAGTCCTCCTGACTCAGGTCTGAGATTTGGGTGGCTAGTCATCTGTGATGAATGGTGGATGCAGGTATTGCTTCTCTGTTTATGTATCTGCAAGCAAACTCGTTATAATATCTTAAAATGGTGACTCCTGCATTCTTGCCCTCTTTACCTGCCCTCTGCTCACAGCTCAGAGTTTGTTTCAACAGCACAAAGATTTGATCAACTTTATTCATAGCTGTTAGTTGAAAACACCTGCTCATCACGTTTCCTTTTCTTCCTGTTTTCACCCCACAAGTGCTTCATTTTGGGGCACCACAGCCTGCCCTGCTGACCTGATAAGACGGAGACATCCCTTGTGTTTCAGTAGGCTCAGCCCTTTCCTTTTGCTCAGAGAGGCTCGCAAGAATTGGCTTTAAAGTTATGAGTTTTGGGAGAAAAAGATTATTTTAATTCATTCTAGTAATTGGGTTTATGTTGGTTAATGTTAGCAAAGCTAAAGGGAATCTCTGCTGAGGCCCTGCAACTGAGGAGAAACCCAGGGCCTTTGTTTTCATATTTTTTCCCCCTTTCCTCCTGAGGTTTAAGGCAATTAAACACAAAGCAGTTAAAGTTTTACAGGTGGAATAATGGAGTAAGTCTCCCTTAACATGTATAAGTGCTTGCTAGAATATTTCCAAAGTAAATACCAGTAAAATTTGTGACAAAAGCATGTTGTGGTGTGTGGCTGTATTGGCACGGTCATGAGAGCGGAATGCCTTGCCTCTCCCCCCGGTGTTACCCATCATAAACCCATCGTGGTGCGCCATCCTGCCCTTGGAGAACATACATTTACATGGGTACAAGTGTATTTCTATATCAACGCTTATAAAGAGAGGTATATATAATACTGGAATTGCTTAACATATTCCACTGTAGCATGTTTAAAATTTTTTTTTCCCCCTGTAAACTTTAATTCTGTTGGTGTTTTCTGCAGACGTTTGTAAAGAGACAAGAAAAAGCACTGGCAATGGAGATTTGCCATAAATGTCCTTCTTTCCCCACCTTTCTGTCTCCCAAATGACATTTCATTGTGGTAGAGCTGAGTTATAAACTTTTGAAAATTGCCTTTTTCCTTGTCTGTGCTGTAAGAAAAATATAGGGAGCACAACAAAATAATAAATAAAAATTGTAATTCGAGACCATGCTGCTGCCTCAGCAGCCTGCTGCTCTGCAGGCTGTGTTTGAAAACAATCCTCCGTGCATATTTATTTTTTTTTTAAAGAAAAGGTGAAAAGGAGATTATATAATTTCAAATTCCAAAAGTTGGAAAATGCTGAACTGAGTTTTCTTTGAAGACTTATTCTTGTCTCCCGGGGTGCATGCGGTGTGCTGCAGGCTCTCGCTGCAGCGGTGGGCTGGGTGGGCCATGCCCGTGTACGTCCCCACGTGAGGACACTGTGCGTCCCGTAGCTGGGAGCCTCGTCGCTTATACAAAGCGGGCAGTGCTGACTGCACGCCCTGACCAAACGTGATCTCTAAGTGTCGCGTATCTTTTCTTCTGCGTTTTGCCCTGCCCTCTGCTCACTGCTCCTTCTGCCTTTGCTAATTGTCTGTGGTCCTTCTGCCCCCACGCCCAGCCAGACCCTCCCGACCTGGGCGGCTGCCTCTTGTGTTGCGCAGAGGCTTCCGTTTTATGAGAAACGTCTCTAATCAAATCCCCTGGCACTATCTTCTTAGGTGACACCCTGCACAGGCACCCTGGGCAGGACCAGGAACCCCGCACAAGCAGTCAGCTGCCTTTTATGTGACCCATCTCCTCTCATGCTGCCTTTCCTGCCCCCCTTTTTTTTTTAAATATGATTATCTCCTCTCTGGGTTATCCTTATTCCCCTCTAGTTCCCTGAAAGTCTGACTCCACTAAGATCAATGCTATTAATGGATATATTAAATGGGCATAATGCAGTAAATTGGGGCTTAATTTCATATATGTTCTTTATGTCCAGAGATGGCCAAATGGTTTGCAAAAATAACATGTGTATTGATCTATATACACATGTAATATAACTGTATATGTGTTTAGACATCTACATTAAATAGTTTATTTTTGTATATGAGGAACTTGTCTTCTTCCATGTTTCATCCCAAAGAGTAATCAGATCAATATGTTTCTGCTGAGAAGCAGAAAATGTGATCAAGTTTTATGTATTATGTCAGAGGATGAATTCTGCATTAATTTTTACTTGTTGCTGCCTGCCAGAGGGAAAGAAAAGGCCAGTGGTGTTTGAACTGAAAGAAGACCACTGGTTTTGTGCAAAGGAACAGTAAAGATGCGAAGGGCTGCTGGAGTTCCCTGCGAGTCCACTTGCACAGCATAAAAGAGAATTGTGCTGCAAACAGAAAAATGCGGAGGCAATACAACTGAACAAATAATCTCAGTCATTAATGGTTGACCACGAAAAATTGAGGGCCACTGAAGAACAGAAAGCACTGATGTGCATTTTCCTTTGAGTAGGTGTCCCGTGTGTACCTTCACTCTGCGAGTATTCGTACCATCACACATACTCAAGCCAGAGGTTGCAACTGCATCCCTTTGGGACCAGACTTTTCCTTATTTTATTTAATTTTCTGGGTTTAGTTTCTTTTTCTATGCTTCTTTTGCTGCCTTCATCTTTGCTATAAACAGCCAGAGGAACTCTGGAGTAGTCATATTTTGCTTTCCAGGTTTTCAGTCTACTGAAAATCTAAATCTTTGGAGCCCTCATTGTCTGTGATCCCTCTAATGTAAGATCACGTCCCATCCGTTTTCCCAGGATAAATGTGGAGCCTGTTGCTGAAGAGGGCATCTGCTAGCTGCTGGCTATTCATTGCTTAGCTCACTGTTGACTTGTAGCTTCTGGAGAGTTTGGAGAAGATCTCCCTTCTGCCAGGGATCTACTTCAGAAGGACCTAAATTTGAACTCTTTCTTGGGTCAGCCCTCGGATGCTTGTCCATCTGTGTGTGGACTTTGCACGCGGGAGTGGTGGCTATTCTCTCTGCCAGGCAGTAGGAAGGAACAGAGCCTCAAGGATGATCCCACTTGGTCGTCTTTTTCCCTGGAAGGAAAAACCCTAAAACTTTGGCCCACCCAAAATTGCTGCCCACAACTGTGTCACAACCTGATTTGGGGCAGATTGTTTTCTCTCTTTATTCTGAGAGAGATAACCACATAGATTTTAAAGGATTTGTGGAAAAGAAATAATAACAAAACTTTGGTCTACTAAAAATAAAGGAAGATGCCTTTGTATTTCCTTTCTGTGTAAGCTCGCTGTCAAACTTTTATCACATTGTCCTTAAGATAAAAGGCTTAAGGCACACTCCTTCCTTTTGAGAGCAACCCAAGTGTGGTCTCCCTAACTGGCCAGTGCACAGTTCACGGAGGACTCAGCCCGTTTGCCCTGTTGTGCGCAGCTCCATCTGCCTTGTTAGCCTTCTGCCCATCGTGAAATCTTCTGGAGTTTTTCCTAGAGTCTCTTCCAGTTTCTTCTGTTGTGCATTTTCCAAGGCGTCATTATACATAAGGCTTCTAATATTAAAACTCCTCATTTTACAGTTAAAATGAATATCATGGCCATTATACAGTATATTACTTTGTCTTCTACATAATGGTTCAATGTGATCCATCTGGTTGGATATTTGCGTTAGAATGTCTTCCTCTATCTTATGCGCACAGAACAAAACATGCTCCACTTTGTTCCCTCTGTTTTTTGCTGATAACACTACCAGGCTGTTAACTTCCTTAATTTTATTTGTCCATTCAAAGTTGGTGCATTTTTTGACTTGCTGTACTTTAATACACCAGCCTGTGGGCTGTGATGTGTCAAATAACCTTTTAAAATCCAAACAGATTATGTCCCATGTTTTCTTCCTGCCTGGAGTCTGTGTTACCTCTTTAAAAAATTCCAGCAGATTTGTCAAACAAGATTTACCCTTTATAAGACTCTGCTGGCTACTTTTTATATCAGCTCACGTTTCTCCAGATGTTTTGTGATCTCATCACTTATTAATGTCTCCATGATTCTGTCTTCTGCTGAAGTTACACAGTTATTACTGGTTAATGTGGCTATGAATGCATCGTCTCTTTCTTCCTTATTAGACTGCATCTGATGGCACGAATCTGCTCAGGATGGGTTTGAAGCTTAATGGAAAGAATCTTTTTTTGGTCTCAAATTTGAGTGATTTACAAATACCTCAATTTTCTTAATCTATTACTTTATTACTGTTATTTAATCATCTTGTACAAAAGGAGTTGGGATATTTCCATTAACACATGAGTGGAAAGCCCCTGCCATGAAGATCCCTCACCTTTCCTATCTGTCCTTGTTTAGTAATCTCCCGTGCAAACGTTTCCGCTCTGGTAGTTACAGACGTATTTAATTTTTTTCCTCTCTAGGCTACCTGGGCTTTTACTCCTACCTTCTGACTCGTAAAGCAATTGCCACAGGACTGTGGCTGACTCAGGGTGCTTCCTGCAAGGTAGATGAGAAAGAAGCCTCTCTAGATCACCAAAGCTAAAGATGTTGCCTTAAAAAACGCCCAATTGTTGGCTGCCAGCAGTTAATGCTAACTAGGGCACTGATTTTTCTTGGCTTTTTCATGGAGCCACTGGAAATGGCAGTAGCTTGATTTTGCTGTTCTTGTGGTCTTGAAAATGTTTATCTTCACCTAATTTCCAGAATACTGTTTAAGAGCATGAAGACCATTTGTGCCTTCCGTATGCACAGTCGGGAGACGGCATGTGTAAACAAATACATCCAACTGGAGAACCCATGAGAAGGTGGCATAATATATCTACTTGATATCCCTCCTTCAGAAGAAATAAAACTTTATGGCGGAACGTGAGAACTTTTTCCAAAGTTGTCCCTGCTTTGGGACTGTTGGAATGGCTGAGAATGGAGGTATGTCCATGCTGCAAAAATTTATGGGAAAGTCGTAAGCTCCATGAAGTGCATGGAATTTGGATCGGATACAAGTCAGCTTCTCCATTACATGTCTATGGCTCTCTGCATATTTGTGATTATCCTTATGAATAATGTAAGCTACTACTTTCAAATGGGAGAGACTTCGAGAAGGAGTTAGGGAACACGTCTGAGTGCTGATAATGAACTCGGAATAAGAAAAGATAAAGCAATTTGTCAATGGATGGAGAAGTGTGGTCTTACGTAGAGCCAATAATGTTTCTGGTTAAAAGAACAAAAACGTTTCTTTATTTCTTGTCGTCACCACTTCTAGAATATTGTTCTTTTTTTTTTTTAATGCAAGTTGCATGGTTGGTAAGGAAGAAGTCAGATTACTGTCATTATTCGGCTTAAAAACAGTAGCTCTTATTTTGAAACACTCATGTCTGTAAAAGTGGATTTTTGTCATGGCAGTGACTCTTGAATCACTCGGAGACTGCTGTCAGACTTTTTTTTTTTTTTTTTTAAATATATTGTGAAAATTTAACATTTTGATTCCCAGAATAAGAAGAATCCTTCCTCCTCCTTTCCAGGGAAACAAATTGTTTACATACACTCCTCAAATTTATCTTGCTGGGAAATCCAGCAGGAGGTAAAGATGCTGGAAGCCATTTAAATGCTTCTAATGGGTAAGATGTTTACATTTCATGGGCCTGGATCAGAAGGGTCTGTTGTATGGAGGCAATTTGATAAACTCATCTAGGTCACCTGAGAAAATTGTGCTTAAAATTCATCCATCAGCTTGTTTTCTCTGGGTGGGGCGTTGCAGTAGCTGGATGTGGGTCATTCATCAGGGAGGTAATGCATGTCTTCAGAGCAGCTAGTCCTGCATCCTGAAATAAAAAGAACTCTTCAAACAATTAATATAAAAGGAGAGCACAGTGGGGGTTTCTAAGCTTTTCACTGCCCTATCGGAATATTTTTAAGGGACTGCTGTAAAGAATTGCTGCTAGCATTATATTGCAATGAGGTATGGGATATACACCTGTAGTCAGTTCCCCTACTGCTATATAGCTGCTCTATGGCTGTTTGGGGCAGAAAATAACTGCAGAAGCTGAAGAAACCATCTCGGCAACCTGGCAAAGCCTTTCCATCTATTTTGCTCATGCTTGTGGTAGATGCTGGCGATGCTTGGGCAGTTGTGTTTAGTTGTCTCTTTCCCCGGTTGTTGGGAAGACTGCCTATCTAATTGGTGAACTTTTGCTAAAATTTTAATTTGGTGGATACCCAAAATAATTTGGTTCAGGTTAGACTGAGAGACGCCAAGTCTTGTCGATTGAGAGCTCCCCTGTTTATCTGAAGGAAGATAAGGTGTTGCGTAGAAGTCTTTCTTCACCACCGACCTTCTGTCCTTACTGACAGTGAGAAGGACTTGGCATTTGGTTCAATAACTCCATAGTGGTGGTCCAGACCCTGGATTATCTCTCCAGGAGTGGAGACAAGACTTTTTTGTGCCTCTGGGCTACCAAATCAGCCTGCTTCTCCTGCTGTAGCAATCATGTGGCAAGGGAGGGGGAGGGAGGGGGGAAGGTTAACTTCTAGTTCTGATTCATCACTTTTATTGAACTTAAATTCTTTTGTTTTAATGCACACTTGATTGAGCCAGCATTTATTGAAACGGTTATGGTTTGTAGGAAAAAGAGACAGTTGAAGAAAGAACAAATGAATCTAATGTAAATCAAATACTTAATGCTTTTATAGAAACTACAAAGCCTTAAATGTGTATTCTTAATGGTAATTTTACAAAACTCCACTAGGCATCTTCAAATGGAGGTGTGACAGTGATTGTTTCAGTCTGGAGATGGCTTTCCTTTCACATGCTAATCATCTGCTCATGGTGATATTTCTCAGCGTAGTTGCAGTCAGCGAATTGAATAATTTATGGAATGAATTTTGTTGAAAATTTATTGTGTCACAAGCAGGTTGTAATTTCACTAACAGTACACTTAAGTTATTAAGTAAAAAAAATAATGTGGTTGATAGGATCGTGCATTTGGAGGTTCTCTTGCTCCCTCCCCAACTGGTTCTCATCTTATATATTTTCAAACAGAGTATTTACCTAATTTTTATTCAGAATCTGATCTGAGAAAGAGAGAGAGAGAGGACATTAACATAAATGGGTTTGCATTTGCACACTGTTGTTGAAGCTGGTAGTCGTAAACAAATTACAGAAGATTTTATATAGACAGAAATAGCATTAAAATGGCATAGCTCCGTTGCAGTGCTGCCTTCGTTCCCTATTTGTTTCTGAGTAATTGTCCTCAGCTTACGAGTGATGAAGTGTTGAATTTACAGGCACATCTGCACGGAGAAGCGGAGTCTCTTGCTTCTTCCCCAACTTGGGTGTTAAGTTAATCGGGAGTCATTGCTCAAAAGTTGTTTCTGGCTTGGGAAGTACAGGCTGTGCGAGGAAGGAAGAGAAACGGATCCCCTGCGCCTGCTGGCTAGGGCTTGGACCAGCAGCGGCTCGGTGGGATGCTTGGCCAAGCCTGTATGGTAAAAGGGAAGGGTTTGGCTGCCCTGATTTTAGTCTTTCCTTATTTTCTTAGGCCGGAAATGCCTGTATTTCCCATGGGGTGTACTGGTATTTTCTGTCTTCACTGACAGCATCTGCATACTACTTGTGGTGGTGTTTGGAGGCAAGTTAAACAAGCGTATGGTCTCACGCGTTGTACTGTCCTCAGGGTTAAAACAGAATATAAGGAAACAACGCGATATCTCGGATTTTATGTTGGGAATGGGAAGCATTCATCAAAGTCTCTTTTTTGTTCCTGTACTCCAGTTATTTCTGGAGACTTCTGTTGTGTTTTTTGTTTTCGGCTTTCCTCTGCAAGCTCTCCTCAGTGTTTTGTCACAACAGTGAGCACAACAAGGTTCTGTGTTTGCACGTTGGTTGTATAGTTTGTTTTAAAGCTTTTCACGTGAAGTCTTGGGTGGTGTTTGCAGGAATAATGTGATTTTTACTTTTGAATGGTACTTCTGAGCCTCTGGGGGAGGCCTGGAGAGGTTTGTTGGTGCAACTTCTGGAGAGTTTTTCCTACAAGCTCAAAACGGCTCTTTTATAATTTTAAAACCACTGTTAAAACCGTATCTAGTTGCTAGTTGTTCGTCTTAGGACACGGACGTCTTGGGTAAAGGCCTGATCTTATATTGTTTTATATGTGCTGATACGTGCAGTTTTTTGCATCACCATAGCTATCTTAAAAGACTGCCTGTCTTCTTCCAGGTGGTTTTTTTGGTTTGTTTGGTTTTTTTTTCTTTTTGGTCCAGCCTCCTCTCTCTTCTCTGCCATCCCTTGGAGATACTGAAATGAGTTAACTGTGCCATTATATTTTTCACATCTGTTTTCACGTGCAGTAATGGAAGGTGACAACCCAATTCGGTGGTTACTGAATGGCCAGGGACATCTTGTGCATCCTGGTGTTTCCAGCAGGACTTTGGCAGCTGGAAGAAGGTTCATGGAGCTGGAGCTGGTTGTCATATGTAAACACCATGAAAGGCAGAAGCGTTGTGGTTGTTTATTTAATCGTTTAAATATGCCAATGTTAATGCATATAATTACACAGTATAAACACATTTAATTACTTAAATGAGCTAAATATTTTTGCATCTTAGTCTAAAATTGCAATCAAAAGTTCTCAGTGGGTGGCAGATTTTGAAAAGAATTTTTTTCTCTGATGGATGCCTTTAGACATTTACTCTTTTCTGTTCAGAGGAGTGGTGACATAGGGCACAAAATCCAGAGGATCACAACTGCACAATTTAAAAAGTATGCAAAACATAGGCTTCCCTGGCTCACTCAGGTTTTAATGATGATCTTGAAACTAGCTGTATCGCAGGTGAAATGACTGAATGCATTACTCTCCTCATGGAAATTGTAGCTAACTGATAGCCTGTGATGAGTGGGTACAATATTTTATTTGCATTTTGTAGTGGGCAGACCAACACAGAGGGGTAGTGAGCTGGGGGTGCCAGGCTGGAGAGCAGGACTCGGCACATCCATGGCAGCTGCGCTGGGAAAGCTGCACGGCCCCTCGTCTTCAGCTTTGACCAGGCTTGTGCGTGACTTGGGCTAGAGGTAACACAAATAAATGTCTCTTTTTAAAGTACTCCTCATAGTGTTAAATACTGGACTAGTTGTTGAAATTACAATGGATTTGTCACTATCATGTTTCGGGACTAAAGACTTCATTGAAATTTCCTGTATGGACTTTGGTTTCATTACGTGGCCTCTCTCCAGCTACTTTTTCCTGCTCCTGTAAATTGCAGTTAAAATTGAGAAAGCATTTCTACGTTTCATTCCTCAGATGAAATTCCTCTTAGAAGCACTGTATTGTAATTATGGTTGCGCGTGTTAAATTTTTAATTTGATTTTTATTTGTCTATTCAATTGATATAATTGATGTGCATCCTTTCTCCCTCAGGATACCGGTTAATAACCTACTAACCTCGGAATGAAGGAATGATAAAAGGATACCACACTAGGGTTTAAAGGACCGTTTATAATATATGTTTTTAACTGTAGCCTTATTTTTTTGTCCTTTGTAGCCTACAGCATTTTGTACTTCCAAAGCCTTGACAGGCATTAAAAACATTAATTATTGTAACTTTAGTGAAAAGAACTATTCATACTGGACTTACAAGGAGGCCAATTATATTACCATTTGTGAATATCCTGCCAAACAAAAGAGAAAAATAAGTTTTATAAATAGAACCAATTTCTGTTCATTGTCTGAACAGGTACTTCTTGATTGCTTTTGTTTTTGCATTTGTTTAAACTGCAGAGGGGACTTGTCAAACGAGTAATACTTATAATCTACAAGAGATGATGGCAGTGGGTAAAAGAAAGATTTAGATAACATCAAGGCATTTGGTAACTGTGGAGCATCATAAGATAACGCTGGAGAAAGATAAAGTGCAAAGGGATCTGGATTAGGGTAAAATACTTTGCAGATTCGTTCTCGATGCTTATTTTTGTAAGTGAAATAGGTTCTTTCCAACGGTAGTGCATTAAGGATAATTGCCCCTACAGATCACAGTCTAAAGTCAAATTTCCTGCTGGAGCTGGAAGGTCAAGCTATTTTGACCGAGGGTCAGAGAACCGTTAGTACTGGGATGATGAAAATGCTAGGAAAGGCCTTCCTTTGCTGTGTGTCAGCCTGGGGACATTCAGTGCCGTGACCAGCCTCTCGCGACTTCCACTCTTTGCTGACACCCTGCTGCTTTGGGACCTCATGGCTGTCCCTTGTACCCTGGCAGGACAGGGCACTTCCCAGATTCCCTTTTGGTCCCTGCTCGCCTTGGCGGTGCTTTGGTTGTTAGCTGGCGTGCAGCACTATATAAAGATGCATTTCTTCTGGGACGCCAGTGTGCAAATCTCACTGGAGTTCATGCTGAACCCTGGCCAAGCTTGTAGTTTATTCTAGCGGAGAAAAATGCTTTCTTCTAGGTTATGAAGCTGGAAATGGAGTGATTAAATGAGCCATCAGTAAGTGCAGAATTAGCACATGGCTGAGTCCACTCTCTTCTGGATGATGCTGGAGGTCTCAGAGGAATACCCAGGCTGGGAGCACCAGGAGAAGAGTACCAGCCCCAGCGGTTTTCTCACCTTCCCTTTTTGCTGAGGGAGCGAGTGGCCCGAAGTGTTTTGTAGTCAAACATCTCAGCAAACCAAGAAAGCCTAGGTGTTGAGGGATAACTGAGACGGTCCCAAATAAATTAAATAAACGTCCCACGACATACAAATCTCATGCTTCAGAAAGTAACCAAGCTATCAGCTGCTTGAAACTGGATAGAAAATTTGCCTTGGTAAGTTATCCAGTGCTGCACTGGGGTGGGCTTTCTTGAGGCTTTCTCTGGAGGGCCTGATGCTGAAGGCACGAAGGTGCTGCATGAACGCTTGCTCCCATCTGCGGTGGGAATCCCTGGGTCAGCAAATGAGCTCACCGTCCTGCAGTCAAACAGAAACTTTCCTTGGTGGTGTGCCTGTTTAATCAACTGGTAGTACCAGATAGACGGTTCCCAGGTCAAATATTAAATGGGCCAGCTTGTTCTGTGTTTTATCATGGTGCTATTCCAGTACCTTCCACGTGTAGATCAAGGTTAAAAGGGGTCTGGAAAGAGCAGACATCTGTGCCCGTTGTGCAGTGAAGGGTAATGAGCACCAGGGACGTTTTTCAGAAACGTTTCAGCTGGATATGGAAATGAAAACTATTAAACTTGTAACCCATGACTCTTTAGGGAGCTGACTGGTAACAAACAATAGTATTTTCTGTAGCTGGTAGGAAATCAGAGGATGACAACATCATATGTTCTGTTGGCTGAAATAGTGGAGAGCTGCTTAAGACCAATTAAATGAGAATTTAATTGATTAAACATAACGTTTGCATTTATTAAACTACCCCCAACAATTAAAAAGTTGCCCTTGCATGTTGGAAAAAGCGAAAGCTATTGATGACAGTGGGAAACCTGTGCAAACTTCTTGGAGTGCTCCTCATCCCAGCTCACACTCTTTGGCCATATCAACAAAGGCCAATTAGTTTGCATTTAAAATTGTTATACTAAACAGGTATATGTGCAATCTTTACAGAAGCTAGCATAACCAGCTCTAACGCCTTTATAAATACATTCAGTGGTCATGGCCTTTTCTTGCGGGGAGCAAATTGAGTTTGCTGTGGGAATGTCAACTCTGAATTTCTTGACGTGTGTACAAAGTCTCGTTTTTAAAGACGTATGACTAGAAATACATAGCTTCCTTAAAATTAACCTAATGTGTAGTATAATCTTGGACAGCCTGCATAACAATATGAAAACTGCAAAGCGGGAGCTGGGTGGTTCATAAGCCATGAAGAGCTTCAGCAGTGTAAACAGCATAAGATGAATGAGCCACATTGCTGGGGACGCCACTCCAGCACCCAAATTGAATCAGAGACTCTGGGATTTAAAAATAATGTGGCTTTCTGCTGAGGTAAAGCAGACTCTGTTTCGTTCTGCCAGGGCTAGTCCCGGTTGCAGTTTTCAAGCAAAGATTTCAGCCAAAAGCAACAAATACATAAATGATTGGGAATATCCATCCTTGCCACAAAGAAGGGACAGATTCATCATCCATGGGTGGTCTTGTGCCCAAATGCTCGTTAGGCTTCTACCTGCTCTACACATGCAATGAGAGGACGTGACTTCCTGGGGAGCAGGATGGGAACTGGGTTTGTTCATTTGTTGTTAAACCACACGTGCGCTAGCTTTTACATCAGGCTTTTCTCATTCTTTATTGCAAGTTGCACCCACTAGTCAACAATATCATTGTTTGTCTTTATTATGTTGTTAACTATAGACAGGTATGAATCTGTGTGGGCAGAAGCGAACAGTTGGAGAGCTGATGCTGTAGAAAACAAGTGCTGTGCCCAGACTGTTGGGAATTCTCTTGCTGGTTCACACTCATCCCTGTCTGTGATGGTTTTTGCGTCTTGTAGGGGAAAACCCAAGAACCTTAGAGGGTACTGCTGCTGCGTAGTCTCTGCCCAAAATGTATATCTTATTTTGCTCTCTGGTAGTTAAAGATTGACATAAACCCCAGGGTACGAACTTTAATATCCTTTCTAAACTTATAATTAATTAGGAAATCTTGTTGTTTTTAATCTCGTTGTGTTTGTGCCTGCAGTGACTTCCTTTGGGACAGTCCAACAGCAAGCTTTATGAAAACACGTTTTGTTTTGACCCTGTTCATCTAGAATATCGTCAAGTCTACAAGTACAGTATTTTTTTGCCTCTAGTATACATTTCCTTCTACTTATTAAGATTGATTTTCATTTCCAATCCTGTTTCCGATTCCCCTGCTTTCCTCACTAACCTCTCCTGTGCTAATTACCCTCAAACTTTTATCTTTTTTACCAAACATATTAAAGAGCATAAACTTACCTTGTGACAAGGATGACTTGGCCAGGGTGGAGCGTAAAGCTTTCTAATTACTGGAGTGCTAAAACATGGTCACAGATTTAGGGGTGCTGGGGAATCCCCTGTTCAGAGGTTTTATAGAGCAGGTTGTATTGTACTTATTCCTGCTTTAATACAGGCACCGGGCGTCAGCATTTGAGTTAAGAGGTTAGCTGGCGTTGTATGTATAGCTTATTGCTGTTGCTTGGATTCAACACCATTATTTTAGTTTTCATCCTCTGGTTCGGTGTTTATCCCCCGATCATTTTACTTTTTGCTAATTATGACCTGTGGAATCTCAAGCTAGGGATCTTGAAAATACCAGATTACTAACCCAGCCGTTGGCTTTTTGTGTGCTTGCTGAATGGTCCCATAGAGCCTGATTAAAATACATCATTACTGATGCCTGATGCTGTCACCTGCATCCATCCAGAGGTGACTGGGACTTACCCAGCTGGTTGATGCAGACAAGCAAAATGTACTGGCCAGCAGTTTGCGTTGGAGAAAACTTAAATGTAATTTCGGACTTGTGGCAATCCAGCTGGGAGCTGGGAAAGGATAGGAGGAGTGTGGCACAACCAGTGGGGAGTGGGCGTTTGGGAGGCTCCCTCAGCGCTGCTCACCCGAGCGCGACAGAGGCGTCCTGAATACACTTCACATCTTCCTGAGGAGTTGACAACAGTAAGAAATGTATCACTCTGTGTGTTGATAGAAAACCAGTGCGTGCAACAGGGAATTTTCCTGGTGGGCTGCAGTAAAGGACATTGGCACTCGTCTTTTGAGACACCGGTGGGGCACATTGGGAATGCACAGGACAATCAAAGCACACACCTTTTCAATGTCATTTTTTGCAATGTCGAGCAGCTGGACTTTGACACTTTCACTTGAAAAAAATCTCCCCCCATGTTGTCAAAGATTTGGCTTTTTCTGTGAGTTCCCCTCTGTGGTACACATTGGCTTCTTCCCCATTGTGTCAATATAACTGGTGAAAATGGGTATCTCTGTCCATAACATTCTGAGCCACTTCAGGCTTTATAGATTGTATCTCACATCTTGAAGTGCACCCAAAAGCTGACAGCCAATGAATTTTAGAAACCAACAGGAGTTAATAATACATCTGAGTCTCCTGCCACATCCTAAGGCTTTTTTCTTCAATATTATTCAAAATTTAGGCACCTTTCATATTAATTAAATGGTAACTTTCTGTATCCCACGATCAAACTATCCAATAATGCTTGCTCAGAGCAATCAGAAACGACAAAAATAAAGTACTAATATAATTTTATTATGAATGATTTGATCCCTGGGGTTTCTATCATATTAAACAAAGAAACAAATTAACCAGTGACTGAATTAAGTGGAGGAACTTGCATCATGTCGAGGCAATAGATTTTTTCATAGTTAAGCTGCCAGCTACTTTCGTGCTTCAAGTCCAGTTTCCAAGTTTCCCCACAAATTTCCCAAAAATAATGCTGCTGCTATGTATCATTGCATACAGCTTTTTTTTTTTTCCGTAGAAAATGTAGTAAAGAAGATCAGAAGAGGAATTTTGAATGCATTAATCTGCATTTCCAAATCTGTGAGATTCTGTCCTATGACAGGTCTTTGTGGATGCGTCTGGCCAGCATCTTCTGAGCCTGACGCCACCTGGTTAAGCCAGATGGGATGCCCTCTTGTTTATTTACTCTCTTGCTTTCCAGCTTTTTAAAATAATTACCATATTCTCTATTTTAGATGTTCATTTTCTGTAGGAGATAAGTGCACGTATAGACTGTCAGATAGAAGAGGTTCACAACATTTCCCATATTTAGCAAAGTATTTATTGTAGCAAAGAAAGGTATTTGATAGGTGGAGGCTCCCCGGCACAGCCTTCCTCTGGCGAATACACGCAGTGGCATGGGGTGCAGCAGGAGCAGCTCTGCTGGAGGCTGCTCTGACCATGAGCCTTCCCCTCTGCGCTCTGCTCCGATTCATCCTGGGCACAGCCATGGTCCGTCACTCCGGGGACCCCTCTGTGTTACCGGGATGGTGTGAAAGAAGTTTTCTGGGATGAGGTCACTGATATTTAAAAGCACTTGTGCCTCTGTAAATGCTACTGCATATTAGGCTATGTTAAATTTTACATTATACATATATAATATATGTTGCATTAAACTGTGCCCTTTAGGGAGCAGTTGGGTGCAGAATGGGACCTAAATCCTGGGGTAGCAAAGCACTTTTAATTACCATTAAGGAGGTAAGATCATGTGGATTTCTCTCTGAGATGTGCTTGTCCTTGCCAGCATTGAGGTGTAAAAGAGGACCACATTCTTGACTCTAAATGTCTGTATTTTTTTTTTCTTCAAGCTCAGACTTAAGTTTGTGAAGTGGTTCAAGGCTGGGACCATAACAGTGGACTTTGGAAATGTTGTGGAGTTCATATATTTTCCTCCCACAAGACTCCATGTATCCAGTGCACAACTGATCCCATTACGGCTCTTACCCCTATTATTTTGAGTACAGAAAGTTTCCTCTTCTGGGGGAGCCAAACTGGGACGGAGCAGAAGCATCTCTGAACACAGTGATGAAGAAAATGTGTTTTCTGTATCATTTTTCTTAAGGCTTTGTGGTAATCACGTGCTGTGTTTATGATACGCGCCCCTTCCTTAAAATGCTGGTGCATGACCCTGGTCGGTGCGGAGGCGTGCTGTGAGTCCTGCCGGGCTCCTGCGCAGAACAGGAGCTACTCAGAGCACACCAGAGTCTGATGGCGTGAATGCATCTTATTTACTGACAAAATGCCAGGCGCAGGATAAGCACTTTCCTGGCTGAGACAATATTGATAAAGAATCCAGGAATCTGCAATGGAATTGGGGTTTTAATTGCATTCCTGCCCCCAAAAGCTTGTTTCACAGTAAGATCAATAATACGTTAAAAACTGAGTACAGTAAAATAAGTGTATAATGTGTTTAAAATCTGTACGCAGTGCATTACCGCTTTATTATTTACTTTGTTGTGTCTCATTGGGACCCAGTGCTGCAGTCCCACCTGGCAGCGGGCTGCCTCGGTAACGGGGACGTGGCAGCCATGAAGTCTCCTGCGTCCTTGTGAGATGCAGCCCGAGTCCTGTTTATACTTGTCACTTATGAACATCTTTGCTTTGGGGCTGTAACAGGCAGGTTTGGCACAGGCACAAGCCCGGGAAGCTCTCGGGTCAGCCGTTTGCCAAAACCGCTGTGGTTTGTCTGCATTTAGGATCGGAGCATGCTGTAGGAGCCAAACCCTTCCCACTCCGCGTGGAGCTTCCCTTCATCTCATACCTGCACGGCCACGTCGCTGCGCGTCTTCAGTCCTCTTGGCAGCGATGCTCCACATTTGCTGCACCCAAGGGGTGAAGGACAGCGAATGTTATTAACTCCCTCGACTTTAATACTGCATCTCATCCTAATATGCCATATCAGATGACTTTGGTCACATATCTCTCTTTCTAAAAAAGATATTATTATAACAGAGGGATTAATCAAAATTGGGGTAAGCTAAAGCATGCCCATTCTGCTCAGCCTCCGGTTTCAGCAGTTGTTAAATAATGGGCAGCCTCTTGCTCCTTGCTATAAACATCTGGATGAGGACGCTGAAAGAATTAAATTTTGTGCCTGAAAAATGACATATTGAGTAGGAGCTCTGCTTTCATCTCTGTGATCATGTTTTTAGGAGAATACGCGCAGAGTCTCAGCGTTAACATTCTTTAACTGCTCCTCAAATTACTAATGCTTCACGTTGCTTTAATCCATTCTGCTGTAATAGCTTTATTAGATTAAACTCCCTGCTGAGCAAGTGAGGAACAGTGGGATTATCACACTTCCCTTTGAACAGCCAGTAAAGACAAAATAAATGGTTAACAAAACAGAACAAATTCAGTTTGCAGGTGATCTGCAGTTCTCAGCCTCGTGAACTGTGGATAGGCTCCGAGCGTCCCTATTATTCCTTGCTTGAAAAATGCCTTTTTAGCAGCCTGAAGAAATTCCCGAGGTAAAAAAGAAGTCCTAATGGAATAAAAGTTCCTCTTTCCCCTTTAGATGTGTTGCTAATTGCATCATGCCGACTGCAGGGCCAGTGTGAGGAAAACCTGAAACTTCATTTTAAAAAAATATATTTTTTTTAGCTTCACTTTTGACGAAGCCGTAGGTGCGCCAGTAACAGCCTTTATCCAGTGTCTCCCAGAGTGGTAACTCCTAATGACCGATTTTTTTTTTTATTTTTATTTTTTTTTTAGCAAATCTAATTAACTATTTGAAGTATTTCGTCAAGAGGCTCACGGTTACTATACACAAGCAGTGGGTGGCTCTTCTAGAGTCTCTTAAAAACTCAGTTTCTTCTCAGCATTCTTAAAATCCTCATCTGCTGGAGCAATTTGAATTTTGTTATTAGTGACTGCTGGAAATCATAATTCAATAAAGACTAACTCATTTAAAAATGCTTCATGCTGAGCGTGCATTAGGTAACTTGGGAAACTTAGGAGACACAGAAAAACATATACTAATATTCAGGTCTACACAGGAAATTGGTATGGCACTGAGCAGTTTGAAGGAGGCTTTTTGTATTTTTTTAAGAAGCTGCAGAAAGGTTGGAAGGAATGCAGTTTTTTTTCTAGTAAATGTATTCCTTCCCTCTCCCCAGAATTTTTTTCCTAACGCGCTGGCGTCTGTCCAAAGGAATTAAAGCCCCTAACATACTAGGGGATAGTGAAAATATACACGATAAACATTTCTATAATAATTTCTTAGATAAGTAAGAAAGCCGTCGTGTTTCTTTTCCTAAACTCCTTGTATGTCCCTTATTACTCGTCTCGAATGAGTTTGGAAGTTTTAAGTATCTCTCCTGCCCCATCTCTCCTATTCCCTTTATGGCAATAATATTACGGTCATAGAATATATAGTCTTGCCATAGGGGAATGGGCCTCCTGCTCCGGTTTTTAAGCCACATCTGCAGCTGCAGCTGGAGCAGGCTTTGAAAAATATCGGTATTATGAAAGGATGTCATTTTCTAACAATGAATTCTCCTTCAGAGGACGCTGCGCCATTTCATTCCTGCCCAGCGCTGTCCGGCAGCTGTCTCCTCTGCAGTTCATTTGCTGCTCGAGTTCACCCTAGGAAATACACAGGGGTATTTTTTCCCAATTTCTTTCCCCACAAGTTGTTTCATCTTTAGAATCACAACATTTCCTGCCAACATCAGAGGCTTCCATTCTTGTCTCCTCTCTCCCTTGTTCTTTCTAGCCATTTTCAGACTTATATAGCCCTTCTGTTTCTTACCATCTCTCCCTTTCATCCCCTGGTCCTCTCACGGTGCCTCCCTCGTTTCAATTCTCCACTTAGCTGGGGTTCAGAAAACAATTGCCGTCTTCCACCTGTTTTTCCTCCTTTGTTGCTCTGTGGTTTGATTTAGCCTTTCTTTGTCTGCTTTCCCCTTCTTCTTTTTTTTCTTTTTTCCCCCTCACCCTCTTTTTAAAATTGGAGAAAATGATCAATATTATTCCCCCCCTGATAAGATAATGCTGGACTAATGCAGTGGAGATGGATTTGTTGTCACGGCAGAGAGGGAGGAGAAGGAGTGAAGGTTCTCCAGACACGGCAAAGGGCGCTGTGGAAATCAGCGGCTCCTGCAGCGCAGGCAGGGCCGGGCACTGGCAGCCCCCTCTGCGGTCAATACGCTCCGAGTCAGGCTGGACGGGCCTGAATAAATACATGTAATTCAGGGGATAAAAAAACTGGGACAAAGGCCTGGGTTCTTTGCCCAGGCAAAATGCCCATGGAAACAAGTTGGTGTACGTCAGAGCGGAGAGGCCAGTTTTAGGTTGTTTACCTAGGAGATAATTTAGGAAAGCCTGACACGTAGGAATGTACTTCTGCTCAGCTTTACGCCACGGCTTGGTTATGTTTTCTAGACTTTCTGCTTCACCCCTGTGATCCGTGGCTTTGTTCACTTTGCAGCAAAACAGCGTCTCCCCCTCGATTTAAGATCGTTAGCCATAGAGAATTAGCAGTGCTATGCTGTAGCTGCCATACTTTGAAACCTGCCCTTAAGTGGAACGGTCAGGAGGGAAACCCCAGCTTGGTTTCTGGCTTGGGTGGATGCTGCATCCACACCGAAAGCCATTTTAGGGGAGGTCGGGTTTTTAAAAAATTCTTTATTCTTTCTTCCTAAATTGATGATGTGGGAAAAGTAGGTAAAATTTATTGGGGAGAGAGTCAAAACTTCCCCCATTCTGCCCACCTGTTCGGTGTTTCTGCTGCCTTTCATTTTCTGAAGTGTTACATATGGATTACATATGTCTTTCTGCTGCAGCTCTGCGGCTGAAAAAAACCCCAACAACCACAAGGAAATCAATAAACACCTGTTATTCCCAGATCCGCAGTTACTTGGGCTCAAAAGTGCCTGCAGGCAAAGTTAAAACAAAACCCCCGGTAAGTCTATCTGCCTTCACAGCCTCCTGCTTGCCGGCACGAGGGTTGGGTTGTTTTTTATTTTTCAATTATTATCTTTTTTGTATTTATTTCGTTTTGTTTCATCTGGGCGTACCCCGCGGCGGAGCCTCCGCGGCCGCGCCGTCCGGGCTGTGCGCTGCCCGAGGCGCCCGGCGCAGCGCCGGCTGCCGCCGCGTTCCCGGGGCGAGGATGCCCCCTGCTGCTCTCCTGCCACTAAGCGGAGAGCGGGACGTAAGGCGGGCGCCGGGACCCGCCCTGCCACGGCCACGTACCGGGGGGCAACCCGATCGCTTTAAAGCAGGTTTAAACGCGGCAACAGCGGGTTGAGTGCGGCAGTAGACAGCTGGGAGATGCTCTGGTGTAACGCGGTTCTTTAAAAATAAATAGATAAGCGATGAACACGTTAAGTACGGTTCCCCTTCTCCGGGAAGGAAAATCCGTGTTGGAAAAATACTTTTGAGCAGTTACTGATTGTGGAACGAGCAGTGAGAGGTATGCAAGCAGTGGAGGACTGCCAGCAGGCGTGTCTGTTTTACCAGAAGTTTTTGCTGTTTTCTGTCTGCATTTGCCAAGGCTTGATTGAAGGCCTGAAGTTTTGTGAATACGTGTTCATTCAAGAATATATCTTGCTCTTAGGAGTCGGTTTGAGACTGCATTTACCTTCGCTAACTATAAGTGGACACTTACTAAATGACATGGTACACTTAGTGTAAGACATTATTTCTTCAGCCTGTATCTGGTTCGGGTCAGCAGGAACGGTTTAGTACTCGCCCCTCTTGCCAAGGGATACCTGAAAAGCGTCTGGTTCCTTATTCTCTGTTGACAGGAAAGCGGAAGGGCAAGGCCGGCCCTGCAAAGCTCTGAAAGAGCCTGGCTAGTTTTAGCCCAAAAGGAACCAGACCCATGCAAATTACTTGGCAATTTAATCCTGATGTGTTAGAAGAAGTGCAGGCCAATGTGAGGATACACACCAGCACATTGTTGGAGGTGGGTGCTTTGTTCCGGTTCTTTAAACAACATCGTTCTTGCTGAGGAGAGGAGCACATCGTATCAATTAAAACGTGTGGCAAAAATTTCTTGGCGTGCCAGCAGGTAGTGCCTTTTTATAGTCCTGGGTATCATCACAGACCTGGAAATAATGGCTGAAGCCAGCGCTATGAAATATAATTTCTTTAAATGTAAGAAAAAAGAAAAACTCAGAAAATTGTTATGGGATTTTAACTAACTTCAAGTGTGCTGGCTGGTTCAGTCGCCCCTTTGATGTTGCAGCCGGGTGACCTGGCCTCCGCCGCCATTCATCACTGACTGGAAATCAAACTTTTCGGTTCTCCTGCTTTACAGTCCTTCCTCTGTTCTGCTAATAAACACAATGTTATTTAAAATAACCATTCAGGAGGTGTTCAAAGGGGATATCCATATATGAATTTTAGTGCGAGGGCAGTTCCTTGCTGCCAAGTCCTAACCTTCAAAATGCAACAAGGAAAAAGATAGCATTAATCTAAATACACGGTGTTGGATTCCTGAAGTGAGAGGCTCACAAATCCCTTCGCTCTTGGGGCGTGATCAGAAACTCAGGGGAAATGCCATTAATTATTTCCTTTCACCTTCATTTTTACAGTGTCAATGTATGGTTGTGGTAACAGCTATGTGAACACCAAAAATGCTGTTTGTTAAGAGTATGATCCAAAGCGTAGTAGGTAATTCCCTCCCCACAGTCCCTGGACACTTCTCAGCCAGAGAAGCCAGCGGGCCTGGTGGCAGGCAGCACTGGAGACATGTCCTGTAAGGGAGTGAGCTGTGGCCGTGTGGACACGGGGGGTGTGTGTGTGTCACACAGCTGGACATGGTGTGTGTGTAACTCACGTGGACACGGTGTGTGTGAACCTTGTCTCCTGGCCTCATTCGAGTTGTGAACTTGGCAGTGATGTTTTAACTGCTTTGTTTCATCAATACTGTGCTACCCCAAGAAACACGGCTTCTGAAGAACTTGACATCTTACCCTGTTTTGTCTGTAGCGTGCTAACAGGGAGGACGGGGTCACTGCTGTTGCAAAGTGACGCGATGTTTGCCAGCAGCCCCTGCAGCCAGCTGCCTGGGCAGCACGCATTCACCGTCCCTGGTGGGGAACGTGTGCCAAACCCACTCCAGCATGTCAGGAAGGAGAAGGTCAGGGAAACCAGCAGTGTTGCAAATTTAAGCAAAGTAAGAAAGAGCGGTAGATGATCGTCATCATGTATGTTTGCCTCTGTTGCTCTCTGGGTAGTGTCACCACGATCTGCCGTCATTTCCTCCCCCCTTGGTTCTGCATTGCACTAGACATGACGAAGAGGAGTGCTGCCTTGGGCATGGGAGGAGAGCAGGGGCAGAGCTGGAGCACCAGAACACAAAATAGCTATCCCTTTGCCCCAGCTCCTTCCCAGCCCTGTGCGTACACTTGCTCCCAGTGTGGCTCTGCTTGAGCCCATCTCCCTGGTGCTTGGCAAGTTTCTCCGTGCCTGAGGAATACCAGAGGCACAGGAGTACGTCCCTCGGGGATGGAGGGAGCACCCAGGTAACAGCTGTGCTGGTTCACGCACCAGCCAAGGGAAACCCCATCACTGGGGTGGTGCTGGCGCTTGATTAGAAGAAAATTACTAGAGGACTTTGTGTCGTTTTGGACTTTGGAGTCTGGCACGAGTTTATTGTGAGTTTTCCTGCAGATCCCTTTTGAGCAATTGCTTTTACAGTATGTTGTCTGTATTGTGTAGGAACGAATGAAGTGGGCTAGGAGAGACTTCTGGTTGGGTTAACGCAACTCTGTGTTGTTTTTTTCATAGGCTGTATATTTTCTCTTCTCAGATCTGGTTCTTTTCATCCTCACTGCCTCTTTGCCTTTTACCTTTCTAAAATGACTATTGCTGCAAAACACGGCTGCAGCAGATTGCCAGGTCCAGCCTTCAAGCCCTGCTGCCCACCGCAGCCCCTCGATGCTGGGAGCAGTCAGGGGTCCCAGCCGTCGCTGGAAGAGACTGCTGATCAGTGCTTTCCTTTTAAACCTACCATTGACTAATTTTTTGAAGAGTGGATTGTTTTTTTTTTTAATAATATATACATGGCAAGGAGCAGAAAGATCTTACTGTCTACTGTTTAACACAAGTATGCCTTCTTGGGAGGAGGGAAGGCTGATGTGGTTTGTGTGCATTTGAGCTTTATCTCAGTACGGACTAGCCCAGCTAACGAGTTGTTTTAATCTGATCTGTTTTATCTGTTGTGCACGGAGTAACAGACGTGTAAATCTAATACAGTAAATCACTGTATGTATTATGGCAACACCGTGGAAATATTTCTTAGCAGCACCAGAAAAAAAACCCCATTTAATTTTCTGATTTCTTGCTGAATATGGAATGGAAAATATGTTGATTTAACTCTAAAAAAATGCACAGTCGATTTAAGGGAAAAAAAAAAAGTAAGAAAGAAAGAAACCCTTTACCATATCTAATTTCATTAGTAAACTGTAAATGGAAAATGATGAAGAGGTAAGATTTCAAAGGGCTGGTAACCCACACATTTTATGTAGCATTAATCATGTGCTCTTAATTTTTCTGCAGCAGAACTCAGCAGCGCTGCTTTTCCTGCTCCGTGATTCCCAGGGCGGTGGGCGTGGGCGGGTGGGCAGTAGAGCCCGGCTGGGAGCCCCCCGTAGCAGCACCCACCGGCAATGCCACAGCCGAGACGGGGGACGCCGCGCAGCCGGCCCCACCTCGCGGGGTGAGATTTATGGCCACGTGCCGGAGGTTTCGTGCCTCTCTGCTCAGACTGATTTGAAACACCACTTTTCTGCTGGCGGCTCGTGTTTTCCACTTTACCCTTTCAGAGGCTCTTTCTCTTCCAGGCTGTAAAGAGGGTTAAGAAAGGAATTGTCTCTATTATGGTAATTAAACTCCCAGGAAACAGCCTCATTAGACTAATAAAGAGTAAATAAAGCAGGCGAGGACACACTTCTTTCCAGTAGTGGAGAGCAGCAGTTACCTCCCTTCCCTTCGCTCACCCGCCTGCTCCCCGCTCCTTGGCTGGGGCAGCAGTGGCCTCTGCCTGTGTCCCTGCCCCTGCCCCTGCCCGCGCCCCCGCCTGGTCTCTACACCCGCTTGGGGTTGCCCCCTCATAACTTTCCCAGCAGTTTTCCTCTTGGGCCAAAGTTTTTCTTGCTTGGTTGCAGGACAGGGAAATAGGTATTTGTAATGCTCGGGGAAGTTTTCGGTTGCATTGTGCTTATCTTCATTAAAAGCACCCCTGGTTTTGCCGGCTTCACCTGCGCAGCCCCTGGTTTGCAGCAAACGCAGTGAAGGGCTGCAGTGCGCTCTTGCCGAATGCACGTAACAAAATCCAAGCGATGGACCTGGGGTTTTGTTTCTCGTAAAAATGACATTTGTGGCACACTTCTAGGTGGTATTTCTTCTCCAACATTGACCTCAGCTGAGGCAGGGTATGGCACTGAAAACGCACACGTAGCTCTCCTGCTTTTTCAGAAAGCAGATTATGTAGGGAGAATGAAATTAGCAGTAAAAGTATTAAAATATTGATAGCAATCATTCCATGTCCTGGCTTTACTAATTAATTATTAATTTTACCTTGAAGGTTAGTGTAAGAGATGGACTTTACTTTATCATGCCTTCACTTAGCAAGATGTTTGACTATATATTTTTAAACATTATCAGGTCTCTAGCAAATAGCTCTCATTTTTTATGGTTAGCAGTTGGGATTTGCTTTGTGTGGCTTCATAAAGTGGGAGAAAAGATTATGTTGTGAAGGCCTTGGGGAAGCGATCCCTCTGTCATGTATTAGTAATTCCTGCTGATCTTTGCTGCTTGCTGTCCTTTCTGTACAATACTTGTTGCTTTTCCATATGGAGGGACCTTTGCAGCGCTATATGGAGTAAAGAAATGTCTTGACACTGTAGGCTCGGCATTGTAGGATGGTTAAAAAGGACTTGGTTTCATCGTAAACCCAGGGATGCTGGCAGCTGGAGGGGCATCCCTGGAGCAGGGCTGCCCTCTCCACCCGTCCCCCAGCTCTCTAGCTCAGGTGTGCACCGAGCAAATGTGATTTTGCAGCTGGGTGCATGTGGTGCCGGGGTGGTTTTGCCGCATCCGGCTGCGCCCGATGGCTCCCACCACTGCAGGCTCTGTAAATACCAGCTACGGGCAGGGAAGCCCTGGCTGAGCTTATTCCGAGGATATGCAAGCTGGATATTGTCTTTCAGTAAACGCATAAATAACACCATTTAATGAAAACTGTTAGCATAGATATCATTCATAAGTAATTTTTAAACTGGGCAAACTTTTGAATTTACTGTGAAGAATGTTTTTTTTTTCTTTAACCCAACTTTAGTATTGATATAAGATGCAAATATGGAAACATTTATGTGCGTCTGCGGCTTCGCTCGTGAGAAATCGTATTGATTTCAGTGAACTATACACACGAGGAAGATCAGGTCTGTATGTGCAGGACTGGAGCTTTACTTTTGTAAATTTCCCATTTCCTCTCTTGCATCAGAAAGGTTTAAAAGATCTGTTTTACTGTCTTGAGGGTAAATGCCTTTCATTTCTGAAATGGTAAAACCCGCTCCTCGCTTGTTTCTCTTAAAGTGGACCCAGTTTTAAATGTGGACAAATGGAAAAAAGCTTCACAAGCCTCCCTGGGGGGAGTGAGGTTGCAAATCTCCACCTTTGGAAACAATGATTTTCATTTTGTCAGTTTTAAAAGGGAATATTGGAAAAGGAACATTTTGCTATAGCGTTGTGAAAAACAGAACTTACCCAGTCTGGACACTTTTAAGATAAAATTAAGGAAATGAAAGCTTTCTTCTTCACGCTGCTTTCCACTTTTAGCATCTGCAGTGTGCAGATCCCCGTGGAGCTGCTGGTGTGTGTGAAGTTAAGATGTGGTTACACTCTTTGCAGGACCAGGACCAGGAACGTCCTTCTCCATGTCTCTGTCGTGTGGAGACGTACGCAGGTGCACAGGATGAGAGCGTTCATTTGAGCAAACTCATGCATAGCTTTCAGAGGCTTCCTTGCTCAAAGGACTTAGAATGCCCTAGGGTGTTTTGTTTTGTTTTGTTTTGTTTTGTTTTGTTTTTTTATTTGGGGGGAGATTATGTTTGTTCACTGAATGAAATGCCAAATTTTGGCTTACCTTACCTGTAAGGTAACAAGAGCTCCTGTGCTTATTTGCCACTCATCACCGTGAGTTAGATATTGATACGCTTAAAAGCTACAAATACACTTTTTATCCCCAGCACTTTTTAAAGATCTTTTAAAGGTCTTTTCCAGGCACTGTGCTGGTATTTTGTCTTAGCACAAGCCACACACCAAGTACCAATATTACAAGTCCATCAGGGGCCGTTACGCATAAAGATGCAGACACGGCTTCTGACTGCAGAGGCCAAGAGGCGCACGCTGCTGGGGACGAGGAGGTTGCATTGGAGGCCGCTCCGTGTCATCGTCCTGCTCTCGCTCCCTTTCCATGAGTGTCCCCTGTGGCCACCACAAGACCAAGGTGCAACCATAGAGGATCCTGGCCATGATGCCAGTTTGGTCCATCTTCAAGACAGAAAACGCTCCTCCTGCACAGAGTCAGGTCTCAGTTGCACCGATGCAGATGTGCATTGACTCAGCTGGGGTCAAGGAATTGGCACTGGTGTAATAGAAATGTGATTTTAAGAAACTTGCTCCCAATTACCCCCCTCTTCCCCCTTTCAGGGTATCATTTCCAGCAGAAAAATGCCATGTAGCATCTGTTCTTGTCCATGTAATTGCGGGGTGTCTGTCAGCGCAGTGTGATCATATGTGTGCATATGACATAAAAGCAATCAGTTTATGGTATCCAAAAGAAACAGCTGAAGAGAGAGAGCTTTTCCTGCCATATTATGTGACTATCTTTGTGTCATTTCTATTTATAAATTGTGGGAATAAATGCAGGATTTAGCACCAGTTCAGACCAGCTGAAGCAGGTAGAACACTGCATTGCTACTTTCCTGCTTATTAGCCATACCAAAATGTTTTCCCCCAGATAATCATATTTTCAGGATAAATTATAAACTACGATACTTTACTCTGCAAAGGAGACGGAGCTCCCTGTGCTGATCCTCCCTCTGTGCCATGCCCAGGGTGATGGTGCCTTCTGTGCCCAGGGCAGCCGAACTGCGTCTCCTGGAGATGGCCAGACATGGCATGGGGACGGGATAATGGCGGGGACGGAAGGCGATGAGCTGAGCACTGCGATCACATCAAACCAGCCAGGCTGCTTGCTGGTGAAAAGTTTTTATGCCCATCAGGTGTTAGATTTGGTTATCTCAGGCCTTGTGCAGGCTCTCCTCTGCTTTAAAGGGCAAACTGTAAGGCACTTTCTTAAAAGTTTTATTTTTGTACACAGTTCGTGGTTTCTCTTAGAGCATCTAAGGCAGAGAGATGAAACTTCCAGAGGTCCTAGGGCTGGGAAGAGCCCTCCAAAGCCTTGGGTGAAGCAAGCAAATGTTGCCTTCTGCTCAGAGATGACTGTTGGGACAGCTACAGGCACAGGCAGTTTTTGGGAGTCAATCTCCGCACCCCTGGGCCAGGGCTTCCAGTGAGGTTCTTCTGCAGCCCCCTCGCCCAGTGGGAGCTGCATGGCCGTGGGGGGATCGCTTTCCTACTCCCTGCTGTTGCAAGTGATTTCTCCGAGCTCGGGGGTTCCATGCTGACCCCTTTGTCCCTCTCCCTGCTGTGGGACACCAGAATTCCTGAGCTTCTTGTGCCTGCAGCCCAAGCAAGAGGTCCCCCTGACAAGTAGATCTAATAAGATATGCCTCCCACAAAGGCAATTTGGGTAACACCGGTTGTATGGGTTGGCAAATGGAGACTTTTATCTCTTTCATTATGGCTTTTGCAATGAAAAAACCCCCAACATTTTAGGCTGTTTTGCTGTAAGTGGAGCAGCAGTGAGGTGCAGAGGCCAGGATGGAAAACGACACTGTCTGAGCAGCCCCTGCTGTGCTCGGCAGCACATTTCCTCCCCTTCCCACCATCCTCATCCTCGTGCCTTGCTGGGTGAGGATTTGCAGCGGCTCCTTCCCTGGGAGGCGGCTGTTCCCCCCAGCTCCAGGGGCTGGCTCTGCCACCACTCGCTCTGGAGCCGTGTCCTTCCTTGAGTCTAGTACCGAGCACCTGATTTTCAGTTAATGTGCAACCACTTAGGCCAAGGAAGGGCTTTAGGCTCAAGAGAAGAGAAGCTGTTCTCAGGCAGGAAAGAGAACAGCAACATGATACTAATGAGAAACACTTTGGGATGGAGAGGGGGCACGTTACGGTGCAGAAACCTGCTTCTTGGCATCTTTATGAAAATATCTGTTAGCGGTCACGCAGGGAGGTCATAGCCATATGGACAGGAAAAATAAAGTGACTGGTGGGTTTGCCTTATGTGACTGATGTGTTAAAGGTGATACTCTCCTTCGTTAACAGCACTTAGCGTTGGAGGACACTATAGGACACTCAGGACGAGGCCAGTATTTTTAACAAGTAATTTAGAGCCTGTCTTCACTGCGTGACTGGCTTGAGGTATAACTTGAGAGCTGCCAGTAACCCGACGCTTGGGCATGTCTTCAGCTGGAGCCAAAGGGTGCTTTTAGTGGGGGCTGACCCGGCAGTGCCGGTGTGAGGCTGAAGGTGCTGCTGGTGCTCATCGCGCCGTGGGGCTGAGCCGGCTCCTCTCAACACGCCTTGCAGCTCAAGGGCGGTTGTACAATGCTGACGGCTCTCACTCAGAGCAGGCTGACTTGAGAGGAGTTAATTTAAGTGGAGATAGCTTCTGCTGACAGTTAAGTGAGGACAACCCCATAGAGAGCTGAGAAACTGAATGTAACTTGAAAATACGCAGGGAAAGTTGGGAGACGGCACATATTGGTTCTCAGTTAAATCCTTTTCTTTCTTTTTTTTTTTTGAAAAAAATTCTTTCCACAGTAGCAGACTTGCAGCTGTTAACTAATCCCATAACAAGTGGCATTTAGCCACACATTTTCCAAATTAAATATGCTTGCATGTTGGACTAGTTTCATACCCTGTAATACAAATACTTTCCCTGCTGGGGAAGAAAAAAAAAAAAAGAAAAATCCTCTCAGGCGTACGAAGAGTGGAGAAAGGGAAGATGGTGTGTGTGCATGTCTATGCGCTGCTGGTGCAGCCTGTGTGTAGCGACCGCTGTCCCTGTCAGAGCAGCGTGTGGAGATTCTGCAAGGAGCACAACATTTGTTGGAAGATCTGATGGGTTATCAAGGACTGCTCATGCTTAAATTATTAGTTAAGGCTGTGACATTAAAGAATTGTTATTTGGTCATGGTCTCCTGGCTGTGTTTTGCTAGGAGGTGTTTGAAAATTCTCGTCTGTGCTGTCACGTAATCTGTACTTGCCCTTTTGTTTCATTTTTTTTTTTCCCCTGGACATTTGAATAATGTTTTCAGATCCTCGATTTAATCTGGGTTCAGTCTAGCAACATTTGGAAACAAGCAATTAACTGCGCATTTTGTTAGAACTTATGCTGGATCTTTTTTGAGGGTGTTTGAGAGCACCTACCCTACCCCCCACCCGCCTCCTGCACATTTTTAAGAATCCCATTAAAAATTTTTCAGGATCCCCATACAAGCCAAATGCATTGTTTCCATGGCAACAATTAATGGGGAGAGCAATTTATAAGACTGATGTAAAAAAATGAGCACTTCATCAGACCCCCTGCTGCTCTGATATACAATCTCAAGGAAAAGTCTGTGGCGGGGTTTGCATAAGCTATATTCTTAAAAAAGAGGGGGGGACACACAAAAAGGAGTCTGCAAGTCCTGTCTGTGGCACAGTGAGCGATGCCTATTGTGCTGCGCAGGCATTATTAGCTCTTGGAAAAGACCAGTAAATTCTCATTTCATGACGTCTTTTGAAATGCTTTCCCTTTAGAGAACGTTTTTTTTTTTTCCCTAATCCCACCCTCTTCCGCAATACACATGTCTGCGTTTGGGGAAAGGAATCATGGCTTGTGATATACAAGGCAGCTGGGTCCCCGCGCGGAACCGGGCCTTTGATTAAAAGGCATTCAGGATGCCTTATATTGCACTGGCTTTCAAAGGTCTCGCAGGCTCCTGGTTAGAGACCGGCCTTAAAAGTGTTCTCTTTGTTTTGTTTTTTTAATCTGCCATTATAGCTTTTTCCTGGCTGATGTTTTGCATTGATTTTATCCATCTGTACATACAAGCTAAATCAGAATTTGCTGTTTAAAATAGAACGTGAGCAGCGCACACAGCGTACAGCAAGTGCTGTCATTCTGGACAGGTGTTTGAACAGGGCTTGATTTGGAATTTCCTAAAGAGCTTATTTTTGGGAAAAAAACGATAAAAATTCCATCCTGCGCAGTTCTGCTGCACAAAAAGCAGGAATCCTGCATGTCTGTGCTCTGAAATACGTGGCAGGGATTTTAGAGCCTTCCATAAAACATTACCTTGCAAATGAGAATTCTTCTTATATCTGCTTCTGTATTTAATGCGGCTGCCACCGCAGGAACGGGATGACCCGTGGCGGTGGGCTGGGACTGAAGCAGCTTTGGACTTTGTAGGAAAATTCAGCTCAGGGGTCCGGCAGCACTGCCTGCATCCGTCAGCACTGATGTATTGTGTAATAATTGAATGAGTAAAAAAAACATTAAAAAATGCAGAAGTTGATTTGCTTCTGTTTTCTCCTACTTCTGAGGCTGTTTTTCCTGGCTGGGCTGGGGGTATTTTTTCCTGCAGAGGGCACTCGCCATCCACGAACCGCCGCCCGGCAGCGCAGGCTGCCTGCATCCCGAGCAGCATCCCCCCTAACAAAACATGAGATGTGTATATAAAAAAAATTTAAATTATGAAAGCAAATTATTCCCTTGTAGTGCATGAGGCCAGCTGAAAGAGCAGCTGAGATTTAAGGAGAAGGAAAAAAACCGTGGGGAGCGAGAGGGCCAGGCTGGAGGGATGGAGGGTAGTGGGGCGCAGGGGTCCGGCGTGCTGCAGTAACGAATGGTAATAATAAAAAAGGGTGAAAAAAAAGAAAGGCACCGTGGCTGGTTTAAAATTTAATAGCATTGGGGATGAGAGAGGCAAATGCCTTAATTAAACCACCATCCAAAAAAGGGAAAAGCTTACAACAGAGTGGGGCAAATACACCGAATTAGTCTGCAGCCATCGAAGAAGTATCAACTATCACAGCATTTGAAAAGCAATATATATTTCAACCGTATTTCTTTCATGCTTATATATGAGAAAGGAATAGACTTACAAAGAGCTCAGCCCAGAGAAATATCGGGATCTCTCCGTGTGAGGCTCTAAAGTACATGTCTGTGATAAATAAATACTCAGCAGCCAAATGATAGAACAGTTTAGATATTAGGTATTCTGGAGTTCATGGAAAAAAAATAATCTCATATTACTAACAAGCTCCCATTGAAAATACATTATAGAAATCGTTTATAGGTATTTTAAAACAGTGTAGAAAATGGTCATGCACTTTCCTATGCCCATAACTCATCAAAGGTGGAAAAAAAACTTGCAGATGCATTTCAGTTTTAATAGGACTTTCATTTTATTATTTGGTTTTATTACACCAAAGAAGCATGTAAACAAAAATATCCATTGACTGTAAAGCCAGCTCTCAAAAATGTAGGTTTAGATGTTACAGAAATCTCTAATCAAAATAATTTTTACCTTGCTAATGAGAATTATGAATTTATTTTTAAAGTTTCTTTTGGCCATCTGTTTTATTCTTTCTTTCCTTTCTAATTTGTTTTTCTCTGCAACTGTTTTCTACTTTTCTTTTAAAATTTTATCATTTTGAAATGGAAAGGGAATTCTTTTATTTTACAAAGTATGATTTTCTCTAAGTCCCTGATTAAAGTAAAATATTACTGATTTGAAGCAAATTCCCTTACATCAGCACATACACGTCTTCTCTTTATGATGAGGAGGGACGACAGAAGCATTGCTGACAGCAAATTTTGTTTTGGGACATCCCAGTCTATTTTTAAATATGCGGTTTGGGCTCTCTGGGGCCGAGTCAGGTGAAAAAGAAGCACCAACAAAATGGCAGAGCAATTACTTAAAGAGGGGCTCATGGAGGAGGGTCGTCAGATTTCTGTAGGAAACTCAGGCAGACGGTAAACTGATCTGATCTCCCCCGCTGTAATAATCCAGCCTGTTTCACAAATACAAATTATGAACAATTCAAAATCCGTAACGCAAATCAGGTTGCAGAACTGTACAGTTTCTTTTGGAGGGGCTTGTCTGTTGAAAAGGCTCGTGTAATTTTATTTTAGTAGGTTTTAACTCTGGATTTGAAGAGATAAAACAACCTGTTCGGAATTATAATGATGTTATTTGTGCTCCTACGTTTAAATTAACGCAACTGTTTCAGGTATTAACATCCTGTTTTCAGGTTTGTAACTCAGCCTTAAAAATTTGGTTCAAGTTAAAAACAGGCACGGAATATTTCAATGTCATTGTAGCTTTTTCTTAACAAATTTAAATTGTTTTAACTAATTCTAATTTTAGTTGCAATTTGACAATAAAATCAAAGCTTGCTGGATTTATCTAGATTTGTATTTTCATATTTTAAAATGGTTGTGAATTAAAAGGAGCTTGGCTGGTTGTTGCAATTTCATGTTATTTTTTCACTCGGTAGTGAAAAGATAAAGCAGAATAAGAAAGTAAAATGGACTGTTCCCAAGTATACTAATTATTATGGAGCAATTTTTGTGTGAAAAACATAGGAATGTTCATCATTTTTGTGCAGGTGTGGGATTTCCCAAATGACAGGACAAACATTATGTGACTTTTTTGATACATCTACTACAGAATCTCTTTTAGAAATTGATTCCCCGTAGCCAAAATATGTCCTTATTTTTATGTTTTGCCAAATATATTTGTTTTTATCTTACTGTGCGTTTTATACACGTATAGTTATAGGTAAGTATGGAATGTAGCTATAACGATTGATTCCTAAATAATCTCACAAAGAAAAATATATGCCAGTTCTGAATGCTGGTTTCTCAGTAATGCAGAATAAAACCCGATTTTAATTTTGCAGTCCCTCCTTCCAAAAATGACGGCCACAAGCAGCCCCGCAGCAGGAGGAGAGCCTGCGGAGGCGGGTGGCCCCTGGACAGTGGCACGCGGGGCTGCCAGCATCCCCGTCCCGGGGTGACCGGCGAGGGTGGCCTGCGGTGGCGGCTGTCACTCGCCTGTCCCGGGGACCGCCTCTTGGCTTTGACCCGACCCTTCCTATTATCTCCCTTCCATTTTACATTCCCTCTTGCTATAGATATTCCCATTCATAAAATCTTTTCCTGCTTGCTTTCAGTGTGGAGGCAAGTGCTGGCGTGTATCAGAAATAAATAAGATCACGAGCAGAAGCTATTCGTCAAACCCCTTATTTCCTGGAGTTCCTTCCCTGATCCTTGTTGCATGCATTGCATTATATCGCAAAATCTCTTTTTATTTATTTTATACTTTCTTCTGTCATTTATTAAACATCAGAATATTTTCAGTGTGCTCAAATCCCACATATTCAGGCAATCTTGCCCGACAGGGCTTCACGCTGCGAGAACTCGCAGGTCTGGGCCGAATCCTGAGTATTGGTTTTTATGATGATATCAAAAATCTGTTAAAACTCGGCGTGTCTTTTTCTGCCTCGTATCAAGAGTTATCCTAGCTAATGGCACAGCTGCGGGGGATGCGGGAGCCGCCTGCAGTTGCTGTAAAGCATCCCGTCCCCTCGGCTGCGCGAGGATGCCAGTGGGACACGGCGCGGTGGGAACTGCCGGCAAAGTCTCTGCCAGAAAATGGCTCCTTTGGCAACTGCTTTGCCAGCGCGCTCTCATGCATGCTGCTTGCTGTGCCGGCTCAGGAGTGAGGAAAAAATATTGTGACTAATTTAAAATGGTGGAATGCAACTAGTAATTCCTTTCCCCTGTTTGCTCCATCCTATTTCAACAGGGCTTGCATAGATTAATTATGTTTGGTTGGGTTGGATTGGTTCTTTTTTTAATTAAAAAAAAAGCCCTTATGCAGTTTATTTTATTTTTTTTATTCTTGCTTCACATCTCAAATATTTTGGAATATTATTTGCTAATATTTTCTTTTTTTCTGTCTCCTCCTTTAACTCACATTTCCCTTTTGCCCCGCTCGCTGGATGGGTTGCATTTTCTTTCTGAGCTGAAGCCATTGCCTCCCTGTGCATCAGGAGGATAGGATTATATGTACTTCTTTCAGACCTGAGGCATTACTATTTCTTCCCCATACTCAGCATCCAATTGTCTGGATCTATCTGGGTCCTAAATCCATCCTGAATTGGTTTCATAGCTGGCAGATTTGTGTGTTCCATCTTGTTTTGGGACCTGGCTTTCATACGAGTATCTCAAATCATTTTATATTTTTCCAAGTAGAAGTTTTATTACATGCAGACAATCTGTATACGACTAGTGAAAATGAGAAGATAAAGGGTTGATTGAAAACATGCCAAATGCTAGTTTTTGCCAGGGTGCAACAAAACTGGGTTTTATTGTGGAAGGAGCAGTGACAAACCCTCTTGTTTTAAATGGATGGTCTCGCGTTGCCCTCTGGTAGAGAAATGGTTAAATTATGCACTCGTTGGAGTATGAAGGCAGTTCTTCTTTGCTGACAGATAGTTTGACCAGTGTCAGGTTATCCCGATGCGTTCAGCATACCTTCATTGCATCATAAATAAAACAGACAAATTACTTTTTTTTCCTAGGGTGGAATAAGCAGGAGGAAGGGGAGGGATAGGGATGGGGGTAGATGGGGGTTCGGAGGGGGGTGTGTGAAGAATTAGAAGGAAAAGAAAAAAGAGAGAGATCTTTGCAGACACTCTATGAATCTCTGCTTGGCAGCTGAGAACAATGAGAAAAGCAAGCAATTACCTCGAATCCTTCCCCTTATCCAGACATAGGAAATATATTCCTGCCTGAGCCTTTTCTCTCGTCTCTCTCTCCCTCCCTCCCTTGCCCTCCCTCTCTCCCTCTCTCCCCCTCTCCCTCTCTCTTTCCCCCTTGTATATCTAATTTAATTCTTCGAGGAAGGCAAGGCAGATGTAACAAAGAAAGGAGGGTCTGTGTCGACGGGCCACTTCCTACTGCAGGACGGAGCCTTCCTCCATGGCAGACGTCCTTTTCCATTCTCTGCCCTGGCAGACTTCGGCAGCCTCTGCAGCAGCATCCATGAAAAATGAGCAGAAAGGTATTTTATAGCTCCAACTCTTTTACAAATTCCTCCCAAATAAAGTGGTGTGAATACTAAATCACCCTGTCCAGGCGCAGGAAGCCGACGTGTTCTTTACCTTCAGAAATCCAGCCCAGAGGTGCAAACAGAGCCCTTTCTCCAGATTTCCCTCAACTACTATATTCAGTGGCCTCTTTACCAGTGGCTTCCGTATTTTCCTGGAATTCCTATGGGATTTAAATTCCCGTTCTTGAATCATTTTTACCCGCTTTTTTCCAAAGCAGCATTTGCAAATATTTCCTTACGTTGCCGGGTCTGTAACAGGGATGTCCCTGGGTGGCTCCCCTCTGGCTGTCACTGCCGTTGCCCACTGACTCACCACCAGAGAAGGGGCACCACCGCGCCCTGCTGCCCTGCACCGGCTTACGCGTATGGCATGGCGATAAACGTGTACGACCTGTGTCCCCTCACTGTGCCATGAGACTTTCAGCTGTGAGAATGATAGTTTGCATAAAGATATTTTGGCCTTTCAATTGCTGATAAACCTTTAGCTAGCAGATTTATTTTCATTTCTGACGGAATAAATAATGCCGGCATGCTTACTGCTGATGGGATCGTTGCTCTTCTTGGTCAACCATGGTACGTGCCAAAACCCCTGATTGTGCAGAGCTGCCCTGGGTTTGCAATGGGTGCTGGACTTGGTCAAGAATAGTGTCCAGAAATGCCCCCGTGCACCCTGCTGGCGGGGCTCCGCACGGTTTGTGGGCTCAGCGTTCAGCGTGGCCGGTGCTGCGGGTGTCTCGCTCGTCGGTGTCCTCCCGCGGGACCTGCCCCCCAGTGCTGCTCCGCGGGGCCTTTTTGGGTGCCTCAGGTGACGCCGACACGAGGCTCCCAGAGCCGTCGCCGGTATTTGAAAACTCAGCCCCGTGACAGCGTGTCCCGCGTGCAGCCGTCCCTGGCCGGGGGTGCGGGTGATACAACCCCTGGTCCTCCTGTCGCTGGCTGGTCGGCAGTGCAGCCCCCTCAGGGCTACCAGCTGGCAGCTGTGCCCTCAACAGCTGAAATATTTGCCAAATCCCAAGTGAACAGAGTCTGCCGTTTGCACAGGACTGTGGGTGCAAGCCCCTGGTCGGTCGCTTCCCCCTTCCCAGCCCGGCATTTGGCAGTGGGCTTTTGGGGGAACACCCATAATTTTGTTTGTCCTGTGCTCTCCTAGGCAGACCTTTTCCTTGCACTGTTTGCAGTCACCCTAACACCTTCCTATTGTGATTTAAAAGTTGACAAATCGTCTGTTTCCAATGCCTTTGCTTTTAGAAGAAAACTGAAACCACTATTAGACTTTTAATAATTTAAGATAAAAATGCCGTTCCTTAAGAATGTTCTCTGGCTATATTTTTACAGTCGGGGGATAGAAAGGAACATTACAGGAAATTTAAAGGAGGCTTTTGGTATTAAATCTTCACCTCTTCCAGAAGATAACGCAATTCCGTAAATCTGTGCGAGACCTTTGTTTAACCCACCCCCCGCTATCACAGGCGAGGTTTTATAGGCGCCTGTCTCCCTGCCGCTCACAGGCTGTGTTTTACATAATACCCTTCAGCATCACTGATATTAACCTTGATGGCATTATTATTGCTATTTACAGTTCATATGCTGGTAATGGTAAACCTGAATGGGATTAATAAAATAAATTAAGTGATGGAAATATTAATGCTATTAACAATCAGTAACAATAGTTGACAGCGTAAGAAAAGGAATAACCTGCCATTAACCAAGCAGGGTAGAGTCTCTCTAGCATATGCATAAAGGTATCTGACACTTCATTTTGATAAACCCAAGACTAATTCTCTTTCAAGCAACAACTTTTCCAGGGCCTTTACGCTTCTCTGTTTCAAAACTAAGCTCTCGGCACATTTTCTTCTTTCTATCACCTTTCTGATGACCGAAAGCCCGGTCCACAGCAGGATAGGATCCGGGCAGGAGCTCTGCGACGAGGACAGACCTCACGGGCTCCATCTGACGCTACTGAACTTTGCCTGGTTTTGGTCCCATGGGGATCCTGGGCTTCATGAAGCTGCTGTAACACATTCCCTGTGCCCTGAGTTTTCTTTTTCAGCAAAAAAATGATACCCTGCTTCTGGGTGCAAATTTACAGCTAGAGGACTGATTAGGGATGCACAACTGTTTCTTTCTGAATGTGCCATTTACATTTGCCGTTTACATTTTTAAAAAGTGAGATGCATCCAGCTAGAGGGTTAATGGACTCCGGTACAGAAGCAGTAGCTGTTGGACATTATTTCGAGTTGATCTGATGCTGCATGGGGGGGGCACTGCTGGGAACCTCTCTTCTCCATCCCTGCCACCACAACGCCGGCTCTTGAATGGGAGAAGGTGACTTTATTAGGGACTGTGAGAAAAGTGGTGGCTCCTGGGATTTTTTAGGTGGGGTCACTGTGATTTTGCCAAAGCCCTTGAGAATAGAAATACGAGTCTGTCTTCCTTTTCATTCCTCACAGGAAGTTTTTCCTAAGGCTGGAGCCCAGGTTTATCAGATGGGACTACGTTTCAGCTGGTTTCTGGACTAATGCACCGAGTGCCCTCGTACACTGCTGCTCACGGGTCAGACACCGAGGCTGCTGTGGGGCTTATTTAAGTACACTGGAAAATTCCCTGCCTAATAAGGTGGGCAAAGGTTGGTAAGAAAAAAGCGTCGCTAATTTTTTTCCCCTTACAAATGCGTCTTGCCAATCCTTTACAGCTGGCTAAAAGCTAGGATTTCTCGCACTAAGAAAGAAAGTGAGACCATAAATAAACCAGTGCAGGACACCTGGAAAGAATAAAGTGCCCTTCTCAACCTTGCAGGGGAGGAGGAATCGGTGTCTACATGGCTGGTGCATGGAGGCGGTGTGGGAAAAGGAGCCTGGGCTCAGGGCTGGACCAGCGAGGAGATGCTCACAATTGTTTTCTTTCATAACAATTTGTCTCCTGAAACATAGCTTTTTAATGTTATTGATAATAGTATTTTGCTGAAGTCTAGAATGAAGAGCTTTTGCCACTATTCCAATAGCACTGTCTTTAGTCAGAAGAGAGGCTGAAATCTCTTTCTCAATATAAATCCAAATTTCATCCCCCTCAACCACTTCAGCAGAAAACGGATCAGCTCCAAGAGCTGCTCAGGGCAGGAGAATCCGGGTGACCCTGCGGATAAACAGTGTTCTACGGTGTTGTGACAGTCTAGTTAGAGTACAAACTGTTCAACTCTTTTCTTTCACATTTCGGACTATCTTGTGTCCAGATTTCAAAGGTGTGGGATTTTGGCTATACTGAGAAAAAAAACCCTCTTTTAGTAACTCGTGTTCTCTTTGCTTTTTGGTGGGGAGAAAAAGGCTGAACCACCTGAAATACCCCTTAGATAACTCCCCTCAGTAGAAATTTGCTTCCCCTTGATTCTCAACCCCCTATTTTAGAAGGGACTGAAGAGGAATAGTGGACTTTGATCTAGGGACATAAAATACCGCCACAAAAACCCATTGTTTCACGGACAGACCTTATCTCTGATGTACTCCCTGCCACTCTCAGAACCTGATACTCTTTCCAGAGCGCATCCGACCTGTCCGTTCATTACCGTCACAGGGAGCAGATAAATAAGTATACACGCTTTTCCTCAGACTCTGGATAAACTGTGTGGCAAACCCTGACCCGATGCCTGGAGGGGCCCCACGCCAGCGATGCCCCTTGCCACGCGCCTCCAGTCTTTTGTTGCGGTGATAACTGTGTGCTTGGGTGCGGGTTTCCTTCGTCTGCCTGTTAGAGAGTGAGTCTCTGCCATCTGCTAGATAAATATATATTTCTTACCAAGATGTATTTAATACTTACGCACGTTGTCTCCATCTTTGCCGCTTCACTGTTGACTGCCAAGGTATTTCCTCTGAATTGTTTTCTTCCATCTGCTGCCGTCCAATTCACTCTCGGATGCGAGCCTGGGTTTGGTGTCACCACTCGGTGCCCCGACGGGGTGGCAGGCTTCCAGGCACTGGCTTACCAGGGGAACGGGAGAGCTTGCTCTTGCTCATCCGAAGTGAAGCCACCGCAGGCAGAAGAGCTAACTCAGCAAATATGGAAACCAATAAATGATCATATTTTGCAATAATATGCGTATACGTAGCTGATGGATTTCAATACTAAGTTAACACCGAAATGTTAATGTGGGAGCACTTCTGGAGAGAGGCGATTCCTTTGGTCCTGGAATTGCAGAGTAGTCTTGAGTTATTAAGAAAATTCCTGTTTTTTAATTGATATTGGCCTTAATTAGCCATTAGCCATTACTTAGCTCCCATCGGCATTTAAGCCAATATTATGGTTTATTTGAGGAAACATACTGTTTTCTGTTTAGTTCATTCTTGGTGAACTTAAAATGGCTGCACTGTGCTGTAAGATGGAGCCTCACTTCTGTATAGATAGAAATGGAATTAGCAAACGTAAATTGTATTCAAAATAGCGGCTCCTGGTTTATCTCATCGCACTTTGCCTTCCTCCCGGTACTCCTCTCCTTTCCTCGTAAGCTGTCCCAACCCCTTCCGAGAGCGTAGCAAATAGTCATTACAGTGGAGATTTTTTTATCCACTGGTTTAACTTGCATATTTCTGCTTCTCTTGCAGCGAGGCTGTAAGGCTGCTAGTTAAAGTTACAGCATGCCGTTGGTTTTGCTACACATTTTTACTTGGAAGGCTTATAAAATTGCCTAGGAGAATTCACGCCGGGGTAAGGCCTGGCATAAGATGTGTAAACTTGGGAATAATTTTTTTTTAAGGCTACAAAAAAATTTCAAAATACAATTTACTTTACTATTTTTAACTTTACATCATTCTGGCTGTGCACATTTCTAAGCACCTTCAATTCCCATTTATTTTAGTGCTCACCATCTCCTAAGAGCAATTCAACATCTGAAAGGTTTGGATCCAAAACGGTTTTGTGAGAATAATGCCAGACACGTGGGGGAGGGGGTCAAACGATCAAAGAGAGGGAGTTTAATATTGTTGCCTGAGCCTGGTTTGAGGCTCATGTTTTCTAAGCATGGCTTTTTTTTTTTTTTTTCCCTTTTACACTGACTCAAAGTCAGCCCTTTGGCAACTCACTTAACCCCTAAATCTGTTTTTCAATCTGAAACCAATAACACCATGGTGATAAGGATTCTGTAAGTACTAATTATTCTTATCCATAATTTTACTCCAAGTTGGGCTGGCGTTAGGTGTAATTGGTTTTATTAGAGAATAATGCTGGAAACAACCATTTCTAAACCTCGGTAAATCTGTAGAAACATTTACTCTCAAAGTTTCACGAAGCTTTTCATAATTTCCGTAGATATCGTGGTTAACAGTTCTAATTAAGCTACTCTACATGTTGCATATATTATGTAATTATACTAGACACAGAAGGAGCAACTTACAAATTACAAGACAAGGACATATACACAACAAAAACTTAATTAAAAATGTGAAAGCCATAAGAGGCAGAGAGAACAACAAATTTCAGGAAATTAATAGTCTAGATTAAAAATTATTCAGTACCCTAACTCTAATGGGATACCATTTTAATATTCAGCTTTCCATGTCAATATTGGATGTTTAAATCCTGAAATGTGAATTTCCATGCTTTTGTGACTTTGACTCACAATCTTAACGTCCTTTTAATGTACTTTTTGTTGTGTAAATCTGTGTAAGTACCATCAGTCATCAAACTTGACATCTGACGGCGTGATGTAGACCCAGCCTGCATGTATTAGGGCTTTTTGTGTTTGTGCAGTGGAACCTACTTACACAAATTCCATTGAAGGCATAAACCTGTTAAAGGAATACATTTTCTTTACACTGAAACAATAGACCTGCATCAAAGGAACATCCAGGGAAAGAATAAGTCATTTCAAAAGATAAATTTCTTTTCTGCAAAAAGGCAAAATGTACTAAGGGTCTGACCCACTGAAGAAACGAATCTGTTGACTTATCAGGGCAGTGTGCAAACCAAATTAGAATATAGATGATCATTTAAAAATTATCAAACAAGAATCCAGCCAACACCTTGCGCTTTTAATGTACTGCTATGGTTTGAGGTGATTTAAAAAATTTAAGGAAAATGTGAATGAGAACATTCCCAGCATCCTTAATGCGATTCTATTATTCCTACCCCCTGAACTTCAGCGCATGGCTAAAGCTTAACTTACACACTCAATTATAACAAGCAAGCACCCACAAATTATTTTTTAAAATGCATTAAAACTGAAAAAAAATGTATTGCTGATGTCTAAAAATAAAGGGCAATAGGACAAGAATAGAGAAAGGGTTTGAGGAAAGTGGGGCCAGCTCAGCCAGCTGTGGGCAGATGTTTTCACCTATCCCGGGGTTTGGCTGCCCAGGGACAGTGGTTTGCTGACGGTGGTTGTCCTCACTTCTCAGTGAGGACATAGCTCCAGATGTGGCACTGGCTGGGGGTCCACAGATCAGCCATTCAGGTCAGGTGGTGATCGCGGTGCCCCCGTCACGGTAGGGGCATCTTCCAGCCCCTCTCCTGAGAGGACGAGGCTGGGAGACTGTGCCCTAAGACCTCTGTCCCACAGCAGCCACCCGCAGCCTTTTGCTCCTTGCAGCCACGGGGAAAGAGGAGTGAGGGAAAGGGACTCAGGAGCAGGATTTTTTTCTGGCACGTCACGTATCTTTTTGCATGTTTTTTATTTGAAAGGCGAGAAACTCGATGTCCACACTGACTGTGGGGAGGTCTTGTGAAAGTCCCAGGGAAAAGCTTTATAAATTTTTTTTTTTCTCAGCATATCCTGCAAAATCTTTCCGAGTGTGTACACGGGGCAGAGGTGAATGGCACAACGTGCACAGAAAAAGGGAGAGCCAATACACACAACCTGGCAACTCTCTCCAGTCCTGCTGGAAGAAGAGAGGCGTCCTGGTGGGTTGCTGGATTGCGCTTTCTGGCACGGGGATTGCAAGGATGGCCTGGCTAACATCTATGCAGGGAAGCCCCAGATGAAGATGGACGTGCCGAGTCCATCACCATGAGCACCAGGCAATACATTGCGTTGCTAGACTTCTCCAAGGCTGGGTGTCTGGTTGTCCACAGCCTTGTTGGAGGCACACTAGAAGTCCTGCATTTCTCTGTACAAGAAAAACCTCTGGAGAAACGTGAGTTGGAGTGCAGCTATGATGGCCAGCACCAAGAGTGGGCTTTGCCCCAAAAGGCAAAGAGCCTTGTTGGTGCTCTGCACCAGTGCAAAAGCGGTTGCCCATGGCTACAGCACCCACCGGGAGCTGCACTGCCGTCCTGCTAGCCAGTCCGTTACCCCCTATAGCATGTTAAAGGCATTCACATCCTTGTATGAATGTAAAGTATATTATTTACCTACCTGACATACTTGAGCTCTAAGTATACTTTTATGGGTATCTGCTCCGTATTTGGCACTCCTAGCTGGAGTTTTGGCCAAATTCCGCCCGTAAGTAGATTCATTGCTGTCATTTGGATTTGTAGTGGCAGAATTTGCCCATTATTGTGTTATTTTAATTCCCTCAAGAATCTAATGAAAATTAAGTGAAAAAATAAGGCTTTCTGTATTCTATTTTCAGAATGATGGATTGATAGAAGGACAGGCGACTTATACTTGTAGGCTGAAGATTTTATGCATATATACATAACAGATATGGAGACAGAATTTTTCCCTTATGGCAAAGGAATGGTTTTGATAGTCTTCATTAAAATAGATTTGAAAATACCATTTGTTTTATGTTTAAACCTTAAATTAAATTTTTCAATAATAAAGTATGCTTATTATAACCCAATTCTATCAATCACTGAAATGAACAGCACATTGGTGGGTTCAAGCAAGTAAATAAATGTGTTATTTTATTGCATGTCAGGAAGGTTTATTGGGTAGAATTCTTCCCTCTGAACTGGTGGGTTAGAGGTTTAAGCGTCATATCAAGGATCTGTACTAATGCAGAGTGCCGATCTCGCCTCTCAGTGCCTCAGACAGAGGGCGGCAGTTCAGACAAGGCGTAAAAGCATGTTGCGCTCTGTCCAAGCTGGAGATAGCTGTCCCACGGTCCCTTTGAAAAGGTACCACTCGGGACCTCAGTAAAGGGTATCTCTTCGGAGGTGAGCTATTTTGAGATACACATGACGTGTGGTATTCTGCAAGGATGTTTTCTGAGTCGTTGCTAAAGATCTTCCAGCTGATGCATTTGTCTAGGGTCATTGTGGTAGTTAAACTGATTATTTTAATAAGTGCTTTGAGACACCTTGAATAAGAAAATATTTTTAGATAAAATTTAGATAAAAAGAGGCTACATTCTCTGATAGAAATAGGAATGAATATGGAGAGCATCTTGCCCCTTGGTCAGCTCAGGGTTTCGCACTGCACAGATCTTGCAAAATTTTTCCTTTGCGCAATGGAACAGTTGCCTACAGGTGGTGTATCCCTCTGCTGTAGGACAGGTATCCTTTCGACTGAACAGATACGGCTGGGTGAACCTTCAGTGTTTCTGAGGTGCATGTAAAAACTTCTAGACGTGTTTAAGTCAGGGTGTAAACCTCCATGTCCCGAGCACTCTTCCGTCCCCACTAGGATCAAAGCAGCTCTAGGAAGGAGGTGCAGCCACTGTTCTGCTCTTGTCTTTCTGTGGTTGAGCTTCCATACCAGACATACTCCCGTTTTCCATTACATCTTGGATGTGTATGGAGCACAGAAAGTGCCCAGAGACGGCTGCTGCTGCTGGGTGCAGACGTGGGATGGGAAATGTCCCTCTGTTGCACCCTGCACTCTGACACTCGCTCTGCTCACGTGGACTTTTGCTGTCCTTACCCGGCCCAGCCCACGCTGGCTGTCCTGGCAGCGCAGGACAGAGGGACCCTCGCGTAGGGCAGCTCTGTGCCGCGGCAGGCGTTACACTGTGCTCGCTGGCGAACAGGCAGATGGTGCAGGTCATGGAGCATAACTCTCATTAACTCGTAGCTGAAAGCCTTTGCTCTTGCATTTTGTAATACACCGTGGCCTGTGAGTGCTCTGTGAAAGGAGACCCAAATAAATCATATTACAGTAGCCTGGAGAAGAGGTCACAAATCTTTTTGAAGAAGAAAAGAGCCACTTCTGGCCACCGCTGAAACATGAACTTCCACATGTATCCTGTTATAAAAAATGAATTCCATGTTGGGAAACTTATCGACATGTTTGGGTATAGCTCATAGACAGGGAGAGCTACTAACACTCCAATGACACCTTCCAGATGTTCTCCCCTCAACAATTATCCGTCTTCTCCATCCTGGCTTGTTGCTCCACAGACATCCCCAGGCAGGCGGGATGACAGCCGCTGAAGGCCACTGACAGGTTTGGCAGAGGTGTGAATATGGCAGGTTGAATAAATTCCGAGCATTCTGTGTTATCCATCATTAACATGGCTAGAATGAAAGAGTAGGGACAGAGTTCAGAGCTTGCCTCTTGTTCAAATGCGAAGAGGACATCGTCCCTCCACCCTCTCCTGGGGAAGCAGAACCTCCTGCCCAGGTTTCTGTTGTTCCAGCCCGTGCTGATCACCATGTGGAGTGTAGACCTACACGCACGTGTGTACACCAAGGTATGAACAACTGTTAGAGGTGGTGATGTAGCAGATCGTCGACTACCACAAGTGTCACGGAGAAAAAAAAGTCTATGACAGATTGAACTGTGTTACCAAATTAATGGAAAGCATGAGAAGGTGAGAAGCACTCCCCAGGAGTTATTTTAGCAATGCGGGTCAGTACCAGTGTGCAGCAGCTAATTCAAAATCCCCATGGTCTCAGAAGGCTGCGAGGCTCCAGCCTGCAGCTTCCAGCCCCCTGCTCTCATCAGCGTCCAAGGGTCTGTCCCATGTGCCAGCCCACCCAACCGTCGTTTTAACGGGGCACCAGTCACTGCAGCGTTCAGGCACAAGCAGAAAGATAAAGGAATATTTTCCCCAGAAAGACAAAGTAGAGGAAAAATGTATTTCACCAAATGACAGGTGAAATCTCTTTGTAAAGATGTTTTGGAGATGAAACGCAAAAAGCAGAGCTTGCATGGGTCTTTTGTTTTACAGAATTTACAAAAGCACAGCAAAGCCCACAGAAGTGATTATCTTGACTGTGTGAACAGTGCTGAGGAAAAGGGGTTATCAATTCAAACAAGAAATAGGATAACATCTGATCTGGGCTGGCAGTTCCTGGCCCTCTCCCTACTTTTTTGTCCCTTGGGAAGTAAAAGAACTGAGACCAGAACTTAGTTTTTAAGAAGAAAAAAAAAGAAGAGAATTTAAATGTATTGAAAACCTTCAGAATAGGAGTAAGACCAACACTTGTCAAACATGAAATTTTTGGGGTGCAAATGTGACACTCTTTAGATTACTGTTAATTGTGTTTTGCTGTTTGTGACTTGAGGCTTATGATGTCATTTCATGTTTATCTGTGAATGAACCTGGGTATAACATAATGTGAACATGACAAAGTGTGATGGAATGCCAAAAGCTAAAGAGAAACATATGACTTCTGGGCTGAATACCTGCTTTACCCTAGTATCTAATAAGAAAAAAGCTGGGATGTGGAAACAGGGTGAACAGTAAGAAGAGAAAAAAATTTGGCACGTCTTTTGTTGAAATTCAATCCTCCCCCTCCCTACTATGCCCAGAAACCATCTGCAAACTTTTCAATCATTTTTTAGGATACAGTGAATTTTATCATAATTTTGTCAACCAAAACCATATGTGCTTTTTCTATTGACAACATAGAATAACAAAATCATATTTGTTCAGACCACAAGGCAGGTAATAAATAACTGTGGACACACTGCTACAACTTAAGGCTTTTTAAAAAAAAAAGTATTGAATATTACCAAAAAATTTAATTTGGGAGGTAAAGTAAACTTCTGAAGAGAAAACCATCTGAGAGAAAGCTTGTGGCTCAATAACTTTCCCCTTCCTGTTAGACCAATTCTAACTCGGTGTCCTGAGGCCATAATAAAATGAGATCTTCCACCGACCGCCCTCGTCCGTGCGTGGTGTAGATGTACATGCAAACTGCCGGTAACGGTCACGGCATGTTCCTGCTGTGCACAGATTCTCCGGCGTTATTGCACTCGGCCGTCTGAGCTCATGCAGGCCGCTGCTCTGAGAAGTTTAGATCCCTGAGGTGAAAAGATTAAATGTGAATTGAAGTAATTTAGGACATGCTTCCTCCTAATACACCAGCCATGAAATATCTTTCCTTACTGATATTAGACAAGCTAATCTTTCAGGTGTGACCAAATATTGCCAGAATCATGCAAAAATCCTCACTCTAGAGCATCAGAATAGTCCTGCTCTAGACAGGCTTTGGTGACAAGCAACACTTGTTCATTCTTTGGGTCTAAAAATGCAAACGTTTGGAACACAAGTGTCTGCCTAAAGCAGTTTAGAGGTCAGCCTTTTTTTTTTTTTTTTGCATAAGTTAAATTGACATGAAACTCTTCCCTCTGTGCGTGTGTGTGTGCGCAGAGAGGAAGCTGTTGCAAATAGCAGTGGGCTCGGCTTATAAACACCAAAATTCAAACGGTGAATATGGCACAGCTATATTAACCATAGTAGATAACCTTGCAGGGTGAGCAAGATGTCCACGTGTTGGGTGGGGAGGTGGTGAACGTCTTTTCTGAGGTGGGGTGAGAGACGAGATCCCTGCGTAGTCTGGGTCTTCGCCTCTATGACCAATGACACGTAGATGTTGTGCCTCTCTGCTTGCTGCGGTAGGAGGCTGTGACTTCCAGTTACTTGGAAGAAGTTACCAAAGAAGCTGGAGAAGTCTTTGTCTCAGCCTATCTATAACTTGGACAGGCAACTTTCCTGGTCAGTGCTTTAACAAGCCTTTGAGCTTAAAGGATGAAAATTATTATAGTGCGGTTACACTGAAGTTCGGGTCAAGTGATTTTTTTTTTAAAATCTTTGAATCCATATGTAGACAAACATATGGTTTTAATATGATTATATATATTACATTAATAAACATGCAATTGTCATTGTGTTAGCAGAGATAAACAGCCTTAGTTTTTTATAGTAATGCCTCATTAAGAGTGACTTGGGGACTTGGTTGGATCCCCGCCACTTGACTTTGCACGATTACTCTTTACCTGTGTGTTAAAGTGGATGCAGAAAAGCTTGTGCTCTGCTGCAAAATGCTCTGAGATCTGACAATGAAAAGCTACAGTTAAAGTTCCTCTATTAGAAATGTTATTGCGTTCTCCTCGCTGCATTCATTTTAATACAGTCCTTCCTCGCTCGTCGCCATTAGCTGCAGCATTGGGTTCTGCCATATTGTTTGCATTGTTTTTCTATACAGCAATGAGATAAACAGGAAGACATAATCCTTGGTCTGAAGAATTTACTATTAAAACTATTCTTACTTATTATAATAATGCCCCAAGACTTCAGCTGAGATGTGGCCTCAGCGTGTCGCGCAGTTACGTGATCAAGCAGGAAGACAAGAGGTTCGCCTCGAAACCTTCCCAGTCTAAATGGCACAAACAAAAAGGAGGAAAGTCGTATAATTTTTCAGCAATGATAATGATAAAATAATTAATAGACTTTGCAGGTCTTTAAAGCCTTCCTGCTAAGTTCGTCATGATCTTAACAAATAATCAATTAAAGCCTTCTGAGATTAGCAAGCATTATTATCCCTGTTTTATGGATAAGGTGACTGAGGTACAAAGGGATTAAATTCGCAGCCCTGTACCTTCCGCCCCAAACCCTCTCACGCTGGTGTGAGTGCCAGCACGCAACGAGTCACAAGAGCAGGTTCTGGAGCACTTTTTAGGATGACAGATGGGAGAGAGCTGGAGGGAACCAAGCTGTTTGGAGTCTGCTCTTTTATCTGTTAATTAATGTCTTCACCTGTTTTAACCTGATTTCTCACGACAGTTGTAGCCAATCCCAGTTTTGGAGTTGCATTTAAAAGGGTAGTAATGTTACCAGGATATTCAAAGGAGAAAGTTGGAGATTACATATGGTGTTTGGGAACCTTTGCTGAAATGAGAGACCCATTTAACAGACAAAAAGAGTGTACTTTTCCAGAAAATAATGATGTAGCTGAAGACTTGGTTAAGAGTCAATAATAATACCATTGCTGCTGCCTTCCTCAGTCAGTGTGCACGGAGTGGGGAGTGCTTCAGGGAAATGGTGCGTTACATGCGGCTTCTCTCAAGCTTGAGATGTAGGACCTCCATAAAATCTCTTCTTACAAACGAATCTATACACAACTCAGCCCACATGCTGCTTGGAGAGATACAAGTTGCTGTCATGTTTAGACCACAAAACCCACAAAAAGTGGGTGTGAAATGTTCCACCAGGATTAGTAATTGTTTTCATCTTTGTTAATTCCTGTGACCTGGTGTAACCGTGGAAGGAAATCAGCAGTTCCTTGGGGGCACCTGGGAGGTGCTCCACTGAGCAGAAGGTGCCCATACCACCTTTCAGCAGTGACCTCTTCAGCTGTGGGTGGTGCCTGTAGAGGAGCAGCTGCCTGCTGCTGGGAAGGTCAGAGCTGTGCTTTTGTCCCATCCTACTCCAAAGCTGCAGCTCTAGGACCAACTCTTGGAAGAGGATTGGTGGTGGCAGGAGGTGGTGGAGAGCGCATTTGGGAGGTGAGAGTCTAAAAGTGCGTGTCCCTCCAGCTGCAGGTTGGGCAAGATGTCCACGTGTTGGGTGGGGAGGTGGTGAACGTGTTTTCTGGGGTGGGGTGAGAGACAAGATCCCTGCGTAGTCTGGGTCTTTGCCTGCTATGACCAATGACACGTAGATGTTGTCTACTTGCTTGCTGCGGTAGGAGGCTGTGACTGGGCAGCGGCTGCTTTGTGGCTGGAGCCGGGGTGGTGACACCACCCTGCGAAGCGGGCTTGGCTGTGACCGGAGAGCCCTGTTGGGTCCCTTGCCCCAGAGGAGACCTGGTGATGATGCACCTTCTGCTCTGAGCTGTGTGTATCCGATTAGAGACACCTCTCACCTCCTGAGCTGTGACAAACTACCTTTGGGTCCGACATTTAACCTCCTGCACAGCTGCTCCAAGGAAGCGAACTTTCTTGTTGAACTTATTACACCGCAAAAGGGGTTGTTCGACATATGCTTTAGTTAGCAAATCAGCGTCTCCAGGAGATTTAGGGGAAATGTGGCAACTGTCTGACTTGTGAAAGATGCATCGGAAATATCCAAAAGTTTTTGGTGCCAAATGTAGCAGAGATGATGTTTCTCCGCTCCCCCCTCTAACAGATGCTCTATTTTCCATCCCTTTGACTGTTCTATAAAAGAATTTCTTCTGCCTCTTTCTTTATGTGGAAATGAAAGACAATGCTTGTTCTGTTCCAGAAATGCAGTCTATTTTCTTAGAAATACTAGATATTCAAGACAAAGCACCTGTGCCCCAGGTTTCCTTTTGGGCAAATTGAAAGGGAGAACATACGTTCTGTTTTGCAGTGAAAATTGCACGATTTTTGTTTCTGAAGAGGTCTCATTAACACCTAATTTCCAGGTAAAGGAGCAACTTGTTTTTCCTTCCTTTTTGAACGCCGAATGGGGGGTATTTCATAACTATTTTCTGTAACATGCTTGAACCTGCAGGAGCCGTGACTTCTTTCATAACTCACCTCCACCTATCTCTTTGTCTGTGTTGTAAATTCAAGCAGTTGCTACCAGCCTCCTTTTTTCTCTTCAATATTTTAATATTGCATCTAATATTTAACAAGCACAGAAATGATGAAAATGCTACTGAATGTGGGACATAGGACTGTAAATTGAATTTAGGCTGCTAAGAATCCTTGTTTTTAACAAAGATTGGTGGTGGTTTTGTGTCGTGTTGTTTTGTTTTTACACCAAAACAGAAACCACTCCAACGGCACTAAAGGAACTTTAAGAGGCTACGTGCTTTGCAGGTCTAGGTGCTAATAAACACAAGAACCCTGTTCTCGGTACACTTTAAAGAAAAACAAGATTACAGTTTCTTTCGCAGCCACCTCAGTTTGGAGGCCAGAGTTTTAAAAAAGCAAGTTCTGCATTCAAAAACCAGCATGCAGTTCCATCAGGGCAGCTCCCCCGTGTGAGCAGGGGTGCAGCGCTAACAGGGTGAGGGCCAGGAAGGGAAGCTTAGTTGAAGAAAGTGCTACTTAAAGTAAATGCTAATGATTTAAAATGTTATTCCTTCTGTGCTTTTAGAGAGAAAAAAAAAAGTTAAAAAAAAAAAAAAAAAAAGAAGTAATAAAGGCTCCCAGCCTGTACCTCATCTCCAGTCACTCCTGTGAAATTCCCAAGAGAGCATCCAGGCTCCCCTCTCCCCCTCTTTAAAAATGGTGGACCTGGAACCACTTACAAGAGAGGCTTAATAAGAGGCAAATGTGTTTTATATTTTGTATCTTGTTAAGTGAAAAAAGATGGATTCCCACAAGTAGTCTCCTGGTGCAGATTTGAGTGGTCTATGCATGCAAATGTTGTGATGCTTCGGCTGCTAGCATCCCGTTCCAGTCCCCCTTGGCCACTTAAAATCCCACCCCCCCAGAGCAAGCAGAGATGAAATTGCTTCATTTGTACAATGGATCTGCAGATCTAGGAAACCCGTTTCTCTCTGATTTGCTGATAATTTACTCCTCGTTTGATTTTTTTTTTTTTTTTTTTTTTCCTTTTCTCCCCCTCCCTCCCCCCCGAAAGGAAACAGTGTCTCAGCTCACATCTCTTCCCTAAGGAGGGAGGAATTGTTTCACTGGTCTGAGAGTATGATTGAAAGCAACTGAAAAAATTAAAAAAGACCTACACAAAGATGGCACGTTTATTAGAGGAGAGGAAAACCCCTTTGCATCTGAAAACCGATAGTAAAATTTTTAATTTACGTTCCTGATTGCTGAAAAATCTGCTGGAAAAATGTAACTATTAAAAATATACAGTATGTTATGCAAAGGTGTGCGTTGAACAGCAAGACATATTCCCCCTCTGATAATCTTTTTTTATGACCTTTTGGTGCAAGATAGTGCCATGCTTACTGTCTGCTTTCACTATTCAGTGTTGAGGAAACGCATTATATTTGTCTTTGATCCAGAGATCTGGATTGCTAAAACTGATGGCCACAATTAAAGACAGTCCTGTTGAAAACCTGACCTCTGTCTGCTCTCAACTTCATGTAAACTTTTCAATATGGATGTAATTTAGTATTAAATTACCCGTACTTTATTGCTTTTTAGCACAGCTCTGTCCTGTTGCCTTTTAAAAATATAAAGAGTAACATAAAAGAAAAATTGCAGTGCATCTGCTTAATTATGTAATTATATACTTGTTTTCCTACATTTAGAAACCTTTTTGGATGCGTTGTCTATAGAAAAGCCGTAATACTTGAGATGGATTACTTTTCTGTGTTCTCAGAGCAAATCCAGAACAAAACGTGTAACTGCAGTCGAGAGTTGTGTTGTCCTGAAGAGCTTGTGTTGAGGCGTGCCCCTTTTTTTCGGGCAGCCCAATAAGCCCGTGAGGGTTTTTTTTCCCAGACCTTAAACATGGTATCAGCCCGTGACTTTCACTCTGTGGTCTTGTAGACTTTCTGTCTGAATGAGGACTAAACTCCTCAGCTTTAGCAGATCATGGAAATCACAGACAACGTGATTGGAAGGGACTAGGAGGCATCAACTGATCTCTCACCACTTCTAAAAGGAAAAAAAAAAAAAAAAGTGGAATTTAGTGGCCAGGAGTCTACAGACTCCTGTTATCTTGTGCCAGCTGCTACTGTATCAGCGCTGGTGCCTCCAGCCAGCTCCTCCTTCATTTGGCCGGTGAAGGTCTGGGCACGCTGCAGCTCACCATGGGTCAGATGTCTCAGTCCTTGGTTGTCCTCTCCAAGCTTCCTCCACCTGCATCTCCTTAGCAAAACAGCCAGCACTTGATCTGTTTTGCTTTCCTCCAGACACTCAAGGATCCCACACGTGATCCTGAAATGATAATTTTATTGTGGCTGTGGCCTTCATTTGTGATGTAGCGTGTTTATTAGGAGACAAGAAAATTACTGTACATCTAAAAAACAGCGCTAAAATTGTTCCCTTCTGCTCACTGCTTCGGGGCTTCTCCAGCCTTTTTCATTGTCGCTTGGTGTTTCTGGTCCTTCCTTCCACTTCATCGCTTTAGAGCTTATTTTGCAGCTTGCTTGGTGCATCGGAATTAACCTGGCCAACCGCAGTTAGGTCCATCTTGCCCAGCACGAGGAGAAATCTCAGTACACCAGGTCCTGGGCAAATACGGTTGCAAAGATGAGCGTGCATTGATTACTGGTTTTGCACCTCCTCATGTTAAAAAATGGTGGGCTGCCTGCTGGTTACAGTGCTGCTCACAGGCAAAGCAGTCCCTTCTTCTATTCTTTAGATATGTGCAACATCTTCTGAACAGAACGCGGTTATCTGATATGAGAAAATGCATTTATCTGCATTCAATTGAGAGCTCTTTACTTTTATCTAGTAAACTCTGTTTGCGGCTGTGTGTCAAACGCACCTAACCTTGCCCAAGAAATGGCAACAACAACATCTTCTGGGATGCTCCCCCACCAAAAAAAGGGGGAATGCGCCTTCTTGGGAGACCATCCCTGCAAAGGCATGGAAGAGCGCGGCAGGGCTGCTGCAGCACAACGGCCTTTCTGTGAACAACGCCGGCGTGGCCGAGACATCTGTTTTTCCTCAGTCTGTAACACAAGGAGGAGGTTAAACCAAAGGTGGGTTTTGCGCTGTTTGAGCGTATGTGGGAGATGGCGCTGGTCCAGGCGGCGCGGGGGAAGGAGGAGGCTCTTGCTCGGCTGGGAACCCGTGAGCTTCGGGATCGCTTAAGAGCTGGAGTCTGCTGTCAGGACAGTATCTCTCAGGGCTTTTATTATTTCACAAGCATTTGAAGTCTCTAGTGCCTTTTAAGTATAAAACGACTGGTGAGGCAATTCCTTTGCTAAACTCCTTATATCACTGTTACTTTGGCCAATTGGGATATACAAGATAAGGAATGGTCTGGGCAGGTCCCTTGGGTGGAGGCGGCGAGCACTGGAAAAAGCTGCAGGGGTGAAGAAGAAGTGTTTTCTGAATTGGCAGCAAGACTGCTTGTCCCAACCAGCTTCTCCCAAGTCTCCATGCCTTGTAGACTCAAAGCTAGAAATTGGGGATGGGTGAAATCGAGGCGCTTCTCTCTTGGCAGGTGCTGGTGCTCTCCACGGCTGGAAGCACAAACCAGACAGGTCACTGCCTGAAGCGCTAGAGGCGCTTCCCAGGCGTTATCTTCTAGCAGGTTGTTCTTCCCGCTGTTATGGTTTGTCCCGTTGCTGCACAAATTGTAATTTAAATGTTTTAAATGAGATTACAAGTATGTTTTAATGCATAGTTAACGCAGTCTATATATATTGTGTAGGGCTCGTCCGCCCGCAGCCCTGGTCTCCTGCGTGGCTGGGGCTGGGAGGTCTCCCCTTTGCGGGAGCAGTGCCACGGCCCACTCGTGGGCGTGGGGTGTCGGGGCGTGAGTGCAGTGGCCTGGATGCGGCGTGAGGTGTCCAGCAGGAGCCGAACAGCCACAGCTACTGGCTGCTTTGGAGAAAAATATGAGGAGATATTTTATTTTATTTTATTCTCAGAAATACTATGAGAACTGCAGGTTCCCTTCTAGACTCTGCCATGTTAAACATACTATGGAAAGATTTTTCTACCACAACCATTCAGATACTAAAGTGAATAAATAAACAGATATCAAAACACATCACCCAGGGGAGGTAAATATGATTTATTAGCGACTTAAAATATAAAATTATAAGGTTAAAAATCATTAAAAATGAATCTTACAGGTGCGGTAATAAAAGAAGAGTTAAAGGTGTTTGCAGCCTAATCTGGTTGTATCTATTGCCTTCTCTTTCGCACTGCCTTACTTTGATCCTCTTCTCCTTTAAGAACAAATGCAGCTTTACCCAACTAATAATTTATTTATAACTTTTTTTCTAAAAATTGCACCCACCAGAAAAAAACACACACTGCATGGAATTTTATTGACTTCCATGCAAAAATATGACTGCAGACCATCAGGAAACTGACGGGAGTACGTTCTATATCTTATCTGACTTTTCTTACATATTTGTTTTTGCAGAGGTTCACTTTGCGGGTTGAGAGCGCTCACAACAAAAGCAAAACCAAACAAATGAAAATCTACCTCCAGGTGACTCTCCCGACCCCTCCAGCTGTTGTTTGAATAAGGGTCCATCATCTTTTGGTTTAGTGATGTGTCATCCATCTCCCCGCTCTTGCGTACGTTTGCTTGTAGTACTTCACCTTTACAGGCATGTGGCAGGTACACAGGAGCACATAAAACGTTTGGGCAGGTATCAGAAGCAATGTGCAACTGTGACAACTCGAAAATACAATTATCTCCCTTACTGAGAGCCAGATAAGGTATGTATTTCCCAGGAGAGTGAAACTATGAATGACTTGCAATGCGAAAGCGCTTCTAAAAGTTTTGCATCGCCATTAATGCACATTATTCCTCTTCCCAAAGTGTGTGTTGACGTGCAGTGACCGCGGCGGCGATGTTGGCGTTGCCTGTAGGATCATGGGAGAGGGTGGCAGCGTCCTGCACTGCGTGGCAGTGATGCGAGGAAAGCACATAAAGCTAATTAAGCTGAGGAGTCAGAGATGTTTGGGGGCGGGGGGGGGGGGGGGGGGGAACTTCACTCACACTTTTTTCCCAGCTAAAAATGTTGTTGTGAGGAAATGGAATTTTTCACCTAAATATCTGCCTCGATTGAAAATCTTTGACCTTTAACATGAAAAACAGCAACTAATTTTTGAAAGCAGATTTTTTTTTTTGCATTTTTGATTAAACTGAGCCAAACAATTATTTCTGTAAAAGGACTGGGGTTTTTTTTCCACACAAAAAAGGGAGAAAATGCTTTCTGACAAGCTTTAATAAAAAGGCAGTTAAGGGGATGTTTTCTCATGTGGATTCCATTTCCTGGGATGCTGAGCCCAGAAGCACAGAACCTGTGCTGTCTGTGGGCTTTGCATCTGGAGGGTTTGCATCTGTAGCTAAGAGGAAAACATGGGAGTGTTCTGAAGAGTAAAATCTGCAAACAGCTTAGTGGTCTGAAGGCAAAGTCGGTGCACGTGTGAAACTTAATGGAGAGCTAATAGAGCTTTGGAGAGAAAGGAGCGCACAAATTATACATTTAGCATTTTGGGGGTTTGATGGTGGAAGTGTGGTGCAAACGCTTAGCTGTCATCTGGAAAAAAGGCAAGGCTCTGAAATAACTTCTGCGAGTATGTCAGTGCAAAACCTTCTGCGTCCTCATCAGCATTTGGAATAATAAATACGTGACAGAGCTGCAGGCTTTGGCCCCTTCAGGCAGGGGGTAAGGAGATGGCGCAGGGAGCGGGGCATCAGGCATTGAGAGGCGCTTTGCTGGCAGACCAGGGCTGCTGGGGAGGCTGGTGAGCCCATTGCTGGGGTTTGTCCAGGGGTCTGAGCTGGCAGGTGAAGCTGAGTGGCAAAGCAAGCCACCGTGATGGGGATGGGATGGCCCTGCAGCTGCATCTTGTACCAGCAGGTTATTGCAGCTGAAGTGGGACTATGGCCCGGGACTGCAATGGGCTCCAGGTGTTTGAAGGCTCCTGGCACGTGTGGGATGAAACGTGCTGGAGCAACAGATGGGATGTGGGGAGGGCAGCCGTGCTGGTGCGCTCTTTGCTGCCCCGTGCCTTGGGTTCCGTGAGGTTTGCAAAGCAGCTGCCTAAGCAGAAAGGATGGTCAGCAATGGGCATGGAGGAGCAGGAACCTGCTGGCTCACTTTGTGGGAATTGTTAAATCAAACCAGCTTCTTAAGATGGGACACGCTGACCTGCACTGAAAAACCTTTCAGCTACCGCTGCTTGGCCAGATAAGGCGAGCTGTCATTGTGGCTGGTGGCAGGTTCGTGCCTGCCCTGCTGCATGCCATGGCATGGCTGGGTGACAGCAGTGCGGTCCCCAGGCAGCCCGCAGCCCTGTGGGTGACCCTCCTGCAACAGCAAACCCACCACCTCCCAACAGGGAACGGGCACCACAGCTGGGGTGGACAAAGTGTTGGACAATGGCGTAGGCTGTTGTCTCCTTTTCCTGGAATTTGGATGTGGGATGAGGCAGGAGTAATGTTAAATCTCTAGAAAAACAGGAGTGTGAGCGTGCTGCTGCTCCCGCGCGTTTGCTGGCACCCAGGCACTGTGGCTGCAGGGCATCACGTGCTGCCCAGCACCGAGCCTTAGGAAGTGGCTGAACGTTGTCAGCTCTGCACACAGACCTGGGAGTGAGAATGAGGATTCTTATTTTTTCTCTTCTTTATTTTGTGTGTATGCACGCTCTCTGGTAGAGAAAACCATGACTGGGGAGCTGACAACATCCGCCTTTCCTCCCCTTAACCCAGTACTCTGTCCTGCGTTAACAGACCAAATGCTTCAGAAAAGGGAACAAGAGATGTTGAGTTAGATACGTGTGACCATCTGCCCTGTACTACTTTTCCTCTTGATTCCCTATAATTTGAAAGTGAATTAAACCACAACTTGTACGAGGTAATGTTCAGGCTTTTTTGGATTCATTTATTTATTTAATCAATCATTACCATTAACTACTATAATTACAGAATCACAGAACGGTGGGGGTTGGAAGGGCCCTCTGGAGATCATCTAGTCCAACCCCCCTGTCAGAGCAGGGTCATCTTATATCAGGTGGCACAGGAACGCGTCCAGGCGGGGTTGGGATGTCTCCGGAGACGGAGACTCCCCCACCTCTCTGGGCAGCCTGTGCCAGGGCTCTGCCACCCTCACAGCAAAGAAGTTCCTCCTCGTGTTGAGATGGAACTTCCTATGCTCCAGTTTGTGCCCGTTACCCCTTGTCCTGCCACTGGGCACCACTGAAAAGAGCCTGGCCCCATCCTCCTGACACCCCCCCTGTCAGTATTTATAAGCGTTGATAAGATCCCCCCTCAGTCTTCTTTTTTCCAGACTGAAGAGACCCAAATCCCTCAGCCTCTCCTCATCAGAGAGATGTTCCAGTCCCCTCAGCATCTTGGTAGCCCTTTGCTGCACCCTCTCCAGCAGGTCCCTGTCCTTCTGGAACCGGGGAGCCCGGAACTGGACACAGCGCTCCAGATGTGGCCTCACCAAGGCAGAGTAGAGGGGGAGGATGACCTCCCTCCACCTGCTGCCTACGCTCCTCTTGATGCCCCCCAGGATGCCATTGACCTTCCTGGCCACAAGGGCCCATTGCTGGCTCATGGTCATCCCATTGTCCCCCAGGACTCCCAGGTCTCTTTCCACCAAGCTGCTCTCCAGCAGGTCAGCCCCCAACCTGTCCTGGTGCAGGGGGTTATTCCTCCCCAGGTGCAGCAGCCTACGCTTGCCCTGGTTGAATTTCATAAGGTTTCTCTCTGCCCAACTCTCCAGTCTGGCCAGGTCTCTCTGGATGGCGGCACGGCCTCCTGGTGTGTCAGACACTCCCCCCAGCTTTGTGTCATCGGTGAATGTGCCAAGGGTGCGCTCTATCCCTTCATCCAGGTCATTGATGAATATAGTGAAGAGGACTGGGCCCAGTACTGACCCCTGGGGAACACCACTCGTCACTGCCCTCCAACTAGACTCTGTGCCCCTAATCACCACCCTCTGAGCTCTGTCTTTCGACCAGTTCTCTATCCACCGTACTGTCCATTCATCAAGCCCACTCTTCCTAAGCTTCCCTATGAGGATGCTGTGGGAGACCGTGTCGAACGCCTTGCTGAAGTCAAGGTAGACCACATCCACCGCCCTCCCCTCATCTATCCATCCAGTCATGCCATCACAGAAGGCTATCGGATTAGTCAGACATGATAATTCTGGATCTTATTTTATATCAGCATAAATGCCTGCTCCATTTTTACATCTGTCTGTGTTCCTCTGCTCAGCGTGTTCAGTTTCAGGGAGTTCCCAAGTTTAATTTGTATATGTGGAAAGAAATTCCCCTTATTGGTTTTGAATGCATCACCTTTTAATTTCATGGAGGATGCCCAGGTACCTGTGTTATGAGATAGCCCAGAAGCAGCTGATCTACCCCCTGTAGGTTATTCATTATCTCATACGCTGTTATTATGTCTCCTCTTATTTATTGCCTAGTTAAGGTTAAAAAAAGTCTTTCAATCTCTGGTCATATGAGAGATTTTCCATATCCCTAATCATTCCTGATGGTTTGCTCTGAATCACCTCTAATTATGCAATATTATTTTTGAAATAGGATGGTCACTACTATACATTACAGCTGAGAATACTTGATTTACATGTGTTACACATTATTTTCCCATATTATCCAGCATCCTAATGCATTGGCTTTTCTGAGCGCGGTATTTCAGCCTTATTGATCCCAGCCTCCCATCCTGGGAACTTCTTGCCTTTCAGCCTAGCCAAAACGCAGCAGCCACCCTCCCTGCCTGTCCTGTTACTCAGTTCTATCATTTCGACCTTTCAAGTTGCTTTACTGGTTTCCTCTTGCACGGTCACAAAGCTGGGGTTTGCTGCTCTGCCCTGCGCAACGTGGTCCCAGCCGCTCCACTCTGCTGCCTGCAGCCACTGGGCTGGGGCTGCCGCTGTCTCCTGACATCTCTGTGCCTTCCCTAGCATTTCCTCCAGTCCTGGAAGTTTCTTCTCGCTCAAACGCTTGGGTTGCTTCTCCTTTCTTCAGTAAGTCTCTTCTAAAAAAAGTTCGTTCTTCAGTGGGCCACGCAGGCTCTGATCTGTGTCACTGAAATGCTTTCATCATCCTTCAGTGCTGAAGCAGAACTTAAAAATGATAAACTAAGTGTCTGATCCCACAAACAGTTACACATGCGAGTCAGCTTGTTGACTTCAAAGGAACTGCTCACACGAGTAAAGTCATGTATTAAGATATTTTCAGTAATGAAAATTCCTTAGGGTTTGGTTTGTGTTTTTTTTGTTAGTAGCACAGAACAGAATTTTGCACCTCAATAAATAACTGCTCATTAAAATTCGAAGGGTTACTTAGATGCTTTAAATTTAGACAGATGCCTACCTGTCTCTCCAAACTACTTCTAAACGCTAAATCCTGCCAATCCTGACGCAAGCAGTCGGAGCGAGCCCGTGTCTGCGGTGGGGAGGGGGAGCCTGTTCTGACTAAACAGCAGGCGAGGGATGGGGGCAGGTAACGATGAGCAAGCAGCAGAAGTGTATCTATTGTCATCTGTCTTCATTTAAAGGGCGTCACTGCTGATTTTTGGATATCAAAGAAAACACAAAGATTCTTTTAGGAAGAAAACTGTGAAGTCTGGCCCCTGGTCAGTCCCAGGCACGCTGGGAGGACGTACCAGCCCGCTGGGGGGACCATGGCTCCTGGCATCAGGCAGGTACCTCCTGGCACTCACTGCACCTGCCCCCTTCCCGGTTTGCCCAGCTCCCAACCACAGCTCCCTGCCTGGCACCGGGGACCATCCCTTGGTCTCGCTGTCCCCTGTGGGTGGTCAGTGCTCAGGCAGCCGTGCTTCCCATGTGCGCACCAGCAACGTGGCTAGAAAGAGCAGTCGCTACTCGCCAGAAGCTGAAGCCATGAAAGGGGAGAGACTTTACGATGATGCTTTTCCCCCATCTTGCTTTCAGTTTTAGCTGCCCCACGTGTACGTGGCCATCAGCATCAGTGATGGTGACAAGGGAGGTCAACTGGTTGCCCCAATTTCTCTGGCAAACTTTTGAGAGCCCCTGCTAGAATTGATCTTCCTCTGCGTGACTGTATTTCCTTCTTTTCATTGCAGCAGGGGCATGTGTGGCTCTTTTTTTTTTTTTGCCTTCTATATGTGGCTGGAAAGGGAAAGGGTTGGTTTTAAGGCAATATGGAGACAGATTGAAATGAATAGCTTGAGGTTTGATTGAGTAAGCACCAGCCAAAACAGGGTGAGTACGTACCCGAAGAATCAGACTGTCCCCACCTGTACACAAAGTGGTCTTGTTCGTTTTTATTTTTAAACTGTGCAATTTCTTACTATGTAGAAAACACACTTTAAATGTAGATACCTTTCTAATTGTGTCTATCAAACTCTCAAAGTGGGGGTGAGAGGATACAGGCGTAAGTCCTGGTGGTTGCTCTCCGCTTCTTTGGAGGCTCCTTGCCTTATCTGAACCGTAGGAAGTCCATATGGCATTTTGTGATGTATTTGTAATGGTGTATACGTTCATCCTTCCTTGGATGAAACGTTTTGAAGCTAAAATGACTCATCTATAGAACTGAAGCTGAGCAGTAAAGCTTTTTCTGAGACTCACTAATAACTACTTTTAACTTTTTTTCTGGATTTTAAAATATTTTCCATCATGGAATTGAACACAAGGTTTCAGTTGCCTATTAGCTAGCAAACCCCTCGCCTAGCACATTACCGAACTGAACCTGCCTCTTCCTTCTTAATACTTTCAGTGAATTTCAGGAATTATAGTTTTTCTGTTTTTTTTTTCTTCTTCTGCCATTGCATATTCAATTCTCAGAGCACAGCTGGGTGAAACATCTTTGCCCTCAGTTTGCTTTGGGCCAGAAGCATCTGCTGGGTTTTAAAACTGACTGAAGCTTCATTACCCTCTTTGCCCATATACAGGTTTATTTGCTTGCCCGTCGTACACCAGATCAAGTGATACTGTCAAAGAAATATTAATTTCCATTTATGGTTTGGCCCATTTCATAAAGGGACACTCCGTGGCAGTAACTTGTACAGCGCTTCCTGCAGAATTTCACAGAGATACGCAAGGGTGAACTGGAGAGTGGTGAACGTTGGGTCCAGCATCCATCTTCACCAATGCAAATTGCAGGGAGGACGGTGGCAAAACCATCCCCCCTCAGCCCTGGGGCTGCAATGTGCTTTGTCTTATTCTGCCAAATTCAGCCCTTGGGAGGGAGGTGGGTTTGCTGGGGGTCCGCAGTGCCCCGGAGTCGCTGCCAGCCGTTGGCTCGCTGGGGCACGAGACGCGGAGCAGCCCTGCTCGGACCAGGAGCCCATAGGTGTGTGTGGCCCTTGGAGCACAGGGGCTGTCCCATGGGTGTCGCGCATGGCCTGGGACATCTAGCTGGCCAAGGGGATCTTGGATTGTGCTGTTCTGTCCTGAGAGCAGCCAGCAGCGCGATTCGGGGAGCGTTTCTGTCTGGGGGGGGACTTGCAAAGGCATCAGGCTGCAGATGGGCGGCCGGTTCCCCCTGCACGTTTTTGGTTGTTCTCATTTTCTGCCTGCTGAGGTTCTCGTTTTCTGCCTGGACCCATGCTGCTGCTCCCTCCTGACATGGGAATGCCGGCAGCCACCAGCCTCCATGCGTGACATCACACGCGTTTTTGTATTAGCAGCTTCTTCCGACTCTATTCAATGATCAAACAAGAGAAGGGGTTTGAGAGAGGAAAGTGCAAACACCTGAATTACCAGTAAAGCCCATACAGAAAATAAAATCATCTCAGGAAGAAAGGTGTATTCTCCCCCCCGCCATTTTCTCCACGCCAGCGTGCTCAGGGCCAGCACAAGCCCGGCCGCACCCCTGCGCTGCTCCTCCCGCCCAGCGCCCACCCTGCCGGCGAGAGCGGGGGCTCCCCGGCAGCTACGGCTCTGCGTCGGGGGCACCGGGAAAGGGTGCCCAGGGCTGTGTAATGCTGTAACTACTTCCCAAGAGTGCCAAACAGAGCAGTTTTGTAATTATGCCAATTGCCTAATTTGCACAGAAATTCATTTATGGTTGGGTTTTTTTGGTGTTGTCACCTTTGTCTTTTTTTTTTTTTTTTAAATAAATGAATATTTTAAATAGATATAAAGCACAGCGCAAAAAAAATGCTAAGTTATGTAGTGGAAATTAAGTGCATATAACGGAAGACAAATTTCCAGTTTTTATCAAGATGCAAAATTTGACTTCATTGCGTAATTTTTGGTATGAGTCAAGCAATTGACGCTAAGATGTCTGTTTGATATTTAGGGAAAGATTTGATGCTTTAATAAGGGAATCCTCTGGCTCCCTCATCCATCATTCGTCATCCTCATCCATCCAAACACCACTGTAAATTTGTCAGAGCCTTTTCCATATTCAGTACTTGTATAAATAATGGCCGTTGTGAACAGAAAAAAGGAAACGTGCGTTTTCTATTTCTGTTCTGTCTCCAGTCGTAGCCGTGGAAAGGTTTAGCAGGTTTTTGCTTTCAAAATACCTCTGCTCAGATCGTACAATATAATTGCATAAGCAAAAGTGCATTCCAGTTGCCCCTTATTGTGGTTGCTGCTTCCTAAAAAACCATGAGTTCATGAGCTTTTCTATAATATATGAAACAGTCTGTGCTTCATTACTACGCGCTTTTATCCTACTTCATCATGTCTTCCCTCTTTTCTGTGCTATCTCAGGGATTATGCAGCTTCTCTGCAATATTCTGAAATTAATCAAACCAAGCAAAACCTCATGCTATATTATCCATCACTGGAGGAGAATGATTTCCGCAATCCAGGCAGCTTTACATTGTTTTGTCCAGGGGCTGCAGCAGAATTCCATTAACCAGAATACACTAGAAATTTGATTTCTCACAAAGCGCATTTGTTAAATATTCGCAAACAGCAAATGTTTAGATTTGATACCAAATATAACCCTAATCACATTTCTTTTTCTCTTATTTTAATTAGAAGGTGGACAAGCATGATGTCCACTTCTTTCTGTGAATTTTCAGCCACTGAACAGCTGCCGGCTGCTAATGCAGCGGGGCCGAAGCAGCTTTGCTATGCAATGAGATACGTAAAAACTTAATGGATGCTTACCCAGACTATTTTATATTTCGTCTATTATATAATCAAGCTCTACAAGTAATTTCTGTCAATAAATTAGTAACCATACTGCAGATTGCAGACACTTAGTTTGATTGAAAGTAATAAAGGGAGATTATCCATAGAGTTTGTTGAATGACGGTTCTGACTTGACCCACTGCCCAGAGAGAAGAATTAATCTTATAAACCTCTGCACACTTCCACCCGCTCTGATCCGCCGAACGACGGCGTGGGGTCCCCTTAGCCCCGCTTTGTTCTGGGGAAGCCCTGGCTGGCGAGAGGGACCCCAGTTTGGGCTGGGCTGATGTGGGTCATGTGAAGGGTACAGATGATATGGGAACGGTGATGTGTTTTAACGGCAGTGATACCCAAAACGCAGAGATGGTGCAGCTGGTCCCCAAACAACGTGGTGGCAAAGGCTATGCAATGTCTGCCTGGCCTCATACAGCACCGCACGAGTGCAGGGGAAGCATAAAGATGAAAGCTGGAGACTGAAAGAGGTACACGGCTGTTTAACAGCCACGAGTACTTATGCTACAGACTTTTTTTCTCTCTTAGAGTAAGTTAAAGTTTCAGTACTAGACCTGACTTGCACATGGGCATATCTGCCCCAGACGTTCAGGCTGCACCTGGCAGCTTGGACTAGATGATCGTTGTAGGTCCCTTCCAATGGAAATATAATATCCTACCCTACCCCACCCCATCCTATCCTACCCTATTCAAAGCTCACCAGCCGCAAGGCCTTTCTTCTGAGGAAAGGCACTAAAAGGGGAAATAACAACAGCTGCTGCCTGTTTACCACTGGGAACTGACTGGGAGAACCTTTAGATAACTCCAGTTGATACAGAGCTGCTATGTAGGTTCAAATAGTTTCTGCACTCTGAAATATTTGTACCATTTTTCCTTCCCCTCCTTCTGCCCACAGGTTTCTTCTTTGGGCCCTAGGCTGCCACGGATTAATTTTTTTCCCAGGTATTTTACCATTGTCAAAGGTATTTCCTCTCTCCAAATAGCATTTTAATGAGTGCTTCCACAATTACTGATGATAATGTCATTAATTTATTTTGTACAGCTTTTGCTAACAACCGTGAGCTGTTTACTTGTAATGATCCTGACTTCTCACCTCCTTCTCGGCATCTTAGGTGTTGAGTGTTACATTAAGTGGGGAAAATGAAAATGCCTTTTGATGACAGAACTGAACCACTCTGGGCACATGGGGAGTGATAGGCACCAGGGAGCGATGCTGAACAGAAACAGGGAAAAGGGGGCAGAGAAAAGGCTGGAGGGGCACAGGTAGGACACTGAGCACAGTCTTGCCCGTACAGTCGGCTCCTGAGCCCAGGCGAAAGGTGCGGCAGTTTCCTTGGGGGATGGATAAGAGCTGCTTATGCACATTCCTTCATTTGTGAAATTAGATGGTCATGCTTTTTCCTGTTAGCTTGTCGATACCCATAAACGGTATGCTTGTGCTTCGTGATGAGATGATGCAGACACAGGCAGTATGGAGGGTAATGGCAGGTAAAAATTGAGCTGTAGTTAGATATGCAACGTAACTGTCAAACAGATGAGCTGAGAGGGCGTGCTTGCTGTTTTGTATTTGTTACTTTATTGTGAAATAAAATACCGATATTTCCAATTCATGTAGAAACTACCAAACTGATGCTCCCTTCCCTTTTACTTTTCCTGAATTTGTGACTTCTGCTAAAATTAAGAGATTAGGATGGCATAAATCTGTTCACTGTCTCAACCCTCAGCAAAAACAGTATGTTTCTCCCTTTATTTCATGCTTTCCATAAGGATGTACACTGCCGGGGAAGGACTCAGTAACTAGTGAAGGATGACACTTGAGAAAACATGTTTTTAGCTGCCAAGGCAAAGATGAACAAGAATAGTGCAACTTTACTGCATTTTTCAGCTGAAATAGCACCATAGCCCCTTGCCACACCAAAAGCAAGACCCCACTGACAGGTATCCATCATTGTAAGTCAGTGCTGTGCAGGAGAGGGCAGAGGTTGGCTTTTCTTTTCTTTTTTTTTTTTTCCTATTGCCAAATTTCCCTCTCCAGCTAGATAGCCTGAACTTGTGTGACATTATCCATCCTCACACGCAGACCAGCCGCTCTCGTTCTCCTCATTATACATTCTGCTGGCGATAATACCACCGGGTTAATGGCACCAGCTTTCACTTCTGCAGACATCGGTTCACAACCTGATATGCCTACGAGTGAAGTGAGGGTGATGGTGACCTCAAACAGATCTCCGGTGGGTATTATTTCATATCAAATCATGTGATTAATCATTGTTTCGGTGGGTAGTTTTTGCTTGGACACTGAGGAATAAGGTTCAGTTCTGCAGGTTTTGGATGCTCTCGGGTGAATTCAGGCAAATGTTGGGCATTTCCCAGCACTCAGAAAGTCATGAAGGAACACACAGAGTACCTTCTCCTCCCACAGCTGGGTGCAACGCTCCCAAATCCTTATCTCTGCAAGGCAGATGGACAAATGCAGATACAGATATATAACTTCATGCTGCTCACGTACAATGCCAAAAGGGGGATCATCCCATTGCTATGAATTTTGAGTGACAATGATAAAGTGAATTATCGGGTGAACTGGGAGCCGTTGTGTGAGTGACGTTTGGTCATTTCCCTGTTTCATATAGGCAAACACCGTTCCACACTTCTCTCTCCATCTTTGCTTGTTATATTTATACTATGGTGGGATGAGCTCTTTTTCATTTACTCTTTTAAAAAAAAAGCAACAAACCCCACCCCAAACCGCAGTTCATTGACAAGCTGCACTGAACATCAGTTGTGAGACTGACATTTGTGGCAACGCCAGAGTTGGGGGTAATGTGATATCGGATATTACGATGCAAATAACAGGTTTAAGTTCCGTCTTTCTCAAGACCCTATGGGTGCATCGCTTTGGGTTAAAAAAACAGAAAAAGGTCAAGCACCATTGAGCTGGCCTCAGAGAGTAAACAGTTATTTTAAACGCCATGGTGTACTCGCTTTCAACAAGAGCTTCTGCTCGCCAGCAATACTGTAGCATTCAAGTATTTAGGTCTCCTTAAAACTGTTTCTTCCCCCACTTGTGTTAATACAGATATTAAGCCTAATAGTATCTACTTAGCATAAACAAGAAGATAAAAATGATTTCTGTGATTGAAATGTTTGTTATGTAGCATTAAGCATCTTCATACTCTCATGTGTTTTGCATTTTAATCCACTCTGTGCTTGGTTTTGGGATTGATAGATTAGTTTTAATCCCCTGTCTAATAGTGGAGTACTGGTGAGATTTATTAAACAGGCAGGGTTTGGTACTTGGATTTAAGAGGACTCACATGCACTGTTCATGCATATTAAATTTGGGAAACCACCGATTCAGTTTATAAAGGGCTGTGATGTCCTTTATCACTGAGTGTTTCTGTTGTGCTTCACTAGCTCAGTAAGCCTTTATGTTTCTGAAATGGAACATTTTTTGATGGTTCCTTCCCACTGCATAAATCTAATATTCCAAAGATACGTTTTTGACTGTTAAAGTTGTTATTGAAATTCTGTTCATTTTATCCCGAGTTTGTGTTGCCGCTCTCCTCCTTGGCTCGGATGCACTGGAGGTTGGGCGAGGATCCCACCCCACCTTGGGATGAGATGGCTGCAGCTGTGGGTGCCGAGTCCAGGGGCACCGGAGCCAAGGCGGATGCTCACAAATCCTTCCCCATCCCTTCGTTAGCAGTTTATTGACTCAGTTTTGTAGTTGGGTGTGATGGAGGCTGTTGGTGTGCGTGCGCTGTGGTGTGTGTGCATAAGGCGGGGCTAAAATAGATGTCCCAGGAGTTCTTCTGCACTAACAGCTTTGACTTGCTTGCCCAGGACTGAACTTGCTGGTGGAGGTGGTGCTTCCACTGACATGTTCCCTAGCACGTGAGTTTGAGGATAACATATCATGGATGTGACTGAAATATTGAGGGTGTGCGCTGGCTAAGAAGGACAATCTTAAAGAAAAACACTTATCAGAAATCTTTTCCGGCGAACCCCATGTGACTCTGGTCATTGACTGTCTCTTGGTGTGTCACTGCCTCTCCCTGACGCATCCTGGTGTCCAGGGCTGGACGTCTCGGTTCGCTCTCGCCTGGAACGCTTCCTGTGTTTGCTGTATTTCAGGAAACAAATAAGTGCTGTATGGTGATTAGAACGTGAAAATGACTCCTGGGTGGGTTTTACTGTTACACTGGGAAAAGCAGAAGCTTGATAATAGTTAAAAAACCACTGAAAACTTCAAACCCGCCTAAATTACAAATTCATGCCCTATCAGTGGAAGATGAGTTGACTTAATTTGCGGTTTTACTGGTTAATATACCATTAATGCTGTAATACTAGTAATGCTGTGAGAAATGGGGGAAATTTACTTTTTTGTTAATGTAATTATAGGATTGCTATATAAAAGTTATTAACTGCAGAATTGGAAACTAGGAAAAATGAGTTTAAATTTAATGATAAGTTAAAGAAACCACTAAAAGCTTTTTGCAATAAGATGCTTTATTATTTTAGGTTTGCTTCTTTAGCTAACCTCTATTTTTGATTTACCAAACAAATATGTAAAGCAGATATTGCAAATACAAGTGGCAGCAGTTGTAATCGCCAGCTTAGGAACTCCCGTCTTTGATTAGAACACAGATAATAAAAAACCCCCAACTTTCTGGAATTTTACTTGGTCATTGGGAACGGATCAGTCCTGTGAACTAAAGGAGAATATCAACACTTGGGTTTAAGATCTGGTAACGGAAAACAGAGTTTTTTAGAAACTTCAATTGAAAATAAATTATATGATATGCTGGAAAACTGACAACACTTTTCTACCTCAGAGCAAATTTTTTATTCTGCATATGATACAAAAAGAGATAAAGAAGGCAAATAGACAGTGATTTGTTCCCACCCTTCTTGTTTTCTTTTTTCCTAATGCAAGGATCGAGGCAGTGGCACTAGAAGGTGGCAAATTTAAACAATGACGTTTTCACATAATGTGCTTTTAGCCCTTGGAATACGTTGCCACAAGATGTTGATGCAACAAGATTGAAAATATTAGATGTTTTATTTTATGGCTAACGAGAACATCCATGCTAATATATATAATTTCAATTAAATAATCAAAATTCTACCGCTCCAGGACATAAGACAATCCCTAACCAATGGTAATCGGGCGGGAACTCCCCTGTGGCCACGTTATTTCATAATTATCAGCTGCAAGGTTTCTCGCCCATTTCAGTGTGAGGATACTGAACAAAATTAACCATTTGGAGCACGTGAGACAGGGAAACCACTTGGTTCATCATTTTTTTGTGTTCCCTGGGAAAAATACCCGTTTGCAGTGCGGGGGTTTTGTGGGACCCTCATTTTGTGTATGTGAAATTTCAGAAATATTTGCAGTCGTGACATTGTCAGAAGGGTATTAAATCACTTTATATCCTTTTTCCAGTTTTCCCTTTGTGCCTATAGCTTTGGCAATTTAACACAGGCAAATTTAACGCAATTGAATATATTAGAAGAGGAAAAAAAAGGCTTCTGTATAAGGAGATGTCGTAGCCTCTCCTGTGTTGGTCCCCGCTGTCCCTTGCCGGCTGCCGGCCGGCGGTGCAGGAGAGATGGGGTGTTACCCGGGGCGCAGCTGGACCGCAGGGGGGCCGTGGTGCTTTGGCTGAGCGTGTCTGAGAGGCTCCCTGCAACGCTCTGTTTTTTAGCTGATGAGCAGCAATTTGAGCAAAATGAGGAAAAACTTGAAAAGTCGGTACTTTTTTTGATAGCCTTGCTATTCTGAAGTAGAATAAAGTTGGCTTCAGCTCCTGACTGATGGGAGGTGGTTGCTAAATTAGAGCTCCCAAGGGACTCTCTTTGGTGTCATGTTTTCCACAAACCGAGCCCTTGAATTTCACAGAGCCCCCGTTTCCAACTACCATCTCCTTTAAGACACCGATAGCCTTAGGTGCTCACTTTTCTTGAGGTATTCCGGCATGTTACAACTTTAAAAAAGCAAAAGCCACATCTGGGAATGAATCCAACAAACCTAGAAGAACTTGTAGAAATGCCATATAGACGTCGCAGCCTGGGTTTCAGTTTCCATCTCTATTTCCAAGGTACTCGTGGCACTGTGTGAACCAACAGACAGCACACTTTGGTTTATGTTAACAGCCACCTTCGGCTTAAATCAAAGAGGGCATGCAGTGATGTGGCATGCGATTTGTCTCATGTTCTTTCTGCCATGCGTTGGGTTTTCTCTCGGCGGTAACCGTGCATCAGCCCTCCCCAGACCTGCCTGAAACTGCTTCAGCCTGACTGCCGTCAGCCCCGAAGCTCTCATTTGGGATCAGCTCGGCAATTAAAAAATCTCTTTGCTTACTTAAGGTGATTTGTTGATACGCAAGTACATTAGTAGGGAAAAATATGAATGAAACAGGAATTGAAGGGGGAAGGTTGTGTGCAGCATTTCTGCAGTCACAATTTGCCTACAAACGGTGTCCTCTGTGACCGCAGGTTTTGCCATCTTCTCACCTACTGGGCTTTCTCTTATGGATTCACTAAGACACCACGGAGCCATGAAATTACAGCAAATCTCTTGTATTAAAAGAGTCAGAATAGTTACTCATGTTTTTACCACTGTTTTTGAAAATACTGCCGGCGCCGAAATGTGCATCTACAAATGAAAAGGTGCAGCTGCAGAAAAGATGAGCTACGAGCTGCATGCAGAAGGTGGTTGCTGCTGTCCTGTCCCCATTAGCTCACAGCTCAGCTTTCCCCACGGGTACGAGGTGGTGTTTTCCCAGCCAGCCGTTTCACACGGCTGGGACATCTCTGATCCTGGTTTTAGGAGATCTCTAGCCATTTGCTGAGCACAGACACCAAACTGATGGCTCTCCGCTGAGAAACGCAAAGGCTGCCCCTGCTCAGATGCTGGAGGATTTGAACATAGTGGCTATGAGTTCTTCATGTACAAGGACAGGCACCACTTGGGCGCCCGTGACACGAAGGGAGAGGAGAGGAAGCAAGTGCCCAGGGGCAAACCTAAGTCAGCTCATAGCTAGTACTGAGCTGAAATGATGTGACAAGGACTTAGCTTTATGCTTCAGATCTTTCCTGGGCTTCTGTTGCAATTGAACAATATGCACACACTGGTAACTGCGTTCCCCCACTCTTAGGTTTCCATAACGTGAACGATACCTGCTAGGGAGGACAGCCATGGTCTCCAATACTTTCTTTTCCAAAGTACTCGCATACGCAAAGTATTTAACAGATGCTCCTTGCTGTTTCAAATACACGAGAGATGCTGCTCCAAGAGCAAGTTCCTGCTTAGCACCAACACCAAGATGCTTCTTTGCTCTTCTTGCCCTCCCCCCATGCCTACAGACGTTATTTTTTCCCTTTCGATTATCTACAGAAGCTTCAGTCACATCAGGCGTCTTCCCTGTTAATGCAGTCCTGGGATGATGTCCTGCTCCCCTGTGACTGTTTCCAGTCCTCACAAACTGGGATGGGTGTTGTTTCAGCACATGCATCCTGACCTTTAAATAGCAAACTCCTTGTTTTCTACTTTTTAAGACTACAAAAGTTATGAGTGCACGTCGAGGCCCCAGTGCTGGAATACGCTACCAACGTGCTGCTGTCTGCGCTTTCCCTCACTGGTGGATTTGGCTACTGTAAATCTTTCAGTGTCCTCAGCTATTTTGATTAATTCACTATAACACGAAGCAACACTGAATGATGTCACATGGGTAGAAGTAAGAAAACATCAGCTTTTAAAATAATTTCTGGCTTGCCCCTACTGTATGCCAGTAGTTCTTGCCATTTGAAGAATTTTTTTTTTGTATCCTTTTATGTAAACACATGATGTTAAAAAAGGCAAACTATAAAATGTTAAAAACCCTGCAGGGTATTAAAAATACTAGTCTCAATGCATGTGTTCATTCCTTTCACTTTCTTTTTAGATCACTAGTGTTGGTACAAAATGAGCTGAGAGGAGGAGAGAATTCTAATTAGGTTTAAAAAAGAAAAAATATGGCAGTTTATTTTGAGCGCATGTCTGCTTTGCAAAGGCATATCCCATTTCAGATGCAGGCAGAATGAATCATTATTACACATTTATCATCATAAAAATGCTTATTTGGACTTTTTTTTTTTTTTTAAGAAAAGGAAAAAATTATAAAAAGGGCAAAGCAGAGAGCCATCTCTGAAGGGCAGTTATTGCTTGCCCTTGCTTGGGAAAAAAGGCTTTCTCAATGGGATTACGTCCCCGCTCATAACCTATCAGCCGTCTGATCAGAAATTCATAACGCAGGCCATCCATTTCCAGCTCTGCGAGGGCTGCATGATTGAATTTAAATAGGCAAATGCCAGACTTGAGCTTTGACATTCTCTCTGTCTCTCTCAATCTTTCTCTTTCCCCTGCCCTCCCAATCATAGCGCCTTTCTTCCTCCCTTTCTTCCTCCCTTCCCTCCGCACACCACCATTTCACATGAGGCTCGAGCCAGCGTGATGAGAAGTTATCGGGAAATGGAGGATGGATGTGGAGGGAGAGGGAGAGGAGGGATGCACAGCGAGGGAGAAATATTGAGGGAACTGGACAGCAGAAAATTATAAATTGTTGCTCTCATGCTTTCATTGGGACACTAAAACCCGTTTTTAAAGCCCCCCCACCTTTTTTTCCTCATTTAAAAAGAGATATTTCAGCATACATTAATAGTCCTTGTCCTTACCCAACCCGTAAGATGTCTGTGAGCACAAAGCTCCTAAGCTATTCTCTTTTTTCTGTTTCTTACATAGCTGATAAGAATGAAAATGAATTCAAATCTGTGCGCTTTCAGTCATGGCGTTTGAAGGTGCAGTAGATGAAAATGCTGCCTGGTGGCAGGCGCTCACCGGGCGAGGGTACCATCCCACCCCAGCCCGAGCCCCCACGGCAGCCAAGGGGCCGGCGGCGCCATGGATGCAAGTGCCGTGGCACTGTGCGGGGTTCGGTGGGGACGGTGCTGGGCGCTACAGCCACGGGATGCTGCAGGGTGCCAGCCCCGCCGGCAGGCCCTTGTGCGAGCGCCAGCGGGAAGACGGGCAGGGATAACGCCCGGGCTGAGCCGCGTCCTCGGGGCACAGTGAAAAACCTGCAGTGAGGTAGCTGTGCGTATTGTGTTGCCCGATCTTTCTAATGAGCTTTGGCGCGCAACCCGCGCCCGCATCAGGGAAACGTGCTTTGTGCTCCCCTTCCCTGAACCCCGCTCCCTGATGGAGAGAGCTGATTATTGAGTTAGGGATATTACAATGATATTTTTATTGCTTTCTTCTCCGCTGGGCCTTTTATCCCCTCTTCAGTGTATTGGTGCAGTTTCAGCCCAAATCCTCACTGTAAAATGTGCTTCAAAACAAACATTTTAAAAGTCTTACTTTGTCCTTCAGAAAACAGGTAAACACTCCAGAACCTGCATTTTTATCCGATGGTACTTTATTGCCAAGCAAGCACAGGGAAAAGAAGTACCCCAAGTGCAAGAGAGCATGCTGTCAGTGTAACAGTTGTTTTTGACTCGATGAGGCTGCTCTGAGGGTATTTTTGGGGTGGTTGTTATTCTTTTTTTTCTTTCTTTCTTTTTTCCCCCCATAGAATTTACGGCCAGAGGGGTCTTGGGCTGTCTGCCCACTCTATCCATTGAGTTTTTCCTCAATTGTTGATTTTTCTAGCCAAAACTAGGGTTTGACTGAGGCTTCTCCTCAGGAAGGGCACTGAATCTGGAACAAAAAATGTCATGTGGAGAATCAACATAGAATAGTTAAGAGTTGGAAGGGACTGTAAAGATCATCTAATTCCAGCCCCCTGCCATGGACAAGGACACCTTCCACTAGACCAGGCTGCTCCAAGCCCCATCCAACCAGGCCTTGAACACTTCCAGGCATGGGGCATCCACAACATCCCTGGGCAACCTGCTCCAGTGTCTCACCACCCTCAGGGTAAAGAATTTCTTCCTGATATCTAATCTAAATCTCCCCTCTTTCAGTTTAAAACCATTCCCCCGTGTCCTGCCACTGCACTCCCTGATCAAGAGTCCCTCCCCATCTTTCCTGTAGACCCCCTTTAAGTGCTGGAGAGCTGCTATAACGTCTGCCTGGAGCCTTCTCTTCTTCAGGCTCAGCAACCCTAACTCTCTCAGTCTGTCTTCACAACAGAGGTGTTCCAGCCGTCTGTCCATTTTTGCAGCCCTCCTCTGGACTCGCTCCAACAGGTCCATGTCCTTCTTATGTTCCCAGAGGTTAATCACCCTTGTGGTAAAAAACGTGTGCTTGGATTCTCATTTGAGTTGTCTGACTTCAGCTTCACCATCAGATCTTTGTTTTGCCGTTCTCCAAGGTAAAGGACACATTTCTGTATCATCTTTATCATCAATGATGGTTTTTCAATTATTATTATTAACTTCAGGGGTTTTAAGCTGTTGCCCAACGCTGGGTCCAGCACCAGTCCTGCAGACGCTGAGTCTGTGCTCTTCCACTGTGGGATCAGTTCTCCCTCCACCGGCCTTTGCTTTTCCACCAGCCGCCACTCCTGGGTTAACCCTCCACAGCCTCCCGACTCCTCAACCGGCTGCTGGTGTTTGAGAACATCTGTTTTGCACAAAACCAACCGACTGGCACCAGTATGCACGTACCCCTCCCAGCTGCTAAAATAAGCTGAAGCCCATGTTAGTTTTCCTAATTTAACACAAATATTATTACCAACGTATTCTTGCTATACTGTTACTTGCATCTGCTTTTGAATACTGGAAGAAACCGAGATGAGGTCTCCTTTCTGGATGTGCCCAGAGACCTGCTAACAACGGGCATCAGCCGTGCTGCTGTCCCGGGAGGCTGCGGGCTTCGGAGAACGTACCTGCTCTACATCGCTGTTTGATTTCACTTCAGCTCATCCCTGACAAACAGTTAAGTGCTTCATGGTTCTTCTTTGGTAAGTTTGTCAAAATCCCTCTTTTGAAATAAGAACCGTGAAGACTTCTATGTTTCCTACATTATATTTTCATCTTCAGCATCTTCATCTCATTGTGGTCTTACAGGATTGCTAAGATTTCTGTGTTTTCTATTAGATTTTAAAAACTGTATATCCCCAACTCTGTAACCATTTTTCTGCTGTCTTTAGCTTTCCTCACCCATATTCCGCTGCCCTCAGCTTTTTGTTTATTTTACTTGTTACCTATTTCCCTCGTTTCCATTTGTCAGCTTGGTTTTCTATTTTAATTGCTGACTGTGTATTGGTAATAAACCGAGACGCCTTTTAGCTGAAGTTGTCACCGTTCTTCATTGTCCAGTTGTCTTTCTGGCTGTTTAATATGTTTCTTCTGTGGTTTTGGTTGATTTCCTCCTAAATCCTTTCTTATGATCAATTTTCAATAATTTTTGTAGCTTTAGGAAATACCACGTCCACGTACTTTGGAACTGTGATCTGCATAAGCAGGTTAAATATAAGGTGAAAGTTCCTGAAGCCCTGGCTTCAGATTTCCAGATGTGAATTATTTGGTGCTAAAACCATATATCCTTTACTTTCAGTGCCTTCGGTAAAAACTTGTTCTTCTTTCTGAATGGCCTATCCCACATTTAGAATTTAGAAGGGTATAGAACTAGCAAAGGAAGCTGTTAATTACTTAATCTTTTTGTCTGACAGGAACAGCCTTCTGCTGAATCACAGGGTTTGTTTAATAGAATAAAAGAAAGAGAGGTGATAACTGCAGGTCTCAGCACGAATGACTCTTACGGTATGTTATTACCATTAGAAAAAAAATAAACAATGCATACCCAGGAGTTTGCTTCTTTTCTGTGGGTTGTCAAAATGAAAAAATAAACGCCGATGAAAAACTTGTATGTTCTACTACTTCTGATGAAGGTACGGCAAGCCTTTCTTTAAAATGTAAGGCAAAGTTTGGCTCTTGGTAATCTTTTCTGCTTTCCACAACAAGTTAATTAGAGAAGATGTTTGTCAAAGATAATAAAACTCTTATCTGGTTTATTATTTCAGCTTACATACGCTAATAATTTAACCATGCATGGAGAGAAATGATAAAGCAAACTGGGCTTTAGTTGCTTTGCAAATGACGCCCGTGGTTGCTCCGTGCGTTTGCTATACTTGTCCTGTCTGAGACGCCAGAGGTACGCACGTTCCTCCTTCCGACAGCGTAGGAATGAACTGAGTTACAGGCTCGGGATTGTTTCTGTTCAGGCTCAGCAAAGCGGGAGCTGTACTGTTCGTATTCCCTGGCCCCTTAAAACATGAGCACGAGAAGCGTCTTGGACAGGCTGGGTGGAGAGGAGGAGTATTCTGAATCTTCAGTAACAGGTAGTAATATTTTAAAATGTCAGTATTGTATCTAACAAACCAATTCAGATTAATTATCTCAAAAGATAGATATAGAATTTCAAATCTGAATTTAACAACGAAATACAGAAGTAGAAAAATGTGAAGAGAATAATTTTAATTCAAATAATTAAAATTTTTTCATTCAAAATCTTATTTGAGAGTCCAGCTATCTTTGACTCCTGCAGAGGCGCCCTAGCTGACGATGTGAAGTAGAGCAATGGTAACAGTTGGGATAATTCCTTCCCAGGGGCCTGGCAGAGAGTAAAGACAGCGGTGGTGGTGGAGTCAGAATCACAAACAGGGTTTATGATCGACTGAGTGAGAGATGAGTTCAGCTCACCTGGCAAAATACTTAGTTTTGCTGAAAACCAACTGAGGTTTTTAATTCTTCTGAAAGAAAAACATCTCTTCAGCTTACAGTTATAATTAGCCAGAGCTAGTTGAGTCGTTCTTCCTCCAAGATCACCACTTCTAAATCGAAGTCACGGATGCCGTATTTAGACATTGCAGACAACGATCACGGGGGACGCATTGCTGGGAACCCCATTTGCGCTATTTGCAGTTCTCAGTTTTATGGAAGCAGGGGTTCACCAAAGTGCAGCTGAGCTGCGCTAATTCTATTTCAATCGAATGAACATAAAACATTTGCCATTGATAGGGAATTCTTATCCAGCATGCTCTTCGTTTCCCTGGGCATTTAAAAAAAAAATCAAAGATATGGAAAGCAAGCACAATCTTATTTGATATCGAGTTTAAAGAACTGCATACATATATTTATTAATTATTTACACAATCGTTTTTAAACAGAGTATCTTTTTTATAAGGTCAACTTTCTTTTGTTACTTCAGTCCATTCAGACGCTTGCTACGATTGAGCTCTGTGATGGAAGTGGATGTCGCAGAAGAAGTTACGCTATTACCTCCCAGCATCTAGAAAGGATAGTTGAGTTTTAAATGGTCTGCAAGATTAGTACTTAATGCAGTTGTACAGTACGCTTTTTTAGACACATTGGAGTTTTTTAGTATATCTAGCTTTGCATTATTTTTGAGAATATTTTTCTTTGTATACATTTCCACGTCTTTGTATAAAAACTGACTCCACCATATGCCATGACTCTCTAGCTTAAATATAAACTGTACAGTAGAATGTATGTGCTGTGTGTATATTTTGTATTTTTCTTTAAAGACAGAGTGCCAACACCCTTCTGTATTTACAATTCCACGAATAATCATCTAGTTTGTAAGAACATCTATTCAGTAGTGCATGAGACTTGTCAACTAGCACCTACACAAGTAAGCTGCTGTTTAAAGGGAATGTTTTTTGTGCCTCCTTGTTTAAAGATGTAAGCATAAGAGTTGCAGATAATGCTTAATTGACTATCTGTTCTTAAAATGCCTTTCTTGATTCCCCTTTGAGAGATTTTATGTTTATTCCCCGTACGATATATATCAAGTCACTGGCCAGGCAAAGGGAGGCGGGGGAGCAAGCTGTAGGCAGAAGGAAGCAGGTTGAGCTGCATGGTTTTGTACTCCAAATCCTGAACACTGCAATTCTTGCTGGTCGTCGACTGACATGAGTATGAACACAGGAGCAGTTTGTGGCTGGTGGCATTACCCTCCCCGTTGGCGTTTCGGTTGGAAGCGATGGGTTTTTTGGTTGACTTTTATTGTGGTTACCTTTGGTTTGGGACAAAACACCAAAAGACACTCTTCCGGGAAAACATCGTTTCTTATTCCAGGTTTTTTAAGACACCTCCTATCGAGCAGTTCACTCCAGCTTTGCCTGGTGCTTCTGGGTGGTAGCGCAAGGCTCAGCGGCAGAGAACGAGCAAGAGGAGGCCAGCGGTAGGGTGGTTCAACACACAGTCAGGACACAAAAGTAGTCACCCAGATATTTTTACAATTTTTTTATTTCTCTGTATCTTGCAACAGAAGTTGCAAGAATAAAATGGACACGTGTTTTCAAAAGCATCTAAGCGACTTATGAACACAAGTGCCATTGAGCTTCAGGAGGACTTGAGCTGCCCAGGACTTGTTTACTCAGGAAAGTTACACCTCCTATACCAGTATAGTTCTACTGATGGATCACTCCATCTGGAATAATTGGCTTTTTTGGGTTAGTTTAACTTCTGCAAAATACTGTAAACTAAACCACTGGCTCCTTAACTGTAGTCTATAGAATTACATTAAACAGTAAAATTTATGAATGAGTCAGTTCTGTGTGGTTATGCAGGGTGACTCAAAGAAATTCCACTACTGGGTAGCGGTCTTCTGGTCCTAACTTTAAGAACCACTAAACTAAATAAAATAAAGACGTCCTTATTTCAAATTAAGGTCATTTGGGGAGTTAAAACTGTGTATACTTTAAGTTCATGCCTTCGTTTTTATTAATGTAGCCCCCAACTCGCTAAGGAAATCCAATCAGAATTACTCTGCACCATTTACAGTGCAGAACTACACCTAAATCCTTTATGAAAACACAAGAATAACACTAATATCTAGATGATGTAGAATATTTTAGATCTTAAAGTGATTTTGAAAGATAAGCACGCTTACTCCATCTCTTAATTGTTAAATTGCATTACTGACTATATGATTCAAAGGTTTTTAAGAAATGGCAACAAAAAAATTGATGCCATTATTGTGAATACAACAGACCATTTATGGGGCTTGAGGTTTTTTTTAACGTTCAGAAAACAGATTTTCATGCTTATGGCAGCTCAGAGTTATAGGGTGATCCTTAGCAAAAATTTGAATATTGTTCATTTTTCCCTAACAACAAAGTCTTTTAGACTGTGGAATAATCTTCCCTGAAAAGGCCTAAAAAGGAGCAAGTCTTATCACTGAGATAAATTAAATGTCTTCCTTATCACTCTCAGTCGTAACCAGGGGCGATTTGGGTATTTGTTTAATGATCCGTAGGCTTCCTTGTGTGTACTTTGGCTGAGACCTGGGGTCTTCTCCAGGACCTTCTCCATTCTACACCCCACTGCCAGTTGCTCGTGTAGGTGTCTCTCGTAAGCAAGCTGATTCGCCCTAACCAGGCTGCGCAGATACTTACATACCCTGCGGCTTCCCAGTTTTCCCCTCCCCCTTGTGTGCCACAGTTTTCCTCCGGGGCAGCTACCTTTGGACTCCTCTTCTGTGCAGCTCTCACTTCCAATTCAATTCTCTGTGGGGTTGAAATCCCAGTTGTGATCTCTACTTTCCTCCTCTTCATTTTCTACAATGATGGGGTACCTCTGGTTGCAGGCGAAGAGGCGGTAGCAGTTCCGCGATTACCAGACCTGGACCGCTGCTGGTGTGCATTTTTCTGCATAGATGGTTTTGGCAGAGTTCAGACCATTGAAAATGAAGACCTTACATTTCTGTGGCTGCAGTGTAGTCTTGGATATGCCACCACATTCTTATTATTAGCACTCTAAAAGCTTTGAGAGACCACAGGCAAGATCAGTGTTTCACTATATAGACACCTGAACTTGTTTAACCTACAGTTTTCATTTATTGAATTGTGTGCCAAAACTCACTGGGTTGAGAGGAGCTAACATTTCACTCCCTATCTTGCAGACCTTTAGTTTAAATAGCTACAACAGATGAGTCATGGGAGAGGTGAATTACCGTCCTCATTCTACAGAAGTATTAAGCAACTGTCCACAGCTCAGGAGGCAGCTGGTGGCATGCCCAGAGGTTGGACCAAGCCCAGCGTCTTCACCATGGGGATGCTGGTCTTCTGTAACAGTTACATGCTAAAAACAGAGAACTAACAAAAATCCAACCCTCCTTCGTAACATTTAATAGGACACATGCAGAGGCTTCATATATTTAGGTATTAGGTTTTGGATGCTAAAAGCTTTGTGAATTGTTTTTTAATAACTGAGAATGATACTGCTTAGAAAATTTAGCAGATAAGTCCTGCTCTGTACAAAAGAATCTAATATTCTGATTCCCAAAAGAATGCCTTAAAATGCACCCTTATATTTGTTATGGATACATTAGTTACAGGATTTTCTTTTTTTTAAGAAGTTTTAGCTGTTTGTCGGTTACTATTGTGTTTGGAGAACAGGAAGAGGGCAGTACAAGAGAGTTACAGCAGAAACAAGGTAGAGGTGCAGAGTAGCTACAGGCGCGTTAGCTCCCGCCGTATGCACGTATGAGGTATGGAAATCACTCCTGCTGTGACTGAAAGACTGTGTTACCACAACCGCCGCTTCATGCTTCTCTTGTCCTCTCCTCCTGCCCTTGTTTCCTGGGTGAGAGGTGTTCGTCTCCAGCCTTCGCCTTTCTCAGCCTTGCCAGACCTTCAGTCGTTTGTTCATTTAATCATAATGCCCTGTGTTGGTCTCTTGGTCTCTACAGAGAGGCCTTATTTCCATGGGAGTGGAGGAATACGGCTTCCTAACTGGAGAACTGTTAGCCTTTGCCCTCCTCCGTCCTTACCTGGGTGTCATCTTCTGTTTGGCCCATGTACTACCCGCAGGTGAACAAGTCAGCCTGGGAGTTCCCTAACCCTTCCTGGTCTTCTCCGTGTCTCTCACATGCTGCCAGCTCGTCCATCAGCGGCTGCCTGTGGAAGATGAAGACCATGGAGCATTGTTATGGGCTCACTACTTCATGTTTTGGTATGGTTGGTTGGTTGACTGATCTGCAGATGGGCACATCCGTGGAATTATATATTGAGAAATGAGAACATGCTTACTCTGAATGTGCTCATTACCTGAGCAGAATTCAATCGCAGGTGACAACCAGCACCTTCTCCATCTTGTCCCCCTTCTGTCTGTCCAGTACAAAAGCCATACGGACAATACAGCCTCACAGTCAACAACTATGAAGCGTTAGATATCAGAAACACAAGAGAAGTAGATTTTAGATTAATAAAATGTGATATCCATAAAAGCCAAAATGGCAAGAGAATCCTTTAAACAGTGTAAAGAGGCGGTACAGAATGAAACGTGAGGCAGGGTAAACACCGCTGTGCTTTATGTGGGAGATACAGAACTCATACCATCTGGCTACGTAAGAAATAATTTTGGCTGTTGTTTTTATAATTGCGTTTTTGATGTCAGTTCAAGAGGACGTTGAGTGTTACCATGAGAGCTGCGGGGGATAAGAAACCCTCAAATCAAACGGCTCTTCTCTGGATGCCTAACTTTGCCTGGGTTTGTAAGGAGAAATAATACTTTTTAAGGGATCAGCTGGTAGAGCTGAAAAAAATCGGCGTGCTATTGAGATCAGAGTTTGGCAATCAGTTTTGAAAATTGTATTTTTAAATCCAGTAGAGTGTTGTCACGGTTCTAATACTCTCGTTACTTAAGCTTTACCACCTGAAGGCTGAGCACAAGAGCTGCTTAACACAGTCCTCTGAGTCTCCACACCTTTGATTTTACACTAAAACGTTTGGATATTCCAAGCAAAATATGAAGCGTCACGTTTCTTGCTGTTATTATTACTTACAGGAGGGATATGATTAAAAATATGTATATGCAAAAATGGTCAAATACGTTGTAGGCAAGTCCAGCTCTGTAACAGAGTGTTTTGATAAAAGTAACTTTATACCTTGGGCATGGAGGAGTTATGAATATCTGTAAGTTCAGATGCCGATAGGAATAATTTGGCCGCTTTTGATGATTCACAAAATCAGAATGGCAGAAAGGGAATAACTGGGAGGGATCGGCGAGGCTTCTGGTTTGCCGCTTTGTCCAGGTATCGATTTTAATTCCTTCTTTATATTTGGCACTATCAAAAATCTGTGTTTCATTTCCCTGTCTTAACTGGCAGTTATCCCTTTGCTCTGAAGCAATGCTTTTTATTGGTAATTTATTACCATAAATGTATGTTGACATTTTGCATTTGAACCTGCTTTGTACATTGATGCTCAACATTCACTCTAGCTAGTTTTGTGGTCAGGACAGAGTGGTTTAAAACAGAATTTATAAACGTGTTCAGACATTGTTTGGTCTGTGGTTCCAGAATGATCATCCTATGCACACCTGAAGCACTTTCAGCGACTTGATGGTTTTATCACAGAATCATAGAATAGTTTGGGTTGGACAGGATCTTTAAAGGCCACCTAGTCCAACCCCCCTGCCATGAGCAGGGACTTCTTCAACCAGACCAGGTTGCTCAGAGCCCCGTCCAGCCTGGCCTTGAATATTTCCAGGGATGGGGCATCTCCCGCCTCTCTGGGCAAGCACTAGACATACCCCTTTCAAAGCTTTGGGTCACAGCAGAGAATCCAGCTGATGTCTGCCCGCAGATCCCCACAATTTCAATCTGCGGCATGCCGCCCAGCCTTCAGAGGAGGTGGCACAGCAAGTACCGCCTCAGTTCCCGCAGTGGCAGCAACGTCCCAGGGCTGACGGGGCAGTACCTCAGCCTGGGGTCCTGCTGCCAGTGGAGGCGCTATGGAATACGCAGGCTGCTCCGTGGCATGTGTCCCATGAAAACTACCAAGAGCATGAGTCAAGGAAGACGTTGCGTGTCCCCCACCCTCTGACCCACCTCCACTGCATGTGCAGAGGCCCTTTGCTCCTTCCAGGTGTTTTGTTCTGGGCTGCCTCAGTTCTCATTTCAAATTACACCTGCTTTCAGAGCTGCTCTTTGGTCCCCAAATGTGCAGGACCGATGTAGATATATACTCTTTCAGTACATGATGGCAGTTACATGTATTTCATCACATTACCATGCATTGATTCCTGCTGTCATCCCAGGTCTTCCCAGCAGCTGACCACATTAACCTTTTAGAAGAATGGGTTGTCTCTGAACATGCAGGAAAAACCAGTTGCATTGGACAGCTAAAGCATTGCTGTGGCTCTCATGTTCTCTGAAGAATTCTCTCAAATCCCTCCAGTAGCTAATTTTAGGGAATCCCTGACAATAAACCACCAGGAAACCAACCAACCCCCTTGGCTCGGTCCCGTCAGAAGCAGCCCTTGGTTCTGCCGGTCCACCATTGGACTGTATTTTCTATTCACCTTGAGAATTTTATTTATCATTGATCCCCATTCCCAGTGATGTCTCCAACGTGCAGTCAGCTGCTTTGCTGCAAAAAATTAGTAATACTGGAATCCTAATTATCGTAGCTGCTCCCCTGGAAGCAGCAGCTGCAGGGCTCTACCCCACGGCCTGAGAGTGCGTGGTACGGACTCTCCAGCCCCTACAAAGATCAAGTTTAAAATGCATGCCCATAAACACTGGTTCAGAGATGGCCAAATCACCTGAAGGAGTGGCTCAGCTCATGTTCTATAAAATTTGATCTGTCACGTGCAAATGTGCAGCTTGGAGTTGCTGTGCTGCCCTCCCAGCCCGCCCCTCGGCAGGGACGCCAGCTCCTGGGGAGCCGCACCAGTTACTCTGATTTTGTAGTGGAAGTCAGCTCGAGCGGGAGGAGGGTGAGTTGGAGGAACAGGAAGGAACAGAGGGGGAGACAAACACCAGTTTTTTCCACCCACATCTATCTTTGAGTTTCGCCTTTCTCCACAACTGCTTGAAAAGCTGGTGAGAACCCAGAGATGCAGAACAGCTCCGCATGATGACACCCTTTCACATTGCCCTTGTGAGCATGGATCCACCTTTTTTCTTTCCATCTTGTAATCCCTGTTATCCACCATGTTGGGTGTTTTTTTAAGCTCTGTTCAACATCTGATGTAAATGAGAAGCAGTGCTACTGGAAAATGTTTGGGAAAGGGTTTCATCCCACAAGGCCTGCCACTGGCCGCAGGCTGACCTTCTCCAAGATGTTTCACGCTATTTTCTGACCGTTTGCCATGGGGGGAAAAAATAATTTTTATTTTGCTAAACCAGATTTTATTTTTGAAAACAGTTCAAATAATAAATAACAACCTATTAACCCAGCATGCTTTAATGCTCCAAATCTTAATATAAAGACTACAGAGAGCACAAACATAACATTAAAAAAAGCGTGCACAGTTATTTCTCCTGCCCAGCGCCTCTCCCCCATAGTGCACGCAAGCTGTCTCTTTAATAATGCAAAGGAGCAGTAAATTTCAAGCTGAGGATGGGCAATAACAAGGAGAGTTATTTCCACAATGCCCCAGTGTCAGCCCCTGGCTTAGGAGCACACCTTATTAGTTCTAACAGGCTGGTTAGCATCGGGTCACCTCTGCGGCTCCGCTCCCCAGCAGGGTCACCCGTCTCCAGGCTATATTTGGGGAGAGGGGGGAAGGGAGACGATTTTTAGAGATTCTCTTATCCCCGGCATTTTTAGGGCTGTTTATTTTTATTTACACCACACACACCCCCTCTTTTATGCCTTGCCTTTCTCTTGCCCTCTCTCCCACCCAGTATATCTTTGCGACCTGCATAAATCCCGCGTGGTGGGTAAACCCCTCCCCTGCGAGAGCAAATTAAACCACGTTACTGGGGGGGGTTCATCTGTATTTCTTTTCAGAAGAGAAATAATTCAAATTAATCAGGCTGTGTTTGCGTATGGACAAATAACAAAGTGCATTAGAAATTTTTAATGAAAGCGAGCCCAACCTGGTTGCACTCCCAGTTAAGCATGACTGTAGCATGACTGTCCGAAACAAAACGCCTGCGCGCACGTATGTGTGTGTGTGTGTGTGTGTGTGTGTGTGTATGAGATGGGCAACACTAACGCCCTACCTCTGCTTTTAGGGGCCACAGGAATTGTATTTAGGGTCGTTCCTTTAAAGCAAGCTAACCCAAGTATCTTTTAAAAGGAACGTTCATTTTTTTTCTTAACTGAAACGTATGAAAAGCTGCACTTCATGGAAATGTATATGTGGGGTTTTTATATGTTCCTGTCTCCATCAGCCCCCTCCCCCACCCGCCAGTTCCCATCCAAAAATGAATGCAAAGAAATACTATTAGGCTGTCTGGTTATGTATTTTTTATGAGGCCATACAAGACACTGCCTGACCTCGTGCAGCTCATGTTATAACCACATTGAAGATGCTTTTCATTTGGGTTCTGCTTTTCAGCCTGGATGACCTCTATTAAATAAAAAAAAAAGAAAAAAATGGCCTAATATGTGACCCCTGGGACTAGTCGCTTCAAGGATTACATTTAATTCATATGATAATATTGAAATATAATGTTTCTGTGTCTAATGTTTTGGATGTTTTTTCTTTCTTCTTTATTTCAGGGACCCTTTGAATCTTGTCAAAGATTTTTTTTTTCTTTTTTCTTAAAAATATCTGTTTTGGGGGGAGGACAAGTAACTCGTGCTCGGTGGTCAGATTCTTAAAAATCACCTTTCTCCCTTTGGAAAGCAGGCGTGAATACAAAAGAGCGCTCTTCCCGCTGTCTTTGAAGGAGAAGAGGAGAAACAAAGGCAGAGAAATTATTTTTTATAAGAAAGCGTGTCTGCCAAGAGCTCGTCAAAATAAAGAACCACTCTTTGTTTTGGCGTTTGCTTAACCAGTTGATGAGGAGTGACCTGCTTTCCCCCGCTCCCCACGCAACCTGGCTGGGGGGGGGGCACGGGCAGACCCCCCTTTACCTCCTTCCTCGCCTCCAGCTCCCATTGTCTGCCTCGCCACCGCTGCAGCCCCTCCACAACCAAATACACACATATTTACTGTACAAACCCGCCCGCAAATGCCGCTTCTGCGCCTGCTTGTGTCGCCCCGGCATCAGAGCAGCGCAGCCCGGGATATGATCGAGCATCCCAGCATTTCTGACAGACAACACATATTTCAGGGGTTTATAACTTCCCCATAAAAATGTACGCCGGGATGAAACACGACTTGCGGACGGTTCAGCTTAGGAGCAAATTTGCTTTTGCCAATTGCAAAAATAAATTTGACCCCTCCTAAATATTCTGCATGCAAAAAAAATGTTTAGTAAAATACATTTTTTTCCCCCCGGTCCTCTCACTAAAATCCTGTTGTGAGGTGTACAGTGGAATCCAGCAATCAGTCAGCGATCTGATCGGAGACCTTGCACTGGGAAGCAATGAAGCCCTTAATCATTCTCGGTAATGACATGTTTGTAAAAAAGTGCCACGTGTATGCACCGCATATTTCCAGCAAACATTTAATGCGAGGTTCGTAAGAAGTGGAGGCGATGCGTACAGCGCCGGTGTGGTTGGGGCCGGGGATTTTCTTCCTCCTCGGAGCCCACACAGGCTGTTGTTCACAAAAGCCGTGTCTTTTTAGAACAATGGGCCTGCGCTCCTGGAACACGGTCCCAGAACACGGGGACGCCACTTTTGTGACATTTGCAAGGGGATACGTAATTCTGATTATTTTTTTTCCCCTTGTTTCTTACTGTGGCTGGAGCTACGAAACAGTAAAATCAAATTTGTGCAAAAATACACCTCTAAGACCACTACGGTTGCGATGCAACAGCCCAAGTGGGTTAACGCGCGGTTCAGGCTGCACGTGGAGGCTCCAGCGTCGCGGGGGCAATTGGGAGGAGAGCGGCGCCCCGGGAACCCTCCCTGGAACCGCGGGGCAGGGAACGCCCGGCGTTGGCACCTCGACTGCGGATGCTGTTGCGTTCATTTGCGTCATAGGCTGAACCTTGACAGTTTTTGGCGAAAATCTAATTAGCGCGATGTATGCCGCCCGGCATGCGTGTGCGCCTGCCTTCCATGTAAATGCGCGCCAGCGTTTTGTGTAGGATATTAAAAAAAATAATAAATATATACAGGCTTTTGGTTCCCTTTTGTAAGGCATGAAGCTGTGACCCTCCCCTCCTCTCCTCCCTCCCCCTGTAGCCCCAGACTTCACCATGCCCTGACTGCGAGCTTAACATGGAGTTGTCTTTTTTTATTTTTTTTATAAACCCAGTCACAACACGGAGGAGAGGAGGAGGAGGAGGAGGAAGAGAGAGAAAGAGAGAGAACTAAAAACCCCCCTGAAGGATGGTTCTCAAAAATTTCTGGCGGAACCAGGGGGAATTGCGGGGCGAGCGGGAGCCGGGCGCGGAGGTAAGGCGGTGTGCGCCGACCCTTTCTCCTCGTCCCCCCCCGCCCCCCACGGCGGCTTTTGGGTCAGAAACCGGCGGTTCCTGGCGGGGAGGCGGGTGGCGGGAGACACCTTCGCTCGGCGGCTGCTTAACGCAATCTGGGAGCGGCGCTGATGTGAATATGCAAATGGGGGGACGCGCCGTCACACGTGCGCGGCCGCTCCCCCTCCCCGCCGCCCGCGCGAGAGCGAGCGCGCGCGCCCTCCCGCGCGCCGTGGGGCCGCGCCGCGTGGGGGCTGCGCGCGTGGGAGCGCGGGGGGGCGCGGGGTGGTGGTGGTCGGGGGGGGAACCTCGTCCCCGTCCGGTCCCGTCCCGTCCCGTCCCGTCCCGCCGCGTCCCCGGCGCCGATTTGCATGTGAAAGCGGCGGAGGTGCGAGGGCCGCGATTAGCGCGGGGATGACATAATAACGCGGGGAATTAAAACGCGATCGGGCCGGGGGATGGGCCGGGGGGGCCCGTGGGAGTGTGTGCGTGTGTTGCGGGGGGCGGGGGGGAGGCTCCCGGTTTTCCCCCGCGCGGCTGATTGATGCCGGGGGCGGAGGGGGCGCAGCCCTGCGCCGCGGCCGCGGCGGTGATTGCGGTGATTACCCTTATCATTAGTGCGAGATGTAAAGCGGGGAAGCGGTCGGCGCCGCCTGTCGCGGGCGCGCGTGGGGACGGGGCTGTGGGGCGAGGCCCCCTCCGCGCTGCGGGAACTTCTCGTGCTCGAAACAGCCGAAAGAAGGGCAGCACGCGGCATGCAGAAAATTACTAATTTATGAAATACAGGGGGTCGAGTTGCAAAGATTTTAGCGCAGTCCCGTTTTTATTGCGCGTATACGACGCGATGGGCAAAAAGATGGGAAAGACGTTTTTGTTATTAAAGGAAAATCTTTTATCGGAGGGATGTTTTAGAAATTTACAGTCAGTGAAATTTAATTTTATCCTTTGCCTCTTGCTTTATCCACATTTTAATAAAACAGCCATAAAGAATAAAAGTACCACAGTGATTGCTGAACAAAGCAGGTCTCCGGTGGTTGGTTGTGGGTCTGAATAGGATTTAAAAATTGTGCCTGCGCTCTCTGATCCTCGCCCCGGCTTCAGGCAGCACCCTCGGCGTGCGCACAAAGGGGCTGGCCGGGGGAGACGTCGCAGATGACATTACATACAAATGAATGGCAAGATTGATATTTCATATGCAGTAGACACAAACTTTCTGATAATTTCTGCTCCCCCCCCCCCATGTTTGCATACCTGGTAGTTGGGTATACCTGATAAAGTCTTAGGTTTATAGGCAGTTATTCTAGAGAGAACAATTGCCAGAGAAGTTTAGTGCTGCTGGTGACGCCTCCCAGCATCCCAGTGTGGAAGTGACCGCTTGCAAATCTGCAGAACATCACTAACATTAATTCATTGGAAAAAAAATAATTGCAAAGCAACTCTATTAGTTTTTCTTAGGTATTACCAGGGACTTTAAAAGGCTACGCTAATGGGATAACTGTATTCACTAGATTAGTAAATAAACAGAAAATCCCTAATTCTTGCGAGGGGTGGGGCAGGAGGAAGCGGATGAAAGTGACTGGCGGTTAACTGAATAAAAATCCTGCGCTGAAATTGCCTGATTGATCATACTGTAGTGCACTAAGAGACAACAAGGCAACTGAAAGGAGAGGAGGGAAGAGGCAGGAGCATCAAGAGAAGTGCAGTGTAACCTATTACGGCCGCACACAGGATGAGCCCTGTGCGCCCCCGTGTTCCGAAACAATGCCCGCTGTCACCACCTCCCTCGTTCCCTCTGCCACCCAAACACCACGCTTGCCTCCAGTTCTCGGAAATCCCAACTGGTAAATGTTAGTTTTTCATCCCATGATGTGTGTTTCCGAGCGTTCCCCGTCCCTCAGCGCCCGCCTGCCCTGCAGGAAGGGGCATCGCAGGAGCATCTCCTGCAGCCAGCCTGGGCCCCGCTCCCGGGCACCGCACCCAGAGCCACTGTGACCCTTTGCGTGAAGGGAAAGCACTAGCACCATTGTACCCGTTAGGACAAAATGACATGACGGCGTTGCCTCGACCACCGTTTCGGAGGTGTTTCGGGTGTGTTGGTCCCCGGCCGTCGCCTGTGAGCACCTGTGCTGGGTGCTGCTGGTGCACCTGCCGCACGGTGCCGGTCGGCTTTCCCGCGCCGCGCTCCTCTCTGCCGATAAAGAAGAAAGGCAGGGATGAGGATTGTTGCTATTGATCTGCCCAAGGGGATCATTAGGCATCAGTATCAATCTACAAATCAGTGGGCCTGTGTTACTTGCTTGGGCAGTCATTGCCAATTTGTTCCTATTAGATGGCCGAGCCCGGAGGTGTTTGATGAGCAGATTGGGTCTTTATCTCGGCGCTGGAGAGCAGGCAGGCTCGCGGGGAGACGCTGGAGCTTTACAGGATTTCTGGTGTTTGTTTGTTTTCTTCTGCTGAAATCCGGCTGCCTTTTTACTGCTCTGTAAAGAATTTTGTATGGGCTGAATATGTTTCTGCTTTATATACGGCTTTTCATATCATCATATTAAACATACTGAGAGTTAAGGAGAAACTATTTTAAAATAATCCCCTCTCTTTTATTTGGTATGTTTACCAGCAGCACTCCCTATAAAAATACATATTCATGCCAGATTCTTTTGTTATCCTTTCCAGGTCAGACCGAACATTAGGAACGCAAACAATTTTTCTTTTGCTATCCCGGTGCCCGTTCCTAGGGATTTATGTAGTTGCTGTTGGTGATGTGACCGTTCTCGCAATATTTCCCTCTGTGATTTAATTGAAGAAGGCAAAAATTAAAGCTTGCAGACAATATTTTATTTGAAAGCGTTATTTACATTTTTGTTCTGAAACGGTAGCCCCGGCTGTTTGCAGACACCCATTGGACTGCAGTCCTGTTCCCAGGGTGGCCGCCCTGCGCGTTTGAGAGCAGCCTCTCTCATCTGCATATTTTCTTATTTTGTATATTTTAATACTATGCAAAATGAATGAACAACAAAATTCTAGCCCACTAGGAAGACGTAAATTAATGGTAAAAGACAAATTAAAACAGTTCATAGGAATGATCTGATCTGGCATCAGTGCCTTGTTATTTAGTGCAAACCTTGATTTTCAACTGTTTCGTCTCACTCCTGACATGAGCATCGTGCAGTTTGAACATCTGTCCAGCCGTTAAAGACCTTATTGATGCTTGGTTATTGGATTTCTAATTTTCAGGTTTTGTCAGGGGGTTTAACAGACTGTATGAGTGTTTATAATTTCTAATGAGTTTAATCTGTAATTTGTGCCTCTTACCTGTGACTGTCAAATCACTTTCCCAGTACTTGGTCTGTAAAAATTCAAAATAAAGAAATGCGGGTTTCTAAATAACCTAAAATATTTGTCATATCTTTTATATACAAATATCCGTGCAGTAAACAGAACTATACATTCTTATTCTGTTTGAAGATCAAGACTGATTCTAATCCTGCATATCTGCTGCAATCACAATATATTACCTAAACCCAAGTTTCTTTGAGGACTTTTTGGATATATGTCATTATTTCAGTGGAGATAAAATAGTGTATGTTTTGGGATACTGCAAGGCTGATTATTGCTGCCTGATTAGTATTTGATCAAATTCTGTCTTTTTGTTTTGTGTGTCCCTGAGACAATTCAGCTCCTCCACATCCAGAGGCGAATTCGCCTCATTCTGTCTGACAAGCGTTTTGTTGTGGAGCAGTCGATCATATCTGTGTAAACATACATCTGCTGGCGGACGGGGCTGGAAGCAGAACACTTTTAATTTATCATAAACTTCATATAACTCATTAGCTTTCATCTTTACGTTGCATGTATAGAAATGAATTTGGAGTGTGCTCAGAGAGGCTTTTTTTTTCCGAGGAGTTTGCTGTACAAATATTTATGGACCTTTTCCTTTGTAGTACAGATTCCAGTGGAAATAGCTATCATGCGATTAACAGCAGATTGCGACTTAAGGAAGAGGTTGCCAAAAGCTATTGTTTATTTAGTCGCGTGGCATTTTGTACTGAAATTTGTTTTGCTACTATTTGTAAAAATACATGACTCTCTTGGGAGGAGAAATCAGGATTTTTTCCTGTACTCTGGGGAAAAAAAAAAGGGGGAAAAAAGCCTCCCAGAAAATTAAATGTAAGTATGTTTGTGTGTACGAACATAACTTTATAATCACGGCACATTCTGACTATTTCCAGTGAAGGAGGCTTGTTGTTGCCCGTTCAGAAAAGACACATATGGAGATTTTATTGTGTTTTTTGTTTTAAAGATAATAATTTGTCTCCGAGTTCCAGTTGTTTATGTTTCTGTCTATATCTCTTTCCTCTCCCCTGTTTTATTTAGTAAGGTTTCATCTGTGAAATTTCTCCATGAAACAATTGATACATTCTCAGCACGCTGCGGCGAGGGAAAAAAAGCCCTTAGATTAATGGTCAGTGTCTCATACACACAAATTTGTGTTACGATACTACCGAGAAGCTGCGAATTACTGACAAGATCTAGAATAATTCCTAATGCTGTCGAAGGCTTCATTTTCTCCTCCGCATGATGGATGAGGCATAAGAAGTGCTTTCTGAGATCGTTAATGTGCATCATTCTGTTAAGTGTTATTAAAGTCCGTCTGTCTTAGGCTGCAGAAACAATATCTTATCCCTTATTTTGCCTCTCTCCTTGCTAAACTGTAACTGCAGCCCCTGTCTTTTACTAATGTGGCCTTTTGTTGGTGCTCTTCGTTTAATGGCTAGTTTATACCACGGCATTTAGGTGGGTTTTAGGATTGTATTTTCCCTTTTAGTCAAAATATTGGCTCGCGGCATGGGAAGGAACACCTAATTTCAAGATTACGCTATCTGTAACCTGTAGATAATAACAAAGCCGCGGCGGATCCGTACCAAGCGTTATATTTAAGCTTAGAAAATAGGATTGAACTTTTCTTGGGAGGCTGTGCCTGCGAGAAGGAGCCGGTCTGGCAGCGCAGCCCTCCGGGCTCCGGCAGAGCCGAGCAGGCTGCCCTCAGCCCCGGAGAGCCCCGTGCCGTCTCCTCCCGATCCAGCTCCGGGCAGCGATGCTGGGGGGTGTGAAATGACACCCGGGAGCGCACGCGTCCACTCGCCTCCCACCGCATTAATTGTTTAAAAATCTGGGAATTGCTGTCTTGAGTCGAGAGTAAGCGTGCTGTCTTACTGGGAGGGAAGTTAGCGCAGAGGCAGCCTCGCAGGCGACCCAAACTTGGTCTGTTTGGGCAGAAAAAGCTGCCCCGTGCCCTGGTCCCCTGGGCATCGCCCCGTTCCCCGGAGCACTGCCCGCCCTGGGGAGGTGGTAGGCCAGGTACAGATCCCAGATGGATCGTATTAAATCAAAAGTACTTTTAACCAAACAGAAGAATTCACTTTAAAGGTTTTTAACCTTTCTTAAGAGCCAATTTTTCCTTAAGCCCTGTGATAATAAAATACAATATAATTTATAGAGCGCTTTCCATGGGTATGCATTCCTCTCTCTTTCTCTTTTTTTTTTTTTTTTTGTACAGTCAGATAAAACATATCCAACAACTGGGATGATAATCAAGAAAAAACAAAAAGCAACTGATCATAAAGCCATTTAGAAATGTAACATTCCTTTTAAAAGAGATTCAGACATACTTGGAAAGCCTCACTTATATACTTTTAATAGAATTATAGAAGTGTGATGCACAGCTGGTAAAAGCTCAGTCATCCACAGCACAGCTAGTTTTTGAGTATTTAATTTTATATTTGAATAATTCTCCAGATCAGGCTATAATCATGAATGTCATATAAAAAGATTTTTTTCATAAATTACATTATTTCACAGATGTGCAAATACTTCTGTGAAAAAAATTACATTGATCAGTTTTTAATACCCCCCTGTCTCACCCTTCAGTCAAAAGAAAAAATAGCTTTTTTCCCATCTTTGTCTTCAGAAAGGTGCTAGATTGTAAACATCTGAAGGAAATGAAAGGGGGTTGGCCAGTCCACCCCAAATTCTTTCCAGATTTTCATTCCTTTCACCAGCAGCCTTCTGTTCTTAGAGGAGAGGGAGGAACAGCAGAAGAAAGAGAGAGAAGATGTCTCTGTTTCTTATTAAAATTTAAAGTGAAAAGCGGGTGCTGTATTTTGCTAATTTTCAATCTGCTCATTCGGAAGGCGTTGGGGCGGGAGAAGCGGTGCCGTGGGGAAGCGGGTTCGGCAGCGGTGGGCGCTTTTGCGTGATAACCCCTCGCAGGCGATTCGGGTCCAGCTCGGAGGGGAAGGCAGCGAGGCGCAGCCCCCCCGGCCTGACTGCGCTTTCCTTTCGGAAGGAGCGCTCGCACTAACTGCGCTTTCTTAAAGTCAGAAATGTATAAAATTGTGTTTGTTTTTTCTTATTAAAAAAGTGAGTCTTCTATCAAGACTAAAGTTTGCGGCAGGCCGGTGCTCGCGTTGCACCTCGTTGCCCTGGCACCCGTCTGGGACGCCCCGAAGCCAAGAGCTGGGAAACAGGTGCCTGGCACTGGGACTGCCAGTTCGTTCAAACCCATCAGCGCTTTGCTTTTTATCTGGTCCAAAGGTTTAATTGAGGCGTAGGTAATTAGGGAAAGCGCATTATTACCTGCAGAACTTCCGATTATATTGTATACTGTTGTGAATGGAAAAGTTCGCCCTAATGTGTAATTCAGGGATGACAATTAAGATAAATGCCTACTTCCAAGCTCTCTCATCCCATATACTATTAAGTTACACTTTTAAGGGAAAGGAAGGCTAAAAATAACTTCATAAAAAGTAAAACAAGGTGTTACACCCAGACTGTTTGGTCTTAAATCATAGTTGCCTGCTTGTTTTTCAGGAAATTTAAGTACCAGATGCACTTGGAGAAAGCAATCTAAACATCAGAGTTTATTTTCAATATGCAAGTGGTATAAAAATATGCAAACCCTGATCACAGTGCTATGGAAACTACTCCACAAAAATGTGGAACGAAAGCTGTTACTGTAAGTGTGGTTCATGTATTGTAACAGCTGTGACAGCCCGGTGCAGCTCAACACTTGTTCAATTATAAGAAAATATTCAAAAGGAAACTCGATTTAAATAAGATTTGTAATAATCTTTCACATTTACAAAATAAACCGGCGACAAACACCGTCCTCCCGCACGGCTCGCCCAGATTCGGCGTTCGCCTTGGCTCGGGCGACGGACACGTTTCTCCCCCCTCTCGCCAGATCCAAAAGCATTTTTCAGGGCTTGTGTTACAGTTATTTGCAGATTATTTTAGGTCTGTGTTCTTTTATATCCACTTAGCAACTTGCAAGGAATATTTCAGGGGCAGACCATACTTGACGTGCATCCTTTTGGGGAGCAGGAGGAATGGGTGTGGTGGATTTAAACGCAATTATGTATTTATGACAGATGGTTTTCAGTTTATGCAAGAAAGCCCATATAGACACTAGCGCAGAGACAACTGTTCTGGGAATTTGGACGTGTGTCATTAGGCTCTTTCTGTTAATCAAATGCAAGAAATAAGAGTAAATTAATTTTTATACGTGACCTGTGGAACAAATATGGCCAATGGATATTAAACATAATAGGTCTTAAAAGGAACAATTATATTTTCTGTTTAACTTTTCTGATTTGTTACAAGTTGTATCCATTTTCAAGGTTTTAAGAATACTAACGATTAAAATCATCCTACTGCATAAATTTTAGTTATTTACTATAGTTTGTAAGTATCATTCAGTGACCTTTTTCTGGCTTCATAAAATCAGTGACTTAATATAATTTGGGATCTGAGAGTGTGAGTTCCTCGATTCATTTATCATTTTATGCTGAAATTTGTTTAGTCTGGATAGAAGTCCTGCTCTACTTTTCCTACTAGCCGTGTATGCTTTGTGCGTTGGAAACTAGAAGACCTTTGTGTCTTTTCTTTTTCTTTTAAGCTTGACCAAAAATAGTCATTATAGACTTCTTCATAAAACCCCAGACTTTATAAATAAATGCCGTTGACTGACTCTGATGGGAGTTCCATGCGCAGGATGGAAACCGTGTATGGCCCATATTACTAATTTTTCAGAATTGCAAAGTGTGTTAATATATAATACATGTTGAATTAGTGGTAGGTTTTGACTGTATCCCGGGCAACTCCTTTATTAATGTAATTAAATATATAGTTTTAATAGCTTCAGGGGGAGTTAAGTTCTGAATTGTTATATAAAGAATGTTTATAAATATATATAGCTAGATTAGATATATAGCTGCAAGCAGAAGGCTATACGATAACTTATTTTTAAAATTCTTCTGTAGTCAGTATGAGTGATTTCAAATGGGATCCGAGAATCTCCAAGCCGAAGCTCCATCTTCTAAGGAATTTCAGTTACCTGGAATAAAATGTTGCCTTAGAAATTATTGACGTAATAGACCCCTTGGGAACCCCATAGCAGTCAAAGCGAAATCCAACAATAAATCCAGGGGCCACCTGGATAACTACCATTAAAGGCTTTTTTCAGTGGAAAAAACTCTTTAAAAGCTTAATTCTTCCTAAATGTAAAGTTCAGTGATCGTGTTTCTATATAACTTTCATAGTTAGGTGTTTTACTTTACTTTGTTTAAACAACTTTTCAAAGCATCTTTGACGGTGAAAATAATAGCATATTTTTCCTTGATGCCACCTCTAACTCACCGCTACTTAACGAACCCCTTCGGAACCCAGTCGATACAGGATTTGAGCCCAGCCAACCTCGGCAGCACCAGCGACTCGAGGTAGTCTGCAATGACTGTCGGAACCAAACGGCACGAGAACAGATAAAGAACTGTGCTTTGCCTTTTCTAAATGGTTATAAATCAGACCTTGCTCGTGTGTTGATCGCACACGGTGCCCTTGGCACAGACACCCCCTCCCCGTTGGCGTCCCTTCCCGGGAATGGCATCTGTGTCTTGGCCTCTGCCGAAACCGGTGACAAATTGGTCACAGCGGCTGTGCCTGAGCCTCGCTCCTTATGCACAAATCCCATTGAAGGCAACTGAATTTTGGGCAGAAATGTGAAGTAGAATGTGCTTGAAAAAAAGGAAAAGAGCAAAACTGCCAGACTGCGCAGACTTTGGCACCGGGGGACCGGTAGGAGGTTCGACCACTTGGAACTGTTATTTTGCTCACTTGCTGCTGTAAATCGGGATTAATGTCATTGAACTCAGATGTATTGAAATGGGGTAAACAAGATAAGAACTGCACCCCAAAGTGTGGCATTTCTGGAGAGATTGTTTAATGAGACCTGTAGATAACAGGGAAGGAACCAGATGGATCTCAATGGAAGGTCTTCTCCGGCCACCGGCTCAGCCCCGGTGAGGACGGGCACCGAGTGCCACCAGGCTCCTGCGAATTTCTGGGTGTCTGTGTTTGGAATGCTAGTGCGGAATTACAAAACAGAGGGTTATGAAAAAGCAATGGGAAGCCCCGCTTTAACCCTGAGACCACTGACCTGATCATTAGGCGTTATTTACATATGCTTTTTTCTATTAAAAAACCAAAAGACCTTCTGTGACCATCACGGTCCCTAATGTATACAAGTGGACCGGCAAAACCGCTCAGCTTTGAAAGGCTGATGTGGAGGTATCAGCGAATTGCCGTGTCTGCGTGACAAACCGAACAGTTTCCAGAGTGTTCCCCTGCTCCGCAGCTCATCCATTATGGGAATGAGATGTGAAAATAGTTTCTTGTTTCTTTGAGATATCAGCAGACCCCACAAGCAGCGTTACTTCAAAAATGCTGGAGCTAGTTCATACCGATCTATTCTGAATCGGCGTATGTGTGGTCCGGCTCAATTGCAGAACCCCCCTGTATGTTAAGGGGTGTGTGTGGTGAAATAGAGGTGCTTGAATTACAGATCGTGGCGTGGTACCAGGGCTGAGGTGTCAGAAAGGCAGCGACGGCTCAGTCGAGGTTTGCATTTTTCTTTGCTTCAAGCCTATATGAAAACAATTCAAACCCATTATTTTATGCGTGCAGTTAGTTTATGTGATTACATGTTTCTAATCATGTTTTTATTCTTTCCTGATTATCTCCCACTTTTCCGCTGACCTTTCGTTCTATCTCAGGTTAAGCCACTGTGTCAGATCTTCGGGGCAGGGTGGCTTTCGCTTTGCTTGAGCAGCGCCCAGACGTCAGCAGCGGTTTGCGTTATTCCGGATACATGCAGATGTACAGACGTATATCGATGTATACATAAAAATAACAGATTGCGGTGACTCCGCTTTCTCCAGAATTCTAAGTTGTATTTTGTACCGCATCAAAGGCACCATCTGGCTTTAAATTAAAAATATTAAGGGAAAATACAACCACATACCAGTGGAAATTTTATCGCAATGTAATTCATTATAAAAATTTTTAAAAGGAAAAAGGGGACAAGAATAAAGGGTGTTATTCTTAATTGTCTTTTATTATTAGTTAAGATTAGCTATCTACTATGATCTCCACCTCCATGACCAGTAAAAAGGATACTGTAGCCCACGTTAAAAAAAAAAGGCACTTTTAATTTTTATTGAAATGTATATAAAAATAGATTAAATTTCAGTGTGTATTTACATGTGGCCATTTTACAGATTCCCTGGTGTGGTGGTTGGAAGACAAACCTCTTTGCTAGTATTCAGGATTTCACTGAATTTACTGTCTTCTAAGTTATACATAATATAGATTTTTAAGTAGTTTTACAGGGGAGCAATACTTACTTCATTTTTACTATAGGCTTCAATTTTAAACAGCCTATTTTTCATGTATAATGGAAGTATCATTTATAATTATAGTTTTAAACAGTCCAAACCAGTTATTTATACTGGTTTTTATCTTGAAATGAGGTTTGTGATATCTTTTCCTTTTGGTTTATTTACCTTATTGTTCCCTTATCACCCAGAGCCTTTTTTGCAATTGCATTTATTTTAAAATGGTAATTTTTTACTTTTAGTATAATTCTGTTGTTTAGACAAGAGTTTTTTCATGCAAGTATATAAAGAACTTGTTTTGATGTTCTCCCCAAAGCAGTTTAATGCAGTAATACACGCAATCAAACGTAGGAGCCATCACTGATATTAGGGGAGATGTTTTGTCTACAAAGACCCGGGATGAAAACGTATCCTGCCAGCAATCCCATTTGCATTGAAAACGCAGGACGCTCATTAAAATCCTGACTCCACTGAACTCACCTGTAGGGACAGACATCCATCCTCGGTATTGCCTGACCTTAAACCGTTTTGGCTTTCGGCACCCCGGTAGCGCAGCCATCTCGGGACAGTGGGGCTCAGCCAGGACAGGGAAGATTCCCAAATTTTCTGTTCCCATGCTCGGGATGGGAACAAGCAGGCATCACCTGCAGTCCTTATAAGGAGCAGTGAACGTTTGGCATTGTGGATCTAGGTTGAAACTATTTCAGAAGCAATTTTAATTTATAGGCCACCACTTCCCTGTAAGTTTTTGTGTGTTTTTGAGGAAAGAGCAGGTTCGCTGCACGAGAAACGTGGTCATTGAGTATGGGCTGCACGGGATATGACGGGGGCCACACTCTGACTCTGGGATAACGCACAGAATATTGTCGTGTGGGATAATTACAGCAGAAGACGGTTTCTGTTCCGCGTCCGGCTTGCTGCCTTCCACCTCCCCTTGCCATGCAAAGCTTGGCCTCTTGTAGCTGCTTGACCTGCTTTTACCTGCTGGGCTTGGCTGGTAACAAGGGACCATCAATGTATGACACATATGGAGCAGCCCAGGGAGCCCACGTCCAGCCCAGGGAGCCCACCTCCAGCCCAGCCTAGCCCACCTCCAGCCCAGGGAGCCCACCTCCAGCCCAGCCTAGCCCACCTCCAGCCCAGGGAGCCCACCTCCAGCCCAGCCTAGCCCACCTCCAGCCCAGAGAGCCCACCTCCAGCCCAGCCTAGCCCACCTCCAGCCCAGGGAGCCCACCTCTAGCCCCATGAGCCCACTGTGGGGAGGACCTCACATGTCCTCCCTTTGCCTGCACCGCTCTCCTCCTCCACTGTCTGCAGTGGCTCTGCCCTGACCCTGGCCTCAGCAGATGTCTGGCTGGAGGCGGTGGGGAAGCAGTAGATGGGAAAGGTGAGGTCGGCTGAGGCCGTGGTGATGCTGGTGGTGTTCCTGGTGCAGAAGAATGGGGCAGGGTTGACTGTTACTCTGGGAGTTGGCACTCAGCTCCTCGTCCCATGGACCTGCAGCCTTATGGCCCGGCAAAGAAAGGGCCAGGCTGAGCCTGGGTGAGTTCCTCTGGATTTGGGAGAGGCTGCTTCCCCATCTGTAAAACAATGAGACGTGGTTTTTGCACCCCTTGTTATTCTTTGTCTGGTCTGCCGTGGCCACGGGTGCTCAGGAGATGACGTGCCTCTCGCGTGATCGTGTGGTGCTCAGCGTGGCGGGGGCTGGGGTGGGCTCCTGCTGCCCTGGGACGCGCGCCGGGGATAAACCTGGGATAAATCTGCGATAAACCTGGGATAAATCTACGATAAACCTGGGATAAACAACACCGAAGTGATTTGGTAGCAGGAGAGCCCCCCGGTTTCCCCGGGCCGTAGGTCGGTGCCTGTGTGGACTCCTTCCGCAGCACTCGGGACACCTCGGGGTGGCCCAGGCGCCTCGGGAGGCCAGCCCGACCCGGGGGGTGGCTCCTTCGGGTGCGGGACCCCCGCTCTGCACCCCCGGGCGTCGGGCCGCCGCCGGCTGCTCGGTGCTTCCCCGGGTGCCGGCGCTTGCTCCGACGGGGGGGCTCCGGCCGGGAATTAGGCAGGAAGGTGCTGGGAGGGGATGCGGGGAGCGGCACGGGATGAGCGGTAAAAGGAGCCGACGTTTCAGGGACAGGTTGGGGTTTTTTATTATTTTTTTATTTCTTTTTTTTATTTCTTGTTGTTCGGTGCCGCATGCGGGATTGGGCGTTATTTCCCCGTTAATTTTCCAGCCTGCTGAAGGCCGGGCCGGTTCCCAGCGCGGCGCTCGCCCGCCTCCCCCGGCAGATGGCAATGTCGCCTGCCGCAGCGCGGCGCGGGCTGCGCCGCCCGCCCCCGCCGCCGCCTCCTCCTCCTCATCATCATTAAATACCAACTGGTTGTTATAAATAAGAATCCTACGTCTGCCTTCTAACTCGCAATTCTGGAAGGACCCGATTTCTTTTAACGTTTTCCTTTCAATATCTCTTTCCGGCGGTATTGTGGTTCAGCTTAAATAAACATCTATGGAAACAGGTTGAACTTCCAAAATATAAGGGCTGCCTTTTGTTTTGTTTAAGTGCGCTTCCATTCATCGCTTCCCACATTCCCTCCTAGGTAGCACGTTCAAAATTCAAATTATTTTGGAGATTTTTTGCATTCAAAAGTAGTTTTTCATAGCAATATCCCTAAACCCTCACATGCATTTGTATTAAGGCAATCTTCCTGAAGGGCTGTTAGGAAGCAAACTAAATTTCCACCAGAAAGATAGAGGTGGTTGCCAAATATTTTTAATAGAATATTAATTTTAAATGTATATAGTTATACAATTTTTTTCTTTAAGATGTGAGATCAAAAAAGAGAAAGGCAGATTTTTTTGTGTGTTTGTGGTGTACTGGGTCTCTGCTGGGGGGCGGTGGGTATTCCAGCATTTATATTTCTGCCTCAAATATTTGTGTTTGTTTTTCATGGGCTTTGTTAATACCTAAGGGAACCATTAATGCAGCCGAAATAACACGAGATCTGATGTTCTCATGGTATTTTAGTATTTCAATTCCTCGATGGAAATACCATGAGAACACCAGATCTCGCGTTATTTTGGCCCCATAAATAGCTCCCTTGGGAATTTTTAAAAAGCCCATAAAATACATAAACACAAATATGGAGATATTCAGGTTCCTGCAGAACTTGCATGCGCAGCCTTCTTTCTATTGAAGACATCAGTCAGCAGCTTTCCTCACCTTCCAGCTGATTTGTCTTTGTCACTGAATGAAACTACTCTTTCTCTCTCAAAACTGATGGTAGAGAACTGGACCCGTGTAGGTAATTGTGATTATGGAGAAGAAAATTCTGGATTACTCATGCAAGCAGAATGTTTTTCCTAATCTGCCCTTTTCTAATATGATTTTTTTCTTTTTTATAAACATATTATTAATATTTTTTCTTATTTTTGGTTTAACTATAATTTTCATTGTATATTTGGTTGTATCTGGCTAATTACCTAATCGAGTAAATGGTTTCTCTGGCTCTTAGCTAAAACAAGATAACATCCCAGTATCGGGATTAAGTTTTCATCTGTATCAACTGGCTTAAAAATACTGAACTTGATTCCTTTTGAATTAACCGAGTCTTATTTTATTTTTTTTTCAATATCACCTATCACCATAGTAACCACTAGCTGTCAGTTCAGTTTCTGACATTTTTCTCATTTGGTAAGATTTCAGAATTGCCATCCTCCCTGCCAACATGTCATGAACAAGAAAAAAAAAAATTGCATGAAAAATCTAATGGGTGTCTGGTCTGATTGTCCTCACTCGTGGCAGGAAAGACAAAAACTGATGAATTGTGAAATGTATTCAGAGGGATTCAAGAAAAGCAAGTGTCTCGGACCCCCTCCTCACCAACACCTCCTCGTTTTCATCTTGTTATGCTTGATGCACCATACATGCTTGCCCTGACACTTGGGTTTGTAGAAATTTAAGATTAACAGTTTTTACATTCACCTCGCTGATCCCCGTTTTTTAAAGTCATCATTAAAAATAAAGTTAGCAGAGCTTGTATTTAGCGCCATTTCCCACTCATTGATGAGATTTTAGCACCTTTGAATTTGCAACAAAACACTTCCGATGCCTGAAGTCAACAGACGATTCTGTACGTTTCCACATTTCCGTTCTCTGTTCCTATATTTTATTTACATTAGAAAGAAAGCATTAAGCAGGCCAGTAAGTACTACAGAGAAAAGCAAATTCTGGGTAACTCGCTGGGCTGGTGTTATATTCGTATCGGAAAAGGACAGTAAACAGCAAAATTGTGCTTTCTTTTTTTTTATTTCTCCAATCGGTTTAGCTGGAGAAAAAAATGTAAATTTCAGGAAAAATAGGATTGTGTTCAGCAAGCGATGCGTGCGCCTCCTGAATGGAAAAATATCGGAAAGAAACTGATTGCCAGTGCTGCAAAAACGACAGCAAAAGGGGAAAGTACTCGTTTACTTGTGGTAAAGCAAACAAAACTACAGCAAGAACGTATGGCTTTATAACATGGCTGGGTTTGGTTTTTTTTTTGCAGGGATTTTCTTTACAATACACACACATACGTGTAATCGGCATGTCGTGTTTCCATAGGTATAAAACAAATATACCCATCTGTCTCTGTACGTGCACAAAGAGACAGAACCCGAGATGTGTTTTCAGAGGTTTTGTTTTGGGCTGTATCAATCTATTTTTTTTTTTTCCCCTGACTGTCTATGAATTCAGGCTCAGCAGCAGGAACTCATTTCAGAAACATAAAACTGATTTGATAAGCAGCTGCAGCGCTCGGGTCCCTTTTGCTAACGGGTGGACAACCCACCACTGCCAGGGCTCTGCTCAGGACCGTTTGTGGTTCAAATTTCACATACTGGGGCTACGGCGTTTCAAAACCCGTGCAAACCCAAATGAAAATAATTGAAACAATACTAGGACATTATAACCATTTGGGAACATTTGGGGGAATTTTTATTTGTAAGTATATACGCTCAGTACTCCTGCGTCTATATGTAATAGGAATAGAGTGGCAGAGGATGTAGCTCTTTCTAGGAAAAAAATATATATTCATATTGTAAAATCCGGGGCTGCGCATTTGTAAATGTTTTTTTCTCTCCGAAATTGTAGATTAAGCTTTTCAAACTCTGTGGTTTGGATTTTTAAAACCTGGCTAAGAAACGGTGTCAAACCAGCCTGCTGCGGGGGAGCAGGCTGCGCCTCCTGCGCTGCGGCGGGGAGCTGGGTGGGGGGATGCGCTTTTCTGTTCTGTGGAAGCACACACGTGTGCTGATGGGGGTGCGGGGGGTACCGGAATAAAACGGATTTCTCAGTCTAAGTGTTTTTTTAAAATCAGACATTTCGGATATAGGTAACGTTTCAATGTTTTCTCCATTTTAGAATGAAAAAAACATAATCTTTAGAAATAACTTGAAAATGATCACATTTTACTGCCTATTTCAGACGTGGATTTTGCACGCTGTGTTTTGTAAATAGTTCTATAAATGTAGCTCGTGAAATAAATACACTGGGAAAGTGTAACTCTTTTAATGATAAATAATATTGTTGTATATAATATTTGAAAATAAATGGGGTAAACAAAATGCACCTTAACGTCTTTACGGTTTGTAAGATTTATAACAATAATCAGCAAACCACTGTAACATTGTTTGCACCTTGTGTGCCCTAAAGCCATTGGATCACTCAGTTAATTGTATAAATTCCATGCACTATGGAAAATCATGATGTATCATTTATATTCAGCTATGTCAGGTATATAAATATTAAAATATATTGGCCAAAAATGGCTGATTATCCCTCAAACGTTTCATGATAAATCTTATCTTTTTATGGTGGTGGTAGTGTTGAGGGTGGGGACGGGGCAGGGGGGGATGGACTAAATATTTCATGTTATTTGGAAATATTCTTTAAACAACCTAGATATATTATTAATGTTTTACAACTGTTTCAAAAATCCTGAAGCTCAGTTCAGGTTTATAGGATAAAGTGGTTCAGTACCTGAAGAAAACGTGATTTTTATATGCAAAACACGCAAATGACAGGGGTTGTGCTGTTTCTTCCGCCTGTAGTACGTACAGTTCGTAGAGACTTCCCGCGGCCGCCCCTGTATAAAATAAAGGTGATGTTCCCCAACGCGTGCCGTCGATAGCCAGCACCTCGCTGCACTACTGCTGAAAAGACAGTGTGTATTTAAGCAGGGGTTTATTATTCTCCCATAGTCTTATTTAGTAAATGTGCTGCTATCCCCAGCCACGGTGTATTTTTGTATAGGTAGGGACGCAGTGTTTATGACACAGCCCTTTCACTAGAAATATTTTAAAAATGTTAGATGTGCACGTATTTCTATATGTTTATCACACAGCACCCAACCTAGAGACGTGACTGTGGAAGGAATCTATACAGCAATGTGAAGAAAATAGTGTTATACATATTTATTGATACTAATGCATGTGTTTTAATGAATAAATAAATACGGAGTTGGACCGTGTCGCAAATGTGTTTGGCAACTAGCCGTATCCAGTGAGGAGGGAGGAAATGTCAGAACAGGGTCTTGTAAATACACGTGGCTGGAAAGAATAAAATAAAAATGATGACTAGCACTGACAAGCAGACTTGGGGTGTATGATATACTCTGTTCATTTGATTCTTAGAACTCAGTCGGGGTTAAATTGGAATCCAGACATCAAAGAATTCTTCCACCAGACCCAAATTTTGCCCGTATAATTTTTTTCTTACAGTTGTCATAATTTTAGCTAATTTCACAGTGCAAAATTTTTTTGCTGTTTGAAGTATTTTCCTAAATATACATATAATATAGCAGTGGGATATATTCTTTATATATAATACGTTTCCCTGATATTCGCAGATAGACAGCTACAAACCCACAGCATCCTCTGTGGGTGTGAGAAACCTTTAGGTTTGATGGTGTCTGTCTATATGCACCCTCGTACGTGCCGTATGGGAGCATAATCCTTAAATTCTAAGGGAGGGGAAGGCTAAAGGCTTTAAATAGCAACGCCTTTATTTCTTTTTTTTTTTTTTGCCCCCGACTGTTGTGTCTGAAAATGCTTGAAGCATGTGGTGCTGCATATTTGGTGGGTTTGCAGATTTCTGCACGATTTTTATCTGAAGGTCAGGGCTGTGGAAATACATCAGGTTGCGATTTGGGATGTTTGCCATTTGCCATTTAGCCTCGCTCCTTCTTATCAGATCGCTGTGGAACACGGGCCTAATAAAACAGGGAGCTGTTACGAAAAGAAGAAATAAATATTGTTCTAGTTTTATGGAGTCTCTTTACTATTACACAGCAGGCGATTTTAAATGTATTTATTTAAGTTCGCCTTTTTGCTTTGGAATTGTTGAACTAGGTAGAAGAAATTAATGGTGGCTATTTATAATTTCACTGGTTATTTGCATACATTAATTTTTTTAAATGAAAAAATTATTTCCTTTGCCACATTGGGGGAAAAAAAAAGAAAAAAGTTGGAGGAAGGCAGTGCCAGAAGGACGGAATGGGTAACGGGGTTTTCCTCTGCATCCTGCATCAGTTTAGAAACAAAACGTCCTGTTCGTGATAGTTTTCGTCTGCCTGCGCGTACTGCTGGGATTTTGGGTACCCAACGGCCGTTCGCCACAAGCACGTTTCCCTCCTTTCCCGGCAGGATGGGGATTTGGCGGCAGCGCCGGGTGCCAAGCGCGGGGGAATTCAGCGAGACGTGGCTCCCGAGTCGCTGCCCGGGGCCGGGTGGGCAGAGCAGATGGCCGGGCAGCCTTCTCCTCTGGCCTGGAATTTTTTTACTCTCTCAAGACCGAAATGACTAACCCCAGCGACCTGATTTTCAGTGCAGGATCAGGCCTGTACGTGTGTGTTAAAGAGGAGGGTGGGTTCTGCCCATCCTGAACAGCCCTCCTGCTTCTCCCGGGGGTGGCTGGAGGAGAGGAGCCCCCGGCACGGCAGCCGCCTGGGGCCGCGTGTTTGTCCCCGGCTGTGGGTTTTCCGAGCGTTCCTGGTGGATATGACCCGCCTTACTTTATGTGGCTGGATTTACTACAAATGGTGTTTGAACCCAACAATTTCAAAATACCCCCGGCCTGGAGTTAGGGGTGGGCGGTGGTGCCCGCTCCCAGGGCTGGGGGGTGCCTCCCAGCAGGGATGCTCCTGCGTCGGCAGCGCCCTTGGCGCAGGGATGCCCCTCGGCGCAGGGATGCCCGTGGTCCGGTCTGGCCGGGCGCACTGGGTGCCGGCAGCATCGTGCCCCCCGGCCGGGCACCCACCTCTTTGGGGAAGCCATTTTCCCGGTGTCCGTACAGGGATAGTTCAGGTAGTTTTGAAAGTGTTTGTCGCTCCCAGGCAGTTATTAACGGTTCCATTTGCACAAAGCCGTCCCAGCTGTGGTCTCAGCGCAAACCGCTTTGCTTATGATTGCCTCATGGCGAAAGCCCGTCCGACACAAGGAGTTTATTTTTCCCCTGAATTGGCGGGGGGGTGTCTGGGGGGGGAGGGAGAGGGTTGAAAGGCCACCGCAATCCTTATGAAAACATCATTTTGTTATTTTAATATTTTTTAGAGGAAAGCATTTTCCTCCTGTGTTGATACCTTTTTGTATTTTATTATTTTGTTGCTAATTTACTTAACCATTAGCAAATTAAGGTGGATTACTGCTTGGATGCATTAAAAGCACCAAGGAGTTGCGGTCCTTGTGGCTATTTCGGGCAATGTCATAAGCACACTCTTTTTTTTTATTGTCCTCCCAGGGAGCAGAATTTGAACTTAATATTCCATGAAATAAGCCATTGTAATCACGTTGGGTTAATAGAAGAAGTAAAATTGCCTCTCCTCTCACAAGACATTAGAGCAAGGCTGCATTATTAAAGTTTTCTTGCGGACAGGCGGTTTAAAATATATCCTCGGTGGCTGACGCAAGTCTTTTCAGTGGGGATGACAGCTTTTCAGATCTTAATAGGCTGTTCATTTCTGGCCTACGAGTTTTCAGCATTTCTTCTTTTCAAGCCAGGCTGTGACATGATGGCTAAAAACTGACATAAAGAAGTGCCATGTACTGTGAAAACCTTTATTCACTAAGTGGCTCCATGTAAATTGGTGTCAATAAGCAAACAATTAGAACTTTAAAAAAAATGTTGGTTTAAATCCCTTTTCTCCTTAATCATTTGACCTAAAAATCTCTCCTTTATTTTTCCCTTCTTTGGAAGCGGTGCATATAAAACAGTGACAAAGTGTTTAGCAAGTTAAAGTGGATCACATCTTTGTTATAAATCAGTAAACGATATTTAGCCAAGGTGAGTTTGTCATAGGGTTTTTTCCTTTCGAAATGAAATTTACAGGGAACTAAATTCCAGGTAAATGATAATGGAGAAAGAAGGGGCTGGTTTTTCTGCCCTTTTCTCCTTTTTTCTCCCCCTCCCACAAATTGCCTCATCCACGGTTTTGGAGACGCAGCCTCCAAGCAGCAATAATAGCCTGCTGATTCTGTGAGCTTGGCTAATTTCAAGAAATTTGGTATTGTTGTTCATGCTTTCTGGAGATTGTTTACTTGAATTATTTGCAGAAAAGACTTTTTTCTGTGTCATTAGATGAAGAAACAGAGTAACGCTTAATGCTTTTCCCACTATTGCTCGGCACAGAAAAAAAAATTTTCAGCAGAGCTTTTTGTCTCTGTTTTAATTTATGATTTCTCCTTTTCTTTTTATAACTCGCCTCCTTGCCTCTTTCATTCCTCTTTATGCATCTTGCCTTCATCCGAACAAGGCGGCGAGCAGCCGGCTCTGATGGCTCCGCGGGCTGGCTGCAGGCAGTGCTTTGTTGGCGGCGGCTCCCCCGGCCCCACCGTGTCACTCGCTCAGTGCCACCGGGCCGGGGGACACTTTGGAGCCTCCTGCATTTCCAGGGCTGCTCCTGTACGTGGTTTTTCTGTGTTCCCCGGGGCCGTAACCTCCTGTGACACCTTTCACGCCATACATACATAGGCTTGTAGTTCAGGTGCGACGGTGGCCATTTAAAAACAAACCAGTCGCCGGAGCAGCTGAAGGGGCTTCACCTCACTTTTTGCAGTATTTCCGTGGGATTTTAGGTGTTCCCTGACCTAGTGGGGAATAAAGGTAAACTGCAGGAATAGGGAAACCGTTGCCGTTCCCTCTGAGGGGGAGTAGGTGGGCGTGCGAGGGGATGGTGTGCTGGTATACGATGGCTGGCCTGCGGCCGGTGCGGAGCTCGCCGAGGGTGCGGGGGGATCGTGGCGCTGGCCGGGAGGGACGGGGCACAGCCCCGCAGCTTCGGGGAGCGTGTCCCTGCCCAAAGGCAGGAAAAGCAGGGCCTGGCTGGAGGCACGGGGACACCAGAGCGAGTGGCGGCTGCAGCCCAGAGCCCTCTGCCTCCTGGGGTCCCTCTGCACAGCGGGACGGGCTGGGGGCAGCGATCCCGGATGACTCCTCTTCCCTCCCCTTCCATGCTTCCGTGTCTTCCTCTCCTGCGCCCGGGTCTGCTCCGAAGCTGCTTACCCCATCTACAGCGGATTCGTCTTCTGAAACTTGTTGCAATTAGTTTTAGCCTAACGTGGAAACGCCACCAAGTGAGAATGAGTTGATGTACCTTGGTACAAAAAATAGCAGAGTTAAAATACTAAGGCTGCGCAATATATTTAGTATAGTGAGCCTGGCGTGACATGTTATTTTGCCTGAGTGTTTTTTTCATGATCCCGTTTTAAAATAATCTTTTCAAATGCCAAAAAGCACTACCTAAATACAGTTACAAAAAAATGCTAAATGCACCTCCTCAAAGGATGCCACTTCAAATGACAGGAAAAATGATGCAACGACAGTTCGACAGAGGAAGACGTGCAGCTGCAGCGTTGCAGGACATTCGCTTCCTGTGCCTTCAAAACTATCTTTGCTTTTTAGTAATAACAATTATTATTGGTAATAATACTACTTCTCTTACGGGTTAATATATTGGTGTAATTTTAAAAAGGAAGACCATGTTCATAATTTATATAAGGTACAAATTTTATCTCAAGAAAGTTGTATGTAGGGGATTGCAAAAGTCACAGGAAAGGATAAAATGGGGGTTCCAAAGACAGATCATACGGGAGGTACGAAACAGATTGATTATTTTGATGATGGTGATATTTAGCACTTCTCTAGCGTCCGTCCCCTGAGGATCCCACAGGGTTCTCACCCATTCCATGGCTAATCCACCCGTACCTTTAGGGTTCAGACTATTTTCCCCCTCCTGTAAGCGGGTCACTGAGGCAAAGTGATTTGCGCAGTGCTGCGTGGGGACTTGGTGGGTGGGGGTGGTACGGCCTCGAATTAAATAACGGTGAGGAAGCATGGTGTGGGCCCGCGGGCTGGGCTGGCGGAGGAGGCGGCATTAAAGCTCTGAACTTCATAATCAACTGGTCTAAGTCCACTTCAGCTTACCCGTGTGCTTGGAAAATGCCTTTGTGGTGTCTGCATACTTTGGTTTCTTACTTGCAGTATGGGGAGACCAACCCTTCCTCCCCCCTCCTTGGACAGCCCTCCGTGGGCCACGGGCAATGGGAGCAGGAGCCGCCCCCGGCCGCCCCCTCCTGCAGCCAGTCCTAAGAAATGCGTTTTCGTGGCACTAGGCAGCCGGGGCAGCGTCCCCCGCTCCCCAGAGGTGGTGCCAGACCTCCTGGTGTTTTCAGCAGCCGTTGTTTCACTGGTCATGTTCATATATGATGAAAATATCGGTGACCTCATATTTGTTTCCTAATTAAAGTATATATTAGTGACTCCAGAAGTAATTTCTCAAAGGCCGGGGCAGAGGTGAATATTTGAAGGTGCCCGTGCACTGCGGTAAGGGAGGAACCAGGAAAGCTGCAGGTCCTGGAAAGGAGTTTTGACAAAGGAAGAGAAAATGGCTGATTATTGCTTTTAGTTTATAAAAATTCTGTGACAAAATTATATCATAATTTTATAAACTTTGAAAACGTATGGATGTGGGAAAAAGTTGGCTCTGAAAGCCTGGAAGTGCGAAGCAGGCTGTTTTATGATATATCGCTCGCAATGATCACCGTGAAAACTATATTCAAAGGCTGTTTAATTCCAAGCTTTCATTCAGGTCTGCCGGGGAGACAATAGAGGCTGAACATCAAATAGGCCCCAGTTCTCTTCAGAGTCGGTGTTTTTTTCTTTTAAACAAAGCTATAAGTGAGATCCACCTCTAAAGACTCTAATGGGCCCATGAGAACGGTTGCGTTAGACGTGAGATCTTGTACGCTTCGTCTGATCCTTCAGTGCTAGAAACACGTATTGCAGGCTCAACTCATTGTCTTTACAGATAATGAATTTTAGAACTAGATTTCACATTTTTTCTCAAAGTGTGCAGTAAGAGGACTAGAACAATATAAATACAATTAAAATAAATCAAAGGTATAATGAAAGCTTTTGCATTTATGTGAACTAAAGCAGCAATCATTTTTTTAAATTTCCAGAAATAATTTAAATTTATTTAGGCATAACAGGACCGGTTAGGACATATTGCTTACACTGAAAACGTAATTCAAAAAATTATATCAATGATTTCTGACAATTGTCTATAATTTGATAATTGCACAACATTTGGCAATTTAAAAAATCATTGCTGTTGTTCCTTTTAAAGCAACGGACAAGAAGCCGTCGATATAGTCCTCGAAGGCTGGCTATCCTGACTCGAGATTTGTGTGTATATATCCTGCAATATTTTTCAGTAATCAAGGCAATGTCTTTAAATAAAAGTGAAAAGTTATGTGACCTTGACTGTCAGACTCAATTTAGACTCCGCCGCAACACTTCGCTTTTTATTTTTTAAATTAGCTGTTGCCATCTTTTACAATTTGTTTATAGGCAGAAAGAGCCACACAAAATATAAAGTATCAATGAGAAGTTTATTGTTGTTGCTTTATCCACAAATACAGTCATTTTTAATAACGTTAACAGCTTTTTTCTTTGTTTTTCCTTTAATCTCTCCTCTTAGGTAGAGCCTTGATTCATTCTAATTAGTTTTCTTTTCAAAGAATCGGTTCCTTTTTTGAAAAACGTTGGGGTTGCGTTCCCCGCTCTGTCGTTCTGGATTTTTGTAAAGCGCATCGTTCAAAGGCGGGTAAGGTAATATTCCCTCTTAGGCTACGCTTATTAAACCATTTTGTTTCCTAGCTGTTTTTCTGCACGTTACAAGTAGCCAGGGAAAAAGATTATGTCAGGATTTTTCCTGGGAGTCTGCCGGAGAGAGGGAACCCCAGGTAGCTTGTCCGTTACCCAGTCCAGCCGGTGATGGGCTGTCGCGGAGGCGCTGGGTTGACACCAGCTCTCTCTCCGACGCGCCGTTCCGGCTTGAATTTTTCTTCCCTGGGCATTTGCACAGGTATTGGTGTTGGCTCTTCCCTTCCTTTAACTTTGCTGCCAATAGCCGTGCAATTTTCCCGTTCCTTATGGCTGAAAGTAGGTCATCTGCATTGCCCGAGACACCGAGAAGCCCATCTTCCAACTGGTTTTTATTTTTCATAGGGTAAATTTTGAAAGCATATGTAAAATAGGACTGAAAATAGTGTTCCAAATGTCAGCGGCCCTGTAGCGTCTCGGCTGAGCTGCTCTGGTTCACTGTTTGGAGCACATAAAGTCATTCTACTCAATGAAAACCAAGTAAAAGCAAACACGAATTGGAGCAAAACTATACTGTATTTTGTAGTACGTCGCCTGACACACAGGACGACCGCACGCTGCATTTTAAGGTGGAATGTAAAAGGGAAAGGTTGAGACTTCTGTTCATGTAAAATACAAGGTCTGTTTTCATCTAAATATAATTTTAAAATTAAGGAAGAGGAAAATCGTATGGCAAAACACAAACGTCTGACCACATGGTACTTCTCTGGCTTATTTTTGAACATGAGAATTTGCTCAATATTGTAAAATCAGATCCTGACTGAAGAAGGGGTGGTGGCGTGGGCAACACCCCACAGTGATGAGATGGACTTATACAATTTCATCCTTTTCTCTTACTTTCACAGCTTTGCATGCATTTTCAAATGAATTTTTACATTAAAATACTTACTGGTCAATTGTGTTGTTCCGTATGACTCTTCTGCTACCAAAAATTATAATTAGTTTTATTTTTGTACTTCTAATAAGAACAAAACTGTTACAGTCTTCTTGAGTAAAAATAGCAAGTTAACATCTATTATAATAAGTCTTTAAAATCTTTAAACTAGTCTTTTGGTGTGAGAGACAATGGACTACCAATGATTTTACGATGCCTTAGCAGCGCCACGCAGTTTGCTAACCTACTCTGCAGTACTGTTTGGAGACAGCGTTATTTTCTTTTGAAAAAGGAGGTTTTTAAGTGCAAAAGACGTGGCCAGGCCTGAGGAGGAGCCCGCTGTTTTCGCTGGGCCATGTGAAATACCACATCTGGAATAAAAAAACGATGGCGAAACCTGTATCACCAGAATATTTTATTTCTGTTTGAGACTTCTAGTGTCTTTGGCATGGTGTTTGCCTTTTTCCTTCTCTTTTTTCCCTAACTTTCAGTCGTATAATCCTCGTGCTGCAGGCGTGCCTTGGACTTGCATCGGTTCGGCCAGTACGGCATGAAAGAGCACGCAGCGGTTTGTAATGCAAGGGGACAGACACCGGTGGGCTACCTTGTCTTCTTCTGAGCATATTCTATCCCTGCATTATTGTATCAAACATCAGTTTTAATACAATACCACAGGAAACTAAGGGCCCTATTCAGAGATTACATGCACCCCATGGAAGGGTGCTTTTCATGTATTGGAAGCCTGATTTAAAAAAACAGCGCTACGTGACTCTTCCATATACTGTAACTTGCACAAAACGGGGAGTTCTTGAGGTTTCCTGTATTAGTCCCTGCTCCTTTGACATGCCTGGCACAAGCCCGACAGGATCTCATTGTGGCATTTTTATTAAGAAAGAGGATGCTGATTCTTTTTTCTCTGTCAGCTGCTGAAATAAGAAGGTTTTAAGAACAAAGGAAAAACTTGTGCCAAGGAGAGACACAAGAGGATTATCATTCCCTAAAGAAGGGGGATGTCCTGCACACTGAAAGACTTGCTGTCCTAAAGAGCTGACGGATTTTTCCAAGACTCGTAAATATATTTAGGGAGAAGTACATTTGGGTGCCATCTCTACTCATTTATTCTTCAAACTGTAATGCTGCACATTTTGGGTTTCACTATATTGCATTTTAAAACTAATGATGCATTCATTCTCAGAGCAAATCTTATTTCTAAGCCCTAATTTAATAGAATTAAACTCTAAGCTGAATTGGTTTTATGAGATAAAACTCTGAAGTTGATAACTGCATTTAGGAATAGTTCAGGTATTGAGTTTCTAATTTGCTTCCTGAGCATGGAAATCCCTCAGATAGTCAATATTGACGACCTGTAATTGGTAAGAGAGGGTCTTGCTGAGTTTTCTCTCCTGTGCTGGAGCGATGCTCTGTGCACGCAGCCAGCCGTGCTGCGGCCAGCGGCCTGAACCCTGCCTGGCCGAGCTCGGCTCCATCAGCCCCAGGTCCAGCGGGGCTGGAGCCGGTGCCTGCTCCTGACCCCTTCACCACCGGCACGTGCTGGGCCGTCAATAATTCCTTTGCCTCCGAGGAAAAAACTAATCTCAGCTTTGCCTGGGGTTCAGCTGGGATGCAGAGCCGTCGCGTCGTGCTGCCTGCTCCACGTGCAGCCGTTTGGTAAATGTGTTTTTATGGTGACCGTGTCTTGCGTGGGTTGGGAAGGAGAAGCTTTAACGTGAGCAGGAGCTGCCTAAGACAAAGCGCTGAGCTTACAGCAGGTACAGATCGTTCCTGGGAAGCAAAGGGTTTAAGTGAGGAACAGCTTTTCTGAACAAACACGTGCGGAGCGATGGTGGTAATTCCGGGATATTAAGGCAATTCTAGCATTATCACTTTCCCGACCGGAACCCCGTGGTTTTGAATGTGCTGCCTGTAAATCATCGCGTGCAAATCCCGAGGATGCCCATGGCCAGTCGCAAGGCAGCGCAGCCGAACTCTCATTGCCTGAAACGACAGTGGTTATTTTTGAGTTCGTGCTGCCATTTTCCCCAAGAAGAACGAATCTTTTCATGAGCAGACAGGGCTTGAAGTAGATCATCTCAATATCATCTGACTTTGCTATCAGATGTAAACCAGGTTTTAATTCTGCTCCTGGGAAGCCCCTGGATGCTCTCACCGGAGATGCCAGCCGGGTGGGGGAATTGATGCTACTTCTGCTTTATGGCACTCCAGATTTTGCGTGGGGTTTCTGAAGTACTTGATTCACCTGTTTTACTACAAGAAAGGTTTAGGTTTTGAGGGCTCAGTTCCACTAAGCTTGAAGAATAGATTCCAAACCCACCTGGCTCTAGCAAATTTACCCGTGTTTATTTGCAAATAGGTACCGCTGCAAATACAGCGTAACCTTCTCCCAGGGAAATAACCAAATACTTAATTTGGAGCTACCTGAAGCTGTGGTGAAGGAGGATGTGTGCACACTGTTATCTCCGTGAGTTTCAATTTAATAGAGTTTGTTATTCTGAGAGGTCGACGTTGTTCTCAAACCCTTCTGTTTGAGAGACCCACTCTCCAGCATTTTGCGATGGAAAGTATCGTGGAGTGACACTCATCCAGGAGAAAAATCTCCGTATCAGTGGAAATGCAGCCCCTGAAAACCACTTGGGGAACCTTGGGATAAGAGATACTGCATTCACGCCCTTATCAGAATGGTTGTTTCTGTTTCCATGCGCGTTACAGGCTGTTGGTCACTGTTTGGTACAGTAGCATTTAATCTGGTATTGTTACTCTTCACCTTTTGTTCTGTATGGGAAGCTGAGAATTTTTTTTTTTAACCTATAGTAGAAGCTGATGCTGACTGCTGCCCAGGAAAGAAGGTGCCCATCCTTTGCAAACTGAGTTTCACCACTGATGGATGGTGTTTATTTTATTTTGTTTTCATTTATCTTACATAATTTTACTTTCTGACCTGAAGAAATCACAGTTACTATTCTCCTGAAAAGTTTGTGCGTGTGTCCGTGTATGTGTCTCCTGGGGCAATTTTATTATACTTCATTAGCTTTCTGAGGTGTGAATGGTGGGTGGTTCTGCATAGAAATTGGTTATCGAGCCCGTTAAGTTCCAAAAATAAATAAAAAGGAGTTGTGCTATTTAAAAAAAAGAAGGTAGGGAGAGAAAACATCCCTGCTTTTATTGTAGTTGCTTAATGAAAAAGTTTGTTTTTTACAGTAATGTCTAATGATTTAAAGCATTGGGAAGAGATGTGCCAGATAGTTTGTCTCGCTCATTAGGTTAATGAGATTTTTATTGTAGCTTTTCCAAAGCTGCTCCTGTTGCTCCAGGTGTCTTCCCTGCATTTACAACCTGCTGTATAATATTAAACTAAGAAAAAACCAGAACAGTTGGTGTTGCCATATTTTGTCATGTCTATAACCTGGCAGGGTGCGGTGATTTAAGGTGGGCCCTGGTGGTCGGTGGTGGGCCAGTGATGATAACGACGCTCCGTGCCCGCCGGCCAGCCTGGAGGGCTCCGAGGGCAAAGTCTTATACCTGTCATGTGTCATCGATTTTGGCCAGAAGCCTGGGGTCAGATGTGTTGGTGGCCCTGCTCAGTGTTAACAGGCAAGAGGTACTGTAAAAACGTGTGTCCTTGTTACATTTCTTGGGACTTTTATATAAAACTTTCCACGGACTGAGTTCTGCCGCCCATCATTTTGGGAAATGACTGATTTTGGTAACTGCATAAAATGGATGGAAACCATAGGGCAGAATTACGCGAAGTGCCCGTGGATGGCTGTTGGACGCTCTTGACTAAGACAGACATATACAGAGAGATGCCGCGGGGGGTGTCTACATACACTGGCAAGCCATCCTGCGTTTAATTCCAGATCGCACGACGTCACAGCGTGCTATCGCAGAGCGATGTCATGGGACCAGTACTTACCTTGGCACTGGAGGTGTGGGTGGTGTGGACCCGCTCTGTTCATTAACACCTGCCCGTCGTGGTGGGTAGGTCTGGGGGGGACGGCTCCGGGTGGTGGCGTGGGAAGGGCTGTGGCGCCCGTCCCTGGTGCCAGGCTCCCTGTGGCGCAGCAGACTGGAGCTGTGCCAGGACGGGGAGGCTGCCCGGGCCAGGAAGAACAGCCGTCCTTGGTTCTCCCACCAAAGTTTTGTCCTGCAGCATTTCCATCCGCGTGCCGGTTACCCGCTGCAGGCTCTGCTTTCGCCTTCTCGTGGCCGTGATTCAACCGAGCACCCGTAATGCAGGGTTTCGCTGTGGTTCTTCGCAGCGATACAAGTTGTTTCATGAAATGCCTGGAAATTTGAGTCATTTTGTGAAATAACTGGTTTCATAATGTGACTGTAACATGTACAGTGAGCAGGCAGCCAGGTGACAGAGTAACATTGGTTGCTCTTTTCTCCTGCAGCCGAGGTGGCTTCTGTTCCGCATTCTCACAGATTAAAGTTTCTTCTCCCTACAAATGTTATAAAGCCTGCTGTTTAGCTATAAACAGTTGCAAATGATAAACAAATCAATATTTGTTAATGTTATGATGCGCTCGCATCTATCAGATACGCATGGAATGATTTATAGAGTACAGCATTTCAGGGCTGACCCTTGCAGGTCTCAGAAAGCACTTAAAAAATAAATTTACCCTGGCCTCTCTCACCCCATTTCAAAAAGGGTGACAAAGATGAAGTAATTTATAAGTCACACTTTTATTAATGCTTTTAACTTTCATATACTTGGCTTTCTTGCCCTCTGAGCAGCTAAGTGCAGCTCTTGGTCGAATGGTAACCTTCGGTGCTTTGAGGGGGGTTTTGTACAAATGATCAACTCATAAATAGGTGCTGTGCTCCGCATTATCCTGCCATAAATTCACAGGACCTTTCAAGTACATCAAGAAAGAGCAACTTGAACTAGGCGTTTTGCGCTTGAGTTTACAGACTAATGCAGTACTAATGAGCAGCTGGGCAAAGGGTTTCCAGAGCAAGTCTAATGCTTTATGTTGTGATACTGTGCTTACTCCCGCCTGGGAGAGCCCCGTAAGGCAGGAGGGAGGTGGCCGTGGCAGTCCGTTTTAGTGACTTCCCCTCCGCATCTCACGCACAGCTTTTTCTTCCTCGCTTAAAGTCGTGGGGCGTATTGAGAACATTAAGTAGATTAAAGGGCATGAACTAATTATCACCAATTTACACCCCTCTGATTGTTGGTATTGTTGGAAAAAATTGATGTAAAAGAGAACAACGTACAGATAAACTTCAAAATATTTGTCGCTGTGCGTTCTCGTTGGTCACTGCAGCCCTCACGACAGCGCTGCTGGGACACCAACATCTCCAGAACCTTTTCCATACCATAACCATATGCTTGGGGAAGAGTTGTGTGGTGATGCTCATTTGAACAAAAAAATGCAAAACCAAAACCAGCCTCTGCACCCCTGAGCACATAACATAGACGAATTGTTCGAATTCAGCTCTTCACAACACTAAATTTAGGCAAACCTGGGCGCGTGCCTGCCTGTGAGGGAGAGCTCACTCCATGGAAGTGGTGGGATCTGCGTCAGCACACATGTGCTTTCTGTCTTCTGCTTCTGCCCTTGAACGTCAGGCGATGGGCACAACCTGAAATATGGGAATTTCCACTTAAACACAGGTTTTTTTCGCTGTGAGGGTGGTCAGACACTGGCACAGGTTTCCCAGAGAGATGGTGGAGCCTCTATCCTTGGAGATACTCAGCTGGACATGGTCCTGGACCCCCTGCTCTAGGTGACCCCGCTTGAGCAGGCGGGTTGGACTAGGTGGTCTCCTACCTTGGTTCTGTGATTCTGTAATTAATCCTCTGCAGCAAGTTTTCTGTGGGTTGATTTATTCCGAGGAGAAAATCTAGCTATTTCCAACTGGAAGCGTCATTAGGACTCGTACAGACTTGGGGAGGAAGAACGCTTTATTCAGCTGCAGCTAACCGACGCAGCGAGCAGCCCACTCTCTGCTACATCTTCTGAGAGCTGAGGGTTGGCCATTGATGTAGGTTGTCTAATTATGAACGATGAGGAAAGAGAAAAGCGGTAAAGACAAGAATAGCTAGCTATTTTTCAGGAAGTAAAGAAGAATCATGCTTTAACTTTCTCTGGTGCACTTCTGATGTTTGAGCCCAGTCCTTAAAGGACCTCATCTTGGATTTTGCACTTCTGGGATGTAGGGATTCCTCTAGTCTTATTGCTGCTTCTTCTAGGAAGTCTCTTACAGCGAAGGCCTGCTGCTGGGGTGAGGACAGTACCTAGACCTAGCGGCTCTGCCTGCCTGCTGGCTGACGATACGAGCATCAGCTGCTGAAGCCCAACTAGTTGATGGAATCAGCATTACCAAATACTACACAGGTGTAGGGCATCAGGCAATCTATCAGAGATGTCTTACGGGTAGGAGGCAGTGAATATATGTAAGGGTCGAGCAGCTGAAACTGTTTGGTGTGGATGGTGCTGGAGCGGCAGAGAGAAGGAGCTGCTCTGAGGGGAGTGAGGTATGTTGGGGTTTCTGTCTGCTGTTACCTGGTTAAGTTTCTCTGTAGCTGGAGGAATGAAGGGATAACTTCAGTTCCGTGCGCCCCTAATGAAATGCCCTTGTGCGATGTAAGTCATTTCAGTGGTAAAGGTTTTGCTGACGTTCTCTGATCTCAGCCAGGCTGTCTCTGGGACCTGTGGTCGCTGCTGTTGGGAGCGTTGCTTTATTACAACCTTCAGTAGATTTGCGTGGCAGAGCTGATGGCAGCTGTGAGTTGAGATTTCTTGGGCCTTATACTAGAAAGAGCATATCTTGGCAAATACTGATGCTAAGTCCCCCTAAAAGCACTATTTTGCCTCCTCTCCCCACCATGTAAGTAGAAGCTCATTTTTTTTCTTGTGTTGTTTTCACTGTTTCTCTCAGAAATGAAACTTGTCTGCTCAGATATCACTGGCGCCTGGTGGCTGTGAAAACCTGCCTTGAACCAACTTTTAACTTGGGCAGCTCCTGCCTGGGTGACCAACTGAGTATTATGGCTTTGGATATATGATGTAATGAAAATACACTTTATTTTTACTTGAAAGGAACTTGTCTTTGCACATAAGACTTTCATTATTAGTACAGTGAAAGCTATTTTGGATTTTTGACTTGATTGCAGAGAAACTATTGCTTCAGAAGGCTAGATTTTTTTTAGAAGAAAATTTCACATGAAAAGCTGCATGAACTTTAACTAATTTTAAAAAAATGTGTGTAGAACCTTGTGTAATAAAATATTTGAAGCCTAGGCAAAGCAGCATGGGTAGAAACTATTTGAATACATTGATTACTTTTTTCTGAATCAGATCCATCTGTCAATTACCCCAGAAGAAGTGGGGAGAAAAAAGCGCTTTTATTTCAGTATAAATATATAATGCAGTGCATGGGAAAAGCCAAATTCCTGGTATTCAAACCATATGCATAGTCTGAACACGGGCACTGTCTAGTCTGTTACTAATGAATATGGTTAAGGCTGAGATCAGTTTGGAGTCACCTCTGACTGCGGTATCTGGTGGCCAGGACAAACTGCTTGAGGTAACCAAAGGCTTGTGGCAGACAGCAGGTGGCTTTCTGTTGCTTTTTTGAACATAAGTGGCTTTTCACAATCACTGTTTCTCATGTGCTACATTTTAAAAAAATAGAGAGATGAATTTGCTTGGGATTTTGTGACTTACCGAGACTTCATGCCATTATAGCACTTGATTTTTCTTTTCTGAATAGTTAATGACAGCAATAGGGGTATAACGGGCTGGTGGGAAGCTGTTTTATCTTCCTAATGAGAAGATGACAGAGAAGAAATCAATGAACTGGAACCCAGAAGTTTCTTTATGTCCCTGTCCTGCTTTTCCTCCTTCACCCACGGGGTTCACTGTTTTTCTCAGCGGGGGTTTGACTTACACCGGTGTGTAATTTACATCTTTGCTGCACGTGCGAGGTCTGCGCTCTGCGAGCATTGGTGGGAGAACCAGAACCAGTGTCCGGGCTGCAGAGGCTCTGTCCCAGTGCAGCTCGCGGGAGACTTGCCCTCAGTTTCCCTGGGCAAGGGGCGCTGCCGCGGGGTCGCTGGGGCGCCTGCCCTGCCAGGGAGCTGGTGCTGGGGGGGGCGCAAGATGTGTTGAAGGTGCAGCGTGCTCTGATGTGTGGCACGTCAATGGGGCACCTTCGGGCTACTGATAACATGGAGGTACTCGAACATGTGAGCAACAGTCTGCAGGTGACCATCTAAAGGAGCTTCTCCAGCTTTTTCTTCTGTTATTCTTATACCAGAAACCCCCAACTAGCACCGAAATGAAGCAATGACCCTTAAATCTAAATTTCTCGTGATTTATCTGTTCTAGTCAATGTGTATCAATACGCTCCAATACAAGCCTTTGTATTTTAAAGCTGCCTGTTCTAGGGGATCTCAGTCGGTGTAATTCTGCTGTTAATAATTTAAATGATGAAGTAGACTCAGTGAGAACAATAACCGTGAAACAGACGGAACTGTGTGCAGTGTAGGGCATAAATCCGTGAAAACTCAAGGCTCTGCGGTTGAGCATCCGAGTGGATTAGCAGCTGCAGGAGAGAGCCTGCTGCGGGTGGAGGCACGCGCTGCCACCGGGCCGGCGGAGGAGCGCCGCAAGTTCAAACCTTTGATCTCTCCTCTTCATTTTGGAGGAAAAAAAACAACCCCAAAACAAACAAAACCAGCAACAAAGTAAACTCAGTAATGCTGGAAATGAAGCTGCACGTTTTTCTTCTCTATGTTGTTCTTTCAGTTCTGTTTTGAATGTGATGTTTTGAGGAAATTCTCCCTTCCTTAAAGATGCTCCCTTTGTGTTCGCGCGTAGGTCTGTCCAGTCACCTTTGTATTCGGTGGAGCTGTGAGGCGCAGGGATGGGGCGAATCTCTCAGCTCACCTGAGCTGTCACGCTAAAGTCAGATTGGTACAACCTCCAGTCCCTAAATTAGACAAGTTTGACTGAAGCCTGGCCGGAGCCAGGAGCTCCTGAACTCGGTTCTCACAGCTGTATGTATTTCCCTGTGTACTCCTATAAAATGTGCTTAATCTTTCCATGTGCCTCAGCTGGCTTCTCCTAATAACACTGACCTGCTTCATATATGTTTGATGAAGAGGGAAGATGGATCGGTACTTATTTAGCGCTACACCAAAATGCTGAGGGCAGGATGAATAGAAGCACCAGGCAGGAAAAAGAGCATCCTTTAATTGCCTCCGTATGAATGTTAGGAGGTGGATAATGGACCAAGAGAATTGCAAATCCTCGTTAATGAGCGTAACTGGTACCTGTATGGTATTACAGAAACGTGGTGGGAACGCTGGTGCGATGGAATGAGTTATTGCTCTGTGGGGAAGGACTGTGTGGACACTCGGGGGTGGTGTTATGGAAATGTGACCCCAAGGGGCTGGAAATGGGTGGTGGTGTGGGTGCGGTGGGTTTGGTGAAGAAGGGATGCGAGGGTGTGGGATGTAAACCGCTGTGGGCACATCCCAAACCAACATCATCTCTAGAGTCGCGCGAGTGGAACGCTGCCGGCTTTGACTTCTGTCCTGCTCCGCACTGCCTGGTCGGGGTCACCCGTTTCACCTTGGCGGGTCTGTCCACCATCTCCCCGCAGGACTGGGCTCCCTGGTGGGAAGACTCATGTCTGGTGTAGTCCGTTAGCACCCAATTCAGCTCGTGGGTTTTAGTGATAATACAAAGCCTATTTAGAGAGTATATTGGCATTGAAATGAAAACAACAATATCTTGTATGTTTTCCAAAAAACGTTTTTATACTCAGTGCTGTTATTTCCATTTACTTTGAGAGTTGCACAGCAGTTTCTTTAGGTGTCCTCTATATTTGGTACTAAAAGATGATGAATAGAATCTTTCCCTGTTCCACCCCTCAGCTTTTTTTGCCTAGACATGTACTTGTAATCTTTAAAAACCCACTTACATAACTTTTCTTTACTCATTTTTGTACACTTTTATTGCTTTTCTGTGGATTCTTCCTGCAAAATCCTCTTCCATGTAGTCGCTGAAACTGAGGCAATGTTTTTGTTTTTTTTAAAAAGCCTGTTATGCTGGCTTATATAAGGATATTCCCAATACATCTAGTAAAAGCCTTAGTAGAATCAACTATTTTGTTGACATTTTGAGCAGGGCTGTGAGGGGAGCAGATGTTTCTCATCGCGCTGTCTCGCGCAGGATGCCTTAGCTCATTTCCTGAACAGTAGTGCTGCAGCCGCATCTTGCCAGTCCACAGCCGACAGAAACGGTGTCTTCCCGTGCATGTCGCATCTTGCCAGTCCTCAGGTTGTCCCCTGTTTTGCTGCCCTGTAGCCGAGCTCTCCTGTCTGGTGTCGGGTCATGTCTCCTGCCATCTCGTAGAAAACTGTCTCAAATTTTAAAGCCTGGCCCAGTCTCTGCAGCCTCCACCTTCAAAGGGTTTGCTCCAGCCGGTAGTGGCCAAGCAAAGGTGTCCTGTAATTGCCTCGGAGCGGCCGGAGCAGCGGTTCATCTGGGCATCGTCAGGGAGAGCTTGGACACTTCCCTGTGATCTTATTGTTCCCGGTGCTGATGCCAAATCAGCATGAGGGAGAAGGGAAGGAAAACAGTATTTAAATGGGCAGGGGGAGGCGGAGGAGAGCTGGATGGTGAGGGCAGAGGAGGCAGTGCCGAAGCCAGAGGGTGCGAAGGTCAGATGTGCAGGAGGGCGGTATGTGGGAAACAGAGGAGCGAGGGTTGAGAAAGGGTGGGGAGGAAGGAGCAGATGTGGGTGCTGTTCTGTTTGGCTCTGGAGAAGGATGCTTGGTAAGAAGTGAACCAGTGCTCCCTGGAAGCCAACTGTGATTTCACACATGGGAAAATGTCGCGAGGCTGGATCCGGTGCTGGTGTCCCGCTCTCCTCCCTGGGGATCGGCAGCCCTCCGCGTGCCTGCCCGGCTGCTGCTGCTCAAACACCTTTTCTAAAATGTGCGAGAAAATGTTGGTGCTGATGCATGCTGCTGTGGCTGCACAATGACTTCCTCATCCAAAGAACAACAAATGTTAGTTAAAAACATACTCTTTTCCAATGTCATTTCCTTACTATTGTGTTTTCCTGCTCCCAAAGTAGGTGCTGAATTCTTCCTTTGGATTTAGTCATGTGTCAAGGGCTCTCCCTCCTCACAGAGGTATTTGATTTTTTTTTTCAGGTTAAATTAGCTCACATTGGGGTTACAAAGTCCTGTTCCCTAGTTTGCCTCCTTTTCTCTCAAAAAAAGAGCAGAGGACAGCAAACAACAGGACGTTCAGTACTGCAGTGCAAAGGTAGCCAATGCTGCTCCTAGTACTTAGTTTTCTGACGGGGTTTTGCGGAGGCTGTGTTTGGTTTGCAGCTGATGCACAGTGCAGGGCTTCAGAAAATAAACATTTCAGAAGTTGGTGTGGGTTTCGGTCACTGGTGATGGTGCCCACAGTTCACCTTCCTCATGTCTGGCTCCACTGACATTAGTGTTGTAGGACGGTAACTGATCTGAGAGCGCCGCTTGCTGCCTCTTGCTGTGGAAGGCCAGCCTGTTCCCTGGGCACACTGCTGCTGTGGCTCTCCTGCATGGGGTTTCTAGAGGAGTTGTAAATGGTCGTGGCTGACCATGAGACTCAACCCCAACAAGGCAATCTCTCAGTTTAGGGTAGCACTGCCCTTAAATACAGGTGTTGTATCAAATGCTTGTATTTAAGACAATGCGCTGCGCAGCTGCATTATTATGTATGAGACCTGACTTGCAGATTTGCCTGGTATATTACGGTTGCAGGGTCTTTAGGCCACTTAAGTGGGGAGGAACATGGTCTTTCTTCCCATCCAGCCCTTCTGCTGTGCCACCGTGGCTCATGCAGCTGGGAGCTGGCTCAGCCTCTGCTGTGTCCACTCCTGTGATGCTACAGTGAGTCTTTAAAAAAGAAAAAAAGAAACAACCCCAAAACCTCATGGCTTCACAGAGAGGATTCAAACAACTAGCCCCAAAAGTTCAGAATCCAGAGAGCAAATAAAGGGAACCCCAAATGGGTATTACGAGGGGGGAAATGTCATGCTTTCTGAGCACCCAAGTCATGAATTTGCATGCCTAGAACTGGATCTCTGGGCCTGGCAATTCCCCCGAGCGGGGGCTGTCATTAGCTGCCACAGATGAGGTCGTCAAGGCTGGTTTAAATTAAGCTGGGGCAGATGGAGAGTTGAGCTGAACTCCTCTGTGCAGCTCCTCACTCCCCTCTTCCCGCATCGCAGCAGCCTGGTGTAACACCCACTCTACAGAAATACACTTTATTAATATTGAGTTTGTGGCTATAACAGAATGAGAGATGAGGTGGGATTTGCAAATTGTTTAAAGTTATTGCACTTAATTATAGCTAGACCTCTTAAGCAGCTAAGGCAGGCTCCCTTCCCCTGTGCTGCTGGCTTCGTTAGCTGGCCTCGTCAGGGTCCCTGTCACCCTGTCCCACCCACCGCTGTTGGTGAAGCCCCCCCAGCAGCGCTGCCTGTCGGAGTGAAGTTTCACAGGACTCTGCAGACGTGTCCCAGAGACAGCGCTGCCCTGTCGTCCTTGCGGAGCGATGGGATCTGGCCGTGACATTTCATTATGCTGATTTTAACTGGCGTGAGTAAAACTTGTGGACAGGCTCCAGTCTTGTGAGGGGGAGGAAACAGTTGAAAAAACAAACCATAAATTAAAATAATAACAGTATGGGCCAACAAACAGCGCACACATGTACAACAAAGAGAGTCACCCTAATAAATACATTCACTTTGATTTACGGTGTTGTGATAATCCATACAGTCATCCTCTCAGTAGTTGAGAGGTTTTCCTTGTGTGGTGATGAAGGACAAAATCAATGTTGGGTCTTTTCATTCTTTTAATAAGAAGAAAATAATTCCCCCTCTGTGTTCTGCCAGTCTTGGGACTTGGCTTCAAAACCCATATAAATCTGTAAAAATGTAATACTGCCTTAGGATCTTCTTGCCCCTGCTCCTGGAGGAGGGTTTTCCTGAAGATGTTTGAGCTTTGGCTCATAAACCTGGTTGCTCTAACCCAGCTTCCCCTTCCCTTCCTGCTCACGGGGCCAGTGGTTGCCTGTTGTCCTGCTGCCGCCTGTGCCTGGGAAGGGTGGTGGGGTGCGTGCTGAAGGAGTGGGTGCGGGTGAGGGGGTAGCTTTGCAAAAAAGGCAGGACAAACTCTTCAATAAATAGCCAACGAAGGGTGAGAAGCGCAAATGTTTAGAACTTCCTAATGTAATAGTAATATTAGATTGTACTGAAATGTAAATAATGCCAAGGGAGTGTCATTTGTCAGCGAAGATCTCGTGATACTCCATAAGCAAAGTGTCGGTGAGATGTGACCACCTCCGTGGTGAGGGGCACCAAGGAGTCAGAGACACAGCTGGCATCCGGGGAAGGAGGTTTGGAGCGAGATGTGAAATGTGGGCCATGACTGTTGGAGGTGCTACGACTTCCCTCATCCGTCTCCTGCCACAACAGCAGGCAGGTTTTATGTGCTGCTTCCCAAAGGATCCTGTGCAGGCTGGGGAAGCCCAGCCCAGGGGTCTCTGCCTGGCCAGGCTTCCCAGCCCACGGGGGCTTTCCCCACACATGGCTGGTGCGTGGCCTGGTCGTGGGTCTTGCGGCTTGGAGGGAATTGCAATTAACACCCTGCAATCTGCAGCATCGCCCGGAGCCAGCCTAATGCTGCCTGGGGAAGGGCTCAGGGCCTGTGGTGCCTACCGGAGACAAAAACCCGAGTGGAAATGAAACAGGGCTGGCAGGGTGTGGAGTATTTTTTTTTTTTTTTACATTTCATTTTGTATTAAATCGTAGTGAATATAGAAATGCTTCTATAGATTTGATTCCTTGGGTGAAGATGTAAATAGCCCGTCTAAAATTCTGCCATAAGAATAGAATAAACATCCTTTGAACCCACAAGACAAAGTTACTCATTCACAATGTGTTGGGTTTTGTTTCTCTCATTACATATAATCTTGGAAATATATTTAGAAAACAGTGTTTAAAGTGATAAAAATATTGAAAAAATTACCCATTTTATTTACTTGTAATGCTAGTTTAGTATCAGCCTCATCGTCAACATCATGGGATATTTCTGTAAAGAAATTGTAGCAATCTTGGAAATGCTTTTCCAGCTACAAATCAACCACCTTAACATTCCTCTTTTGCCTGCCCTCAACCAAGGATATTTAGAAAAGTTAAACACATGAACTATTTTCTTCTCTCTGGGGAATTAGCTGATGAGTAATTTAATATATATACTTTTGTGGTGCATTATTGTGCAATATATTTCATTGTCTCTAAATGCATCAGCTGGTACTTCAGATTCTATGAAAATGAGAGCGCGTAGCTGCGTGGAGCAGCTGTCGGTGTGGCGTGGGCACGTAGGCACTGAGCGAATGCCCGCGCTGCGCGTGGGGCTGGCTGATCAAAGGACGCATCCTGCTTTGTGTACAGAGCACAGCCCTGCCATAGCGTCCGCTGTGCACAAATCTAAAAACTTATTATTTCCAGATAGGTTTACACTGGTAATTCTAACAAATAATCTTTGTGGTGTATCTTTTTAAGGGGTGTGGGAGCATTTTTTTTATGCTAAACGTAGGTGTGTGCTTTGCAGCAAAGGCTCAAAACCACTTTGATTGCTCTTGAGGAAGCTGTGCGCATTATGTGTGTGTGTATCGGGGGAAGAATATGTCACATCCAAGATTCCAGGAGTGTGAGGGCAGAGAAGTGGGATCCATCGCTGCGGCGGAGACAAACCTGGGTGGGTTGGGGTGACGCTGGAGCCCCCCGGGGCTGGGGACGGGCGGTGGGGACCCCCTGGCACGGTGTCCTGTGGGGTCAGGCGGAGGGATTCCCCTCGCTGGGAACCCAACGGTGCTTCTGCACTTAAAAGACCATTTCTTTCCAGCCCCGAAGCATCCCTGCTCTCACTCCTGGTCCCAGACCTGTTTTTCCATGTTCGGTGAAAGCCGTGCACTTTTTAAATCGTTTTCCTGTGGCCTTTAACCTGAACAGATTACATTTTGGGGAGCTACAGAGGACAAGCCTGCTGTCAGAGCAGAAAATCAAATTTTTTGATGTGATGTTGTTGCATTAAAAGGGCCAATCTTGTGTCATGTAATATGTGAATAATGGGACTAGCATGTGATGTCAAAAATTTCCAACCGCCTCATAAATAAATGCAGCCCTGCCCCTCCCCCCCCGAAAGGTCACCCCGCTTGAACCCGGGCTCGCATCCCAAATTACCAACGTGCTCGGAGTCAAGGTTAAAGGTACAGTATCCCCTTTCAAAAGGCACATGTCAGTGTCTGTGCTGGGAATGATAAATAACGCTTGAAACAGGCTATCAATTTCCAAGGGCCCTGCCCCCCCTTTTCTCCTGCGCCGAACTTTGCCGAGGGTCTGGTCCTGGGGAGGGGAGCAGAGATTGCACTGGGCCTTGGCGGCGGGCGAGGACTCGCCGCAATCTCGGAGGTGTTGGCTGGTGCTCGGGCCGCGGGCAGCCTGGCCCCCCGGACCCCGCGGGGGCTCTCCCAACATCTGCTGGGTCCTGGGCTAGGCAAGGCTGTAAATGGCACTGCCCTTAACCCGGCAAAGTCGTTCGGATAGCTAATTTCACACGTTTAAGTGTGTAGAGCTTTGTGCGCACATAGGTCATTGAGGTTGCAAAATCAAGCAACAAACTGAAAAATCTTGGCAGTGCCAGAGCCTGGACATGCAACCCCAACTGCCCCTCCCTGGATGAACGTGTCTGATCCGGCCTTAAATCCCATCGGCTCCTAGTGCTTGATTTAGAGGACTCGCGGCTGATTTGGGCGCAGGGGACAGAGGTCCTCACGGTGCAGGGGACATCCCCCGTTTGCTCTTACCTTCCCCCTTCTTAGCTCTGCGCTGTGTCCTGTGCAGCAGCCGACCAGCGCGTGGACTGCAAAGTTCACCCTTTCTTCCCCAATTCATCCTGTGTCTGTTGCGGTGCATTGGTACTTCCTAAACAATTGGGAAAATACCCTCAAAACTTCCTTGTGAAATACAATGTTGCTCATCTGGCTTATAGCCAAAATAAATCACTATTAACCCCTTTTTACACACAGGCAACAAAGTCGCTGTGGTTAAGGTCACCCATGTAAGTTACGTATATGAATTTGGTTTAAATGAGGCTGTGTGTCTATAACCAACAGATAATTTCGTTATTCGGCACCAACCCATAGCATGCTTCGCTGTGCTCACTAAATGAGGTCAGGCTCCTGGAGAACGATGGCAAATTAGCATATAATTCAAGCATGTGTAACAATGCATATGCAACACAGGGACAAATTAAGTTGAATAGGTAAATTTAATGATAGTATTTTCTAGTTTTTTGCAACTTTAGCGTTTTATACATAGTGCTCTTTTTTTTGATAAAAAACACACATGGTCCTCGGAAGGCAGCCACGAAAGCCAGTGGTTTCTGTGGAGCACGTGTGGACCCCGGGAGGGTGGTTCACTCAACCGGCTTGGCCAAACGGCTTCCAGCAGCTGTGAGGCTGGAGGACGCTTTTTGCTCGCTTGCATCTATAGGTTTAACAGTTTTCCAGAGACCTTCTTTGTTTTCCAGGCTTACTCCAAGTTTTGAGTTTTATCACCTCAGATCTTTGGCAATTTGAGCGACTGGGGGGGTCAGTGGTCCTTCCTTGTGAAGGAGAGCCATGGCAGGAGGCAGATGTCACTGGGGGTGGCATCCGTGTGCCCTTGGAGGCAGGCACAGACGCTTGAGCAAGCCATCATGGCTCTCTGGAGAGCCAGTGGAGACCTATAAACCCCCTTTTAGAGACCAGCTCGGACAGGTCGGGGAGCTGCCCGCTCCTCTCTGGAGAGCTATTTGTCTGGCCTGCCTTGGCTGCCCTCTTCCATGTCGTTCTCTCTCGAGCGACAGCAAAGGGAGTGTGAGCTGATTAGATCAGACTTGCCAACGAGCTGGATGTCCCAGTGGGGGAAAATGAATCCCACTCTAGAATTCCTCTGATGCCCAGGGCTACCTGCACCCCTCTGTCCCCACTAAACCAACCAGTTCTTCAGGGGAGATGGATGGGTGACCTCTACCCTGAGAAACAAGGCATCCCCTGGTGCTGCTGTTCCCTAACCGAGGGAGGGATGGAGCTGATGCCGCTGGCCCAGGGGGGATCATTATCCATGTATTCAGTATTAACCAGCAGCTATGATGGAGAGTTCCTGTGTTTAGATGATGAATCGAGTATTGTGAAGTGTCTGTGGTATCTCTTGGCACGCTGTTCTCACTCGAGGTTACCAGCCTGGCAGCCACATCACACCAGAGCACGGCAAAGTTGAGCCGAGGGATGCGTGAGGAACTCCTGAGCTCTTAAAAAGGCTAATAAATTCTACAGTATTTTGTGAATTTGAAAGCTTGTTTGTTTAGAAGAGTTTATTTTAAGAAAACTTTTTCCATCTCTGGCTCTCTGCTCATGAAACGCTGACTGCCGTGGTCGTGGTGGGTTGTTCCCTGAGCTGTAAGGGCAGCAATTCTCAATGTGACGCCTCTCCCCTGCCCAAGCAGTACCTTGCCTTCTCTTTCTTTTTTGTAAGATTTGTTTTGTTAAATTATATTTAGACTAACAGTAGATGAACTAGTTGAGCGTATAAAACTTATATTCATGTTTACTTAAATGGAAGGAATGGGGTTTTATGGAATTAGGTTTGTAAAAGAGGCTGGATCTCGGTGCCGCTGATGGGGAGGGTGGCTTTGGCTCCGTCTGCAGATGCACCGTCTTGTCCACTCCCATCTCCTCTGGAGCAGAGCCGGGACCTTCTCCGGCACTGCGGTGTGCCAGAAGCCCGCGCCCTGGGAACGCGCCCGCTGACCTGCTCTGTGTAACAGCCGTCAACCCCAAACCCTACCGAAGCAGCTACATCTGTTTTGGCTTTGTTTGCAAGGCAGAGGGGAGGGAGGTGCGCTCTGTGGTCAAGGGCCAAACTACATGTCATATTTCATTACCTTCATTAGCTACTACAGAAGGCTGCGTTAAAAGGAGGAAGGTTGTGGTTAACTCTTCAGCTGCCAGCTTTAAAAATTCAGTTTTAATTCCACTTCCTGCTCTTCTCAATGTGCCTTTACCTTTGTTTTTAGCTTATCAAACCCATAAATCATGTTTATGCCCAGGGTTTTGCCCCCTTAGTGTAAAAGAGGCAGCAAGCTGCCGTTTCACTCCCAGCTAGCTGCTCGGAAGATGCTGCACCATCTGGAAACGGTTACGGGAACAGTAGTGTAAACCCAAAAGGGAAAGTGTATTTAGCATTAATAAAACTTTCCTTTCTATTTTGTCCACAGTTGTCTCTTCCTTTTCCACCTCACATTATTCTGTTGATTTAATATAGCTGATTTCTTGTGAGGGAGGTAAGGGTGAAAGGGCGTTTTGTGGTGGTGGTGAGGTTGGGGTGAATTTGGCTCCTGGTTGGCGATGCGGTTTCCTATATGAACAAGTATCATGAAAAAGAATGAAAAATTCCTTATGCTTCAATTGCACAAAGTATAGTATAGAGATGCTTTATAACATCTCAGTTAATGCATCAGATATCTTCATTACAGCTAATTGGCTTCAAACAGCATTTAAATACATTAGTCCAGGCAGACCTGTGGTGATACAAGTGTGTTTTATTGCACCATACGATACATTTTGCTAACTAGAATATAATCTAATTTAATTACATTTTAAATGTGGCACTACCAGTTTAGCTCAATGATGCTGGGGAAAAGCGTGACTATTTCCAGAAGGAAGCAGGATGAGCTGTGGAGAACTGGTTTCACTGGGAACCATGTGGTGGGTTGGGATGGGGGGAAAAGTCGGGTCCTCTCACCGCCCAGACTGCGGGAGGCTGGGAATGCCTCTGGCTGTCGCCAGTGCTGCTCTGCTCCCGTGTTCGGCGTTGGCGTGTCAGTGAGCCCTGCTTTCAGAGCAAAGGGACCAGCTGGCTTATTGCGCCCTTCCAGCCGACACGTTCAGTGTAGGTTTTCGTAGCACAGCCCTTCTGGAGGTGAGGAAATGGGATTTTTTTGGCTCCTTAAATGTCTTCTCTAATATAGCAAACGTGTAAAAACTCTGCAAGCAAGTCCATAGGTTTCAGAGCCGGGGAATCGTGTGCTACGTGTATCCTCTGAACCATGTTTGAAAACATGTTTAGGAGGCAAACTGAGAAAACTCAAACTGAAAATTATGTCCATTTAGAGAAAGTTAAGAATGGATTAGCAGCTGCAGGTGTTTTTTCACTGATGTTTCTGCATTACGGATTTGACAGTAGGAACAAAACCAAGTTGCATATTAATTAATAAAAAACTATCAGTTTTATAGTCTCTTGCTCAATACCATTTCCTTTACAATCTGTAAATCTCCTTTTTCACAGGCAAATATCTGTTTATTATTTGTTCTAGCGTTTTTACACGGATACATTGAGACGTAATCTGCACTGAGGCAAGATAGTGTAGTGGGATTAAGAGCTCTTTATCTGACAGCAGCAACAGCACATACAGTATTTTCACTATTATTCTTAAAATCCCAAAAGACTATATTCTGAAATTACTCAAATTTTTTAAAAAACATGTGTGAGGGGCATATTTCTTAGCAGCCATGCCTGTTATGTCAAGCAGGCAGTGCTTTTTCTCAAAATTAAATGAAAATTTTGATTTGAAAGGAGACTTCTACCTGGCTCTGTTCTGGCTGGCCCAGCTGACTGCTACTTCAAAATTGTAAACCTTTAGCAATAGACGCTTTTTAATGGGAATACCTACGCAACCATAGCCATCGTGGTGTGAATGCAGTGTGATTAAAAATGAGGCAGAACAGCAAAATGCTGCTTTTAATTTATCATTTAGTGGCAGGAAAAAGCTTGTTTAGTTCTTTTTCATCTTCTGTGCTCTTAAGACTTTCAGCCATTATTTTGAAATGTATTTTATAATAAAACCTCAGTGGTTATGTTGCCTAGGGCTTTAGTGTCCATTTTCAAGAAAGGAAGCATTTTTAATCTTAAAAAATATTCTGTTGACTGATTACATTTCAGCATTTTAGTTGGATGCTGCTGCCTTGAAATATACTTATTATAGCAGAGATTTAAAAATAATTCTTTGTGATCCTATGAATCGAAAAGGTTTTCAGTAACTCCTGTATGTTATATGTGCAATATAACTTTTATTCTCTTTCAAGCAATTAGTTCCATTTTACAAGCTTGGTGTGTGTTATCTATAGTTATTTTTAAAGACACATGTTCACTCCCGTAAATCTGGTTGCAGGCACATGTGTGTGATGTACGTGTCCAGCTAGCACGTCTTAGCAGAGCTGCCCGTTGGTCGTTGGTGACTGACAAGAGGCGACAGGCTGTGTCTCTCCAGCTCCTGGTGCTCCCTGAGGCCGTCCCCTGCAGGTCCCTGGGCAGGAACATCTGCCCTGCTCCTGCTCGGTGAGCATCCGCGGGGGTCACCGATGAGTAGAGCCGCCTGTCCCACTGGTCCTCTCTGCCCAGCAAGGCTTTTATAGCAATAGGAGTTGCAGCTCGTTTGTCAGTGCCATGGGAAGAGCAGAGCCAGGTGTGTGGCTTGTGCTGGACCTTCTCCTACCTCTGTGGTCCTCATCCAGGTGAGGCTCTACTAAGGAGAGGGAGGGAGGTGGACCTGGCAGGCAGGCCCCTTCTCTGAGGCTATTGCTGGAGTCAAGCCCAATCTTCTCAGGTGCAACAATTTCTTTGACATATGTACTGCAACCTTTGGTGTGGTCCAGAGTAAAACATTATGTTCTTCTCATTAAGAGACTCGTGAACACGATTCTCACAACCAGTTGGTGTTATTCCCGGACTCTTTGTGCTATGTGGTAATTATGAAACCATACCAGCCTGTCACCAGGAAGACTTTGTTCTTGGTCCTGCGGCTAATGTGTTAACTGGGAGCCGTGTTAATCCCCGAGATGAAACTCACAGAGAGACAGGGATTGTCAGGAGAAGCCTCTCAGGCTGTGGCTCTTACAGTAAGACCTCAAATTAATTCTCCATGTCAAGAGCATTTGGCCTTAGACACAACAGAGACAGTCACATTTCATTGCGAAGTCAGGTTTCAAAGCCTGTTTGCCCAGGTGCTCATTCAGTTGTCCTCGGTAGAAGAACCTCAGGCAACTCTGTACAGTGCAAAACAGAAATAAACTCTTGCATGCTCACGCTGAGCGCTCCCTGGAGCCGGGAGGCCTGATCTCAGCCATTGCTGCCTGACCCTCTGCCCACGGATGATTCCAGCAGGCAACCCCTGGCACGGAGTGCGCGCTGTGTTAAAGTGAAAAAGGAAACAGGAGTACACGGCAGGGTCAATTGGCACGTGCAAAGATGTGTCCAGAAGATGACTGGGGTGTAGATCCCTCCTCTGTCAGTCCGCTTCCCCCTAAAAACTCCCTTAAACTATGAATCTTCATACTTATCAATGTGGAAGTACCTGAAACATATTCCTCTCATTCCCCGGGGATGAGCAAATACCTGCACGAGTGCTAAATGAGATCTATTGCAAACGCAGAGATACAGACACATTACAGAAAGAAACTGATGAACGTCTTCCATACAACACAGATTATTTCTCGAGGTTACAACTGGTGAGCACACGTGAGGAAGGCTTGTTAATTATCATGTGCTACAGACATTTAATACCTGGGGTTATCTTCACAAGATTTACTTGATTTTTATTTTTTTCTGGGCATCTAAACAGAAGGTTGAGGGGGAAGCGTGGAACAAGGTGCAACTTCCCAGCTGCGAGAAGACAGGAGGTGAAATGTGGATGAACGCAGTTGGGGTCTGCGGAGATAAGGGGAAGGCATTTGCTGAGGTGCACCACGACCCACTGAGCAGACGTGGCACCAGAGCCAGGACACGGCTGTGTCCCGCGGTGACTCGCTCGGTGACCCCAGCTGGCCTGGGCTTGGAAGGAGCACGTGCCGGGAACGAGTCCTTGCGTATGCTTCTCCCTAGACAAGGACCCAAGAAATACTCTGATAATCTTCAGATTTGCGGTGTCTTGGTTCTGAGAAACACGTCTAAAATCTGTTATTTTGAAAATGGGGGTTTAATTTTCATCATCAACCAATTTGTTTTTCCTGTATGGCAGAATGATGATGTTTACTCAGCTTTGTAAAACTGCTCTAAAAGCCTAGATGAAGGAAGCCTGTACGTTTGAAGTATTATCACTGCTACAGCGTTGTCATCTCGTTTCCACAGGTGTTCACAGACTATTAGAAGTATCTGCAAAGTTTATGTGTAAACGCAAGTAAAATGGCTAAGGAAGCACAGCACTGAGAGAATCGGTGTACGTGCCGCGCTCCTTTGACCAGAAGGCTCTCTTTACAATCTTCCCAAGACTGGAGTTCAGGGATGGAGTAGAGGAGGAGTGTGGTACCTTGGCAGGATCACGCAGGGCTGGAGGAATGATATATTGGGGCTAATGTAATTTGTGAGTGAGGGACACTGTTCAAGCGCTGCACGAAAGTGCTTACTCCCTGCCTCTAACTAGAGCTATCAGTATATCACTTTCAAAATGAGCAGTTTAAATTAAAAGCTAAACTAAAAGAAACGTGACTGCATCTGGGACTTGTCAGAAGCCTCATTCAGATATGCCATTGTCACATTTTCCAAGAGCCTGCAGATGTGGAAGATAATTATCCCATCCCATAGACAAGTCTATTTGTTCCTTACGCCAGTCGCTTCTATGGCTGTGCAATTTGAGTCTCTCTCTTTTTTCCTCCTCACTTGAAGGGTTCAACAGACTCATCAGGCTGCTGCTCTCCTGAAGTTTCCTGTTTGCATATGCTGCAAACATAAACATTTTGTAAAGCTAACTTTGTCTGGATTTCCCTAGTCCCAGATCACCTTATAAATCTGAAGATTATGTGTTTCATTATGCCTCTTAAATTAACAAGTCTGTCACACCAGTCACAGCCTTTAAGGAGAATTCACCCCAGCTGGTGAAGACAAATCTTCTGCAACTTTTGCAGATGTTGCAGCAGGTCTGGCCCCTGGTGATAGGTGTAAGTGTAGAAGTCCCTCAGCCCCATCCAGAGATGAGAGGCATTCCATGTGCCAGTGAGCCGCTGGGTAGCCAATAAACCTGCCACGCTGGCCTGTGACCCTGGCCATCTCCTAGCTCCCTTCTCGCTTGATGGACATGGCAAGTGTCTCTTCAACTTGGTTGCACCCGAGATGCTTCATCGGACAGATGCTGTTTAGTTTTGGTTCTGTTCTAGCGTGTGCTCAGAAGGACGGGCATGATGAGAATGGCATGGGCTTTTTTCTCTTGGTGCCACTGGACTGTCAGCAGGTGTTTTGGTAGAAGCTTATCCCGTGTTGTGCAGCACCACCACTAGCACCCACACACCCAGAACATTGGTCTGGGGGCACCAATACCATGGTGTCTAGGCTGGGTCCTAAATTCTGGCATACTTCATGGCACTGCAAAAAGAGACAGTCTTCAGTGTTCCACGTGCTGCCTTCCCTCCTTTCTGCTATTCCCTTGCGTTTGGACTTGCGTCGGCACCAACCCATTGCAAAGGGCTTCCTCAAAAGTAACCTGTTGTGTGGTGATTTGGTACAGCAATGAAAATGATTTTCCCAAAATTCATTAAGCTTTTTATTTAATGTTCTGTTTACCTGGGTAAAAGCCTTTGTAATGAACAGTCTGTTTTCTCACAGCGTCGGGTTAGAGGGGTGAATTGTGTCAAAAATTTTGACACCAACAAATATGAAATATTCTGCAAAGAAACAAAAATCACTCATAAGCATTTGAGCTGATGCGAATTTTTTCTGATGGAGAATTTTCTTCCTGAATAGACAGTCAGGTCCCAGCATCCAACACGTCCCCCTGCAGAGTCTGGTAAGAAAACCCTGGGAACATCTGGCTAATCTGGGTTATAGCAGGTCTCCTGATGGGCTGGTGTGAGGTAAGGCTGAGAGGTGGTGGACCGACCATCCATCGGATGGACCGACCATCCATCCAGCTGGCTGCTGCTTCCTATCAAACTGGCATGTCTCGCTTGCCGGGTCTTGCCTACCTGGTCCTTGCTGGCTCTTGTTTGGGCCCTTTGTCAGCAGACAAGAGGCTCTACTGGCAGTTGGTCGTGCTCTATCAGTCCTTACCCCCAAGTGCTGACATGGCTTTAGGACGGCTGGACGGGGGGTGGGTTCAGGCGTCGCTTTCCTGCTGCGCATCAGCCAATTCCCAACAATTTGTTCTGTACGGAGAGTGCCGAGCGCTGCCTGGGGCACCTGGGCAGGATGGCATTAATGCAGGTTGGTGGTGATAGTAGTCACTTGTATTTGGGCAAAGGCTTTGGAGGACATGTACCTTCTGCCCACAGTGAGCCCGGGACATCAGCGTAGTGCCTGCTGTCGTAGCGCATCGCCACGGGGAGGCTGAGGGATTTGTGAAAGACCTGATGGGGACGGGGCGCCTGGTCACTTAACCAGCTGCAGCCCCCCCGAGTGTTATCACAATAATCTGTACGTTTGTCTAAAAGAAAATTGGAGCTGCCCGTTTGTACTGGTGGAGAAGAAAATAGAAATTTCAGGAGCGGAGGGAAGGAGAGGGAAGGGATTGGCTTTCTTTGCATTAATATAAGATGAAGATTAATTCTGCTAGCGGGATTCTGTCGTCTTGTCAGAATTCAGTGATTTTCCATTTTGGATCAGTGCAGTGCCAGAATGTAAATCCGATCGCCTTGTGTCTTTCAAAATAAAATCAAAAAGCCTTACTGATTGCTTATATGGGCAGCTAGCACACCTTAAGAAGTAAGAAAGGTTCAGACAGGAATATAATAAGGCCCGGGAAAGTGGCAGCATGAAAGGGATGACCTTTATTTGCAATCATAGCTGAGATTTACAGTTTATTACTGATAGCTTTTATAAAGAGCCATTCAGTTCAGAGGTGAGAGGTTTGTCATCTGGAAATGCAATTAACTTTAGCCTTATCCCAATCCCCCTGGTCTTAGTGTGAGAGCAGCACTTCAGCAATATCATGATTTTTCCCTCTAATTTCTTTTTTTCCCTACATTTTTGTCTCTTCTATCCCGTGTTCTTTGGCATAAATGCAGGTGCATGTTTTTTTCTGCTATTATTTCATTATTATTAGATGCACCTTTGAATTTTTTATTAGATACAACTTGATTTTTGAATGAGAAGATTTCAAAGAGTGACATTTAAACCTGAGAAGAACTAAGATAACTCATGGAAGGGAATTGTGCTATATGTGTCAAAAATTAATTACAGACATGGAGAATCTCAAAAAAAAAAAAAAGGGGGGGGTGGGAGAAAAAGAAACAGTTGCTTTTTAAATAGCAATGATCACTGCTCTTCCACACATAAAGCCCGTATGCCAGCACCCATCCTTGCACGATTTAGCCGTGGTGTTTGGTGTTAGACGCTTACACATCAGCCAGACACGGATCCACCATACGCGCCCACAGATACACACACCAAGGAATACGGCATGAACAAATGAAAGTAGTTTTGGTGTCCCTGCTGTGTGCGTAGGAGAAATCCCTAAAGGTCTATTTTTGTTTCACAGGTTCGCTTTTATGGCCCTCTCTTGTCTGTTAAGTCAGGTCTGTAGGAATTTAAGAGCCAGACACAAAAGCAAGAATTTAGTGCACTTGGCCAGTGGGTTTGGGTTATTTGACATATAGCCCGGTATATTTTCCGCAGTAGGCTCTGCCAGACAGATCAGAGGAGCCCGGCCGTGCCGGGGATGTTAACCTGGCAGAGCAGGGTCCTTCCTGCGGCCGGGGGCTGCTCACCCACCGCCTGGCACGGCCCCCCCAGCCCCGCTGTGCCCCGTGCACCGGCCAAAGGGACTTTGGAAATTCCTGCAGCCTCTGCTGGCTCCTGGGTAAACCAGAGCAGAATAATTACTGCCACCGTGGTTTTCATCCCTGTTTTATTGTGGCTATTATTTTCATCAGTGTTAGAGGTTAATATCCCTATTTTTCTCCTCTGCTGCCTGAACACAATAGGGGCTTAGCGCGGAGTCAGCCCAGGTAGCCGAGGCAGCGGCACCATCTCCAGTGGGTCCAGATTAAAGCGTCTCCAACGAGGATCCCTGGCCTGGCCGCAGCCGGTGGCACGTGGAGCTGAGGCCGCTGCGGAGTGTGGCGCGTTTTATCTCGGTATAAAAGACAAAGACAGAATAAGGCGTGAAAGCAGGCGGGCACGGAGTGCAGGCTGCGGGAGTCTCGCACTGAAGAGACACTTCTGTTCTGCGTCTCGGCTCGTCCAGCCTCGCGGGGCGTCTGGAGGCACCTCTCCCAGCGGTACCCAAGTGTCTAATAGAGTGGAGAAAAAGGCAGCCCGGTTTCAGTGTCCTTAAAAACACCTTTCTGTGGTGCAAACAAGTGTTAATGTGAAAGGGGAGATTGCCTCCAACAGCATGCTCTCAAACTGGAAAAGTAAACACTGCCCTTTGCTGCAGAAAGCTTTTGTTCTAAGGTGCTCTTTATCTTGATGATATTCCAGTCCAAAAAGCCTCCTTCCTGGCTCTTGACAGCAATAAAGAAACCTCCGTTGTATTTATAGATTTTTATTTTTTTTTGTTTCCCCGAAGATCCAGAACTGACTAAGGGTGTCCTTGGTAGGAATGCTTACCTGGTTTATTTTCCTTCTTTTTTTTTTACCCTTTTTTCTTTTTTTTTTTTGTAAGATGAGTGCTTTTATCGTAAAACTCCTGTTTACACAGGAAGGATAGTGCTGCTTGTAGTGCAATTATTTATTTTCTTTGGAGGCAGAGGATCTGATTTTTCCTGAGCTGAGAAATGGGATCAGTTCGTAAATCCTGAGGTAAATCTGTCCTCCCACGGATAGGGAGCAGAGATGCTGTACGAACAGCAGGACCAAGCCGTGTTCTGAAATAACTGTGTTCGGACTTTCTTAATGCGGAATGGAAACGGAATAAGCTAAAATGTAAAGAGAAGATAAACTTCACTTTGCTAATATCCTAGACAAACTGTTCAGTCCTGATCTCTATTTGTTTTCCTGTTCTGGGTTTTGGGGTGAAAAGAAGTGAGTTCACAGATCATCAAGTAGCTGGCTCAGGTTTTGATCTATAAGGTGAAGAACAATTTCGGCAGCAGTTTTTCCTCACAGCAGCCAGGTATGTTTTTAAAAGTCCATGGGAATAAGATAAAATGAAAATAAAGGTACCACCCGCTGAAAGGCAAAAGGAAAGCTCCCACTCTGCCTTTGGGGTTACTGGGCTCGGGCTGCTGCTGCTGGGGTGGGATCCAGCTCCGCGCCCCTGGGCTCGGCCGGCTGCCGGACCCTCGGCACCAGGGGGGTCAGGACAGAGGGACAAGACTTTGGGCAGTTCTGTAATTTAAAGTCATGTTGAGCGTGGTGAGCTCTGGCTTCTGACTGCTGCTGCGGAGGGAAGGACGTGCCGTACGGCCGGGATCCTGCAGACCGTGAGTTTAAGCAGCGTCACCACCATGTCCAGGAGCTGCTGGTCTCAGCCCGGCAGCCCAGCAGCGTGGCCCTTGGGGCAACCCCCTCTCATCTTAATATTGACACCGATTTGTTAACGAGGTGCATTTTGGTGATGCCACTGAACATTCCCTTCCTTTACTGACCCATAGAGATACAGTGGGGTGCCGCATCCTTATACATATTTAAAATAAATGACGTAGAAAGAAAGTCCTTATTAACTGGCAAAGATAGTGTTACAATGGTGGATGCTAAGCCAATGCTAATAAATAAACCAGGATAACCCTACTTTGATATGTATTTAGTTGATAGAGAATGGATAATTATCATTGAGACTAGTAGATACCAATATTAAGTATTGTCTATAGTTGGAGTAGGTGATTGTCATAGGTTCCTTCCAACTGAATTAATCTATAAAAACGAGTATGAGACCTATAATTAATGATTTAGAATTTTCATTAAGGATCTAGTAAAAGGTACAAAATCAAATGTGATTAATTGAGGTTAACCTCAAAACCGGAGGTAGCAGATGCCGGTGGGACAGGCGCCAACGTTAGGAGCCTGGAGAAATTAGAAATATGTACTTCAGGTATCAAAACTATATTCAGCCCAAAGGAATGTAGCCTTGCACCCAGACAGATGGAGAAGTAGCACACATCTGAAGTAAAGATTTGAAGAGACTAAGTCAGAAAAAAGCTGCTGTGGATTTCAATCAAAACATCCCATTGCAATAAAAACGCCAATATTTTTTCACATGTGAATATGCAGCGGGATTGCATTTAAAGTCAGGAGGCTGGCTGGTGTGATCTGCTCAGCTTGTGCACCCATGTCTAGAGCACTGTTTCTGCCTGACGCGCTTTGGAGACCATACGGACAAATTCCCGAGTATGAGACGGTGCACGAGAGGTTCCTGCCTGCCTGAGAGCTCTGGGAAGCGCTGAGCTTTCCGCAGGGAGAGGGGAAAAGGCAGCCTTTCTGAGCTGATGAAAAGCAACTTTTCCTTCTGACTATTAGCAGTAATTTTATAAAACTGTCAATGGTTTTCATGCAATAGTAATAGTAAAAACAAAAAAAAAAGAAAGCTCATTTATTCAGCCATTTTTTCTCAACTGAGTTAGTGCGTAGCCAGGCCTCTCTGCACAACTGAAGGGGGCGGGGGGACACGTAAAGGTGCCCCGTTGTAAAATCATCGGTTGAATAGATGATGAGAAAAATCCCTGTGTTTGGTAGCAGCGAGGAAGGCTTTTGTTCATGTTTGCTGTTGCCTTGGATCAGGACCTGTGAGGAGCCGGGGGCAGGTGGGGAGAGGCCGGGCTGTTCCCGAGTCGCTGCTGAGATTGACCCCCTGGTCGCAGATGCTCGGGATTTGGGGTGGTTTTCCTCCCTGTGGCTCTGCTGTGCTGATGTGCACTTTGCCTCAACTGCCTGAAGCGTGTGGCAGCTAAGGAATGGTTAATAAATCTTACAGATTTGTTTAATCCGCTAGAAAATATATTCACCATGTGCAGGGTGTGAATAATTTCTGTTACTTTCTGATCACCTGAAAAGATAAATGAAAATAAACACTGCGTGCTTGTCCACAGAGGCTTTAAAAAAAATATATCCAGATTTTCTGTATAATAAATAAAAGTGAGAGAATTGCTAAAACCTGGAGAGGCTACGAGGTCAGTCATACTGTAGCTGCTCCGTGTCCATTCCTGCAGGTCCCGCCGTGCTCCCAGCCCATGTGGGAGTCGGGACAGGGACCCTGCCACCAGCTTCCAAAATGCTCCTGACTTTCTGGTGGCATCCCTTTTGCCTGTTTTTCTTGCAGCAGCTGCAGATTGATGGCGTGTTTACTCCTGTAATAAGTTAGTAATTCTGCTTCTCATTTCTTCCCAGTGGATCACAGGCGGGAGGATTTGCCTCTGTGTTTTTCTTAGTGTGAGGAATTGGCAGTAATCGAGGTGTCGGTACCTGCCCTGGTGCTGCCCCTGCAGCCGGTAGGTCACCGTGCAGCTTCCTCTTCTCTGGAGAAGCAGCAAAGTTTCCGTTATCACTTAGAGTGACTCATATCTGAGGGTTCAGTGGGGTTTTGGTTGCTTCAAGTCTTTGAGACGGAGATATTTATACAGATAATTATTTTTAAAATGAAAGGCACATGGGACAGAATCACCAAAGGAAGTTTGCTTTGAGCGTTTAGGAAGATTCAGAGCAAGAACAATGGGGATCGCTATGGCTAAGGGAGCTGGGCCACTCGTTGTTTGCTGCTTTTCTTTTCGTTTTGGCAGAGAAAGTGAATTTTAGTACAGAATATCAGCACCTCTGCTCCCTCGGGTGGGTCGCTGGAGGATGTCCTGGTGCGCACGGGAGCAGGTGGAGCAGCAGCCTGGGGAGGGGGGGCTGCGTTTGCTTCGTAAGGCAGAGTTAACGAGACAATAAAACAAATATACTTTATAGAGCATCATCTATTTTACCTTACTCATTTGCAAATGAACATAAATGGGTTCATGTGAAACATGGATAATAACCCAGATGCAGTAGGAAATTAATTAGAATTTATTTATAATTACACATGTAACTCGAACCTATTAGTTACACTATCTGTTTTTTAATTGCTTTCATTTTTTGAATTTCTTGGACTTTTAAAAATATGATAGCATTTAATTTAAACATTCTGTGAAGTTTATACCTAGAAACACATGTTAAATCCAAATGGGGTAATTTTTTGCAACTGGGAAATTATGTTTTCAAGAATTAAGCACTCTGTGCTTTACGTACTTACAGACTGAAGCCCTGGGATAGAACTTAAAGTCTACGTAAAATCCCAAAAAAAGGAAAATAAATATAGGAATTTATTTCTAGATTCTACCATTTGCACATACATCCATGGGCTGAACACGTACAAGCTTTTGCTTTTTTTGCTTGCAGTTCTGCTGGATTTGACGGACACTGCTCCGTTTCCAAAGATTCTCTCAACATGGACACCGAGCTCCTTGTTCTCTCAACGGCAGCTCCACCTCATGCTCTCACAGTTGACATATGTCTGACTTCTTCAGGATTAAAATGCATGCGTCGTTATAAAGTGCGATCTGTGCCCGTGACATGATTTGGGTTTTTCTGTAAATAAAATACCAGTCCAGTGATTCATAAAACTGTTCTGGGCGGGTGCTGTCTGTGGGGGGCTCTGTGGAGTTGGGAGAGGAGTTGGGCTTTGGAGACCCAAAACGCTGGGGCCTGCGCCACCAGCAGGTACCCTGGTGCCAGGGGGTCAGCGGGAACTGTCGTGCGTTACCTGCATGAGTTATGCACGGGAGGGATTTAGTATCTAAGTCATAGTCTAGCTCGGAATGACCATCATCTCTGGCCAGCAGGGCAGCAGCCTGGACAGCCAGGCTGGGCAACACTGCGAAGGCTTTTGGGCTCTGCCACCACCCATTTCTGTTAAATCCCGAGAGGAGATGTCACCAGAGCACAGGGACAAACCGCAGCCAAGTGGCGTGGCTGCTGCTGAGAGCTCTGCTGGTGAAAGCAGCCCCCGGCTGGCCATGTCGGCTTGGTGGGGATGCTGGGAAACCTGATTCTGGGTTAGGAGTTGAGAGATATGGAATTACTGTTTAATCTGTTTCAGGTGTGTGATTTTGGTGGTGAAAGAAGCTTCTGCACTCCATAGCTTGGGTGATACAGGAATGAACCAAGGCTTGGTTTATGCTGGTTAATGGTATCTTTTTGCGCTGATGTCTATGGGGTTATGGACATTGTTTTGCAAGGAACCAGCACGTGTGAAAACTGTGTGGACATTTTGGAAAAACGTTCAGAACTAAATGAACAGTATTTCCTATCTCTTCATGGAGTATAAAGGACCCAGAGGTCAACAATCACTGCAGATCACTCTCTGCTTTTATTTTGTCTCAAGAAATTCTTTTGCAGTCCGTGTACTGGCCACATTTATTACATAATTGCAAAGGAGAAATGACTACTTCATAGGTCTGCATGAAAGCAATTTCTCTGTATCGGATAGTTTAGACTCGAAGATTACACATAGGTGGGAAGAATGATGAATAGGGTGCAACAAGATGTAAAACGGTCGATAAAGTTAGTGGAGGACTTGCTGGTATCGCTGGGTTTGATTTGGATCTCTCTCTACTATCCCGTTAATATTTTGTTAAAGGAATATTTAGCTTTACAGGCATCTATAAGAACCGTGACTACTACTGTCTTGCTTTTTACACTTCATGTGATGTAAGCTGCTTTATTTGGATTCCTGTGCGATCACAAACCTTGGTATCTTCGGCTGCATTTTAGCCTGATGATGGGTTCCCTCATGTGGCAAGGCCCCCGTGTGCTCTCCTCTGCTCTCTTACCTCTTGGATGTGCTTATATGGGTGAGAAGCGCTTTTTTTTTCTTTCCCCTTCCTTCACTATTTTAATTCTTTCTGGTGGGAAATACTTTGCAATTCAGGATAAGTTTTTTACTTTCAAGCAAGGAACTAAGGAGAAAAACACTCTTAGTCTTTACTGGGCCAAGTGATTTGGTGCTGCTGCATGGAGCAACGCACAAGGTTTGGCCACTATTCTTCTCACTGGGGGAATAGAAACTTTAAATCTTATTATATGATGATGCTACATTATTAAAATTTTTCCTTATAGATTTGCTCACACTGATAATTTCTCGGTGTTCTTTAAAAGCAGAATAGAAATAGCATGAAAAATTACTCATACATTATAGTCTATCCTGGAAAATAGCCTGGTCCCCTATCTGCTTATTGATATAATTAAAACTGGATTAGTTGGGTGGATTATAGAGTTTTCTGAAGTCATTAGGGAGTTTTCTGTCTCTTGTGACCACCCCATCCCTGAATTTAACTATATTATGAACTGGCTCATATCAGCGAGGTCTGGCTGCGTTTTGTTCTGATTTGCACCGCAGCGTGTGATGGTGGTTGTGTCCTATTAGACCTGAGTGTGAGTGTAAATCCTTCAGATTCCCGATTTCGATCGTAAAGCCAACCCAAGGGGCAAGCAGGGGACTGACAGATGAACCAGCGTGGATTAGGGCTGTGTAGCAGTAAAAGCAGCGCACTGGGTACGCTGCTGGGCTTTCTCTGGGATTTCTGGGCAGACCGAAGGCGGGGACCTGGCTTAGACCTGTAGAATACCTGCCTTTAACGCTACCTTGTGCCTGCCCCCGAAGGAGCACCGTAAGGGGCAGGGTGGCTCCTGAGGCCGCGGCAGAGCCTGCGTGGAGCAGGTACTGGATGCTCCTGCATCCGTCTGTGGTACGAAAGACATCCAGGGCTCCGGAGGAAATCTTGTCTTACCTGCGATGAACAACTGAGTATATCTTCATCAGATAACGGTATTCACAAAGTTAGCCAGGTGTTTTCTGGGGGGATGGGGGCAGAAATATTTGACACATAAAAATACTTTTACATTCCAGGGTCAAAAGATAATGAGATGATTATTTACTCTTATGGTAACAGCTTAAGCATACTCAGCAACTACGCTAAATAAAAAGATTAGTTGTATCAATCACAGCAATATCCACAAATACATCACGTGTTTGCCACCAAAGTGAATTTTATATTAACCTATCAGCAAAAACCAAACGAGCAATCTTTAAATGGTAGATTTAAAATGTGTGTAAAATGCAGTATATATTGTTCTACAAAAGTGGAAAAAAAAACAACAACAAAAAAAAGCCTTTTACTGAGACAGAAGTTCTGGCTAGAATGTAGGGCAAGTATCCAGCACACACAAGGCTTTCTTGTTTTTGAAGGAATTTAAACACAGAGTCTGAATGCTCCCTGGCAAAGTTAGCCCGTTGTCACTGCGAGTACATCGGTAATACATCGTGTTACACAGCCAGTTTCCTCTCTGAGATTTTTCTTGGACAAAATTGCATAGAAAAGTCTCTGAAAGGGAGTTCCAGTGTTCTGACACTGTAAAAATAGCTTAATATCAGCTCATCAATAAGACATTGTGCCTTCTGCGTGACACAAAGCCCAACAGAATAGACAGGAATTATCGTGTGCGCCGGATGGGCAACACGCTTCCCTCCCTGGTACACGGCCGTATTTAGTATGATTAAAAAGGGTGGGGGGAAGAATTATAGGTAATTCTTAGGAGCAATTTAAAAGCTGAATTCTGTTGAGCCTGCATCTTCTCCACTAGAGAGATATTTATAGTAAAATCATAACTAGGAGGTTCCCCTCTCTTTCACTGTTCAATGAGAGAGTAATTTATGAACGTGCCAATCCTACCCCTGGATAATGTTAAGACTAACATAATGTTCAGTTGAGTAACTCTACGCTCCTAAAGTTTATTAGTGTGTAACAACAGCAGCAGGGTTGGTATAATGAAAGGACACACATAGTCATGTTAGAGGCGGGAATGTCTTATTACGAATCCGCTACAAGACAACGTTGGGAATCCTCAATGCAGGTGGCTCCCCCACTTCCAGCCAGAGCTGGGATACAGGGATGTGTGCAAGGAAAATTCGTCAAACGGGTCAACTCATAAATATAATCAGAGACAATTCACATAGGAAAAAAAAATGTCATAACATCCAGTCAGCCTGGCAAAATTCCTGGTTTTGCCAAACAACCTTTTCAACCCAGAAGATCACAGAATCACTTATGTTGGAAGGGACCTTTAAGATCGAGTCCAAGCGTGATGATGCTCTAGGACAGAGATGGGAACTCTGCTGTGAGCGTGGGCTGCCGTCGGCATGGCCCGGCAGCGCTGGGGTGCAGCCCCTCCTGCACCCTCGGCGTCACCCATCCCCACCGCAGCCCCCAGCAGCGTTCGGGTGGGACTGCTCGAAGCTGGCCCTCGGCTGGCAAGAGGGAAATCTCAGGATCGTGAATGCTGAGGTCTCTCAAATGCCCCAAAGCACGTTTTACAGCCAGGAAGGTGGGTGATGGGCGGTAGTAGCCCGCGCTGCCTACGGAAGCGAGCGGGGTGGTCAGTACAGCGTATTTGGCCACAGAGCAACTGTGCTGCTCACTTCTGAGAGGTTGTCAAGAGAAATTGAAGGCTTTAAGTATATGACCTTTTGCAGGAATTACTTCAACAATAGCTTATTCTACTGTGTCAACTACAGTTGCAGTTATAACAATGGATTTCACTTTGAGAATGCAAATTGAGTTCCTAATTGTGAGATTTAATCCAGGGTGTGCTGGGCAGTAATCTCTTAAGAGTTTTGTTCCTGCTAAAGCATGTTAGATTCCTGCTAGAGTCAAAAATACTGTTCCAAAGTCGAAAATATTATATACAAGGGGAGGGAAAAAAAAAAAAAGAAAAAAGGAAAAATGGCTACGCTTAGTGAAAATAATGCTGGCATGGAGAGAAAAAAGGCTCCAAGCTTTGCTGGACAGTGAGGTCCCTTGGAGATATGGGTCCAGATTTTCATGGGACATTCCTAAGGGCACCTAGAGAAAGAATGGAAGTGCTCACCTGTGTGCCAGAATGCTGTGGCTGCACGTGCAAATTAGGAAATTCCTTATGCACGTACCTTTGCTTGTAAACATAGTCTGTGTGCGTGTTCAGACATGCACCTGCAAACATGAGTTTTAATAAACATTAAGATAAATTCTGGACTGATTTTTTTTTGCCATTTTTCATTTTAGTACTGAAAGAATAGCCCCAAACCCAACAGCTCATCTCTGTGCAAACTCCAGAGAGTTCCCTGTAGGTATCAGGGTGAGAAAGATATAAATTGTGTAAGTTTAAAAAAACCAACCAAACAAAACCCAAACCAAACAAAAAACCCAATTAAAAATAAACCAAACAAGCGTGATAAGATGTGGAAGGATTCGGGAGGTGTCCTTTGTGAGTGGTGAGCATGATAGCTTCTTGTAATTGCTAAAGAAGTAGTTTTGGAAGATTTGTTGAAGAAAGTGCTAAATATTTTTTAGGTCCTGCAGTTGTCACTGTGGACTTTGCTAGATACTTTATAATGACTGTGTATATTGAGGAAAAATCTAAAACTGTGATTAAACACAGCTTTATATGAAGCTGTACAATTAAATGTGTATTACATGTGAAAGTAAGGATTTAGTGAAATTTCTGTGCGTTTTTTTTTTTTTACAAACCAAGTATATGATTGCTTTTGACTATCAAGAGGCTTATTTGGATAATGACTGCAAATTTGGAACTACTTTTGTATGTCAGAAGGCATCACAGAATTTCAGTGTTATGCCCTTTGGGTTAACACACAACTGGAGTCTCTTACAGATTAATGAACCCTGTCTTACAAAGATTAATTTATGAAATATTTGTTGTCTGTTTATATGAAGTCACACTGGCAACGTCTGCTGCAGAAAAGGATGCACATGGAAGGCTGAATCTAAAAGCGAAATGCCGAGGAAAATTACCTTCTCGTGACATCAGGTCATAATTTCAGTAACGGCAGCGCATCCTGCGGGAATGGGAAATGGTCAGAGGTGCAACATCCTCGGCTGCTGCGAGGCGTTAGACAATGAGTGGGAGGGATGAGACCACTTCCACTTCTACCGAACTCACTTCATCTATAGAAAATACAAAGCTGGAAGCGCCTTTTAGGAAGAGCTTGATGGGGAGTAGAATACATTGCAAAATAAACAGGATTGGGTTGAACGTACTATTGGCCTAATGAGCAGTTGCTCTGCCACAGGAAAGGACCTTACGGAGGCCCTGGCTGCTTGGGGGAAGAGGATGCTGTTATCATACGGACCTGGGCAACAAGGGCGGGGGGGGGGGAAGAAGAGAAAAAATTAAAGCTATTGGAAAATATCCCTTCTTGAATTCCAAAACGGAGATCCAGACCTCCAGCATGTCTTAGCATGGGTCTTCCAGGGTTTGTGTCCTTTCCTATTTAATGCATAATGTTGCAGCCAGGACAAAAAATGAAAGGTTTTGTCGCAGTTGTTAAAGCCCACAAGGCATCTAAAAGATAAATATTTACCAAGAAAGTAGCAGGAGCAAAGAACTCCCTGTTTTAAGACAAAGTCACTCTGGTTTTGATTTCTTCACAAATTGCATGCTGTAAAGCAAGAAAATGTAATTTCAATTAATATTCTAATGAAGTACTCTCTTTTCTTTTTTAATATGGGGACCACCAACTTAATCTGGTATCTATTTGTACATACGTTAACTTGAAGATGGCTTTTATTTGAACTGTGCACTGTTTTCAGGTAAACTACTGTTTTCGCAGAAAATTACCGTTCTTTCTTAGTGCATTTTTCTATAAGTTTAGGGACAGTTCAAAAAAAGTAATTTTCACGAGAAAACAATTTTATTGTTAAATAATCTGGCAGAGCGTTTCATTGATCTTTATGCATGATGTTGACTTATTAATTTCCGCTTTTTAAGTGAGGAGTTTGGGTACCGAGGAGGCACGATGGGGTTTGTGTGTTCTTCGGGGAGGCTGGGAACTGCTGTTCTCTGGAGCTGCTGCCTTTCTCTAATAAAGTACCCGCTTACTCTTGCACTTTTAAAAATGAAATAGTACTATTTACCAGTATTGGGGTCTTTTGCAGAACTCTGTTACAACTCCATTTTGCCCCTTCGTATTTTGCTCTTGGAGGCCGGGATGGGTGTTTTCGAGTGCCCCACGCTCCCGGGGCACAGGGTGACGCAGGACCATTGTCCCACTATTGCTGTGTGGGGCTGGAATGCCCGCAGAAGGGACGAGCCTTTTGTCCCCGGTGCCAGCTGCAGGAGCAGCCGGGTTTCTGCAGGGGCTTCTCTCGGCAGCAGCCGGCACGGAGGCGAGCCGGAGGGGAGCGTGCTGGGTATCGAATTTGTAAATAACGGAGCAGGCACCGAAGGAAGCGTACTCCGAGCAGGATGGAAAAACCATCCTGAGCACGTCCTGCCGGCCCGGGTGCCTTTGCAGGGGAGGCAAACAGAGCAGCGGCGCTCTGCTTTTCCGCTCAGCCTCTCCCGGCTTTACACGCAGCAGGATTCGGTTTCACTGAATAAATCTTAGGGCCATTTCATGAAAACTAGACCGTCTGTGAAATGAAATGTAAGCATCTGGCAGATGGCTTGTAAAACCAAATCTCGGGAACCACCTGGATTTTAGGGATCCGGAGTTACCTGAATTGAGAGGAGCTTTTTTGGCATCGCTGACCTATGTGAGCTTTGCTTTGGAAACTTTGCACGAAACCAGTTTTACAGATGTTGGGATTTCTGTGAAACACCGCATGTTCCCCAAATGCAGGACATAGTGTCACCCCTGGTGATTGCCCCATGAAAAAGGCGGCTCACATCTAGCTTGAGGATTTATGAGGCTCTTGTAGTTCATCCAAACAGCTGTCCTTTTTGGGACACTGTTGGCAGCAGGGGCTCCGAGGGGAGCCGTGGAGCGGGTCTCCAGAGGGGCTGCTTGAAACTGGAGCCGTGCATCCCCCGGACTGGGGGTGACTGCGAGGGCAGATGCAACCGCTGGACGATGAGCTGGTTCACACTGCGCCCCTGAGAAGTGGTTCTGTTCTCATCCTCCTCTTGTCCAGTTCTGGAACTGCGTATGGGTTCCTGAGGTCTCTATTCCTGTCTTATTTATTAAATGTTAATACGTCATGGTTGTGAATGGAGGCAGCAAGGACCAAGAACTAGCTTCTAAACAGTGTTTGTCCTCAAAGTAAAGCACAAGTAATTCCAAATAATGGTCTTGGACTTTGAACACTGGCACTGGAAGTAAATAAAAACTCTTAAATTGTGTTTTATTCTACAAGACGTCGTCTTCGTATCTCATCTTTCTCCATAGAGCTAGACCAGTCTTGACCTGGCAGGACGAACCCGATGTGAGTTTGCATGTGAAGGTCATGAAGGTTTTCCTTACCAGGCTGTAGGGAAGATCAGACTTTGCCCAGTAGATTGTCACCTTGTGCAAATTTTCGTATGGTATCAATCACTGTGGAATCTCCTACTTTTAGTTCATCTTGGTGATTGCTTTTTACCTGACAGATTCTTTCTTGCTGCTCTTCTGTGTAGCTTGTCACTTGTTATTTGAGAAACTTTACTTCAGGAATTTGGAGTGTCTCGTTATACTTTGCACATCATCAGTTTATGTGTATGAGCTGCAGTAAAGTGCAGTGATTGCTTAAAAACACTATAGTTACTTAAAAGAGATGACTTTGATTGTGTGTTTTTTGTTCCCATCACAATAACACTTTGCAGGTGATTATTAAATTAGAGATTTTCTTTGTTTTTCTAACAAAAAAACCCAACCTTTTTCATGTCAGTGCCAATTATGAGTAGTAATTTTTCACATTTTACAAAAGAATTTTCTGTCCTGCCTCCACGCCCCCCCCAAATAAAGAAGGGCTTTGACACTCTATGACAAGGAGGTGGGGGGTAGGGTTTTTTATTATTATTTTTTGCAAACACAGTGCTTTTGACTTTTCTTTAAAAAATCTGTTGACTCTATTGAAATGTGACAGGGCAATATTTAACCTGAATAGAGGCATGTTGACTCCTCTTATTAAAACTGACAGTTAAGGACATTTCTCTCTTTATTCCTTCTGATACACGCAGACAAGTCTTCACTGCTAACTAGTATACAAAATCAAAAACAAAAAAATACAGAGTGAGGAGATGAGTACCTTATAAACAATATATGAATGACAATTGCAAGTTTAATCTAGCAAAGAAACCTTTTTTTATCCTTTAAGAAAATTAAAGCCCTTTCAAATTAGCTTGATATATGAAGACAGGCTGACATCATTAATTTTCAAGTATTCATTCTTCTTCCCTTGCTCCCTATCGCATGCAGATGTGTCATGTTCCAGGTGCTCTGGATAGGTGCACAGCGACACCTATAGCGAGAGGTGGATTTTGCCTTGGCTGAGGTGGTGGAGGGGTAGGTTGGCTCACGGGTGTGAGATCTGCTCTTCCTCTTCCCTGGGGACTCATCTGGGGCGTTTTGCTTTGGGTTTGGTTTTCTTTTCTCTTCCAGAAGAAGAGAGACGATGTGGTGGTACTGGTGGCAAGCTGCTCTCCCTTTGGGTCAGTTTGCAGTGTGAAACTGGACCGTGATCCCTGCAGCAGCCTGACCTGCCGCGAGGCTTTTCTGAGAACTTGAAGTTCTTTCTGGTGTCGTACCACAGGCTGAAAAGGCCGAGGTGCTCAACTTTTTCCTAGTTACTTTCAGAAGCAATTGTGTAAGTATCTGTAACCATGGAGTATGTTTTCCCATTGCCTGCGCTTTGCTACTGCGGAGGTTGGTGGTTCTGGGGTACCAGCAGTGTTCACTGCTTTTTATCCCGAGGCTGTCCCCAGCATTTCCCATTAGCATAGCGAGACACCTAGTGGAAGAGCCCTCTTACCCCGTCATCTTTGGGGAAGGATAAGCTGAGCATCTTCACGAACTTTCCTGCATGTTTTTAGTTCTGTGGCAGAGTACGTAGGGAGGTGGCTACGCAGCCCAAAATACCAGCTGTTCGCCCATGGTTAGCAGTGAGGCACACACGGTCATTGTCACTGGATGAAAAGAAAAAGATTTAAATATAACTGAACAGCACCTGAAGACAGCAGGTCGTGCTTTGTACGGTTCCTCTGGCTGAGATGGCTGTATCACAATAACGATACTGTCCTAGTACTGTGGAGGCTGTGGAGAGTTCGGAAGGTGTTTCATTATGGCTGACGTAGTACATCCAGGACCAAGAGGAAGAGGAGCACCGGGGGAGCCAAGAGTGGAAACTGTAACCTACCCGTGATCTTTGTTATGCAACGCGGCCGGTAACTCTGCCTACATGGTCTCAGAAAATATTTATTATTTCTGGAAAAGGAATCAGTTTCAAAGTAGCATTAAATAGAAGTTTATAACCTCTGATGTCAGGGGTTTGAACATCAAATACACAAGCAACAGGAAATAGCCCGATCTTAACCTCATCCCTTCTGTTTGAAGAGCAGGAGTGAAACCTAGCAGGAGATGAACAGCAGTTACGATGGTTAGACCAACACTGTGAATCCTTCTCTTTGCACCAGTCGGTTAATTTAAAAGACAGAAAAGTCAGATGTATGTTTTGTACTTGTCTCAGATGACATTAGGAGAATCTATAATGCCCTAAGGCAGACAGTTGAGACTTTTACAAGAAGTGGACCGAGACACTGTGTGTCGTGCGGGTTCCATGGAGGAATCTGGGCTCTGTAGACATTTCTACATGGGTCTGAGAAGGCTAATCAGACTAGCAGCTGTGTTGTTTAGAAAATCCTGGATGGACAGTCACTAGCAGAAGAAAAGACTTGACAGAAGAAACGGGAAACCAAAACCGTGAATTACAGAATTTATGGCATCGAACCTCCTACAAGTTTGTACCTGAACTCAAGGTACAAAATTTAACATCTCTTCTAGTGGAAGTTGCGTCTTGGAATTAAGCTACTAGTGAAAATATTTTGGAGTAATGTTGGTCCCAAAACTTAGGCATGTGCATCCAAGCTGCAAAAGATCCAAATCTATATGGAAAATAGATGATCTGATGCTTTAGTTAACGTATGTGTGGTTAGTAGTCATGTTTCTACAGATAACTGAGTGGTCATGGACTTTGTATGGGCAGAGAATTTCTGTACTTTTAGACCCAGGGACAAATGGAAACGGGCAGGTGATCAGTGCACTACCAGAGGTGGGGAGGCGATGTGCTCTTGATAAAGCAGAGGTAGTAATTTTGTACCAAATCGACCTTCATGCACTGTTACTGTTATTTTGTTGTTTCTGCTCTCAAGACACCCACAGGCTCTATCTCATAAGCCTGGCTTTGACTTTGATATGCCAGCCTCCTTTGATTTGTGTCAAGGCTGTAAACTTTGTCTCGCCCAGGATCTGCTGTCTGCTCCCGGAGCCCCGGCGCGGTCTCGGCACGGGTCACCCTGCCCCTGCTCCCGCAGCCTTCGCTCCAGCAGCCTCACTTCTCTCAGCTCTGCTGCGGATGCGTTCAATGCGATGATTTCACTGCTCTGACTACGTCACAGCTCTGTTTAAGGCCCTTCATTGGCTCCACTGCATCCAACAAAATCTCCGTCTTTATTTCAATCCCCTTACAGTTTTGCCAAAGCTCACTTCTCCACCATCGTTTTGTTTGGATGCCTGCCCTCATTCTCATCCTCTCCGATTACTTGCTTTTCTGATGAGTGTTTTTGCACTTTCTCCCATACTGTCACTAAAGAGTGAGAAAAGCACTCAAAGTCCCCAAAGCCCCTGCCCTCCCTTCTTTCACATCTCCTAAAAAACCCATCTCTGCCTACTAAAGACTGCAGCCTGGTGATGGCAGGGCAAGCAGCGAGCTGGGGGCAGCGCAGTCAGTTGCTGCGAGTTGTTCACATGCCGCTATGGTTAGTACACGCTCTCCCCCGTCACCTATCCAGCCCCATTTACTAATTTTATCCACTTCTACAGCTTGACATTTAACTTGTTAGTTCTTTAAGGCAGTTGCTGTCACTTCTTCCATTGGTACAGAACTTGAAGATGATGCCACAACGTAAATATGAAATAATAATAAAGATGCGATACCAAACGTGATAAGCTTGGCCAGTAGGTGTTTGAGATGAACAGAAGTCACTCTCTGTAGTTCTGAAAAATGCTTCTGTCCCTTGCCAACAGAGGTCAACCTATATAGATTGCAGATGTGGGGCTTTTAACGGTTGTTAGTAGGATTCTTTGCATAATCAGATCTTTGGCTCCCTCCATCATTAGGCAAGGTGAATGCATGATTCTTTAGCCAAAAAACCATAGTGCTGAAGAGCACTTTGTTTCGTTTTTAAAGTGTGATGAAGCAGTGGCTGTCATGGGACTTCACGTAACGGGAGTAAATGAAGCAGGGGGTCTTAGCTGGCACATGGGCTGAAGGGAAGGGGTCTCCAAGGTAGCTACACTAAAAATGTTTTTTAAAATATAACAAGAAAATGCGCTTTTCAAATACAGTAAGTAAGTGTAAGCACATAGTGCTGAGGCGTAGAAAGTTAAAGGCAGGTACGATACCGCCTTTGTTAAGTACCGTAAAGCAGCAGCAGGCGTATACACAGTGGTAATAGTGAAACCTGCGTCCCGGCGCCGGGGAGAGCCCAACCCCTATCCAAATGCACAATTGCAAAGCAGTGGAGATTCTAGATTAGATTTCCTTTCTCTTTTTTTTTTTTTTTTTGTGGGAATGACTTCTTTACCATGTGAAGACACTAACGGCCCTTGCCACTTTATCTAACTTTTTCTAAAACCAAGTTTCCAATAATTTGTTAATAGCAAAGAAGGGAAATCTTAGAATTAAATAGGAATTCTGCCTGACATCACACAGGCTTCCTGAAGAAAGGCCCTGGAAAACTCATAAATTGTTAAACTATGCACAAAATGCACCAAACAGAGAAGAAGCCCTTGGAAAGTGAGACCACAAAAGACAAGTCCCTTCAGGAATGACAAAGTGTACCACGAGCAATTCTCACTGAAATGAGAATGTGAGTCTGGATTTAAGATTAGTTGGCACTTAGAGATATAGCATCGATTAGTCATCTATAAGATGTGCTCTGTCCTTTTAAAGCAACAACCTGTTCAATCATGCTGCAAGTGTAAGAAGTGTGGAACGTATGGGGAAAGTTTCCTCTTCACACCCCTCAATAGATGGATACTGTAAGTTTGCATACGTGCAAGGGGAGACTGGACAAGTGCACGGAAAGAGAAATCCATCAAGAGATATTAAACACAAACACACCCCTTCTGCTCAGGAAGTCCCTGAGCAACAAGCCGTCGGAGCCTGGGAGAGTGTTTGAGGGAAGTATCGCTATATGCCCGCTCTACTTTTACACTCCTCCCTGGGTACCTGTTTTTGATGACTGTTGGATGCTGAACACGGGACTAAGTGGACGTTTGGTTGGACCCAGCACAGCCATTTGTATGTTCTCTTCTTATTTGCTACAGTAATTTAGAGAGAGCAGAGAAATACAGCTTCGGTAGTATTTGTCTTATATACCGAAATGATCACAGGAGAGATCTGGTCATGCTGTTAAGGTTATATGATGATGCCTTATTCTTACACTCTGCCCCAAACCCCACAGGTTTTAAGGTGGCCCACCAGAGTGAAGCTGGCAATTCAGGATATTTTCAGTGCAGCGGTATGGACAGTCCCATGATAAGAAATGGCATTGAATTCACCCATAGAACTATTCATTTTGGTCTTTTCAAGGATGATCAGAGGACCTGTTTAATGATGAAGGTAGTATACGGTTAAGAAGCTGATTTCCATTTGCTGCTTGTCTCCGTTCAGTCTTGCAGCTGAAGTGAGGTTTAGTTTAGAGTGGTACCTTAATTTCAATGTTGTGTATATAAAGCTTTTAAAAATACATCTTTATTCTTCAAAAGAAGTAAGCTTTTATTACACTTTTTCTATTGTTGTAAATTTGATTGGCCAGATGGTTTTTAGTCTTACTATGTTCAAAAATTCTTTTTGTAGATTTTGACTGGAGCCTGTTTTGGTGAATGAGGAAGCTATCAAAGGGGGAAAATAATTTTTTTTTTTTTACACCTTAACTTTTGCAGATGTTAAGTTCTATGATTTCTAAGGCTTTCAGTGTATCTTTGCTTTATTTTGATGAAATAAAATTTCCTGAGGCATGACCAACTCCATCATGGAGAGATTGAAATAAGGGATATAGAAGGTAGGGGTAAGGACAAGGGGATACGTTGCAGTTTGTTTTGAAAATGACGTTGATGTTTACACCTCAGAAGAGATGCAGCATGTCCCCAACCTGTGGGAACCGAACACCATGTGTCCCACTGACACAAGGGCTACCAGGGCATGATGCTCCGGGGTCCTTCGTGTCACAGTTCTGCCTATATTCTTTCAGGAGTTGTCCACCAGACGCTTCCCTGGGCACCTTTGCTGGTGTCCTAAGCTGCAGCACTTGGTTTCACCCTGCTATAATACTGGATCGCCTTTTACTCTCTGCTTACCTGGAAAGGGAAGGGTGCATAAACAAAACAGGAGGTGTAGTGAATGTGTTCCTCTGCTGCACGTGGGCCCAGCACATTTTGTGGGATTTTGTTGTGGGTGGAGAGCAGCCAAAGGGTCAGGTCTGTAGGGATGGAGGGCAGCCAGCTGCATGTTTTAGACTGAGCATCTCTTGTCATGTGGGAAACCTCATCCATAGTTGTAGGTCAGTCCATGTAGGAAAGAGTCCAAGTCACAGCAATGGATGGGTGCTGGTCCCATCTCCTCCTGCGCAGTCTCTAGGTAAGTCGTACGCAAGCGAAGGCAAGGCATCCTATTTGGAAGTGAATTAGGAACCCATGGCAATGTAAAGCTCTGGTGGTGTTTGGACACAGAATTGTAGCAGTTAAACTTCTATGGGGATTAAGGTCAGGCATTGATAGTGATGCCCTACTGTCATCCATGGTTTTCCCCTCCTTGCACAAGTCACTTCCTCTACATAAATCTTACTTCAGAAATGTTCCATCTTTAGAGTTGACTTTCTTTGTACAGCTTCTTGTTAGTTTACATGAAAAATGCTATCGTTAACAGTGGGTGGAAGGCAGATGAGGGGTAATGGGTAACGACTTTGAGCAGAGGCATCTGAGTGTGCGCATGACTGAAATTCAGGCCAAAAGATTAATCAAAGAAGAATTTGCCTTTAAAATATCTATTAATTGAAGCCTTTCTCTGTTTCAAGAATAATATTTATACGATGGTTGCAAGCATAACTGCTGGCTGGGAGTTGTTAGCGCCGAACCGTAGACCACTATGCGCAGAGATTCAAGAACTAAGAGTCTTCCTAAGCCCTTATACTGTCCTTTTGCTTTCTTCTTCTGATTAAGAAGGGACATGGAAGAGATGATGACGTTTATGACCATAGACCACAGGAAATTACATAAAAGCATTCTGATTCATAAATAAAAATTACTCTTCATTGGATGACTAGTCTACATTAAAATACACTAATATTTATGCATTATCTGCATAGGTATATTCTTTGTTTTAGTTTGCAAGCCCTGCTGCAATACGCACTCTGTGCTTCCCCCCTGAATTAGGCTATTCTATATACGTTCCAGTTTGAGTCATATTAATAAGAATTAACTTTAGTAACACCTCATTGTACCAGGAATGGCTATCTTAGCTTGTCACTGTTTGGGGTCCTCAGGTCAACCTCTTTAATTAAGTCTTGCAATGTTAAGAGTGAATTCAATACCCATCCTACCCTATCAGACCTAACACTCTTTCCTGCACTGCTTTTATCAGCATGCCCAATTTTCCACCTGGAATTTGTTTTAACGAAGCCCAAATCCTATTTTGTCAAACGCTGGAGGCTGTATGGAACATTCTGCCCGTTATTCTGTTATCCACACTATGAAACTCGGGACAAACAAGCTGTAAGCTGCATTTTGATGTCAGGTTAAGCTATTATGGTACAAATTGTGTTTAATATATTTTTAAATACTTTCTTTAATATTTTATAGGTTTTTTTTCCTATTGAATTAGCAGTAAAACAGCAGTGCTTCATATTTCAGATCTTTTTCCACCTTTCTGTGGCCTGCGTTCCACATGATCTGGTTACCAGCTGGACAGCCAGAGGCTGAACACAAAGAAAGCACAGCAGACTTTTCATTTCTACCCTAGCGTTCAGGCCAGAGTGTGTTTTGCCACAAATAACGCACTTTCTTATGTACTCCCTTCCCATTTTAATTCCACCCAAAAATAGGGATGTTTCTTTTCTCCGACTTTACTCCGTGAGCCACCAAACCCAAGGAAATTCAATATTTTTATCTGAGAAGAGGGTGTATCACTCGCCCTATGTGCACATTTAAATGACACTTCCAGTTCTATTTAGCTCTTCTGAGATGAGCAGTTCTCTTCAGTTCTTGTTATGTTTGTTTGTTTAATGTTAACAGTGTGCTTAAAGTGTCAGTGAGAACTGTGGCATGAAGTCATCAGACTTTAACAAACACGAAAATAAACAAAGCTATTAAAATACAGGTTTGACCAGCAGTAGGAGTCACATTTCTGACATACCCGAGGAGTGCAGAAGGACATGCAGGAAATTAATTCTGCAGCCTCTTTTAAAAAGAACAAGAAAACCAGCTATGGGCGATCCCAGCAAATGCTGCCTGGTCAAAGTGAATTTAGCCCTTAGAAAACGAAGGGGAGAAGTTTGGAGGCGCTGCCTCTGCGGGGTGCGGGCGCCGAGTGGGGACGCTGGTGCGGGACCTTCTGCTGCCTGGTACTGGGATGCTTGGGAAGCTGTCTGCTTTAGGAATCTTCCTTCTGCCACGGGAATTGGTCTAATCGGACAACTGCAAGAACCTAATAAAAACACGCTTTAGCTAGTTCTCCTGTGAGCAGTGTGAGAATACAGTAAGCTGTATTTGACTGATTCTCAAACCGGTTTCCGTGTGTCTCTAGCAGAAGTTTGCATCGGAGCAGGTAGATCACCTCTGGTGCGATCCGTGTCAATTCTCTTGCATATGTGGTCCTTAAAACTGGATTTCTTTTCCTCCTATTTTTCTGTTTCCCCCCTTCAAGTGTTGTTAGACTTGTAAAGGTTAATGGGGCACTTGCTGGTTTCCACAGAGCCTGTGCTATTTTCGGTGGATTTACACTGGCTAAAACTGATTAGGGCTCAGCAACCCATGCAGTGTTTGATGTGAAGGAATACAACGCTGCACCCTCACTATTATCTGTATTTGTATGGGATTGCTAAAAATTGGTAAATAGCTGTTTTGTTACTAAAGTCAACATACATGATCCTCTTTACACACGGGGAGAGAATCTTTGAGAAAGAAGTTGCCGTTTCTGTAGTGATTTTTCAGAGCAAAGCCACACTTGATGTTATCAGCATTTTCCAAACTCGAAGGAAGTGGGTGGTCTGCGTGTATTACACATACGAAATGAAAACCCTTTGGTTCCAAAATGTAAACATCGGGGTGTCAAACACTTTAACTTGTCTGGTTTCAGCACATACTCCTCTTGTGATCATGGTTAATTTAATATAGTTTAACATTAAGAAGTTAAATGAAAGTTATTTTTCTGCAGGCTGTTTTCCAAACTTTCCCAGTCCTAATGTCTTTACTGTACTTGTTCCATTAAACAGCAGCCTCGTATGTGTCTGTGTGCTTTTGTGCATACATCTGTTCTGGGTGTGTATGCATGTGTCTGAACATATGTATGAATTAAGTGGAGTGCGATATTGGCTAAATGAGAGAGACATAAGGTAGCCACCTGCTCTGACACAACGCTTAGTGCGTACGTACCAAAGAGAAGATTTAAAACCAATTACAATCTAGAATGTACTTGTTAGAGCAAAAGAACAAACTAAACTAATTTAAACTAATTTTTCCCTTAGGATGGTAATTCATTGACAGAATTACCCTGCTATTGAAATTGGGCCTGTTGTTTGCACAGCAGAGCGTTTTAGATAAATAGCAGTAATAGCTGTTCTCTACATTTAATAAACTAGCTGAAATTTCTTGATATGCTTGATCTATATTACAAAGTTTATTTTTTGCTTTCTAGTGAGAAACCAAGGCTGTCTTTGATTTTCTGTAGCTACTTCAGACAGACAAATAGCTCGTGTACCGTCTGCGGTGGGCTGGGTGTCAGTCAGCAGCAGGGTCTAGAGGCGGTGGAGGACCGAAGGACGAGAGCACAGCACCTCGGAGCCTGGGCTGCGCCTGCTGCCACCCCTTCGCTGGCTCCGAGGTCTGACTTTCTTCCCTTGGAGAAGACCCCCCTGAAAGGGGCTGTTTCCTGTAAGCAGCGACATTATCTCATGTTAATATACGCATACCTAGAAAGACCTGGCCGGTTGCTTTATGTATAATTTTCTTTTTAATATATAGCTTTTTATGTAAGTGCATCTGATGAGGAATAGATCAGGAATATCAGCAGAATGCGGAAGGCTATTGGTGCAATGACTGGGCTTCCAAAGACGCAGTGAGCGACGCGGTGCTGAGCCTCTGCCGCTGACCCTTCAGTTGCTCCTGAGCAGGGAGACTCTCGAAAAGCCCGCACGGGGAAACAGCTGTGGGGTAATTCGAGGTGAGAATTTTAGCTAGCTCTGTGCAAATTCTCCCTGTGGACAGTCTCTTAGGGCAGGGAGATTTTCTCTGTGTGAGATAACTCGGTTTCCCAATGTGATGAGATCTGCTTAACGCCCTGGGGATGTCCGCAGGGAACTGGAGCAGCAGATTCCAGGCGCTGGGACTCTGCACCGAGCTCACAGCGCAAGGGCTTCCTTTTGTTCCAGGCCGTGCTCAGACGCAACGCAGGCAGCTACAGGATGGACCGAGAAGTGGATTAAGGCAGGATTTAAAGACCTGGGACCTGATGTTGGAGCGACCCCAGTTCATCCTGGTCTGGCATCGGCAGTGGGAGGACAGGCAGGGGTCTCAGCGTGCCAGGCGGAGGGGGGGTGGGTTTTCTGTCAGCTGCGTGGCAGTTGGAGGAGCTCAGGAGTTGTTGAAAGCACTTTAGCTGGTCTGGATCTGGCTACATTTAGTCTTAATCCACCGCTGAGTAGAGTATCCACTTTACTTCTAAACCTCTTATATTTTGCTGGCCTGCATCGCATCCTTGTAATTGCTTGGGCATGGGACTGGTTATTGTGGTTTCACTACACCCTGACTGAAAGAAATCCTCTGATGTTTCTGTACAGCTGCCTTGATGTTTTTCTCACAATTTGCCTGGCCTAATTGCAACGAATGGCCAGCTTCAACATTAATACCTAGACCGCTTGAGAGTCCAGAGGGACAAGACAGATGAGCTTTAAATGCTGGATGTTTGCAAGTGCTTGTGTGAAAGGGTCAAAAAGACAAGTTGCGTATCCCTTAGCGCCAACGCTCCTGAAGTAGGGGTACGATGATTAAAATTTTATCCTAACAAGTGTCCTTATAGAAAGCACCACTTGGAAACAAACTTCACAGATTCCTTGCTCCTTACCAAGAGCAAACTTGCTGCTTTTCATTAAGCTGTTTGATTGCTATCAAGCTCCTTGTGTCAGTGCCAAAGGCAGCCAGGGCTTTGTACAACGTGCTGGGTAATTGTGCAGTTTCTGTGGTCCGCTTTTGGAACAATGTCTCATAAAAATCTTAAGCAGCTATCACTTTTCATGGCTAATGAACTGAGGATCTGGGAATTAGATCCAGAGCCAATTCTTGGATTAAACCTTCTGAGCCCAAAACAAGGCTGTCTTCAGGAATAAAAAACAAGCCAGGGCTGCTGGAATAGGGTACTACAGACTGTGACCTTCAAGATGTGAGATAAGTGACCAACATGAAGGATACAGCAAAAACTAATCAAGGAGGAGGGATGAATACCAAAGGACTTGTCTAAGAGTCAGTAATGCAATTGAGGGGTGGGGAGGGGGGGTTGTTTGTTTTTAGATGTGATTTCTAAAAGGCTTTTTTAGTTTCAGAAATATTTGAAGTAAGTATCCCTCAACATTCACATGCTGATCAGGGACAGAATGAGTTTAGTGGCCTCAGCCTGCCCCTGGTGAACAGGGAGTGGGAGAAAAACCCCAAACGGTTCTGCGCACAAAGGAGCGGAGTGCAATTGGTAATCTGGGCGGTGGGTGGGTGGTCTGCATTCAGAGGGAGGTTTAAAGGCACATTTCATCCCGCAGACCAATAATATTTAATAATTGCATCACAAAACCCGCAATCTCCTCGAACACCCTAAAAGCCAAAGAAAATACCTGTATAAAGTATAGATTTCAACACTTCCAGAAAAACGAGAACATGGAGAACAACTGGAAGAGTTGTAAATAGCGGCTTTAACAGGAAAATTCCAGAATGTGTTCAAAGTAAATTAGCTACTGCCATGCCTCCTCGCACTCCCTCCTCCCTTTCCTTCCTCCCCCCCAGTCCACTTTTATTTGCTTTGAATTTCCCTTCCGCTCTCTTAGTTGACAGCATTTGCACTTATTTCTGTTAGGGAACATGGCCATTCTTTTTTATGGCAAGGTGAAAATAATTTTATTTTCATCACTTTTCCCCCACTCCCGTGATGGATTTACTTGAAAAAAAATAATGACGGGCTTCACAAACTGGCCTGACAGTTGTGATGCAGAGAGTGAGCTGGCTGAGCAGGGACAGTGAGGCATCTCTGTACCTATTATGGCAAAAATCGATAATGCTTTCTGTAAATTGCTCCTCCCAAAGGAGATGAACAAATGCAGGAGACAAGGGAAGCCATCATTCTGTATGAAAGCCCCTGCACATTTGGACCAGTGCAATTATCAGGAAGGGCTTTTTTTTCCCTTTTCTTTCTCTTTTTTGGGGGGGTGGTGGTGGAGAGTAAAGTGAGAAAGAGCAGGATGCAAGAAAGAAAAGATTTAGTTTTTCAGGAAATGTTAATTGAAAGCTAAGATTCTGTCAAGTGTTGAAATATGTTGCTTTTGTGGGGTAAGGAAGGAATTAAGGTAAATTTCAGAAGTACTGATGCTCTTTGCATAGCTTTACGTTCTGATTCTACGTTCAGACTTGCCTGTTTAATTTCTTCTGGCAGACGGCAGTTCTCTCCTCTAATCATCTAGAACCACAAGGTTCTGTTAATCCTCATACGTGTTCTGTTACCCTGAGTGGGAATTCCACAGAACACCACGAACAGATTTTTCCTATTGTGGAGTCATATAAATTATATATCAAGTGCTATAAAAGGTAATCAGAAACTGAGTTGAGGAGCGTGTGATGCCTTTACTACTGCTCAGACTGAGTGGGCTATAGTCATTATTTGTCCAGTAAACAAGGAATAATAGGGGATATGAGAAGCACAGACACTCAGGGAAGGTGCGGAGCTTGAACAGAAGGGATGGTGAGGATGTGAGAGCATAAGTGAGTAAGATCATTTGCTTGTAAGTGCTTGCACTTCACCCTGAAATATGTCAGATGACCAATAGTAGGTCCTGCAGCGTATTTGCCTTTCATCACAAGGACATTCCCATTGTGAATATCTTTAAGAAAAGAAGATACAAGCTGATGTTATCTACAATGGATAAGGGATATAATTTACGCTAGGAATGACGATCTTCATTACTGGGCATTGCCTTATCACTGGTTTCATATGAGGCCTTCGGCAAGTCCTAAAATTTCACCAAGTCTCAGGAATCCCATTGCAGAAGTGAGATTAACAAGACACAAAATTAATAAAAGAAGTAATAACACTTGTCTTTGTTAAGGTCTTCACTTTCTTCAAACAAAAAATAGTTGAACGCTTAGTATGTTATTGATAGTACTTCCTCTGTCCAGCAAATAAACAATTTGTTTTTGTGAAGACATGATGTGAGACCCCTTCCTGCCTACACGCTGAAAGAGAAGCATGAAGCACAGCTCCTCAGCGACGTGACAATAAAAAAATTGACAAAGGGCTGTTCTGTTGCCTTTTTCTTAGCCTGGCATTTATGTTTCAGTGAGAAAAACAGTGGAAATACCATGGATGAATGAGAAGTATGTTAGAGTTGTTGCTCCTTATCATAGTTGGAAGATAGACAAGAGATACTGCAGGCAGGTAGTCAAATTTAAAGTGCCCTGAAGTTCAGAAAGACTTTTCATAAAGACATACTTGGCAATAGCATTTGGCAAGTACAAAAAAAGCCACAATAGGTAAAAGAGTTCAGCATCTATCGCCCTGAATTAAATCAAAAGTGAAAGGAGAGGCGCTGGTGAGAGAGGTTCAGCCCTTCAAAATCTGTCTCCAAGCTGTTGTCCCAGGAACACAGCTAAATGTTTAGGGATGTATTGCCGGATGTGGGGAGATATCAACAGCAAGGCTTGGGAGAACATGGTGAAGCTCGCACTGTGTGGTGTATGTTGAACTAGTGGCATCATGCTGGATGAGTTAAGCTGCTTTTCCAGTGCTAAAGAGATGCTTGTTGAGTGAAGATGGAGAAATAAAAGAAAGGCAGGCCGTGCTGGAAAAGAGAAGGTATTTAAGAGAGGTATTATTTATTCACATGGATTTCCTAAATTTTGTTTCCTAACGTTGTAATTCTTGCCTCTTGATTGGTTTCAGTTTCTTTGGCAAGTTTTTTGTTCGTGAGTTCCAAGTCTCTTTTTGGAGTGCTAGTAATTGCTTCAGAGTTTGAGGAGGATGTGTGAATGAAAGCATACATTGTAATTCCAGCAAACCATTTTGTTAGAGCTGTTTCATGGTTTGTTAAAAACACAACAGCTGTTTACAGTTTTTGTACATCTTCTGCACCGTGCAGACATTTTTTTGATGAGTGCCTTTTTGTCCTATGATAAGCACATAAGGACTGATGAACTTCTTATGTCGTGTTCTCATAACCTGAGAAACAGCTCGAGTTTCTTCTTTCTACTATGTCTGGAACGGAACCCTCTTTTGCTGGTTAGGGGATGAGTGTCGGATCAAGTTTCTGTGTTGGCAGTAAGAAGCAAATGCCCAAGCATGTTTCACAGTGGAGGCCATTTGCTCTGAAGTGGCGTGTTCCGTTGTTGCCAGGTTGAGAAGCTGTGATGGAGCAGGAAGTGAGGACACTCCTCTCGAAACCGGTATTCTGTCTCCCTCTCATGGAAGGGAAAAGCATAGCTCTGCCATTTGTGCGGGCATGGGAATAGAACAAGCAAAAATGATTTGCTAAAATCAATAATTTTCATGTTGTCTTAATGCATCTAAAATATTTAAAGGAAATATGTTTAAAAGCTATTGTTATGGTTTACATACACTGCAAGTTTTAAATAATGAATCTGAAAAACGCTTCTGAAAAATAAGGGTGGTTCTCATAACCAGGAGGCAAGTCTGGGAACCCAGCATGCTACAGGTCACGAAAGGGCAACTGGAAAGGTAACATCCATCAAACCTACGCCAGCGGCTGGGTATTGGTGATCTGCTTCCGCTAGCAGTAGTTATTCTTCTGAAGGGAAAGCCTTCTAAACAAGGCTGTGAATTGGTTTTCATGCTCGCATTGACAGATTGGGAAAGCAGTTTGTTCTACCAAATTTAACAATGATATATCATTATCACAACTTTGGGGGAAATCTATAAAATCAATAAGTTTGTAGCCTGAACAGGATTTGTATCGCTTGCTTGCTGTGCTGGTGTCAAAGCGTGAGCATATGGATTGAGTCACAGCCTGAGATCAATGGAATTTGTGGACAGTAAGCTCAATAACAAGCCCTTCTGAAAAGAAATAGATGTAAAAAGCAAATTTACTAGAGTATAAAAAAAAAAAGCTAATATCTTTTCCGCGCCTGGCTGTAAAGTGCTGTTTGGCTGCCGTTGGCTGCTGGTACTTTGAAAGCTGTCTAGGGTATGTGCTTGCAATGCTGAGCACTGCTGCCGCTCTCTAGTTCCATGCATTGCATGTACAGTTGGATGCTTCTGTTTGTAGGGCTTGTATTAGGAAACTAGCCAAGAATAGGAGGAGGGGGAAAAAATAGCCCTTTATATTGTAAACTGAATAAAGAATAAAAACAGTCAGTGTGTCTGCTGGGGAAAGACCACGGTGGCTTTATTTACTTTGTACTGGCAGGGCTTGCTAATGGAGAAAAATAAAAAGGCATAATTAAATAGTTTAATGAATTCGCAGCTCTTTTGTTTGAGTGGGGCTGGGAATGCATGTTCCAGAGGGCCTCACAAAGAGCTCGGCTGGTAGTGAGTTAAAAGTAGGAAATCAGTCCTTTGAAGGCATTTTTATACTTCATTATCCCAGCATGTAAAATGACTTGTACTAAACGATTGAGGATTTTTTTTTTCACTCTCTCTCTTTCTCTCTTCTTTTTCTAAACAAAGGAGAGCATCAGGGCGGCAGGAGCATAATTCCCCTCAGTGTCCTAGAGCCAATAGATCAGCTTGTCAGCGAATTGGTGGGCCTGTACTTATGTTTCAGTAAAATATAGGGCTCTGGGAAACTGTAGTGAACAACGAAACCACAAGCCAACCACCACAGAAACACACACTCTCTAAGAGATCCTGGGGGAACAGGGATGATAAGACCTCCCTTTTCACCTCAATACTTTGCAGTAGGCATGTATTCACTTTTAAAGGGTTTTTCTGTGTCTGCATGCAGTAAAAAGAATAACGTTACATTTTTTTCCCCCCAGGTTTTTTATTTCTTTGTTGTTACGGACTAGTAAAGCTGGATCAGCTAAGGTGTACGTCCTTCTTCACAGTATGCCAAGTGATAGTGTGTAGGATTTTAGTGAAAGTAACAGTATTCATCGTTATTCCTCAACTAGTGTGCGCACTTTGGTGATCGTAAAGGTGAAAAGATGGCTGTCCTGCAAAGAGCCAGCCGCAGGTACGGCAGCTGCTGTGCCAGGTGCGGACTCGTTTGGCAGTACCTCCGCACCCCTGGTGTTCCAGCGTGGGCCCTCTAATCCGCATCAGTCTTTGACTGTGGCTGTTCAGGGATTGGTCTTTGGTCTCCACGCAGTTCAGGTGGTGGAGTCCAACCGTCACCTGCAGCATCCCTTAGAGTCTAGAAGGGTAAATACTCTATCTCATGCCACCCTGCCAGTGGAAATTAGCTTTCAGTCACTGCTCCCTGTTGTTGTGCTGGCATTTGTCTTAATGGTGTGATCATACTGCACTGTAGGGAGGCCACAAAGTCTTGGACCTTACTGGGCTCTACCTAATGAATCCATTTCGTTAAAAGAGAGAGGGTATGTTGCAGTGCTGCATAAGAACGTGAGTATTTCCTATTAAGATGGCAGTGTGAAACCAATCTGAATTGAATTTACGAATCGTTTAGATCAAAATAGTCTGTTGTACACAATACAACACTCTATTGTGTTTAGCGTAGTCTTTTTGACATTGTTTGCTGTTAGAGAATAGATTTATGTCTTTAGTGGTCATTGTGACCATTTTTTGTATGGACGTTATGAGGAGATCATTCATGCAGTGGAAGGGAAGCCCTGTGAGAAGAAGGATCTTTATGAGCCAATGAAGATTTTGCCACTGTGCCATCCTTGGGCAAAATCACTGGCTTTGATTTCACCTGGCCGCTGGAGCTGGTCACATTGTGCGTGCGTGTGAGAGCCAGCTGCAAACAGCGGGGAGCTTCCCTCCAGGACCTCATCTGGCCCAGGGACTGGTATTTACAAAGCATTCCCTGGTTTTTACAGTTTAAGTTTGCTTATAAACAACACTAACTGTTTGTTTCTTGTTAAAATTTACCTCATAAACAAATTTTACTGCGTGAGTTCGAGGCAATAATTGTTTAATCCCGACTTTCTCATACCCATAATACAGTGACTGTAAAGCTGCGGTCGGCACTTTATAGAAATTTTCTGTGGCTCTCTTCGGTGAGCGCAGTGCCACGTGTGCTGCTGACGGGACGCTTGCTACGCCCTGTGCCTGGGGGACGAGTTAGCCTCTCTGCCGAGGAGGCAGGTGTCAGGGATGGCATCGCACCAACTGCATTTCTCTGCTCTCACTGGAAAGAATTAAAATAGAGAAAATCTCAAAAGAAGCCAAAAAGTCCAAAATAAAAGCTGCCTCCTGTTTCTGAAGTTCAAGCTACTTTCTGACGTAACACTAAAGCTATACAGTTATTTACAACCAATGGCAGTCTCTGTCGTCCTTCTTGCTGAGTAGCAGGGAAATGCCGTGGAAGTGACTGCTTATATTGATTAGCGAGACAAGAGAGAGTTAGAGACCCTCAGCACTGCCACTTAAAGTGGGCAGGAAACCCAAATTGACCAGTAATAAAGTGTTTGAGGTTGTACAAGGCGGCTCCTGGGGAAACTGCCTTCTCAGAGTGGGGATGCTAGGGGTGGAAAGCTGTCAATTATCCTTGTTTGATGAGGACTAAGTAAACGTGCTCTTAAAGTGGCCTATTAAATGTGAAGGAAAATGTGCTGGGGCTGGGTTCCCTCTGCAAAAGTATTTTTGCGAAGTTGGAGGGGTGGACGTTCTTGGACCCCTGAATAAAGGAGCGCTACCATCAGCAAAGAATACAAGCTTTTGCTTCATTTTTCTCTCCTCTTTTTCATTGTGGCCTCTAGTTATAGACAGGAGAAAAGTGCAAATATTGTTAGTCCCCCATGTACTAATAATGTAAGAAACTAAATTCTTGCTGCATTGTATCTGTGTTTGTAGAATGAGTAGGTAAAAGGAACGCGGAAGGCTAAGACTTAACTACTTGGGACATCATAGGCAAAAGCGTACCAAGTTTTTGAGTTCAGTGTGCAATTATGAGCTAAGAATAATCAGTGACAGTGAGTATCTCAGTCACCTAATGTCACAATTACGGGGAAGTAGTCAGACCTGAGTTCTTAATAATTACACAAATGGATCTTTTTTATAAAGTGCAAACTGTCCTAGTGCAGAGGACAGGTGCAAGGTATAAGAAATCACCTTGCAGATTGCTGAGAATGAGTATAAAAATATAGCAGAAGCATGTTGTGATAAAATCAGAGGCCAAATCATAAAATGAAAAGCAGCTAGCAAGCGGTATCAAAATAGCCAAAATAACAATACTAAGAGCAAAAGCAGGAATAGGAAAATAAAGCGTAGGATCACCGTTCAGTGGAGAGCAAAAGATAATTTTGAGACAGACAAATGTTTTTGTATCCTTCTCTGTTAAAGGTCGTCTATAGGACGGCAGCTATCGTAATTGATGCCGTTGCCAAATGGATAAGATCTTAGTCCTGAACAGAGAAGAAACAGGTTAAAGTGTATAAGACAGCTGCTGTCAGAACCCTGGTTTTCAAAACTCATTAAAGGAATGCGTAGAGCCAAAATAAACTCGGAACTAGCAGTGCCTGGTTTTGAAAACCTGTGCAGGGAAGGTGAAATATCGGAAGACAGTGCAGCGTCCTTAGTTTAAACAGGAGTTTAGACGGGAGTTACAGACCAGTCAGTTAAACTCCAGTTTCTGCAAAAAATCTGGAAAAAATAATCAAACTATTTGCAAGGACTTCGAAGATGACAAGGAAATGAGTAACAAACACGGATTTGTCAGAAAAAGTATTGTCTAACCAACACAACAGCTTCTATGACACAGTAACTGGTGTGGACAGGGAAGAAGCAATAGATGTCATATATCTTGAATTTAGGGAGTTTTTGACACTGCCTCACGTGACTTCTTTGCTTATAAGCAAGCTACGGAAATGTGGTTTAGATGAGCGTAGATGTACGACTGGCTGAAGAATCATATTTAGGGCATACTTATCAATGTCGAAATGGAAGGAGGTATAAAATGATGTTTGGCAGGGGATGCCCTGCCCCTGGTTCATTGCAGTGTTTGCTTTAATGAGCTGAATCACAAGGTAGGAAGTATATTTACTGAACTTTCAGACAACAGAAAACTGAGGTGAGGACATTCAATGGTAGGAGTATGATTTCAAATCATCTGGCAAATGGGGATGATGGCTTGGCAAAAATTGAATGAAATTCTGTAGGGACAACTACAAGATCTTCTTACGGAGAGTTTGTGATGTGCACAAAAAGTGTAACGTGTTAACTATTAGTACTTTCTTGGGTACCTGCCCTGATGATAGCTTCAAACCTTACCTCACCCTTCTGCTTTGAGAACTTGAAATTATTTTAAAGTTTATAAAACTACAAATGAATAATAAGGTGGATTTGGTAAAAAAGAAAAATTTCCGAAGGCATAAATAAGGAAATTTATTTGCATGAGATGAGTTTGCCTTGTAGAGCACTCATGTCTAGGTACTTTGCAATGTTTCACTAACATTGTCTATACTGCACTGACATGCTAGCAACAAAAGAAAAATAAAAGAGTTTCAGAAGTCATTGCTAAATAGTAACCATGTTGTGGTACCCTAGCCTGGACATTATGCACACACCGATGGCTAACTATGTCAAGCAGAAACAGCAAAAAGAGAATTTTTTTCAGAAACACAATCTGTGTTTTCCTACTTATTTCAATAGCTCTTTGAAAATATAATTTTGAAAGTAAACATAATGTACATGTAACATAAATGTAATACTCATGTAAACTCGGTTTTTTTGCTTCTAAGTCAGGCAAAGCTCTTATTCAAGTTAATCAAGGTTCTGACTATGTGATTGACTCGTAACAAAAGCACTCTCAACAGCTTTAATACCTGTTCAGTTAATCCTCCTTGTTCTCCTTTCTGAATAGGGGCATGAGTGCGTCGTTTCGCTAGCACTGCAAAAGGAAGTAAAGTCTGTGTCTGTTAGAGTTGTCCAATTCTTGCTTCTGCACATTCACATTATTTTCTGATCTTCATCTCTTCTTCGGAGGTTTTTTTTTCCCCTGTTGAATTTTGAGTCAGTCAGGAGGATCTGATGCAGTTCAAACCACAAAGTCCTGCAAAATCTTCCTGCTGAGCACTGGCTCCAACAAGAAGCCCAGTGTGCTTGCTTTCAGGCATAGTCATCTTGTAGGTTCTAATGGCATTTGATGACAGAGTAGAATGACAATGCAGAGATAACCGCCACAACATTTCTTGTCATCTTCTAAGGTGTCTAGACCTATGTGAGACAGGTTGCCAGCAAGGCGGAGCCATTATTCTTTCTTGTCATGCTTCATATCTTACATGTAGTACTTCTACCAAGGTATTTTGATGTGCATAATTTCCCATCATGCATGGAAAATAGCAAACATACTCAGAGGTATGCTACAACTGCATTTTCTTACTAATCCCCAAAGAGATGAAATTCAGATGGTCTATATGTCTGAACCTTTGCCGCTGCTGTGGTGGAGAGATTTTTGTTGGAATTGGAAATGTAAAATTATTGTTTCGCTCTGTCCTTTTTGGTGCTATACATCCTCCACCACAATAACACATTCTGATTTACTAATAATGGGATTCCTTCTAAATTGCGCAAGCTTTGTGTTTTATTGGATCCTCAAGTTAGGAAATCATCTACTGACGAATCTTTTTCAGTCTACCTGTACCCATCTAGTCTGCTTTTGTTTGTTCGTTTAGAAGTATAGTCTAACATCTTCCATGAATCCCCTGAGATCCTTAAGTCTTTCTGTTGCATGAAGCACTTCAGTTAGACAGAGGCAGTCAATGACTCTTTCTTACTTATTATTAATTTGTTACAGGCAAAATTCCATCTATATATTTTATTACGTTTGTGGTGCTATGGACTTCCCTTTTTTCCTCTTCACTGCCCCGCAAAAGCTCACTTCAGCAATATGAAGTGAACCATTCCTTGAGTGTTATTAAGTAATATTCCTTATTACAAAAAAGAACAGGGCTCCTTTTAATGAGTGCTTTAATGCTACTGGTTCATGTCACTATCTAGGGAGCCCCTTTTCTTTTGTTCATAATGAGGAACACCTCATTTGCACTGTCCCTAGATTTATGGAAGGACTGGAAAAAAACTTCAATTTATTACATCTTAAATGAACTGCTCCCAAAGCAAAAACAAAAGAGGGTAGTAAACCGGTGCCTCTGCACTATATAGTTTGATTTTTATTGAGCTGTATAGTGATGTTCTGCCTCACCTAAGAAGGGTGAGCATGGGCTATAATTACCTCTTGTGAACCCCATTTTCTGATAACCTCACTGGCCTCTACCTCTTCAGGATGTTGAATCTGTCAGTTATGGTATTTTATTTGCTCTTGCTGATGGAGCTGTATATGGTTAGAAGCAATGAAGCTCATTTGATAACTCATTTACTTGAAAAAAAAAATGGGGCATGCTCCCTGAATTTGAAACTGAAAACATATTCCAGTTGTTCTACGAATTTTATTCTACTGTACTTCAGAAATCCTTTCTGCTAATTCTGTCTCCTTGTGTTCATCCTAACCTTCTTTTGCTCCATCTGTACTATCAGTTCACTCCCTTGGCTGATATTCTTGCATACTGTAAGAGTTAACTAAAAAGAAAACAGGTTTTAATTGACGAAATCCCTGTTTTGGAAAAAAGGGCTTTAAGGTCAAAGTCTTTCTTTGTAAAGTGAATAGAGACAGGCAATAATAGCTGTGTTCTTGGTACGAGATTAAATTCACTGTCTCTTGTGCAAGATGAATTGACATAATGGTGTTACTCCTTACTTTTCTGACTTAGGAAAAAATGCACTAATTCCTTAAAGTTTTAATATTATTTAACTTCTTTACAGGAACATTTTGGATAAACATAACAGTGCCTTTGATGTGATAAATGCAAAAGAAAATTTGAGGTGTAAGAAGGCGGCTTTACAAAGGTGTTTTTTTGTTGTATTTCAGGTTTTTTTTCCTTTTTCTTTTGATTTTCACTTATGTATACTTCCTCACATTCAGAAATGTAGAGCCACCTAAACCATATTTTTCAGCTAGATAGTAGCAATCTAAAACTTTCTGTCTAACCTATAGCAAAAAGCAGAAATCAATAATAAACGATCTGGTGTCTTCCTGGTTTTGCTCTGTGTGTGTGTGTGTTTTCTCTGTAGTTCAAAGGTTATAGAAATTAAACTAGACAAATTCCAGCTACAAATAACACTTCTAGCATTTTGCATAAAGTCTCAAAATCTTTTTATTTATTTCCTTTTCTACAAGAGTCAAGTAAGAGGCTTTTACATACCAAGTCAAGGTTTTTTTAGACTTAAACTTCAGAATATTTTCAATATCTGCAACATTATCTTTTGAATAATAATTACCTCTTATATTAAATTATAAGACAGCAGGATTCAGGATTAGATCTCTGCATATTATTCTAGTGAAGGAAATTATGACAGGGGTCATTTTTTAGAATTATGTAGGAGGGTAAAAGGTCCCAGGCAGCATTAGAAGGGAAGGCGTTTATAATTAAATTGTAATTTAGGCCTATGATTTATAGTTTTCTCAATGAAAAATTTGGTGCTGTAGAGAGATCCTAGGAGGAACTTTAGTGAGATACAACTTAATGAAATAATAAAAAGAAAAATTATTCTGGAATAGACTGTATTATAGTGGTACCCGTTAGCACGCTACAGTGTAGCTAATGTTCTGTGTTTCCCTTATAAACTCCGTTTTCCAGCATTTTATATCTAGGCAGTAAAATTTTGTTTTAGGCTGAAACATGGGATGTAAGATTTCAGATCAGGAGAATTTTCACAATATATATATTTTTAAATTATTTAGCTCATTAAAACTTACGGAAGTATTCTAAAACATACAAGCTGTCAGTTCAAGACAAAGACCGCTGCTTCTCTTTTTGCTGTTATTATTCATGAGTTGCAAGAAAACTGTAAGCCTTGTTCTTCTTTGTAATTTGTGAAGTCATTAAAGTATGTACAGTAGAAATTTGCTGTGAAATAGCACCCACTTACACAGAAACAGTTCATTTCTAGCTAATGTGCAGAGTGGTTTTGAGTTTCTTAGTATTCTGTAGAGCTGATAGACATTGGAATTAAAGAAGGAGCATTTTTATAGATATTTTTATTAATTAATGGGCTAAACTCCTCCCCACCATGATGAAGAACTATTCTACTGTCAGGAAAACATTAATACAGAAAGGTTAACTGATTTGCCAAAGGCAATTGAGGTAGTCAGTGACTGATCTGACAACAGAAGCCATCTCTGACCTGATATCCCCTGGCAGTAAAACTCTGTGGAACTAGTTTGTACAGATGTCTAACAGCTCGTAGGTGGTTTAAAGCCACGTTTCAGGTTAGGAAGAACTAATTTTCATAAAAAATGACTTTAAGAAAGGGATGTAGGTTCAGAGATTGCCTTCTAAGCATTATTTGCTTGTGCAAATTCAGCAGCTGTTCCTACAAATTGCTTATTCACTGGCTGAGTTATAAAAAAATTTCTTTTTTTTTTTCTTCCATTACTTGAATTTTGTATAGTCAGAGAAAGTCAATATGCAAGTTTGGTGTGTGGGTTTGAAGATCACCACCTGTATTGTACTCTAGCCAGATTAGGACACTGTATTAAGCCTTCTGATACTTAAATTTTTTGTAGTAACTTTGAACGCAAATACGAACCTGATTAAAATATATGTACTTAAGCACCCTCTGCAATAAATGAAACTATTGAAATTATGTCTAAGCAAAATATGACATTTCTCCATATCACAGAAAGATGGGAAGGAGCACGCAACTTAAAAATACAGTATGGAACTTAAAAATACACGGTGACTTTGTCCGACATCACCATATAAGAAAAGGATAGGAGGAATTAATAAAGGTAACCCTCTTCCATTGGAAGCGAAAATAACTATTAATAAATAAAGAGGACAAGTAATATATATAAATGCATCTTTTCCAGCTGAAATCATTCAACTTTAACCATCTTCAACTAGCATGGCCTAAGTGTTGTGTGCTGCAGATGCTAATTTGTAAAACAAGTTATAATCATTAAACATCAGAGGTGTTTGTACTCAAATAGCAAATAGCTTCCAAAGAAGTGTTATGTCACAAAGGCAGGGCATATAAAGAGAGGAGGAAAGAAAAATATTATGATGTGTGGCAAACATTGGCTTGGAAATTAATGAGGGTAGAAGAGAAAGATACTGAATTAGTGAAATTCTCTCATCATCCTTCTAACAGGTTTGCTGAGGATTTGGAAATTCACTACATGTATCAGAGATGGGAAAGGTGTATTAATTCAGTGAAATGAAAAAGCTGAGGGGGTTGAATAGAAAGCAGCGATAGAGATAGGAAGTAACTGCTCCTCTGAAGATTGATACTATTTGTGTTTTAAACATTAACTTGAAAATTATCCAAATATTATTTATTATTATTATTTAACATAATGCACAGATTCTTCCCAAAATATCCAAATGTAATGAGAAAACAATAAGCTTCTTAAAGACTGCGAGCTCACTTAATGAGTATTTAGGAATGTTAACAAATAATGTATGTCTTGGAAAAAAAATCTTTTCGTAATAGCACAAATTATTCTCTGGCTTCTGTGTAAATAACAGATACTTTAGAATTTATCTAAATAAAGAAGTTACAGCATAGGCTTTAGCGCTTTCAGAGGAACTATTAATAGTTTATTGTGTCAAATTAAAAAAAAATATCCAGGTTAGCTTTTTCTTTTCTTTTTCCCAAGCTAACCTGAAAAAGAAAAGGTACTGACTGATACCTGAAAAAAAGAGAGATTTAACCTTAAAAAAGAAAACAAGGGATATTTACAGAAAAAATATTTTTTCCATGTAATTTTCTGAACCTTGCATGCAGTAACTGTTGATTATGGAAACATCTGTTTGAAATCTAGGCTTTCTTCTCTGTAACTCCTTTCCCTCTCCTTGATCCAGCAGAGAAATCACAAGTGCCTGTGTTTGACTTATCCTTTTGTTTGGCAAGGCGCTGTGATCGCATACCTCATTTAGCATCTTAACATCGTTCTTGGATGAAGAAGCAGCAGCCATTGTTTAGAAAGAAAGTCTCTTTGATAATTAGAAGTAGTGCGGGATGTAACAAACCCCCAAGAAAATGTGTTACAAAGTGTGAATGCATCTTTTATTTCAGCAGAGTGCCACTTCCCACATGGTAAAATCCCCAGGCGAGGCTGTGACCGGTGGCCCACCAAGCTTTGCCCTGTCTGCCCGCACTGAGGGTGGGGTGTGGTGGCCAAGGGCTCATGACAGGCTGTGGCCCCCGTGGCAGGCCATGGACCTGTGGCAGGCTGTGGTCCCATGGTGGCTGAGGGCCCGTGGCAGGCTGTGGTCCCTGTGGTGTCTGAGGGCCCGTGACCCTCAGTAAGTTTGCAGATGACACTAAACTGGGCGGGAGCGTTGACCTGCTTGAGGGCCCTGCAGAGGGATCTGGACAGGCTGGATCTAGGGGCCAAGGCCAATGGTATGAGGTTCAGCAAGGCCAAGTGCCAGGTCCTGCACTTGGGTCGCAGCAACCCCATGCATCGCTACAGGCTTGGGGAGGAGTGGCTGGAGAGCTGCCTGGGGGAAAAGGACCAGGGCGTGTTGGTCAACAGCCGGCTGATTATGAGCCACAGCGTGCCCAGGTGGCCAAGGAGGCCAACAGCATCCTGGCCTGTGTCAGGAATAGTGTGGCCAGCAGGACTGGGGCAGTGACCGTCCCCCCTGTGCAAGGCCCTGGCGAGGCCCCGCCTCAAATACTGTGTCCGGTTTTGGGCCCCTCGCTACAGGAAAGACATTGAGATTCTGGAGCGAGTCCAGAGCAGGGCAACGGAGCTGGTGAGGGGTCTGGAGAACGAGTCTGAGGAGGAGCGGCTGAGGGAGCTGCGGGTGTTCGGCCTGGAGAAGAGGAGGCTGAGGGGAGACCTTATCGCTCTCTACGGCTCCCTGAAAGGAGGGGGTAGCCAGGGGGGTGTCAGTCTCTTCTCCCAAGGAACAGGCAATAGGACAAGAGGAAATGGCCTCAAGTTGTGCCAGGGGAGGTTTCGATTGGACATTAGGAAAAATTTCTTCACGGAAAGAGTTATCAAACACTGTAACAGGCTGCCCAGGGAATCGTCATCCCCAGAGGTATTTAAAAGATGGGTAGACATGGTGCTTAGGGACATGGTTTAGTGGTGTTTTTGTCAGTGTTAGGTTGATGTTTGGACTGGATGATCTGAAAGGTCCCTTCCAACCTAAGTGATTCTGTGACAGGCCACGGGCCTGTGGCAGGCTGTGGCCCCTGTGGTGGCTGAGGGCCCATGACAGGCTCTGGTCCCTGTGGCAGCCCATGGCCTTTCACGGTGCCCTGCCCTGAGCACCTCAGCCAGAAACCAATGCTGTTCATTTTTATTTTGGCTCCCTTAATTTACACCACCAAATGAGACCATTTTGGTGCCAGCATTACTCCCCCGGTTTTCCTGTGACCCCCAGCCACGACATTAAAGGCACACGTATGCGTGGCGCTTTGCTTGTGGGGGAGTCTCTGTGCTCTTGGGGGCCTTGGCTGGGCCCCCATCTCGGCTCGCTCCGAGCCCCCAGGAGGAAGGTTAGGTAGGCCCAGGGGACAAAGGGCCGCAGAGGAACAGCCCCGGGGTGGGGAGGCAAATGGCTCCCTGCCTCTGGAGGTGGTGGGGAGCTGCTGCAGGGCACAGACCCCTGCCTGCCCCTACTTGCCTCATCAAGAACTTGATTGGTGTCAGAGTCAAAAGCATTTACACCCGATCTTTTCACAGAGAAAGTCATTGGGGTGATTCAGTTTTATAAAGGAGGAGTTTACTGCTGCAGAGGGCTCCTCCTGTGTGAGTGGCAGAAGTTGAAATTAATATAGCATGCAGGAAAAGGAGTGTGGACTCCATGAGTAAAGTGGATAAACACCTCCTTAAAAAGCAGGATTTTTTTCTGCCTTACCAAGTGACTGCTGACGTGGTACTGGTTGAGGCACTTAACTCAGCCCTCGTGCAGACACTGCTAACTGGGCCTGCTCCGCCGTCTGGGTGCAGTCTGTGTGCCGTTCGGTTTGCAGAAGTGGTGAAGAATCACAGCGGCAATGGGAACTAGTGAAAGCCATTCTAGAGTGTATTAAGTGCTATGAAATGCTGTGCTTTAAAAAAAATCAAGTCTAAGGTGGCTTAGAGTGGATACCCAAAATTAATAGACATATTTGACCTTAATCTGTCTTCCTGGACAAGTTTAATTATGGCAATTTCTTAACTTCAGCTTGAGCTCTTGTTTTAGAAATGTTAGTGTTATTTTAATGTGTGGGGTTTTGTATTTAATATCACTGCGTTTTCCAAGGAAAAGCAGAAAATTTTCATCTGTGAAAATTTACTGGAGTGGAATAAACCAAGACTTTGGTGATTCTTAAGATTAATTTGTCTTTCTAAATAAATTATTGTTTCTGAGATGAGCTCAAATTGGGGGTGAGGAGGAGGAAATTAGAAATACTATTTCAACAGCCAAATTTAAAAGGTAATCTTTTTTTGGAATGGTACTGTTCCCTTTGTGATCACAGTCTGTCCTGTCAGGAATTTTTTGGTGTAAAACATTGGGTAAGATCTGATGATTAAAAACTGATGATGCACATGTTGATTTACGCCAATTTAAGTCCTAGCATTTTTTTAGCTTTTATTATTTGTCTTATATAACTTAAAGATGTAAAGGTTGTGATATCTCTGTGTAATTTGAAAATATAAAATGTGCTAAACCACAGTCATATGTATGTATTTGTAGTACATCCAAATATGTGTTGTCATTAATACTAGTAATTTAGAAAAAAAAAAAGAGTCTTTAATAGTTACTTTCCTTAGTCAAACTATTTGCCTTTTTTATCTAACCTATTGCTGTTGGTGCCTGCTTCGATGGCAGGAGCTTTCTCAGTCATGCCAGCAGCATTATGAAGGAGATTTATTCTCCCCCAAAGAGCTCCAGACACTGTAACATGCAAAATTGTACTGAACTAACAACTGATAGGAATAAAGGCTTTAGGTTAACTGTTTTTTTCTTAGCTGATGGTAGGAAGAAATGCTTGATGTACTTTTGCTGTCCTCCTTTGAAAACAAAAGGCAGATGCTAGATTTCCAGAGGAGTTAACTTTAAGAAGTCCGCTTGTGGTATAAAAATGCATTTCTGATTTCCTGGAAGTTTGGAAGGCAGGGTTTGTAAAGAGATATTGGATGTTGTATCTCTTACATGACGTATACGATTTTGCTGTTTTACTTTTTCACTGTTTACAAGGAAAACTGAAAATGTCAAATTTTAGACACAAGCAGCAATTTTACATCTCTGTTTTTCATAAATTTGACATCATCTACTCACATGAAATAATTTCAAGTTTGCTATTAAAAAGTGAAACTACCAGTGCCTGAGGTTGAAGACTCTGAAGAAAGTAGTTATGAGACTTGCTGATGGTGTAGAAAAAACTCCTGTGTCATATATATAAAATTAAACTGTTTACTTCTTTCTTTCTATAGGGCTAGTTTTGTGAGTAGGATTCTAACAGAGCAGGAGAACTCGTTGCTTGAGTGCACTTACTTTAGTTCCACATCTTATCCAACCCTAGGAACTTGAACTTGTCATTATCAGACATAGAAGGTCAATGCATTAGCCATGGTACTAGTTCTTTCATGTGGCCTTTCTGAAGAAGAAAAAAACAGCTTTTAATCTTAGCTTTTATAAAATACTGTGTGTACTGGGATACATCCTAACTTGTCATTTTCTCGTCTGTTTTAGTGCTGGGGGATATCTGGAGATGCTTTACGATGCCACACAGATACACATGTCTGCAAAAGGCCTAATCTGAAGTGAATCTTCTATAAATAATAAACAACAAATAGGTTCCTTTTAGTTATATTAGCCCCAAAATAGGTCACGTACATTTGTTTTAAATGCAAACTTAACAATAAAGTAAATTCCCTAGGTGGAGAATTTGATGTGTTTGTGCAAATTTTCTGGACACAGTACAAAAAAACCCAACACCTTTATTTTACCATTTAAAATATTTATACATTGCCTCTTAAAGTCCTGTGTTTGAAATACTGTTTATAATAAGCACCCTGCTAGAGAACTAATAGTTGCAGTGTAAACACTTGCCATTTCTTACTTAAACACAAAGTAATCTTTATTAACTTTCTTTTTGTACAGAAACTTTGTGTTTTCTGTAGTTACCAGAACAGTTCTCACCGCTGTCAGTTTCCTGCCTCCAAATATCTACACTCATTTGTGGTGTCCTCTTCTTTAAGTCAAAACAAACTGATATTGAATTATCCAACTGGCTAGACATACATGCAAGATGTGTCTCCATCTCAGAGTAACTTTCTAACAGATTGTACCTAGTTCTCAGACTTAAGTTGTTCAGTGTGCAAATATATTAATAGTAAAATGATTGCCTAGAGTAGAGTAAATTGGTACATTTAGTATGCCAGTACTTCAGCTAAAATAAAAGAAGGAATTCACTAAAAAGGAGGAGCAATGAGACGAAAATCTAAATGCGTGTATTTTCTATAAAATTGCAGTATATACCTCAGGGGAGCAAGCTTTTTTAGCTCATGGTCCACAGGGTCTTGTGGTTCCGTGGACTGCTTCTCAGGAAAGGTGATTAAGGAAAGCAAACCTTGTGTCAGTAGGCTTTCGCTTTCTAGGCTGTGTGTCTCCACTGGAAATATTAATATGGTTTTCAAATAAAAAAAGGCTGAAAAGACTGCCTAGGCAATCCTTTTAATGCTCCCCCTGAATATAAGAACTAATATTTTAAATTCTGTGGGTAACTACAATATAAAGGAAGGCATATCTGAGAAATAGGTAATTTATTGTGGTTGTTTGGAATTAAAATGGCTATGACACCTATTGTAATTTTCATACTATTTCTGTGTAATATAATGGTGTTTGGATTTTAATTGGAGTCTTTAAGTGCTACTATAATACAAATAATGCGTATAGGATGTCTCACAGTAATATTAGACAAAGGTAAAATGCTAAAAATTGTAGTGCCACATTTTCCAGCTTGTGTTCTTCTGTGGAGCTAGCTAGAATCTTAAGTTCTGTGTGTCACCCATTGTAATATACATAATTTCTTCGTCCCTATTCATTTTCATCCCTGAGATGCATTGTAAAAGTGTAAATCCATCACTAGATAATTTTCAGTTCCATTATTTACAAAAATGAATAGTTAAGCAAGTCATTGTTATTAGTGGGATGCTATTGTTGTTTCACAGAGATAGGGACTGCCAAGGTCTTGAATGATGTACACTTGAATGTTCTTTCAAGATACTTGTACCTGTTTCATTTGGGAGGAGTTTCACTCATGTAAAATCAAACAGAAACAATTTTAGTAGCCTCTGAAAAGAGACGAAGGGAAAATGGATATTAATGAACTATTTAATATTCTGCTATGGAAGAGATGCAGTGATTTTGCTGTTGACACTTTTGCATGGAATTAAAGAGATCTGGTGGTTGTTTTACTCGTCTGTCTTTGTTCCTGAAAGACTTTTCAGTGTCATCAGATTTGGTTTTGTAACCTAAGAGATATTTTACAGACATGCAGACAAGAAAAAGACGCTTCTTTTTCATGAAATTCATTGGTATTCAGAACATGGTCCTTTGATGAATTAGAAATTTTGGCTAAAGCTTTAATGAGGTTTTTATTTCCTGAACTTATGTTGGAAAATGTGTAGGCTCCATGATTCGCAATTCTGAATAAGGTTGGTTTTTTTTTCCAAGAATATTTCTGTCTGATTGTTTATTATTCAATATTTTATTGATTTGTGAGTTGAGAAGTTCGCAACGGAGGTGGAACAGTTTAGAGCTATAGATCTTTACTGCATGGTCTGCATTGATGTGCTTGCTTGCTACATTCAGGTAAGCATTCACAATTCAAGGTTATGCAGACAATATTGTGGCAGAAATAATGCAGGTAGCTGCAGAACTCTTGTTGTAGACGCACCGTTATATCAGATGTCTGCTGGTTTATTAGTGCTTATTCGTTAACACCAAATTTTGTTTGCACCTGTCCATATGCTAATACCTACAGTGAAGCGGTGTTGGAGGGAGAAGGGCAAGGCAGGGATCCCGTAAGTCTGGGGTTGCAGACTTCTGGGTGAATCGTTGATATTAGGGTGTGCTTTGGGCGTACTTATTTTGCAAATCATAATGGCATTGCCAGTAGAGTCTTTACCTTTTTGATGTAGGAGAACCTGTGGAACTTCTGACAGAGGAATCTATAGAAACGGTTGTCTCCTTTTTGCTGACTCTTATCTTTTAATTTAATTCTGCGGTATTAGTCAGTACATGTAAGTTCCCTTTAAGTTTTCAGCTAATGATACTGTAATGTCAATGGCTTGTATCTGAGACTGGATTTTCAAGAAACTGCTGTGAATGTAGACAAGCAGATTTACATACTTGCTGCATAAATGTAACCAGATAACCATTTGTATTTATTTCATGTTTAGTAAAGTCTTTCATCATGTGACTTTTTTTCATTGAACGTGGACAAGTAATTTGGGAAGTTTCCCACATGCTGTCATTGAATGGTCTTAGATTTTGTCACCTTTCTTGTGTCCCTGTACTATGCTATTCACAGAAGTTCTCATAGCTCAAAATTATTTGATTCGTTTGACTTACCACATTTTGATAACTTACATGTATTCCAGCATGTTAAAAAAAAAAAAAAGCAATATTCAAGTTATTGTTGTAGCTTGCCCTTTAATTTACTTAAAACCAAAGTTTTTCAGGGTCGCAACATTTACAGAAATATTTTAGCGTTGATTGAAAAGCAGGATGTATCAATATATCATCTTAGCAGTTACGAAAAATTTTTGAAAGAAAAATTCAGTAGCAATAAGACTTTTTTTTTGCTGCAGAGTCAACAAATAGATAATGAACTTGGGGCAGTATTTTGTACCTTTGTATTTAACTATGAGTGTTAATAGTATAGAGCATTATCTACTAGTTTTTCTCATTTTTGAAGGTATTTTCCACATCATTACAGTGATATGGCTGTTGATGTGGAGAAAAGTTCTTCATCAATATTCACTTTAATACACATTAACGAGTGGAAAACTGAGTAGTGGTTGGTGCTCCTGAAGATGGTATTCTCTTCAGGTACACAGCTTCAGGTACTGAGGGTGACAATACTTGGGGCGCTATTGGTTGCGCTGGGTACTGTTGTAGGTGGTGATAAGCCATGCTGAAGTCAGATGTTCCCACTAAGTGGAACTATAGCATGCTTCTCCTCCATCATGCTAATTCATTTTTCTAATCCAGATGTATCTTATTAAAAATGACTGTCCTAGATTTTCTACTTTTCTCTTGATTCATTTCCCTTTGCTTCCTGGATCCCATATCTAGCGCCACAGAGACTACCCTTGATTCTCTAGTATTGCCTTCCATATTTAAGTTTTTTTTTCCTGTCTCCTTTTCCCTCTTCCACTTTTGGGGATCAGATTGTCACTTACGCTGTGGGTGCCTAATCTATTTAGACTACTCTGATCCTTTATCCTGTTGGGTTTTGGTTTGTTTGTATTTTAAGATTCATTTTCTGTTGTGTGCAGCTCCCTGCTTCATTTTTGTGTTGTATCTGCCCAATGTAAACAGCTCTCGTTATAAGTGACCTCCTTCTCCTGCTGTGTTTTTTCTCTCCTTCAGTTCAGGAAACATCAGAGAAGAATAACGATGTTTTTTACAGCTAAGGTCAGAGGAGTAGGGAAATTCTAGGCATCCAGCCCAGTGCAGAGAGCTCCTCACTCTGGAGCGGCGTGCTCTTATGTCAGTTGCAAATGATGTCACTTTTCACTGTTAGAAGTAATGTCAGATATTAATTAGATTGTAATCTGATATAGGTCAATGTTTGGAGATGACAAGATATGTTTGGACTGTTTAAAATTGCAGTACCTGTTTCAGACCACCTTATCTTGCAAACCCTGCAATCTGTTCTCAACTTTTTAAAAAGGAAATATAATGTATCTGCTTACTGCTTGAAGCTTCGTTTCCTCTGCAAAGTCTTTTCTGGAGAGAAGAAATTTACTGACTGGATGTTTCAATTCTTATTAATATCTGTATATTTAAATTTTCGAGCACAGAAATTTGATGAATCTGTGAAAACTGTCCATGTACCCCTATTCTGTCTGTTTGACACTGGCAATTTCAGTATATGACAGATGTTTGAAAGGTAAAACGCTTTTTTTGGTGACTAGTTTTGCCCTGATTGGCAGATATAAAAATAAAATTAAAATATTGTTTTGACACACAAAAGGAAGAGAGTCATATAATCTATATTTATTGCCTCTTTCATATGGTTTATAATGATTGACTCTTGGGCCTTATCTTTCTGAAAATATTAACGTGCTTTTTTCAAAAGTGTTCTTCCATCTGCAGCTTTCGTTACAATTTGGTTTGTGTTTTTCAGTCTCTGTATCGATGTATTAAGGAGTGGAAAGAAGGGGTCTTTTTGCTTGGTAGCTTTCCATAATTTTTTCCATGCAGAAATATAGATTACAGAAGTAGCTTGGGCTGATTTGGCTTTTATATGAGGGCAGGAACACAAGGTGTTGGGGGACCAGCACTCTGTATGGCCATGCCCAATGTCTTCTGAGCATAAACTCAAAAACTGTGGTGAGCACAAACCCACCTAGTGTTCATAGTCTAGTCTGAGCTGAGTTTGGCTTTGGTCATACAAAAGGAGGGGAAAGTTGAGCTCGCAAGGCTGACATCAGCCCCTCGTGTCCCTTTAGACTGACTGTGGCGCTGCTTCTCCAGTCAGGTCTGCTGTCCCATATCACAGATTGCTTTATAGCAGTGTCACCTTCCTGGCATTGAGCAGAACAGGTAGCTGTGCTGTACCCTACGGCGTGAGGAATTCGTGTACCAAACAGCTGTGAGGTGGCTGAAGACAGCTGAGCTGCTGGCTCTGACTGTGCTGCAGAGGCATAGGAGGTGACAGTAGGTTACCGCTGTATGCATACAATATTATTGCCCTCCAAAAATTCTGATATTGCATGCATTTGAGATGCTAGTATTAGCATGGTACCAATATATACTGGTGTGGAACCAAACTAGTAGTTGCAGCCTCTCTCATAACATATCTTTACTTGTAGAATATAAAAGAAGACCATAGGGGATTTGTTGTAGTCAAACAGACAAGAAAAAATTGTTTGTTCACATCCAGCCCCTGCTAAATTTGTTTTTCATTTATTTGTGCTAGCTACTTTCTGGATTTATCCTGAACGAGACGTGGAATTACTGAATTAATGCCCAGGAAGTGAGTATCCTGTGTTACATGCTACGGTCCAGAAGTCCTTCATAAATGGTGAGAAAGCCTCTTCCTTTGTATTTCCAAGCTGAGTTCCAAGTGCAAGTATTTAGTATTATTTAAATTAGTTTTTTGTAAAAGCTGCCCATTTTTCAGCTTTCAGTCTAACACAGTGGAAGGTGTGTGAATTGTGGCCACAGTGTGAGTTTAAGGCTTTAGCACGTAGATTAGTGAATTATGTATTTTCAGAACATAGCTCTGTATTTGAGCATTTAAAGGCCATACCAACAATAATAACTTTAGCAATAATGATAATCTTCATAATTTTTTTCCGGGGCGGTTGCAGCAGTAAGTGATCTGCCTGTGTTAATGGCCACAGAATATGTAGGTGATCTTTGTCTAAATATGCATTTTTGCAAGGAGAAGCTTTGTTCCAGACTCTTACACTGTCCTGGGAGAGTAATTTCTGAAAATATGATATAAATGCAAATCTGTGTTTAAAAGTATTGAAACAACTGTGTGCATTAGCTGGTTGCTTGCTATGGTATATTGTTTCAGCAGTGAGTTTGCAGTGTAATTTTATTTTGATGTATGGGTATATATTATTTTTTTTCTTCATTGTCTAGTAATAAGCATGCTTTGCTTCTCTGTCATCTGTGCTATGGTGGTCTACTTGCACAGTTGAATTTTGGCCAAAAAAAATTGAATTGGGGAGTGGGGAGGTGGGGGGCGGGGGCAGGAAAGAAGGCTTCTCTTCACTTTGTGCTAATAGTATAGACAGGTTTGTGGAATCACTGCAGCAAGTTTTAAATGATGTATGAAATGAAAAATTCCTGTCTGATGCACAGAACAAGTACAGCCATTGCTGTCTACGAAATCGCTGCTGCAAGAGGCTATTTGTTCTAATACTATTTCAGACATGCCAACTTTTAATTTTTTAAAAAACTCTCATGCTTTTATGTGGAAGACATAAGTCTTTCACAGAAACAAAAATTTGTTAGAAAAATCTTTTAAGATGCTGCATCAATAAATGCCCTAAGGAAGTTTTCTAGGTTTTTGTTTTTGTTTGAGCCTAAGCAGTATTACTTTACAGTATGACATGTGGATATGATGATGGTGGTGACAATGCGTCGAACTTTACTAAAGTGAGAATTTTAAAAGCTGAATAATAGGATTCAAGATCAGGAATCCAGTGAAGTAGTTTGTTTGAGAGGTACAGTGGGTTTAGGAAGTAGAGTGGAGGTAAGAGTGATATCCAATGGGGAATCAAGAGTTCCAGTTTTGTGGGGCAAGTCATATATTTGCATGGTTGATACAGAGTAGGAACTCTTGGGCAGTGATACAGAACTTTCTTTTCCGGTTTTCCTTTTAGTCCCCTAAACTTTTTTCCTGCACTTAATGACATATGGCTTCTGTGGGGAAAAACGATATTTCAATTAAAGCATACATACGTGGATCCAAAGTAACATTGTCCTGGTTAGTTAAACATTTGTATTTCCCAGCATCTGAGTTTGATATGTCTGTGTCATTCTGAAAATGTAGTTTTGGAAGTTTATTTAAGGAATGTATGCATAGGTAACTACATACATGTAAAATATACTGAATTATTTGTATGTAGTGTAAGAACACAGTGTAAGAAATGTGTCTAGGTAAGAGGGCATTGTCGCTTATAAAAGTATTTGTATATTCACAAAGAGAAAGCTTGGAGTTACTTAGCTTGAAGAAATGTTTTCTCATGACTTCGGGAGTCAGAAAAGCAAAAGCTGCCTAGGCTTTTTCTTCTGAAAATATTAGCTGCTTCTTTTTAAAATATATGTTAAACTTACCTCCCGGCCCCATCTATTTACACTTTGTTATAGACCTATGGTTACAGTAGAAAATCCATATTAATTAATTATTTTATAAATCTAAATTAAAAAAAAAAACAACCAACAATAAAATTCCTTAAAACCATGAGAAATTATAATCTAGTGGTGTCAGTTAGTTGTAGGGTCTTTTCTGTAGGGGCCTTACTCTTATCCTTCTTATGCAATTTTTCAGATAATTGTGAAAGGGTATGAAAAGCCTGCTGTACTTCTCTCTTTCACAACACTTACCTAGGGCAGAAAATCTAAAAAATTGTCTCTGATAGGACACCCATGTCAAACACATATCAAATGCAGTTGTTTTCTTAAAAGCAAAAAAAAAAATATTATAAATATCATTTGGTTGGATGAAAACACTCTCCCCCCTCCCTGAAATCTTGAAAATCTCAAAGGTGCAAAAGGGTTTCTGTATCATTTATGATTCATAAGTGGATCAGTGTTATTAAAATCCACGGGAGCCTTTTGTTCATTTAGTCAGTCAAAGAGCTGCCCATCAGTCACTGTTCTATGCAGGAGCATCCTTCTGCAGGTTTCAGCTGTTTTTTCAATAACTCCTTGGTGTAAAAAAATCAACTAATTATGCCACTGAAATACAAAGATTATTAACTCCAGAAGATTTTTGCATCTTAATTTTATAGACCTACCAAAAGTGATCTTTCAAGCACAGAAAGCAAGTTACGTTACCGTTTCTGCATAGAGTTTTTGCATATGCAGAGTCTCCAAGCCTCTTATCGTATAATTTTGTTGTGGTTTTAAATTGCTAGTGGTCAGGATTTTTTACATTAATATTAAAAACAATACTGGAAGGAAAATAATTTTTATATTGTGCTATCAGGTTTCTTAGAAAGAAGAAAATAATGTCTGAAGAAATTGAAAGCATTTTCATAAATCTTGCTTCATTATTTATCTTAAAATTCTTTTTAGTATTTTCACGTTGTGTTTCTATAAAAACACATACTTTCTAACAGCTTTGCTTTTCTGCGTTGCTTATGCAAGCAACTAAGTGGTTAGAAAGAAAAAAAGATTATAGGAAGGGGACAGCGTATAGATGGCTTTTAAAGCCACTATCAAATGTGTTTGTTTTAATGATAGTCGGTATTGCCTGTTTCTTAATATTGTTTCCTTCATTCAATATCTGGGGCTTCAGAATTGCCTGACCGATCCATCTAGTCGAATTTCCCGTCTTCTGGGCTATCCTGTCGGAGCAGGAGTGCAAAACTCAATGAAGTGATGAACAGAAACCTAAATTCACTAGTGCTGGATCGCACTTTCAAATTACCAGTGCTTTTCATGCCCTCCTTTCTTCAGGTCTCACAACCCAGGATCCCAGTTTGCACTTCTGGTATTTCATTCTCTTGTATAACACACCCCAAACCCCCTGCTGCAGTTCCCGCCTGTGCGCTCGCTCTCCAGCTCTCGGTGTTTGGGTCTGCTTCTTTGCTGCACATCAGGATCAGAAACTTTTGGAGGCACTGTGGAACAACCCGGGGCTGTTGGGTAGCCTGTTGTCACTGTGTCGGCAGGAGCGGGTTGTTTGGAGACCTGGCTGCTGACCAGCTGCTGCGTGGTGAATACTGCTGCTGTAGCTGGTCAGAGTAACTGCGCACTGGGAATCAGCTTTTACAAACTGTCGTTACTGAACGTTTGGTTGTGGTCACATACCTGACATTTGGCTGGGGCATAGCAATCGGTTTCTCACAGCTGATTCTCGGTGAGTAGTTCTTTGCAGTGTCTGCTTAGCTCAGAGGAAGCAGTCACAGAGAAGTGGCCACGGCATACAGCTTAGTAACAAGGGGGACCAAGAGCTGGTCTGCTCAGTGTCCTGACATCTTCAGTCTCTCCAGCTCTTTCTCCTTCTTCCTCTGTTGCAGTAGTTTACAACTCTTTCATTTTTATAATGCTTTTCTCCTTGGACCTGCCTTTTCCCAAACTTCTTCGGTGATCACCTGAAGAAGAGTTCTTGTATGCAGCACCCCTGTAGGTAGCTCATTGTGTGATGGCCAAGATGGGCTATTGTGAGCTGCTGCAGTCATCTTTTGGCTTCTCAGTAAAGCTGAGTCTGTTTATACAGCGAGGAAAAAACAGAGCATCAGACAGATGATTTTTGTTCTCCTCTTGTTCTCTTTTCTTTGAGTTGTCTTGGGTCAAATTGCTGAATTTCTTTGTATCTTGGTCTTACACTTTGTTTTAAAACGTTTTCAAATCTGTAGAGGGCAATTACTCTTTTTAAAAGTATTGACTATTGTTTCAAGTATTTGTTACCGTACTAAAACAAGTTTTGTTCTTATGAAGAAACTGTTCTTCATTACAGATTATAATTGTCTTTTGGCCTTGAAAGTTACCTTTATGTTGATTTAGTGTAGGTAACATTTTTTTATGTGTTATTACAAATAATTAGAATTTGCTTTGCTGGAAGTGGATGATTTTGGAATGAATATGCTGTGGAAAAAAGAAATAAGGGGTAAACTGATAGTTGCAGGGCAATTATATGGTAGACTGATAAAATAAGAAGCAATAGCATGAATAAAACAGATAATCAACCATTTTTTTTACTGATATTGTTTGACAAGAAAAAAAAGGTTCTGCTTGGTTACTACAAAGCATTTAATACTGAATCCTGAACTGTTTTTGACCAAATTTGTGTGTGGATATTAGTCTCTGAAAACCCAATAGAAAGCGCACTAGGAATTGTGACTTAAATTTCTAGCATGAAAAAAATACCGCTCATAAAGGAAAAAGTTCTTATTCTCTGTGATAGCCAATAGATCGCTTCATCTTACTGTCATTTAGCTTAGCTTCAGAAATGCTTGTGGCAAAACCCAGATCCTTACATTTGTTTTAAATGAAATGGAAGATTAAAAGTACTTTACTACTTAATTCCTCCTTGATTTCAAAACGGCAAAAATTTGGAAATGAACCAAAATTATTGGTGAAACTATCTGGACTGCTGAATTTAAGAACTTGAGTGTTGGAAAGTCAGGAGGAGTGTTGTAAGTCACAGGTAGAAATGCTATCTGGGAAGTGCATTCTAAGCAGAAGGGAGGAACTTGCAGGAATGGGCTGTCAACCTACTTGCAAAAGAAACCCTCCCCAAAAAACCTCTGCCTACACACACCCCACCACCTCCCCCTCCAGAGACAGAGTAATGGGAAGTCAATAAATAATGGGAAACTTGTCAGCGCAGGCAAGTTACAAATTGTAGTAATCAACTGGAACAAAATCATCACTACAAAAAAAAAAGAAAAAAAAGAAAATAGTCAAACGTTTCGTAGTCTCATAACTGAAAAGAGAAGAACTAGCAGAGTGTTAAAATGGGCTTATGGGAAGTCCAGGCTTGTTCAGAACTTCTTCAGTACTAAAAGTGTTAACGTGCTTTAAGTTAGGAAGATGGTAGCGTCCATCCAAAACTTTTGAAAGGACTGCCACATAAAGCCATAGCTGCTGTATTACAGACTGGTTTTCTTTAATATAAGAAAGAAGAATACTGTGGCAACATGAAGGAAATTAATGACAGGAAACTTAATTGAAAAAGGAATAAAGTGAACTTGCCAAAGATTGACTGTTCCAGAAACATTTAGTTTCTTCCTTTAATACTAAAAAAATATTATTAGTAAAAAGCGCTGCAAGCCTATCCTTTCATGAGTCCTGTACAGCAACTGATACAATGACACCGTCGAAAATATTTATTTCAGAAGTAGAAGATTGTTTGTAAGAAGTGTAGTGCAAATAAAAGAGTTTTTGTGTGCTGAAAATGAATTTATCAAACTGGATGGAAGTTACTTCTTCCTCAAAGATCAACCTCTTTTTATACTTCTTATTTATAACTCTTCTATAAAAATCACATGTGGATTACTGAAATTGGGCTGAGGACCCGATGCTGAGAGATGCTGACAACAGAGTGAAAGTTTGGGACATTAAATAGGAAGAACCGGATGACTTTGTAGAAGTAATGAAAATAAGGTGAAATCTAATGGATTCTAGTAAGAATATCTTTTGCTGTTAGCTGAAAGTATAGCATTTGCTAGGGGTGAGGGTGTGTTAGCTGACAACAGTATGACTGTGCCACCAACGTGATGTGTTAGTCAAAAAGCCAAGTGCAACCCTAGGACACACGAAGGAAAATGTAATTCCAGAGAGGCCAGCAAAATACTAGTGCTGTTGTAATAGCAACTGGCAAGAGCTCATCTATCTACAGAGGAAAAATGTGGCAATGTGAAATCAGGACTATCTTTTAGTTGGAGAACAGTGCACGGGGGATCTCTATATCTAATCATTACTCAGGGCTGTAACAATTAACATTGAGTCAAGACTTTGTCTTTCTTTAACAAGGAAAGTATGGTAGGTCAGTTCTCCTAATGATGCTCTCTGAACGTGTTCGATATAAATGATTTGGTAATCTGACAAATAGGAAGAATAACCTGAAGTGTAAGATTACTTTTTTTTTCCTAATGAAATGTGTTAGAGATACTATGACACTGGTAGCAGGTGGAAGAAGAAAACAGTTCTTGAACTCTTTACTAAATTGATATACTAATCAGAATGACTTTTCCAGAAAAGAAAGAAGAGTCCCACTTTGCTTGGACTCTATCCTTCCTATTTTCCTTTTTCAGAAATGGAAGATTAGGAGGTGTCTGCACCAATGTGATAAAATGTTCCTGTGAAATTGTATTGTATTTTCGCCTTGAGTTGCTGGCGAAATGAAGTTGTTCGTTTTCAGTGCTGCTTTGTTTTTGACCCCTTTTTGTGAATTCTCTGAGGAAAGAAACATATTCCCATCTTTTATAGTAATCAAATTTATCTGGCATCTCTCAGCCTCTTGCATTACTTATGCTACAGTTGGCCAGCCTTGGGAAGGCTTTAGCGGGTTTATTTATTTATTGTTCTAAAGTGAAGGTTTTTGACTTGAGGTCCCCATATGATCCTAGGGGATTTTAAGAGAAAAACTGAAAGTGCTTTCTGCCATTATTTTGATACAGTTATTTTCTGTGAAACTATTACAAAAAAACCCACACCACCCAAAACCTAAACAAAACCCCCATGTGTCCAAACTCCCGAAGAAACATTTGTCTATTGAGAGAGAGAAGAAACTTCATTATCTGAGTTGTGTTGGAAATGTTCTCATTTCGTTCTGAGGTCAGAGAGGCTGATGTCATTGCATTTAGTTTCAGTGAGAATTTCAGTGTCGTAATTGTGTGTATGTGCTAATGAAATTTCTTTAACATGTCTAATAGCTTTTAATATCCCCGTGTTTAGTAAATTGCATCACAGCCTGTAAATATTAGCTATCTGGGGCTAGTTGCTATGAGACTAGAAACACCCTTAAATCTTACTGAAGGGAGAGGATATGGGCAGTTATGTTCCAGTGGAGCCAGGCAGCTTTTGTAGTTCATGTATTCAGTATTTTCCTCTAATGCCTTGTGAAAAATAGCACTTGTATGTTCATGAAACATAGACGAAAATTCAGCATAAACAAAACTGGCCCTTGTCCTGTTGGCCAATGGCATTTGTGGGAAGCAAGCTGCATTTTGGTAAGAATGATATACAGTGAGGCATATATAATATCTATACGTAGATGTATAATCAGCAAGCAGTCTCTTCTCTCCCCCCTGGACATGATGCAAACCATCCTAGAACAAATGACTTAGCAAAATTTCAAGCTTCTTACAGGCTCAGAGCTTACAACTGGCTAATATTTTGTTAATATGTTTTGCTTTTTGAAATGGCTTTAAAGAACAGGCAAACAAATACATTTCTAGCTGAATTTATTTTCAGTAAGTGAAGTAAGTTTGAACATCAAGATTTGAATGTACAAAACAGAAACACTGAAGGTGCCCTGTGGCATACAGCAGAGATTAAATGAAATCAGAGCACTAATATAGAGATGGGTAGTTTTTTGTTTAAAGGTATAACAGTTGTTTTTTGCAAAGGTGCACTTCCAGCTTGAGTCGGCTGAAAACAGCCAGTGGGGAAAGAAGCAGAAAGGAATTGACAGTGTTAGAGCGGGAAGAACTGTGTGTACTGCAAAACTCGCGTTGTATTGGCTGCTGCTTGCCATAGAGGATCCGCAGGAAGTGTGAGATATGCTACAATTAGATAATTTAATTAGTCATGAAAAGTGTAGTTTGTTCAGTAATTTAATGTTACTGTATATATTATTTACAGAAATACATAAGCATGTATCCCATTTCAAATATTTTGCCTCTCTTCCAAGGAACTTTCCTGAGGTACTACTTTTGCATGTTGTACAATAAACAGGACGTTTCTAGTCATCACAACTTTGATCTTAATGTTCACTAGATTTAAAAGCAATCACACGTTGTGTAAGGAATCTCAAATGTTTAACTCATGTTTGGAATATTTTTGAAGATGTACCTCACAGTATTGACTGCTAAAATCTTGGGCAAAAAAGGGAGCAACCTCTATTATAAAACACAAGGATCATTTAGAAAATGTGTGGCAATAATATTAAATTGAAAGGGAAATTGAAGACAGAAAACTCAAACTTAAGACAGCCTGTCAATCAGAAAGTCAGCCTGAAGAGTATCACTAGGGATCTGAGAATAGGGCGTTAATATTAGTCTTCTGCTTCAGCTCAGTGTAGTAGCACCTTAATTTTTTTGTGTTTTAAAATAGATTCTCCAGGCTATTCTTTATATTAGGTTTAGACAGAGGGAATTTAGCAAAAGGCAAAGAAAAGCAAAGAAAGGCAGTGCTACATAAAAATAAGATTATTTTTTTTTGTTGAATATACTTTGTCTTTTTCTGAAAGCCTATTTCTTTTAGTAGAATGCCTATTGACCACATTCAGCTTTGTCACAGCTTCTTTTGTAACTTCTGTTTCTATTGCTGTTTCTTCATCAATTTATTTTTATATTTGAAAAAATGAAATGCTGGTTATAAGGGAAATAAAGCTGTACTGGGGTATCATCAATTATTTTGCTTTCAAATACGATTTATTTGACTAACAACCTTAAAAGCTTTGACTGATTTAATTTTATTTTATGCTCATGAAATCCACAGATGGCTGACCTAGCCGTCTTCCTCATCTTCTACTTTGTAAGTCCCAAATGGTATTCCCCCTCTGATTCTTTGATCCTATGAAATTTTTCTTAGAGGAGTAAACAATGATGGAAAGAAAATGTTCATATTACATTTTAGATGTACATACCAGTGTAGAGGGATTTTTATTGCAGGAGAAAAATCAAATCCTTGTCACCTAAACTGCTAATTATGTTTGATAAATGTATGGTATATATTTAATGCAAAGAGAATTTAGGAAATAATACACCTTGTGTAATTACAGCGACCGAGCTACTTCCATCAATCTAATTTTTCTGATTCAGGTTCATTTGCATTGCATTATTTTTATTAAATGAGCTTTCAATGGAAGCCCTGCTCTCTGTCAAGAAGAAGAATCAAATACTGAAATATTTCAACGTGCATAAATCCAGTTTGCACATCACATGCATCATGCATGGCTGCTCCATCGCAACAGGAATGCATACGCATTCATAACAGACATGCAAGCATGCACAAACACGGCCATTTCACATAGGTGTTAAATGTAGCAGCTGAAAAAATGTGCCTGTACATAGTTAATATATGTAACTTGCCCTTATCTTCGTTTGTCTTTCCATGCACACATGGTTGATTGGAACCTCAACAGTTTTCTAATGCCGTCTGCGGTGCATTGTAAGAATTTGGTACAGTGGAGTAGGTTCTGAAACCTCCTGCCATTGGGAAGTTTGTTACAGTATGTTCTAAGGAAAACTGGGCTTCCTCCTGTAACACTAGTCTGGAATGGTCTTGGTCCTCCTAACCTGGTTGTATACTCTTGTTCTTCTAATATTTTCCAAGTAGGAATCAAATCATGTTGTACTGGTTACTGTGCGTGAATAAAATAATTTGCCGATTCAACAGAGTAGGCTATTCCCTCTCTCTTAGGAAATGAAATAAATGTGTGATTAGGACAGGTGGGAAGAGAGAAAAAGGGATTCTGTTACAGGTGTGAATAAGCTTCTGCATCAGAAATGGAATTTTGTGCGTTTCTACCCATTAATGCAACTTGTCCAACTCACCCAGTATGTCACCTCTCTGGCAGTTTTACTCTAAACGGGAAGATCTGATCATTCTGCTCCCCCCTTCACTTCTGACACAAAACTGCTGCTGCTGATCCAAAACAAGATACTTGTGATCTTAATTAATATCCCAGAAATGGAGTAACTGTGTAAAGATAACTATCAGATCTTTCTTTTCTGTTGTATCTTTGCACATTTTCTGTCTTTTCCATTTTTGCAGTACTTTTGTGCTGTCGCTGTTTTTCACCATAATGCAGCGTTGGAAATCTCCTATCTGATATTTCGTGAAAAAAAGTCTCTCTTCCCTAATCCTCATTTCCTCCCACCAAATTTACAAGCTTCAAATAAAAAAAAAAATTAATTTGGAAACACATTTCTAGTGCCAATACTGCTAACTTTTACAGTGTGTGTAGTCATAATTATTATTGAAGATGAGTATAAATTTAGGTTAGTCTATATACGTAGACTAACATATGTACATTTTATTTAGTAATTTTCTTATTGTTACCTGCTATGGTTAACTTTCCATTTGTTGCTCTAAAATGGACTTGCTCTTAAAAATAGAACATTGATAACACATTAATTATTTAATGGATGAGAGTTGAAATAATTCAGATAGAGCAAGGAACATATTTTCAAATATGACTCCTCTTACGTAGTATCCAGAATTGTTCTCTGCTGTCAGTGTACGTGAAGGTATGGAGACACACTAGAGAGTCACGCAGCATCCCTCCTATGTTTTTTTTCTTTGAATGGAAGTTGTTTGCAGGCACCTGCCTTTTGTGTTTTACATATGTGTGAATTTAGGATCACTTCTAAATGTTTGCAATCATAATATTTATAATATGTTAATTTGTTAATTACATTAGGAAATGTTCTTTCATAAATAAATGCAATGTGTTTGTAAATGTCTGTAAGAGAAGCTTACATTTGCAAATTGCCCTTGATAAGGCATTTGTGAATAGCGGTGAGTAGGCATGGAGAGATACTGGGGAAGGGTGAGATTATCTCATAGCAGTTGTCTTCTCCTCACAGCCATTCTTTTATCTCTGGTATCTCCCTTCCAGATTTCATGAGCATATAAACTTCGGAAACAGGAAAAAACTAGTCCTTTGTTATAGTTGTAGAACACGCAGAGAGAAGTTATATTGAAAGATGGAAAGTAAATAAATGTTTTGGCTGTTTGGAGACCTCCTTCCTGGTAACTGCTAATACCACGTTCTGCATATTGTTTGTTGTTCAACTTTAGTTTGTCCTCCCAAAGGCAGAAAATTCTAAACCATCGATTCTTCAAATACCTCCTAGTCATCTTTGTATTGTAGCAAATTTGATTGATAAGCCAACTTCTCAAAAAGAACACATAATAAGATGGCCACTGATAGGAGAAACAAAGAATGTAAGGTAGTTCAATTTGCTATCACAAAGTTCTGTTGCACAGATACGGGTATTTGTCAAGGTGCTCAGGAAACTGGTTTGAATATTCCTGCATTTAAACAAAATTAGAAGAAGATACTAATACTGTATGTCAGCTGAAAGACCAAGAGTAAGCTGTTGACCTGTGGCATTCCTATTGTGGAATGCAAGTCTAAGATGAAAGGCAAAGAGCCTGCGTGTAGGGAAAGGCTGTGGGTAGCGGCAGTGTTGCTCTCCTTTAAAATAAATCAGTTCATCTTGGTATCTGGAAATAACATTTTCCAAAGGTTCCCGTTAGTTACATCTACCATATCAGTGTAATAGGTTAACATCCTACTTTACCCTGAATCAAACAAAAGTTGATCATATAGCAAATTTGTGACTTTCCCTTGTCTCAGAATCAGTGTTGCTTCTCTTGTTTATTTTAGATGGGATTCTCCAAAAGCAGACACCTTGGTACTGCAAGTTATCCTATAGTATTTCTAAAACCACACTCAGCAGTCTTGAGCACTAGTGTTAATGGCTGCTAAAGGACTGGACAGCATTGGAGAGAAATTTCTATGAAGCAGTTTTCATCTGTCCTTTGGAAACGCTTAAGAAAATAAGAAGAAAATTTGGAGTTTTGATTTGCCAGTTCACTCTTCATTACTGTCCAAGCAGCTCTATAAGTAAAATAAAGTAAATGTCATAACTGTAAGTTCTTACTACTCTCCCGACTAAACGCTCTTCTCACACATGACCCTTTTGCAATAAAGTTCAACAGACAAAAGTAAAACAGTTTAATTTTTTCAGAATAGTTATACTCAGTTACAGATTAGTTAAAGTTTTGAGAGTTTCCTTTAAAAGGACACTGACTGCAGCTTTGATTACTTCAAAATAAGTGGAGGATATTCCACATAACTTCACGTAGTGTGATGATTAATGTTAATAAATAAAGACTTTTTCCCCCTTAAAATAACTGCACTTTATTAAGTCCAATTCATTGGTAAGAAAGCTGTGAACTGATTGTAAACCATTAAGTCTTAGGACTAGTTAAAAATAATTCATCGTGTGTACCGAGTGCATTAATTATGTGGAAAACAAAAAAGGAGTAAATAATTTCCATTAGTCTAATGGAAATAATGAGATAATGGCACAGTTTCTCTGGTGTGTAATAATTACATGTTTTATTTGAAAAATAGGATATTGTAAAGAACTCCATATGGTTACCGTAATGTAAATACTTATGTTTATTAAAGGTGGGTTTTTTTCAGATCTAAATAGTCACCAGTAATTGTTAAAACTCTTGCAAGAGACATTTAATTTATTTTTTTAATCTTAAACCAATAATTTGCAGCTGAAGATACAATGTGGAAAATAATTGCTTTTCCTGATCAGATGGCCTGTAATAACTTGAACTTTTCAGATTTCTTAGTAGAGTGCAACAACTTTGCTAACATACGTACTTGGCCATAAAATGACTACAGTTCAACTTGGCAACCTAATGTATTCTCTCAGTGATAATTAGAGTACAAGTATTTCAGTTCCCTGCTTCATCAAACCAAGAAACAGCAGTCTGCTGGCTTGTCTTTGGCAGTGGGCTACCCCAGATACTTCACAAGAACGTGCAAGAAACTCTATAAAGTGCAACTAATGGATTATTTCATTGATTATAGATTTTAAAGCCAGAAGGGAGCGTTAAATAATCTAATCTGACATCCTGTATAGCATATACCATTAAAATGAGCCTAGTTAATTCTGTATTAAGCCTATAAACTCGAGTTTAAGTAGAGTATATACTGTGCTGTTTCAACGTCTCTTGATACTTCAAGGCAGGAAGAATCTGTGATTTCCTTACTATTCAGTGAAACATTAAAATGTGTACCTTTTTGTTTTAATTTCCTCAGCTTCAACATCTAGAAGTTTGTTCTGGATTTTTTGAGGAGTTAGAGCCTTTTACTGTCCAATACTAACTGCATATGGAGGTACATTTGTACCTTTATATTTTCTTTTTGATAAGTTAAATGTGATTTGGCTCTTGCTTCCTTCCGTATAGCTTTTTCTTCATTTTTTCAATAGGCTCTTGACGCTGGACACCAGAATTGCGTGTAGAATTCCTATACTGGTCTCATCAACACCACGTACAGATGTGAAATCTCTCTCCTATTCAGTATTCTAGCAAATAATGTTAGGGTTTTTTTACCAGTACATTACACAGAGATATACACAGTCTTTATAGTTCTGAAATACTCTGTCTTTTTATTCCTAGATGTAATTATTTTGTATTGGAATATTTAAAAATCTGTAATATTTGAATGGGTCCTGTTTAGAGGCTAGTAGCAGCTCATACCGTGCTGAACAAGGTGGTGGTTTTCTCACAGCTTGTACCTTTCCCCCAGCTTTTGTGTCATCCACAAGTTTTATCAGCAGTCCTTCCCAAACGCCGGAGAGCTGATCCTTGTTGGCTCCCAAGCAAAAATACCCACATGGTGATTACTCAGACCAATGCTTATTTAGCCTTGTCAATCAGCTAGTTCTGGATAGATTCTACTCATGACTTATTGGTAGATTATTGTGCAAGTTTGATAATTTGCATTTTTATAGCACTAAAAAAGAAGACAGAACTTTTATCTTTTCCATTGCTGTCAACCAAACTTGTTATCTCATAAAAAATAAAATCTGGGTGGTTGTTGTCTCTCAAGAACTTGGAATTTTGCTGATCCTCTCCATATCGTTTTACCACGATGAAAGAAATTATCTCCATTAATTCTTTGATGGTTTTAAGTTTACCCTTAAAGCACATTTAGATCTAAACTAATTTTTCTGGTTTTCTTTCTGACAGTTGTCAGATTTTCAAAAAGAGGTGGTATCAGTTGTGTGAGAGGCAGCTTCACTATTTCAGTGGCTCTGAAGTCATGCAATGAAAAGCATAAAGGGAATGTTTTTGTTGCCCAAAGTGTCCAATTCCGTATGATTTTGAGAAATGCTATAAATTAGTGGCCTGTTGTGAAATTCTGTGGTTAGACTGAATTTTAAAATATGTGACAGGGAAAGCTGTTTGAAAAGGTGGCCAGTGCAGCAGGATCCTGTTTGCTTCTATTTTTTTATAAAAACAAAACAGTAAATGTCTGTGTGTTATTGTTTTGGCAAACTCTTACACTGAACTCTCTATTCTCTTTAAGAACATACATCTTTCACATTACTTAGTGCCTTTGATTCTGTTGCAAAGTTAACTAGCTGTTTAACAGAGAGTAATGTTTTGCAATGTTAGAAAAAATACTTTGTAAGGGAAGAAATCACTAAGTGAGCTTTTTAGATGACCTCCAGAGAAAGATTTGGGAAAAATAAATTACTTGCTCGAGTTTTTGGGTGTACATTTAAAATATGATCTAGCAATTTTATTGAGTTAGTTGAATTTTATTTTTAATCAGTTCAATTTTATTGAACTACTTGAAGTTTTAAACTATACGGTGGTATTTCTGCTGTTTACAACAGGAGATGGAAGTTTGAATTACATGTTATTAAGCTTCCACTTAAATTAGCTTATTGAGCAATTAACAAGTGTGTTAGGTGATTTAACAAATGAATTAATCACTGTTATCTGCTGGTATAGAGTCTAGAAGGCTAAAGGCACCTCTCTGATTTGTGACGGTGTACATTGCTAATGTGTATGTCTCTATGATTATTAAATAACTTCTTTGATCAAGTCCTTTATAAAATAATTTAATATTGGGATTTTGAGAAAGTATTTTTTAATAGATTATCCTGTTTGTTTAATTGGCCTATACATTCTGTATTTGGCAAAAATTGCAGCCTATTTAAATCAAATTTTTCAGGCTGATCAACTAGTTTTTACCCATTAAATCACTAAGAAAACAGTGTTATTTATAACCTTGAATACATTACGCTTTAAAGAAAAATTAATCAGTAATTCAGAAAAATTAAAATTCTAAATGCCATGAAAGTGCATCTCTGTGAATGTAATTTGTAATGCCTTATAAATTGAAAGCCTTTATAACAGTTTTCTTATCTGACATAACAGTTTAACAACTGTATACTAGCAAACTTTATTTTATATACATAAAAAAATTAACTGAAAATCCCTCTGAACTGTGTTGTTGGCTTTGGTACAGGGCATGAAATAATTTTTCCATTTTACCCCACCGTTCTCTGAAGGTCAGACTTTAAATTGGGCTGTTACTGTCTTGCCGCAGAGTTTCCAAGCTACGTTAATTTTTGGTCTGCCATTGATGGATGGAGCAGTTTGAATTCTGACATGCAGCAGCCTGACTGGAATGACCTGCAGAGGCAGATGTCAGCCTGTTATTTCATGCCCGTTTGTCAGAAAGAAAAAACAGCTTTTTTTTTTTTTTTTTTTTTTAGCAGTTCTTCTTTTATACATATAGAGAGCACTTTTAGGTGGATGTGCTCTTTGATATACATACATATAGAGAGTCCTATAAAAAAATCATATATGTTTATCATTTGTGGAAAACCTGGGTAAGTCTTGAGAATTTGTTGGTGACCAATATCGAGAATGTGCATATTCTCATATTTTCTGTACTGCAAACAAGTATACAAGAATAATCTTGAGAATTTATATTATTTTATTAAAAGGTGGTATTTTGCACACAGATAATCTGAGGAAATTGCCATTGTTCTTTTGTAGAGAAAAAAAAAGGCGTTGTCTCTTAATTTACAGTTGCAAAAGAACTCCTTTGTGATCCTATTTTTGCAGATTCATAGTGTATCAGAAATATTTTATGCTCATTGTTCTAGCATTTTTCTCTGAGGATGAAATGTACCCTTATTGGGTGCACAGGAATTCTCCTTTTATGTTGGAGCAAAACTTTAATCCAAAAACGAACACGGGGAGGGATTTTTTCATTAACATATAGAAATCAATTGAAAGGACTGATGCAGGCAGAAAAATCTGAACTTTTACACTTGAGACTTGGCTCGTAGAGTCCTGAGTGAGAAATAATTTATTTGGTTGATATGGATGAAAAAATGGAAATACATAAAGAATAGAAAATAACATTCACGGTACCATCTGAGCAGATTTTAGGGATGCCGTAGAGTGGCTATTCTGCCTTTGTGCCTCCACAATATATACTGGCCGGTCCCGATCAGAATGAGCAGTGAGTTAGCAGGGTCAGGAGCACGGTCCTTTAGGCTTTGCCAGTGACATTGTCATAAAATTGAAAGAAATGGAGTGAATGAATTCTGGGGTGATACTGTGACCTTAGCGGAGTGAAGAGAAGTTTTGCTGTTGATTTTGATAGGATCTAAATTTTATCCTGTGATCTTTTCTTTATTTGATCTTTGCCCTATTTGGATTATTTTCCTTAATAAACTAAATTCTTAAATTTCATTTGGGAACTAATTCTTTCTTTCTTTCTAAAATTTGCAGATGACACAGAAAATACATCTAGCTAGGAAAAAAAAAGAACCATAACTCACATTCATGGTCTAGTTAGAACCATGTAAGGGTTAACACATTAATCATAAAGGTATGAAACCGTTGTGCAAATTTGCAGATAATAAAAAAATTCATATCGTATAAGTAATGATGGGTACAGGTCCATTTTAATGACAAACCCAAATAATTTTTAAGGTCATCTTTTTTCATTAATGTACATTTCCATATTGGATAATGTGAAACCATGCCTTTGTTTAAATGCATAAATAAAAGAAAAATCCTAAATTGTGATCATGAGATGTAGGGCTACAGCCAGGAAACATCAAAAAAACCATCTGAGAAGGTCTTTGGGATTAGGGCACATTAATAGTTGAACAAGAGAATTCAGTCTCATGCTGTAGCCAAGGGAGCAAATGTAATCCATGGTTATATAATAAAAAAAAGGCTAATGTCCAGGAAAATAGGAAAGTAGGAGAAGAGAATGTGTATATTATCTGTGTATAATATAAATAAACACAAGATGTATGTTTGTAGCAGCATGTGTAATCATCTGTTAAAACAGTGTAGCTAGAGATCTTGTGGACTCCCTGTCACTGAATGCCTTGAATCTCAGGTCTGGATATTTTTAAGGCTTTTCCCCCTGTAACTGCAATAGCTAAATTAGAAATATGGGCTTGATGCAGAGATTATTACGTGAGTTTGTCCAAAATTATGTGGAAGACAATATTTTAATAGTTGACTCTTTTCCTAGAAGCTAGCAGTCTTTAATTTCTTGTGTCTTCTGAAATGAAAGCAGTAAATACAGAAAGCTCTGCTGCTGAAGCACTGGGTTACTGCAGATAGAAAGCCCCAAAATAAATTAAAAAAAAAGAAATTTCTAGAAATGTTAATAACATCAAGGTCGTAGTTGTGTTTCCTAAAAAGTGCAGAGTATATCTCTTAGCAAATAATATGTAGATGCTTATTGTAAAATTGGTGCTGAAAAGTACCCAGGATGAGTTATTAAAAAACAAACAAACAAAACCTGATGAGCTTGTTCTGCGCCTGATAGGAGAAACCCTCTCCCCCCATGTCCAGGTACTTCAGGATTCTTCCAAGATGTCATTCAGACTGCGGAGTCAATAGCGTCTTCTACCAAATGTAGTGCTATTTCACTTGGGTATTTTAAGACTGAAATGCTGAGGTTGCTAAAGTTACAGCATAGGAGATAATGCAGTGCAATGGCAGGAGGCAGACAAGCAGGTTTGCTTATTGTTGGCAATTTTTTCTGAGTTGGTGAATTCTCTAGAAGTTTCCAATGGAGGTTTGAACGCCAGCCTTACAAATCTCAGACCACTGACAAGAAGCTTGCTTTTCTTCTAAACTGCTTTTCATACTCCTACTAGCAATAACGCGTACTCCCTTTCGGGTCCACAGACAAAAGGATGAAAACAACTACGCAGATGCAACATTTAGGAGCAATGAAACTGTTCACCTTTCCCAGTCTCATTGTTTCAAGACAAAGGAATGTCAGAAAATTTTACTTGCTTAGTCGCTCTCATGGTGTTGCTTCTTCTCTTCCACCAATACATATTGTGTCTCATTCTACTAATAATTATTTCTGAAGATCTTACCTCAGTTTATGTATCCTCTGTCGAAAGAAACTTTGGTGAAGTTAAGCAGGAAAATACTGGCAGCTAAGCTGCTTTTCTATTATGTCGGAAAACAATTATTCCTTTTAGAGTTAAGCTGCTCCCTAACTGGGAAAAGTACTCAAAGTTTCTTGAAAAAATGATTAGCGAATTGAAAGCAAAAATTGCACAGGTTATTTTGTTGCTATAATTTCTATGGATCATTTTATATTGTATTTAAAAAAAAAATAATTCTGTAGATGAGTGTTTGATGTGTAAGCTCTAGGCAGTCTGCTGTAGCCCAGTCCTTTTTAGCTTTGTCATTTGAAAGACACTTGTCAGTAGTCTTGCACTGGGTAGCTGAAACAGGGTTGGCTCTGTTTGTCTACTGTTTTTTCCATTTACATGTAATTATCCCAAGCTGCTACTGAATGCCGCAGCCTGTTTGTTTACACGATTTGCCCCAAGATGTTGCAGATCATCAGGACAGGGTTGTCAGCTCCCAGTTTCAGAAGTCATTAAGAGAGACTTACTCATATGTTCTTCCTCCCTTTTCCACCGAACATCCTAGGACACAGAGCCCCTCACTTTAACAACCTCATTGTAAATTGATCTGTTAAGTAGTTAATCACTTGGATGTTAAAGGACTAAAAAAGGTTTGATGACATCTTTCTTCTGTTGGTGTTTGGAATGGCAGAGGAAATCAGTCCGTTAAAATTCTCTCTTTATTTAGGTTATTGCTATAACCAGATGTTGAGGTTTTCCAAACATACTCTATGGTTTGTCTTTGCTCTCTGGATGAATATAGAAGCCACTTACTTTTTACAGCATGTTTTTTAGTGCAAAGCCAGAAACGAAATACGACTGTGGTACCTGAAATGCCAGTTATAATTACCTTGGTAGAAATAATCATGTGTTGGGTGTGCGCATGTGTGGGGGTTGCCTTCTGTCAGCAGACTAATATACATTCTTCATTTGAAATAAGCTCCTGCATCCTTGTTCCCAGATTTGTCATCTTGGTCAGTTAGAAGTTGTTCTTCTGTTTGTAATTACTGTAGATCATAATAGCGCATTGATGAAACTGTTACTTAATGTCAGCTTCCTAAAAGCAAGCGGAGCTCTGGTGATGGCTGGGTGTAGGTAACAGCACTGGTGGGTCTCTGTGCTTGTGGAACAGCTACCTGGAGACTGTCACCAGGAAAGCCTCCATGATTTCATGTCAGAACCCGACATGGCAAAAATAACATGCATGCTGAGGACAACAAGTATCAGCACCAGGTCTAGTAAGAAAAAGGAAGTGGTTTGTGTTGTGAAAGATAGCCAAGACCTGTGAATGAATAAAGGCAGCATAGGTCAGGAATAAGCACCAATGCATTAAGAGGGAGAAAAATATGTAATGGATACCTAATGTCTTTTAGACTTATACGATGTGGAACTAGCCAGCGGAAGCCAAAGGGCAATCACCCAGATCAATAGTTAGATCAAATCACACACATCTGTGCGAATACAACTTTACGGGCCATATATATAAAATATCTGTCTTGTGGGTCTTCTGTTCATTAGCTGGTGCAATGCAACGATTTGAATAAGCTGCTGGTCCATTCTCACTGACTCTTCCATCACCCCATCCTTAGCATCTGCCCTTGGTCCCTCTTTCTTTCCTTTCTACATTGTCCTCATAGATGTCACTTTCAACAAGCGGTACTTTAGTTATTTTTGCACCAACGATTAACAATTATGTCTGCTAAAGACCTAGCAGCACCAGGGTAGTTTGGAAAGTGGGCATAGAAGGTTTTGATGGCACCTACTTCCTTGTAGATGAAAAGGAATAATTTTTTTCCGTATTCAGGAAGAGTGTGGTAGCATGGGATTTTTAAATGATGTACAGAATGTCTTAGGCATCATTATGCTATGTGCCAAGCAGCCATCCATGTACCTAAGCAGAGCATCTCTGTTCCCTACACAGTTGGGAGGAGAGGTAGTTGTCTTTTAATGTGATTTACTACTTCCAGCGTGCTGTGAAGTAAAGGGTATGTCTGAAATCCTGGCCATAGGTATTCACCTGTATCTACAGGCCAGGTGACACTAGATAAAATGTAACTCTGCTCACATCTCTGTACACGGGTCCTTGGCTTGCTATTTCAAAACATCAGTTCCAAACTTCTAAAGACGGCCTAGAGTTTAGAATATTTTCCCAGAAGGCTGCAGACCTGGTTTTGTTGGTTAGTTGTTTTTCAGTGGTTTTGGGTGTGGGGGTGTTTGCTTGTTTTTTAATGTTTTCTTACCCAGAAGAGATTTAGACTTATCAGTGGGGAAATGTCCTAACCACCAGAATTAGAGGTAAATGGCCTCATGTGTTTTAATGAGTTGTTGTTCTAACTCCAGAAGAAAATTGTAAATATCTCACCTGTAATCAGTTGTTCAAAGGCAGCTGGAATACAATCTCCAGCAATCCATATTTTAGGAGATTGTTCTTGCAGAGCATGATGAAAGGACTTTCTGGGAGCATGTTATGTTATGTTATGTTATGTTATAACTGCACCTAGCTTTGGTTTACAATGTGGATGCTAATAGATTTTAACTCGCTGTAAGTCCTAAAGTGATCAGTGCTCTCAGCACCTACCTATCTGCCTGTTATCTCTTCTCATTCTTTCTGTTCCTGTCTCTCCTCTGTACGTGCAAGGCAAGGATGGACATACATTTTTCCTGTACCTGCTTGTGAAATTTTTTCAGTAATGATAACAACGTGATAGTGTAACCAGAGTACCTACTTTTTTTTTCCAACATAACACACTGTATTTCTTTCCACAGTCAATCTTTATATAAGCCCATTGCTGATAATGAATAAATACTAAAATACAATATCAAGGACCACATGGCAAACTGGGTTGACAATTTCTTCGCTAAATTGTCTTGATATAAAACTTCCTGATAAACTTCTCATTTGGCTAATGTAGTATAGCAAGATTAGAGCCACTCTGAAGAGCTTTTATTGCCACAAGATTATGGTGTCCTCACTGGTCCACTTTATTGGACACATAGTAGCCCGTGCTAACTACCTGACGCTTAGATACCTGTCAGCAACACAGTTTTCTCACCATTGTGCTGCTGGCAAGTATAAGTTTTAGGAGTGAGATCTCAATGGAAACAGTTGTGCGTTGGATGAAGTTGTTGGAGCGTCTCTGCTGTGAAGTTACGCGATCTTATGCGATCCATGAATGGGATTCTCTTTCTTTCCCAAGTTGTTGTTTTTAGGGTTTGACAGTCGTCTTCGTTAAGATATGTTTCGTGCATCATTTTACCGGTTTTAATACTGCTTCATTAAGCAACTACTTCTTATGTCACCGGTGTGAAGAAGATTAGATTTCTCACCTTGAAATGTGAGCAGTGGGAAGATGCCTGAAAAAGGTATCTTCATTAATTAAGCAGCCCACCATACTGATAGCGTTTTAAGTGATGGCCTGCTTGGTCTCAGTAAATTAGCAATGACACATGTAAAACCAATAATTTCTGAGACTTCTTCATAGACGATGCCTATTTAGGATCCACAAACGTCTTGATAAAAGCTTAGGTGTTGATTATATTATTGATGAAATAGTTTATTATCTTATTGATTGTATATTATTGATTAGTATATTAGAAATTAAATAGGAATTGGAGCCTTATTGACAAATTCATATAAGGAACCTTGAGCCTTGATGAATCTTGTGCCACTTCAGCATTCAAATCACAAAGCAGTGACATTTCTAAAAGTTGATTTGATGCAGAAACTACAGGGTGTTCCACGTTACCGTGATTTAGGACATGAAATGTTCTTGGCCTTTGAAAGATGAAATTTAAGCTTTAGGACCCCAAAATTCAACTTTATAACAAAGATGCGCTCTGAAAAATACCAGGCAGTATTCAAAGGAGAACAGAAACTAACTCCTGAAACTGAGACTGGTAGAATGGTGAGGAATAATTAATTATTCAGGTGTCATCCATTACTAAAAGTATTCTTTCAACAAGACCCGAGAATTGTCTTCAGTGGAAATTGTACAATTACCTGTGGAGTAAATGGTCTAGTATACATTCATATGTCAAAATGCGCTTCAAGATGTATGTCAGCACTTTTGTGCAGGAGAGGGAAATAAATCAGAGGCATGCCTGAACTATTCTCCCTGTGCTGGCACTTCTGAAGTCCCATTTCATCTGCTGCGGTTACTGTGAAGTCCGTGAAAAACTGTTAGGGCTTTCTTCTCCTTTTGTTAGGGCTTTCTTCTCCTTTTTTCTACTTTCGTTATTTAACTTTTAAAATGAATTAATCAAATGTAAAATTTTCCCTTTGAAATCTTTTATATTTTTTTCAGAATCAATTTTCATAACATCTTTGTGTGAAAATGGACAGCATTCATTCTTGCATAAGACCTATGTATTGAAATACTCAGTGAATAATAACTGTTCAAAGTTTTAAAATATAACTTCTATTAACTGTATTTTCACGTGAGTGCTTTTAGCTCTGTTACAGACCATAACACTGTAAGTTGCTGGGCATCAAGTGACTGTTTTTTGTGTATGATATTACTAGACACTCCGAGTATCTCAGTTGCGGATGAAATACCAAGTAGACAGCAATGTTTCTGATTTTTTTTTTTTATGAGAGCATGAGAATCTACTGGGTTATGGCAAGACTTAAGTGTTATGAAGGTCCAGTTGCTATCTGTAACATTTTCACAGTATTTCGCTTCTATATTGCTTAAAAATTTGAAATGGAGGTGTTCAATGTGCTGATTCCAGAATCATGGACTGTCACCTGTCTGAACAGAATTTGAAATCCAGATACCATACCCAGTATGATATAGGGATTATGGCTGAAACATTATGTCAGCCTGAAAGACATACAGAAGCTTTAGGTTCAGCGTATGATTTCGGCGCATTGTGTGGTATGCCAAGCATGAGCAAGAAAGTTTTTAAACGCTGACTGAGGGCTTACAAAATTTTGCAAGTGCTGGGACACTTGTTAACACCTATAGAGTGGCTGTGGGTGGTTGTGACTGGTGGCTGTGTGACTAGGGCTCAGGGGATTTGGTTTGTCCTCAGCCACCTGATAGAGAGTCACAGCTCCGCCGCACAGTGATGGAATAGCAGCGGTTAAGCAAGCTCCAGAATCGGTCCTGCTCACCCAGGTCTCATTACCCTTAGGCTTCAAAAGTATATGGTAGAGAACTTGCTTGACCATAATCAATATTCTTTGTGAATTTTTCTGCATCTCTTTGCAAAACCTCTGCCAAAATGAGGAACAATTTATGTCTGGTGACAAAATCCAGATGTGGATTTTCACGTTGCAGTCTGGTGTGCTACCAGAATCAAAGTGTTCAACTTGGATCATGAGGAAAACTACCTGAACTGGGAGACCAGCAACACGTCTGTTGTCAGAGCTGGCATGAGAGTGTACACCAGATTACCACAAAGCTGGGTTTGTGCTTGTCCTCAGGGAACTTCAGCTGGATTCACAAATAACCGCTGCTTCTTGGTTCTGTTTTTAGCAGGCTCTTGACTACATGAAGACCAGGGTCTGAGTATTGAAGTCTGTGAATGTCAGCGTATGAGTAACCTGGTGAATAGCTTCATTTCTGACTGGCTGCAGTTGCTGTTTGATATCCTCTGACATCATCCAGCAAAAGTCTAGAAAACTAGTGCACCCTGGGGGCTTTGCTTGTTTTGTGGTTTGTTGGGTTGTTGGTCAGTTGGTTTTTTTCCTTCTTTTTTCTTTTGGAGCAAATGACTTATACCATTCAGCTCCTGTTGCTCGAAGAAATAATATTATTTCCTTTTTCTTACCTTCCCTTTGCCTCCCCCAGATAGATTTAAATAACAGCAAGGCTCCTATTTAAAATGATAACATCCAGGAAATTAAAAGTTAAGCCCTTCACTGTCCATAACTTGGTGTCTCTGCTTTCCCCTTCTCAGCAGTGTGGTGTAAATGAAGGATGAAGCCTCAGCCTGAACTTTCAATTTCCTGGCTGTTGTCAGTTTGTATCGCAATGCTGCCGTTATACAATTTTCATTTCTGGAAAGGAGTCATACACAATCTATTACAGAAAACTAGAGAATAGCCAGAGGCAGAAATTAAATATTCTGCAAAGGTTCATCTGAGCCTAAATTGCCACAATGTTTTGTTGAGTAAGTGACAAAATTTAGATTCTGAAGTATTATTAGTAAAATCCTTATAATTTGCAAAGGAATTACTTAAAATTACAGCTTATAATTTCTTTTATCTTGATAGCTTTGCCTATTGGTAGTTAAGGAGTTGTATCATCATGATGTGATCCCCTTTCAGTCTCCTGGGAGAATGGACCTGACTTATTCTGACTTTTACAGTGCTTTACAGTGCTTTCCTGTCCCTGACAGCGCAGGGGGACTGGCAGAAGAGAGGTTGCGAGTGCTAGGAGGGATGGTGGTGCTAGAGATATCCTCAAGGTGGTTACTAAAAAGAGAGACTGGAGTAACAGAGAAAATGAGCAGGTGAAAGGCACAAGAGTGCAGGCCAGACTTCAGACTAACTGATCTCTTGCTACAAAAATGTAATTAAAGTATTTTATAAAAGTTAAAAAAACCCACTTAAGTTTCACTTTCTGACTAGGTAAAGGTTGTAGGCCAACACAGCCTTGGTAAGGATAATTTACACTTCAGCTGCACACCTTGTTGCCTGTTATAGTCTACAAAATCTCTGCTCTATTACTGTTTCACAGATTCTCCCAATCTGGAGGAGAAAAAATGACAGGGGTTTTTTTATTGTTTTAAATTCATCTTATTATGTGCATCTCTCAGTAAGAAGTGATAGATGAGCTATCTTTTTTTGTATATCAATTCATATTTTTTTCTGATTTTTACCTTTACTGAGTTAGTATCTTCCCAGTCTGTTCAGTGGTCAGGCTTGTGGCAGGTGCATCTTTCTTTATTGCTTTGAAAAATGTGGTGCCTTTATTCTTATTAAACTCAAAATATCTTAAATGAATTTCAGATTTATATGTGGAAGTCTCACTATTTGTAGAATGAATCATAAATGCCAGTAATGCAATTTTAAACAGACATTTTCTCATATAAGAAGAAAAATCCTTGAATCGGGGTATCTAGCTTACCTGCTCTGACCAACGGTGCTGGTATTATCTTTCTATATCCTGTTTGTTCTTTTAACAGTAAAAAGATAGACAGGAAAGAAGAAGAGAAAACTCAAGATATCTTTCTGGATGTTTACTTATTTGTGGGTGTTTTCTGTTTGAATAGGTGTCTGGGTCCCTTGTGGACTTACAAACAAATGCACAGATAAACACACCTAACGTTATAGTCAGTGACAGCAAATGGGTTAGAAAGATTTAAATATATATTGATTTTTCATGACACTGATTTTTCTTTTGTGGTATGTATGCTATCTGTAAAATACAGGTAACAAATACATGTCTGTATATATTTGGTAATGACAGCAATAGCCATTGCTATTCATTCTAATGGTATTTTTACTGACTATAAACGGCTCTTGCGAGGGATAACTTTGTCACCTTTTTTATATTCTTTTTAATGTTGAGAAAAAGCTACAGTTTGTGAGTTCGGGGGGTAACTGGCTTTTTTTTTTTGCCTTTTTTTTTTATAACTTTCTAAGGCTATATATCTGTTCTTTCAGATTGTATTCAGAGATTTTATTCCAGAATTTGAATCCCTCTTCAGTTATTTTATAGTAATCCCACTGGAAAAAAAAAACAGTCTAAGCAATTCACAGCCTAATTTTTCTTTCCCTTCAAATGCTGAGACATGTCCTACCTTATCTTTTCTATTGCTTTTTTTCTGCATTTGCCAAAATTTAGGACCAAATACTGTTCTGTTTAGTTAGGAAAAGTTTCAAAACAATCTATGTTTCAGAAGAACACAAATAAGATCCAAACATTACCAAGCATCCGGGGACATAATTGATATTCTTTCATTTTCTGTCAAACCCTAAGTTCAGGAGTTAAATATCCATTTATTATTTTAACTTCCATTAGAATCGTTTGTATGTAACTTTAGATATTAATTCTGGATGCAGCCCAGCTGTTGAGAGGCATAACAAGGAAATAAGTTAATTAACAACAGCAAAAAAAAAGATTGTTTGTGAAGATCCAACTAAGAAAAAACACTAAAGCGAACATTAAAATTTCTTCGCTGGTTGGTAAAATAATAGATGATACGTGTACTTGTAGAGAGCACTGGGTGTAGACTGAGGGGATACAAGTTCTGCCTGCCTCTGCTGTTGGCCAGCCCTGTTACCTGGGACAAATGATTTTACCACCTTATATGCCAATGTCCTTTGTGAAGCATTTTGTGATCTCCTTTTAAAAAAGCTGTATTGAGGTCATGTTTGAATGTTAAGAGTGACATGGTCTTCCTCTTCCCTGGATGTGTGGATGTTACCAAGTCAATACATAATACCATGCTTCATGCTCAGAAGTGTGATCTTTCGAGGAATGTGAATCATGCCAATCATTTATAAAGGAATAAAATACTGAGTCCATTTCAGAGGATATTATTATTTTTAATTATTGGCAGCATGTTTTCCCTAAAACAGCCTGTGCAATATAAAATTCTCTAGCAGAGTGTGAAACCGCTCAGGCCTCCCCATGCAAAGAGAAGAAAATGTAGGTGGCTTTTTTAAGTCAGCCTTTCTTTAATACCTTTGGAAAGACTGCAGAGAAACTTCAGTACAAAGAAGTGAGAGGTGACTTTTGTAACTCTAAGCCCATTGCATTTTTGTACTTCTTTGAGGTTAAAAATTGCCAGGCGCACAGTGTACATAATAAGTCCTATTCCAATAAATTGCTGAATTTCTCCAGTGAGCATCCAAGTACTTTATTCAGTGGGACATAGATGTGTCCCAGTTTATAGGATTAGGTCCCAATGATGCTGAGGTTTTGGCAGTTAACAGTGTAGTCTTTTGCAGTCTTCTCTCAGCAATGTGTTCTATATATGGATCCATATAGAATCACCGAATCGTTAGGGTTGGAAGGGACCTTAAAGATCATCTAGTTCCAACCCCCCTGCCATGGGCAGGGGCACCTCCCAGTAGATCAGGTTGCTCAGCGCCCCGTCCAGCCTGGCCTTAAAAACTTCCAGGGATGGGGCTTCCACCACCTCTCTGGGCAACCTGTTCCAGTGTCTCACCACCCTCATGGTGAAGAACTTCCTAACGTCCAGTCTGAATCGACCCATCTCTAGTTTTAATCCATTCCCTCTAGTCCTACCATTACCCGACTTCCTAAAAAGTCCCTCCCCAGCTTTCTTGTAGGCCCCCTTAAGATACTGGTAGGCCACTATAAGGTCTCCTCGGAGCCTTCTTTTCTCCAGACTGAACAACCCCAACTCTCTCAGTCTTATATCACTAATACAAGTGAGGTTTCATGAATAATTGTTTCTTCCATGAATATATACTCAGAGTAACATCTCAGAATATGTAGGCTTGCACAACAAAGACATGAAAATAGGAGTGGAGAGCATGAATGTTAAGAAACATTGGCGTTAAGAAACAGCCAGTTCGTAAGAAAACTTGAGGTGCGTTTATAGCCAGAGATGTCTTACTGTGCCTGGCTGCAAAATTGGATCAGGTTTTCCCCCAGTAGTGGTGAAATGTATGTGCACATGCAAGTGTGATATCAGACTGTTGTATTTGCAGAATAACACATTCTTCATTGTGGACTGTATATCTTGATCAATTTTATATAATATGATGGAGATTCTATAGTTTTGTTGTTTTGGTATAAAGTCATACTTCCTTTCCTGTGTTCCCTTTCCTCCCTCTATTCAGTATCTGAGCTTGTCGCAGCTGCGTTTTTCCTTTTTTTTATGTTTTCTTTTCTTCTTTTTTTTTTTCCCCTTCCCTATTTTCTTACTGCCCTGGAAAAAAAAAAAAAAGCAGGTCTTTATCATATTAAGCCTGCACAGTGAAATTTCAATTTATAGCTGAGAGTAGCCCTATCTGTTTGAAGAAGTAGAGGGGATTTTTTTCTCTGTTTTTTTTCTTTCTCTGAATCTTACCTACATGAGTCATGTACAAGTATTGTTTAAAATTTATAGAAACCACATTATAATTAATAATGGTACTTTAGCAGCATCCAGCACCATCCTGTGTGGTGCAAAGTGAACCATTGTAGGAGTTAAGCTAAAAATATTGCATTAACACTTAGAGAAAATGAAATTTTTATACTTGATTTGCTCATGGTCATATGGTTGCAACTAAACACAATTTGAGCTGTCACTTCACTGCAGAGAAAAATATGCAATTTTGGAATATTTTAAATGAGCTTGATATTAGATTCTATAACTCAGAATGACACAGGAAATAGCGTTTGCAACATGATTGGTTCATTACTATTTGGTAATTGCAGTCCATCATTTTAAAGGGGGAACTAAAACACAAACAAATGATCTCGGCATTCCGCAGTCTCTGTATCTGAGTTGTCACTTTGGGGATGGTTTTAGAAGATACAAGTTGTGTATGTTTGGAAGCTTATATTTTTCCCTCCCCTTTATCATTTCAGTAGAGCGATTTTCATCATAAACTAACATGTCAGACACAGCATCTACATTTAAAAAAAATATTATTTCACAATTTTCCACATGCACATTTGATGTAAACCCTGGAGGTGTATTCCCTGAGTACCTATTACCTCCATTTTAGGGAAATTACATTAAATTATTAGTGACAAATTTACTTGTCTGCCAATGTGTTTTTCTTGAATTTTACTACAACATCAATACTTGGCTGTTTTATATGGGCCCTCATTTACCTGTCTTTGAAGGCAGTCACCCCTCTGGGAGCTTTGCCTGTCACTAACATGCACTAGGAAGAGTCTTTAAGTTTAACATTCGCTGTTTCGAATTAGGGAAAAAAATATGTTGCACTTTAAAAATATAATATGCTTTTCTGACAAGTCATTTTAATGTCTACTGACTCTTTTTTTAGGGAGCAAAGCCAGTTATAAGCGCAGTATGCTCAAAGGAGATACTGGTTTGCCAACACAAGGGTGTTCACCAGGAGCTGACACCCAAGAAGAGGGACTTAAACATCCATTGTCTTGTACGTGTTGGTTTGGGGATATTACCAGATTTTACTTGTGTTTGTGTCTATTCAAGAATCTTTTCCAGTCTAATGCCAAAGTAAAAGCAGATGGAAAAAAGTCAGACTGAGAGTTAGTCAACTACAGGACTTTAAACCTCTATTACAATTGCATAAGGAAATACGACTATGAGGCATTTGGAAAAAAAAAATGGGCCTTTTAGAGCAGTCACAGTGTGTCTGGGAGTGAGGTTTACTTGCTTGCCTTTTTTTAATCTTTAAAGTCTTTGTCTTCAAATGCAATTAGTGTTAATTCCAAATAAATGAGGGTTTCTGGATTCACTATGCTGTTTAAGTCCACAAAAAATATTCTGCTTTTTGAAACTGAAGCCTTTGCAGTCCAAGTTCCTCCTGTTGAGTCCAGGAATGCGGGGTTTCATGTTAAGGAAGGGACTCCCAGTGCTTTAATCTCCAGGCATGACTGATGCACGAGCAGCAGCGTACCACCTTATGTCGTAATCTGCTCAGATCTTGAAAACAAGCGAGATTCTGCTAGTTCAGTGCTGGTCAAAGATTTCTAGGGAATACTTTGGTGCTTCAGCAAATAATGCTGGCTATAGAATAGTACAGTATTTTGTTCCCTAAAATATTGATCGCTGGTATTGGAGGTGTCTGCATAAGGGGATGTCGCCGCTCCACACTATTAACTCAAAGTTTTTGAAGCTCTAATTAATGAATTCCTTGAAGTGTATGTGAGAATTCACATGGAAAGAGCTGTATGAGCACAATCATTATCATACTATTGTTCTGGGAGAGATTCTTTGCTAGTAAACTGGTACAAACAACTCTATTGAAGCCGATGAAGCAATAGTGCTGTATAGTAGCAACTAATCCACCCTGTGGCTTTATTTATTTGTGTATCATTCACTGCCTTGTGGGCCAGATTCTGTTATAGCCCTTTCGGTGTTATACATTGTAAACAAGAAAGGATTGCGTTGATAGTAATAAATTCTGTGTCAGGCTTCCAGTAGTTGGGATTTCTAGTGCTGGAACATCGAATTTCTGTGAGTTGGTATGTCCAGAAAACTTGCGGAGGTGAAAATTGATTATGAAGGTTGCAACTGTAGAGAAGATTAGAACACTTTAATCAAATTCCTCTTGGTTTAGCAGTTGATTAAAAACAGCTTTTAAATGGGACTTCAGTAACTTCAAGATAACTCGTGCTCTAAAAAGAGAAGGGAGAATCTCTGAATATCAAGATTGTGGAAGGAAGACGATGGTAGAAACATCATTAGAACCAAAATCTCTAGTTTATGTTTAAGTGGCTAGATTATCCCACTGTTATTTTGATGCTGGTTTTGAGTGTATTGATAGCCCCCAAACCACCAAGGGTTACAGTCAGGGACTGGTGTCCTGCTGCACTTCCTGCTCAGTATTTGCACGCCCGCCCGTATATTCTAAAAGCACACAGTGTCTGCTACAAGACGCTTGTCATTTAACCAGTGTTTTCTGTGTGTGAATTCACGTACAACTGCAAAAGGCATCTGGATCCCAGTTTGTGTTTTGATGAGACGTAAGTAAAGAGCAAATGTGAGAAGAGCCAAGGACAAGGAATAGTGCCGTGATTCCTTTAGGGAGCAATCTCATTCTTTGTTGCTTCAGTGCTAGGGTAATTCTGTTCCAATAATGAATACAACAGAATTAAGCAACACAGTAACATGAATTTTATAAAATCTTAATATTTTTCAGTTTCTGTTTATTAACTGTTGATAAACTAAGTTTTTCTTTCACATCATTCCTTGCTCAAAGTATTATTTCAGAGACTCTGCTTTGCCTATTTGGCACTGGGAGTGCTGTAGATCCAGGAGAATTCCACTGCATCAGTGTTACTTTTCCTTATATTATATCCAAATGTTGAGCAAGCAGCAAAATAGAGCATATACTTAAGATGTACCTCATAATTTTTTTCAATTTATTCCCTCACTGAATCAAAATGATTATATAAATCAATGCAATTTTAAACTGATTAACCTCAAACCCTCTTAATTAGAAAATAGGGGCTTCAGAGTTCACCTGCAGTATGTGAAATGCCTTTACATTATTTTGCCTGACTTTTTATCCTAGGACAGAAAATAGAAAATGCGTATTATCGCCATTAAATATAATTTGATGAGGAAATTATATTCCTCAAGGGCTCTCCTGCTCCTTTCTTAGAAGTTGCTATACCAAATACTTGCAATGTCAGTGTGATGTATTTTGGCCTAAAAAGAAAGTGAGAATGCTAGGGAGACCGTGCTGATTCTTGCAGAGGCTTGGCTTTTTCAATATGCATTGAGTTTTAAAAGACTTTTGCTCTTTTTTTGGAGAGCCTGGTGACCCTGGAAGGATCACTTAAAAATGTTTCTGATAAAATTTGTGATGAGTTCCTCACTCCTCAGTGAGACTGCCTTGGAAGATGGCTCCTTGTTTCTCTTCTTTTCGTAAAATCTCCTTTCTACGTGCACATGCAGAATAACTTTGCAGTCCAAGCAAGCTCTAAGTAGGCAACAACCCACAATGCAACTATACAGGCAACTATAACTACGGTTATAGTTTTCCTTTACTTAGTACAAAACCTGCTGAGAGAGAGAGAAAGGTGGGCAGCCTCTCTACCTTACATTTTGTTGTATATATTCGAGCACTAATGGATTTGAAGGGGGAGGGATTGTTTCACTGCCTGTTGATCTAAGCTCCCAGTACTTGTAAATTGGCAAATTAAAGCTCTTGTGTGTTAACTTTCAGTGTAATACATATCAGCATCTTTAAGATAGATATTTCATTTATGTGTTTCTCTTCTCGTTTTGGCCAGGCTCTTGTTGAAGGGGGTCAGTGTATTGACATAATCTGATTTTGATGCATTGACAGCCTTATACCACACCACTCCCGCCTGCTGCTCCGGCATTCACTCCTTGTGGACTCAATTTTGTTACTCCTCAGATCTGCATTTACATATTAATTAAATATGGGTGAGAATGGGGAATGTGTACCTCACAAATAGGTTATGAAAATACAGTTAGAGAGATTACTTGTATAAGGAACCTGTTGTTTAACAGGGTGACCAAAGTGATAAAACGTGTGCTTCAGATGTCTGTGTTTGGCAAAGCATTGAGATGATACTTGCGCGTAATTATATGCGTAAGTGCTACTGATGCCAATGACTAATTGAATTGGGATCAAATTTACCTGTGGTGTAACAGTGGCTCACTTAAGTGAAACGTTTTAAAACACAAGTGAGACAGTTTTGAATGGAAAGACTTTAGAACAATCGCCTTGGGTTACATTTGTAGGTCTTGCTGGGAATTGTTCTTTTTTCTCATTCAGGAAACCTACAGCCAGTACCGCAGCTGTCTCACCTTCTGACGCTAGGCAGCTTAAGAAAGATCTAGCGAGCCGTGCGTACACAGCGATGTGACCTTATTCAGTTTGCCAAATATTTTAAAGAAATATATTTAAGTAATCACACAGTAAATGATTTCCTTTTTTTTAGCATATAATTGCAAATGCAGACTGTAGCTTTATTAAAATATGTTCTCCTGCACGTACCCTCCATTTTAAATGTATGAGAGAAACATGGGTGATGGTTGTTTCTCCCAAGCTGTTTCCACTAAGGAAATACAAATTGCTTAGTGGAATATATGAAGTATTGCTGAACAGTCCTGTTAATATGTTAAGGACTATTTTTATCTCAGGTGGGAGAACAAACAGCATAATTAGTTTGGCTTGTTCTAAACCTTAGTGCTTGCTCATTCTAAACTTTATCGCTGTCCCTCTGTCTTGTTCTTTTTATCATTATGACTTGAAATACAAAATATTTCAGATCGCCTAGTGCCACTTTCCATCCCTTATGTTCTCATCTCCGGTATTCTCTCTCTGTATATAAACACACGTGTGTGTGTATATAACACATGTATACATAAGTCATATGTTGCAGTTAACAAGCGATTTACATAAATGTGTGTCCTCACATACGTATGCGTGTGCGTAGAAAAAATGCGCAAGTATGTAGGAAAAAATGAGGTGTGCAGCAGCATTCCCAGTCCCTATCTTTACATTGGTGTTCACGGCACCTGCTTTTTCTATATATAACATCCTGTTGTTTCTCATGAACACAGGTTTCAGTGGTACAGTTTTATCTGTAGCTAAACGCCCGTTTCCTTGGCAGTCTATCTTACAAATTACAGTTAATATTATTACCCTTTTGCACAGTGTAAGGAACGTGTCCAAAATGGAAAAGGATTCTTCAGTTTTGAGCAGAGAGAAAACTTTCTGCCTTTATTCCTGTGCACCTAATCTCTTGTTTTAGCTCAAGATGGAGGGTTTATGATTAATACAGTTGATGCAGAAAATGGCCGATTGCTTGGTTTCTTTTAAATGTATCATGCTCAGTGCACACGGTCTCTGAGCATCAGTTAGAGGGAAGTGACAGCAGACTTGACCTTTCTCTCCAAATCATATAGGGGGGTGGGGGAAGAATTAGCATGATACAACAGCATTTCAACTTGTTTTAACTGATAACTTTCATATTTAGAGATGCTAATATGTTCTAGAAATATAAAATCACTTTCTAGCCAATGCGGTCACATGTTATTTTAAATGAGATTTAAAAATTTAGCCTCTGTATGCATAATAAGATGCCTTTAAGATATTTTACTGACTTGGCTAATGCTCCTAAAAGGTCAATACAAATATTTAGCTTCTACTTTTACTTCTGCTGTTTCACAGATTGGACCCATTTTTAATTTAGAGTCATCTCACTGAATATTTTAAGGACTATTTAGACGGCTTGTGAGAAGGCATGAACAATAGGTCCTATATGTAGGAAGGTGTTAGTTATAAAAGGGCTTAAATTGGCTTTAGTGTAACTGGAAACCAAATAAATGGTTCTGGAAACTACACTAGGAGATTTAGCAGGTTTTTTCTGTAGTCACCAATTAGTGCCATTAGAAAGTCTAATATGCACAGCGTGGACCGGCAGCAGCTGTGATTGATACAAAGCTCAGCCAATCGCACCGCTCCCGTGTCAGCTCTCATTAGTCTGTGATCAATTACCAGGATTTTAGACCAATTTGAATGAAAAGTAAAAACACATTGTTACCACAAATTTCATCAAGTGAATATGCTGTATAAGGAAATAGATCAGCTATGACCTCTTTGACATTTTCAAAATGTTTAAAAGCTGAAGTTAATTCTTTGTGATGTCCTTTCATCTTTAGTTGACAACAGAGAGACCTGGAGTGGTGACAGGCCTTGTCAAGTGACTCTGTCTTATCAAAAACAATACCCTCCAGATCTTTCAAGCCAAATATTCTAATGTAAGATAATTGCATTTAAAATTTTGTGTAGCTTTTATGCCTTTCCCTGAACTGTTTTTCTATTAAGTAACAAACCTTTTCACTGCATGCTTTTTTCACTTTAAAAGGTGTAATGGTTGCTAAAAATATGTAAGTGGCCGTGGTGAGTGGAATGCAGGAAGCAGAGCCGGGGGCTGCTGGGGCACCGGTTCGGCTCTGGCTCGACTGTCTCTTGGTTCTTGTGCAGCACTGTAGGTACAGTCTTTTGGACTTTATGTTTGTCTGCAGTTTTCTACCACAACTTAACACCCCACCTCACCACCACCCTCCGCCATCGCAGCCTCCTCTTTTCTTACGATTACTCGTCTTCCCGTTTTGGCTGAGGATTCCAGCAAAAGTCCCTTGTTTGAGCGTATGGTTGGGAGAGAGCTCTGAGATAATGCCATTCCATTTCAGAGGCTTAGTTTTTAACATTCGTGCACTAGAACAGCCATTTCAGCGTGCAAAATTAAACAGAATGGCTTTAATATGATTTTTAATTTTTTTTTTTTATTTTTCTTGTTGCTAGGTTTTTTTTTACCCAAGGAGAGATAGAGAAATTAATATCTTCAGATCTTTAAGCAGGGATTTTTTTTGTTTCGTGAAAGAATGAGCTGGTTAATGCAAGTGACAAATACACATTGCTGCTGCTGTTAGTATTTCCAGCTGTGGGTCTCGCACGTCTTTGTGTGGAGACCCCACTGCAGCAGCTTCTGCTGTTCCCGGCCCCAGCCGCCCCCTTGGTCCTTCCTGCCAGAGTGTTGTTGCAGGCACCCAGTGCCGACGGCCCTGCTTCTGCCCATTTTGTTCAGTACTTCTCCAGTATGTTGGATTATTTAATGTTTTCAAAACCACAAAGCTCATTTCAATATAATAAAGTAAAAAAAAAACCTGAAAAAAAATTTTTTCCCTAACCTGGTAGGTTTTTCTTAGTAATTTTCTCTTTGCATCTTTCAAATCAAAATATAAACTAGATCAAAGAGTGGAAGTAGTAGAAGTCTATACTACAGAAGTCTACCATGGGCAGATCTGAACGAAGGAGACTCCTGAGCTGTAAATTGCAAGACAGTGTATTCAGGACAATGTATTTTCTTAGCTGATATTCTCCTTAGATTACATCCTTTTGGGGATCACTCTAGTCTTTTTAGGTGTGCATTTACATGCCATGTCAGTAACCTCTCACATGGATTTTTGCTGTGTCAGTAAACATTTCTGAAAATAAGATTTTCAAGTGTGAATTAATTATTTATACTATATGATAAGCAAGTAGAATGTTGAAATTCAATACTAGTTCATAAGATTATTTTTTTTAAACTTGATTTCTCTGTCTTCTACTCTAACCAGGCTTTTGTTAGAGTACTTTATTCTTTTCTGACACACTACTAAAGGTATTATGCAAACGTAAGATGTTGTTCATTATAATCTGTTGGAAATGGAGGCAGCAGAAAGCTGAATTTCATTGTATAACTTGATCTAAGAGAAGATTTTAATGGAAAACAGCAGTCAGCTGAAGGTGTCGGGACTGATTGCAAAAGCTGATTTTATTATGATACTAATATTAGGCGACCCACATTCTCTCCACACTGACATAGCACAGTCCTATGCAATGAATACGCAATATTGCTTACACAAGCTCAGTAACCATGGGGTCCGCTTACGAGAGGTGGACCTAGACCCAAGTGTACTCCAGTACATTGGTTCCTGCAAACCTCACTTACCAAGAATAATCACCTCAGAGGGAAAAAGAACCAAGATGTGTTATAGGAAAGTTCAGCTGCTTCTCCATGTATCATCTGGACCTCTTGAATACACAACAGCAGACATCAGATAGAGAATGGGTTTCGCCTGAGCTGTTTCTCAGTTTGCTTAGGAGTAAGTCACAATTAGCACAAGAACCTAGAAAAAAGTTCTGCAACCCTTTCCAGGTTTTGCTGAGACCAGTATGTTATGCATTGTTATACTAAAGGGAAAAAAAAAGGTAATTATAAGAAAATTATTCATACTCTTGGATGGTTTCAGTTTTTAGGTCAATTCTGTAATTCATATGGACTATCTAACTTTCCCAATGTTTCCTTACATCAACTGGAAATTACTTGAATATTAACAGGAATGTAGTTGTTTGGTTCAGGCATATGGAAATCCAGGTTATACTGTTACTTAGTTTTCATAAGCCTATTTGAAAATAAATTAAAATATTTCAGTTACTGTATTTAGAAAGGTATCAGCACTGTTTAATAAAGTGTAAACATGCAGCTTGATTTTTACATGTTTTTAAATACTTTCTTTTATCAACAAATGAGTACGTATATACACACTGTGTATATATAATATACATACATATATAAATACTGTGTATCTGGAAATTCCCAAAAGGGTGGACATTTCTGGCCTACTGCTTTCTCTTTTTAGAATGGGAAATTATGCAATGACATTTACATGTCATTTGGTGAAATAAATGTATCTTCATAAACAGCATGCAGAAGCTTTGCTCCAGCTGGGGTAAAGCGCAATCTGGGGCGGCCGCTCTGAGCAGCGGGGCTGCCCAGCTGCAGGAGCCCCTCTTTTGGTCACCGTCAGCCTCTGCCCAGGCAAGTGGCTCCTGCCCTCGCACACACGGCACTGCACCTGCCCAGGGACTGCAGGGCACGGGGCACCAGCCCAAGTTCTTGACTTTCTGGTTACCACTCATCTGTGTCCAAGCCTCCATTTTTATCTTTTTATCTTTTTTATATTTTTACAAAGGAAAGTTGAGGCAAGAGCCAAGCTGTTTTCCCTTCCTCCCTTGCTTCCCTCCCCCCCCAAAGTAATTTCAAGTATTCGGGTAATTGAAAGGTTTTGTGTTTTCTTACGCATACCGTGTCATTCATCCAAGGGACGCTGATGTCCCTAGGAGGCCCAATAGCACACACTTTCAGACTTTAAAAATGGCAACTTTTTCTTTTTTCCCTTTAAGCTGTGGAAATCCTAAATTATTTAGACTTGCTGTTTAGGGTGTAATATAAATAAGTGTAGTCTAATGTGTTTTTCATTGCATAGCATTTCGATACTGACTATGCGAGGTGTGAACTTAGACTAGAGAGGAATTTTCTGTTAAATGAAACCTCCAGAGCTTTCGCCATGGCTGAAAACCTCTTCCCTCTAAGCCTTGAAATCTGCTTATTTCCTGTGTGTCCCCCTCCACCCTCCATTATTCCTTAATAAGCCATTGGATGGTGGAAGAGCTTCTCCTACAAAACAGAGTACTGACATAAGTACATCAAAAATATATTTATTTCAGAATTGGTCCGTTAAGAGTTCTAACAAGTATGTATCAAGCAGTCTGATGTTTTTACTTGGAGAACCCTTTAATAAAATTATTTCTTTAACAAAGGTCTGCTCAGCCTAGTTGTACCATAAATTCAGGGGTTTAGAGCAGTGGGAATAGTAATTTAGTATCAACAGATTTATTCTCCTATGAGGTATTCCAGCTAGAGGGCTGAAGGTACCAAGATTTTGTTTTTTCTAGTGGATGAACTGTTACCAACAATTTTATTTTTAGGACGTTTTTACATTCTAAGGGCAGGAAAAAGAAACACATGCACGTGTATGTAAAGCTTTTTTCCATAGTTGGGCTCCATGCGTGTAGGGAAACGTGTGTGTGTGTATATATATATATATATATATATATATATATAGTCCTTAAATAATGAAATTGTTTTCATGAATTAATCATTTCCCATGTGAAACTGAATGTTTATTTCTACCCTTAAAATTAGATATTATATCAAATCCACTAAGTTAATCTTATTGAAATACATTTAATTAATAACTGCAATTAAAATGCTGCAACGCTCAGCAATGTTTACCCACATCAGTTAACAAAAGACGGCATCTCTTTTCCAGCAGATTTCAGCTTTCATTATTGGTGTGTAAAGGAGTTTAATTTACCTGGAGTCGTGTAAACCTTTTTGAAAGAGGTGCCCCGTTCTGCAGAAGAATCATTCTCCACATGTTCTAAATACTGTACATATTTACCAAATTTAAATACATATTTACATACGTAAGATTGACCCAATTGAATGGAATGACTCCCTCGATACCTTTTATAGTCTATTAGGTAAATAAGCATCTCGGAAACGGGCTCGCTTTTCTTTGCACAGTAGACAGTAATGTAGATGGGATTAGAATTTTGGGTCTTTGTACGGTAGTTGGGCTGACAGCTCATGGGAGAAAATACTTATTTTTCTCCATTTCAGATATAGACACAGATACATGAAACAAATCACAGAACAAAAATTGTTTAAGAGGCAGTTAAGTGCAGTTGGCAGCGGATCTGAGCAGAAGGTAGGGAAGGCAGTGCTCCCGCCTGATGAGAACCACGCGGTGCCATTCACAGCGCCGCGGCGGCTAACGCCGCCTCCATGTTGCATCCTCCCTCCATTTCTTCCTCTCCCTACCGCATGAATCTGTACCTCCTAAGACTGTTACAAAAGGCTGAGATATAATCCTTGACTGTTGAAGATGATGTTTTATGTAACACATTTTGTCTTAATTCATCCTTTACAGATTTTTTACTCACTTTGTACTAATAGATGAGATGTAAAGAGAGAATAGTTTCTTTTTGGCTCCATGGAAGACCAGGGGCTGCACATTAACACTGCTGAAAGCAGTGTGAAGTGTTGATTCCTTCACTTGCAGCATCCTTTGTGTCTGTCTTCATAGAGAGCAGTAACGGCACACAGTAACCTATATTGCTGAAATTTCTCCAGGAAAAACCTGCAAGCTAGGATGTGCCACGTGCCTGCTGCGTGCCTTCAGGCTGAGAGTCAGAGCAAGTCTACATCTAGTTTCCGTGCTGCTTTCAAGGTTCTGATGGCCTTGAGGTTGGACAGAAGTTGATATTAGTGATCTGTTCTTTTGCCTTCCTCACTACAGGTTGACAGAGATTTCTAGAGCAAAATAAAATACTTTCTGCTCATTCCTATCCATAAAGAACAAAGAAGGGGAGAGGGGGCTCTCGTTGAATGAGGACAAAGAATGGTCTGGTTGTATTTGTTGGTTAATTTTAATTTGTGTTAGAATAATTAATGTAAAGAGTTTTGATGATCTCTCTAAAAATGGCCTGAGAACAGTTCTGTATATGTTTGTTCAAAGCCTATATTGAAAAGCAGGCAAGAGAAGCTGAAGAAGCTGTTTTACTCAGACAAATGTAAAGAGCGACCAAACAGCTTGAACCTTGTCTTTGAGGGCAACAACGTGTACATTGGTATACACTGGAGACACCCAAAATAACGCATTCCGAGGAAGAACTCCAGTCGCAAATCTGGAACGCTGCTTTACTGTATACTGTGCATTAGAACAGCAGATGTTTTTGATAGTACTGTCATTACTACACAAATGGTTTTGATACCACTATGTCCAATACAGCAAAGTTGGATTCCATGGTAAAACTGCCCCTGTGTTAATTAAAGCTTAAAATAACCATCTCTGAATTTAAGTATCATCAGCATGTTGAAGACCCTTGACCTGTGACGCCACCATTTGCCACCCTGCAAAGAGAATCCCAGGCAACGCCATGAGACTCCACTGAGCTGGGCAGACACAGCAAAAGCACTTGTTCCAGTACGACAAAAGTAAAAATCAAATGTTTCAGAAATTAAAAAGCCACTCCAAATGATCAGTGAAAGTAGTGACCCTTTAACCTCTTTAAAGCATTTTACAGGGAAGCTGTGAAAATTCTTCATAAATGTTTAAATTTAGATATAAACTTTTATCATCGTTACTAAGAATAGATGCAGAAGGCAGCAAGAAATAGGTTAAGTAACTTGCCCATATCCTGAAAAAATGAGGAGAAGAGAACACTTGGAAGCAAGATTTTAAACTGCTTTTAACTCCTGTCTAATAAAATTTTTCGTAATAATCTTCATCTCTAGGTCTTAGAGTGCTTTGCAGGGGGAGTTAAGTATTCCGAAATCCAAGTTTATTTACTGGAGAATCAAGGCACAGAAAGCAGCTTGTCACCCAGCTGTAGGTGGATGTAGCTGTAGCCAGAGAGCTAACCAGCCTTTCAGGTGATGTCTCTTGGCTCCCATTCCCAAAATCAAACGGAATTTGTAACTTCTTAGTGAGTCTCCAAAACGTAGGTAGAAATAGCTTGAATATTTTGATTTCTTAATCTGATGAGCACAGGCCTTCTTGATAGCTGTGGTGGCTGGGGGAGTGTGGCGGATGGTCCCTCTGCTGAGTTACATGTTTGTCCTACCTGGTAGAGACGTCCTTCCCTGCCTGCGCTGCTGCGCCTGCGCTGCTGCCCCTGCGCGTCATGGGGCGGATTACTGGGACAGGGGTTTTGGACTCTGTACCACGGTTGTCCTTCAGTATTTTCACAGAACACTATAAGCACTATTACCATGTGTTTAATTAAAAGCATTACTGAAATTACTTCTTAATATTGAAATAATTTTTTGACCACGTGGACTAAGGGTGATCAAAAGACCTCATTCAGAGACCGCCAAAGTGGGTCTTAACTAATCGGTGTGAGAGAGGCGAGTTATGAGTTAGGCCATACTCCCTTCATATCCCTATATTCAATGCCGCACTCTGGTTGTAAAACCCGACCGCTCTTGGATGGAAGGGGCACAAAAAAAGGATGGTGTATCTCTACGGACTGGCTTACGTCCTGAAGGCCTAAGCAGAGCTGTTTCAGTCCAGTCCTTTGGGTTACGGAATCGTCAGCATCTTGTGACCAAAAGTGTCAGCCTGTATACTATGAAACCTTTAAACCTTATATTTAATGAAGGGTTTATTGAAGTAGAATAAAGGTTAATTTTTGCGTGAGTTTCATTCTTTTGTTTTTGTTGGGATTATTTTACTGCAGTTATTTGATTTTGTTTTCAAATTTTAGTCATGGTGATTGTTGTCTTTAGCTTGTTTCTTATTTGCCTTGAACAACAAATTATTTTTTGTAGCTGCAACTGCAAAGGTAATGTTGAGAACTAGGAATTAATTTTGTGTATCGATTCTTTCAGTCAAAGATGACCATACAATACAGAAATCAAATGTTAACCTCCAAGCAGGGGTGTGAGCGCTTCCTAGACACCCTGTGCTGATAATCCATCTGTTGTTCTATGCGGAGTCTTTTGCTTTTGGAGATTAGAATCAGAAATCTGCAAATTGTACTAAGAAGGCAGAGTGCCTCTGAACTGTAAATATACGTACCCTGTGACATACTGACAGGGACTGCTCAGCTTATTTTACTCCGGGACAATTCATCACCTGCTGATTTACAGAGCTGTTCTAGCTTTATCTTACTGATTTGCAAATTCTAGTGACCAATTACATTTCAAACATCAGTTATTTTTATTATGTAATTTGTTTTACTGGAGCATATAGAAAAGCCAAGCCCTACTTCAGAGAGCCTACAGTCTAGTTTTAGATATATAGCAAGGATCATAAAGAGAAAAATGAGCTAGCCCATATAGCAATGACAGTTACTTGGTCTTGGCATGCGCCTATCTTGCTCTTCTATTTAAGCTCTTTAATTCTGGTGAGGGAAAGAAAAAAAAAACCAGTTCTTTTAGACACTGAGACAAAAATTAATTTCCAGAAGAATTTCTGATACTAAACCCATGATGGATGTCACTGGGAGTAAAGACGAAGTGAAATGCTGATTGTAGAGGCAGGATGAAATGAGAGATGCAATGAGTGGAGACATAAGCTGTGTGGAGATGTACAAGGACAAACTTAGAGGGCAGGTGACAGCTCTGGTAGCAGAGGCACAAGGCAAGGTGACAGAAATACTGACCATAGGTACAAGCGTAAGGCGACACATCTTCTGACTGGGGGATGATGGGTGGTGTGTCAGTGTAATGTCTTCCTGTCCAAATACACGGTGTGGTGACAGATTTGGTGACCTGCGGGATCCAGGGGGAGAAAACAGAGTAACTAGAGAGATGGGAAGCTAGGTGACAGATCTGGTGGCTGAGATGGGACACAGACTGCTGTACAATGGTGCAGGAGAGACCAGGGGCTGAGACGGTTCAGAGACATCATGATGACAGTTTTTTCTGGTACCATATCAGTCATGCTGTTCTTCTGGATATACTCTGGGAAAGAAAAAAACAGGGAGAATTTGATATTAGGGGCACACTTTGCATTTTAAAGAAAATACGATGTAAAAAGCTCTTCCTCCTGGGAGTATATTTTACCAGCAGAGGTTTCAGAATTCCTTAATTTCTGTTCCATACTACATTGAAATACCAGTGGCAAAAGTGTTAGAAGATAGAACTTCTGTTTGTGAGGTACTATTTCTGTTAATATCCAGGGCACTCGGTACATTCATCCACGATTTATTGTTAAAGTTTGTCTTTCTGTTGTATTTTAAAACTTAAAAATAGCCTCATCCCACTGCACTACCTCATGGAGCAGTTCAGGTTGGTTCACAAAATTACTGAAGGAATGCTACCAAGGGAAAGAAAGATCTTTGGATGTATACAAGAATAATTCCCCAAATGTGCATATTTACAAACAATTATGGATTAGATGTTAGATTAATACCTAAGGTGAAACCGAAACAGTAACGCTTTCAAAAAGAGCCATTAATTTCAACAGGAAAATTTGCTAATATAAATCATTTTTTAATATATTGACTGCATTGGTGCTAAAAGCTGCAGGGTAGGCGTTTCTTTCTGGTGACATCCCCACTGCTTTGCACCTAGTCAAATGCAGGACACACTTGGCTGCATGCATAATATTTAGTCAAGTGCTTTTTAAAAGACATGGAGAAATGTGCACTTTTTCGTCTTCAATTTATCACCCTCGCTCTGATAGCAAAAGTGAACATAAGTGAAATCCAAAGAGAAGAATGATAAAAGAAAAATATATACAATATTCCAGAGGTTTTATAAGCTGTTTCAGAGTAACCCTGTGCATGGTAATGCATTGTGTCCAGAGCTTTTCCAGCAACCTGAATGGTTTCGTAGGTGGGTGCGTCTTGTGGATACCAGCAGATGAAATAATTTATTTTTCTGTCCCTACATCAGGTTTTCTATGCATTAGTATGTCTACCTGTTCTTTGTCCAAATAAAAATAAGTCAGTAACGTGGGAATGGAGTTTATAGTGTTGATCGGTGCTTTTTCCTTTACCAGCTGCAATTTGGCAAATTAAAGGAGAAGAAAGAAAGGTCTCTACTGTTGTATGGAAAAATTTCAGATGGTTTTGGTTAGTTTCTTACCTTTCCTCAATGGCATAGAGATTTTGAAAATATTTTGCAATTTTCCTATTCAAATGCCTGACTGAATGGAAACCTGTAGAACGTAAATTATAAAGACGGATGTACGGAAAGAACATTCATCTCATGCTTCCCTATCAACAACTGCATTTAGAGTTGCAGCATCTCCTCTGAAAATTCATGTCAGCCACATAACCTGTAAAGCAGGACAGGGAATCAAAGCTCTACCCTGCCTTAGGGCCTGCGGAGTGACCCTTCAGCCTGAAAACATCAGTCAGTGCCACTGCTGGGAATAGGAGGTATTCCACAGTGTATTTGTTGGTTTTTTCTTAAAAAATAAAAGGGATACTGCTTCTATCCCAGAATTTCTCAGTCTGTAGTAACTTAAGCGGTTTGAATTTTTTGCAGGTGGAGTATACAGGGAAACTGGAAATAATGCAGTTTTACAGCAGTGAGTTCATGTATACATTATTTTAGCAATACCAACAGAGCGCGCAGCCCCAGTTCCTAGTATAGAGCAGGTGGCTCTGTTTCTTCTTCCTTTTATTGTGTCAGAATGACCTGTCTGCTGAAAAGGTCAACCCAGTTCAAAAATGGCATATGTGGTTGCAATTTTTAAGGTTTGAATAATTTTAGGATTTCCCGCACTTCAGGACTGTACTGGTGCTTGGAGTCAGGATGTGAAACTGCCTCAAAATCGACCAAGGCAACTTCTTTGCTGGTGGTTTGTGAAGTGCAAAAATACAGAGAGATCAGTAGTTAGGGGAAGTAAATAGGATTTCATATATTGTTTTATGATGTTGAGTAGCAGTAATAATGTGAGTTTGAGAGGAGATGCTTTAATCCAGGTTTTGATGTCTAACATTTTAAGTAGGTGTGGTAATTTTTGTCTCTCCATTGTAAGACACGCGTCTGGAAATAGGTAACTACTCCTTCAACCCTGGGTTATTTGTCTGGTCTTTCCTATGCGGATGAGAGTAAGATTAGGAAAAGATTAGTGATGATTCCTTGAAATAGATTTTTTTCAGGCAGCATTATCTGCATCTCTTTCTTCATTACCACTATTATTACTACTACTAGTACAGTAGTCTGAGAGAGGGCATCCTTCTAAAATACTTTTTGATGTAACAAGGCACTGATGGTTTTTCCAGTGAAATGCCATACGCATGGATTCTACAAAGCAACTTTTTAAAAACTCCTCTGGGTGTATAATTCCTTCTCATGCTGTCTCAAAACATAGGCAATGTAAAAATGGTGAATTATTAAACGATTTCTCTTAAACTTTTTTTAAAACTTTCTTGTGGAAGGAAGAGGACGTATTAATTGCATAATCATTAATCTAAAGTCTATCTATCCAAAGTACATATTGCAGTATGATGAATTTGAACACAGAAGCAGAAGCGACAGCAACATAATGCAAAATATATTCCATTTCTGTCCCTTGTGTAGCTCTAGAGTGCAAATGCAAAAATACATAAATATGAAAAAAGCACAATAACCCAAAAGGAATCTTGAAAGGAAAAGTGAAAACTGCTCCATTGCTTTTTTCAGCAGGTCATTTCCTGGTACGTTTTTGGAGTATCTGTTGCAGCGGCTGTGTCCTGGAGAGATATGATATGGTCTGGGACAGAAAGTGTTTTCAACAAAGCTGCCATTAGCACAGGATAAATGGGTGTCAGTTGGTGCAACTCTTCCGGAATCCCCCTCTGCCAAGAAATGTAAAAATCTCTCTCTCAAGAAAGATTTGGTTTTTCAGTGGTCAGATGTCATGGAGACCAGCACTCCAGATGAATTCCTATTTTTCTCCGATATACAGTCTTTCCGCTTCTGTCACACATGCGCAGAGTAGGTGTATGTTGTGTGTCTTTACACATATACGCATGAGGCCAAAGAATGCACTCAGTTGCATATAGGCCCCACGTACGTGTATATATATATATATGATTATATATATTATGCATTAACAAGTTATGACTGTCAATGAGCGCATTTTAAAAGAATCAATGAGATTTTAGCTTTGGAGAGGAACATACGAAAAATATTTCTTTGTAAGGGAGAGTTTAAAGCTGCATCAAATGAACTCCAAAGAATCACCTCGAGACATCAGGCTCGGCAGCCGCGTCTGCAGTACACGCAGGCACCCCCTGCGTGCTGTGATTATTTCCTCCGTGCATAGAATATACTGAATGCTGGGCTTATATTTTAAGAATATTTAAAGGAAAAAGCTGAATTCAAGACTCATTTCTAGGAATACAAAGCAGGCCAGAAGGTCTTAGTGGTTTGGACTCTTCAGTAATTTTTTGCTGTCTACATTCTTATAATGTAATTTATTGTGAATGTTATAAGGAAGGACTATAACCAAAACAGCTCAACTGTCTGGAGACATGCATGTTAAAAACCAAAAAATGAGAAGGATGTTGCCTGGGTCACTGACCATTTAACAGCCCTTGAGCGGGATGTGAGAATGCTGCTTACGGCAGAGGCTTCAGTTTCTTTTTCTCTCTCCTTTGTAATAATTCTTTATCCAAATACTTCCAGTGAATGAAACCTGCTGCAGTGAGAGTCGCATTATCTATTCTTGCCCACTCTTCAGGTCCTTTGGTTGTCCTAATGTCTACTGTGTTGAGGGGTAAATATTTGACCACTCTGCTAGCCATTGCTTCACAGCCTCTGAGTGACCCTGCATTAATTAGTTGGGAATTTCGGGGCTTTGAATCTGATTGAATCAAAATATTGTTTTTACAAGTTGATGAAGGCTTGATTGATGTGGGTTCTGCTGATTCTTTAAAGGATTAAATTGTATGTACAGATTACAGAGTCCTGCCTGTCACTGCTTAAATGGGAATTGTTTTTTAACAACGTCAAGAGAAAACAGTGTTTTCCTTTAAAACAGAAAGAAAGAACGAAAGAAGTCCCATGGTTTCCCAAGGTCTTGCGCTCTCTGTCTTTGTGGGTGGTGTATTTCATTCAATCTAAAAATAGTCTTTTCAGGCTAGATTTGTGCTTTCCTCCTCCAGCTATGCTGTCCTGTGTCTTGGCCATAAGAAATGGGGTATCTGGGTTCCAGGCTCAGAGATGATGGAGATCACAACTTGCAGGACCATCTGTCTGCTAGCCCATAGATTCTCCTGGACAATAGCAATAACATCTATCAAGTCTCTTAGGCCTTCCTTTTCAGAAGAGGAAAGGACCTCAGGGGACTAAATAAATACACTAAAGAGGATAAAGGAAGATGTAGTGGCAATCACATGCCAATAGTTTGACAGAAAAAAGGCTCTTTAACTGTACTGTTTAAGAAGGGGGAAAACTAAAGAGTAGCTATTCCTTATAAAGGACACTGTGGGCAATATGTCCCTTTCTGCACATATGGGACATATGGAGGTTTTAGCCTAAGGATTTATAAAACGATAATCTAATTTTACTGTAAACCTGTTACACTGAAAAATGGCTTGTTCCTATAGACTCTGTGCTGTGTAATGAATCAGCCCCGATAAACACAGAAACACTAAAACGAAAGTCATTTGGCGTAGGCCCTACTGAGGGATGTGTAGCAGAATCACTCTAAATTGCTATTTAAAATGCACGTGATCATTTTCAGAATTACTGCACTTCGGATTTACTGTAGCCACGGAGTCTTTTTGGGAGCAGGAGACCTGGCTGGGGCTGCCCTCCCTTCACCTGGGCCAGGGGTGATCTGCTGGCACAAGGGCAGGGGAGGAGAGAGGGGCACGCGTGTTTTTAAAAGCCATCGAGGGAAGAGAGAGGGTAACATAAAAGCAAGTACATCACCATAATTGCCTGACATTTCACCCAAAACACATCAAACACAAGAGCTAGTGATTCTGAAACGAAAAGAGGGAAGGAAACTGTCCTCAACTAATATCCTGAGAAAAGAAGTTTCCAGAGACGATCTGGAGATAAAAACCGTATCAAACAACAATTTCTGCACCTACTTCAGTTTGACTGGAACAGACTCCAGCTGCTTCTAGGTTTAGTTTCCCCTAAATGTCATTGTGTAACTTTGTGTAAAAATGTTGTATAAGAAGAAGCGTTTCTGCTTCCTCATTATTGTTTGTAAACAAATACCAAATCTCACTTTCCTGTTTTGCTTGCTGGAAGAACATTTCTGGAAAGAAAACTTTGACAAAAATCATATAGCTGTAAATAAAAATTAAAGTATAGACGATCTGCTAAGCTTAATTAAACAAAATATTATTTTCTAGTGGTAGAGGAGGGGGAAAGGTAAGGCAGAAATGAGAGGGAGAAGGAAAAAGTATGATTTACTTTTCAAGAAAATTAAGAGCAACTGTGTTTTGAACACAAGGCGGAGCCTTCTTTTTATGGACACCATCTTTCTACAACTTCTTCAGGTATCAAATTGGCACAGTATTATTATAGTGTGTCTTATTTCTTGAGAACAGGCTTTAAACCAGTTTTTATTTATTTTCACATGCTGCTACAAAAAATAGATTAGTATCAATGGATTTACTTTTTAAATTTTATTTTACGTTAAAGCTCTGCTTATGAAAGTACTATTAAATATTATTTCTGGTGATGTGCTTGGGGTAGTTAGCCGTATGGATACAATTTGTACCTTCCTACTACTCTTAAGATCCCCACACCAAAATTATTCTTGGTCTGGGTTCAGTTTGGGAGATGACTGCTACCAACAAAAGTTTTCCTAAAACTAGCTACCACCCTCGCTGTCACAGCCTGCGCAGCCTTCCCCTCGGCTTCCTCTGGGCCATGGCCATGGCCAGGAGCGTGCCGGTGGTGCCCAGGGCGCGCTGCTGGGACACGCGGCTGGCACTGCGGCACCGACCCCGCTCACCAGGGCTCTGTGGGCTGAAGGCGCAGTGTTGGCCAGACTCTCTCGTGGGCATGGTCCACAGCGAAAGCTGAACTCGCACATGGGGCGTCGCAGTTATATATTGGGTATTCTTCCTTGGTAGGGATCTTCATCTGATTTTTCTTCGGGTATTTCCATGAAGGAAGGTGTATGTGCGTGCAAGATGCTGTGCTCGTGCTGCTGGCTATAGGTTGTTTTGTGAACAGTATCGTCCTGAAGGTGATTCAGCAGTTTATTTGTGGACGTTTTTGTAGGTTTGGACGTTATTGTAGGTTTGTTGCAGGCAAAGTGGATTCGGCTTCTTGAATGCCGTAAGTGCAGGTTTCACTCGACCCCATGACATCATGTAGCAGAAAAATGCAGTCATGGATTTTAGGATGGCTTAAGGAAACACTTTGTCGTACAAGCCGGTGATGTGAAATAAGGCAGCTTGGAGAGTCTCTGGCCAGCAAAAACTCCCATGGGACTGAGTTTCTAATAATGATGGTAAAATGAAGTTCTCGGGGTTTGTAACTTTTCCATTAAAATCACAGATATCGGTCAGTTTACTTCCAGCATCCCAAAGGCATAATTAGTTAATATATCTGCATTTAGCAGAAAGCTGATTTAAAGGAGGAACTGGAGAATGTATCCAACCCAAAAAGTAACGTTCACACTAAAGCTGATTCCCACGTTATGTGTCGGACCACTCAGCTGGGCATCATGGCCGCAGGACACGCAGCGGAGGGGACGGTCCCTACAGCGGTGGCGGGGCTGTGGCTCCCCGCCAGCCCCCACACCCTGCCTCCCCCCGCTGACAGCTCCCTGAACTTAGGGCTCAACACACACTCTTTGTGTTTACAGCATTAAATCGTATCGGGTGGCGTTATTTCGTGAACAAAACAAAACCGTACTGAAAAACACCGGTGTGCTTTTGATTTGTATGTTCTTCCTCTGCCTTTAATCCTGTTAGGAGCCTGCATGTTTTTTCAGTGTCATGCAGCTCACTAGCCAGTCGCAGGATTCTGAATAGGAAAAATATGTAGAAACCTTCTTCCATTTTAGCTTTCGCATCTTTTTCTTGCCAGCCAGAAAGCTGTACAGAGGGTCTGCAAGCTGCTGCAGTATCCGCTGTCTTTTAACCTAAATTACTGAATTCAAAATAACAAAACCATCACAGCTAACAGTGCAACAGTGTCCAGACACCTCTGCCTTTTTCATGCGGAATAATTAGCAATCAGGAAGGAAAGATTTAATGTACCTGTTATCTCCTACGTGCTTTTCCAACTTCTCACATGTATATATTCTTATGTAAGTGTCATTTTGAAAGGGCTCCTCCGAATCCGGAGCTTCTGCGTCTGGCTGAGACGCGTTCACCGTCACTGACCACTTGGCTGCATCTCATCAGGAAGCATTTGCTTGTGTTCATCTTGTTACCCTGAGCTCAGGCACCCCCAGCCTCTGCCTTTGAAGTGCCTTGGTTTTTTAAGGATTACATGCAACGTTTGGAAAATATTTTTGTTTTGTTTTGAACTTAAATCCGTACAAGAAAGATAACGGTTGTATTTAATGATTTAATGTATTGCCATTTATAATTTTCGTTAAGTAATTTGCCATGCAAAAATGAACACCGAGTGTTTTTTATCCCGTTTTTATAATGTATTTATTTCAGTATATTTTCTTAATACATGTATGTGTTCAGATATGTGTAACAAACAGTTTTGAAAGATAGGAACGGACTTTAATAACAAATAAAAGAGCAGTTCCTATTCAGCTTGAAATTGCCCACAGCTAAATTCAAGGAAACATATCTGCAGCTAAACTGAAAAGTGCAGGAATGGGTTTAATCATTTAACCTCTGGATTACAAGCCAGGGCATTTAAAAATCCATAGCGTGGGGTTTGCTTATTACTTATATGAATCACATCTCTTTACTGAAAAAAAAACCAAACCAAAAACCAAAAAAAAATTCTGGAAACTCGTGTTCCCCTCTCTAATGGTAGTTTAGATTTCCCTTTTTGTCAGGCTCTATCTCAGGAAAGAAAGGGGGAAGAACATTTACAATTGTTTAAAATTGTCAGTGACATTTAATTTCTGTCAACAATTTCTTAATTATTACTTTAAAAGCGAAGCTTCAATGTGTCAGTCTAAACAGTGATACAAAAGGCTTTTTAAGAAATCACAAATTAAGGTGCTAACATTTACCATTTTCAGATACTGCTGATTAGATTAGAGATAATTATTTCTCATAATCTCGCTACAGAAAAAGCTGTATGTCTAGTCATCTCAAAACATCTAAACGAAATTACAGAGAAACAGTTTCTGTCTGCAACGTTTGCGCTTGCGTTCAAAAAGAAGAGTGTAAAGGTTCTAATTTTACGCAATATTTACTGAATTAAAATATCTTAGAAATGTAAAGTCTTCAATCTAGTCTGGCTTTCCTGTTGCAAAACACAGGCTTTTAGAATACTTTGCATTTTTGCTTCTTGCCATAAAAATGAAATAGCAAATGTTCAGTTTGAACGTACATTTGCAGGCTGTTCTTGAGAACATTTCCTAAAGTTTAAAATTGAACGAAGTCTAATTAATAGTAATATTCGCCAGACTCTTTTTCTTACCATAAATAACAGAAAAGCAAATACTTTTAACAGAGCAAAATACATAGTCCAAACTAAAGGTTTAGTCAGGGCTGCTGTTTTAAAATGGAAATTTAGGTGATCTTATTTGTCATGTTTTAAATACTTCAAATCAAGTATTTTAACACCATTACAAAGAATTCACATAATGGTATCAATCCTAAAAAATGTCATGCTTCTGCTGCAGAAGGCTTTGCCTTTAGTTAAGAACTCAGGGCTATTATCAAAATTAGAAATGTCATTTTCTCCATTATTTTAATGGAAAGTTACCTTTGGAAGAATAAGTCCATTTTGACATGATATAAATGTTTTAAAATAAAAAAGCATTGAGGGAATCACAGAAACATTTTAATCTTAATTATTCATAAATAGCTACCTCAAGTCCATTTTAACAAAATGTCAGTTGACCAAGAAACATGCTTATTTTGCATGAGAAAAAAGAAGATTTGGGCTGTAAAAGGATGCTTTATCAATGTATATTTAACTTAAAATGAAACTTGCAAATCAGAAACAACCATCTATCATGAAAGTGCATTAACGTTACAGCATTTGCTACTGAAAATTCAGCAACATTATGAAATTTTTAACTCTTTGGCTAACTAACTAAAAAAGAAAGGGCAAAGGACTAGTATTAGCACGAGAATTTAGCAGGAATTTTTTGATAAATTCATCTTAAATACTTGGAGGAGCTCTATCTGAAGAAAGCATTTAAAATGTTACAATGGTAAAGTTTTGAAATGTAACTAATACTCTTCTAAACATTTGAGGAGCTTTGTATTATTTTTCCTAGCCCTACCCTTGAGAAACGAACTCCCACATGTATGTTTTAATATACTGTGCACTTGCAGTTAAACAGTTGCTTTCTATAAAGACATCTAGAAAAAGACATGCTATTTGATTTCTAAATACATTTCACAGCAATTGATCGTTTTGTTCTTTTTAACTATGCAGATTAAAGTAATAAAAAAGGACTTTTTGGAGTTACAGGAAGAATTAATTGTTCCTTTCGGCTCCTCTAGAACCTATAATTTCTGTGTTCGTGCTGTCCTGCATGGTTGCTTGTATGTTTGTATATACAGGTTTCATTGGCAGACCTAATTTCAGAATACATAATGCATGATTTTGAAACCAATTTGTTATTGTAATAAAATATTTTTAGGAATGCATGGTGGTACTTGAGAGGAGAATGTTAAATTATACATGTATTGTGGCCGAGTGCATTCATTTAGCTCAGTGTGCAGGTGAATCTCCCCATGACCTTGGCACTCGCAGGGTAGCATAGAATAACAATCAAATCTAGGATTGGAAATCCTACCATTTCCAAATATTAACAACTTCTTTCAAAGGAAATGCTGATTTCAGCATTTATGTTAATGGCAACATCAGTATATCTTTCAGAGAACTTAAAAAAAAAAAAAAAAGCCATGATCTTAATAGGATTAAAAGCCATGCTTTTTATTTTCAAAATGCTAATTTGTTTTCTGCATTCTGTTTTCATATCAGGTCTTGTTATTCAGTACACTGGGATCTAGAGGACAGTGAAAGCTGCCAGAAACGCGTTGGTAATGATAGGAAAGCTACATAAAAGGTTTCTTTCTTTTTGAAAGAAATTCTATATTCCTTGCAAGCCTGTTTTCCCCATCTCTGTTAGTTGGTTAGAGAAACTAAATGCAGTGATACTGATGAGAAGCAAGGGGAGAGCATTTTGCTTTATATTGCTGCTTTGTGTATCTCTGTATTTATTCCTTTCACATTAAGGAACAAATGTTAGTCATTAGAGGTGCATTAATTGAAATAGCCTGTGACCCATATTAGTGAGATGAACTGATTCGGCCAGCGAAGTTTGGCTGTGAAATTTAGAGTAGCCCGAGGCACCTGACATTCTGTAATCTGCTTATCTTGCAGGCTTTCACAAGCAGCTCTCCCATCGTCATTCATGCTGAACAGTGGGGTGTAGAGAGGAGGCCAGAACAGAGATAATAATTTACCATGTAATTTGTTTTGAGATTCCTTTGATAGATTTCAAAACCGAAGCATCCTGCAAGAGAACAGGGCCTTTAAAACCTTTAAGCCAAGCCAATTCTGTGCTTGGTGGTGGGTTATGTAGCGTGCTCAGCGGGAAGCTACCTTAACGAATGGACACCCAAGGCACTGACCATTCTCAGTGGGGACCCTCTATTTATTTAATGGCTTTTAAACATTGCTTCTATTTCTTTTCCTCCTACAATGACTCTTATACCCGATGCTGTAAATTTGGGGAGAACAGAGTACAGTTCAGTGCAGGTTGATGAAAACCATTTGCCGCAATCAAGAGGGGCAGGTAATTTTCTAGACAGATTTGTTTTGTAAATGAGGTGTTCCATTTGGGGAGCTGGGGCAGCCGCGCACCTGGCTAACAGGTGTGCTGGTGCAGGACAGCTTGCTTTAATTCTCTACTAGTTAAGGGATATTTCTTCAGCCCACAAACTTTTGTTTTAATGCCTTTGTGGAGGCATAAAACATAACAAAAATTCAAGGATTTTATATTCCAAACTTCAAAACTTTCATCCAAAAGGGAAAAGGATCAAAAGGAAAAGGTGGTGCGTTTCATGTTCTCTTGTGGTTTTAATACTTGTTAACTGACCTATAAACTGAGTAAAGAAACGTAGGGGAATTTTATTACAGAAAAATCTACTGCGAATCATCCCCAGCTGCTTTTAGAGATAGGAGAGGCTATTTTCACTCTTGCTTTCAAGGGTGATATATGCAATCTCCTCACCTTTCCTTTGTTTCCATACTCACGTTGTGCATCCACAGCCATATTGCTTTTTTGTTTACTGTATTTCTTCTCATTTAGAGCAGCTGCTTTCTTTTTTCAGCTGAAGGAGAGAGAGTCACAAAAAATCAACAGTCTCCTTTGCTGCTTTGCTTGATTATTTTGTTTGGTGCCGTCCAGTTAATATCATCTTAATGCTTGTAATTACTGTGCATGACCTTGGATCCAAAGGACTTTTTAAAACCTGGCTGTTAGTTTGGCACAGATGACCTCTGAGCCTGTTGCTGTGTTAACCGTAGGGTTTACCTGGAAGGGGAAGTAGAGGTGCTGGGAAACTTCTAAATCTGTATTACTGTAAAAATAACTATTAGAGCTTGGGAAATGCCCCTTAGAATGATAAAAATGATGAACACGTTGAGTGAGGAAATACCTAGAGAGAATGGGTCTGGAACCTTTTAGGCTGAATTTAAGTTTTTTACATCAGTGTGTTGCTGTGTATTCTGTACAATGCCCCGCACAAAGGAACCCTGGCGGGGGCCTCTGGGTACTACTGTAATGCAAATAATAATAAATCATAATAATGGACAAACCATGTTGCTTTTAAAACGCACGGCCTTTTGTTGAGGACTTAAAATGGTTTTAGGGGAATGCTGGCTCTATCCATTTTATAATGGCAATCACAGAAGTTTTTAACAAAGCTGTAACATTGAGAGAACTTAAGCATTTGAGAGCCACTGCTTTGTTTTGAATAGAGAAGCATGATAGCAGAAACAATGCGGGTAACAAAATTAAACAACTGGGATTTACCCCTGGGTCCCCTGGATAATCGCAGAAGTCACCATGAGCAGCACAGGGAAGCAGGGGGGCTGCAGCAGGGTGCAGCTTCGTCTGACATGGTACTGGCTGACAGGCAGATTGTCAACATTTTAAAAGCTCTGAAATCAGAAAGAAGACAACAAATACAAACCCATAAGATTTCTTACAACTGCTGAAGAATGAGAAGGCCTCTTTGTGGCAAGAAGGTGCCCTGATGTGGGTGGCAGTAATACAGGGTAATGTCCTGAAGCGGACGCGCTTCTGAAGTGTGGCCTTAGCTCTCTCATCAGATTCATTTCCTAGTGGTTTTTCTTCAGTACATTCCAGTTCTCATCATGCCTTCATTTCAAACAGTGATCACGCAGCAGTGAGAATTGCTCAAAAAAAAAAAAAAATTACTTTTTGTATCACGGAATTTTTCAGAAGAAAAAAACACCCCTAGTTTTGCACGTTAAGGGATTTTTATTGACTATTGCAAAAAGGGGGTTGGTTTGGGGTGTTCAGCCTTTTCCCAAGCTGCCTGCCCTTCTACCGGAGGTGCCGTTGGCGGCTGGAGGGTAGAGCCGTGGGGCCGGGGCGCACGGCGCGGGGCTGCGCTGCCGCTCCCGCCCGGGGCCGCGGGGCGCTGCGGGGGCCGGGAGCGGGGCCGGGGCCGCGGGGCGCTGCGGGGTCAGGGGCGCGGTGCGGGCGGCGCCTCCTGCGGGCGCGCTGCGGGTCCGCGCCGCCCCGGGTTCCCGCTGGCCGAGGTGGCGGTGGCCGGCGTGTGATGCGGCAGGAGCGCGGGCGAGGGCTCGGCCCCGTGCCTGCCGCCGGGCCATTGCTCTGTTCCAGCAAGTCGCCTTCCACCTTCCTGCACGCAGCGATCCCGTCGGGCTGTCCCGATGTTACCGTGGGCTCGATGTTGCCATTCTTCTTCCCGACTGCCCCAAAAGCTTGATTTCTGTGAGAAAATGTTTTCCGTGCAGTTAACGCTACCCAAATGGCAATGGATCTCTGTCTCTGATGTTCACAAGGGGGTCTCTTCTCTACTTGATTTATTAAATTTAGAAAAGGCTTATCTTGGAAAACAGGCAAACAGCTTTTCCCATGGCAGTGTATGGCATCCGTTCAGGCTTGTGCAATCTGGAGATCCATTTGTATTATTAATAAAAAGAGTATGAGTTGCAGCTTATTTAAGAACATTTCAGGATAATTATCTTAATTAGGAATTGTTCTTTTTTAATAAGTCTTGGCTTATAGGAGTTACTTCATGCTACTGTATAGCAGAAATTTTCCAGACCCATAAGTTATGTCGGTGGCTTTTAAAAATCAGCTGCATGCTTTACAGAATATCAGGGAGGTCTCCTTTATTTGCAGGAAGGATTTTCTGCTTATCTTTCTGTAATGGTGCAGTAGCTTTGCTACGGGGCGGATTCTGAAGTATCACTTAACATCAATCCATTTCCTTAAGATTGTTGATAATGTGGTTTGTATTTCAGAACTAATAAATAGGCCAGATTTCTTAGATAGGTTTAAAAAAAAAAAGCCAACCCCAACCCCCCCACCCAACTTCTTGTAACGCCTACATTTTTTCGCCTAAAGTCGTTATTTTGGAGTTTGGTAGTATCGTGGGTTTTGGAAAAACAGCGTTTTCTCATTCCGCTTGGATTTTGTGATGGGACTGTGGCTGGTTTTTGGTTTTGTTTTTTTCATTTCTGTCCGTTCATGTATTTTTATGCTTGCTGTGCTAAGTACCACCAGACTTGAAGCCACGTTTAAAGTTTACGCAGGTTGGTCCCCAGACAGATTAGGGCACCAAGGCAAGTACTTTCAGAAGCAAACTTCTCAGACTGAGAAATTTTAATTTAGATGAATTTCTGATGGGTTCCCAAAATCGTGTAGGGGGATATAAGCATAGGGCTATCTAAGTCTCTGCTGCTGATTTGACTAATGCTTAGTTTTATGGGAACGTATTTTGTGGAGGTGCTCATAGGCAGTTTCCCTTAGGTGTTCAAAAATAACTGTAAGGTTGGACAGAAATTTAACTTTTCAGGTTTAATGATTCTTCTGTTCTTCCTCAGTTATGTTGGACTTTGGTCTTACCCAGGGCACACAGAGTATTCTCTTTTCATTTTTCAAAAGAGAAGTATAAATACCTTTCAGGTATTGAGGATTGTAGCTGTCGTTCAGTAATACACAGGGCAGAGAAAAAGACCAACTCCAACATACCAAGAAAAATTAGTGAAATATGGAAGCTTTCCTAGTCAAATACACTGCCCGAGTAAGTAAAAACTTGGCAATGGGTGAATTTCAATGCAGATGTCGTGCAATCGAACACCTCAGGTGAATGGAGGGTGCTGTGGGCGGCTGGCTGGCTGCAGCCCCACAGCGGCGCCCATCGGGTCGGACGCCAGCCTGGACGCGCTGCGGAGAAGGGAGGTGTGCGACCCCCTGGAGCGAGGTGCTGCGTACCCCACTGTGCCTCCCAGGGGAGTATAGCCGCGGATTCGATTTCTTACCGCTCATGGATTCACTGCGTGGAAGTTTTATTTTATTTTTCTTGTTTAGAGAAAAAAGCAGAGAAATGTTCGAAGAGCACCCAGGGTTCACAGTGGCTGCTTACTGTGGGCTGCGAAATCCCTACTGTTATCTTACAACCCTTTCACAGAGGAAAGACAAGTAAAAAGGTTTCTGACAGACAAACTCAAAACCGAATAGTTATTTTTTTCCTTGAGATGAAAAGTAAAATGTAACAAGCACATTTAATTTCTCCTCTTATAGCCAGCTTTTAATAAAAAGGCACCCTGCAATGGGAGCAGATAATGTTTGTCTTATAAAATGTAACAGCTAGTTCCCATTTTAAACACAGATCTGCTGGCTGGACTTTGTTGTGGGCTGAGAACTGACAAGTTTGCAGATGCTACAGCTTGTTACCTAATCAGAGCCAGATGCTGTTCTAGGCGTCTTTCTCACTGTCACCACATCCCTTACCGCAGCGAGGGGACAGCCAGAATTCACGACAGACCTTTTTGTGCCTGGTAGTCTTGCCATATTTTTTGTTATCTTCATTCTCTGTTTGTTTTTAATTTAAGGGGGTTTGCACTGGCCGGAGATACAGACGAGTGAACGGGAGAGGCAATCTGGAAGAAGCTGATGTCCACTGGACATCTGTTTAAATTCACCAGTCAGACACAGAAAGAAGCCTGTGTGCCTTTAGTTTGTTCTCGGGAAATGGCCTGCAGGAAAATGAGGGTATTTGATTTGAGAATTCATTAGATAATTCTGTACGTTATACTTCAAATAATACATAGGCCTGAGAGAATGTTTTAAGTAAAATTAAACACTTCAGTGTGGCTGCAGCTGTTGTCAGGCTATTCCAGCGCAGGAGCGCAGGGAGGGTTTTTGCCCCCTCTGAACTGCAAATTGAGTTCAATATTCTGTTTGCATTTTTAAAAAAAGTAGCAAAGGAATTTGGATTCTAGGAAGTAAAGGGCTATTTGCTTGAGATCATTATTTGATCCAGCACCTTTTGCAGCAGGCTTTCCTTTCTCCTACCAAGGAAAATGCTTAGTACTCTATGCTGTTATTAGCAGTACTGTAGCTCTCTGTGTTTAATTGACTTGTTCCCATCTGCTATGGAAACGTAAAGTTTGCAGCTCTTGTCACCCAGCTATGTGCATTGTGGTGTGCGTTTCTTGTATGAAATACTGTGTGACAAGAAAAGGGGTTTGCCTGCCCGTGCCAAATGATGCCAAAAGTGTCACGTAGTGTGCACAGCTATAGCGATGTTTGTTTTCGAAGCTGTTTTCACATATGAAATTATCCTCATGCTAAACCACGCGATGTGAAACATTCAGGAGTTGGAGTTGCTCCTGTTTACAGAGGGATCTGCTTTCTTTCTTTCGCTCTTGAAGGAACCTGTTATGCAGTGGGTAATAAAACTAAAAATAAAGATCAGAGCCAATGGAAATGCTGTAATGTTTCTCGGCAGAAGCATTAGAAACTGCCCATAAACCATGAGGCATTCAAAAATTTGCACCCTATTACTGTGCCCTCCAGCCCCTCTGGAATCTCTTTTCTCCAACAGAATTTTTTTCTATTCCCAGCACCTCTGCACTTGTGGGTTGTGCTGCTGAGCCCCGATTCCCTGACACCCTGCTTGTCCTCCACCGGTGGCTGAGGGGGAATTTGTACTTGGTCCTTCCCTGCTGCCACTTCTCCAGGGTGAGTTTGAACCCTGAACTCCCTGCCTTCCTCTGGAGCCACGGAAGGGCTGGAACACGCAGTCCTTAACGGGCAGTTTGGGAGAAGCTTTGGTCTAATCTGTACGGCTGAAAGTAGTGGTGAACTCTGATTTATCTTCCAGTGAGGGCATATTTATAACTTTAAGTTGTGCTTTCCCAGAGTGTGCACGCCTTCTTGTGTTTCTGGTGTTTGGGTCTTTGTTTGTTTGCGGTTTTTTCTTTGGTTGGTTAGGGTTTTCTTGGCCCCCCCAATCATTTTGTGCTAATATCTTTGACATCTTTCCTAGAAAGCTATTTCATTTCATTAAAGGGACTCATTTTCCCTTTGACATCTCAAATAGCTGATGCTTTTTAATGTACATCTGTCTAATAGATGGAAAAATTTACAAAAATCTCTGAGCCAGAGTCAATCGTGAATCAGCTTTTGCTTTTTCACCCACCCCTGTTGTTTAGCCAGCGACTGCTTTATGCAGAGGCTCCACTTTTAAACAAACCTCATCTCTGGAGACGGCTGGCAGAAGGAGTGAGGAAGGTTTGCAAACTCATCCTCCCCAAACAAATCCCCCTTAAATTAAGTCACCTCCTGAAGCTCTGCCCTCCCCTCCCAGCACCCTCAGCCCCCCAGCTCCCCAAGGGCCGAGGTTTTCTCTGGAGAACAATAAGCCATCTTCTCTTCTTTTGGTGCCTGTCCAGTGTGGAAAGAGAAAGATGAGGTCAAAGTGGCAGGCTGTACAGCTTTCTTTTGAGCCAAACAGATGGTGAAGGTTAAGTGACAGCTCTGTGACTGCCTCTTTTGAAGTAATTGGAGATAATTTGTATTTTGAATCAGAACTTGACCACTGTCAGAAGGGAAGAAGGTTAATATGTAAACGATTTTACATTAGCCCCTGTTTCTTGGGATTTTTGCTCCCTCCCACCCCCCCCTTGGATTCTTGTTTCTATAATCCTTGCTCCAGGCTATTGGTAAGATTGTCTTTGAGCTCGGTGTGACTCGTCCTAGGCTGCAGTTGTTATGAAAGCCAACAACAGCTTATTAAGGCCAGGGATAATCTCTGCTACTGATGCATTGTTGCTTTCCTGCAGTCCAGTTAAGGCTGTGCATTGGAAACAAGATCTGGAAATGCAGTCTGACTGGAGAGGTTAGCAAAGAAATACATGAAATATTTTTTTTTTTAAGTTGAACCCCATTTTGCAGATTATTTCGTGTGTTTAAGAAGCTCCCCCTCAATTTCTATCATGATCAACAATGCTAATTTGATTTTGGCTTCCTCCTATCCCTTGTGATTTCTTTTTGGCCTTGAGCAGACTTCTGTTTATTCACTTAAAGTATGGAATGTACCGTATGTGTTGTATTCGCTGGTGCTTTCCTGGTGGGAGGTGTACAGTAATTCTGAAATATTTCTAAAGCCTGATTTCAAAGCAGTAAAGAGTAACTGGCAAGTTGCTTCTCAGCCATTCCTGTTGGTATCATCGTATAAACCATCCCAGTAGTTCCACTCTGGTCCTACATCTTGTTGTAAATACCATGTGCAAGAGCAAGTGGTGATCAGCTGGGATTTCTTTACCCACTCCTTGTATTTAAACTGTGGACACCGAAAAGACCTTGTAGGGAAAGACCCTTTAAAGTCTTCTTCATCCTAGCTGGCGTTCCGAGGCCTTGGCACACGGAAGGAAAACAGGCAAATGTTTCACGCTTATTTAAATTCTGCAGCTTGGACTTCGGTGTTTCTCAGGAGATGAATTTGAATTTTGGGTGTAGCAGTTGGTAGCCAGAGAGGCACCTGCAAATGCTGTTCAGGAGGTAACTCGGACCTTTTTGTGGAATAGATTTGTGGACTAATTCTTTTGTCCTGGCCCCAAAAGATTTTCTGCATGCAGAAGTCAGAGACGCTGGTGGAGAGGCAACGAGAACAGAAAGTCAGAGGTATTTTTGTGCATTTAAGTGCTGTTTCCACAGAAGCACAGAAGGCAATATTGTATTTTATTCATATACATCAGGTTTATTATGAAACACATTTTTTCGCTAACTTGAAGAAGAAAAAGGAGATATTGGCTTGTTATTTCTGCCTTTTTCTTAACCAGGCAAAGTAAAGAAATGGTTGCAAAACCTTTAGAAGCATTCAAGTACCTCAGTGACTTTCATCAGATGTTCTCTGTACAAGAAAAAGAAAAAAAATCGTTCTATCTTTTTATTTTTACTTTGCTTTAATCTTATTTGATGATGTCTCAACAGGCTGGGACATGCTTTCTTGGATGGCAATTTCACTGCACCATATGTGTCTCTCACAAGATAGCAGAGTGAAATGAGTCTTGGCAGGAAGAGAACTAAACACATCGACAAAGAAAAGAAAAAATTTATTTACTTAACTCCCTGTTGCCTGCATACATTTTTCCCAGGGACCGCATCTGGTACAATGATTCAAAGTTGGTTTCTTACAAATGTACGTCTGAAGCACAGTCCCACGTTGGGTCACTTTTTCTAGCCATCCACACTGTTTGTTTCTTTGTTTTTCTTGTAATCCCGATTTAAATGTTTCAGTACCTAGATGGTGACCAAGCTAAGAAAAAAGAAAATCTGCTTTTGCCTGAGAATCTCTGTTGCTCGTGGTCTCAGGGAGAGACCTGGTCTTTATTCAGCTGCAAAAAGGACTCTGTCATTCTTGGAAAAAAATTAAAAAATCATTTAACAACATGAAATTCTTGACCTAGCAGGGCATTCTTCTGGTGAGCGCCAGGCCTGGCATTTAAACTCTGCGGTGAATATAAGAGATATTAGGCCAGGCTATGAGCCCCACCGGGCTCCCTATCATTGGAGGGGAGATTACAGGTATTTATCTTGATTGCTAAAAGACTCTAGTTTTGTGCAATAAGTTTGGAAAATTTACATTTGCTATATTTCAAAGTAAGGATATTGCATATCTCTGGGTTGAAATAGCGGAAGGTCTGTTTGAATGCTAAAATCAATCAGCCAAGCAAAATATACTGTATTTGAACATGCTTGTAAGATAAATGTCACGGCGCTGCGCGGGCTGGGGTGACCACTCTCCCGGGCGGCCAGTCTCTTACCCCGACTATGAGAGTGTTTGGTGCGAAGTTCATAGCCACGGCTGCTTCATTGCAAAATTGACTTCCCCGCTCAGCAAAGAAAGAGTTAACCAGTCATGGTTTTTTCCAGCAGGAATCTGTAGAAGTCCATTTATGACTCCATGTTCCAAAGGCTTTTGCAGCTGTATTGGTTGGTGTTTACATTAGATCTCAGGGACGACTTCAGACCCGTTGGTAAAATATGTATTTGTACAGTTGGATATTTAGGAAGAAAATCAATACAGGTTTTGCAGTGACCTTGCTGGTTAGCATCGAGGTGTCTGGCAAAAATGATAACAGATGACCATACAGGTGATTTGCAAAAGATAAAATAAAAAAAAGAAACAAGGAAGGTTAGTATGTTTAAGGAAATTTGCATTTAAAAACAGTGGAGTGGTTATATGCCATTTTAGGCACTGTGTGAAAAGATAGAAAAGGGGAAAAAAAGAATACTTTGAGGCATTAGCAACTTACAGAAATTCCAGCTTTGGTACAGAATCACGGTGAGATTCCCACGGGATGCAATATACAGGTGATACGTACGTGGGACCGGTGCACGGAGCAGAACTGGTCGGAGCGTGTTTCACGAGTGCTGAACTTTGCTGTGCTGGGTTGCTCCTCTCTGGATCCCAGTGGGGTGGTGGGAGGTTGGGAAGTTTTGCCTCTTTAGTCATCATCAAATGTTTTGTCCTTTAAGGTTTATTTCTTATGAGTCCTGCTTCTGGACATGGCAAGTAGCTTTTCAGCATGCAAGGAAGGGTTTCCCTCTGGAAGATGGGTAATAGTCAGGTGGACATAAAAATAGTGATCATGTTGATGCGACTTTTAGGATTTTATTACGTATTTAAAAACAATTTTCCTTTGTGCTCCTTCTAAATGAAGTGGTTAGAGATTTTTTTTTAATTCCTGCTTTTTTCACAGTATCTCTTTTTCCAAGGTTGTAGATATTTTATAATATATAAAATGACAATCACAGGGAGACCTAAATGATTGTAGTAATGTAATTTCTGTGTAGATTCAAAGGCGAAAGTTCACTTATGCCAAGTTAAATTTGTGAATTTTATTTTCATTGTGTTGTGAACAGGTATAATGGAAATAATTTAGGGCTAGTGTTTATTCAAATACAAAATCGGGTTTTGACCCTGCGGCGTTTCAGACCCTTTGAGGCAGATATCCGTGGTCACTAGACACTGAAAGCGTGTAAATTGGAGTTTGCGTTACACAGCAGGTGCGGGCTCTGCTCTGAAACCAGGGCCCCGATGTGCCGAGTGCTGGGCGGGCAGCGGGGACACAGTCGTTTTGCCAAAGACTTCAGGGACTGCGTAATCCACATGTGCCCACAAAGCGGACGATTCTGCCTGAGAATTTTTCCTGATTACACAAATTCCTTTTATAAAATTCAGGATTGGCAATCAGCGCTGGGTTCGGACTTCTTTCCCCCGTTTTTCCACCCAGCGGACACCACTGCTGACCAGAGCTCCGTGTGCTCCGTGAGACTCAGCACAGGGCAGCATCTGCGGTATTGGGCCGGGTGGAAGAACAGAGCCCTGCTCGGTGTTATAAACTGTCCAGAAAGCAATCATTTCCTGCACTGTGACACCTTTTGGTGCCCACAGGTGACTGGCATGTCAAGAAATACTTTCTGAAGAAGGCAATGAACTATGTGAATAATGCATAGCCAGAAATTTTCACAAAAGCTTTGGGGAAACTTTGTGAGCGAAAGGGTAAGGGGACTGGCTTTGAGTCAGATATTGAGGAGCTTTTGTGTTTCTCATTTGGAGAGGCAGTGTTCTGCTCCTGCTAAATGGCAATATTTATATAAAATATACATACCTTGTATTACTAAATATTCGATGTCGAAATTGATCCACGCTGCTATGCCTGTGCAGTTGCTTGAAATGGAAATGCAGAAAGAAAAGATGTGAGAGAAGCGGAGCACAAAGAGGAGCTATAGGTGAGGCTCCGAGCAATGATGCTGGCTCCCCTTTGACACTGGGATTCTGCATCCGCAGGCCCAGGGAAAAACACGGCGTTCCAGCCATGATAAACAAGAGCTGTTACCTTTAATTGGTCGAGAAGGCTTTCTGCAAAAATAGGACTTTTTTTTTTTCTCTGCTTTTTCTTTTCACCTTCTGATATACTAAATTATTACTTATCTAGAGTCTGTGCGCCCTCCTGCCCTGCGAGCGTGCACTCATGGAGAATACTGGACAATTTATATTATCTTAAAGTAACAGGTCCTACAGGGAAAAAGAATCGTTGGCATTCTCCTTAATTTTATATATTATTTTAATCATAATGAAAAATAAAAAAAATAACCCCAAAATAATGTCACCTGTGTCCCTAAGAGGGCAGCTTTCGGATCATGGGTGTGAGACAGGCTTGGTCGGAATAAACACAAAAATCATTTAGCAAATACTGTCGCATGGATGGCAGGAAAAAATCCTTTTGTTTTTGGATTCATATGAATGCAACATTAACTAAGTTAGTAAGAAATGTGTCACAAAATTGTTGTGTCTTTTTAAATGGCTTTTTAAAAATATCTTTAAATTTGGGCAAGTTATACAGATTAGAAAATGCATTAGTGACAAAACTAATGTTTCTTTTGTTAAAAGCTTTTAAGGTTTGACTGAAAATACAAATCATATCTGAATAATCTGGATTATACTTACATATTCTTTAGCTGTGTTGCTTTTTATTGACTATTAGGTTAAGAGAAAATCTCAGTGGCTTTAATGTTTTTTATTGATAAAGTACTTAGTATTAAAAGATAGGTTTTATTTTAAATTAACTTTAGGCAAATTATTTAGGTATTGTAAAATTGCTGTGTGTATGAGGATATGTATATGTGTAAATATACATATGCTTATATATTATCTATAAATCCCTAAATTTTTAGGACAAAGTTTTATCCCAATAGAGCTTTTTAATGACCTGTCAGTTTTCCAGTTGTGTGGACTGTTTAAAATTCTATATCATTTTCTGTTTTAATGCAATATCAGTTAATTCTCTAGAGGAAAAGAGATAAGGTGTTAAAATTGGCATAAAAGCTTCCAAATGCTGGAAAATTTGCTCTGTCAAACCCAAGGCCCTTTTTACTGGCAGAAACTTAGGAAGGTAAATACTACTCATACGTAACAAAAAATTTCAATATAATTTCTTTAAATAATATAAATGCAATTATCAGCACTTTCTCTGAAAACAGCTAAGGTTGAATTTCCTATTAATTTTTTATTTTTGATTGACGAATACAAAATCGATAGTTTGAAACTTGATTTCCCCCCCCCCAGGTGTTGTTCTCTGGGTGGAGAAGGACAGTTGATTTTACTATTTTTCCTTTTTGATTATTTTGTTTTTTAAGAATGCGGCACAAACTACACTGCTCTTAGAAACCGCCTTCAAAGCGTTGTAACCAAAGCGTATTTAATTACATAAATTCCCTTCTTTCCAGAGCGATAACAATTTTTTTCTTGTGGAGGGAGCCTAAGAAACGGGTTCCAAAATGTCCAGCTGATAGAAAAGACACTTGGAAGAAAGAAATTAAAGCAAAACCTGAAAATGACAGAATTTCCCTTCGCTGTCCTGGGTTTGGCTCGTTGGCTGAGGCATTTTTAGGAAACCGTTGTCCCTGCTGCTCCTCCTTGGATGGTGTCCGGGGCGGCTCTGGTTCCCTGCCTTCGCCTGCCGTAGGTCCGGGCGGCTGCCTGCCCTGGCCCATGGAGGGAGAGCTGCCGGCGCGGGCAGGCTGCGGGCCGGCCGCCACGCGCTCTCGACACAGGCGCGCTCAAGAGCAGTGTCCAGCCTGTCCTGTCAAGTTTATTGTCCACTCCATCAAAGGGTCTAATGGTCAGCAGAGAGGCTAAACGTGTCCCCGGTGGCCTGACATTAACAGAGTGGACTTGTTTAAGCGTTACCCAGGGTGTCTCCGGCTGATGGGGACGCCAATACCCGTTTCCCTCAATGAGCAGTCATTCGGATCATGACTCAATACAGCTTCCCCTGACACGGCCCAGCCCCGAAGGGCTCCTGGGGGAGCTGCCCTCACCTCCGCCACCAGCCAGGAAGGGCTGATCAATGCCCGCTGACAACAGGCGAAACGAGGGCCTCCCCCCAGCCCCTCCCGCCTGCCCGCCCTGGGAATGATAAAGATAAATGGTTTTACCCCAACAGAGAGACTGAGGCTGAACCAGGGTCCGGAGACGAGTCTAATTGGGCATCTGGAGAGCCCTAGGATGCTGCTCCTCGCCTACTGCGCTCCCGAAAAGTCAGGTTTACAGGGCAAAGGCAGAGCGAGATTAATCCAGATTAAATGATTTGGAACTACTTAGGCTGCGGCGCCTTTTTATCTCCGGCCACGCTACTGCGTGTAGAAGCATCTGTTAATATAAATGGGGGTTTGTTGTTCCTGGGAATAATGGAATTCGTACAGTCACTGCGGGATTGCACTGCTGAACAGCAAGGAAGTCCCAAACGTTTAAAAGAGCATTTAAAATAGGAAAAATAGTTTGTTTGAAATTTTGTGGTTTGAATTTATAAATAAGGTAAAGCTTTTCCAAATCGTAATTTCTGACAATGCAAGGAAACCTCATTTTATTAGCAGTAGCAAAATAGGAATACTTAAAATCCTAAAATTAGATCGATAGCAAAAAGTACAAAAAATGTAGATGTGGAGCTCTAGGTAGTTACTGCACAGTGTTTTTCAAATTAATCTTAAATATATCGTTTCTTTGAGAAATGATTTTAAAGTGGTTTCTGTTGGAAAATGAGAGGATATTTTCTGCATATTGGATTGTTACTTGAAAATACAATTTTTTTCCTAGTCGAACCAAACCTGCTGCACGCTAATATTCTAGGGAAAATAATTTTGGATTAAAATAGATTTATCTGATTTAAATTTCTAAACTTTTTCTAAAAACAATTTCTTCAAATATTTTATAGAAAAAACATGAAAACACTTTTTAACATACAAGTGAACAAAAATGCCTTTGACTGGGCTTGTTCCTACTGTATTGACAGATAGCAGGGGAGTTTCCTAATCTGTCTTCTTTTTCCAAGGCAAGCTAAAGATGGAAATTGCAAGAGAAAATGAGCCAAATAATATGATTTTTGATAGGTGTTTGTAGTTTGTCAAAGCTTTTTGTCATTCAGATGACTAATTTGTATAAATAAGTCTGAAAACACTTTGTATTAACATAATTATTTACATACAATATCTTCATTTTTCTGCTTTCATTAACAATTTTTTTGTTTACAGTTTCGAATATACTGTAGTAAATACTTTGTGCATATGTATATGTTTCTGAGTGTTGTCTCGAAAATGTTTGATAGTATCAGTTTCCGAAAGATTATGTTTATAAAATGCACATAGTTGTGTGAATTATTTATAACAAACGAATGAAAAAGAGATCCTGCTTTATATAACACTAACAACAGATTCACTTTTTCTTTGGCAACACAAATATTTATTATATTATTGTACTTAAAAAAGGCTAAGCCTCTAAAGTGTCAGAAGTCAAGCTGAACAAATTTAAAAGCAATGAAATGAAAACCGAGTTAGGCACAAAGGATCTTTTCTGAATTTACTGAAAGGCAGTCGCAAGAGCTGAAGAGGACAAGATCTGTGCCTCCAGTACCCTGTTTATTAGCTCTAATGATCATCTTCAAAGGAATATCGCTGTTACGTGGCATTTAAGGTTTTAAAGGAGTTCTCTAAATGTTTGTGCGTTAGTGTTTTCAGCCAAGAAGCATATGTAGTATTTATCTGCAAAAAATAATCCGGTGCTCTATATTCTGTGTATGCAGTATATAGCATAAATATTCAGCTCAAGAACAGATTTGTAAAGTGTACGTGCAAGGGTGTATTTATGGGAAAAAACCACCAAATCTGAGAAATGCATATTCAGCACAGAAAGATTCAGTACCAGATGGATTATATTTTTAAAATTCTCTTTTCCGTCTTCCCAAGCTCTTCCATTTATGTGTTGCTGGGCACGATTTACAGACAGGTGGTGTTTGTGTTTTGAAAAGCAGCGTTACGAATGATTTACCCTGCCCGAGGACCGGGAGGACCTCGATGAGCACACGCAGGGACGGCCCCTGCCCCTTCCAGAGCGGGTTTGAAAATAGCCGGGCAGGGAATCTCGGGTGGCTGTGGACGGCGGCGGAAATTCAGGACAGAGTGCAGAACTGTCAGACGGCAATTAGAGAGCAGAGAAGGTGTTTGCCTTCTCTGAGGTGTGAAATGCGCTTTTGCGAGCATTTTGGAGCCAACCAGTGGTTTCTAAAATACAAGGTTAATCTCACATTTGTAAAAATTAGGACTATATTTCAAATTAAGAAGCTGTGTTTTCCTTAAGTTTTACTGGAGGGAAACACGTTTCAGGGTTTCAATTGCGGTCGCAAAACTGACAGCAAATCTGCACAATCCCAATTCAGAAACGATGCTCTTCATTTTGGGAGTGCTGAAGAAATAAATCCCAGGGAAGCAACGCAGTAAGAGAAAAGGAGTAAAAAGGAAAATTCTGTATAAAAAATGAAGCGACCTAGAATCAGAATCTGCGCGTGTTCTGTAGTATCTTTGTCCAAAGGAAATTTCACTCTCCTTTGAAAAATTTTGTGCAAAAAAAATTAATTCTTTAATTTTGAATGCCAGCCCGGTATAGCACGGAGGGGAAAGCGCGTGAGGCCAGGGACGTGTGGCAAATAACCTGCTCCAGAGGCAGCGCAGCGACTGCGCAGGGAACATCTTGCCTAACAACATAGTTAGAGCCTCTTTTGACGATGCTAATATTCCAAGCAGAAAATAAGCCCTTTTCTGGCCGAACGCCGTGCTTTGGGGAAGTTAGGTGTGTTTTATGATAAACCCGAGCGGCGTTGTGCCTCGGGTGCTGACAATGGGGCTGGGGCAGGGGGTGGGCTGGAGGGGCCGGAGATGACAGGCACGGAGAGGGACACACAATGGGATGACCGTGACTTTGAACAAATAAATAAAACATGTGAATCTCATTCTCCGCTCTCCCTCACCCCCCGCCCCCCACCCTCCCGTCCAACTGTGATTACATTTGCCGTGGTCATTTCCCAAATGTCTGCCTGATAAAAAAGCACCCATAGCCCCTCTCGCGCCGGCGCTTGCAGCGAGGGCCCTTCCCGTGGCTAGCAATCTGCAGCCCTGCCAATCACCCGCGCTCGCACAGACATGCATGCCGTTTTCATTAGCAGAAATGCTTCACATTTGATTGTGGGCCCCCCCCCCAAAAATATCATCTGTAACTCCGACTCGGCCCACTTAATAAACAAGCGCTCCCCCTCGCCGCCGCCTGGGCGGCTGGAATGGGGCTTCCCGCACCCCCACCACCCACCCCGCTCCCCTGCAAACCCCAGCGTGCGGGGAGAAAGAATACATTTTAATAAGCCTGGGAAGGAGAAAAATGAGTTTGCTCGACAGTTCTGTTCTTTAGGAACAGAAAAAGGTGAGCATGTTGCAGGGCAGGGAGGGGAAATTTAATATTGAGAGAGATAATGGCAACTATGTTAATATCCGGAATTTTCAATGTACCATAAGTACATTTTGTTTTTCCTTTTAGCACGATTTATAATTAAAGATTTTAATCTGGCTTCACATTGAGTTAATAAGCCCTTTGATTGATTAGGATTCATAAAATTGCCATTTCCCGCTGATGCTTTGTGTTTCTGGGGATGTTCTTTTGAAAAGCTGGGTTAAGGTGAATAGGAAGCAGCCATTGTTTAGGCTGAGCTGTGCCAATTCTGGGAACTCGGGACCGCTTTATTCAGAGTTTGTCCCCAGCAATATCGTGTTGTTCAGCCAAATTAATGCAGATAGAATCTGCTGAGCTACATTTGAGCGATTTTTAGGAAAAACTTTTCTTCTTTTAATTTCAGCAGGTGTTGCACACAATTACTGCCTTTCTTTTACTGACCTGTTCTCGATGAAAGAATTTGGGATTAGAAACACAACGCTAACTGCTGTTTTGAACAAAAAAGGCAAAGTATTAGAAAACAAATATATCTGAACACAGCAGAGCACTGATATCTAGGCTCTCGCGTGTCTTTTAAAATTCAGTTTACAGGTCTGTGCCCTAACAGTGTCACCTCCTTTGTTATTCGGGGCCAGCGCTGCAGCAGTCCCCTAGTAAAGGCACTTGTTATACAAGTAAATGGAATAAAAGGAAGAGGCCGTTTTGCCATTCTTTGATCACATTCTACTTATTTAAATTTATTTTTTTTTCAAGTAAATTCTGATAAATTCTGAAGTCTGAATGGAAAAAATGAGAGAGAAGGCTTGTGATTTTTAAGCATCTCGTCGAGTGGAGGCGGGCTGCTTTCTCCAACTAGATCGTGTGTGTGCATGCATGCGTGTGTGTGTGTGTGTGTGTTAGAGGGGAAAAAAATCTTTTTTCTTTATTTTTAGCCAGGGTAAAAGTGACCCTCTTTAGCCCCAGAGGGGCCTCACTGTGTGGATTGAATCAGAGCAAATTCCCTTTGTGTTTCCTGCTCCGAGGGGACACGCTATTGTTGAGTGCGGGGCCTCTTGTAACACGGAGCAGCGCAGGACCGTGAGCAAATCCTTCCCAGATAATGCACAAGTTGTTTCACAATCGATCCGTCCTCCCCTCCCCCAGCATTCACCCCAATTTACTTGGCACAACTATCATTTCCTGGCCCTTTTATTACCATTCAGACGTCCTACAAATGCAAACATTTGGGACAGAAGAAAGGGGCTGGGTGAGGCGAGGGCAGGTTTGGGAGCCCAGGGAGCGCAATGCTGTCGAGCTGCTCGGCTTCCGAGCGAGAGAGCAGATGCCTGGTTATGGTAAGCGGCGAGCTTTATATGTCAGCACTTCCAGGGGGCTTAATTGGCTTAATTTTTTTAATGTAAGTACCTGTTTCCTATTTCTATTTTAGATGAAAATATTCTGAATATATTTTTAATCTTCCCCCGTTAATTTTCCAGCAGCCTCTGAGATGATTTTGCTTTTAGATCTCTTGTGCCGGCACAGGCTGACAGTGATGAAAAGATGAAAACCTGGCAATAACACAGGGTTTTGCTTACAAATTGACAAAAACGTCCCTGCCAATCCCCAGTAATTTCCTGGATCTCCATAACTGACCTCCTGCATTCAGCACCGTCAGCGCTGATTGGCGGGGTTATAATGTGAATGACGAAGAACATTTATCCCAAAGAAGAAAAACAAACACACACACACAAAAAACCCACCACGAAAATAATTTCCCTCTCTAATTAATAATTTTATACCACTCAGCGTACAAGTTTGCGTAATTACAGAATGAATATCCGTTTAAAGCAAACTCTGTCTTTCCCAAGGCAGGTCACAGGCAATGACGAACAGTGAGGATGATTCCCGGCGCGGTGTTTTACATCGGCTGGCGGTACCTCGGAGTGAATGTCAGCTCCTGTCTACCCTAGTGCCGGCCGATCGATGCTTCATTAGGCCGAATTGTCTTTTGCCCATGCAACCTTGAAAACAGTCCCTCTAATTACCTGTGAGGAAGTCGGGGACCCTTCTCCCCCCTCCTCTTGCCTCTCCCTCTCGGCTTTCCTCCCCCTGCCCCTCGCTGGTGGCGGCCGGGGGGAGCAAGCGGGAGGACGGGGGTCACTCGCGGCCCTTCGCCGCCGATGGAGACGAGGGAGGGAGCGCGCAGTGGGGGTGGGGGAAGAAATATGGGACCCCGAGGTGAGAGGGCAGGGTTCAAGTCCAGACTACAGATCTATTGAAGAGGTTTCAGACAGCCAGGCCTCCACTTGACTTTCCCATCAGCCTGCCCCTGATTCCTCAGCTGCCTCCTCCGCACCGCTGCGGCTGACGGCTCCTGTGCCGTGCTAATTACCCCGCGCTCCGAAACGGAGCGGCCAGGGCCTGGCAGTGCCCGTCCTGGGGCTGGGCTGCTGAGGAGGGTCCCTCGTCCCTGCCGCGCATAAACGCAGGGATCTCCGGCAGAGCCGGGAGGAGAAAGAGCAATCGGTGTGCCCTCCTGCAGACCCTGCGCTCAGGAGAGGAGGCTGTACGTAACTGTGGGCCCTGCGAGCAGAGCGAAGGAAGTGCATAAATAATCTTATTTGTTATGCATTATTAAAAATTCAGAAAGATTTTAAATTCAAGTGATAATCTGATCATCCTGAGGGATAGGTTTATATTTAATAGCCAGGTGTTTTACCTATTCATTTATGATGGAAAATATTATAATGAAGTAATAAACCTTAGCACAGAAATGTTAATCATATATATGTGATCTACAAACCCCTTGAAATCACAGACCCCTTCTGCTGTCCCGAGCTGCCTTTATTGGTAACCTCATGATTTAAGATAATTTAGGTTTTGGGACTCTGCCCGTAGACCTCAGGGCACAGTTGTTAATAATGGAAAGCTTATTTGACTGCATTATTTTCTCCTTCTGCGTTTCTTATCTGGTCCACTGTTCAGTTTTTATAATATCATGTGCTGTATCTTTGTTTCCCATTTTAGAAGGACGCAGAACAAAATTACGAAGACTGTGGAGGCTATTGCAAATCTGATATAGAAGGGTGGAGGAATTACAAATAAATGAAAAGTTGTAGAGGGGTTCTTGGGCAACTTTAAAAATGCACATCGTACTTTCATTTGAATACAAAGGGGGGTTTTGGCTGCTCTGTGATGCTGAAAAATGAGATGTCTTCCAGCGCTCCATCTCTCTCCTCAGCTAAGAACCGTCTCCTTTCAGTCTTTGCATGTGCAAGCGATTGCAACAGACAGGTGTTTAGCCGTTCTCCTCTGCTGTTCAAAAATGAGTGAACTTATTAAAAGCATCCCTCCCAAGTCTCACTCCCAATTTACAGAGTAAGCCACTACGCCGTTACCCACACGCTGCAGCAGGGCCCTGCAGACTCCCAGGGAAACCTGCACTGAGCCGTGCCGGAACACAGCGTCTTCTGTTGTAGGGATGAGCACTAAATAGCAGACCTCGCTAAATCCCATCATTTGGAAGTGATCAGTGGCGCCGTATTCTGTATTCACGGCGAGGGCTTTATCTCACTAAGAGAGCTGTGATGTCACCACATTAAGCTAAAATAACCACTGAACATGAGAACAAGAGGGATGGGGTGGGGGGAGGCTTGGAGGGGGGGGCGAGATGGAGAGAGAGGGAAATAGCAGGCATATTACAAGTCCTGCATGTGGATCACACAGCCAGATTGTGAGCAATCCCTGCGCTCAAAGTGTCTTCTTAACAGAAAAGGGAGAGGGAGAGAGAGGGAGCCAGAAGCCAGTCTTCAGTCCCTACCACGAGAGCTCTCGTGCATACACTCGGCCAGGGTGTCAGAGGGCGTGAGTGCATTTTTCCTTTCTTAGCCTTTGTGTGGTCTGGCAAATAAATAGGATTCTGTCTGTATTTACATGTATTTGACTAACGGTGCTGTGTATTTCTTCTCCTGTATGCGAGTAGGCATTAACACATAAACTCACACGCACTTAAATAGATGTAACGTAAATACTCCTCTAATACACGGGGGACACATTAAAAATAGCATGAGATCAGCTTTTCATGTGAACTGCCTACCTGACGGTGCCCTGTGATATTTCCGCCCTTCCTAAATGTACAGGAACTGGATGTTACTGGGAGGGAAGGACTGGAATGGGAGGGGAGGAATCTTTCTTTTCTGGCATCTCTAATTCATGTTGGCCTTTGCTTCGTGTCACGCCAGAGAATATTGCTTGTGATGACGCTGGATGGTGGCTGGAAAGCCACCATTCAAACAGTGATCCCACCTTCGCTTACAGAGGTTTGCAGAGAATGCATCTGCTGATTTTCAGTATACAGGCACCTGGTAAATGAATCCAAACTGATTCTGATGCATTCAGATGCAGAAATATCGTGTGTGTGTGCACGTGTGGAATTGTTCCCTGTGTGTGTGTGAACTCTGCCTGTTTGCAGTGTGTGTTGCAGCTGCACAGCAAGCATGTGGTCTCTGCATCGCGTCTGCGGATCATGTATGTGCTCCCACACGTACTACACGTGTTACTTAGTAGATGTAAATCTTTAAAAGAGTATAATGCAAACTGCTCTGCCTTCACCATAACTCATTCTAGATCCAAGCTGATCTCAGGGTTTGAGGAAATTCTAAAAGAATGGGACTGGACCTGACAGCGATGTTTCGGCAGGACAGAGGCAGTGCTAACACGGAAGAGCTTGCGTTGCAGCCTTACTTAAGGATTGGGCAGCAGAGAGGGAAAAATTCAGTATCCTTGGAAATGTGGCCTCCCTGAGGATGGTAGAAACTGTCCCAGCAAATAAAGCAATGATGAAAGCCTTTGATTAGGAGAAAGAACAAGAGGCAAGAAGAGTCACCCGGAGTTCCCCCAATAGCCTGCCGTAAGTAAAAGGGCGCCTGTCCTGTGGTTAGCGGAGGTCTGTCCAGCTGCGTGAGACTCATCCCTGTGACAGAAGTCTCTTCTCTACCCCCTCATTATTCACACATGCACCTACCTAAACCAAATGGGATTTAATGCTAATTCTTCCCACTGGATTTCCAAGGTGGTGCAAATTTATGGACGTGAAAAGGAGTCTTCCTAGGAAGGGCCAAAAGTGCAGTAAATTCAGAATAGAGAAGTATCAAACAGTGTTACCGGCTCAAAGTCTTAAACCCCCATATCATAAAAAGGGTTTAGGGCTAATGAGGCATTCATCCATGACACACGTTTTCACAGGGACAGTAACTGTAGACATACAGGACTGGAGAATGAGGCGATGGAGAAGTTTGCATGTTTCTGGGTAAACCAAAATTATTTAAAGGAAATACCAAGAATTTTTGAAGGAAAATTCCTAGTGTTCACTCTCAGGGAAGAGAACACCACCATCGTGAAGGGCCAGTGTGTGCCTTTGTACCTGCCAAAACCGCGGTTACCCATTAAATCAGTAAAGGCTGCCCTGCCCGGTGGGCACTGTGTATTTTGGCGGTTGTTTGTGCGTGCAGAGGGACCTCGGTTGCCGTATGGAGAGAGTGTGTGCGTGTGTGCTTGTATCCAGGCGTGCGCACACCTCCGCGTGAGGCTGCTGTGGCGCGGGAGGTGTACACACGTGTGCTGGAGCTGCAGCCCCGGCGATACGCACAGCTGCACGCGTACAGCCAGAGCTGCCTGGGTTCCGTGGCGAAGGGCTGGTGTTTGCGCCTGCTTTGTGCAGCACGGCCTCTGCTTCACGGAGGAACGTGGGGCACGAGTGGGGCTTGGCGATCACCAGCCTTGTTACGAAGTATCTTGCTCGGCCAAGTTCGTGTCATTAGCAGCCACGCCATTTTTTTGCCTGTATTAACTGCTGAAATGACTTTTGAAAGATTTTGTGTAAGAAAGCAGAAAAGCCCAGCCTGTTTACGTGGTGCATCTCGGTCCTCGTGGCAGCGCCGGTGTCTCCCTTTACTGTGCAGCATCAAACAAGGTCAGTGAGTCTGCTTCTGCTGCTGTTGCCTTTTATTGCCTGTGTTATCGAGGACACCTGTAAAAGCTCCAGCTTTTGATATCGTGACCTATGGCGTTGCTCGCGTGCTGCCTTGTGGTTTAGAGTTTTAAAGAAACAGAGAGGGAAGGGGAGCGAGAGCGTTTGCCTTAGGTGATGAACAGCAGTGTGGAGCCAGAGGCCGCAGGAGTGGAAGAAGGGGGGGAGTGGGAAACATTCATAGTTTTTAGTTTTGTAATAAAATGGGTTTATTGATTGTTATTATTTATTCCTGATAGGTATTCTATATAATTATTATGTACGATAAATTATATATTTTACTTATTTCTCACTGTATAGTAGTAATTATTTATAGGTAAAATAAACCTTTTAACCAAGACCTGTCCGTGCGTACCCAGGTACAGCATTTCTGAAGATGGGCGCACACTTCTTTACTGTTATGTAGGCTTGCCGTAAACACCCACATTGAGCTCTTTGGACATATTTCCCCGCCCAGCCCCTGCATAGATGCTTATGGATGTATGTTTATCTCTCCTGGTATTACACTGTCTCGATATTCACTTACAATAATATTGGCTGATTTTCACCTTTGTTCCTCCTTTCGGTTCAGAGGCGCCCTGAGAACTGAGCTCCTGTTTACCCCTCCACATCCTCTGATGTTTTGTGTCTTCCTAAAATTACCTGCCCGTTCGTCTGCCTGCTTTTGAGTGTGCAGCCTGTTTGCAGGTGTTGTGCGTACAATCATGCCATGGCTGGGGCAGCCGGTCTGGGCCAAGGGTAAATTTGGTTTGATTTGCACAGGTAATCTGGGAAGCTAGAGAGACTGTGACGTAACTGTGTTGTGTATGGGTTGAGAGCATGAGTATTATGATGAGGCAACCTGGAAAATACTCCCTCTAGCCGGCCAGCAGCCTAGAAGTATCCGTGAAGAGAATCAGCATGGAAGAACAGAATTGCAATGATGGCGCAGAATTCTTTGTTGGTGAGGACATGCTACTAGGGCTGTTGTAACCTACTCCCCGCTTCTGACAAACCTTCCTTTTGTGCTAGATTTTTATATATCTTGTTAATGATTTTTTTCAGAAGGAAGAAGAAAATCAGAATTATGTTGATAGAAAATAAGTTGAAACTTTGGTTTGGATTAAAAAATAAATTATTTCCAAGTCTAATTAACATCCCAGCCACTAGTATTTGTTTGTTTGGCTAAATTCCATCTTCCAGTTTTTGGTGCTTTTCTACTTCAGTGTCCAACAGACATTCTAGGGGAATTTTAAAATTGTCTTGGAACCCTTGATAGTAGATTATAAGAAGCAGGTGATGGACAAAAAGTTTGCAGTTAGGGCAAAGAGCTTTGCTTTTTTTCTGCTGTCCTTTGTAGTCTGTGTAGTGAGCATAAAGGAAAGCTAATTAGTATAGTTATGCCAGTGACACCCTAAAAAAGCTCCTGCTCAGGTTTAACTTTTACTCTTCTTTATAATTTCTATTTGTCATAATGTATTGAAAGTAGAAAATGGGAGTTCTGAAAAAAGTAGCAAGTCCGCAGAGGGTTAATAAGGATCGTTAATTCCCAGTGATTAGTTGAGAACATGCTCACCTGTGTCTGTGGCTGAGGGCTGGCTGCTGCCCACACCAGGATGAGCTTCCAGCTCGGCTACGGGGACCTGCCGGCACAACAAGTGGAGCCAGAAAGGTGCATCTGCCTCAGGAGCGGTGTGAGTAGTCCGCTGGGTCACGATCTTACCTATGTGTATGTGGGGCAGCCACTTCAGTCTGGAGGGTGCAGGTGGGTGTTACGGGATTTGAGCTCCTCGTAGCATGTGGGCCCCTCCAGCCATGTACAGTCTGCGGTCCCAAGCTCTGCCCTAAGGTAGACGAGTGATCTGCAACACCAAAACTTTGGCTGTGACCGAGAAGAAGGTGCTGTCTGGTAAGCGTTCAAAGATAAAGTGCAGGAGGGTGTTGTGGTTTCTAGTACTTCACCTGAGCAGTTGGAAGGCATCGCGGAATTTGTGGGCTGAACAAACAGTTGAACATCAAGAACACCTGAATGTAATTTTGCAAAACTGCTGCGGTGACTTCATTTAGGTCATTTGAAGCTGTAAGTGCTGAGAATCTTAGGAAAATAGGTCCTTCTTGCTCAGGTTGATCCCGAGTACTTTTATACTCATAAACGTCAGACAGACCTGTTAGCAGCACCTGAATGTGGTGAAAATTAAGCAGTTGTCCCTCTTTGTGTTTGAAAAGGTAAACCCAGCATAATTTAATGGGCTGTAGTCTCGAGTGAGCAGACTGTTTTCTAGATTTTTGTGGGGAAATCTGAGATTGAGGTGGTGTCCAAAGGCATTTTCTCTAAATAATAAGTATAGATAGTCCTGAGCTGCATCTTTGCTGACAGCGCATCTCTCTTGGTTTAATAGCATCAAATCAGTTCAGCAGGGCACAGCAGGCTTGATATCCCCAGACCAATGGAGACCGGTGCGTACAGTGCTGTGTGTCGTGGGTGCATTAATCAGTGGGTGGATTACTGCTTTAGAAAGTCTGACCTTCTTACAGGTCCTCGGGAGCCCAGTTATTGCTCACAAACAAGAGAGGCAGAGGCAGGAACACTGTAAACATGCAAAAGTACAAGCGCATGGTTGGGGAGCAATGAAACCCTGTAAAATGGTAGATGGGAAAGGAGCTGGCAGGACACACCACCAGGGAAGCAAAATGGCAGAAATTCATCTAGTTTGCTCTGAGAATAAGCAGGATTATAAAATGTGGCGGGTAACTGAAGAAATGGTATTGGGAGGATTGGAGGCTGTGTGGGTAGCTGTACTATTTACAGCCTTTCCTCGGAGGGGCATCATGGTAGAGTGGTTAGGTCACAGCTGCAGCCGTCAGAGGGGCCTTTATTTCTTAAATATAAAGTTTATATAGCTGGTTAGCTGTGCGGCCTTAATTTATTGTTGTTAGCATTGTTTGTTATTTGCTCATCCTTGCAAGTCAGTTAATCTGCAGTTGGCTATTTCTCCTTCTATAACATGGCATAATATTTGTCTGTCTTTATGGAATGTCTAAAAACCTGAGAGAAGTGTGATAAATGTTCAAAATGGTTTTATTTCCTTTATTATAGAAAACATATAAGTTCCAAGAAGTGAGGTTGCGTAGTACCATAGTACATTCTTCTTGAATTCCGGATGGCACGCTCCTTCGCCAGAGTCTGAGCCACGCGGGGTGGGGGGCTCACCCACACTTTGGTACATGCAACTGGAAGGGACGTAAGCATCCAACAGCAGAGCTAAGTGGGAGATGGAATTCAAAACCAGCTTGGTAGCACGGGCAGACGGAGAGGATGTAGGGTCTCTCATGGCCAGCTGTTGTTTTACCCCAAAAATAATTATATATATATATATATATATATATCTATCTCCCCCAAACCGGAACAGCTCAGACTTTCCCTGTGAGTTTTGGGGATGGCTTGGTTGAGCTGAGAATGAGTGCTGCCCACTCCTCTCTTGTCTGGCACTCTGCAGGGGTCCCAAACCACGCAGTCCTACGGGTGACGTACCTGGAAACCGTGTGCCAAGAGGTTCCTGCCAGTGGCGGTTGGCTGCCAAAGATGCGCTGCGTAGCAAGTTACCAGGCTTTTGGTGTTGGGGTGGGTTCTTGCATGCCCCCTGGTTGACAGCAGCGTGCTGCCTAATGAAGGGCTGTGACAGCCGGTGTCATTAGCAGTTGCTCCTGGACTTCTCTGACCCTTTCTGGGAGGATCCCCGAAAGGCACAGCTGGCCCAGGCTCGAGGTGTGTGTTCAGGCAGGACTTGCACCAGCTTCCTCAGAGCCACGCTGGGTGATCGCTGGTCACAAAAGGAGATGCTGCGTGCAGCGTCCTGCCACTGGTGCTAAGACAAGGGATAGAAGAAAGCTTTTGGGTTGCTGCAGCTGAGCTGCTGAGGGCTATGCTAACGCTGAACATCATGGACGCAGAAAAAAAATTGAACTGAATTCTCTGAAGGGATTCTTATTTGTATTTGCTTACCGTGCCTCAAACTCACATTTGCACGTGTGCTCACTGTTCAGAATGCTCTGAAAATGCATACGGACACTTTCACTGTTTGCCAGAATCATAATACACGGTTATGCCCCCTGTACCCCTCAAGAGAGGCAATGATGAAGAGAGGTGGGTGGATTTCATCTGCTGATGACCTGAACAAGTGTGTTGTGAGAACTGAATCTCATTTCTAGCACAGTTAGCAGCAGCCCTAGTTTCGGGGTTTGGGGCTTTTTTGGTTGTCTTTGCTATTTAAAGGTGGTAGTCCATTCTGGTGGATGATCACATGGAATCTTCTTTCTGATTTACAAAAATATCTGAAAATCAACTAAGTTTAATTGATGGGATTTGTATTGTTTTTCTTTGTGGAGAGGCAAGAAATGTGGTCAGGAATGCCCACCTGGCACCTAGGGCAGAAGAGCGGCTTTTAGTTTTTAGAAAAACAGTATGAGGGATGATTTTTTTGGACAGGATTAGATTGCTAAAGGTTTCAACGATGGGTCAGCGTATGTTCTAGTATTTGCTCTAGTCTCTTTTGAGATGCGCAGTTAATTGTGAATAGTCCTCTTTTGTGCTTCCATGGGGTATAAATCAATGAATTATGGCAAGGAGGAAGAAAAACATAAAATAAAGACTCAAAGGAAACTTGAGGCAAGAGCCCAAGTCATTTAGACAAGGAAAAAAGCATCTTTTGTGTATCCTACTTGTGAATTTCTGTAATGAAGCGGCAGTTTACTATTGAGGGGGAAGAAGCAGGATGGTGATTTCGGGGTTTAGGGAGGTGCAGCAGCCATCGAGGTTCAAGTTTGGCCCCTCCTTGCAAGGCACCGTTTATTTTTCAGCGCTTCTGTCTAATTAATATAAGGCCTGCTCAGGCACAGCCGCCCTCATTGGACATGTCACTCGTTAATCATGCGACCCTCCTAGCCTTGGGTAATGACCTTGAAAGAATATATCAGCCCATGATGGCGGGAGTGAGGAATTAAATTGTTTCTCTGAGTGCTTATGGTCATTGCTGACAATTTATATGACACAGCTGCCCTAAGCTGTCCGTGCCGGCCATTGTGCCGCAATCATTTTCCCCGGCGGGAAGGGGTGGCTGCCCACGCTGCCCACGCTGCCCACGCTGCCCACGCTGCCCACGCTGCCCACGCTGCCCACGCTGCCCACGCTGCCCACGTCCTGGTTTGGTTTTGGGGTGTTTCCTTTGTGTGAGGAGGAGGAGGGCTGTGCAACCTGGAAATCCTGATTGTAAGGGTACTGAGACCGAAAGCCCCCGGGAAGGCTTTGCTGAAGCCTTTCTCGCCGCGTGCGTGCTATGTTGCCGTAATGTCGGGAATGATGTTAGTTTGATTGTTGCGAAGATTTTCAAAGCTGAGGAGGGTCCCCAAGTCCAGAATCGAGGTCCCTTTCGGGAGGGGCATGCGAAAGGTTTGGAATCTGCAAAATTGATCAGCTAATTTGAATAGGGATGATATTTGGGTAAGATTCAGCTACAAATGTATCAACTAACAGTAAGCATTTATGTATGTAAAATTAGGCAGGTCCTTTAATTATCGTAAGAACCCATCTGATACTTTGTGTGCATTCGTGGGAAATTAAGAAGTAAATTTTAAGATATGTTCATGTAAATGTCTATGGGTTAATATCTGTATTTTTGTATTTTTATATTTTCCTGGGTGTTGAATGTACTTCAGAAGGTATTTATTATTTGCAGATAATGAGTAAATGGCTTTCTCAGTTGTTATATATTGGTATCTGCTTTTAGACTGATGAAATAATTTGTTACAGTTATTCAATCATATTATTTGTAGAAAACATGTAGCTGAGGATCTAAACATCAGATTGTTCTGCTATCGCCATATGGGCTGCTTTTATCTAAATATAAACAGTTGATAATTATCACTAGAACTATTGGCTAAAATCACAAAATAGACCAAGAACAAATAACAATCTCATTCTTCATTAACATTTTAAAAATGAAATAGATGTACTTGTTTATGCCTTCAGTAAATTTGGCTCTGTTTTTACAGAACTGCAAATGAACCAGAACATTTGTTTTGTATAATCTATAAAATATTTTATATGCATATTTGTATTCGTGATCGCAATCTGCTGTGCTTTGAGAACCCTGGTACGAGATTGCGTGGGGCCGCGCGTGTCTGCCTGTGACGCGGGGCGCGTGGGACGGCTTGAGCGTACGCACGTGGGACAGGGGCTTTGGCTCTCCACCGTCCTCACCCTGGCCCTTGTGGTCGGGCACGTGCTGATGTCTGTGCTGGAGGGTGTACAGGTGTCGGGAGACTCACCGTGCGTTTCTTGGTATGAACTGGGGCAATTGCAAGGGGCGTTTGTGTTTCTGGCCAGAGTTCCTCATGCGTGCTGCTACAGAAACGTGTCCCCTCATGCCAGTCCCTGCCCTGCGCTGGAGGCAGGGCTGCCCCGTCCTCCCGGTGTCGTTGTTCTCAGCTTCAGCTGGGTGCGTTTTGTTTACTTTATGGAATATCTTTTTTTTTCACACATAGTACCAAGGGGGGCAAATGACTGTAACTGTTGCTTGTTAAACGCTACTCGTCAGACCGCTTTTTTTTTTTTTTTAATTGTTGACACACCCAAAAATGTTGGTAGATCCACGATGTGCAATTTTCCTGTTAAGGAGCCGATTTGTACTGCTGCATCAGACTTACCCATATCTTTTATCATTTGAGTTTAATCGTCATTTGAGCTGGTCTACTAGTTACCACGTATAAGGAGCTGTTAGAAAGCACATTTATTAATGTAGTAATTGCTTCCATCTCAAATTCTTTTGAAATGCTTCGCTTTTTCGTTGGGTCTAGTGACTTATTGTTCCTTTATTTTTCAATTTGTACCAATATCTCTTCTCTACCACTTAAATATGTTGATAGGTCACAGCGAAGGATGTGTAGTTGTCATCTAGGGATTCTGCATGTTTTGAACACTTTATGGAAAATTACAAAAGTCATCAGCAGCTGCGTAAAACTTACCTGTAAAATAAAGACAAAAATGAGTAACAAAGCAAAAGTAGACATGTTGACCTGGAGAAAATACTCTTTTCATATGTACGTCTCCTTTTTAATATGCAGTTAAAGCAGAGAATGAGGGGTTTAGATTCCCTTTTTAGTTATGTCAGCGGTTTACTGCATGGAAAGGGACAGATTAATTTGTGTCGTTATTCCTATTTCTGGGTTTAAGCTTGGAGTTAAAAAAAAATGATAGAGGTTTAATACCAGTATTATAATTATTATTGACATGGTTTTGTTTTGGTTGCATTTTTCCCTTTCCAAAAGCTTAAGAGGTTCCTTGCAAATCCTCCGTCTCAGACCCATCCTGGTGGGACCCGGGTGCTGGTGGTGGATGAGGGCTGCGGACGCAGACTTACTCGGTTATTTATGATGCATTATGATACACTTAGCAATAATATGGCCGTGTGCTCTTTCCAGCTCAGCAATGTTTGTTCTCTATCGCCCTAGATGCCTGAATATTGTCTTTTGGTGTGAGTATGTTGTGTACGTACGCAGCCAACAGGGTCTGTAGCACACTTACAGGAAGGCAGAGACCTGCAGGTCACGTATACAGAATTTACAAACAAAGAATACTTCCTGCTGCACAGATCAAGACTTCAGCTAGGTTTGCTCTGAGCACTAATTGTGGTTTGAAGGTGAAGACGAAGTTGACGGGAATTGTTTTTATTTCCTGTGGGAGGCATGCAGTTCGGACATGGCGAGGTCGGCTCCGTGCGGGAGAGCCGGCTCACGGGCCGGCATCGCTGGAACTCATGCTGGGCGACAGACTGGCACCTCCTCCGAGTCACCCTTGCTGGGTTTCCAGTCCCTTCTGCCTGCTTTTGGATGGTGCTGCCCTGGCTGGGAAATGGTGCTTCGGTTCCTTACGGAGGAGAGCCCTAAATACCCGCTCAGCTCAGGCACCCGGCAAGACGTTACCGTTCCTTATTCAAATTCCTTTTTTAATCGGCTGAAGGGAGAGCGAGCACACTGCAGCCCCCATTCCCCACGCTGCGCTCGCCACGGTGACGTCAGCCTTCCCATGCGGCAAGGATATTTTAAATTTGTTTATCTTGATGATATCAGGTGGTTTGGTTGCTGGCACTCCACGTTAGCATGGCAGAGCAGCAAATATGTACATATATATTTATATTTAGCATTTTTTTCTGGTATGTTCAGCTGAAAAGGCTTGGCTTGATTAATATTTTCCGCTGTCCGGTAACCATGGCAATGGGGTCAGCAGATATAATACTTAATTTAATCTTCCAACTGCCTCAGTGTGCATCACCAGTGTCCCGAATAATAGAAAGCCTTTTGCTTCTCTCTCCCTTCCTCCCTCCTTCACTCCCCTCCCCTCCCTCCCTCTCTTTCTCCCTCTCGTTCTCTTGCTTCATATATTATCTTTGCCAGTGGCTCCCTCACATGACCCAAAAGGAATAAATGGAGGGTTTTTTCATTCGATGTATGTAGCTTAAAAAAAATAAATAAATAAGTTCAGAGCCACCCTCCCCAGCCAGATTCCCCCACCACCTACTGGTTCGTCCCCCCTCCCCACCATGCTCCGGCAGCCAATCTCCACCGCGTGACGGGGACGTGGGAAGACCGGGAGCGCTCGGCGTGGCACCGGTGCGGCCGTGAGATGCTCTCCAGCCACATGCGCCCGAGCGGATTTTCCTCCCGCCGCAAACCCCAGGCGATTGGCCAGCGGGGCTGGATGGCCTGTTTTGCTCTCCAGGTGGGTTAAGTGCATTGTTTCGTCTTCCTTTGGCCCAGTTCCCCTGTTTAGCTGTTTAATTTTGGGCTTTTGGCTTAATTTTTTTTTTTTTTTTAAATCGTATCTATCTTTTTTCACAACAAATACCTTCACTTTTGGGTTGGTTTTGGGGAAGGAGATAACCTGTATACAGGTTCTCCCAGACAGACTTAGTCTTACTATTAAAAAAAAGAAAAAAAAAAAAAAAGGCATTTTCTTGCTCAAAGACTTTTTTGAATTGTCCTGTGACTAATGGGACTAACCTGGTGCATGTCAGGCTGGTGCTCTCCTCTTCCCAGCTGCCCTGGCGTCCACACCTCTAGTAAAGACAGGAACGTTGTCAGGGATAAGAGAGATGTTATTCCAGAGATGGAGAAGACATCAGAAGGAAGAGTCCCTTCAAATCTCCATAACCAAAATTATTCCAGGTTTTTTTGTTTGTCAATGTATGTTTTAACCCATCCCTGAATTTAATTGAAGAATACTTATGCCTTTTTTTTTTTTCTTTTCTAATGAGGTATTCAAGAGATAGAATGTTTTTGACCACAGAATGGGTAAAGGAGTGAATTTTTATTTTCCCAAATCTGGGAGAATGAGTTTGTGCATTTGTTCCTTTCCTCCAACACAATTTCTTTGGGCAGGACAGAGAGGCCGTCAAGGTCTCAACAGATTTGCCACTCTGGTCTTGCTCGCTGCCTTTTGTCAAAGCATGTCAGACTTGTTTTGACTCGGTTCTTACCCAGGTGTTGAGTGATATCTGGAAGGGCTAAAATTCTGAAGGAACTGAAGTTCATCCCATCAGCCCAGAGCTGAGCCACTGATTTGTCAAAATGTTTTGTCCCAGGCAGTAATTACTGTGAGGACGTTAAATTCCTCTCCATTTCTGAAGCGTGCCCATCACTTTTTTATCGTGGCCATGGTACAAGCACGCTGCTGTATACAGATGTAAACCTGTCACTGAAAAAACCCAAGAATTTCGCTAAGAAATGGCGCAAATTGATTCAGTTGCCTATATACATAAAAAAATAAATTGATCGGGCCTCTCTCATTTTCGTTTAAAGTAATAAACATTATTTTGTTGGGTAGCATGTTTCCTTTAATGTTTCTGTAAACATGTTTTATTGTTCCTCCTTAGGATAATCTTTAGTCCTTTCATCTCTTGAAACAAATCCTGCCCGTGTTTTTGCAAGGGTAGAAGGCCTGAATTAGGAGAACTGGTATATCCTTCTGCAAGAGGGCATGGGGGGGCAGGATGGTGTGTGGCATCTGTACAGCTGACATCCCCTGGGGAATGGGGAAAGTCGTCTTTCAGGGACTGCTCCTGGGGTGCCAGGGGCAGACGGAGTGTCTGGGCACACTGACACCGGTTTGGTCACTTGTGTTTGCAAATGTGCGCGTTTGGATTGCACTCATGAGCAAACAGGAAAAACTGCGTTGGTCTGAGCTCGAGACTACATGTATTTTCAAGAATTCAGAGCAGAAAAGTTAGGAAGCGTTCAGAGCCATGCACTTGCAGATGCTGCGTTTGCAGATGCTTTTTTCGGTTCAGGAATAAAAGAGCTTTTCCATTCCGTGGCTGCGTGTCCTGGAGGCCTGTTTGACTCCAGCGCTGGTGAGGATCTGCGGCGCACCTCGCCCCTTTGGGCAGGGAGAGACAGCAGGCTTTTCTTGGGCACAGGAATCTTTAAGTTAGTTAAGTGTTTCATAACCATGGACTATAGGCTTGACTGAATAATTTTTTTTTTTTCCCAGTAACTAAATCTCTTTTTCCTTTGTTCCAGACTATCCCATATATCACACTTTTGCTTCTCTCTTTTGCCACTTTAAACTGCGTATGTGTCATTAGCAGAAATACAGACGTCTACATAGTCTTCATGAAGATAATTACTGAGATGGGACTTTAGCTTTCGTTTCAAATATTTTGAATATTATCGTTCAATTAATTTTCTTCTTTCAATATAGGCTTAAAGTGCTTTATAAAGTAGCTTTTTTAAATCTACTGCATAACCTGCCAAAAATCCAACTTGGATAAAAAATTAAAATTAGAATTTTTTTATTTTAAAATGTCTTTAAAACAAATTAAGATTTTTTTTTTGACTGTAAAATGTCCTCTATCTTAATGTTGTTTCTCGGGGACATCAGTAATGGAGAGGAAATACCACATCTGTTGGTGTTACAGACGTTCTCTTTTTACTGGTCAAAAATTCATCTCTCGGCCACCGTGACAGAGACTTGGCTGTTAAATCTCACTGCTGTGACGCTCCCTCTGCCAGCCTCGCGCCCTGAGCAAGCTTGCACCTTAAATGCATTTTACCACACGTCCTTGTGTCTAATCCCGTGGATATCACTATCACACACACTACAAATGTATAAATATAAGAGCTCTCATTCATATTTATGCCATAGCATTAAAATATTACATGCACTAATCTCTGAAAATATAGGAGAAAACTGTGGCAAATAAATGAGCATTCTTCCAGATTTACAGGATTCCTGCCAATCATTTGCTATTTGATCTAAAAAGAACAACAAAAAGGAATATAAAAATAATAGCTAACCCCAAAAGCAATAACAAACATAATGCATACTAGATGTTACAATGTCTGCAAAAAACTACCGATGGTTTTTAAAATGTATTTACCATAAACAAATACTCCCACTACCTTCTTTTGAATAAACATCTCTCTCCTTCTCTCCCCTTTCTCTTCTACGATCCTTCCGTACAGTCTGGTCGTCTTAAGCCTGACTTGCTCTCCCACTGAAATCAATGGGAGTTTCAAAAGAAACAAGGTCAGTAAACTGTTTATGGAAGAAATTTTTTTTCTCATACGTGCTAGCGAGGTGCTAAGCCCCCCCACCCAAGGGCTTGCTCTGCGCCGGGGGGTGTACGGCTGGGTGTCAGGGCTAGTCCTGGTGACGTCTGAAAGCAACAGTGAAAATCGGTTGGAAGGTGGCAATTACAACGTTCTTATGATACGTATACTGAAGCTTTAAAATGAAAAATTCAAATCGTAAACAAAAAATTTTTCTTCCTATTTAAGGAAAACTATTTGAATAAATAAATAAATAATTGTTCTGGCCTTTCTTTTCCCCACAAATAACTTCTTCTTCTGCTTGCAGTTGTTGGGCAGGATCTCTCTTTTAGTAAGAGAAAATGAAATTGTAGTTTGAAAATCCCTTGAACAATGCTGCTAAACCCCTTTTTGCCTTCTGTGGAAGAACTGAGGTTGCAGAGATTTGATAGCTTTGGAAATCTTTTATTTGCTGCAGTTTGGCAACTCAGGATGGGCGGGGAGTTCTGCTGCTTTTTATTGTTTGTTTGAAATCATTAAGTCTTAGATAGTATGAATAAGGGTCTGAAAAAGCATCTTCATTACTGGCAGCAGCTTGAAAACTTGCGGTACCTGAGCTCGTTGCACTGCTCCAGCAGAGGAGGGACTGGCGTACGCCAGCTGCCCGCGCACACCAGCTTCCAAAGGGGTGGATGCCCTTGAACGGCAGCGCTGGGAATGGCGTATCTGGAGAAGGGCCGGCCCATAGGGTTTGTGCGCTGCTCTTTTTCTCTCTAGAGTCATGGGAAACGGGGTTGAAGGAGACCTTGGGAGATCATTTCTTCCGTATTTTTGACTGAGATGGGGTCTGTTCTATCAAACTGAAATCTAAAATGATTCTGCTTGCAGAGATGGTGATGAATAATTAGAATCCGACCAATATAGCACTATCAAACTGATATCATATAGCACTTTATTATAATAAATAGCAACAAATTTTGCAAAGTTGAAGTTTGCTGACAGTTCACAGATATTACACTTCAGGCAGCATATTTAAATGACTTAACAAAGTGTTAATCGGCACATAGTTGGTGTGGAAGTAGTGGATTTTCTATTCTTTGAAGCAGAGTGTGGAAGCATTGATGTGCCCAAGGGCACAAAGCAAGTCCACGGAGTCCATCTTTTCCCTGGGCAGCATTGGGGACAGAAGCTGAGTCACCCTTTATGGACATTTTACCATCGCGGATAAGGTCAGGATGCAACAAATCTTCCCCAGGAAAGTCTGTGTTGAGGGATATTCCCTCTCTATGACCGTAGCAAATGTGGGATAATAATCCCAAATAACAGGATAATCTCCAAAATCACTGATAATCTCTGAAATTCTTGGCTGTGCTGGAGGCAAGTGGTACAGTACCGTCACCTCCACTTTTATGAAGATTGTCATTCCAGTGCTCAGATGTATTTTTACAGGGGAGAATCGTGGTTCTATATCAAACTAACAGACTATGTGCTGTAACTTGTGCTCGTGTGCATTGCCCATGTGTGTGTTTTTAGCTTGTGATTCCTCTCTTACTTGCTTACACTTCTATGTACATCTCACCCCTATGCGTTGCTGCCCTCTCCCCCACGCTCCTCATCTGTGTGTTCCACCGGCGTGTCATGTCATCACTGCACACACGTGCTGACAGTGGGGCTGACAGTGACAAACTGTGGATGGTCTCGCCTCCCCCAGCTTCCGTCTGACCATATAGATCCTTTATCTGAGCAAGCTGGTCTAGTTGAAGAAGTCCCTGCTCAATGCAGGGGGGTTGGACGAGATGACCTTTAAAGGTCCCTTCCAACACAAACTGTTCTATGATTCTATGATTTATTCCATCGGCATCTCGTTCCCAGCCGCGTACAGGTTTCGACGTTGCTCACTTTCCCACAGGCACAGTGTACACGTGTGTGTGTGCGTTCACAATCCACGTATAAACTTTATTCATCCCTCACCGTCAGTGTGGTACAGTGCATTACTCGATTGTATTAGTTAACTTCAGGCCTTTAAGCTGTGGTGCGATCTGTGGTCAGTTCCCTCATTTATGTACTTTCTACCCAAAGGCAGCTCGGAAGGGCCCTCTAGGGGGTCTGAGTTAGTGGATTTTGGGTGTTGCAGATTCATGCTGTGCTCTCCTCTGTGGGCAGGAACGAGTAGCCAGCTATACCAGGTGATAAGGTCAGCAACAACAGGATGAAACATCTAGAGGAACGGTGCTCTTATGTTCTGGTTAGTCTGCGGATAGAGGCCGTGAGCATAGACCCCTTGTTCCAGCCCGTCTGTCGGTTGAGTGCAGCGCTGTACCTTAACGTCTGCAGGTTGTGGGAGTTGCACAAATCAGTCATGTGTGCTCGCTATCTGATGGTCTGCAAATCCTCAGCTAACGTGCAGCGTCATATTTGAGAATTTTCCAAAAATTTTATTCTAAAACGATTCCGCTTGCAGAGATGGTGATGAATAATTAGAACCCGACCAATTAACAGATGATGACAGATCTAGGAAAGAAAACATTCTCGCAGCATACTTAGAGAAACAGTATTCAAAAAATTAATCAATTACAAATTGCATCTTTACTTACGACTGTCTTCTGCCTCCATTTGCCCCCTGCTGTTCCGGATCTTTTCCTGGAAGGTGACACACTCCTGAATACCACATCAGTGTGGCTATTCTCTGCCTTTGGAATTCTGGTTCATTAAACCCTTGGCAGCTTTTACACTTGAGTGATGGGAGTTTACTCCATCGTCTTCTAAGTACCTGCTACGAGGGCTCGGCAGGTCTGCCACCCAAGGAGAAGAGGCTCACGAGAGGTCTCATCCCGGGACAAGAGGTATGCCTGCAGGCACTGGCAGCAGAAGTTGGACTTTCTCTTGACTACTTTACTACATAGCGACTGTTCACTGTATGGCAGAAGCTAAATACCACGTACATTCACAAAACATCTTTAGAGAACACGTGTATTCATGTATTCTGGTTCTCAGAGGGTGGTGTACCAAATCTGGTGAGGATAGCGGTGAAGTCAATGGCCCAACTTCCTACTGACTTCCCGCAGGGTCTCGGCTACAGCCCGTGTATGTCGCACAGGGGTGGAGCGGGCTGTAAGCGTAAGGAAGCAGTCAGCCAGCCCGATGTGTGTACGACTGTCCTGCACAGTCCAGCCCCCATAAGAACTAACCTGGCCACTGTTGTCCCAGGGAACACACAACATTTTTTTTTCCTCTAGATTATTTTATTTCTGTAAGCTTCCAATTCTGTTACAATCTTAAAACCCCCAGCCTTCCATCTAGACAAATGCAGCATCTTTGCTCAAAGGTGTTTCATCTTAGAAAGAAAACAGGCGAATCGGGAATGAGGAGGAGATGTGGTGTATGACAAAAGCTGGGTCATATTTTCTCCATAGTGCAATATGTACGCACGGGACCTTACAGAAAAATGACACACGTACAGAGGTTCTACACGGAGTACAACGTGCCTGGGATATGTTTGTTTGCAATTCAGTGGCGCCCCAGGCCTTACTGAGCTCAGCCCATTTTGCTGTGCACTTTACAAACAAAAAGAGAATTCTTGCATTCTATCTTCTATTTAGGATGGAAAAGAAAAATATTAAAGAAAGAAAAGCTGTTATTGGAAAGGAGAAGCTTAATCCAATATTGTTTATTGCTTGTAGTTGTCCTTTATTATTTGTTGTTTGAACCAGCAACTTTTGTTTCACAGTAGCCACTTCCTGCCTCTTTCATTAATCATAATTTCATTTAATATAACATATTTTACCTTTTTCTAACTTTTAGTTACACTTTACCCTAGCGTGAGTTTTTTTTGCTTGCCTTGTTAGTTGTGTTGTTTTGTTTTCTTGACCTTTTGCTTTTTCTAATTTGTGACCTGTATCCGCCATTTGGAGCCCAAGAAGTAAAAAAATGCAGGAGGGAAAGACCAGGATTGTTGCTTAAAAGATTTAAAAAAAAAAAAAAAAAAGTTAATGAATGCAACAGGGTTGTATCTTCTTGGTGCTAAGACTGAGGGAGCCGAGTCAGGCTGGACGGCAGAGATCTGAAGGCTCCATGGCAGAAGCCTGTCCAGAAGAGAGCTGGGAACAGGGCGTGTGTGCCTGGGCGATGCCCGCCTGTCTCTGGGCTGTGTGTTTCTGTGAAGGATGGACCTTTTAAAAGCAGCACTTCTTTTGTATCTGCACGTTTCTTTTTCTAGCCACATCTCCATTAGCTGAGAGAACCCTTGGAGGCAGCCCCTCCATCCTTCAGACATTTGCTTTACGTAAACCAGCTAGCAAACCGCTCTGCTCGTATTGATGTAGACATTACCACAAATCGCCACTTAGGGACCTGAAAGAATTGACTAACTGGTTTCAGATCCAATACACATAACTTGATCAGACGCAAACTTTAAGTACACTTGCAGGCGTGCCAACTGCACCGACGGGGAAGTGACTCTTCTGCCGGCTATTTAAAGAGGCCCTGAGGGGAAACCATGAAAAAATAAAGATCTGGGGTTAAGACTTTTGCTATAGTGGTTTTAAGATGAAGAGTTAGTCTGAGCATGAAAAATTAAAACACTGCTGTTCTACGTGAGACTTGATTTATAATTACTTTTTCCTACAAATTTGATAGACCTCACCAATGCAGGTTTTACAGCCATCACAATGACTGTAGATTCCTGAAGTTGTTGTTCTGAATGTTATTTATACTAAAAGGCCTGGATGCTCTCCTGGCATTTGCAGCCCTTTAAAGTGACTGTTTACGCCGCCAGCCTGGAGCGGTCAGGCAAAAAAAATAATCAGACTATGTATGTTACTCACAACAAGGAGTCCCCCACCCAACAGAAAAATGTTGTACGGTAATTAGCACCAGTGCAAAGAGAACTTTTCCTGTGGTGGATTTTTGAACGTCCTGTTCTAGGACATAACTCTCTATGATTTGTAAAGCTTGTGTGTGTCATGTTGACGTGGTATCAGGCTGCTTTATGTACAGACGCAAAGCCCTTAAGTATTGCTTTTTACAGCTGCCCACAGTGGGCAGTGCGGAGATCAGAATTGTGCAAGCCTCATCAGGGCAGTTGGGATGCATATGAAGAAATTAAGGATTCTTAAAGTAAGATTTACACAGAATTTGTTAATTCGATCTAAAATGTGTCTTTAAAATCACCAGTTAATCCCTCAGGCACTTAATTTCCTGCCAGAAAAATTCTTAAGGTGCCTGAAGTCTTGCTTTTGGTATTAAAAACATATTAATTGTGCTAGTCCCAAGTAAATTAGTATCTGTTTCACAAAAAGCCAGGTCAGGATCCGCAACGTAGATGTTCCCTATTTGCATGTCTCCCGTGTCACGGCCACATGTCACAGGATCGCCCCGTGCACTGAATGAACAGATGTCGCCTCTTTTACCCAAATCTGGGAACAGAGATGTTGGGGGCAATATCGTCTCTGCAGGCCGGAGCCCCACCTGGAGATGTTCCTGCCTGCCTGGCACAGCCATACCTGCATTCCCTCTCCTAGAAGAGTGCTTTAAAACCGGGCTGTAGGCTGGTCTTGGGTCAGGAGCCTTTCAGCCGCTTTTGCTGGTAGTAGCATTTTGCATAAAGGTCGGTTAGGAAGAAAGCTTGGGTGTTAGGAGAGTTGGATTTTCTTCTGGGCCCCAGAGACTCTATTGTGTATATAAAAAATTAGGCTATTATTTAAGACTGGAGTATTCTCAGCTCTTCCTTTTATTAGAAGAGGTGCCTTCCTTGACTCAGATTTATATTTTAAAAAATGAAAAAATGTTTAATTCTGGGAAGTGTTCAGTTTTATGGCAGGCAATGGCACTTCACAGCCTCCAGTCAGATGAGGGTCCCATTTGCCTGCCTTTGTGCTCATCGTGTCTGTGTGCGTTATACAGCGTGAACTTCTCCACTGCCATTTTCTAAAATTCAAATAAATCTTGAAAATAGTGTTGTTTGCTTACCTTTATGCTTTATTTTGTCCTTTGAATCAGTATGTAGAAATGAGAATAATTCATTGCTTTGGTCAATCTATAAAAGGCCAGCTGTACCGCGGAGGGCTTGCTTTACCAGCCATCCTACTTCATCTATTTTTTTTCTTCGATATTTTTTCCATTGTAGTCAAACACTTTATTATTTTTTTTCTGTCTCTGCTTCTGTTTATTCTGTCCTCTGGATTGTAAATCAGAAATTTAATTCATTATTTTCTCTGTAATTGCTGTCCTCCCTTAAATCCTGGTATTAGGAAAAAGCTAGATAAAATTTAAAACAAGAGCCTGGCCTAGGATTAGCGCGTGGGAAGCAGGAGTAAGAAGTTTTGTAGGTTGCACCGTTCAGCCTTTGTGATGGCTCCTTCCTTTAATTTTTGTACTGAACCAAAAAGAACCAAGGAAGTTTTTTGTCTTATTCGGGAGACACAAAGTTTACAGGAACAAATACAAAAACAAATGAGACCATTTCTTAATTTTCATTGTCTGGGTGATCTGTTTTGTTTCTTTTTTTTTCCAAAAAAGCCTTGGGCTGTGCCGGGGATGGATGTGCAGTGTTCCCAGGACTGTGACTGTTCCCTGAACCTGAGGGCCAGCACGCGTGGGTCTGCTCTCATTGCCGCGTCCCTGGGTGCTGCAGGCTCACCCGTGATCCCAGCCAGGGGAGAGCATGGAGGTGGCGAGCTCTGTTCTTAGGGGGAGCTAAAGACAAAAGCACTTAAAGTTTTTGGCGTCTACTTATGGTGTCACAGCTGAGAGCTCCGCTCAAAAAGTTGGCAGTTGTGAATTTTTTAGCAGATCATAACAATCAAACAGTATTCTGCATGCTGGAATTGAGAAATATGGGATGATCAAAGAAGGTGGGAAGAGTGAAAGACAAATTCAAATCATTAGTGGAAAATGGAGCCTCTTGTGCAGCAAAGTTGAGTGATTCATAGAACAAATCTGTATTTAGCTGCGTGAATCAAAGTTAGGGAGAAAAAAGTTAGCTGGCACTCTGCGTCCTATTTTGTCCTATGCAAATAAGAGTACTAGCTAAGTTTTTTTTCTTCCTAATTCTGATTCACAGAGCTAAAAGCAGCGTGGAGCAGAGGCAGCATTGTCTAACTGAATACCGTCCCTGGTCGTGAGGCTTCTGCTTGGGGAATTTGCAACTGATGCTGCTGTCCCATATTTAGTATTCCCCAGAACTTAATATTGCTATGGAAAGCCCAGGAGGGTCCAGCGGGGCACCGAGGACTGTTTTCTTATTACTAAACAGAGAGATATTAACAACACAATGTAGAAATAAAAAAAAGAAAGAAAAGGAAAGCAAAGACGGCCGCCTGCTCTTTTCTTCTTGGTATTATTATTTGTGACAAAGCCTTTGGTCCATTTTTCTTCATAATTTGCAGGACTCCTAATGGGAACAGCACCTCCCAATTACCATGGTTGCCAAAGGCTAATTTGGTTACCCTCAGGATCCACAATAGAGAAACTGTGTCGGCCCTTTGTAGATATTTGCATACTATACATACCGGGAATGTAAAACAGCTGCCTGGGCCCTATTCCACTATCATGGCAATTATGGGTCATTAGCTTTTTCTTTTTTCCCCCTTTCTCCCTCTTCTTTCCTTGTCCTCATCTTCTAAACTCTGCCAGGCAGCAGAAGCAGCTGATGTTTTTGCAGGGAGCAGCAGCGCGACGGGAGGAACGGCCGTGTCTTATTCAAGGGTTGGGGGCTGACAAACGGCCGCCCGAGCGGTGTGAGCGCCGTCCTCCTTTATTCCACGATTATGCTCTTTCTTCTCATTTTTTTTCTTTCTTGGCATCCTCCCCAGAAGCATTTGCATGCAGGACGTGTGTGCCCATGCACGTGTGTGCCCGTGCACGCGTGTGCGCTTTGTGCTTTCTGCTGTAAGGGCTGCAGTGGGCAACTCCTGCGATGGCAACAGCCGCGGCACCGGTTGTGAGCAGAAGCATGTGCTCCCCGTGCCCATTATGTTCCCATCAGACACCCCCTGTCAACACAGCGCTCCTCGGGGGAAACCTCCCGATACTTCTGAAAGTTTTGCGGGCTCCCAGGGGCCCAGAAATTAAAGAAGGGGACAAAAGGGAACTCCGTCTTAATTCGGTCGGTATTCAATTTGTTAAATGGCCAGGGCCTTTTAATAGTTTATCTCCCTTTTGTTCTGAGCAGCATTTACAGTCTCCGCGTAGTTTACAAGGAAGTGATGGTTTTGCATATACATTAATTTTTTTATGAACTGCTAATTTTATTGACAATAAGGATAGATTGAAAGACCCAAAGCTTTTGTGTTGTTTTGTTAAAGCAAATAAGTAAAGCACAAATGTAAATTACATCTCCAGGTTCACATTAGAGGTTTGCAAATAATACTGAGCTAATGGTTATTGCTAAGGAAAATAGCACTGGGATCAATATTCTATACAGTAGAACGCAATACCTCTCTCTCTTTTAATCACCTCATTGCAGAAATGGCATTGAAATTTGAAATCTCATTTTCTCCATTTGTACAAATTGAACATAAATCATTGTGAGTGAGGGGAGGTTTCGGGCAACTTCACTCTTTGTGGGATTGCATTACTAATTAGTGCTGGAGGGAAACGGGGATATAGACAGGGCTCAACTGGACTCTGCAACTGCACGCAGATGGTTCTGTAAATAAAGAACCGGAGGGAAATAAAGGTTGGTTTTCATCCTTTTTTGCATCAGGGTCTTCTGAGCAAAGAAAGCACTTGTGATATTTGTTTCTTACCACCATTAAAAATGGATAAATAATTAAGACCAAAACGCTGACATCGCTTTTGTTGGTGTTGAGAGCGTACCCGGTGCTGTACAAAACACACAATCAATCTCTAGCTGTTTCCCAAGGAGCGTGCTTTAAGGGTGAGTCTTGCTTTGCTTGAAGTGAAGTGTTGTATCCCGTTTTGTGTTTGCATTGGTGGGCGAGGGGGGAGTACTGTTGTTGATAGCACGCCATGGGTCTCAAAATAGTGTCGTTCCTGCTGGTTAGAAAAAAACCGTCCCTAGTCTCTGCTCTTCCGCTGTCTCTAATTTGCTTAAATAATGTTTATGAGGGAAATACCGACAGGAAAATCTTTGCTGATGATAACTTTAAAACCCTTTTCTTGTGGGGTAAGGGAGCTTTTCTGAAACGTGGCTGGCGGCATGTGTCGTGCGTGTGCTCCCTCAGCAACTCGGCTTATCCAGAAGGATCCAGGACATCAAAAACATTCAGATGAAGGTGGTAGCTATTGGGTGAGTGATACAGGCTGAGAGATAGAACAGATTTGGATTAAAAGGTTTAGATAAACAGGGTTTTATTTGTCTGTGTGGAGAGGATATTACTGTGACTATTATGAAAGGAGGAGTCTGAGTGACTGGGAAAGGTTCACACGGAGTGGGTGGGTTCCAACCATCACCCCCATGGATAAAGACTATTTTAAATTATTCACTATCAGTCCCAGAGATTTATCACTACACCTATATTTTTCCATCATTTTCATGCTTTCTAAACCACTACAATAGGAGATAAATAGGTAACTTTATGGGAGAAACTGTTATTAAGTCTCATTACATAAATTTGTTCTTGCCGATTTCAATAGCTGAAAGTGAAGAAAATAAATAAAATACCTTTGAAAGTGAAGAACAAACACTGAGCTGGCAGAGTTTCTAGCAGACAAGAAATAACTCGAATAATTTTACGAAGTTGGGGGCAGAAATCGCAGACTCAAACCAAGAGGTGGTTCAGGTTTAGCCTGTTCAAGAGGATGAAAAAGAGATCAAAATTATTTCAAATACAGTCAGGGCGCTATCCAAAATGCATGCTTAGTCTTAAGGACAGATAAGGAAAATAAATAACAGAGAAGTTTGCTCATCCTTGGCTCGCTCCGTGCTGCCAGGCTCTGGAGGATGACCCCGACGCATGCTGCTTGCCAGGTTGCATCCATCCCTGCAGCATCCACCTTCTTCGCCCGTACCGTGTTCAGCCAGGGACAACCGCTGCGTTGTCTTGAACTGGAGGATTGCTCCTAAGCCATGTCTTTCGACACACAAACCATCCGACAAGTGGCAGGAGTCTTTGGAAAGTGGAGTATAATGCAAAGGATGAAACAGCCTCTCTGCTTCTTCATTAGCAGATGCCTGTCAATGAATCACTGACATTCTAGAGCCATACCACGCTGCTTTCCCTACCGACTTGCTCAGACATATATTTGGACCTAGCAGAATATACTGCATCATTTGTTCTGCTATTTTACCCATGTAGCACATAGCAAGAGGTACTTGAAGATAGTGAGAGTGAAATGTCAGTAATATATATAGTCAGCACGTCCAGCCATGTGTTTAATTAATGCCATTTGCCTCTGTCATGCTTGGTGCATTGAGAAAACATAAAAATATATACATTTAAAGGAAAAACAGAGTTTTACTTAAAATCTTATGGGAAAACAGACTGAAGGGTAGGCAGGGAAGGGAATCTGGGGTAAAAAAGAATCCTGCCAAATGTCTTGCTTTGAAACTGATGGACTTTGATTTTAGGTGGCTGACTGTCAGTGCTGGAACAGTGGGAAAATGAGCTATTTAGCAAGTAATTATGCAGAGAAAATTATTTATTTATTATGTGGTTTATTGAGAGAGTTGCAGTTTTGCACATACCACAGCTTATTTTGAAAATACAAAAATAATTTGGAAGTTACCGAACTTGCTGACATATTAGCAGTCACAGAATCTCACTTATTTCCCAAGGATCAGCCGTGGGCAGAAGCCTCTTTAAAGTGAGCCCTAGAGGTTGGGAGAACTGGTTTGCTTAAGACCACTGTGGAGAAAATCACATGGAAGAACTGCTTTCCTTAAAACTCCGCTCTTCCCAAAGTCTTGATCCTTTGTAGTGCTGTTACCAAGCGCTTGCCGGCAGGAAGGTCCAGGTCAGGCCACCTGAACGAGGGAGGGAATTCTCGACTAAATGAGGCAGGAGGCTCATGCTCTATGAGTCAGTATTTTTCTTCTGAATGTATCATCTCCTCCTCTACAACATAAATGTCTATAAATTAAGCAAATTCATAAATAAGTGCATGCATAAACAGTTGATAAATAACTACAGACTACGTGCTTACGCACATAGCAGTAATGTTTGCACGCCTGGTACAGGTGATGCACCAGTATCTCCTGATTTTGCAGAGCGGTTGAAACAGTATTGTGAATTGTCTGCTCCTCGTATTGATGGGATATTTCTGGAGCATAAAGATAATAATTAAAGTGTCACTTTTTTTAGTTGCATTCCTTATGAAGATCTGCTCAATATTTTATAAGTTGCATTTAGCTTTGCTGGTGCCAGTAGAGAGAGCTCATTTTGCGAGAAGACTAGATGAGTAGCTACTATATTTTCTAAAGAAGCTCCCAGTGCATGCAGGCTCCAGGAGTCCCGGCTAACACGTGCCTTGAATGCTGCACGCCTTTTGTATAGACAAGAGTTGTATAGATGAAGAGCACTAACTCATTCTGTAAGAGCTGATATACTGATTTCTATTGGCATGCTCTAATGACGGCGGTGTGTCACGGCCATAAGTTGGGGAGAAATCTAAAAGCTCTTGTAGCTGTGTAGGGCAACCGTACAATTTCTCTGTAATAACCGCAGGACTCCGCAAGCTTCAGGCTGACAGCATGTGCACAATGTGACCGTGCAGACTCCGAATCTGAGGTTTGCAGAAAGTATTTGGCTGTGTCATGTGTTGTGGTGTCACAGTGTGCCTGCGAGGGCAATCGCTGGCCTTCTGAGAGTATCACAGATGTGGACTAAAGGTCCGTGCCTCCTCCTGCCCGGTTGCAGAAGCTGGGTAGAGCACAAGTGCCAGAGAGGGACTTCGCAGCCAGATGTTTCAGAGCCAGGCATCCCGAATTAACAGTTTCTCCCTGGAACAGTCAGAGCAAATGATGCTCTGGGTAAGCAGAAGATCTCCTCGGAGTTTGTGCCTAATGATTTCCAGGCCGAAAAGGGGGGCATGCACAGGAAGAAGGACAGACTGCAGGTGGGCAAAGACCCTTGCCTAACACTTGCCTGGTGGGAAGGATGCTCACGTGAGGTTAAGCGTGTAGTGGTACTTGCGCATAAAATACAACTATATCTTCAAGCTACATCAGTTCCCTGATCCAGTGCAAAAAGGGCAAACTGTTCTGCAGCACGGGAGCAAAATATTGGGAATGCTTGGTTTCACTTGCTGTGGAGCACTTGGTGTTCTAAAGCCACCTACAAAGGGACGTGCTTGATCAGCCCATAATCCTGATCATCTCCTTGCCCCAAAAGAACTTCACGTATGTGATGGAAGAGGCATTTACGAACCTACGGAGCCCTAAAGGAGGGAATTATTGTATGAGTAATAATAAGCACTTAAATAGCACTTGACAACTTGATTGATACAAACATTAACAGATTAACTCCTACAGGACCTCGTGATGGATATGTGTTTCCCTATCTTGCGGCTGGAGAAACTGAGGTGTAGAGGTAGATTAATTTACTTGCTGACCCACAGTGTGTTGCCAGCAAAGGCTGAATTAGAATTATAGACTTCTTGATGACCAATTAGCCAAATTATAAAGCAAAAGAGCAACATCTGATAGCAACCTCTAGGATCAGTATGAGAGGACACGGTATGACCTCAAGATCTCATTTCGAAGTAGCAATTTTAGTCGAGTTTATAATTGTCTCTAGAAATTAGGATTATTTTTATTGTGTACTTTGTCTTGTGTTTATCTAGTCCTCTATTTCATGGGTGCGGATTCTGACTTTACAGATACTTATCTATATTTATATGCGTGCATATATGGTTTTAGCGGTACAGCCATAAAATATAGCCATCTATAAACTAAGTCGGAAACATGACTCGCTCTACTTATTGGCACTGCACTTTTTGGTATGTACATTAAATATGCATCTATTTTACTACCTGGAGAACAGAAAGTGAGTGAAATCCAGCTATTTGCCTATTACTCTCTTGACTGAAAAATCGTGTATGTTTATAGTTTAGATGGATACACAGTTCATGCTAGGATGCGATAGGGTAAAGGTGTTATTGATGAGTTTGAGATGACTGCAATGCTTATGACTAGCGAAGCCCTGCATGACTTATGTGGCTTATCCCAGACTAATGCCAATAAATTGTTTGTGTCACACCACGTCTGGGTGTATTTTGGGCGTGCTACATATTTTACAGGCAAACTATTTCAGAAAGATGTTAGAGACTTTTTAAGAAATTATTTGTACCATTTTTCATAGACTTCTTCATGTGAAGGCAGACTGCCAGTTTCCAGGACTCTGGCTCTATACCAGCAGAGAAAAATTGTACAAACATGATTTTAGAAATCTTTATGTACAGAAAGTATTATTTCTGTATATAATAACAGGAAGATTTTTAAGATCATATCTATTTTGAAAACTTCTTGGTGTATAGTGCTTTACTCACTAGAAAGCTGTAAAATCTCAAAATTCTTATTCTGTTTTTAGTAAGGCGCAAAAATACTTGGCGACCAATACCTCATCACCAGTGACTGAATCTGTCTCTGCTACACCTCACAACTGTGCTTTGTGGATAAGAATTTTTACAGTTGAAGTAAAACTCCTCTGACTGTTTGATTAAAAATTGTATTCCTTCTTGAAACACAAATGCCAGCTTTTTGCAGAGCAGAAGTTTGGGACGTTTCAGGTAAACTGGATAGAGAAGAATGAGTGTGCAAAGCATGCTGTCTCCACAGCGTGACTACCTGCACACCAAATCCATCCCTCTGATGACACTAAGTGGTACTCGGGACTTGATCGGTGCCATAGAAAACATCCTGTTAGGTGTCAGCGGTTTTGGAGAGAAGAGTTATACGTTAGTTGATGAGAGAAAATCATAAATGTCTGGGATACTGATCTTGCTTTTAGACCGTGTAGTTCATAGAGTCTTGAACTTTAAATAACTGACTCTTGGATGCGTGCAAAGGTATTTTTGATGTTACTTACTTTTATGTCCTTCAAGGGTCTTGTATAGCTGAATGATCGCAGCCTAGTTTGGAAAGCTGTGTCTGTCTTTGCTTTGCTTTTCAGTGTTCGACCTGCGTTGTGTTGGGCTGGGCTGTCAGAAGTTGCGTACTCCTGTGGGCGCACTCACAGTCACAGCGCGTGGTGTCCTCCAAGTCAGGCTCAGGGTATTTGAAGCTGACCTCCCCGATGCAGTGGTAGTCAAGTACAGCCTTTAGAAGAGGACTTAGCATAACGAGGAATTTGAAAAACTTCACCGTTAAATATGGTTATTTTAAAATAACAATTAGAAATAATATTTTTTGAGACTATTCTTAAATACACGTGTTTTCTAAAAGTTTTTATCTGAATACAAGTAGTTCACGAGAAACAAATACAAGTGTGGTATGGTATTCAGGTTCTGGCCCCAGTCGTGAAAGAACTGAAAAAAAAGATGCCATTGTCTTGATGTGCATAATATCTCGGTCACCCTAAATTCTGTTTTATAAAAATGAAAAAAAAAAAAAGAAAACCCAACAAAAATTCATAGACTACCTGTATTCATGGAATGTACCTTCATACCAGTACAGAGATGGTGCAGAAGAGCAAGAAAACAGGAAAGCAGTCGAGCTTCGATTAGAACTAGGTGATCTTTAAGGCCCCTTTCAACTCTAACCATTCTATGATTCTGCCTTTCGCTGTGTTTTGTGGAACAATTTGGACTTAACAAAGTCAAACAGCTTCAGACTGCAGGTCCCCGGGAGTGAGGGGGTCCACAGTGGCAAAAGCTTCTTGCTGTGTTGGTGGGACTTCCTTAATTTTCAGGGAACTGCATTAAAATTTAGTTGGAAGAACTGTAGCTTCCCTGTACTTCCACAGTGAATGTGAAGGCAGTGGTATTCCTTCTTACGTGGGTCTGTACCTTGCTGCAGAACAGAAAATCCCAGGATCGTTTTTTGTTCCCTGCACTTCCGTGCCTCCTGGGTCTGTGCTGGGATGGCCACGACTCGTGGCCTCCTGCCACCAGCTGGTGCATGCTCTGAGGCTGGTTCTTTCTATCTGCTACTAGCAAAATTTGTCTTAACTTTGGGGCGTGGGGGAGGGAGACGCATTTCAAACACTGTAGATTATTTAGTTGTAATTTAAAAAAAAAAATAAAAGAATTCCACAACAATAACAGGTAGTGACGTAAGACAAAAAATATAATAAAGGCCTTAAAGCCTTCTTCCCGTTGCTTCAGCTAGTGATTAGGCGAGACGAAAAAGCAAGAAAATATATTGCTTTAAACCCTCTCTCCTGATCCTTATAGGGAGGCCACCTCAGCATTTTAATCTCTCTCTCTCCCAGGCCAGGGGGGTCGAGGACGAGCCGAGCAGCCGTTCCACAAGTGCGCAGAGCCCCCGGCCGCGGGCAGCAGAGCCCCGGCGCTGGGTGGCTGCTTGAGGTGCTCCTGAAATAAAGTTCAGAGACACAAAGGAGAGGGGGGAGAGGGGCCCGCGGCCGGGGCAAGGCCCAGGTTAGCCTCTGGGCCCCCTCGGTGTGCTCATGCCAAAGCACAGCTGTGACATTAGCAGGCAGGCATTTGAAGCATAATAATAATTCTGCAGATCAAAGCAGCTCTTCTTCAGACAATTACAGTAAAATTGAAGCTCTCCTCCAAGAGAAATGCGTGCCCTTGTTGTGGTTTTCCTTTTTTGCCCTCCTTTTCTTTCTTTCTCTCCCTCCCCCCCCCCCTTTTTTTTTATCCTTTATGAGCAAATTGCTTTTTCAGGGCTATAGAAAGAGCCGATTGGAAGCTGAAATCCTCCCTCTCTGCCCAGGGGTGGGATTCCCAGGGTTAGACATGTAACATCTGAAGGGTGATTTTTTTTTTTTTTAAATTGATATCCAAGAATAAAAGAGAGAATAGTAGGAGAAGCTGATCAGGAATGAATAAAGTCTCCTTTTAAGCTGAAATAACCTTCCCCCCCCCCTCCCCAATTTTCCCTCCAGAAAAGCCGGACTGTAATTGCTTGCAATCACTCGGCACAAATTGTCTGCGCGTATTTGCTTTTTAATTTTGTATAATCTGGTCCATTTCGCTCTCTCTGCCTTTGAGCTTAACCTTTCTCTTTCTCTCCCTCCTTTTCTCTCTTGCATGCCTTCCCTTTCTCTCTTACTTTAATTCTTCGATGCTGCTAAAAAAATTATTACTAATTCACAATGATATTTGATGGCTTTTACTAAGGAAAGGCACTTAGGAAAAAAAAGAGACTGAGTGGACATGTGCTGCAACTGGTGAGATTTCATTGTTATCTTTGAAGTGTTTGTTTATTTGTGTATTTATTTAATTTCTGTTTCCTTAAGACGCAGAAAACTGTTTTAATACATATATAGGATGTCTTCCCCCGCTCCCCAACTGAGCCGAGAGCAGGAATCCTGTATACCCCCTCTGAGGATGGTACACGCTAGCGGAACAGGGCGATGTTGTTGCATCATATACTGTGTCTGAATTTCTCAGCATATGCTTTGGCTGGCCCTTTTTATCGGGAAGCCCCAGGGTTTCAGCCATAATTAACGTTTCTTCCAGGTGCTTAGTAAATAACGTTTCTGGGATTCGGTGGTTAGAACTTAAGATTCTCATTCAGATTTTGCATTAAGATTTTCTTCAAGCCTGTGGAAGCCAGTCTCTCAAGGTTTAGCCCAATATTTGAGTAGAAGCCTAGTTGATGCTCTGGAAAAAAATATTATGTGTTAGAAAATGGTAACAGAGGTCCTGGGAATGACAAAGTACAGAGATAACATCCATCAGAATAGTTTCTCGTCACTAATACTTCATTTAAAGATGAGTCCATACAGCTTCAGTGGCATATCAGCGCTAGGTAAGAGATCAAAGGGAGGAAGACCTCTACCACACTGCAACCTTTTAATTTTCTTTTTTAAGCAACTGATTGACCTTGTCTGCTTTGGCACCTCTTTCTCTAGCCTCAAGGCAGCTGTGTTGTCCTGCTCTATCACTGATGCTCCCCGTCCCCATTGCAGTGCACCCGGCCAGCGCGCAGAGCAGCTCTGTGCTCTGTTGGGGCATGAGGACATCTCAACCCGATAGTCATCCCTTCCTCTTGCTGCCACCGCTTTGGCTACCAAAGCATGACGTAGTGTCCCGACTTAATGTGCGTGGTCCTGTTGTCTGGCAGCATCTGAGAAGTCGAGAAGTTTTACTGGGTTTTCTATGGGTGATATGCTGTAATGTTTTATTTTGGAATCCTTCGTTCAGTATTCAGTTGCTGTGGTTTGGATTTTATTTTTCCTGCCATGTTGTTTGGGGGTTGGTTTGGGGTTTCTCTCATTCTGACAATGAAAAAACCAAACAACAACAAAAATGCTATGTAAGTCTTATCCATTAACATAGTAGTATGTATTTTCTTGTAACTTTGTTTTTTTTTTCTTGCTATTCTCAGAAACAATACCTTCACCCCACTCAGATTTTGGTGGTAGTTTGTATGTTACATTTTTTTGTTCAGTTGTTACTAAAAATGGTCTGAATTGTTTTACTTCAAATGAAACATTAAAGGGTTGTTTTCTTTTTAAAGGACTTCTAATGAATAGTCCTAATCATCAGCAGGGATAGTTGTATGAAAAAGACCCTGATCTTACAGAGCAACTTTGGAAACAGACCCACGTGCTGCCACCACGTCCCAGGAGGGGTGGAGGTATCAAGACCCATCACCTTCCTGTTGCTCCTCTACCAAGAGGACTTACTTTCTGCAGATCAGAATTTAACTTCCTGTTAGGAGTCGTCGTGTGGTGGGATGCCGTGTTAAGCACAGGTCTGATTTCTCTTGAGATCTCTCCCATAGGAAAATATTATATATATTTTTTTTTACTCCTAATGTCTTTAAAGAAAGAAAAGAAAAGGCCAATGGCTGTGTAGAGAAAATTGAAAGGTGTCTGGATTCCATTCTTCAAGCCGTAGAGGGACCAAGGAGACAGGCAGGCACTGGCCTTCAATTTAAATAAGTAAAGTAAATTTAAAAAAAAAAGACAGACAGCCTTACCCTAAAAACAAATCATCGTTGATTCCTAGCAAACAAACCTGTAAGAAAAAACAGTGCAACTTAAGAAGGAAAATTCCATGTATATTTTTCTTGATGCATTTTAGGTTTGTTTGTAACAGATTTATAATGCTTGTATTATTCAGCTTTTCATTTGAAATTCTAATGAGCCTTTTGAATCGACTGGTGCAGGCTAGGAAGTAAAGAGCATAAAATAGTTCCATTGACTTATGATTTTCTGCTGACTTTCATTGTCATCCCATATCTTCATTTTCCGTCACCAGACCGTTGCAGGAATGTCCTCAGTTGCCTGTTTGATAGCACGTTGGAATATAGGAAACTATGAATTGCAGATGACTTGATAATTTATTCAGATGTGGTCTGTCATCTTTAGGTAATAGGCGAGACAGCTTTACATACACGTTGTGAGTGGATATGAGTTTTCCTCTGACTTTCTTCCTAGACCATGAAGAAGCGTATTTTTCCTCTGACTCATGGCGTCTTTCTCAACAGCAGAGCCTTGTTCAGGAGGGTTTCAAATTTAGCTAGAACTGGTTTAATAGAGCAAAATGCCTGCTCAAAGCAACACCTTGTATATGCTATACCTCAACAGTGAACGCAACAACTTTTGTTGAAAAGCTTTAAGAGGTTTGTGTCAGTTGAATATTTTTTGGAGACTAACCTTATGCTTTTAAATTAGATCTTCGCGGGAAGAACAGCATTTCTTTGCTGGACCACAGGGTTTGTGAGACTAGAAACCCACAGTTTTAGTCAGCTAATGGTAAAGGTATTGCGTTCAGTTTAAGCCGACTCTCACCCAATCGCCATGTGAGATTTGTGATAGCTGCAAATGTTTGGACCTTTTTGTTCCCCTGAGCTGTCTCTTCACAATAGATATTTCAGGGTCTTTCAACCAGTTAGGAAAGTTCATTATATTTTTAATACAATGTAAAAAAAATTAAAATAATGATTTGATATACAGGCATTGATGAAAGATGTATTTTTAAAGTAGTAAATTAAAATCTCATTAATATTTCAGTGAGAATATTTTGTGCTTATCTGTTTCATCTCTATTTTTGACCTATGGCTTGGAGTTCACAGCATGAAGGAGATGGTGAAATCTGTTCACCATAAAATGTTAATTATAAGTAAATTACAGCACAAACGTTCAATCAGCCACATTAATTCTACATAAAGTGAATTATTGTAGCAGAAAATTTTAAAATGTGACTGAATTTTATAATCTGCATCCTCCATTTTCTACCTTTGCTCTTATTGCTGTGCTGTTCTTCTCCAGCATGGCTGAGCTCTTTGTGCACTGATGGTAAGTGCTTTCTACTTAGATAATGTTAAAAATGGAAGAGCACAATTTGATCCATTTGTTTGCAGCCTACTAAATGTCTCTTAAATACAGAAAATTTTCTTTGCCCAGTGAGAAAATGCAATACCATTTGGAGGGTTTGAAACGCGGGAGCTGTGATCCAAAGCGCGAAGCTGTGCAGGTGCGTCAGGACCTGGGGAAGGAAGGATGCTGGTGGTGGTACCCTGGCAGCCTGTCCACCGTGTTGACGTGGTGTTTGGATTAGCGTCATGTTACGTGTATTTCCAGGACACTGCATTCAGTTTTAACCCTGTATTTATTTTGACAAGCAAAAAGCAGAGCTGAATCCCTGTGTACTTTGAAAATTTAGATGTAGGTCTCGCTGGCCGCCTGCGGCCCTGAGGAAAAAGGCTTCATTTTAATGCCAAATTGTATATAATGTAGCGTCCTTTGTAAATCTGAATGTTGTGTCTCATCATAAAAGAATTTCTGCCAAAATGTAGATTATAAGAAACGCTTAATATGCTCTCTAGGGATCATTGTGGTGATAGTCCCGAGAGACCATCATCAGGACTCTTGGTCTCTAGTTTTATTGCGGTGTTTCAGGTAAAAGGTCCACATAGTGAAAAATGTGTGTTTTACCTTTTACCTATAACTTTGTGGAGTTTCTGGGAAAGCAAGAAAGAAAAGTGAATGTTTATTGTGCACGTGCTCCGTGTTGAGAGACTCTGGATGTTCCTCTAACCCTATTCTGTTTATTAAAGTGTTTCTTGAGTCAATAATTTAGGTGTCGTTGCAAATTATCGTCTTGACTCTAAAATGCTGTAAAGCGTTGCCTGTTAGATTGGTTTTGAATTTGACTTTTTCTTAAATCCTTGTACAATGACAGCTGGACGATTTTATTGATATTGACATAGTGACATGGCACGTTCCTACTGTTCTCCTTACTTTGGAGAAAAGCTCTCCAGCTCAAGTCCAAAGAAAAAATTCTGAACCGCCTTGTGTGGCACAGCTCAAAAATAGGTAGCAGCAGCAAAGAATTGGTGTCTTCTCACACCAGTTTATAGAAGTCTTTTATTCATTAGAAGATGATCACCTATTTGCCACTCCTAAGCAGTTTATAGACCAAGCGCTTCCTAGTCGTTAGGTTACAAATCTGCTCAGATCAGTGCATAAAGCTGAATAAGTTTGTGTGCCAAATGATCTTTCCTGAACAACTGCTCATTGCTGTCAAGATCTTCTATTTTGATAACTTGGTACAATTTTTGTGTGATGTCAGTCAAACATTAATTTTCCATCTCAATGAAGTATCTCCCCCAAGCTGGTCCATAAAACCTGTGAATGTCTGTTGGGTACTTTGGTGCTTTCTGAATCTGCCTGCACTCATGTTATTTGAACTCTGATTTTGCTATTGATAGGAACACGCTGCATTTGTGCATTGCTGTGAGCAGATACTTGGCTTTTCTTACAAGGACTAGCTCTTCCAAGTAAGAGAATCTGGGGACTTCTCTTGTTAACCATTCCGTTGAAATCCATGAACATGCTTTCCAAAAGCTACAGCACCGTGTGACAATTTAAAATGTTTTAATTGTCCTAAAAATGGGAATCCTGACATATGTATGGAAGGAAGACCGGTTCCTCTGTAAAAGTAAATGTGCATATGCTTGGAGGAAAGGGAGCAGAAGAGACTTCCAATTTGCCAACAGTAGGTCTGCTAATCTGTCAACGTATGCAGGAGCCGGTGATCCCATAGCACAGCGAGGTAACCTTCGGGATTCAAATGAGTAAGAGGGAGGAGTTAGAAAGCTGATCCCATCAGATGGCAAGGAGTGAATCAGGGCAAACTGAATCTCACAGCCATGGCATCGTCTGCCCGAGGAAGCCGGTGAGTTAGAGATTTTGTAACTCGTGCTTTGGTTTGTCCCTTCAGTGCTCACAGCCGTGCTGCCAGGGCGATGCCACGCGAGTTCTGGCAGATGCCGCTCCATGTCTCTAAGCTATCGTGCTTCCATGTATCCGAATCACTTACCACCAGCATGAAATGTGGGCTCCAGAAAACGCGTGTGAGTCACTGAGCTTTGAGCTGCTAAATGCTGCAAACCTTTTTGAGAGAAATCTCTCAACATTTAGTGGGAAATGAAGGACTTTGTGGTAAGATTTGATAGGAAAGCTAAATGAAATCCAGAAATCTAAACAAAGTAATTTGTGAAAAGAGAATTATTAGCAGCAATGTTATTTGTGTATATGTACAAAATATGTAAAACTATCGCTGCGGTACGTGCATTTCTGACTCATATAAATGACAACTGTGACACCCGGTTAGCCCACTACCTTGCTACGGGCACCCGGGGCAGACTGTGTGCGTCCAGGTTTGTTGCGAGAGGTTCTGCGTCCTTTGCCTTCAGCGTCTACAACGGTGCCCTCACGCCTGGGTGTACACCCGCCTTTACTTTCTTGCCCCTGTTCCGACAGACGGAATGGGAATTAGAAACTTCTCTCTCATAGAGATGCAACGCGATACGATGGCTCTTCGGGATTACTCTGTAGCCAGGCAGATCAATGTATGTTTGTGTATGGGAGCTCTGCTGACTAGCTGTACTGTATAAATAGCATCGGCTGTACAGACTTATCTAATCAATTTGGTGCAAGGACTTACTTTGCAAAAAGGCATACAGCTCACAGTGTTTAGGCTATAATAGGTACGTGTAAGTGAATGATGCTCAAGAGACGTGGAAAGTATAACCGTTTGAAGAGGTGTGGTTAAAGATAGGGTGGGAAAAATAAATTATCACAGGGATCTGAGAGATCACACGTGTATTGAACCTGAGCTAGCAGACGTATTTGAAGTATCTGAGATGCGCTCAACACTTAGGCCTATTTAGAGGCACTACATTATGAGGAGACTAAGCTTAAATACAAAGCCTTCTGCTAGTTGCATTCACCTTTCATGGTTTTTGTCAGGGCACAGCATAGTTAAATGATTCTCATTTAACAATTTTCATTTGAAATCAAGGGTTTTGTTAGGTTTCAATCAGCTGCCTTCATCAGCTAATAATAAACACTTATTTGTCTCTTCTTTCCTATTCTCGTGTTCCATGCAGCTTGTTGCTGCTGGGATAGATTATGCACCATACATAAAGATGGATTTCAGTAAAGCCGAAAGGTACCTGGGCAAGGTGTGATCTTAAAGCCAGAGTCATCGGGATATTAAAAGAATGAGATGTGCTCGGTACAGCCCCTCAAAATGGAAAAGCATAGAGGGAAAAATGTGTGAGGCACGATGGATGCTAAGAGCCCTTGTTTTCCAGTAAGCAGCATGATTGGCAGCAGAAATAAACACTAGCGGGAAGCTTGTGTATCAATCTAATTGTATAATTGCAGGTTGCTTTCTGCCTGGTTTGATGTGCAGATTGTAGTAATGTGTAGTGTCTCTTTGGTAATTTGCTATTAAATCCAACACTAGGAAGTAGTTCAGTTGCTTCCTGTACGGATACCTGATGTTTGCGTTCATTTATCTGCAGCAACCGCGAGCGTAGCCCATGCCTCTCTTCTAGCACTCTTCCTGTTATTTTTGCTTATATGGTGTTCAAAGTTTTTTTTAGCAAATCACAGAAGGTAGCTAGACGTAAAGGTCAAAATGTGATAACTCATTACACGGTGTTGTAAAAGTCACTGCCAAGAGCTGAGAGCAATGTTTAATTATTCCCTCTGAACTTGTAAAAATATTATTTTATATATATTGTAATCAGTACATTGAAAACACAGTCTGCCTGAACTTCTGCACTGGCTCGCCTTGGAACTCCCAGTGGGTCACAGAACGGGAGTGGAAGAATGGTGTTCAATGAAACTCATACAGGAAAAAAATCCTTAGGGTGGGAAAAACGTCAAATATTATCTTTGAGGATGGATGTAGAACAAAGCCATGAAGGGAGGAAGCTCCTTTTTACTGGGAGAATAGGAGAAGGCTCAAACCCTCTAGGGTCAGGTGTCCATCTAGCCCATTACACTTTCTTAATAACTTAGAGTATGTAGTGTTCTTACTTTTGTTACGATTAATCGTCTGTTTTTCCAGTGTAAATATGTGTACCCCTATTCCTTGGTGATAAATTGATCTCTGGCTGACGATGCCATAATTACAAACCAGAAGTCCACGAGCTTTATCTCGGAGCATTAAGGTCTGTTACAGAATGACAAAAATTTACTTTTCTGATTGCTTGAAGTATCTTCCCAGCTGCTTTTGCTTCCTGCGTGCCAGTCACTTTTTGAGTTTATGACTGTGTGTGCATCCTTTTCTGTCTCTTGCTTTGTTGTGGTTGGCAAACCACTCACAAAAAATAAATTTAAAGCCAAAGTTAGTTGCTGTGGCTGCATGGTTGCAGAAACACAGTTTTTGGCAATTTCTGCTAAAAACATCCTTTGAAGGAGACTTGTAAATAGCCAGTGCCAGGTGACAAGCTTTTCCATTCTGGTGAATGTGTCCTTCTGCGCTGGTGTATTTATACCATATAATTCAGGTGTGGCTTCATCAATGGTAGCTAAAACATTTTTGGGAAGGTTGCAGAACTGTTTAATGTGCTCTGGGATGCGCGACCTGTGGGGCTTCAGAGGAAGAAGGATTCATCATGTGTAGTTCAGCCACGCTACACCTCGCTGAGTTTCACCCCAGCAGGAAGGTATGGCAGTTACTCGCCCCATCCCCACTGCAGTCACATAGACAGAGGAGGCACATAATAAGTTGGTTAAAAAAAAAAAATTAAAAAACCCCTATAAACAATTTCCTATCCAGGAAGGGGAAGAAGGTAGGAGCTCCAGAAGGCATCTGCAAGTCACACTGCTCAACGAACATCTAGAAAGCACTTGGGTATCATGCTGGTGGGCAGAGCGTGACTTCCATAGAGTGGAATAGACGAGGATGTATTTTGCACGCAGCTGAACAGGAATTAAACACAAGATTCTGCATGCTTGTATTGCAAAAGCGCATGGCGTAATGTTATACCATATAGCCATATAATGGCTATCCTTTAGGATCTGATGCAGTATTACAAACTGACATGGGTATTTTTGAGACATTCTCTAGGAATTAATGCTAAATTATAATATTTTTCCAGAACTGCCTAGATGAGTTAAAGTTCTAGATCCTTTCTTTCAGATTGTATCCATTTTTAGATCAATTTTGCTAAAATGCTAGCAACTTGCTGTATTTTGTTTCTAGGTTCCATACTTTTGTGTACGGATTATAGTCTAATCTAGCCGTAGTACTGTCTACTAAATAACTATAAATAAACAGGTATTTACAGGGGAAATAAAATCATGTTCTGAGCTCTTTACTTGGGAATGTAAGAAGATGAAAAGCCTCTTTCCCCTGTATTTCATGAGCTACATGGGGAAAATAATAGCTAGATCATTATTTTTGCCCTCACGTATGCAACAGTGTTGATATGCTGATGGTATGATACGTTTTTCGTTTTCTTGTGTCGAAAATTCTTACTGGACCAACCGGTAGACAGAAATGCAATCCATACAGTATTTTCCTGTGTATAAATAGTTGATATCTATTGACCATTGGTCTTGATAGAGTTCCAAAGGTTCGTTGAAGCGCTGGGGAGATGTCCTGCTTTTGATGCAACATCTTCCCTGTGGCGTGAATCGGTGCATAAATAACACAGCCACCTGTACGCGTCGGGGCTTTCTTCCTCCCTGGCAGTGCCTTGACATAACCTTGGTGCAGTTCTGTCCTGCCTGGCTCAGGCACTGATTGCATCCCCAAAACTTAACCTTTGAACTCCCAGGGGTTGTGCTCAAGCCAGAGATCACTGAGCTTTTAAAGATCAAGAGGATGTCAGCGAGGAGGGATGGCTCGCATTCAGACCTATGATAAGCTTTAGCCACTCATTAGTCCTAACTGAATGCCTGAAAATAACGTGCAGAATTTCAGCTTAGTCAACAGCGGTGAAAGACGTTTATTGCGTTCAGATTACCTTGAAATGTCTCCTGCTTGCTGGGACTAGCAAATGGTGTTATCCAGAGGGAAAAAACCCTCTGTCTAATGTTCCCAAGAGGACGGCTGTGTCCTCACTCCTGCAAATACAGACCATTCTTGGCAAGCGGAAGTTTAATTAAGAGCCTCCCTGAAACTAGCCAGGCTGGGCATTAGTAGCCGTGAGGGGCCCTAGCAAGTGTGTTGGGGAACATGCTGGGAAAAAGGCTTGATTTCTGGGAAGTGTCATCAGACTGCTGTCTCACTTTGTACATCCTCGCGTGCGTGTGGCTTTAATACGGTTGCACTTTGTCTACCTGGAATATGCAAATAGTATTCAAATTAGATCTCTGCGTTCAGACTGTCAGCACATACCCCACAGCTTCCCTCTAGCAAGTGACTAATGGGAACATGTGTTCTTTCTATTTTTATAAAGCTGGGGGAATAAGGGGAAGGAAGGCCTGAGCTATTGGGATTAAAACGTTGCCTCTCTTTCCCGAGGTCTTTTTCTGTCTGTAGATTCCATCAGCAGAGTGACGGCAGGACGGCTGCCAGCCCGGGCGGGGGCCGCTCTCCTGGGCCAGAGTTATGGGTCCGGCGTCGCACCTGCAGACGGCCGCTGCTGCGGGAGCTGCCCTGGTGCGAGGGATGCGCCCAGAGCTCCCTCCTCCATGGGCTGCGGGGTGCTGCCAGTGTTCCCGGGTCTCGGTACTCGGACAAGCAGCGCAGTGTAGAGAGGCTGAACTTTTTCGATAGCGTAGGCCATTTTCTTTCTTTTTTCCCAGTCCATTTTATTCACAATTATACCCATCGCTATATTTGTTAATGTTCCTATGGCAACAGCTTTAACTGCTTACATAGAAATGTAATGTCAGGAAACTATTTAATGCTTCTGTGGATGACTTAATGTGATTTAGCCCTCTGGTGCAAGGAGAAATCAGCCTCATCTAGCACTGGGCGCTGGCTCCCAGCACGTGCTCTGGATGGAACCAGTCTGGCTTTGTGCATCTCGGGATTTCCAACGCTTTGGAGCGTTTGCTCTTGTCTCTTAACCTGCATCCTTTTCAGAGCAGGACGTTGCCTTCTATTGATTCTGAAAGTTGTTCAGCAATAAAAATTAAAATAATAGCGTGCGATTAACACACATCTACCATTCCTAGGGGACTATAAACCAAATGCTGAAGGCTCAGATATTGCTGAACTCGGACAACTGGAACTCCTTATCGCTCTGTAGGTCTCCTTCAGTCACATGTAATGAGTACTTGACGTAGGAACAACGGCGTGTCTTGCAGAAATGGTCGTTCCTTGAAAAGTAATAGTGTGGGTGTCGCAGTCTGCTCTCAAGCCTGCTGGCAACATGGGCTGGAACTGCAGGGGCTGCGGCATGGCCACGCTGCTCTTCGTGAAGGGGAAACAGCAGCTGCAACAGCTCGCGTATAGTCTGTCCTGTGCAAGGAGTAGGATTTGGGTCCCATGGAAAAATAATGTCATGAGATAATAAGAGACGGTATATTAATGCATGTGCAACAAGGAGACGTTCTTTTTTGGGTTTGCTTTACAATATGAATAATGTTCTTGTAATAAATATTTTTCTCTGTGAACTTTCCTAGCTCTTTAGAAACATAAACCAAAACAAAAAAAAAAAAGAATTGAAAGTTGGAGGAATTTCATAATACATATTCTAACAGATGGAGTGGGAATCTTTCACTTCACAGCCTAAACTGCTTCAGCTTGCACTAACAGAATACGTGATAGAAGTAGTTAATAATCACCCATTTTATGGACTGGCCACTAAAGAATAAGACACATCGTTCTGCTGGATCTCTCTGTATTGTCTGACAGTAAAAGAAGACTAAATCTTGGGAATTTTGTTGGTCAAGAATTTTTGAGGAGAGAGACAGTCCAGGACTCCGTAGCTCTTTCAGGAGGCCTGATGAGACCTGTCTCCCATCCTGGCTGTAGGAAGTCGTGACGGTTTCCAGCCCTCAATCCTGGATGGTTTAAAAGAATTTCTGTTTTCCATTGGATCTTATGTATCCAAATGGGTAGTTAATGGTATTCTGAAGCATTATTTTTAATTTATTAAAAATCAATTTATATGCAGTTTTGGACTCTTGTCTTCATGATCCCCCTTTGTTATAATTGTTATAATTTAATCCTGTCTGCTATTACACCCTAATTAAAATTGGCAAGCGTGTTAACTAACTTCACTTTTAAAGAGGGGAAACAAACTTTGTGTGTTAGACTGAGAAATGCACACATGAGTTTGTATAGGTTAAATGGCACGAGTGGGGGAATTGGCACAACGGCCAAGAGGAAGACTTCCCTTTACAGGCCACGGCCAGTGGGAAGTGATGTGCCTTGATACTGACTTTATTATCTGTTTACATGGCTCAAACAAATCAAAATCTTGCTCTGATACTCAGAATCTGTATTTTCCAAATACCAGCGTCTCTGGAAAACCATCATCCAGGGCTGCTCCAGGTCCACGTCGTAATGGAGAGTTACACTGCCACTCTGCAAACAGGGCTGTATTTTAAATGTACTCATTTCGGGTATTCTGCTTTCAAATATCAATGTTTTCAAAGGGGATGCTCTTCCCATCTCTCCCTGAGATACAGATCTCCAAGTCCTAGGAAACGTCGCTTTTCTCACCCTCCCCTGCTGTTCCTTTGCTGACACTTGCAGCTTTGCTGTCCCTGCAGAAGGACAGAAGCTCGCTGGCCTCGTTTGCCAGCTCAAAGCACGACCGAGGTGTTTCCTTCTGCTTTTAATAAGATTGTCAGCACTCCTTTCTGCTCTGAATGACTAGAGGAGTGTGATTTAAGCAGCCAGAATAGGAAGCTCACTCTTCTTAATTAGCACTAATGCAGTGAAGGTTGTTTTCTGGCCCTGGCAAAGGGGAATGGTAATTAATATGGCAGGGAGACAGCAGAGAGACAGACGGGGAGTTCAAGGCCAGCATGTGTGCCTCCGACCCCAGGTCAGTGGCGGGGGGGCAGCGGGCAGAGGCAGCGCACGTCCGTTGGCCGCGGGAGACAAAGCCCGTCCCTGCGGGATGGCCAAAGCGCCCAGCTCCTATCCTCCCCCTGCCTTAGCGTGACCAGCCTTTCCGACCCCCAAGTGAGGTGGTTTTGTGTTCTAACAAACCGTTTTCATTGCACCTCTCAGCACGGCCTCGAGGTCGAGCCTCTCTCAGTGTGTCTTGGCTGCTGCTGGCGCCTGTCGGGTCGTGTTGGCAAAGCCAAGACCAGAGGAGAGCGATGCTTCTGTCTGCCCCGGGGGAAGTTCACAAGCTGCTCTGGGCACCACACAGCACCGTGCAGAAGGTGCCACAGGCAGACCGAGGGCGAGCAAAACCTCTGCGTGGTCACATTGACCAGTGCCCCAAATACCTGCGTGCTTGTGTGTTGTTCCAGCACCGTGTTCAGCTGTAGCGCAACATGTAAGCAGAATTAAGAGACCAAGGAAGATGTGAGCAAGGACATGTTATTTGTGGGTGGAGTTATGATGGAGAGGAGGCGCTAACACAAAGAACTCTCTCTCGCAGTTGCATTCGTAGCCCTTTGCCACTGGCTTGGCAGCCCTGTGCTTTGGTGGTGGTAGGGATTTTGGCTGTTCAGGACTGTGGCGCTGAGCCTGGAAGGTACTGTCCTGATTCTCCGTCTGGGTGTAAACCACGTTTTATTCAGAATATTTATACCTCAACAGTCTTTTTGGCACGTTATATACCCATAAACTTCTAACAACTTGCCTTTTTAAACACGCATCCCAAACATAAGTGTTCAGAGGAAGTTTATGTACATTAGTCATGTGAAGGGATTAGCAGTGACCTCCCCCAACATGCATATTCAGAGCAGAGGCTGAAAAGTGATTAATCGAAGCAGCCAGATTGCAGGCAGAGTTGTACGATTTGTCACGTGCTTGCTCTTACCCCCAAAACAGGTCTGATGGGGCACCACAGCGACAGCCAGCTGGGACTTGCTGTCCGTTTTCATTCAGAAGCTGCGAAGTAAGTACCTAACGCTACACCCAGGAGAAATATAGGTGGTGTGCTTAATTTGAAGTTCCAAATTCTGTTGGAAAGTAAAAACTGAATGATGCCTGGTGAGAGGGGTCTCGAGTTAGTTGTACGGTTTGTAAAGACATTGAGACTTGTCATTTTAGCTGGGAGAGAAGTCAACCAAACCCCTAAAATGAGATTTCCCTGGGTCCCTGGAAGCTAGATAAACCAGATAAATGTAAGCGCTACAGGATTTACTCCTTAAATGTTCTAATAAAAATGGTTTAGCTGAGGAATTGACTTCCTCAATTAAATGGCCTTAAAATCACCTTTTGAAAAGCCAGGCGGTATTTAAAATGTTGAAGGAAAAGCAGTAAGTAAGTGGAGTGAACAAGGCTTTTACGTTTCTGGAGCAGTATTCCTGAAAAGCAAATTAGTAAACTCTCGCAGGGAAGTATTATGCTAGACAATGCACTTTTCAATATTCAATGACTGGAGGAAACTCTGTTTGTAACACCAAAAAAGCAAGTCCAGGTCCTGAGGTGGTTTTTAGGATTCCGCCACAGAAGTGGGATCGAAGAGGTGATGCTGATCTCGTTCGTTAGCCAAAGCACTGCAGGCTCGGTCCCGGGAGCTTCTCCTCCCTGGCTCCTTCACTCCTCTTTCTCTACCCCATGGCATTAACCCTGAACGAATAAAGCAAATGTTTACATTTTGAATAAGAATAACCTGTGTAAGTGCTCACCTTGGATAGAAACACTGCTCTCTCTGAAGTGAGTAGCAAATGCTTCTTTCCAACAAGAAAAAACGAGCGCTAGCTCATACGTGACCCTTCCTGTGTGGGTTTTTGGTTGCTGGTTTTGGGGGGATTTTTTTTTTTCATTTTTCTTCGTTCTGGATTTAGGGTATTCTCCTTATAGATGGCAGGGGATTTGTTTGCATCTGTTCAATTTGCCTATTTTGGGAGCTGAAGCCTTGCTCAGTAGATGAGAAAATGCATTCAAGTGCCGTTCCATCGGGGCCCAGCTGCTGGCAGGAGGCATCTCGCTGCTTGTGCCCAGCCACCCCCGCGCTCCAAGGGCTGCGGTAATGCGAGACACGCTCTGGCGTTTTGTCTGCTACTGTCCATCAAGGACTGAGCAGAGACCAGGAGACTCGTGTCACCTCAGACAGAAGTTGAAGTAAGGTCAGAAAGGTGAAAAGGCAATATTTTATCCATTAAGAAACCCAAGGCATTTGGATTTGTGCCAGAGCAGCAAACGCTAAATCATCATATCCCAACTGGGGGATTTATGGCAGAGTTACAAAGATGATAATTTATTTAAGCTCTTGTGCTTAGAATTTTTTTTCCCTGTTGATTCTTATTAGCATGGAACGTTTTACACTTTTTAATGGGTATCACAGTGAAAGAGGGAACGTTTGCAAAGAAATGTTGTCTGGAATACATACGTTGTTTAAACTAGCTGCTCTCCAGGCTTTCAGAAATGTAAACATTTAAAGATAGAGGCAGCATCTTACATTTTATTAATCATATGTACATATGAAAACTGCCAATATCTTATGTTTGTAAATACAAGTAGCAGTTTAAAATCTCTTTTAAAATAAAGCATGTCAAAATACCAATTCGCTATACAAAAGCGGCTTTAGGAACAGGTCACAGTGTGGTAACGAGAGCGATGCTTTCCAGTATCGTTAGCGTTCTGCCCTTGTGTTCTGGGTAGAAGCTGTTCTCTGCTCCGTTCAGTCTTGCACTGTTCCAGATACTTTTTAAAATGAAAAATGTTTACATTACTGTTTCATTAGCTAAATTAATGGTATGTGTACGTGCTGGCTGGTTTGCTCTGACGAGTTTGTGTCAGAATGATGCTTATAAGCAAAACATCAATGTAGAAAGACAGCGGAGCTGAGCGCAATGTTACGCTAGCCATGATAAATCTGGGCTGTTATTCGTGGCGTAAGTTACCTTCTGTTGTCCAAATCAAACAAGGACTGAGGGCGGGGGAGAGCGGTGCGCACAGGCGGACACTGAGAGGGATGTGTTTGCGCAGTGCCGGGTAGGAGCACACGGAGCACGCCGTGACCTGGGAACACCCCAGGAGGAGTGGCATTTTCTGGAGGCTGTGGCGTTTTCTGCCTGTTCCTACCCTGGCGATGTTTGCCACCCAAAGGTGGGGGCAGGATTTGAGTTTGGGCATGTTGGTTTGGTGGGGTCTGGAGTGCCAGCAGGCTCAGGAGCTGTTTGTGAAGCAGGACCAGCTCAGGGAAACATCCGTGTTCAAGACGACACTTAAGGATGTGCTTCCCTTTGGGCTAATCAAGAAGACAGTAGTGTATGTGCAAAGTTCAGCGTGTGCTTAAACGTTTGTTTAACTGCTTTCCTGTACTGGGCCCTCAATGATAAGTATTAGACCAGAAGTGTGATGAATTACTCCATATGTACATCTCACCAATGTAACTTGTAAACAGACTAAGTCCAGAGCATAAATAGATTTTAATGGGAAGATTATGTGCTGACCTACAGCCACGGGTTATGTTTGTAAAAAGCAGAACCCAAAATTTAAGATAGACTTTTCCCACAGTTCAGGAAATCACTTCACGTGAAGTAGCTCGCAGCGAGGATGCCAAGTGCTTCGCCTTGCTGTAGGCAGCTTCCTTGTAGATGGGAGCCCGGCTTGTTACTCCAGGATTGCCACCACCGGGTAGTGGTCGAAGGGGGCTTTCAAGGAGTGACGACCTAGCGTGACGATTAATGGCAGCTAAGAAGATTTCCAGTTTAGACTGAGTCTACGCAACAGATTGATGCATTGTATATGAACTTCTACTGCCCGGGCTTTCGGGTTTTGTGTGCAAATTCAATCCAGTGTTTAAACATTCCTCCTGGCAGAAAACTCAACGTGTTAGCTGTTGCCGTGAGCTAACACTGTGGTTTTAGTTGTTTCAGGCTGAATTAGCATGTAGGTAGTACTTCAGTCATACTGTGCAAGCATCTGATTTTTGGTAAATTATTACAGATTTAATCTTTATTCAGGTCTTTGTGTGTAAGTCAGTGATATGTTATTGAAAGGTGGCAGGCAGGAAAATTTTGGTTCTTTCTTAATCCGTTTGTATGTCTTTCTCTGCAAATTACAGATTTTTCATTCTCTGCCATCAAAAATTATATGAGTAAGAGCATCTAGCAATCTAAAAAAGAAAATGGGCATTCCTAAAATCTTACTTATTTTCATTTTGCAACGTTTGAATTTTGTTTGATTCTAAAAGAGCTTCACGTGAAACTGGTCTAACAATAGTGGCCCCTCTTCCCACCTCACTGACACCGCGCACTGCAACTGGGGCAGCAAATGCTTACGAAGAGTTTAATTGTGTCCTCTGCTAACGGGCCGCTGCGGGCGATGCTCCCACCCAGCCCGGGCACCTGGGCCGTGTCACACCTCGGAGGTGGCCCTGGCCCCCCAGCTAGCGCCCGTCCTTTGCTTTCCTCAGAGGGACGCGAACGTCTCCCCACACCTCAGCTCCCAGCGCTCGGCGCAGTTTCCCTGCCGGGGAGCTCCCTGTGGCCTGATCCGAGATCGCTGAGCAAACGGGGCTTTCCCTTTACAGCGGCAGGATTTGGAACTGTAGGTTTTTCACAGCAAAATTTTCCTTACACTCTGAAACAGAGCGGTGTGTGTGAAAGCTGCGTAACAAAGAGAGGAAAATGTATGGGGGAAAATGACAACGTATTTGTCAGCCGACAAGACGTGGGGCTCCGCTGACCCCTGGTCTGACCCACAACAGCCATTTTTCTGTTGTTTTTTTCACCACCCGGTTGCTCATGGAGAAAAACACTCCTAATGTAGAGTGCGCCATACAGCCTTTTTTATAACCTGTTTTGGGGCTTCCACAGAAATACTCTGGAATTAATGATAGCGCTGAAATTTTCACCAGAATAACTACAGTATATGGAATACCAGGTTTAGAAAGCAGGAACCAGCAGCTGGGGGCATGTCCCTGGGAACGGGGGCCACACAGCACGGGCTTCCCAGATTCTGCATTTGATGCTTGTGTGAGTTGCTGTCATTGCTTTGATTTTGATTCGGTGCTGTTTGGTAATTAAGTAATTTCTGGATTGTTTTCTTTTTCAGTACTGAGATGTAAGTTAGCGGACTGTCTAAAACATGGCTCAGTGAAAAAAAAATTGAGTTTCCAGACTGAGATGCTGGTTAATGTCCTTTGTGCGCTTTCCATGTCCTTGGTTGCTGTTCTGAGAAATAATCCAACATCATTTTAAAGAAAGCCAAGTGGCTAACCTCTGCTAGTCAGCACTGGCAAAATATAGCCATTTCATTTTGAAATAAATATTTTGGGTATGAAAAATCCTACCTATTTTCATTCCTTCGGCTTTCAGTCTAAAAGCAGACACGGTGATTTCTACAAATCTAAATTTAAAAAAAATACAAACCCAAACTAGAAATGTTTGAGTTTGGTTTTTTTTTTTTGTATTGGGAAACAATAAATACAGCCAAAGGCTTTTCGCCTCCCCCCCGCCCAACATTCACCTTGGTCTCAATTTTTAAAACAGTGCAAGAATCTTTAAGTTTAATTGGAGCAAGGGTATTTAGCACTAGAATTAATCAGGTGAAAATGGGTGTTAAAAATTTGTCTTTGTTTCCGATTGGCACAAAAAACATGTAATTTCACTATAAATAAAATCTTGCTTTGTTGGAAAACAAGTTAACGTATTTAATTTAGATTGTAATGTTTTCTACCGAAAGGAGTTAAAGGGAAAAATAATTTTGAAATATAAGATTGAAATCCTTGCTCTAGAAAGTGATGAAAGTTTTGTTTCTATATGGAGTTCTCTTTTCTTGTGTATGCATTTTTTCCACAAAATGCAGGTTTTGTAAGATTTTTTCAAATGGAAAAATTCTGTTTTCGAAGGAAAATTGTTTTGCCAAAGCTTTTGAATTGCCTCCTCGCAGCATCCTGCTGGATTGCTTAGTGCATCATGATGGCCGTACGCTGGGCAGCAGCTCCTGATCTGAGACAGTCGTTACTCCAGGGTAGGGAATATGGTCAGTGTAGCTTTGTCCCACTTCTCCTTCCCACCTCCTGGGATGCGGAGCATGGCGCACGGCCCCTGCCCTCGGGTGCTTTGTGCTGGTGTGTGCTGCGTCTGGGTGCCCAGCCGCCAGGCTGGCTCTGATGCCGGGCTGGGGCTCTTCTCCCCTATTTATGTGGATGCAGTTGGGATCGTTACTTCTGCTGCCATCGTGGGAAACTGCCGACGCAGTCACTCCCCATCCTTCGATGGACCTGGTTTGAACCCCACTGTAAACACACCATTTCCCACAGCTGAAGCTGGCACTTGCCTTAGTGTCCTTTCCCTCTACGAATCCTGCTGCAAGATTGTTTTCTCTTTGCTTCTATTTTTTGATGGTTATCTCCAACAATAGACTCGTGTTCCTCCTCTGCCTGTTCCAGCCTGACACAGTTGAATGCAACGGTGCCTACGGGGGCTTGAAAAGAGCAGACCCCTTTTTTCTCCCCCCCCCCTTTTTTTTTTTGGCTGAGGCCAAATTCCTTCACCCAGGCAGAAGGATTGTCTGCGCTTACTGGCTTTTACTTTTCGAGAGAGCATTTTCCATCCGTCCGTTGCTTTCCTGCGGAGTGAGTCTCCCACTCCATTCAGAGGAGAAGGGTGCATTTTGCGCATCTGCCTTTTGTTTTGCCTAAGCCTCTGGGACTCATAGAAGGGGGAGGAATTGATAAAAGCAAAGCATTTTGCCGTAAAAAGAAACTAAGAGGGCAATGGAAGGCCATTTGTGTAATTCCCCAGGCTGTGTCTCTTTGAAAGTGAAGGTCTGGCAGAGTCTGCATAACCTGCTGACTTTGGATCTTCCTTTATACTTTACCATGTGCAATATGTTCTTGTATATGAATTAAAGATTAAAGGCAACTTAACCTGTATTTTTCTTTTTTTGCAACATTCTTTGGTAGTGAAATGGTGAAGCGGCATTTCTGATCAAAAAAGGAGGGGGGGGTGTGAGCATGTAGGGAAAACACCCGACAGTTTACACACCTCCTAGATCAGAGCTGCCATCTCACCATGTCTGTACAATGGGTAAAGGCCTTGCAGGCCTAAAATAATTATTAGCATTTATATGGGGCTCTTTTTCTCGTGGATCTAATGCTGGTTTATGATTCTCAGTGGTTTGCACGTGGAGAGATCGGTGTCTGGCAGAGCGCGCTCCGGGCTGCAGAGACATGCAGCTTTGATTCTGTCATGGGGCAGCGCAGATGTACTTTGCACCTAAATACACAGTCACGGTTTGCATTAAAAATCAGTGTTTGGGTGTGTCTGCCCGTAGCTGGACGCTTCCACAGGTGAGAAATGAAAGTAGAGGCGCCCTTCTGGGGCGTGGTGAGAAATGCCCCATTCCCGCTATAGCTGCAGAGCATGTGGAGTCAGTGCATCGTTCAGGAGAAGATTGCCTCACAGTGCAAGAGTGTGTTCTGGAAGCTTCTCCAATACCTTTCCATTGACTGTAGAGTAGGTACTGAAATGGTAAAATATTTCTTTTCCTTTGTTCATTTTGAATCTAGATGAGAGCAATAGGAGAAGGCAGAGGCGCAGCGAGGTAAAGGTAGGGTAAAAGTTAAAACTATTTAGATGATGTAGGCATTGAGGCTTCTTTTGTGTGAATCAGAAGACGGGTGCAGGAGAAATGTGTCTAAGGAGCAGGCAGGCAGCATGGCCCGCTGGCAGTCGCCACGCTGGATGAATCGGCGTGTCTTCAAGTAGTAGAACTGCTCGGGAAGAGGTGTACAGTATGCCGAAGGAGAAGCTGCTGTCTGGAATGGGGAATCACTGAGGCCAGATCTTCCCTTGGAGCCAGGCAGCAGATTGCAGCGTGGGGATCCCGCGCGGGGAGTTTGCCATGCCAGGCATCAGCGAAACCAAATGGTTTGGAGCATCCTCCCGCCACAGGACTAGGCACATCAGGCCCCCCGTGCTCGCGTGGTGCAGCGGCACCTTGGAATGTCGAGTTCAGTTCTGGACACCGCGGTACTGAAAGGTATTGACAAACCAGAAGGAGATTAGAGAAGAGCAACAAAAAGGATTAAGGGGCTGAGGGGATTGATTTATAAGAAAAGATTAAAAGAGCTAAATATGTGTAGCTTGGCAAAGAGATGAGTACAAGAAGGCTTGATAACAGTCTACAAATGTTTGAAGATCTAAACGTGAAGGGGTTGATCCTGCAGACCTCACTTTCATAATGTCCCTGCAAAATCAATAGACATTGGGTATAGTGTTTGCAGGACTGAACCCCAATAGCAACCTAAAATTGACAATGATAATATAAATATATATGTTTGTACATACATGTATTTATATAGGGAAGGAGGCGAAGTAATTTGAATATCAGCAGGAAATTTCTAATGCTGATAAACTGAAATCTTAGAATTCTCCTAAAATGGAAGATATCAAATCCTTCAGCCTGGGCATTTAACCTGAACAGCATAGTGGGCAATGAGGAAGTGATGTGCAACAGTAGAGGGACAGCGTGGGTTTCCTCCGTCCGATTCTTCTTTCTTTAGCTGCTCTGATTCTGCAAATCAGAGTCAAGAGGCTGCATGAACCCAAGAGCAGAAATTTACTGCCAGGCTTCTTCCGTGGGCTGTCCTTTGTGGGGGCATGAGAGGTAGAAGGGTCGTTGCTTTTGGCTTGGTTTTCTTCTTTTTTTTTTTTTTTTTTTTAATACCTGGTGTTAGGTAGTTAAAATGTTGGTAATATAATACTGGATGAAAAACTCCAAGTTTGTGCCAGGGATTATTGGATGTTCAAACAACAGGATTAGTTTCACGTACTGTACTTTTGAACTTTGGCCTGGCCTCTGGTTGCAGATTCAGAAAATGAATGCGTGGTTAGAACACCTCCAGATCAGGTAGTGAAATTTCATGTTTCTGTACCATTACTTCCTGCTTGGAGATGCTTGGGTTTTCTTGGGTTTTTTGGTTTTGTTCTATTTTTATTTATTTATTTATTATTTTAAATTTTATTTACTTGGTGGTATTCGCAACGGTCACCCTGAAATTAATATTCCAAACTGGGGTAGCTTCCAAGCTACCGCTCAACCTCCTCTTAGCTGGGAGAGAGAATTATGTTCCTTCCGTGTGTTCACGTCCAGCTATTTCCCTTCGTTTCAAAAAGACTCCAACTAAACATAAATCTGTCTCCATCTGTGACAGCCCACAGTCATCTGTTTACCAAAATAAACTTTAAGCATATATTGAAAAATAATTTCTATTGAAATATGCATCCCTATGGCATTCAAGCTTGGTATTTAATGCCTTTTTTATGGTTAATAATGCATCAAAAGCATTTCTAGTCTTGAGCTGTCATTACATCACATACATGATGTGCCGGATGCGTTTAATTGACTAAAAAACTTGGAGTCAGTTTTTATTTTAAAAAATACTAATATATGATTACCAAGTCCTACTTCTCCTGATGTGTATCTTTTAGTAAATTGTCTGCTGGTACAAAGCAGTGCATTGGCGATGCTTAGAGAAAGCTCAGCTCTGAGCAGATGGAGAGAGGTCACACATAAACACTAAGAGCTGTTTGTTAGGAGCGTTCTCCTGAAACAGAGTTTGCTTCTTTTTGATTTTTGTGATGTAAAGGCAAGTTAATTCAGGAAAATATTATTAGAAAATACTATTAGACCTGGCCTGTGCTTAAATTAGAGGACTATTGGATGGAGACCTTCTTTTTCTGGATGGTTCTATCCCGTGGGAATTTTTGCTCCCACCTAGAAGGTAAGAGTCACAAGGTGCGTTGTTGCCGGGATTTCTGTATTTACAGACACCTCTGCATACTGAGGAGGGTGAATGTCACTCACATTGATTTCAGTTTGTGCAGGTTGGGGCCGTTTGTCCATGGACTAGTGGAAAGATCTAATGTATGCGTACTAGGTTTGGGGTGGTTTATTATTCCTGAAAAAAACAAAACCACATTTGAAGGACCCTGCTAAGTCAAAATCTTGTCATATGCACGTGATGTTATGACCCAATAAATGAACAATAAAATAGCATAGAGTTCTCCAGCTAAGTTGTTGTCAAACGGCATTTGGGGATGGCAGCAGATGCTATAGTGCCTGTAGGACTTGCCGGATGCAGAGGGCCGTGTTGTTCATGTCTTGTGCAGATGCAGAGGTAGCCATGAATCATGCCCTGAAGAGAAGATTTGAAAAAGCTACAGCAAGGCAAAGGTAAATGCATTAATGCGCATACTTGTTTGCAAGTTCTCAGAACTTCTGGATTGCCTACTCACCCTGCCTGTACTCGGACCCCAGTATTTTCTTTGGCCTGGCTATGAATAACTGCCTACATCCTGATAAGTGCCATTGGAAAAGTACGGACGTGTTTCCTTCATGCGGTTTTTGCGCCTTATTTCAGTTCACTTTTTAATGTTGTTGATTCTGTTCTGCTGTTTCATAACATGAAAGTCACCGCTTCCCTTCCCTCTAGTAATTTGTCAGCTCCCATATTCTCACCCCTTCAGCCATCAGAAGTCTGACTGCCGAATATCTGAATGCCAGAGCTGTCCCTCCTAGACAGTCGTGTAACTTTTAATGTGAGAGAATTCTCCTCTGCAGCTTTTAAACTATATCCCATATCTGTTTTACTTCATCTCTTCCCTAGAATATTTTGCTTCTAAGTCGCTGGTGTATTTTCCTTTAGCCACTCAGCTTTTGAGTATCTTTAGCTGGGTTTTTTTTTTTTTAGTTTTAAGTTTCTATTAAGCCTTTAAAATGCTTTTTGATTGAATGATAAGGCTTAAAACCCTGTGATTATATTCCAGTCGGAGGCACATGAAGGATGTGAAAAGACTCAGATTTTGGAAGGAGTGAAGTAGTCGTATGCATAAGGAGGATGCAAACATTGCTTTGGAGAGGTGACTTGGTCTTATTTGTAGGGATCATTTTGTTAATACAGGTTAAACTGGGTGCTCTGGGGAGGTCTCTTTGTTCCCTTCTAATGTGTAATGTGACCTGTGATTGAGGTAGGTATGTTGTATTCCCCTGACGCTCTTCCCACTGTCACTTCTCTCCCACCGGCCAATGCAAACGCCATTCACCACAAACTCCGATCATTGACGCAGACTTGAACATTTGTTTCTTCTGGATAACCCTGTTAGATGGATGATACAACATTTTGTAGCTATATTTCTAAACTCTGTATTTCAGGTATAGCTAAAGATTGAAGCCTGCTAGAATTTTTTTAAATACTCAGATTTTAAATGGCAAAAAAAAATGGGGCGTTTCACTAGGCTTCCCTTCTTTCTTTCTTTTGGTTTTCCCTACTCCTCCTTGGCCGGGCCATCCTGGTCCCGGCAGTCACCTAGTTTCCCAGTAAATATTCGTTATCTCTTGCAGAAGGTAGTTTTCTCTTGCCTGTGTATTTCATCATCTTTGTCCTTTATTTTGGGGCTCTGACATTGTCCTTCCATGGTTTAGTGTCTTGTCTCAGTGCTCTGGTCTTTACTGCGCAGGGCTGTTGTCAGTGTCAGAAAGATTCCTCCCGCGGCAGCCGGGACAGTTTTGCCATCTGTGAGCAAAAGGGGGGTATTTCCACATGTGGGACACGTGCAGCGTGTCACAGGACTTCAGCTCTTACACGCACTCACACGCATGCAGGCGCACGCTTGCTCACCGGCGTGTGCTCTTTGCTTCCCACAGACTCATCTGGTGTGTTGTAACACTGGCCTCATGTTAATGTTTCCAGGTCAGATGTGGCAGGGTACTGTGAAGGGCCAGTCACTTAATGAACCCCTCTGGGACCTACCTCAGTTACTAACAATTTCTCTCCAACTCATCAGGCAGGGAATCGCAGCCCTTGCTGTTTCACTCCATCACTTTCTTCCACTGCCTTTTCCGCCTGAGCCGCCTGCTCGCTCCACACAAACAAACCAATTATCGATAAAGATACAAATTGGGTCCCTTTTCCTTGAAAGCTCCTTCAGCCCTGCACTTACCCCAGGTTTCACAGACACACATCAACCTGTATTTCTTTCTGGCCTGCACATGCTGAATTACGCATTCAAAATTAGGCATACACCTTCATATCCAGACCTGGTATTGACTTGCACAAAAAAAATCACTATCCACATGCATGTGCTTGTGTGCGTGTGCTCTTATAAAAGCACATGAAAGAGAGCTGGAGTCATTCATTAATTTGAGAATTTCGTTGTTTCAGTTGGAGGACACCTTACCTGCATGTGTCTCAGACAAAAATACCCCCAAAATAATGTGTTCCTCTCCAGTTTACATAACCAAGGACCTCACGTACCAGAGATCATAAAGTGAAATTAATACCACTGAACACATCTGTTTTATATGTGGTGAATGCAAGCAAGTCTGTTTTCTGAGGATGCATACGTGTCTTTGTCTTCTTAAAAAATGTGTCTTGTCACACTAAATATTTCACACGGAGCGTGAGATGACGGCTGTGATCAGCTGGAGTCTTTGTCCAATTCTAGAGCCATGCTCTAATGTTTGGGTCTATACTTTGTGTGGGGAAATTTGGCATCATGTATATTGATATAAGGGAGTAAAATTGATCAAATTTTCCCAAAGTGCATCTGCAGCTGAGCTTCCCTTTACATCGCACTGACTGCCTCCGTGCACTACAGCTTGTCCATACACCTAAATACACTAATCAGCCCCTTGTCACCTTCATGAAAATGCATTTCAGAGTCTGTGAAATCAGTTTGGAAAGCATTAGGTGGCAGAAAGCGGGAGGTTACTTGTAGCAAACCAATAATCTTCTCAAAACAGAAAGCTAGAAGAAAAGGTTTTAAAATTTGCAGTGTTTTGTCAAGGTATCGAACGTGTGAGAGATGTTCTTCCAACCCTGACCTCGTAGCATGTGCTTGAAGTGCTCCTCTGGCATTGGCGTCTCTTATCCCCTCGCTCCCTGGGGCTGCGCTCCAGCCTGAGGCCTCTCACCCCCTTTAGAAGGAGATTAGTCCCACGCTGAGGCAACCTGTGTTTTCTAAGACCGTGTCCGTTCCTTTGAGAAAAGATTCTTTTGGACTGCTGTGCTGGTTCATCCCTCACTTCCACCGCTGACCACAGGGCTTCTCTGTGAGGACCTTATTGATTCACCCAGCAGCTCCCAGCGCTGGCGGGTGAGGGTTAAGCTTGTGCTGCTGGCAGTGACTCTTGGTGGGCGGTGGTGGTACCCCCAACAAAACCAACAGCCTAGAAAGCCTTCATTTCTCACCCCGTATAACTCAGATTTAAAAGGACTCCAAGGAGATGAGACATACTCTGCAGAATCTTTCCCAACTCTTTTTAAAAGTAATAAAATAATTGCGTGAATGCTGGACACCTAAACATGGAGGTGAGAACTCTGAAGTACCTCCTTCAAATCATTGTCAGAAGAGATCTCAGGAACCAGATAGCAGGAAGATAATCAGTAAACAAACGGGGGTTTTCCGAGGGTATAAATTAAGTAGGAATGGTGGAGTAAGGCATGCTGGTAAAGAGTAAAACGATAAATAGATGAAATGAATTAATCAAGGTAAAAATGTAACCATCAGTAAGTACAGTTAACGAGAGTCCCCGCGGGTAGCAGTTCTTGCCAAACTAGCGGCACTTGAGTTCTAGACCTATGATGTAAAGGAGGTGACCGCATATGTCAAAGCTGTGAAACAGATTCTTGCAGAGCCTAAATTTTTTAGATACTCTAAATGGCTTTTGTTTGACACAACATCTTAGAGCGAACCCCAGAAAGACCACACCATTTCTGATTATTTTTATTTTTTGCAGTACAGAGGACAGGTGGTAACTATTGCACAGCAATTTTGTAAGAAAAAAAGCCAAGAAAAAGTGACTGCACTAACATCTGACATTTTGAAGGGGGTTTAAATTTTATCTTTTCTTTTAGAAAAGAAAGAATCAGAAGGTTAAAATGTTTTTAGTGGAATGGTGGAAATTCAAATGCACGATATCAGATGACAGGAAATTGTTAAAAAAACCCAACCAAACAAACAAAACAAAGAGTCATATTTAAAGAAAGGGGAAAAAAGGAAAAAAACCCATAAGTTTCGTCAATTAAACATAAAATCATAATAACACAAGGCTTGTCGTGTACCCCTAAACCAACATGTTTGAGGAACAAATTGCTGAAAACATTGAAGGTAACACTAAATACTCGCTCAAATAGATGAGCATTACAGAGGTTGCCAGGAAGTCTGAAGGGCTGCTAGATGACTGAAGACTGAATTATAAAATGAGTAGTTATCAGAAGTAAAGCGATGGCAGAGAAGCTAACTACGATCTCTGCGCTGGCGTGTGTTGTGGAAGCGCTTTGAGAGGTTACCACATTAGAAGCTTTTATTTTTAGTGGGAATAGGTATGAAAAACTGTCTCAAATTAAAGTGTCAGGAGAAGGTTTTAAAACAAATTAATAAAAACAACTGCAACAAATTGTCAGGACAAGATGCCAAGAGTTAATGAACTAAAATTCAAAATAGCCAAATTACTGTATTGTGTAACCCGTAGTTTAAATTGGCCCAGCACTGGAGGAATTGATTGTGATCACGGTTCTTTAAAAAGGGTCAAGGGTGATGTAAAGAATTTCAGAGTAGTAACCTTTATTTCTGTTGTGGAAAAATAGGGATATGACAAATGGAATTTGCAGACACGCACGTAAGTTTGATGTGATGGAGAAGAATCAGCACAGCTTTTGTAAATGGAAGTTAATTATCACAAACCTATTGCATTACTTTAAGGAAACAGATAGGCTCGTGAGTGTGCAGTGGTTGAGTGACAGAATGTATTAGATCGCCCCCAAAAAGTTTTGAACAAAAAAAATCTTTCAGGGAAGGCTCTGAGGGAAACTGCACTGTTAGAGGGCGAGGGGCTCGCGATTGCCAGCTAATGGTCATCTTTCCCAACGGAGGGAGGTTCCTCGTGGAGCCCACCACGCTTGTGCTGCTCAGAATATTCATGAATGGTCTTGAAATGGAGCAGACGCTGAAGTCGCAATGTCTGGTGAGATAAGTAATACTAAAAGTAGAATTTGGTTTGGAGACTAGCAAAAGGCTGACGTGGTAGAACAGCAGGGGGAAATCAGGTCTGTAAACATGAACGCACGCGTGCAAGGGGGGAAACCCTTAACTACATATTTGCAGTACTGGTTTGTTGTTTGGTTTTTTCAATAAATGTTTAACAAGAAAGAGATTTTAAAAACAGAGCCAACTTTCTGAAATCTTCCACTTACCTAATGTTGATCAAAAAAAGTAAAGAGAACATTAGGAACTATCAGGGAAGGAACACTGAGCAACACAGAAATGTTTTCACACCATCGTATATAGCCATAGGATGGCCCCATCTCTGTTGCTCCGTCAGGGTCTTGTTACCCGTTTCAACAATGATATAGCAGAAATTTAAAAATTACAGTAAAGGTCAACAAACTCAGGAATTTGGGAGCTCTTTCAGTCTTTTGGATTTGAATTGTTTTGTACTGATAAATTCACAGCTTGATAAAGTATTCAGTACAGATTAGGAATCCATAACCTTCGGGTTGCTGGGAACTAGATGCTTATTACCAAAAAAAAGGGATTATCTGGTGTTTCTTTTGTTCCTACAGTTATTTTCCTAAGCTCTCACTAGTGGCTGCCTTCAGAGAGATTTCTGAGCTAGATGGGCCTTTGCTCTAACCTAATATGACTGTTCTTCTGCACTTACGTTCTGACACTTCAAGGCAGCTCTGCGCCAAGGCGGGAGGACTTCTGCTGGTTTCCCTCTTCCTTTTGCAGAAACGGTCTGTTGCTGTGCAAGGTATGGCAGGTACCAGCCCAATAGCCAATAACCGTACACTTCAGAAACCTCCTTCAGAAAGGGCTGCCTAGATAAGAGTCATTCTATCAGTAGTGAAATTCCTATTTTAATGTAATTTTACAGACCCTGATTCACTGTCCCTTAACTGCAGCTTGTTATTTCTGGCATTAGAGGGTAAAAAAAAATAGCTTCTGGGCATGTGACACTATTCACAGGCCTTTAATGTCAGAAATAATGATCATGTTAAATTGGAGCTCATTACAACGAAATGAGACCTCATTGAGCCCTCTTTTTGGGGGGTTGTTTAATGATTTTCCTTTTTCTCTTCTTTTTTTCCTTCTAAGTAGCTCTGAATTGGTACACTGGGGGAGAAGCTGGGAGGTTTGGTGGTAAATTTAAATCGCAAGAAATGTATACCTTTAAAATATATTAAAAAAAAAAAGGCTTGATTTTTCTACTGTTCTCCCCAAGTACCCTGTTCCTTTGTTACATTTTCAGTTATAGAAATTTCTTGCACCTCTTAAGGCTGCTAATAATGGTTATATCTAAGGCAGCTACAAAACATATTTGGGACTTTATTTCAAGCGCTGCTTTCCTCATAATGAACATGAGGATCCCATTTTCCAGTCTTTTTTTCTAATCACATTCAAAAGTACTGAAGCTACCTCCTGTGACACAGCTGCAATAAAGCAGCTTTGCAGTACGTACGAAGCCTGTGTAGGAAACTAGGTGAGTGCCCACACATCCCGTCCCTTCCCGGGGCCCGCTCTGCCGCAGCGGTTTCCGGATCTCACGCGTGTCTGGACTTGTGGCATAATTGTGTGTCCAGCCATCCATGGGCAGAGCTCTGCTGATGCTGTTCTCTGCAGAGCTGTCTAGGATCAAACCGTCAACAATATGCTCCTGCTATCAAGTTTTTAATAGGGTAAATATCTTCAGGGAGAAAAAAAGTTTTGTTGTTCTCCCTCCTCCTCCTAAATGTATCCTAATTTTATGGCATGCTGTCCATTTTGCTTCCCTCCTCAAATCACTTGACAGTTATGTCTTGTTCCTCATGAATGCGCTCATCGGACTTGCGAGCTCTGTGAACACCTCCGTGGGTTTATGTAGCTCTGCTGGTACCCATGTTTCATCACCTCCTCTCAGTTGCTGAGATTTATTTAACTATTACTTGATTTCCTTCATGTTTTCACTACGTTCTGTGGTATTTTTACCATGCTTTGTCCTACATCTGCAGTGAGCTCTGATACGCTCAATAAGCTGCAAGGTGTTTATCTTTAAGCCTGCTGCTTTTGGCCATTGTCATACCCTGAGTTTTATTTCTCACAGAACATATGCCAAATCTTTAGAAGCTGGAAGTAATGCGATGAATTAGGAGTAAATTTTATTGCTTGATCATATTTTCCTTCTCTAGCCCCCTTTCTTGCAAGATGTGTCATAGCGCTATAAGCTCCAGAAAACTGTCATGTTCGCTCGTTAAACCTCAAACAGCTTAATTTACTGTGTAAGTAATATCATTTGAGATGGGATGGGATGCTACTGGGTCAAAAGGAGAACTCCAGTTTGTGTCAACATCTCTGTTTTCTGTCTGGTGCTGCCCATCTCTGACGTTAACACGGATTCAGTTACACTCATCTTTTTCCTGATGAACCTACCTGGCCACCTGAGCGTCTTCCCTGTTGGTGCCCTCTCCAGCCCTCGTGGATTTGCCGTTTCTCCGTCTAGATGTGTGGGAGGAGGACAGTGTGTAGCTCAGAGGGAAAGCTGTTCTGGAGACAGGAGCGCATTCATCGCCCTGTCCAGCTGCCCCGGGAGAGGTGGCCAGCAGAGCTGACAGCAAACCCTGCAGTGGCGGATGGAGGGGCTGAGACTTAGAAGTGAAGCTCTGTATTCCAGGATTTTTTGTTCTGCAAAGATCTGCAGCTTTCTCTCATGCAAAGAGCAAAGGGATTGTGATGGAAGTCCTTCTACTCTGCCTCTGTTTCACGCTCCCTGGACACATTATTCCGAGTGGCCGTGGCTGAGGGTAGCTCTCAGACACTGGGCGGCTCCGAAGTGGTGGCTTGAGCCAGGGAAGCTACGCAATCCCATCTCACGCGGCAAGGGAAGGCTGGGGTAAAGTGTGCTCCAGCTGGTCCCAGAGCTACCAGCTGTGACTATGCTCGTGGACTCGGAAACCCAGAGGAAGGTGTGGCAGGGCAGCCGATCGGAAGCGGCCACGAGGAAGGGAGCTGTAGGGCTGTTTTCATTAATATTTAGTTCCTTTCTGCTCTGGCGGTTAGATCTCTGCCCCCGAGTAGGACTCTTGCTGCCCTACAAATGGGATAAAAACAATCTCTGCCCAAGGGGTTTTCTTGTAGACTCTGAGATAAGTGACAAGTGTTCCAGAACTCAAGAGGTGATACACACACAAAAATTGCGGTGATACCGCACGGCATGATCGGCGGTGGTCTCTATACACAATCAGCATAACTGCAGCCACCATGCAAAAGGAGAGCTTTCATAAACAATTTTGAAATAGTGTGTTCATTTTATGAATTATTAGAGCTGGACCAATTATAAAAGCAGAAAAGGAGAAAACTTGAAGACGCTTTAAAAAATTGTAATGGAAGCTGATAGAAAGCAAAGTACAAAGGCGGAATTAGCCTCCAGATACCGAAAGAGAAGTAGTAGAGAACAGATCATAAGGAGATAGAAAGGAGGGAGATAAATATATTATGTATGCACTAGAAAAGGAAGCACCTGCAGACGGTTGCAATGTCACAGTGATAAACTTGGAAGATTATCTCTGTCCCAGCCAGCTCTCAGAGGAATATGAAGATGTTAGGACTAGAGAAAGGATGTTTCCATTTTGTATGTGACAAACAATGGGTGTCTAGGCACGTATTTTAGAAATTAAGATGTTTAGTAAAAGATTTTTAGAGGTGTTATGGGGAGAGAAAACTGGAGTAAAAGATGATGTCTGAGATAGGGACTTCAGTGTTAAAAAATTTGAGAAAGCTGGTAGCAAAAGAGACTCTTCAGGGCAGGTTAGGACCTCTGCGCTAGCTAAGTGGAGTTCTTGATGTGATAGACAAGACATTGGATGCCATTTTGAATTATACCTTTAGATAGAGGCATAGACCTTTGAATCCTCAGAGGTTACTGAGTTTTTGTTTGTGGTTGAGAATACCCGTTTCCTCTTGTTCAATAACATATAGATATGATGCACAGTGGGTTTTCTTGCCAGGAATTTTGGATCATGGAGAAAAGAAAAACCGTCCAAATTCCAGCATTTGGGTGATTTGACAGAGAAAAGCGCAACGGACAAGCTTCCCTCAGTGCTGAAGCTGAACCGGGGGGAGACGGTCGGGACCGTGGAACGGGGAGACAGGACTGTGCCGTGCGTGCGCCGTATGCCACTTGCATAATCTACCTCAGAACATGAAACTCAACAATGTTGCACTTAATATTTTGAGGAAATAATTGGACTTCTAGCTCTCCGCACAGCTATTGATCCTATATGGAAATGTTGTTCACCGTTGTGTTTACAGTGAGCTCTCCTCTGGAGCAGTTGGTTAAAAATTTGACAATTCTTCTAACTCTAACGTGCCTAAGTTTTCACTCTTGATGTTTGGTCACTGGGAAAGGATGGAGAAGCTCGCCTTCCCTCCCAGTACAAAGATCATGGGGAGCCAAGTGACAGTTTGTTGTTTGACTTTCTGGTAGAGAATCTCTTCCGCTAAGGCTGATCCTGCAGACTAACAGTTTAAAGCTGTAAATACGCGTCTGTCTGTCTCTCTTTCTACACATGCTCTAAAATGTCTCAGAAATGGGCGTGTTTGGGAAAAATGACTACCCGTTATTGCTCTACTTTGCCTACGCATTGCCAGTGACACAGTGACTGTTATTTAGCTCTGAGAAAACAACATTTGAATAGTGTTAAGCGTATTCCAGCGTAGAGAAAAATCCTGAAGATAATTATTTGTATCCAAATTATTTTCCATTCTTTAGCAGACGTTTTCAGACTTCAAATATGTTGTTTTCTGCAAGTGCTGCATAATAAATTAATTGTTTAATTAGTAATAGATGTGTCACTCCTGGGAGCAAATCCCTTACTTTGAACAAGTAAACCAGACACCCCTTTCATGTTTAATATGTTGGGTTTAAGACTTTTACCTCTATTTAAATACATGTACTTTCATAGATCAGATAATACCTTAAACTATTGTCAGTGATTATGTGAGATCTCACAACACAGAACGGAGCAAACTACAGACATTTCTTGACTTTAATCAGCAATAAAAGCGGGAAGAAATTAGAATTTACTTCCCATCAGTAGATCTCCTGCACACGTTCCATCTACTCTAAGTATTGCAGTGGTCCTCATTACCATAGATGTGAAAATCTCACAGCTCTGAAAATCTTTGTAATGTAATCTAGCATGAAAATACATTCAAGTTGCGGAAGGGAATCAAGGCACAGAGAGACTAATGGAGCAGGAAAACTTTTGACCCAAGCCGCTGGCCTTCTTAGCGGGAAACCCTTCTTCTTGAGCCTCAAAAAAAAAAAAAGAAAAGAAAAAAAGTCTTGGTAACCACCAGTTGCTTCAGCTACAGCGTGCAGGAGGTGCAGAAAACGGACCACTGCCACTCGGAAAGGAAAAGGGACGGGTGCCTACCTCAAGGCTTCTGCTAATCCCTGCAGTAAAGTAGTGTTTCTCTCATATGCACTTGGTCTTCGTTTCATTTTGGTATGTTTGTTTTGAGCTTTTTCCAGATGGTGCCTTGCTAGCACAAAGGGACGCTGATTCTGTTGTTCGTCAGCACTGTTGAAATCAAATAATGAGTAATAATAACTGTATACCTCACATTGTAGTGTTCTTGTCAAAGCACTTAGCTATTTGATCTGTTGGGGATTTTTATGAGCGAGGTTTCATTTTAAAAGTATTTAGATATTCAAATATTTAGTGATTTAACTCTTTATAATTACAAAGTCCTCAGTACATATAAATAGTGATTCTAGTGAATCATTTCAGACAGTATTGGCGTTACGTGAAATTTATGCCTTGCTTCTGCCTTGCCAATAGGTATTGCCAGTTTCATCAGAACATTTTGCCCTTATCCCATGGGATGAGGTCTCGGACAGAAGCGTGGTTCAGGGGTAAAGGAATCCAGTGGAGTCCTGCATCCCTCTCACGCTGTCAGCTTTGTACTAACGGCCAATAGTTCTTGGTGCCCAAGACCAGAACAGCATCTCTTCTTCCCCCCAGCTCTACAAGGACGCTTGACTGGGATGGGTTTTACAGGAGGTACACCTGCCTACTGCGAGGAATCAGGAGACCTGAAATCGATTTAACCCAAGCCAGCGAGCTGACTTCTCACGAAACATCTGCTTTAGTTGGTGTTACCCTGGGCGGGATGCTAACAGGTGACCGGGGCGCAAAAGCTCTTTGTTCCATCCCTGTCCCCAGCCCGCTCACCCCTCTCCCCTCAGCTTTTGTTATCTATCCAAATTGTTAGCAGAAAAGATAGATGTATGCAAAGCACTTTCACAGAATCCAAGCTGGAACAGCTGTCAGAGATGCAATCCCACTTAGTTGGTCTTCATAAAATGCGTGCGGCATTTTTAAGAGTCTGGATAAAGGGTAAAGGCAAACTGCGCCCATCTAGCAGAAGGCAGCATGTGACAGCTGACAAAGTGACAGTGGGCCCCTGAACAGCCCATGTCACTCTTCAGCAGGAGGCCCTGAAATGCCCATTTTAATTTAAATGTTATTTTCAAATAAAATTGCCACTTTGGGATAATTGCTTCTTACTGTGTAACTTTGAGAACACCGTACTGAGCAAAGTGGGTGCAGCTTTCTTTATTGTAGTTCTTATTTGTTATTGTGCAGCACCATATGTGTCTACAGCCCTGTGCAATAGGTGGTCCCCAGAACTGCCTGCTGCACGAATTAGCCTTTTGTTCTGGGAGCTGTTGTTTTAAAAAACAAAACAAACCCCCCGACCTCCGAGTAAGGTAAGGAACTGGAATCAGGGTGATTTCAGTCATACACAATTGTTTTGAGGTTTTTTGTTTGCGCAGAGTTTTCTGGTAACTGCATCTACAGTGATGGGCACAATATAAACAAGTATTTTTCTTTGTGCAGAATGACTTATGCATCTTTTCATCTGAAAGCTCCACTAACTACTCACTCACTTTCCCTTTTCTTTTGGCCTCCTAGAGCCTCCTGGTATGGCACAAAACAAAAACGGGAAGCCCATTTTCTAGCAGTTTTGCAAATGCAATCAGCTTGTTTACAAATTCTGTTTATTTAAATTCTTCCCTTCCTATAGAGAAGAAAGTGTTGGTTTAAGTCCTTAAGCACCTGGCTAGGGTTGCAATGGGTTTGTGGGGTTCTTTTTGCTGTGTTTTGGTTTTAGATACCCTGAGGCTTGGTGTGTCTCGGGATGTCCTAGTAATGGAGTAAAGAGGTCAGAAGAACAGCCGTGAGAGACTCTATCTAATTCACACCTTGGCACCAGCACACTGGGGCTGACACGTCCAATTTACTGTGGCACTGTTTGACAGGTGTCAGGACTCGACAGTCGCACAGAAGTACACACGGCTGCAGAATCAGAAAGAGAGGATGATTGAACATCCTGCAAATGAGACACCCAGGGAAAGAAAAACACACGCACGCGCACGCACACACACACAAAACAATTCAATAGAAAATCTAGGCTAATTAACGCCTGCTGTTGCCTGATGCGTGGCATGGCCCCTCAAGGACTCTCTGCCATTCGGGAGTTGAAAACATGTCAGGAGGCTCCTCTTTCCTCTTGCATGAAGAATATTATGACATTTTAGTGCTAAAAAAAGTTATGATAACTTTCTCAGTTTTCATAGCAAGTTGGGAAACTTCTTGAAGTTCAGCCTTACCCACTCCATTTCTTGCTTCCCAGTCTTGTATCTAATCAGGTCACCTTTTACCTGGGAAGATGCACCTCCTGCAGTCCAGCCTTCTCCTGGATGTGTGTCTATGTACTTCTCTTTCCTATGGAGCTGCAGAGCAGAGCGTCTGCACGCCATGCGTGGTGGCAGAAAGGATCGTTTCAAACTGGCCACTCGCACCCATCAGCTGTATTGGTATCGTGCACTGACTTGTGAGGGACTTGCTTCCCCAGCTGGCCAGTAGCCAAATGCTGTGGTGGTTACCCTCTCCAGCCAGAGAGGCAAAAGCTGCAGAAATACGGGCAGCTCTCTTTGCCCAGTGGTGGGTTCAACCTTCCTCACCGCATCCGGGAGCGTGTGCTGGGAATAGCACGGTTTGCAGCTGATGGGAATTTGCTAGAGAAGAGCAGGTGTGTTTCCACAGTTCTCCGAAAATTCTGGTGGGATTGGGGAAGGAGCAGTTCCCGAGTACGTGTTGATAAAGCACCTAACAACGTGGGCCCTAGTCCTGGCTGCTGAGACCTCTGGAGGGGCTTGTAATGCACCTGGCAGCCGTTGCCGTGGTGCTGCTGCAGTGAGTAATGGCGAGGAGCACGGGCAGGCTGGGCTAGCCACTGGGGATCTGCCAGCCACCCTCGAATGAGGTTTGCATTAATGTCACAAAAGGAAGGTTCCTAGACCTTAAATTTGCCCAGAACTGAGAAATGCAACTCGGTCCTTGCTCTCGATCCTCTGACCTTCCTGTCGTGGCTTCTGCGGCAGTGTGGATAGGTGGCTGCATAGAAAGCTTTATGCTTTGCTTTGGGACTGAATTTTAGAGTGGGTTAGCAGTGGGAGACTGTGATATTTGAGATTTGTCTGAAGTGGGAGGATCCCATCATTTGGGGAAACAGCTCTGTACAATGCTGCAAATCAACGGGACACGGTCTTGTCCTGCTGAGAAAGTCAGCAGAGCCAAAACTGAATTTAAAGAAAGCCTTTATTATTATTATTATTCATGTCAGGAGTCCGTTGGGAAAATCTTTATCTGCATTAAAACGTACATAAGAAGAGGAAAGAAGAAAAGGCCAAGAAGAGTGTGTACTACAAAGCGTCCCTTTGAGCTCAGCTCCGTTCCTCTGTAAAGTTCGTTGCCAGGCTCTTTGCAGGGAGCGAATTTGGGTTCAAGGTTGAGCTGGAGACATTTCCTGGCGGAATGTATATCCCCTGATCACACCTTTAGGAGATTATCCCGTCATTAAATATTTGTAGGATAACAGGAGAAGCCTAATTTAGTTTTTGTTTCTTTTTCTCTGTGGTTTAATCACAGATGAAAGAGACTAATAGCACTACAGAGCTTTCTGGTGATCAAAGGCCAATCAATCCTCTTTGTGGAGTAATTAACTATTTGCTAAACTTGCAGAATTGATTTCCATTTAGGGCTAAGAGAGAGGGTTTTAAATGAAGACCGATTTACCAGGCGTGAGGAGGGAATCTCAGCACTGATGCCAGGAGATACTCAGAGTGATGAATTGGAGCCTGCTAATTGGAGGATGAAAAATACAGCTGGAATCTGGCCCCATTTGCTCCTACTTTGAGGAAAGACAGGAAAAGGGAAATAAGGCTGAGAATCTGACAGATGGCTTTCTGCAACTGCAGCCGGGAGAGCAGAGTACAGTTAAAGCAGCATCTGACTGACTGGAGGAAACGTAGATGTAACCAGCTCAAAACTGTATTGCAGTGAATCCATTATTCGGGTAGATGCTCCGTCTAGGAATGATTGCCGTCTGCTGGCCTGCAGCTTTGGGCTGGTGGGCTCCGAAGCGGCTTGCATCTGCGCCGATTCTCTCAATACAGAATCAATCAGGCAGCTTTGTCTGGGTGGAGCTTTAGTTTGCCAAGAAATTTTTAGCACCACGGATGAAATAGGGGCTTTCTAAAAAGCTGAGGGTGTATTACCCTTTTTTTGGCAGTCTTCAGTAGGGATATGAGGAGTGGGTCCTGCATTAATAGATGTTGCAGCCTTGGGAGGGTGATCAGGATGTCAGGCCTTACGTGAAAATGTCGAAATGGGGAACTGAGCTGATCAGATGTTTAGACTCCTTACGGATATGGGGCACCTCCCACAAGCAGCGGGACTAAAAAAGCTAGAAGTCATCATCTGTGATAACAAATGTGGTGGGGAAATGCAGTAGCAGCTTGTAAATTGCGAGTGGCACAGGAAAAACAATTAGGGAATAATTAACAAGGAGTGAAGGGTATTCACCAAACGGGGAAAGTTTAAAACAAAGAAAAGTCAGTACCTCTTCTCAGAGCACGTAATTAGCGCACGGAATTTATTGCACAGGATATTGTAGAGGACAAAAGAATAAATGAATTCAGAACAGATTAGATAAATTCATGGAGAAGAGGCTCATTGGTGGGTATTGAACACAGTAGCCCAAATGAAATACCTTGCTGGGGAAGTCCCCAAGCAGTCGCCCGCTGTGTCACGCTGCGCTGCCCCTGTTCCCGTGTTTTCTGGCCATGGCTGGAGAGAGGACCCTGGCTTTCAGTTCAGCCCACCGTAGTGGTTCTTCAGTCCCCGTCCAGCGGCGTCTGGAGCACTGCATTGCCGGGGCAGTAGATCCTGTGCACGTAACTTCTGTTTAGGGGTGGATATAAAGCAAGTTCATCCTTTTTTATATCCGTACCTAGATGGGTACTTGTACTATTAATGCACCACCGTTGTTGCAAGTGCTGTCAATCGGTGCTGGCAGTTTCCCCAGCGTGGGAAACTTTTAGGTAGTCGGGACAAAACTTACCTGGACAAAGCTGCAAGAGGTGCAATGACATCTAAAACAAATGCAGCTGCAGCCTGGAAGCAGAGCGGGCGCTGTGCTGTTTGTCTGAGGGTGGTACATCCCTTCTATAAAGAACTGACACCGCTCTGATGAAACGGGGGGGGAGGTCTCATTAGCGTGTTCAGTGCTGCTTCGCATGGGCATTACTGGAAAGGTCTGTAGGAGAAGGCCCAGTATTAGGGCATGGACTCTTTCTTGTACCTATCTCAGAACTACGGACCTTCTGGGGTTCCCTCCTGGCATTCAGAGCTAGTCCAAACCTTCACCAAGAAAGAGAAGAACACAGATTAGAGGAAACACAGTAAAACTGACCTTTCTCTACCCGGCTGGTACACAACTCTGGTGTTATTTCATCATGGAGAAATTTGACTCTTGTGTAACACGTGATTCTCTACGTGTGATCTGATTCATGTCAGCAGTTCTGAGAAAGGCACTATAGGAACTTCATTAAGGATTATTAAAGTGCCTGGAAGTAAGTCCTCTGTTGGGGTAGGAAGCGGAGCCTGCTCTCAGCCGCGCCGTACCACCGCCTGAGCCAGGCAGTGCGCCGTGCCGTGCCATGCTCTTGAGGCCTACGCGGTCGAGAGCAGTTCCCGCACGGCCTCTTCCCCTCTGCCCTGAGGAGCCGGGAGCTGCCCCAGGATGGAGCGGTGGTTTCCAGGATGGTCAGCACTAGGTGGCTGCGCCCGCTGGGGCCGTGGCTGCTGGAGGGGGTGGCCTGTGGGTGCCGGGGCCAGGTGGCCTGACACCCGGCTGTGTTTCGCAGGAGCTGCTGTGGAGCAAAAGCTGGGGAAGTTTTACTGTGGTGTAGCGCTGGTGTCGAGATGATTGTATTTGCTTGTTATAAATTGAATTCGCCTATTAGAGAGCTATGACTTGATTTTTTTCATTAGCACACAAAGCTTGAAGGGAAAGTTTCTTCTGAGGTCCCTCCAGACCTCTTTAAACAGGGATATAATGATTCTCTGTTGAGAAAGAGCAAAAGAAATTCCACTGCTGTTTAAACAATTAAAAGCGAAGCTGTACTTGGCGGAGAGGCTGAGGCACCGGCGGTAACCTCTCCTCTCGGCTGACCAGCAGCTTTTAAATGCAGGGGCTGCTGTGAACTGACTCACTGCAGGATAATTACGTTAGGGACCCATACGGCCTGCTGAAAATCAATTCTGTTGGACCAGCGTGTTTGTTCGGAAATCCACTCAGCCAATTCAGGAGTACATTAGGCTGCAGGCCCCGTGCGCTGACCTCCCCAGGATTGGGGTTGACACTTGAACGAAGGCGTTTGTCCAGTTAAAGGACAGTGCTACCAGCAGACTCTTATCTCCCCTAAATTGGATTACTCAGATCTGCTTGTTCTCTTTAAAGATAGCTACTTCAGGTTTTTTTCCCCCCTCTTTCTGTCTGTCTGAGACAGTTACCTAGCGATTACTGTTTAACATGCCCTTCTTAGCTATGCCTGGACAGTTAACGTTTAATATCGCCCCTAGAGCTTCCCTTCTTAGCTGGAGCTGGCTTATATCAAGGAGCCATTTCTCCCAGCACTTCTCCAGCAACAGTCGCTTCCTATCCCATTATGCAGCAAAATGTATGGAACCCGTCGTATTTCAGCAAAATAGGGTCTGTGTGACCGGGTACAGGGCTGCCTAAACCCAAGTGCTGGGGTGGTGGCGGGGGACAAGCCCCGGGGATGGGGGCTGCCGTTGTGCCACCTCTGGGTGAGGGCCCGGAGCACACAGGAGCAGTTGCCCTTTGCAGACCTGTTGTGCCACAGGCCTGGCAAACCCCCAGGGCGGGCGGGCTGGCTGCCAGTAGTGCCGTGCATGGACATCAGGGCTCAGTCCTTCCCTGGAAGCAGGCTAGCCATGTCAGCAATCAGCTGGTGAATTAGACACACCTGAACGAGCTTCTTCACCATCTTTGCCACGAGCAGCCTCTGAGCGCTAGAGATTGCTCATACCTGCTCTAAACCCACTTTGCGTTTGCCATCGATGATAATGGAAGACTTATCTTAAAATGTCCAACTTGTAATCTATAAAGAAAATCCTAGCTTTCTTGAACAGTTTTACATGGGAAACGTTCATTTTGTATTTCTAAACCCATGAACAGCTGTTAGTGGACTATTACAGTGGCTAGCCTCAAACATCGCCTGTGAAACGTTTTATCAGCTAGGTCTGTCTTCCGATGCAGAAGACAGTTGTATGTGCACATCAAGCTGAAATTTTTTCTTGCTTTTCTCCCAAAAGTGTGGAGGGGAAAATGGAAAATAAGGTTGAGGAAGAAATAATTTGATTGAATACTTGGAGAGTTACCTCCCTCTTAGCTGAAAATACACACACAGACAGATCTTTCTGCTCTGTGGCTGATCCATACGTAGAGTTTTTGCTATAGTCTTGTAAAGACGCAAAGCTTCTTTTGCATTCTTTATCTCCAAACAATGCTGCATGTCCTTGTTTTAAGCAGAATACTATCTAAATATAAGAAAATGTTCTCTTGAAAGAAGAATTTATTGCCTGCATTTTGTAAATTATGCATGAGAAGACAAGGGAAGGAGGAGAAAAGAGAGGGGGCAGGAAAAGGGGAGGTGTGCGTGTTATGTTAGTACATCTTTCCAGTAAGCGGAGATCTGGGGCAGTATTCTTCTAATGGGAAGGGAGCAGTGGAATGGATATACGGATAATGGGAAGGGAGCAGTGGAACGGATATACGGATAATGTATAACTGGTGACAGTACCATTACAATAGGAAAATCTATTTGAATGACTGCGTGGAGGAACTGAGATGAAAATGTACTGGACGTCATGATTCAGTTTAACTTTTTTGTACTGATAAAATGTTTCCTAAACAGTTTGATAATGTCTCTGTTTGTGAAAGATACACTGAAATATCAAAACAATTCAAGTCTTCTATGTGTATGCAGAATCTCTGTCAAGCTCCTAAGGGAGTCAAAGTTCTTGCTTAGCATACAAAGGCTTATGAGTTTTATAGTGTTCAGACTCTTAATCTACAAAGCGTAATTTAATCCTCTTTTAGCTAGCTGCACCACAAAGCCCCAGTTGTAAATAAATCGTACGGTGACTGTGGATGCAGCTGCAGCTTCTGCTTCCCTCACCTACCCTCGGTAAATATTTCTGCAAAACAGATGAAATTAACTGGTGTAACCGATAAATAAAGAGCAAGCTTTGCAGAACGAAAGGTTGTAACACAGCAGTAGACCTTAAACGCAACTGATAGCTCTGAGTTTCTGCTCAGCTGCCTGCCGATATCAATGATTTTCTGTTTTCGTGATTCCCGGCACTTTACCCTCTCTTCTTCAGGGCTGTGAAAGGATGGGCAGGCTAAGTAGTCCTCCAGACTATCTTTACAAACGTTACCAGTTAGGAGATGGGATCAAATTGAAGGTGAATTAATTCATGCTGCATGAAGAGCCCCACCTCTATAATGCCCAGCTCACTGTTCACCTGCGGGATCCAGCATGTGGCTGCAGTGTGTCAGTGTGGCCGGGTCAGTCGTGTAACGGGCAGCCCCCAGGTTAGGAAAAGCTAGGGGCTTTGCTCTCCCTCCTGGTGTGTGCGAATCTCAGGAATCCTCTTGTCTTCTCTGAGGCGAAGAACTTGCAGGGAGAAAGACTTTCTGAAAGTGTGCTGTCCCTCCTGCCTGCCGTCACGGTTGCTCTTGGCATCAGCACCAAGTGCCTTTTACTAGCACAACTGGGTATTTCTCATGTCGCTCCACTGAAAGCATCCTAAAGACTGTGGTTTGCAGAACCTGAAGGTTGTTCGCTGTCTGGGTTATATGCCAGACCAAGTTCCAGGTTCGTACTGTTCCCTCCAAGTCACACAGTGATCATACTTGGCCTCTGTGGGAAACTTGTGTTGTCTCCTGTATTAAAGTGCACAACATGCTTGACTAAAGAATAGTCTTTTTTTCCATTTTTTTAAACTCTATTGTCATGGCAATGGCAGTTTTTCATAGTACCAAGATAGACGCAATTAGGATAAATCAATAGTTCCTAAAATAACTCTTCCCAGCTGTAGAGTTGAAACTTCCATTCAACAGGTAATAAATTACCTTTCTTGGATGAGTTGCGGTGGCTGAAGTGGGCTGAAATCAGAGCCCAAACTGGAGTTAACATTTACCTTTAGAAATGAAACTAGACGTATCAGCCTCTGTGCTGGAGAACACGCAGCTGTACGCGTAATTGGCAATTTTCATGACAGAAAGAAAGTCTGCTAGCAGATCTCTGCTATTGTACATGGGCAGATTTCTGCTGAAATCAATAGACCTCTACCCCTGGAAGCTGCTGAAGTAGGTTATTGTGCCGTGCCTGGTGTACTGGAGGTAGACATTAGGTGAGAGTAAGTTTCCGATGATGTATACTATCACACGTGCGTCGGTTTTGTTCCCTCCTTTTGTTGCGTCCAAGTAGAAAGACGGCTCAAGTAACTTCAGTTTCACTTTTCTCCTTGGTAGACACATTTTGCCAAGACTTCAGAAATCAGAAGAAGAAGCAATTGTTAAAGAAAAAATAAACCAGAAAAATTGCATTTTTTCTTCAAAATTATTTCGAGGAGGGTGTATCCATCAATGGGAAAGAAAGGGGATTTATGGCAGGAAGAGGGAGAATCAAATGACAATGTTGATGCGTGAATATTTTGATGAGAACTTGATCTACAGAAGCTGCTGTCATGGGTGCATAACGTAATGTCTTTGTCTGCTGTCCTTGATTTACCTCCCTCTTCTTTCTTGATTTTACAACTGTGGCCCACCATGACCCTGACTCTGGTTGTTCTGGCCTCATGAAAAATAAGCTATTCCTCCCAAGATAGTTGTACTCCTCTCTTCCTGTATACCATGTAGCAAGAGCGCTGTGCAGCTCTTATAATGACATCCTCAATACTAGCAAAAGATGAATAATAAAAACTGCTGCCATTGGTCCCAGAAGGGCCTTCTGAGGAGGTTTGTTTCAGAATAATGAGTATGGAAATTCTGCATCCATAATGAACTGCAAGCAGTCTTCCAACTCACTCGTGCCGAAAATTCACACTTGCCTTTCCCATAACTTGTCACTTTTCTTTTATTATTATTGTTCAATATGTAAACAAGGCCAAGAAACTCTTTGTTCCTTTGTGCCTACTTACATTCGTCCATTAATCCCAGTCTCCCCTCCCCTCCCCCCCAACGCACGCAGGATTACACAAAGCAAAAGTCATTAATTTTTATCTCTGACTATCTGTAGGCTTTTTAATGTGGCCTGGCTTGCTTATGCACCACCAATTACATGTCATAAGTGCTTGTAGATGCTGAAGCAGTATCGTAGGCTGATGAATCACTGCCTTCTCCTCTGATTAGTATGCAAGGGGCTGTGCTCTTCTTTGAGCAGCTGGCATGCCAATGAGGATCTGGCTCTGCTGGTCAAGGCATCTGGACATGAATTCAATATGGATTGCTTTAATTAAATGGCTAAGCACACAAGGAGCTAAGAAACAACTCCATCATTGAGTGAAACTTGAAAATAAAGTCGACGGGAGAGCGTAGGTAGAAGGAATTGTTTAAACACCTGTTGTCTCACTGGTGAACCTTCAGGTTCCTTTTCCATTAATGAAGTTCTTACAAGTGGCTAAAATTCCTTCCTGTTTTATCCTTCAGATAAATCTTATTTCTAAAACAAGGTCTATCATTAAAAGTTTAGGAATCGGTGAACTTGATTCCGTTTCTCTGCTCTTTATAGGGATTGATTTTTTTTTTTTAAATATGAAGATTATCGCAATTTGTAGAAGCAACTGTTTTAAAGGAGGGATTGGGTAGGTGTGTGCTGAACCCTTGGAAAGCAGAAAGTAGCAAATCATCTCTGAATACGCCAGGGGTGGAGCAGAAGATGAGAGAAGAAAAACATTGCAAAAGACTTTCCGTGCCCGCTTTGAAAGTCTATGAATTACATGAATTGAAAAAAATACTATAGGTATATTTTCTACAGTTAGGTATCAGTCTTGACAAGATGGAAATATGAAGTCTATTCTTTGCTTTTAGATTTTTCTGGTCAGATACAGCCTTAATTTCTGCTATACAGCTTTCTGTACTGGACATCGAATTGCAGGTCTGATTAAAGCATTGCATCATGCTGAAAAATTCTAAGTTCATTTGAACTGTTCAGTTTATCAACTAAATAGTATTATGAGTAACAATGGGACCTCATCTCCACTAGATGAAGTTAGCTTCTCAGACTCCTACCAAATTGGCACCGTATCACCTGTGTTCCTGCAAGGACTGTCAGATTGACTCAAGCGAAATACGATATTTACTTTACCTTAAAATGACAGAGTCCCTTTGTTGTTTGGAAAAGCTTCTGCAGACCGTGAATGTGCAGATGTGGCCGTGCAGACATACAGATGCACTTGAAGGGCTTTTTGTCCCAGCTTGGGCTTCCCAGCTGCTGCCGCCCTCTCTGCCGTCTGTCTGCCCCGCCGCTGTTTACCTTTGCTGTTCAGCCCAGAAGGATGGGCAGGGAAACTTCTCTCCGTGCAGAAAGAGCGCGCTCAGAGTTAATGCTTTGTGCTTGCCAAGCAAAGGCAAACTTCAGTGACACAGGTATGTGCAGAGCAAAGGGAAGCAGCAAATGAACGATGAGGGATTGTCCTTTGATGCCTTTTGGTTGGGAAATCATGAGGTTTAGCCCAAGCCTACCTCTGGGATTTTCATGTGCTTAATGATTTCATGCACTTTGTAGTTATTTTGGTCCTCAGGAGGAAACATGAGCGCAGCTGTCGTGATAGCTTGATAGACACCAGAAGGTTTTGTTTCTTTTTTTTTATCCACGTACAGTTTACCATTCTTACGAGGCAGTTATCGTTCATGGTGTTTCGGAGAGTGGGACAAAGCTATTGTTTCATCAGTAATAAGAGATGAAAGGAACCCTCCTCTGCTGTGACATCTGCTAAAATCGCGGGGCCTTCATACCCTCCGTGCTGGGAGCTTCCAGCACGGCCTCCAAAGCCACCTATTAAGCCTTATATCACCATCGTGGTTCTGCGAGGGCAGAGCCTGGCAGCACACTGGCGCTGCAGGCAGCGCTGGAGGACGAGGGATGCAGGAGCTGCCCAGAAGTCATCTGCAAATTTTAGAGGTCTTGAGAAGATAGAAAAGAGCGGCAGACAAATGAAGGGCGACACGCTGAGATTCTAGCTTGACAAGAGTGGGAAAAATGAATGCTTCTGCATAACGTGGGCTTCATGCCATCATGGGTTTTGTTTAACCATTCAGTGATAAAAGCAAACATTAGCAGATTGCGCTTGCTGTCTTCAAACTGCTGGTACTCCAAATCCCTACCTTATCTAAATGCGATTTTAAGCTAAAAATTTGTACTTAAGTTGGTGAGCAAGAAAGATTCCAGGCTACTGCCTTCTATAGAAAGTAATAAAAGCAAGCCAGAAAAATTAAAACAGAATCTGTATTAAAGGTACATTTTCTCATGGTTTTTATTTTAAGAGACTTTCTCATGTCTTGTGTAATGTACATGCTTCATAAACCAAGGAGATTCATCCTGTCCTTCATGTAAATGGGGGACAACTGGATGATGAGGTCCCCAGAACTGTCACAATTTTCTGTGCTATCGGGGGAGGTGTTCAAATATGTTAAAATTAAAAGAATTGCAGAAAACACACCAATAATATTGCAATGAGGATATATTTTTTGTAATCTTGGCTATTCATTGTGAGTAAATAGATGTTGCACAATTTACCACTTGCTAGTTGTGTAGGATTTTAATGTAAATGACAAACTATGTGATTGCATTTCACTGCTGTAGCAGCTATTTCGTAAGTTTTATTTTTAATACAATTAGTTTTGTGTTGATAGGAGGATCTCCAGTGATTCCCCCTGCCCTTCCCCCACTTATTTTTTGCCCGTGCTCGCTAGAGGTCACTTCCTAAAGAGTTCAGTGCCCTCTGGAGCACGTTACTGACGTACGGAAAACATCCTTTAACTTATAAAGGCAGATTTTATATCAAAGCAAAATTTAATTTGTCATCTGTGTAGCTGTCGTTCATCTCAGATACGGATCTAGAACACTGTTTATCCCCCTCATTTTTCCGCTGCCCGCCAGAACTCCTGTCCTGAGCTTTGTTCTCCTCTTCCTTCCTCCCGCACGCCAGTGTCTGTCCCAGCTCCCGCTGCAGAGAAAGGCTCGTACAAGCAGACAGGATACTATACTTAGTGCAACCCAGTTTACTCTCATCATTTTAATAGTGGACCTAAGGTATGTTGCCATGTGAACAAGTCATCATGTCGCCATAGCAACCAGCCGGATTGCAGCGCGGCTCCGAGGAGTGGACTTTTTTTTCCCCCTTTTTTTCTAGTCAGTGCTTTTTCTTTTGTTAAATTTGCTGAAGGGCTCACAATAGGAGGATTCAGGCTGCTTTATCAAGCAGCTTTTCATTTAAACCTGTAAGTTGTTGTATAAACAGAAAGGCCAGCATGCCACTAGATTCACTTTCAAGGCAGACTTGATGAGGGCTTTGAACCAGGACCCCAGCGTGTTTTGCAGCTTGATCAGAACTGAGACGATTACATGTCTTGGCACCTTTCAGACTCTTCTCCACACTTCTCCTCTGCCGCCCGCAGTAGGGATCCCAGACACTCAGACTCGGACTGGGTGACCTGTGGACAGCCCTTTGCTTCTGCTTTGAGCCTTTTTTGCTTTTGGAGATCTCGGTAGGCCAAAATTAGACACACTGAGAGGTTTGATTTTTTATTTTTTTTTTTTTCATCCTTCTTCATCCCACGTAACATACGCAGCTTCCAGCACCAAGCAGTGGGGGCAGAGGAGGAACATGAAAAGACAAATGATCCAGGCGCTCAGACACCAGAGCGGTGAGAGCCATGCGTGTGCATCAGTACGTAGAGGGATGGTAACAGAACACGTAGTACTCTGAAGACAACTGTGGAAAAAATATGCAAATAAAATACAGCTATTAAGCCTGAACTGTGAAACATTATTTTATACATTTAATTCCAGTAATGCAACTCTTTTTTTCCCCTAAACTATGTGAGAAGTTATAGGCTGGGATAGAGGAGATCATTCACAGCCACTTTACAAGTACCGGGTTTTATATCCGCAGTTTATATATGCATGCACTCCTGGTGCGGTATAAAGAGCTCTTAAGAAAAGAGCGTCTTCTGTAGAATTTCCGGAGCTTAAGTAGCCGCCTGCAGGATGGCAGCAGAGATTTTGATCTGCTGCAATTACAATTGCATAACCTCAATGGACCCTTCAGCCTGTACGGATCTGTTTCCAATATGGCCCTCTGCTGCTTGATTCATTCCCGTGGCAGCGAATGAGCGATGTCAGAAATGAAGCAGGAGAAAGACCTAACCCAAGCGTGTTTGTAGGAGGCAGACAGTCACCGGGCCAGGAACCAGTGCCGGTGCCTTGTCTCGATGTGCTAAGGCAAACTAGAGGTCTTGCACGGGGGCGTTTTTTCACTCTGGGGATGGAGAAGAGGGAGAAGGAAGGTGTAGATGTTGTTCGAATGGTGGTGTGGTCCTCTCGGGATAGCGAACAGAAATGCGACATCGTGCAGGTTTAGATGCAGAGGATTACATGAAAAATACCTGTAAAATGCAAAACTTCAGCACTAGCAACAACAGCAGAAAAATCATAGTACCGTCTCACTGTGTCTGCATAGAATGTTCCTGTATTTCTGGTGTTCACAACCAGGCAAGGTCTGTTTTTTATACCTTGCGGCTCTCGGCAGCCATGCTCACCAGCCCCCTTCAGACGAGGGTGCACTGGTAGATGTACGGCGCAGGACGGGCTCGTGCTCCTCTAGTACTCTTACTCATTTAGGCAGGCAATTGGTAAGGTGAATCGCCCTCCATAGGCAGCAGGGATCATTTCTTCTTTGTGCATAAAATTACAGCAAACAAGCCTCAAATAACACAGGACACTTTCATAATTGATTTATGCGAGGACTCTGAAAGTTCTATTACCTTTTGTTTAGCTCAGGGGGCCTGACTCTGTGCAATCCATTGCTGAAACTAATTACAAGATATAATTAAACTGTGACACGAAGATATTATACCGTTAGTTTACTAATGACACCGCGAAGCTGTACCACCAGCACAGGACAGTGATTATGCTTCATTCATTATTTATCCGTTTGCTAAATGAGACGCTGACATTTTCAAAAATTACTTTGAGGTTTCTTAATTGTCGGCAGCAGGATGGACTAGAAGGAGCTCTCCTTCCTCTTAGTTACTTATCTAAACCTCAGATGTATTATTAGCAAAAAATAAATAATAAATAAAACACAACACTCAGCCGTTCTGGCCATTGTTCTATCTGAACCTGGGTAGCCATTTCTGAGCAGTGATGTCAAGTGATGAGTAAGAAGCGTCTTCAGGTAAAATGTCTCCTATAGCACTTTATGCCGTAAACTGGGTAAGCTGGGATACTTTATACAGGGGTAATGTCGAGGTTTAAGTGGTTCAGTGCCACCTGGAGAGGTCTGCCACACTTCTTCCTCTCGGCAACTTTAAGAATCTATTTGCATCTTTGTTGCTGTAATAACTTTCTGGACTTTATCGATCAGTAAAGAATTTGTCCATTAGTATTACTAAAATAGAATTATTTACCTTAAAAAAACCCCATTACATAGAAGTACTATAACTGGCACAAAGTAGACTAGGCACGACCCGTGGGTTGGTGATTCGTGTGCATGTCCTCTCTCCCCTCCGTTTCGGCGTTGAACCATCTATTCGCAGCCCAGTAAGCTCGGTGCAGTGCTAAGGGAACCAACTGGGAAGAAGCTCCTACTCTGCAGAATTTGCCATCTGCTAAAACAAGCCTCTTCCTAAGGCCAGAGACGAAACATGCCTTACCTTTGTTCTTACTCTTCAGAGAGGATTTTTGTGGACACGGCTTGTTTACAACCACCACGTCTCTGTGTAGCAACCTTGTTCTTCTGCGCTATAATTAACGTAGGAGTTTGGCTTATCGTATTCTCAAAAAAGAGATGTGTTTACTAGCTGCGTTGTGACAGATTTTGGTGTTCTCTGTTTGTCCATAGTAGCTTCTCTCTTTCTCCCTCTGTGCCTCTCCGCGGCTCCCTGTTCCTGGGGTTCAGAGATCCTAGAAGGTCCGTTTGGCCCCTATATGGCCACTAACCTCTCGGTAACCTCCCCAGCAACGCAGCCTGCTTGTTTTCATCAGAGGCACCGCTGGACAGCTTAAGACAAGGTTTAATTTCTTCTGAGTGTAATGGCATCCGGCATCTATAATTATGCTATTTTCTCTCCTGTGCTGATTAAATACGATTTACCCAGAGAACTAAATGATGAATATTGGAGTGGAGCGTGTTGAGCCAATAGCTGGTAAAATAGTCATAATAAATAAGCTTGTAAGAGGGTAAGGAAGAGGGACTTCTGAGTTATGGAACATTAGCAGGTGCAAGAAAAAAGAAAGTGAGATTAACACTAAAGACAGGAGAATATTTCTAGTGCTTTGTCTAAAGAAAAAGCCACAAGGCCCAGGTTTGGATTTCTTTCACTGTCTTCCAGGAAGAAGAATTTCTCCTTCTTTTTGCCCCCTCTAAATTAGTTTAGGAATTGCTCTGATTTCATTATGTAGGAGAGTGATTAACTTCCACATGCTGTATATTTTAACCCCCAAAGTTAAACTGGGCCGTGGGAGGCGAAGGCTCTGTGTTCTCCAGTACACTGATGTTGTGGTCCCAGCCCTCCTCTAAAGCAGGCTGGCTCCGGCTGGCAGCTGCGTACCCACCCGACGCGGGCAGTAAGCAAGAGTGTGCAGCGTTTGCAGAACGCTAGAATATTTCTGTGTTTTACACCAGTCCTTTGTCTCTGTTAGAGGAAAGTCTAAGAGCGACTGAGATGGATAGTGGGGTTGTGGTTCAGCTCTTTGCTTTTTCTAACCTGGAATCAAATAGCAGTTCAGAAATGAATGAGTTTGAAGGAAGCCGTTTCCCAGAGCCTTATTTACCCAATAAGCAGTAAATGTTTAACGATCCCTAAGTGTGCTTCAGAGAAACCCTGTGATTACAATTGTTTAAAGAAAATGGTAGGAAAGAGATTAAGAAGACATTAGATGAGTACCTGGTGCTTCGTGGACTCCAGAAAGCAGCCAGAAGGTGTAAAGCTGCTTATTTTGCTGAAGTGGCACTTAGTGCAGAACATTTACCTCCTAGATCTGGGTGACCGATAAACACTGGCTTGCTCCAGAAAAACTCACACGTAGTTCTAGTAACTGCTGACAGCCTGATCTTCCCATAGACGACGGTGTCCTCGTTTCAGCCTAGATTTAGGCCATTCTGGTGGGGACCAAGAGCTCAGACAGGGACACTGAGACTGCCAGCCCTAGCCTGAGAGTCCCCGGCATTGGCTGAGGTTTCTTCCTCTGCAGAACTTACTTCAAGGACTGACCAAGACAGGCTCAAAGAGGTAGTTTAAATACAGAATGTAGAGCCCCACATGGAGCCTGAGTCTTTGATATGAGGAACGTGAGCTTCCTTATACGCTGGTTTTGTAATGTCACTGAGCAGGTGTGGAAGAGCAGAGTGACTTTTTTAGGTCTTTTTATACTCCTCTCAGCACATTCTTGTGTATCTTTTTGATCTAGGTATTATGCTCCACTATGTAATAACCAAAAAAAAGTATTCCTTAAATAGCTGCCAAAAAAAGGGAAATAAATGAGAAATAACCTTTCCAAAACATAAGCTTTTTTGAATTTGAATGTGCATATTCCTTGTCTTTGCCCTCCTTCCCTTGATGCTTCTGTACCTCCTACACACTGCAGATAGCTTTTCCTCCCTCTTTTTTTCCATTATCTACTTTGTCCTGAAGATTTTCTGGGTTTGGAGCATATTTTTTCTTTTAGAATTTAAGTTTTTCTCATTCCTGGAGTCTTGTACCTCCAGAGCGGTTAGACTTTGCTATGAGCCTGTTGGTCCCAAGTCCCAGGGAGTGGGAGAATCAGTAAGGATGCAGAAGGCTGCAAATTGATCAAGAGCTTACAGCCAGTTTGCTATTAGATTAACATGCCCCATCCTTTCAATCTAGGATCTGGGATACTAGGATGCTTACGTGTGATTGATTCTGCCTGTGGGTAGAAAGATCAATTTAGTGACTTTCTGAGGTCCTTTCCAGACCTGTTTCCTATTATTCTAAGCATAAGCATAGAATTTCTAATCATAGTTTTCTGGGATCTGTGGGTGAGCCAGATGCAGATACAGCATAGAAAGTATTTGTTGAACACCTCTTTTGCCCACAAAAATTTAGGAGACCTGGGAGAAATTGTGTACATCTTGGCTTACATATTTCTTTGAATTAAAAAACAAATTGCAGTTCTGTAAATCCCAGTTTTAACATCGATTACTGTGTGCAAAAATCTAGACTCTTACCTAAGTGTGAATGGAAGAGAGTTGCATGGCTGCATCAGATACAGAAGGAGTTGAGCAAATGCCGTTTGCATGTTCCTGCTTTGGGTCCCTCAGCCAGTTGTGCTCAGTGCCTCCGATACTTCTCCTGGGTTTTTACTGCCATTGTAGCAATAACATGCTTGAGCTTTTTTTTTCCTAGCGCTCTTTTCCCTCTCTGCCCCCCCAGTGAACTGCAAGGCTCTAAATATAGGTCACTCCAGGCAATTAGGGAAAAGTTGCTGTTTTTGAAAGATATTCAGCAGGCAGGAAGCCCAGTTTCCAAATGAGTTATCAGGTGATATGATGTTTGGCCTCAGCCAGAGTGATTGACGGGGGGCCTGCATGTTCACAGATACATTATTTAAACATGGTGAGATATAAGAGATCTTCTGCACTAATTACTTCGAAGGCTGTATTAATCACAAGACACTTTAATACTCAATCAATACTTGCATTTGTCAATGACCTTGTAAATCTCCTCCACTTTAACTCTGCTGTGTGGCAGAAGCAGTTGCTGAACATCTTTGGGGAATGACAGATCTGGGGTGGCTTGTTTTGTACGACTGTTGCTCAGTAATATATATTTGACCAAGTCTCAATTCCAGTGTTTAAAGTTCTTGGAAACAGGAAGAGGACAGACATCAAGGCAACTGGGTAGCTGTATTCTAGCTGCAGTGTCGTCGTTTTTTATGTGAATTGGGAAACACACGTGCTGAAGGGGACATTTCATACGGCATCGATGTATTCTGACTTCACTTGAAGACTGGACAATGGTGACTTAATGGTGGAACAGTGATGTCTTTAACATACTGTATGTTGTAACGGGCATGAGCGTATTAATGTGAAGATACAGGAGTGCTCATCCTAATATCTTTTAGATGTAAGCGATGTGAAACTTGGCCATTTCATCAGAGTAAAGGAAGAAAGTAAAACAATGTCTTCAAATTAAGATAAGATTGCACTGCAGCCCAGACAGTATTCAGAAGTGGAAAAGAGTAATTATTTTGGTTTTATATAAGGCACTGAGCTAGAAGAGGGAAACTGAGAGGAAAAAAATTGTGCACCATGAACTTCTGTCTAGTTGGAACCGTTTATCTTTTTGTAGAGTTTTTCCAGCCTTTATACTCTTGTTTGAGCAGATATTTCTCATATTCCCAGTTGAATTGTACAACTAATAATATTTTACCTGCCTGGGTTTTTTAAGTATTTTGTAGTCTTGAGGGTAGTTTACTCAATTGCTTATATGTGGTAACCAGAAAGTAAAGCCTGGATTGCTCAAACAGGGCACAGAATCTCTGAGGTGGGAAGGCCCCTCTGGAGGTTGCCTCAGCCAGCCAGTAAGGCTGCGTCTCTCTTGCGCGGGGGAGCCCAGAACTGGACCCAGTGCTCCAGATGTGGCCTCACCAGTACTGAGTGGAGAGGAAGAATCGCCTCCCTCCGCCTGCTGGCCGTGTTCCTCCTAATGCCGCCCAGGGTGCCACTGGCTGCCTTTGCCATGAGGGCACATTGCTGGCTCGTGGCCAGCTTGGCGCCCACCAGGAGCCCCAGGTCCTTCTCTGCAGGTCAGCCCCTGGTACGTACTGGTGCCTGGGCTTGCTCCTCCCCCGGCGCAGGACTAGGCTTTTCCCTTTGTTGCATTTCAAGATTCCTGTTGACCCCTTTGAGGTCCCTCTGAATGGCAGCACAACCCTCCGGTGTGGCAGCTGCTCCTCCTGCTTTTGTATCGTCTACAGAGACTTGCTGGAGGTGTGCTGTGCCTGTGCATGTCCGGCTCATTAATGAAGCTCTCAAACACCTTTGGCCCCACTGTTCACCCCTGGGGTGCACTGCAGGCTATTTTTCAGCAACCCAAATGAACATCACAAGATTCACATACCAATTGCAATTTCTTTTTTCATGGGATTCCCGTTGGTAATTGTTACAGCATTCTTCCTTTCGCACTTTAACCTTGATACCAGATCTGCAGTGCAAGATTTGCAAATATTTAGGCCATTTCATTAGTCTTTCTATATGACCTTTTTATCTATAGTGGAAAGGTTTTTTCATTAAAAAAACCCTTTCCTTTATTGGGGTCAGTACTTTATTTCCCCATCTGTGGCATAGCAGTTTGGGGTGGCACGCATAACCGCGTTGTCGTGTTTTCTGGGTCTACGTGCATTATGCTCTTTATAGCAATTTTATCTTTACGCCCGTTTCTGTGGAATCCTCCTGCAGAAGTCTTATCTGCAGCGTACAAAAATTACCTTCTTCCTATGCCAAATTGCCCCTGCCTGTAGTCACTGCTGTCATCTCTGAAGCTGCTCAGCTGCAGAGAGAGGTGAGTTTAGTGCTTTCCCTCTGCTCTCAGGCCATTTTTCCTATGCTTCTTTTTTATTATTTTATTTTATTTGTGGTCCCTGTCATTCTGCCGGGGCAAAGGGGTAAAGAGATTTGACACTAAGTGCGGGGAAATGCTGTATCTGGAATCTATCTTCCAGACGGCAAAAGAATAAAAATTCATGGCAGGACAGCCGCTGCTGACACGTTCCCAAAGACATATTGCAGGTAGCATTATTTATTGTGGCACGGAGTTCATAGAAGTGCTACCTCAAAGCACCCTGAGAGATCCTAAAAAGCCCATCTCCCATCAGGTACGGCAGATTTATGGCGGCTGCCGGCGGAGGGGGTCAGGCAGCGCAGCGCAGGAGGCAGCTCCTCGCGGGAAGCCTGGCTGCTCTCCTAACGGATGCGGCGCGGGGCGATTGGCTCAAAGGAGGGCTTGAGCCTGTAATGTTGACCATAAAATTGCAGTGACACGCTGCCTTAGATAAGGAGCGCTGGAGGGAGGGGACGGGGTGGTTTCTGGGAGCAGAAGCACTGGGGGGGCGAGCACATGCGCTCGTATTTTAGGTTAATGCGGGAGAAGGAGCGGTGGGGGTGGGGACGGGGACAGATTGATGGTCTCAGGGGGGAGCGATGCGCTCCCCGCGCCGGAGGCTGATCTCAGCCCGCAGCAATGCGCCATGGCCGAGGCAGACCCATCTGACCTCGCTCTGTCCGAGACAGGGAAGGGAGAGGCTGTCCCGCTCGTGGCCCCGGGCAGGTGGCTGAGGGGCTCGCCAGTGGCTAGGTTAAAATATCGCGGTCCCGCCATGCCACCCTGCTAGCCGGACTAAGAGCAAAAGGCCTGCAGGGTGGGGGTGGGCTGATAGCACAGCTTCTGCCATAGATTCTGGGGCAAAAGGGCAGGTTCCTGTGAATCAACCTCCCGGTTAATGGACGTAGAATTTTCACGTGTGTTTAGCTGTACCGAGCTGACCACCACCCCGGGCGACATGGATCACATTGGCAGCCACAGGCAGGGCAGGCATGACGCTGATCCCCTTCCACCATGCCTACTGTTACGTCCCTTTCTGCAGATAGTTGGTTAGCATATTCAAAATTACTAGATCTTCCTAAAATGGAGCAAGCCTGAAGCAGCCCTGGAGCTTTGAGCTGAAGTTCAGAGCTCATTCTCTGGTGGTCCTGCATGACCAGGCAACGGGGTACAGACCTGTTCTAGGTCGTGGATTTAAACTTAGTTATGGTAAATAAATTTTAGCATCCAGTGGACTGGAGACCATTCAGAAATGCAGGGGGAAGTTCTGTGAGCATCTCTGGCAGTATGTGGTTCCACATCATCTTTAGTTTTAGTTGTTGGACATCAGGAGAGATGAGTATGACTAGTTGGGGGAAATGAAATAATGGAAGAGTTCAGGTCATACATGGGGCTTATCCTCAGGAAGATACGTATAAGAGGGCATCTTGCTAACCTTCTATTGTGCTGTAACTGTTCAGATATATTGAGAAGTATTGACACCTTTCCTCCCCCCCGTGTTAATTTCCTTGAGAAAAATCAGAAAGCTAAATAAAAAATAAATTGTCCTCTTTAGAGGCTTGCGACTGAAAATTATCTTGAGGCATTTTTCTGCATATTGCTGGAACTGTGTCTGCTCTTCTACACCTCTGTTGTCTCATTGCTCTTCTCTCACCGTGGGTGAAATTTGGATTGTAAAGAATTCATCTGCTTTCACAGAATGACATTGCAAGTCCCATGGACAATCAATGATGCTTCCTGGGCAGTGAAGCAAACTGTGACTCTGTGATTGTGTGGGCTCTAGGAGTGAGTTTGAGAGCATTTAATCACTTGGTGTTCCCAGAAATCTTATGCTGGGCTGTAAAGTTCAGAAATGTTGGAAAACGCAGAGGTCATTAAAGACCTCTCTAAACTATGCAAACATATTACTGATGCCTCATTAAACCTTGAAGGCTTTCAGAGCATTGCTTCCCCCTTCCTCTCCCCTGTAGTCCCTATTTTCTCACCTGTGACAATTTAAAGACAAAAATACCCTCATATCTGCAGCTTTTGGAGTTGTAACACAGCAACCAAAACAAAAGCGAGAGAAATAGGGAGCAACAAGCACTCAACTCATAAAAACACCAAGAATTATATGATGTTAGCTAAGCTAAAAATGACTTTGCTCTTCGAGTGCTTGTCCTAACCCAGCCTCGACCCATCAAAAATAGATGCTTCTTTGCAGCATTCCCAGATCAAAGAGAATTCAGATTTCATGCGACAGAGGCACTTGTTAGCAGTGACACAGGATCCCCTATCTCTTGTTATTAGAGGTTTGTGGGCCTCCTTTGGTGATGGTATGAGCCAAGCAGTTTTCCATATCTTCTCCCTCTCCTTTCACACTGTGAGGAACCCGGTTCGCCGTGGAAGGATTCAGGTCCTTGCCTTTGCTTCTCCCCCGTGCCACCTGCCTTTCCTGGCATTAGCTGCTGTTGGGGTTGCTCCCTTTCAAGCTCCAGAGCTGAAATACGTCACCCAGCAGCAACAGAGGTCTGGAAAACAGCAGTGGCTGTGCAGCGCTCAGCGGGACGGCGGGACCTGGGGGGTCCCCTGCCTGCTGCCTGCCCGTACCGCCCCAGCGTGCCACAGCGGATGCGCTGAGGCCAGCTCCTGCCCCCGCTGATGCAGAAGGGGAGGATGCTACGAGTACAGGTTCCCACTGCCTGCTTTTCTTCCAGGCCAGCTGGAGGTTATCAAGGCCAGAGGCTGCTTTCCAGCTTCATAAACCTCTTGCGTTATTCGGAGTCATGATTCTCCTATTCAACCGTCTGTGCTTTTCCTTGGGACGGCTAATCCCTCAGCGTGACTAGTGGAAGCTGTGGTATTGATTTCTGTCTCTCTCTAAACCTCAGTTGTGTTCAACGCTTGTTAGACATCTGAAGGAATATCCATTGGGCTCCTGGGGCAGCCGGAGAGCGGAGCGCAGTCAGCCGCACTGGGAGACGTTTGCCTCAGGTTTGGGGGCAAGCCAATGGGAAGGACTAGAAGGCATTGGGAAGGGGGCAGGTGGGATATCTAACCCCTAGTAAAACTCTTGGAAGATTTAGCCTAGTACAACACTTCCAGCCCGCTCTCTGATCATTGATAAAGTAGCATTTTTATGTATTTGGCTCAGGATTTGATGGTCCGTCTGAGGACATGCCAGGGTCCTCTGAGGAAGGAGATTGTGTTTAGTGCAGTGGACACATTTCTCAAACTCTGCGTGTATGCAGGTGAGGTGGGCGGGGGTATCCAGTGTTGTGGGCTTTTTCTTCAATTTACTCCCTATAAGTCACGAGAAGCCTCCTCTGAATTCAAGGGATCCTGTTGGTAGGACATACGTGGCTCTCTGGAAACATGTTTGGGCTGAATCTGTTGGATTTCCAGTCCTTGGGGTCTGTCCTCCTGCCCACTGTCACACTCCACCACATACCCCGTTCCCATGCTGACCCTGGCTCCAAAGAGCTCCTTTACGTGGGGGGAGCCTTCAATGATTAGAGAAGGTTATGCGGACACTGGAATTGAAGCTTAGAGCTTGGATGAGAGGGCTGAAAGAGGCAAAAAGAAGGATTTAGCATATTTTTTAATTAAAATAACAAGCTGGGACCTGTCACTACATAGATTCCTTTGTATCCTAAGTTCCTTTCCCTCTTTTCATCTTTGACTTTTTAGATTAGGCACTCTCAGAGCAGGGATCACATTTTCTTCTGATCTGGAAAATGCCTGGCATACTTTGAGGGCTAGCATTGTCTATACAATAATGAAACCCCCCCAGAATTGCAGTCTCAATGCTGTCTTACTCCTATCTGCCATCATCATGAGATATTTAGCACTTAAAATAATTGTACCTGGCACTTACGTTATACTTTTGGTTGTTCACACATTAATCCTCCTACCGCTTCTGAGATCAAAATTAGTATGTCCATTTTATGAATTAGGAACAGAGACATGGAGATGTTAACTTTTTCACCCAAAGAAATGGAAGGAATTAGTGGTAGCCACTGTATTATGATATGTTGCATAAAAACAAACCTCATCCCTGTTTAAGCATCTTACAATAGTGAATTAAGAAAGATGGCTAATGTGTCATGTACTTTTTGATGTTAGAAATTAGTAGATTAAGTCAGATTTTGCTCTATTAAATATGCAGAGGAGGGTCTAAAGTGCACCTATCAATCAAAGTGATGATGATTGTATCACATGATCTTAAATTTGTTCTAACAGTGGCACAACCCAGAAAAAACAGGGTTCTTAAGTGGAACTTGATCCTCCATCCATGTAATTTAGCATAAAACCTAGAAAAGAAGCAAAGTAAACTGAAGTAATTGCAAAATACAAATTTTAATAGATCTGATGCTCTGGAGGATCTCTGTCAGGGGAGTTGAATTTGGATTTGTTTGTACAGATGAATGTAAATGGCACTCGAGCACTGGTACGGGGCTGTTCCACGAGCTCTGTCTGTCGTGGGAGGTGTTGTTGGTTACCGTACCGACACCTGGAGAAGGCTTCCTAAGGAGGAATCTTCTACTTTCTCATTTTCCCTTTTTTCCTCTCTAACTCCACAGTCTCACGCGTTGTGTGTCCTCGGCTTAGTCGGTTATCAGCTCACCCGCTACGTGTATAGACTGCTGTGCATGGGCACTTCTGCCTTGTCTCCGAAGAGAGCGGCGTGGTCCCCGGGCTCAACGGGCCTGGGGAAAGGGGGGGACGAAAGTCTGTGGCTCAGACCTTTACCATTCCTTTAGATTTTTCCCTATTTATTACATATCTACATGAAGTAACTCCTGAGTTGTTCTGGAAATTGTACTTACCATGGCTAATGCTGTTTTCCTGCCCTGATTTCCCCTTTCTGGAGCACCAGGCTGTGGCCCCATAGTGCCTCTCATTTTCTCCTTGCATTTTCACTGGGCCAAATTCAGCCTGATGTGTTCGGTGGGTGCCACTCTATAGAAGACACTACATCAGTGTATACGCCTTATCTTGGCCTTAAGATTTTACCCTTTCCCAAATTCATCGAGATGGGAATCAAAATATCTGCCGTGTCTGTAGCGGGTGGGAAAAACCCTGATGCCCAGCCAAACAGGATTCAGCAAACGTGACTGAGTTTTTCATGTCATTTTTCTTTCCTTAAGCTACTTACAAATTTATTAATCCATTTTCATGTTCCTTAGACATAATTCACGGGTTTTTTGACACCCAGATGTGTGCTTTGTATCTGTGTGAGCACCGCCAGTGTTTCTTTCCAATCACAGCACTCTTCTGCATTATGTTCTATAGGAGCTGGCTTGGCCAGGCTATCCTGGGGTTGTTTTTTCTGAAGTTTTCAGATATGAATAGTTTTGCCACTAAATATCTTCATACCTCTGATTAGAGATTTTGTTCTATTTTAATATTTGTCTAGCACTAACAATCACTGGCTGTTGCTTTTAATTGTAACGTCTGCTCCGGCTGTCGAGGAATGAAAATAGTCTCATCCATATGCATAGGTCAAAGGCTCGGCTACTTTTTCCTCTAAACTGGGTCCAGGCAACTTATTTCTCCAAAGCTGTTGGTCCAAGCCAGCACTTTTGTTCCGGAGATGAAAGGTGAGTGCCGGGCTGCCTAGCCTCTCCATCTCCTTTCCCCATTAGCCACTGGGACCAGAGCACGCAAGTGTAACAGGCTGAGCATGCCTTTGCAGCACCACCTAAAATCACATGTTTGATTTGCTCACTTTGATGGCGTGTTCACAGTCATCTTGCCACCACTCTGATCTTCTGTAGCCGCATGGCCCTTTAAATACCCCGTTTCAAATAGGAAGGAGAAAGCGATCTGGTGGAGCTCTTCCCGTCCTTAGGATCCGCGCTCTTATTAAGGCTTTCCCTTGCTTATATCTATTACTTTCTTCCTTTCTGAAGGAGTCAGCTTGATTCAGTACTTTTGGGACTCGGTGACATTAATGTATCTGTTTTATGTAACATGGAGTCATTATTAACAGAATCCTAGATCATAAAAAAAGGTATAACGAGAGGCAAGGAGGGTTTTTCCCCTTGAAGATAATAGCAGCCGTGCTGGAGAGGAGGAGAGCAGGGGTCAGGGAGCCGCCGCCTGATTGGGCGCTCAGGCGCCGCATTGACATTTCTGCAGTTTCATCAGAAAGTCTAAATAATCCATGTGAAAACTGAGGGTTATTTACAGAAGATATATACGCACTGCGTGAGCCTGCGAGATACCGAAGACATAATCTTGGCTCTTGGTGCCTGCTTTTGTGCCGCGATACCCCTGCTGCTGCGGCTGGCGATGGAAGGACGTAGACAGTCCGTCAGCCAGTTCACGCGGCTGTGCAGGGAGCTGAAGTCACGGGTGGAAAAAACACAAGAATGGGAGAATGTTAAAACGAGAGCAATAAATGACTTCAAAGGGAAGGAGGGAGAAACGGTTAGGCAGGTAGGCAGTGGTAGGTAGGTTAGTGCTGCTCGAGGAAGGAGCGCGGGGAAGGCGAGGTAACCTTGTCTTAAGATCCGCGCGTGCTGCAGGCGTCCTCTGGGAGGAGTTTAAGGTCTTTTTATTGCGGTGCTCCCTCTGCCACCCCACCCTCTGTCCCAGCTCTCAGTCATTCCCTGACAAAATCTTTTTATTTTCTGTGTTTCAAGCATGCGCTGCCCCTGAGCCAGGAGGAGAGATTGGAATGGAGATTTCGGTTTGCAGAGGGCTCTAACCCAGAGACCTCGCAATGAGAAGGAGCTAAAGTAGCAGTGGAGTCTTTGACAGTCTTTTAGTGCTGTCCCCAAGTGCCGTCCATTGGGGTTGTCCAGTGCTTCTCCTCGCTTTCTTCCTGACAGCCTTCTGTGCCAGAGAAATTACCAGTCAGTTCGTGTATTCTTGATTGGCATTTAATATTTTTTTCTGTCTACGATTTTAAACTCATACTTATTTACAGGTAGCTGAAAGGCCTAATGTGCTTTTTAGATCTCCGTTCTAATATTTTTGTATTTGTTAGTAAATTGGTTTTGTTTTATATAAATTGACATGTGAGTATTTGAGGAGGGGAGGACTTGGGATGTTTTCTCTAAGGTTTTATTAAAGAATCACACACTCTTATAATCATATAAAAGAAATAGCAATTATACTGTGCGCAGCATGACAGCTCCTTTTCACCCCTGTTTCAGCAACACATTTACTGATCTATTGTAGCGTGCGATGCGAGGTGGTTCGTGTACTCCAGTGCAGTGACAGCGCAGCCCCCAGCAGCAACAGCTCCTTCTCCTGTGCCGAACCCCCCTCCTGAAGTGGTGTGACACGGGCGGACGCAAGGAGTCTGCTCAGCCAGATAGGCACGCGGGGCTTGCTGGGCTGACATCTCTGCCCGGAGGTCCAGCAAGGGCACATCAGATGTTTCACACCGTGCCATGGACCAGTTCTAGCGTTCAAACTAGTGTGGGGCCCAAAGCCTGAGATATTCCCCATCTTGAAAGTCTGCAAACTTCAAGAGCCACGCAGAGAGAGAGCGGATGCTGGCGGGTGAGGTGTTGAGTTGGTCGCTGTATTAGGGTCCCCAAACCCAAGTGCATCCCGCTCTCTTGACTCTATTAGACAGACTGAATTTTACTATTAATTTTAAATGAATATTAAATAAAACAAACCTCTTGGCTACTTCTTTAGTTATGTGTCTATTCCACTGACAGTTTGACAGCTGAAGTCTTCTGACTTTTGTCCTTTTCTGTACACTTAGGAGTTCTTTTTTAGATCTGTTTTCTTGGTTCTGTTCCTGAAAGGAGTGCAGTCATGAGCCCAGGAGCTCCCCCTCATCTTGGGGGCATGTTGGGAAGGCTGGTACCAGGACACACGTTGTCAGGAAAGCACCTTCCTTGCTGGTTCCTGATGTTTTACTGCTGATGGAGATCTTAGAGCAGTTCCTGTGCTTCCTTCCTTCCCTCTCAGCAGTTTTCCTTGTGAGGGAAAGTGCTGTGAATTAATCTTCTGCACGTTTGCAGAAAGCAGATTTATGGCAAAGGAAGAAGGAAGCACCATTTCCATGCAGTTAAACGTACCCTGGGAACCATAACAAAACGATGTTTGGCTTTTGAGCTCAGTGGCTGGGCTGGGGCATCAGCCTGGTGTCTTGAGGTGCCGCGCTCTGGCTGCGGGTGCAGGAACGGTTGCAGGGACGTGCAAGGTTAGAGGTGAAGTGAAATAGTAACGCCGTCATGGCCACGAGTTGAGCTCCCCAAATCTCAGATTTGACACAATTATATATAGATTATTATAACTAATGTAGTTGCTATTTTCGTTTGTGTGCCGGGTTCTAACACTTAATGCTTTTCACCGCGACCGTGAGCATTCGAAATGTTTTTTAAACTGAAGGCTGAGCTTCTTACATCCTTAGGTGAGTCTGCCAGCGGGAGCCTTAAAGAAGCCACCAAGTAGCATGAGACAAAACCTCTCCAACAGAATCTCGAGTTGTCAACCCTAGATTTGGGTAACTTGGTGGAAACCCCATGTTTGAAAACCAAGCTTTAGGCCTCAAACCGAACACGTAGCTGAGTTTGCAAAAGCATAAGTCGATTCTCTGGAGCAAAGCACATTCGGAGCCATTTGACGTTTTAGTTATAAACCCTTCTTTTAATTTGCTTTGAGATTAAACTTGGCCACAAGGTCACAGCCTAGGGGGAAAATTTTGGAACAATTTTCAAAGCAGTTAATTTGGCCATTTTTCAACTATTTAAATGCAAATACAAATGAATAAATAATTTATGCATTGCTTTAACCAAAAAATATTTTAGTTTAAGAATACACAAATTGTCCCACAATTAGTATGGCTTGCCTACAGAGCAGCTGGCAGTTTGGAAAAGCAAGTTATAAACCTGGGAAAGGGGCCACTTAGCACTCTGTACCTTCTCGGTTGTGTTTACCTTCCTATCTGTTGCTTTGACGGGGCTGTTACAGAGTGAATGAAACTGTGACAGTACAATAATATGCACTTTAAAAAAAGATTATAGAACATATTACAAAGTTATTTAAAAATCATTATTGTACTGTAATGAAGTTAAACGATATGTTTATGTAAGGCTTTAATTCCTGAAGAATTCCAAACCGTGGAGCCAGATCTATCAGCAGGCTAACGTGACAAAACGATGTGAACTTTAAGAGACGTGTGCATGTTTGTACCAGACGGGCTTTGGCAAAATGTGTGCAGCGTTATAAATCCGTGGTGATTTAATACCCGTCCACGAAAAGCTCTCTCCGGGCAATGGTCTGCGGGAAGGGAGTCCCCCGTGTGAGACGCGTGTGGCCACTGAGGGGCTGGCAGGGCAGCGGGCTGGCTCCCCCCGCTTCGAAATCCCATCGCAGCGGGGCACAACGCCCCGTGTGTGCGCTGAGGTGGAGGTTTTTCTCACAAGCGTAGAGTGAATTTGGATACACGTTATAGTTGTAAATAAAACGCTAACGGCCAGTTACCCTTCTACTACCACTTGGCATGAAGGGAACGTTCTCCCCAAAATGCACGTGGAAAGCAGACCACCCCTCCCTGTGTAACCGTGGGGACAAGGTCTTACCCAGGAAATACAAGGGAAAAATTATTTTCAGAAAAAAACACTTTTAAAAGTTTAGCAAAGCTACGTTGAATTGACAGAAGTTTGAACATGAGTCAACATTTTTAGAAAAATTATAAAAATTAAAATGTTGTCTCTGTTTTGTTTAAAAAGGTTTTCTTTTGAAAGGGAACTTTAAAAAAAAAGCCAAGTCCGAAATGAGAGATTTTGCTTGCATCAAGCAAAATATTCTTATCAAACAAAAAATATTTTTCAGTTTTGCTTCAGGAATATAAACGTTTCCTTTTAACATGAAACGCTTCTTTCAGGCTGCACCTTTATGGTCAGTCGTCGAAGCGGAGGCAGCAGTCATGTTGTACCTCTGCGTGCGGGTGCCGTGAGGTGGTACAGAGGCTGACAAGGGTCAGCGTGACCCGCTCCGGGGTCGTCGCGTGTAGCTCTGAGTTCCTGTCTTTGGTCCGGCTGTGCCGCTCTCTGGGCACTATCACCTCTGCCCGGGCTGGCTGCTAAATGCTGCAGTAGATGGGGCTCCTTTTCCTTTAGCTGTTAATGGCTGCAATGAGGCTGTCGGTCCTTTCGGTTACACTGCACTGAATCCCTTAATCTCTTTAAGTAGCTCCCCTGTTCTCATCTCATCGTGCTCGTTACCTCATGTAGCATCTATATCCCAATCCTAACCTGGAGTTGAGAGTAAATAGGTTGTTGCGGGGTTTTTTTCCTACTTTTCTTCTACTTGGGTTTGTTGTATAAGTAAGGAATCAAAAAAAGAAGCGATGTTGGTGACACTTTGTAAGTTCGTTATTTTTGCTTTCTCCGGTTCTGACGAGCCATGCAGAAGGACATCAGAGCACCGTGAGATGCGTTATCCTGGCAAGGAGCAGCGGCTCCTGCCGCCGGCTTCCCGTATAACTGGGGGAAAGTCCCTTTCCCTCCTTGGTCTGTGTTCCTCCTTGTAAGCCAGAGTGTCTGTGGCAATAGAGGTCATATCACCTTGGACTTGCTCGGAGTAGCCGTGGCTTGAGGCCGGCAGCCGAGTGCTTTGTGGGACGCGGGACACAGGCTCTTCTCGCGGTACCTGCTGCTCATCCTCCAGCCAGCCGCAGTGCTGGCTCCTGCAGCCGGGGCTGCTGCGGGTAACCCCCAGCTGTCCTAGAGCACAGGAGGGCAAACATAGGCCAACTGATTTCAAATAGCAGCGCCAGAATCCTAACAAGATCATTTAACTTTTAAAGGGGGTGGGAAAACATTTTTTCATGCATTTTTATTGATTTTCAATATTGTACAAAACCTAGCCATGTAAAGCAATAACACAGAAAAAGATACAATCATTGAAAAACAATTACAGATCAAATGCCCGGTTCTGTAAGTCGAATGCACGCCCAACCCGCTCTCTCTAGGTCAGGGCCCATTAGCTAGGCACACTGAGGGATAAAAACTAGGATTTAAAACTTAATAATTAGATGTCCTGCTGCAATGCTGTGCTGGTGGCTTTCCTCCTTGAGGTGCCGCCAGTGTCTCTTGCCCTTCGGCAGTCAGTCGCCGTCTGTCAGTCCTTCCTCTTTCCAAGCCATCAGAGCACGGTCGGGAGGCAGAGCAGGATGCGACCCAGAGGAGCCCCCCTGCTCCGCGACAGCCGTCTGTGGGAGGACTCCAGCAAGCAGAGCAGCGTACTTGTACCTGGCCGCAGGCTGGTGTGCCTCAGCCTTTACACGGAAGATCCGTGTCCCTTCCACAGTTCCCCATAAAGCAACCCCAGCGCTCGATAAAATGACTTCATTTGCGGAGTGGAGCAAGGCTGTGGACTTAAATCCATGGCATTTCTATGTCCGTGTGTGGGTTACAGGGGGACGTGGGTCCAGCCACGTGCATGCCTACCGGTGTAAGCGATGGAGGGTAAAAAGAACCAAACCAAAACTAAATCCCCTCTGGGATTACTAAAGTACTATTGTCATTTTGCCAATTACAGAGTATAGTTCGTAATTTGTTATGAATTAGCATAAATAGGAATCAACCTACAATTAAGAAAACAAATTGCATTTTGTGAAGGATTATTCTTTCTTTTTTGAACAGTTTGCTCTCGTACTGCTAGTCTGACAAATTCAATAATTCACAACATCCTCCAAGTAATCAGTGTGAATTACTGAGGTTTTGCCATAGCCTGTACACACAGGTTACAAAGGCGTTGGATGCTGCAGACAGGCCAGTTTTAGGAGAGCCAAGTGTCCTCCAAAAGCCAAACTGCAGAGTTTGTGTCAGATGTTGGCTGTCAGCAGGCACATGGGAGTCACCACCCAAAAATGTTAGGAACGTCACCATCTTAATGGACAGAATTTGTGGATGGTGTTTTGTCCTTCATCTTGGCATCCCCAGCTCATACAAGGAGCGATGTTCAAATGACGATTGAAGACAAGAATGCGGCAAGAAGCATGTTTTCCTCACCCAGTGTGGCTGGGTCTGCAGGGGGACGCGCAGCCCCTGCAGCACCTGGGCATGGGGGACGAGCAGGTCTCTGGAGGACCATCCCTCTCTCCATCGGCTGATCCTTTGCATGGGGAGAAGATGGCTCCACTGGGAGCTGCCCATGTACAGGAGTGGCTGCTGGATATCCGTCAGATGCAGGGTATTGGAGCCGGGGTAATTGGAACCAATTATTTTTTCTCTGTTTTCACCTGAGGGTTTCAGAATGACGTTGCATGTGGTCAGACAAGTGCAATCTGGGCACAGCCCTGCACCGAGAACATCTGGTTTAATGGGAGGTGTCCATGGACACGAAGCGGGGTGGTCGGTGGGTGCAGTGTGCAGTCGTGTGTCGTGTCCTGGCTCGTAGCTCTGCGTCTCGTTTGTGGCACGGGGCGGGAGGGGATGCGCTCCCTGCCCCCTTTCGGCGGCACGTGCGCAGCGTCCTGCGCCAGCTTTGCGGCACTGATGCAGCTCTGGGTGCTCAGCGTCTTGGAGATAGAGGATTTTTCTAAATTTGCCAGTTAGCCACGACGGCTCAGGCAGCGCGGCACCAATCCCTTGCCTTGCTGCGCACTCACACACACACACACACATCCTTCAGGCCAAACGGCACGGTCTCTGCACCCTCCAGTGCCTCCATGGGTATTTCTGACAAAAAAAGGAGAGTCCTTGAGCCCTCTCTTCTGAAACAAAAGCTTAATGAAAGGGTAGGCATGCCCCCGTCTCGCCGGCGGCCGGCTGTAATTCTTGGCAGGGTGTGACATGCCCATCCTCCTGAATTAGTGCGGGGCACGAGGAATCTAGCACGGTGCTAATTGTGATCAGACGAAAACAAGCAGCCTCAGTATGTGGGCATGCAGCAGGACAAAACAAGAGCAGGCGCCTTTCAGAGCAGGGCCCCGCAGCGCTGCCCGACGGCCCCGCACAAAGGCAGGGAAGGTGCTGCCCGCATTGCTGCCCTCGGTGGGCAGGCGTCTGGGCAACCGCCCGCCGCTCCCCCTCGCCCCGGCTCCTTGCCACGTGCTTTGTTTCCGTGCTGGCCAGAAGGTCTCCAGTTTAATTTAGTGCAGGCATTGTCGGATGCTCTTTATTTGCCATACAGTAACTCAGCTGCTGTAAAATCAAGGCAGCTGCTGGGAGAGAAATCTCCACGTCAGCCACAGCCAGGCAAAAGGGATTCCCGTGTCAGTCCTGAGCACCAGGAGAGGAACGGATGAGGCCAGGCACAGGGACAAGCTTCCTTTGCACCAGAGCCCCCTTTCTGGAAAAAGATAATTTTGCGTTGGGGATCAGAGCCATTTCTCTCCTTCTGCCCCCCAGCCCTGTGCCGTCGGCTGGGGGAGGTGAGCAGGGGCCATTTGCAGGGCATGGGACCATGCTGCAGCCGGTCTCCGCAGCAGCTCAGCCACACGTGTGTCTCTGCAGAGCCTTGGTGCTGGAGGAGGTGCCGTCTCTACCTCCCCTCGCCCTGCGCTGCAGAGCCAGGGGACATGGCCTCTGCCTGCCACGGTGGCAGCAGGAGCAGGGCGGCGAGTCACGCCAGCCTCCGAGCATGATGCCATCCACAGCCATGGTCCTGGGCAGGGGGAGAGCAACCTCAGCAACCCTTTCCCACCCGAGTCCAGCCCAGAACGACGAAGAGATTTCTTCCAGTTTGCAGTTGAATTTGGAGGATGATCCCCCAAGGCGGGAGGTGTTTGCTCCCTATTCTCCCAAAACCGGGGGGAATTTCTCCCATCCATGGCAGAGCTATCTTCTTTCATGTAATCTGTCAGAGGATGGAGTCAGGTATTCTCCTGTTACTAACCTGGTTGCACCAATAGGATTGTTGTCTCATCTCCAGTGCCACTGCAGAGACCAGGGGAATCTATCCTCAGAATATCTGCCAAAGTCCAAGTAATTAACCCTGGTTTATGGCCAAAAAGATAAGTGTTAGTTTTCTGTTCCTTTGCTCTCCCTCTAAGGATTCCCCGAGGTTGGGGGTTGCTATTCTATGTCAAACAAACAAACAAACAACAATAAAACAAACCCCAGATTTGGGACTTAACCTTTCCTCTCCTGCTAGTTCAAATGATGCTAGTATCAAGTTGTTCCCCAAGCCAACCGTTTACTAAAGCAAGCAAATATCTGCTTTAAAAAAGGCAGATTTAAAACGCCTGGTTAAAATCAGGATCCTCTTCGGCCTGGGACACGCAACTTGCTTTTTATCTCCCAGTCACTGAACTCCAGGAGGTTTTTCAGGAACTCTTCTCAGTTTTAAACTTGACTTTCCTGAAAAGCTCTGTGTGTAACTTCATTATCTGGGTGTCACTTCACTATCTCCTCTTTCGAAGTTATTTATGAGTATGCTGAAGCAGTGCAGAATTTCTGCTCCCCTCCCTTGCTAGCATTGTGTTTGTACCCTTTTTTCCCTATCTTTTTATCAGGAATTCGCAGGAAGATTAATCCTCCTTACTCCATGACAGTTTACTTTTCTTAAGAACCTTTAGTGAGGGATGTTCTAGAAAAGCTTTTAGAAAATCTGATTCCACTGTATCAGCCCAAATCTCCCATATTAGCAGGGCTGTTTCCTCCATCAGACAACTCAGATCTATACGTATAAACTCTTCTCTCGGCTTTGAGACTCCTCCCCAAGACACCGTGTTTACTCATCTCTGCTAATTCACATTGCTCGGACAGTTTTCTACCATTTTGCCTGTTCTGGAAATCGGACTCTCTTGTCTGTAATTCCCACGATCGCTCCTTAAGCCTGTTTTAAAGATTTGTCACCTTCCGATCCTCTGATACAAAGGAAGAAAGAAAGTTCAGCAATTTCATATTTGAGCTCTTTTAAAAGTCTTGAGGGAGTACGGTCTGCCTCTGGCGATTTGTTGCTCTGGTGTATGAACCTTCCTGACCTCCTCCATAGTGAACATCAGTGCAAAGAGTTAATTTAATTTTGCTGCTGTGTCCTTATCTTTCTGAATTCCTCCCTTTACGCCTTGATCATCTATCAGCTGTGCTAGGTGACTGACAGGCTTCCTGCTTTTGTGCTTGAAAAGTTTTTATTAGCTCTCATAACCCTAACAATTGTTCTTTGGAACCTGTTTTGGCTTACTTTATCGTGATTTTGCATTTAGCATGCTAGATTTATGTCGTTTTCTATTTTCGTTGTTTGGAAACAACTTCCATTTTTCTGAAAGTATCTTTTTTATTTCAAGTAGCTTCCTTTTTCTGACGTTTGTGTTTAAGGCACGCTTTGAATCTGTGCCATTTTAGCCTTTTGCCTGTTGTGTCTCGCACACATTCGTGTCCCATAGTTGTGTCACTGTGCACCACTCACTTTCGGGCTAAAGCTCCCCAAGTCAGGGCGAGAAGGAGCCATCGTTACCGTCAGAGCTCTGCCCATGACCTGGATTTGCAGACTGGCCGGTTGTACAACATAGCCATCAGCTGGCCGGGATTTCTTTCTCAAGCCCAGGCTAGAGTTCGGTGTGCTTTTTCTCCCTGTCAGATCCCATCCAAGCCCGAGGCTGATGTTCAACTGGTCAAACAAGACTCTTACCAAGAAAGACAATAGTAAAATGCATTCAAGAAGGTAGATAGAGGAGTAACAAACTGGGGAGAGGCAAAGAGTGTATCACGAGGCTTCTGTAATTCCTATTCAGAAATTCATGAGCTGCAGAGGTGTGACTGCAACAAGAACCACCATCGGAATGGAAGAGTTCCCGTACTGGAGACCTCCTGACATGGGCTGCATCCCACCTCCTGCTCAGTCATCCATCTGGATGCCAAGCCGTGCACTGAAAGTGACGCTGCTCTTTGGGAAGCAGAAGGCTTCTCATGAGTCCCACTGTTTCTCCTAACTCTTCACTGTGTTTGTTTTCCTTCCTTATGCGTCTGCTCCCCTGCGTGTTACGTGAGAAACAGTTGTGAGCTGCAGTGGTTAAAACAGAAAAATTGGACCGCAGAACTTTTATCTTTGCTGATGGACGAGTCAGAGCCCATAGTACCGGTAAACGTGTAGGTTTTCCATTGGCAAGGCCGCCTAAATGTAGCTGATAGTCTTTTCTGTATTGAGCCAGGAAGCTGGAAAGCGCACTGGAAAGTGCAGCAGTCTGTTTTGTAGAACGCAGAACGTACCTATCACGTGAAGATGCTACGGGTCAGCTTTCAGTTGCAGGAGACGTATTATGGTTGGGAATGCTGGCTGAGTTGGAGGTGAATACAGATAAAAAATATTAATAACTCCATGCTGTAAACAAACTTCTGGTGATTTTGGTGCAGTGTTCCAAATTCTTCAGGATTCTTTATATGCTTTGTATTCTTTCATTTGCAGGCATTGGTCTGGAGAGTTTGTACCAACTTTTTCCGGTCTGAATAGGAACCATCCCTTCTACTCCACGCATTGGCGCTGAATCTTGCGACATCATCTCCACGATTCCATACTGAGGTAGGGAGATCTTCTATGACCTAATTTTCTTAAGCCTTCTAGAACTGATTTTCGTGTTGGTAGCCCTCCTGGGATGTGTAATGTAAATAATATGGATTAAAGGAGATGTCATTACGTGTAATACAACCATGCTGTTCTCAGGCAGAGATTTGAGAGTTCTGTGTGTCATTTATCCTCTGACGTTCTGGTCAGCAGCAGTGTTTGCTTCCTCTTCTAATGGCTTTATGTTTTTTTTATAAATGCTATCTGCATGAAGTATTTCTTAGCACCTCACTTGCTGGTTGGTAATGTTGGCTCATCTTATTTTCAGTGCAGTAAAATGAATGAAAAGGTGTTTTTTGAACAAGACCGTCCATAGACTTTATTTTTTTCCTAGATGTCTTCGAGCTGATACCTTGTCAGGGTATAGTTCTGCGTAGGTGGGTGAGGAACCATCAGGCCTGTGTTATTTAATTATTTATATTGACCCTAACTGTTAGTTTCTGTCATTAAAGAACAGGCTAAATGATTAGTGTCCTTGGCTTAATCTTCTTAGCAGGATAAGTATCCCTTGAATTTCTGTCATAGTCAAACAGGTGTAAGGGAAGATGAGAAAAAACGACAGCCCTGACCCGTTTCATTTTGCATGTGGCTTGCTGAAAGTAAATCATATTTGGATGGTATGTTTCAATTCTTAGCTATTCAGTTTCCCAAAACTGTGGGAAATGATGTGCTGGCAGAGAAAACTTCTTCACGAATGCGGGGAAAAAATATCCCTTCTCTTCCTCCTAGTCTCTCCACCATTACATTTGGCACTGAAAAAGTACCTATGGTCCAAATGGAGAAAATTCATTTAGAATGATTTTTTATGTAACTGGAATTCACTGAGTCACTGGTGAAGTACCTAGTTTTAATATATTTGTGTATCTTGAGTCATTATAAAGGCATTTATAATATCTGGGATACTCCATAATATCAAACTAACCTTGTGTAATATCGATAGCAATAGAAAGATTAACGGTAGGTCTCAAAAAATACTCATCGGTATCCTCTATCTAGATTAAAAACTGAGAAGTGGAAGTTTGGAGTTGCATTTTTCCCCTGTATTTACTTTGGGGGGTGGGGGGTGGGAAGGATGCTATCCTTTAAGAAAGCTTTCTCTCTTGCTTTCTTCATACATTTTTATCTGAAGTATTTTGTTTACAATGTAAGTGCACACTTCAATTTCTTGAGAATCATCAGACTTATAAATCTGGTGGAAACCTTGGGAAAACCTGTGATGGACAAAGACGTTCGTTCTCTTTCCACTCTTAATATCTCAGAGGATCCTGAGTAAAGCATCTACTTTTTTGCCATCTAGTCAGGAAACTTTTCGGGCCTTTGTATCCTTTGTGTGGGAGGTGCGTGATGTTCTTCAGATATTGTAAACTGAATTCAAAGATTTGCGTGAGGAATATTAACACTGAAATCCCACCTTCGATGAGCTTGAACTAATACTCTTGACTTTAATCTGAGAATGAGAGGGCAAGATAGGTGGAACAGAGAAAGATCAGAAAAGCAGGCAGAAGGTAAGAGAGGTGGAAGAGAAGGATCAATAAAGGAGGCTGAAATGGAGAGACTTTGGAGAGAGAGCACTGTGCGGGGTTTTGTGCCCTTTTCACGGTATTATGTCTTGACTGATTTTATTGTATCATAAATTGTAAGTATTTAAAAATATCCAACACCTACAAATGGAATTCACGTTGGGACCAATCTGTTTACTGTTTTCATTAATGACTGTGGCAGAAAAAGTAGCAATATGCTGAGGGAATCCCCCAACCCCAAAACTTCATCAGATTGGCCATAGAGCAGGAAGATTGGACCTGAAAGGAGGTTGTAGAGAGGTAGGTGTTGGTCTCTTCTCCCAAGTAACAGGTGCTGGGACTAGAGGAAATGGCCTCAAGTTGTGCGAGGGGAGGTTTAGACTGGCTATTTGGAAAAAGTTTTACACTGAAAGGGTTATTAAGCGTTGGACCAGGCTGCCCAGGGAAGTGGTTGAGTCACCATCCCTGGAGGTATTTAAAAGACGGGTAGACATGGTGCTGAGGGACATGGTTTAGTGGTGGTTTGTCAGAGTTAGGTTGATGGTTGGACTCGATGATCTGAAAGGTCCCTTCCAACCTGGGCGATTCTATGATAAAGTGAAACAAAACCAAACAAAAGCTGATATATGGGTGAAACAGCATAAAGATGGCCAGTGGATGTCCCGGATAACTTTGTGGATGGTTGGCTTGAGCATCTCGGTGAACTTAAACTGCAGGTTTAATTCTACTGAAGAGGCAAGTACGCATGGCGAAAAGGAAGCCGTGTGGGATTAGTAGGGAAATGCTTCGCTGCAAGTGGAAATAAGGTAGAAGCCTGTTCAGTTTGTAGTACCTAGGTGTGCACAAACAGCGCTACGCAAGCAGGTGGCTGTGCCCATGTTTTTACTCATAATCACAATATTATTACATTTAATTTATTTGCATGACAAACGTGTAGAAATCATATAGTTGCTAGAATCCAGGGTACATATCCGTTTTCACTGTATCCACTGCTTTTTAGCTTTCTCTAAATTGTTAGAAAATTTAATTTTCAAGCTGTGATTTTCCTCCTGAGATGAGTTTTCAGTTTAAGCAAAACTGTGCGGTATTTCAGGGTAACAGTGCAGTAGTAGAAATTTCTGTTACCAAGAAATATTTCTGAACTACGTAAGCACTGAACAGTTCGACTAAAGTTTGGCAAGGAGAAAGCCTTAAGAGGAAGATAGTATTTCTAAATGTCCATGTGAAAACTGGCTTTTGTTGAGCACAATTGTAACTTTTAAAAATTGTACAGCTGGTACAAGCAGGTACAATTTTATTTTGCCAAATGGCAAGATATTATGAGGCTCACCTGCCTCCAGAAGAGACCCAAACCCAGCTGCAGGAAGGAAAATCAACCATTTTAGTTCTGTGAAGACCGAGCAGTGTCAGTAGAATACGGCTCTTACCTTCCCTTGTAAAATGGAACTTTCGTCTCTGTGCTATTCTCATTTTTCCCTTTGGATCTGAAATAGACTTGGTTATTAAACTGAAGGCTCTGATTTCAAGCCAGTGCGGTGAGGAAAATGCCATTGTTTATATTGCTGCTATAGTTGTCATAGATTTTATTGAAGGATATTATTATAATTACCTGTTTATTGGCTAATTGCTCATCACCAAGTGCGACGAAAGTGGAGAAAGTAGGACCAACACTGTAGTTCAGAGTACAAGGGGCATTTGTTAGTAACACCCAGAACTCTCATTTTCTGAAGCTGGTGAGTCACATCCTTTTGTGTCACTGGGATCTCTTTTTAGCCCTTCTGCTGGAACAAACAAGGAGTATCAGAGCCTGACTTCAAAGATTCCCAGGCAGGGGGGAGAGCTTGGTAGGAATATTTTTGTTTTCCAGGGCACTACATCGGCCCACTGAAGTTTCTATCACATCCCGCACTCTGAATCCTCCGTACTGCTCCCGTGGCATCAGCCCCGCTGCACTGAAAGCACTTGTGGGTGCACCCAGGGAAAACCACAGGGCACAGAGCATCCCCCCATCCGGTGGGGGGACAGGGGACGGTCACCAGCTGGATCGCCTCTGCCAGGCTGGTTTGGTTTGTGGCCACGGTAACTGCTATGTCCGGAGAAATTCACGCTTCCGTATCAGAGGGCAAATAACATTTGCACCACAGCTTTCTCCTTGAGGGAGAGTTTTCTTTTGCCATCAGTAGTGGAGCCCATGCTCTGAATTGGAGGTTTTACTGACAGCAGGAAAAGGCTGGAAAATCCTTGTTTGTTTCTGGGGTTGGCAGGTACTGCCTAAAGTTTGGTCTGTTCATTGAGCAGTAAAGAAACGTCGTTAATTGCTGATGAACATCCCAAATAAAAGAATCCCTCCCCAAGAAACAGCCTTTCTATTTGCTACTATTTTTCCAGGTTTGTTCTTCAATCTATCTTGATCTTCTGGCATAAGAAGGGAATGTATTTTTAGTAACTTTCCTCTGGAAACTGGAAAGAGTGGGAATGTATTTGTAACTCATCACCTGGGTGATATGCTGGCACGTATGATAGGCAGTTCTTGTGTGGTTTCCCAAAATACATACTACTTTCTTTCTTTTTTTTTTTTTTTTATCTTTGTTAACTGACACAAACCTCTTTCAGAAGCTACTGTGAAAATATGCTTTTATTTCAGTGTCTCAAAAACTCTCTGGTCCCACGGCATAAATAGTCCAGCCGTGGTTGGTAGGAATCCCTAGCAAGCAGCAAACGTTTCACCACTATTTGCAGTGTTTACAATTAAAAGTTTAACGATAAGGACTGGTTGTAGTTTAGGATAGGTTTTGAAGATTCCTAACGGTTTCAGTTTGTTTATCTAATTGTGAAGGTAGATTGAACTACACTGAGTAAGATTATCCAGCGTGTCTTTACCATGCGTAAATTAGAGAGGTTTCCTCAAACATTAGCTGATTCGGTTGTTGTTTTCCTTACTGGAAGATGTGGACATATGGCAGGTGTTGAAATGCATGAGAGATTTTCTTCCAATTTCTTCAACAGGTGAAAGCTTTAAGCTGTCTATCTTTAAAACATTTAAGCTATAGGTTCTTAGCTGGTGTAAATCAGCTGGAATTAGTGGACATACCTCAGTAGACACAGGCAGAGCTGAAGAGCCTTTGCCCGTATCACCCAGCCTGCAGCAAGAGCAGAGGACAAAATGACAAAGGGGGCTGAAACACATTTTCCTTTTTCCCTGCTAACATTCCTGCTTCCCAGAAGTACAAATTGCACAGGCTCTCAGAGCTCAGAAAGTTCCTGGGACAGTGGCACGTTTTTGGGATGCTGTAGTGGGGCTCCTGCCCTTGGCCGTGGGCAGCGGGGAGGGCCGGGCTCTGTCCCCGCGTCTGACCTCGCAGACTTGCACACTCAAACCACGCAGAGAGCTTTGGGGCTGATCACATACTCCTCCTTCCACATCCACATTTGCGTAAAAATCCTGTTGACGAATATGTGAGCTATGTCTCTGTGATATTTAAAGCCCCCCCACACCATTTGAAAATAAAAATCATACAGCAGAGATTGTTTCAAATTTTCCCTTATTTGATAGATCCTGATAAAAAGGCCATGCTTGGATTAAATCTTTTTATTCTCCACAACCATACGACAGTTTAGGGGACATTAACATGTGTGAAATAATTTGTTTAAGAAATAACACAAGAGATTAAGACATCTGAACAGCCTGCTGCACCAGGTCGAGCATCCCTGAAGCTCCCGGGCATGGAGGCACCTCGTCCCCGCTGTCACCTGCAGCACACGCTGAAGCGTGCCCTCCCTTCAGGGGCTGCCCTCGCTCCTCAGCTGCTGGACCACGGCTGCTGTTTCCGAATGGGAGGAATTAAGTGAATGAACTGAAATGATTTGAAAACTTTAAGTTTACCGGCACTGAAACTTTTCCCTAATTTAAGCCTGTCTAGTAGCAGTAGTAGTAATTACGGTATTAACAGTGGCCAGAGCAGGAACAATGAGGGCTTCTCCTTTTGGCTGGTTGCTGGCATTTCTTTGAGGCTCTGTAAAGAAAACGCTACAACATCCTCACGCAGACCACCGGCTTTGTAGCAACTGTCTCCTTGGAGCCTTGGCACGGGAAGGGACGTGCATGTGTCCAGGCATTTCCCAGGCTGCAGCATTTTCTTCTCTTCTGGTCCCGGCGCTGTGAGACCCCTCCTTTCAGCCTGAGCACCGTTTAAATAGATCATTTGTTTTCATTACAGGTTTTGCATCTCTGCCTTTCATTCTTGTTAATGAATTTCTAGGGTCTGATTGGAAAACAAAAGCTAAATACAAACATAAAAAGCGATCTGACAAAGGACACGGTTAAGCGTCTGGCAGGCTCTGCCGCACTGGCGGTAGCGAGGAGATGGCCATTTGCTGATTGCCGGGGGTTGACATGACTTGGTTAGTATGCTAATCTAGTCCTCTGCATTTAACATTCAGCTCAGGTCTGAGCAGGCTCGGCAGAGCCCCGGCGCCGGGGAAGGGGTGTCTGCCTGGCAGCACGGACCGCGGGCTGCATCCATGACAGACGTACCCCAACACCCAGCCTGCTCCTGCCATGCGCTCGCTCCCCCTCTTGCGCACCCCCTCTCCCCCTCCCGCCCTCCCTGGTGCACACGCACACATACATACCATCCGAAAAGCTTTCTGCAAATGCTGAAAAACATGAAATGTGGAAAAGCCGTGTATGATTGGCTCATTTCTCTGCCTCCGCGTCCCCAAAGATTCCCACTTTAATAGACCATGTGTTTCTGCTGCTGGAGAAGCCCAGAGTGTAACGTGCCAAAATTCAGCAACAATGAAGTAAGACGGAGTTTAACATCCAAAACAAAGAGATGGCATTTTTGTAGCTCACTTACAACATAGCAGTCACAAGATGGTTTAAATTTCCCTCTCTCCTCTCTCCCCACCCAACCTCAGCCCAAGAGAAAGCCAGCATTTATGAAAATCCATTCGTTCAGGACAGCAATCAGATGCCCGGGTGGGAAAGAAAGCTTATTCCTGGTATTCCCGATGACTGTCACCTTTCCTGTGTGCTTGGAGGCAATGAGCTGCAACCCCCCACCCGGAAGAAGGGGTTTCCGATTTCCAGAATTAAGGAAGAATCGATTCCAGAGCCAGTTCCCATGGTCAGGTCCATCAGGTCCTGCAGCCACAGGAGAACTTAATTCCTCAAACTCCCTTTTCTTTGTTTTCGTAACGTCACAGCAGTTCTGGAGAGGTGTATGGAGAATCGCCAGCTTCTGCTTGCATTCAGAGGCTTTCAGAAGTCGCATTTTCAGAGAGCAGGTCAGATGTGGGCAAAAACGAGTCTCCATCTGACACATAAGCAGACAAAGCTGTTTAACCTCTGAATTATAGCACAGCTCCATAGTTCTCTCTTCCGTTGTTTCATGCTCCAAGCAAACTGCTCCTTGCAGTTCTCCCTCCTGGTGCCAAGCACGTATTCCAGCTGCAGCTCGGCAGTGCGGGGAAATTCCTTCCAAGTCCCCGGCAGAGCAGTCGGCGCTTTCTCCGGAGCTGCAGGCTTGATTGTCCTTGATTATTTTATTTCTTTGGCTCTGATCCAAGATGTTCCCTGTCATCATTTCAGTGTCTTTTCTCATAATCCCTTTTCTAAACATCATCAACAATTAACTGATTCTCTCATATCTACAAACACATGCACACACACGCAGGCGCGCATGCACACACACTCCACTGAGTCTCATCAGTGTCTTTTTTGCCTTTAAGTATAAGAAATTACAGCTTCTCATTAGCTGAAGAGCATGTTTTGAAAGGCTTTGTGTTTACTCACTTTGCAAGTGATGCTGGCGCTTTTAATTATTCTCCTTTTGCATATCATAAGCGAGCAGCGAGCTGCTCCAGCCAGCCCGGGCGACGCGTATTCCCAGGAAGGCAGGAGGAAGGGATCGCGTTTTACCTCGCTGCTGCTGCTTTCTTCCCTTTCTGTCAGCCAGCCAAGGAATCCCCCCAAAGCTCTTACGTAGCAGATACCAAAACCGTGAGTCACTTTTCGCTCCCGGAGCAATAAGTCCACCGCATCTGTGTGCAGAACGGCGAGCGCGAGGCTGGGAATCTCTCCAGGCTGCCGGCGTGCCCCGGCACCAGTTCTCCAGCGGTGACTTTGTTTTTCCTGCTCTCGTTTTCTCTCCTCAGCTCCCTCGTCTCTTCATTCCTTTTCATGTCGTTCCCATTTTCTTCCTTCCTTCCTCTCCGTCCGTCTCCGTTGCTGCCAGTGGCAAACCCAGCAAGATCTGGGTCCCTCTCGCCTTCTGTGGATTTTTTTTTTTTCTTTTTTTCCCCCCCCTGTAACTGCAGCAGCCTTTGGCTGCTCACTCTGCCAGGTTGGATCACCAAAGACGCACGACTCGCTCACAATGAATAATCAATACAGATATTGATCTGTGGAAAATGTTTGTAAATTCCTGAAAGGGGAATCGGGAACAGCGGGACAGGGAGGCTTGTGGGGGACGACAGGGTGCTTCGGGCAGCGGCTGCAGGCAGCGCCTGGCCGGAGCCCGCGTCCTGCCGCCTCCGAGGTGACGGGTGCTGGAATGCGTGCGCGGGCGGCGGCGGGTGTGCGCGGGGGCTTCTGTATTTTCATTTCTCTACAGCTGCTTCCCCCGAAGAATCGGGAGGCGAGCAGCTGAGAGGCCCCGTCGGTGCCATGCCTTGGCTGCAGTCCAGCACTGTTTTGTTTCCATCATCACACGCCACTTTTAAATTTGCATAAATACAAGGGTTATTTTCCCTTGCGCCTCGAAAAAGATTTAAGAAGGTGGAAAAGTATTTCTGTAAGGAGGGATTACTGGTTTTAGTCATCATTTTCAGGATTTACTTTCGAATCCATGTATTTGCAAGAAAGGGAGGCAGAGAGGAAAATAAAGGGCAATAGGAAGGGCTCGGAGGAGACTAAAAGCTGTTTGAATGTGGAAGAGCCTTAAACTGCAAAAAAAAAAGCTCTACGTTCCTCAGCGGGGACCTACACATGCCAGGTTTGTGCATGTGTGGGTGCGGAGTCAGGTCAGACCTCTCCGTCCAGGGCTCTTCCCATCTCCCCAGGAGCGGGTCCACCCTGGCCAGGAGGTGGGATGATAACGGAGCTTGAAGCTGCTCTGAAGGTTGGATCTGTCTCAAGAGCAACCTGACCCCATCCTTGGGAGCCATCTCCTGCCCACCTGCCGCTGTTTGATGGCCCACGTGGGGTGGGGAGCACGTAGTAGGTGACGCTCACCCAGTTTGTTCCTGGTGTAGCCAACTCTACTTCTACAGCAGGAATGTCCTTGTAGTGTTTCTTCCACCTTCATGGCTCTGGTTTTCTGTCTTTCCGGGGAAAGGTACGTACCAAAGGTATCGAGAGATGTTGTATTGGGATTATTGAGTATTCAGCCCCCTTTTCTAATGCTTGAGGTCAGCAATGGAGCCCCTAAGGACTGCTGCGGGCCTGTGAAGGTGTCTGCTACACTGGCCAAGCCAGACAGCCGTTGCGGTGCCACCACCATACCCTGGTGACCCGTGGTACTGCCTGCCAGAGCAGCCGGTCGGGGTGCCCAAAGCTTCTCTGGCTGCTTGTGGCCAAAGACAGCCTGATGGGGCCATGCAGGCTTTTCACCAGGTCCCATCGCTTGTGGGCCCACCTGCGCACACCCGTGCGTGCTTGCACACCCCCTCTGTGCACCGCTGCGCACGTCTGCCCGTCGGTGGTGGTAAAACCGCCCTCAGCTGACTGCGGTCCTCCCTTCCTCTGCCCACTCGGCCATCTCGGCCGAGGCTCCGTGCGGGGATGCAATTCCCGCGCCTCCTCCCCGAGCGCAGCTGCCGGCTTTATCAGCCCGCGCCAGCAGCGGGGAGGCTGAGCGCGTTCATTCTCTCTCTAGCTTCTGATTAGCTCCCGCAATCCAATTAGCAGAGGCATTTATATCACAAGGGGCTGAGGTGCCCCTGCTCATCACGGCGGCTCAGAGCCAGTCATAAATTCTACCGACACTACATCTTTCCTGTGACATGGATTAATTACAGCTCTGGGCCTCCAAGAGGAGGTTTGCAAATGAAGGTGCCCATGAAATAAGAATTTAGAGAAGGCAAAGCAGAAGGAGTTTCCCGTCCGTGAAGGATGAGGGGGTGATGTGCTGGGTGGCCCAGGGCTGGGGCACCTGTGGGCGGCGCGGCAAGGGGCCAGGGAGGCAGGTGGACCGAGCGTGCGCTTTATTAACAGAGGGAAGCAAACAGAGGTTGCCCGGGGGATGTTATGAATCCTGTGCCCATGGCCGTAATGAGAAATTCTTCATAACCTTTCTTTGTATGCTGTGCTGTAGTGCAGATGCTGAAAGTGAAGCTAGAAGAGCCTTAATAAAACTCCACTTTTCCACCTGAGATGTTGCAGGCGCTAGGCAGCGGCATAGCTTCGGGAGGCAGGCGAGGCGCTGCACCGTCGGGAGGATTTGGCGTCACACAGATCAGTGCCTGCTCTCAGGGACAGGGCCACCTTCTCTCTGCTGTTCCCAGAAGCTCCTCCACATACACTCCTTCTTTTTCTGATACTTCTGCTCCAGAAATAATAATTTTCTGGTGCCCTAGTCTCAGCTCTGCTCTCCTGGGGCAGTACTCTTGGTGTTGGCCCCCTCAGGCTGTAGTGTCAGCCCCACTGGAGACGGCACGTTCTGCAGAGGTGCGAGAGCAGGTTGGAAATGGGCTGGGGGAGAACATCCAGGAGAGTGACGGGCTGAGGGACAACTTGTGTCCTCACAGGCCTGCCTATCGTTACCTGGTTCCGTAGCTTTGTGTTTCTGCTATCCATTCATTTCACCGGCACCTGCCTGTGCGTTTGGATGTGTGGATACTAACCCAACTATCTAAGCGCACACCCATTGTTGTCTCTGCTGAGCTGGTAATTCGGGTACGCAGCGACACTACACAAGTACTCGATCTGTTGTTTTTTCCCAATCATATGCCAATTTAACGATCCCTCTAAGTTATCTAACCATCAATCGTTTTTTTAATTTACGTATCAGTCAGTGGTTTTGTTGTTAGGTTTCCATGTGTTTATACTCTTGCCTGTTATTGAAATATAATTACTTAAGAAGTCCACAAAACTACCTTTTAAATGCATGGGTAGATAGGAATTTTAAAGACATGAGGATGCATATTAAATTTAGTAGCACGTCAGCTCTGTTTGATCTATTTACTCTGGTCTGCTGACAGATCTTCTGTGTAAGCAAATGTGGTTCCTGCTGATAAAAGGGGTTTGGGTTGGTTTTTCTGTTTGTTTGTTTTTAGCTAGGTGAATGTAGCTTTGGCCAAAATACAGCTCTATGAAACAGTGGTTCTTCCATGGAAAGGAAATATTGTCTAATCTCTCAAAACAAAAATTCTTTTTACTTTTGTATAATAACAAATGTTGCATTTACAGAGCAATATATTTATTGTTTGTGGTCAGACAATGCGCCGGTTCCCCCAGCTGGTATCTCCAGGTGCCGATGGCTGTGACCCGCGGCTAGGCAAGTGCAGCCTGGAGAGAAGTTGTGTGTTGGTAAGAGATGGGGGAATGACCCGATTTACCAACCAGTCTCACAGATTCCTATTCAGCCAAAGTCTTTACGTTAAGATTTATGCTTTTCTTTATATATTTGTCGTGGTTTAAAAAAAAAAGCTGCAACAGCAGCTTCATATCTAAATTTGGGGATGGAATCATTAGACTGTGAGATCCCAGCATTCCCTCTGACCTGTCTGTAGATCTCAAACAGAGCTGGGTTTGGTTCTATTTCAGATTTCCTTGGCTTTTGTCATTTTTGAATCACACGCCTGATGTGTCATCACTTTGGGGAGGTTGCTCTTGCTACGTGTTTGTTTTCCTAAGTGCAGCCAAGACTTCTCATTCAGTGCTGTGTAATTGGACTTCTAATATGACTTTCTTCCACGTTTTAGTGGACCATAAAATTACGCCGGTCTGATTTCTTTCTAACAGAACTCTGACATAGTCTTCTTTCCTGGTCAGAGTAAAATGACAAAATGACCTTCTTCCAGCGTAATATTTTCATAGTTATTTTCTTGATTAAAACTGGCTGAAAACATTTTGGCACATCTTCTTTCTTCTTGCCCCGGCAAAAATGCCATTTAAGCAAAACTGATAAACACATCTATACAAACACTTTTGCATCTACTTGAAGCAAATCAAGCGTTGTGTTTTGTTTCTTTATGTTGTCTATTTTAAGATTTTTGTTTCAAGTTTACTTTTTTGTTCCAAGTTTTCATTTAATTTGTCACATTGCCCTATATGTTCTTTGACTGACTAAATGAGCAATTGCATGTGTTGAAAACGGTGAAGTGCATTGCGGCGCTTTTTAACAAAAAGCACTTTGATGCTTTTTTAATGGAAAGAGAAGGTTTAAAAACAATATATGAGTGATATCAAAGTAGAATTGGTGGGAATTCTGTTAAAAACAAAAATTAAATTTGTTTTAGCCTGAGTTGAGATCAAAGAAAGTCGTAAGTGTTCTGTGAAATGAGAATTCTCTGTTTGGGCTAGTTTCACCTCTTGCATCTTCCGTCGAGTGAGACGCTTTCTCAGCACCTCCTTGGCTGTCATGCCAAGGGCAGCCTGCCCTCAACCAGGGACGGAGTCTTCTGCACAACCCTAGTGTAAGAATGTAAAAACAGCCCCCTTGGGTCAGAAAGCAGCTTTTACTAAGCCTTTTTACTATTTTTCAGGATGAGTTTACTGCAGGTCCTGAGATATGCGTGTGATTGAAAGGAAGGATAGAAACTACTCAATTTGAAGAGAGATTTTATGCAGTGAAATTGAAAACATTCAGCCTGTGTCTGCTCCTTCAGGTACCTTAGTCATCTACAGCTAATTCTTAAACTTGCTGAGGACTTGGTAGGACATGATGCTGCCCAGCACCTACCGACAAGTGAGAAGTGAGAAGGGGCCAAGGTGTTGAAGGTACATGGGTGCTGGGAGGTTTTGTCACTACCCTCATGCACAGGGTATCAAGTGGGAAAGAACATATAGCTTTTTAATATTTTTTTTTTTCCTAGGGAACAGCTCATTCGAATTGCTGTATGGTGATTTTTCCAGGCTAGAGCTGGTAGCTTGGTATGGATCTTCATCCGCATTGCCCTATAACGGGTATATTTTGTGGCACGGCTGCCACGCAAGGAGAACAGGCAAAAGCGAGTGCTGGATCAGAGACAAGCACACCTCACTGCTGCTGCTCCCTGTCCCACATCTCTGTGTACTCCACCTGTGTTGCGTTCGTTTTATCTCCTTCTCTTGAGAAACTTCATTCTCTCAGCCTCACAAGACGAAACTTGGCTTATTTCTGTCCTGTTTAATGTCATTCCTGTATCAGCCTCCCACTGCTGTTTCCTGGATTTCAGTCCAGAAAAGCGCTCTACAGACTTGGAGTTGTCGGCACCCATCTGGTGTGAAGATGTAAAATCCATATTGTTCCCTTGAGATCCTTGGTTTGTCTCCAGCGTCTGAGGGAGGTGGTGCTTGCCCTACATCTCGATTTGCTGTCACATTGCTTAGTCGGTACAGAAAGCGTTCTCTTTCTTGATGGGTGACTTTATTCTTTTATAAAATCGTCCTGCACGAATTCTTCCTGAAAAATACAGTTTAGAGGGAGTATTGTCAAAAATTCTGTCTCTCTCTATACTTTATTATCCCCTCATTTTTTTTGTCATTTAACTCCAATTACGGGATGCTAAGTGCTTTTGGAAATTTCATTGTTAATATCTTCTTACAGTGCTATTAACGTAAATCAACGTTAATAGTGTCCCAGCAAGTGTAAAAGCAATCAAAAATTCAGTACTCACGAATCATTCTGTAATTTCAGCATAAAATGTTAATAGAAATAAAATCCAATACCATAAAATATCAGCAAATTCAACTTTAAATACATGTGATGAATGACTTTACCATTCTGCAGCATCCCATGGACTTCTGCAATGTGAAACGCTTTATCGGCGAAGGTCTAACACACGCCACTCCCTCCTTCATCGCCTTCCCAGCACAAGGTGTGCATGGGATCTTACTTCTCCAGAAATTAAAAATCCATCTTCACTTACAACGTGGCATCTGTATTCAGGTGTTTAGTGGTAATAGGAAGGATTAGTAGGAATCTGTTAACGTATTCTAGCTAATAGAAACTCACTGCTGCTTTATTGCCATCCGCCTGGCTTGAAGAGCTTCAGCTGCATTACCTTTTATTGAGATTGGGATTTTCTTACAGACAAATCTTTTAAATTGGAATTTAGATTGTGAAGATCCATCAGTTATTTAAAGGAAACTGCTAGGAGAATGGTATAGATTTCTCAAGGAATACAACTGTTGGCCTGAAAATTCAAATTGAAATTACCATTAGAAGGCAAACAAAATCCCCAAAGTGATACATGAACAACTGTTAGGTATTTAACCGCTAATTTATCACCCTGTCAGTCAAAAATCTTTTGCTTTTATTTTTTTTAATTCACTTGTTTTAATGGATTTGGGCTGTCTGTGATGTAGTCTTTAAAAGCACATTTAAGAACCTTTTACTGGCGGAGGTAGGTGTAATACCTGCAGGCAATGCAGGGTTCGCTCTTGTTTCTCTAAGTTGCCAGACAATAAACGCCATGCAAGTCTGAGATTTCTGTGATCGCAGAAGAAGAAAGTGACAGTGAGATACCTATAAAGAGAATTTATTTGAGAAAGGATCTCCTGGTCGTTATGTAGATACCTCTTCAGTCCTCAGTCCCTTTTTCCCCATTATCTTGCTGTAATGTCCATATCTCCAGCCTCTGGGTCGGTCTCGTGCTGCTCTCCTGGTTCTCTTTCTTCTTTCTCCCCTCATTTCACGTGTGATTCCTCACCTGCAGATGTCTGCAGTAGAGCTGAACAGTAGAGTTTTACAGACCCTTTGAAGTCTGAGTGGGATTTTTGTGACATTTATAACATACTTACAAGATGTTAGGAAAGTTTATGGTATCTCGAGGTACCTCGTAAAGGATAGCAGCTCCTAAACTGTTCTGTCTTTGTGCCCATCCCCACAAGCATCAGACAAACCAGAGGCATTTGTAACCTTTTGGTTACTCCATTTTGGGTACTTGTTGTCCTGGAAAGTTAAGGTAAAGGCTTAAGAACTCAGGCTCAGGTTTTTTTTATCTAGAACTTCTAAAAGGAACTTGTATTATAATAAAGCAAAACTGCAAGTTTTTGTGAGCATTACTTTAAATCTGGTGACACATCAGAATTACCAAGATCATTCTTAAATTGGACATTTATGGTCATTACGTTTCTGAAAACAAATGTCCAGAGTGTCCTCTAACTCAGGACTCATCCAAAACCCGAAAAACCAAGTAAATGGCTGTGTCGCAGCTGGCCCCCTCGGTGGGTCAGGGCAGCATCGTGCCCTGGCAGTGGGACTTGAGTGGGAATTCGCCCATCTGGTTATCCCACCTGACTTCAGAAAAACTATTTTCAGCACCTGAAATAACATGGAATCTAGTCTGTAAATGCACCGCATTATTTATTGCTGGTTTAATATAGAACATTTTTCTTTTTGAAATAAATCTGAAATCAAAGGCTTTATTCACTGGCGTAGCTACACAGTTTTTCTGCTAATTCAATGGATGTTGGATCAGCCCTTAAAGCAGGGAAGCCTTAGTTGGGATTAATGGATTGAAACCTGCAGAAGTACTTTCATTAGGGGTTCAGTTAAAAATTTTTCACAAGATTTAGGTTTCTAAGATACTGTGTAAAAACTTCTAACATTTCCTCTGGTTCCTCTTCCCCTTTTTCCTGTCTTCTGCTGAAATGGAAAGTTACTCATCCGGGTAATTTTCAGCGTGAAAATGCCCGTGGAGTCCCACTGGGATAAGCACAATCGGAAACAGCAAGTGTAAGACCTTGCCGTGCGTGTTACTGCGCCAGGACGTCTGTGTTGCCTTGCGTTACGGGGGCGTGATACTGAACATTTTCTCATTTCTGCTTCCAAAGTAAATCAGACTCTGTCCCAGCCGCGTTTCAGCAGTCTGAGCTTAAGATATTGCTTCTTCACCTGCTGGAGTCTGTAGATTCTGGTCTCCACCTCATTTGTTGAAGACTGTAGTGTCATAGGAATAGCAAGGGGAAAACCAGTAATATTTTCAACTGCTTTGTTTCAGGAAAGTAGTTATAGATTAATAACTTCAGTAAAGATTCAGTGGTGAGGGATGAGTCCACATCTAATAAAATGTATCAGCTCAGGTGTTGGAAGCCTGGACTTGCCGTTAAATCTCAGGAGCTTCACTCCAGACCAGAGGGAACACAGGGAGCGCTGGGCTCTGCTGATGTTCAGGGCGCCAAACCCTGCTCTTTCCTACACTGGCATCTCAAGTTCTCCATTTCTCTGGAATATAACTGAGAGCAGGGGCTTGCCAACAGTTTACACGTTTGGCTTCATAAAAAGGAGAGACGGAGGGAATCCTGCCGTAATAATATGTACAAGGTAGTTGAGAAGAAAAATTCACTATATTCAATGAAATAATAGTAATTCAGTGTCAGAATAAGAAAATACAGATGTGGAAAGACAAAAAGTAGGGATTTGACAGTAATTCAGCTATGAGGTCCTCTGTCTGAGATCCCTTAAATCAAGGTTTGCGTGTGCCTTTTGCAGGAGATGATGCCTTCAGAAACACCAAACTCAAAGAGGAGGTCTAACGTTGTGAGTCATGTTGCTTTGGGGTCTCCTCCTGCGCTGCCTCCTCTGAGAAAACTGCCACGGCGGCTGAGAGCAGCCTCGGGAGATTCAAATAAGTGCTAATTGTTAAGATCTATCATACTTAATGGGTGTTTGTGAGGAACTCGGTTATTGCAGTCGAAACACAGGTCTATGAACTTTTTTGAGTAGTATGTAGAGAAAACAGGTATTTTTCCAAATATTTCAACACTTTCCAGCCCGCCCTCAGGTCTTCTTGATAACTGGAGGCTTTCGGTGTTGTTTAACTTTTATTTTTAAAAATTCTCGATTCCCCTTCCGTCTCTCGGCGTGGAAGAACGGTGAAATGCCCTTGTCAGCAGTAATGGCTGAATGGGCCCAGTGGATCCTGGGGAAGCTCTGCCGGCCGGTCGGGGCAGCATGCCGGGGGTGTCGCGTACCGCCGGGACAGGCACAGCTGGCTGGAGGGAGCCACGATGGGGCATCCCACGGTCTCCAGCATCCTCCCCTGAAGGAGAAGGCACATTCGGAGTTTTAAGCGCAAGAGATCACCATATTACAAGGAAGCAAAAGAAACAATCTTTAATCCTTTCAAAGCCCAATAATATTATGTATATTGACTGAAGCCCTATGGAGTGGGCCTGGCAGGGCTTTTTCATTACTGCAGCACGCTGTAGCCTAGCTACCTTTGAAAAGTAACCAATATCGAGAGCCACTTGACATTTGCAAAGGATTATGGGTGTCCTCTCCATCTCTTCTCAAGTTCCCAAATTTACAATGGTCTTAATTTAAAAGTTAAGCCAGGGGATCAGTTGCTTAGTCTGCTGCTGGGCTGCCCTTTAAAAAAAAAAAAAAAAAAAAAGAAAAAAGAGTGTCTGTGTGTGCCTGCGTGGAGGGGAGAGGTGGGTAATGAACCTCACGCGCTGGCGTCACCCGCCTTTAGCCTTCGGCTCCGATCGGCGGCATTTAATTGTGGAAAAGGTATCTAAATCAGGATCAGGCGGACGAGAGCAGACGGTTTCATTCCTGCAGGTGCTGCTGAGATGCAGGGAGCAGCAGCAGCTGGTAATGAGTTGGTGAAAATGAAAAAGGGACATAAGTAGCTTCTTTAGCAAATCCCCTGGAAATGACATGGAGCCTCTGGGATCGATCGGATCGATCCCTCCAAAGGCTGCAGGCTCCTCTCATCCAACTGCCAGCGCAGGGAAAACCGTAATGTTATTATCAGCAAAACTCATAGAAAACCTACCGGGGAAAACAGCGCTCTGTTTTCTTCCTCCCACGAGGCAGCTCTTGGCCAAGAGCATGCGGAGGGAGCGCGGGTTGTAGCTCCATTGAGCAGAGGTAAGGGTACAGCGTGGGAGAGACCTCGCTCTGGCCACAGCCATTGTGGCAGTCACAGCGGCAGTCCTGGGCCCGATGCTGGGCCCGGTCCTGGCACCGCGGCGCCACGTGGAGAACCCCTCCGGGCACTGGAGCGATGGCTGGGGTGGTGCTGCCCGCAGCTGCCCACCAGCTGCCCATCTGGTTCCAGTTTAGGGCTTGCCTGCGGTGCAGCTGTGGAATTTGGGTTCGCATCTGCCTGGCCGGGAGGTGGGGAGCAGACACCCGTCCTGCAGAGCAAGCGCGGGGGGAAATGGGGCCGGGGATGGGAGGAAGGTGTGGGGAGTTCAGAAGGTTTCTGACAAGCTGTTGGTCTTCCTCCCGTCGTGTATCTGCTGTCATCAGCCCTAGTTTGATTATGATTTGCTCTATAACACTTTATGAGGCTTGCGTAATTAGTTTCATGTCCTTAATCTGCAGCATCTACTGAGCTTTCTCAGCCCGTGTTTCTGGCCAGGCTCTGAATTGCCTCCTCACATAGGGAGATGTCGGCACACAGTTCACAACCAGTCCTGCAGCTAAATCTTTGCTGTTCTGAAATGAAATGGTCCTCCAAACTGAACTGTTGTATCTGCGCCAGAGCTCTGCAGAAATGGGACGAGAACGTTTTCACTCCAAGACTTATTCTGGGAAAAGCGGTCTTAAATCTCCCAGTCACATACATAAGTTCAAGGGGCCTTTCCTTGAAGAACTCAAAATTTCTTTGTTTACCTTTCTATAATGCTGTTGGGGAGAAGGGGCAATAGATTTGTTTTATTACGTCTGTCCTGGAAAATGTACATGCAAAGCTCAGAAATCCCGTGGCAGGTGGGGCCGATGCTCTGCGGGATCGTGTCAGCGCAGGCGGTGCACGGCCTGGGCTGGGCTGGGAGGCTGCTGGTGGCCCCCAGGGAAAGCGTGCTGGTGGCCAGGCCTGCTTGGGCGGCTCGGTGGTGCTTGGGTCACCCTGGGCTCCTGTAACCATCGGGGCTATTGCAGTCTTTGGGCTTTACTTTGGGTCCTGCACTAAATGCAGCTTGTGCCCAGGAAAGTAAACAGCTGGGACGTGTTGCTGGCTTCTGTTTGTGGCTTGTGCTCCACAAGACGTGATCATTTGGATCTTTAGGATGCAGTATTTAAACCAAACTGCATCGTTAAAGAGGTGCGTCGAAATAACTGGGTGTTCTTTATATACCCTCCAATATAAGGATGTAAAAATATTTATTTTACCCACTGGAAAGTTTGCTGGTTTGTGAAAAGTCCTTATTCTCAGGAGTTACAAACGTCACCGCTTCCACAGAATCAATTATACTAACATCAGCTTAGTATTTCTGAGTAACAGATCTTAGAGGACTTACACTTGTTCGTATCTGTAGCAAGACCATAAATTTTGAAATACAAGGGTTGAGGAGTATGAAATAAAACTATGAAATGAACTTAAGTTATAACAGTATTATGGAAATACATGTAACGTTTGTTGTCCAAATGGTTTACGATAGTAAAAATAGGGATATATAGGCTACTTCAAATTAATAAACTATTAAAATAAATATGCAGTTCTTCTAAAATTTTATTGTCTGAAAAATTTGATTAATTTTGGCTGTATTTGTCTTTCCCTTCATAATGAGCTAAATTGATAGATTCTCATAAACAGTGTCAATACCCAAAGTATTTATTGTTTATACCGGGCGTAGGACATCTTGCCGAGATGTGCTTACTGACGCAGCGCCCTTCTTTCATCTTAGTGGCTGGCTGGTGGCTTTTGGAAAGGATGAGACCAAGTCGGCCACGCCGGTGTTAGCGGAGCGCCAGCCGACAGGCACACCGAACAGGGAGCGTGGGGCGCCGGGGGGGACCCTGAGTTTCGGGTGGGAGCTGCCGAGGCATCGCAGGGCTGCGCGGGGGGGGGGGGTGCGAGGGTGGGGAGGGCAGGCGGGGGTCTGGGACTCCTCACAAGATGTGCTTAACCTACCACATTCCCATAAAGCGTTTCGTGGCTGACAACGCTCGTGAAAAAACGCTGCACTGGAAAATTTCCAGCTGGTTTTACAGCTGTGCGCGGCCCCGGTTTGGGACTGTGCAGCAGGTCCGGGGGCGCATCACGGTGCCGAGATCAAGACTGGCAACAAAAAGGCCATTGGCTGATGACAGGATCACTCCACAGCAATGCAAGTGAGGACAGTATATGGGCAGTATAATCTTTCTGCTTGTATGAAAATTCAGATGAATTTTGGTACTTTCTAAACAACTTGATTTCGAAGTACCAGCAAGGCAGGAGCGCCGGAGCAAAGCGTTCGGCTCCGTTCTTTCTGCTTGCCTCGTTGAACTGTCTAATTCCTTTAAGTCTGCAGTGGGAAATTAGATGAAAGGTGCTATGGAAGAGTTAAATAGAAACGATCTTTTGAAATAGAGTGAGAGCAGAGCTTTGTTGATAATTCTGTTTCTCTTATTTTAATAACCATTTTCTTTCTAGCTGTCACGTTGTCAGTTTGCTGGCAATGCAGAGTTGGTCTTGTGGAGGCATCCCACCTTGTGTTTGGTCTTACTGTTAGAAGAAAAGACCCTCTCAGGATAAATGCTTGATTTGGAAAATAACGGCAGCAGCAATATTTTCTTTTAAATCAGAATACTTGCCTTGGCTAAAGGCTGCCTGGCCAGGTCTCCTCTCAGCTTTGCCAGTTGGGGTCTGTTTTCCCTGCCGTCTGCTGCTGGCACTCCCCTGGGTGCTCCAGCGAGATGGTGCCCAAGCTGAAAACTTCTGAGGAGCAAAGGCATTTTACCACACAAGTACGAGTGTAGCAGAGATTTATAATTGCGCTGTACCCGGATTCTCATGCGAGCGAGCTAGATTTTTCTTTTGACTCTGTGAATAGTAAATATCACGAGAGACTTAAAGCATGGACTATCGAAACAGGCACGGTCACCTCACGTTAATATTTTTTACATATCCTCTTTGTTCGGATTTTCTTTGTTACCATTTCTATTTGTCTCATTTCCCATAGGACCGGTTTCATGTGACGTTGCAAGGTAAAGAGAAAGTACGGGGTATTTTTCTTTTTAAAGCTTGATACATAATAAAATAGCACAGCGCTGGTGACAGACGTACTTGTGACGGCAATCCCAAGTTAGAGAGCAGCTGTAGCAGCCTTTACAAGCCTAATGCAGGTCCCCAGATGCACGGATTTAATGCCCAGGTGCCTGCGCTGCAGCCGGCTGCGGTTCCCGGCGGTGATGCTGACAGCCCCGTTGCAGTACTGGGTTCGCAGCGGCGCGGTCGAGCTGCAGGGTACCATTCGCTCCTTCAGATGATCGTGCCCGTAAACTGTTACCAATTTACATGTAGCAGCATTGTTCTAAAACCTGCTGGATATTTTGGCTTTCTAATTAAAAAACATATCAAAAAATTAGTGTGGGCTTTACCCTTCAGGAAGAGAAGGACAGATTTATTATGAAAGTTAAAAATACATCCTAACTGTTCACAAGTGGAGACAAATCTCTGTGCACACCCTCGGGTAAAACTAGCCAGGTTTTTGCAGTTATGTCGCTTGCAAATGCACAACAAACCTAATAATTTGCAGGACTTCCTTTAAAAAAGAGTCACCACCCTCTCCCTTCCTCCCTCCTCTTTTAATTTCTGCGCGCGGCCCAGTCAATCCCATTGCTTCCGCAACGTTATCGCCGTTATCCTTTCTGTCAAAAAAGTCTGCCAGCTTTTGGAAAACTCTTGATGGACTGTGCAGCGCTTTGCTGCGCTGAGCTGAAACCCTGCTCTGTATGCTACAGGTTATTAGGGTTAGCAGAAAGAATGTGCATTTATTTACTGAAGGTACTTTATAAATCAATACCTTGTTTTTGAACTCAGGTCAATAGGAATAACTCAGAAACACAACCAACAACTACTGCAACCCTAAAACAGCACTTTCAACGTATTGATTTTTTGAAGAGTATCTTTTCCTGGCATTATTCACACAACGTTGATAAACAGTTTCATGCAATCAAAATTGTAAATAAGTACGAGCGTGCATGCACATGCGTGTGCACAAGTGCACATCTGTGAAACAGAAAAAGCTTTTAATGTAGTGTGGGAGTTATAAAAAAGCAAAGTCAGGAAGTGATGCAATTAAGGTTCTTATAAGGTCATTCATGTTTTCCTTTAAAGTTACAGAATAAAATATATTGTTGTGGGTCAGTAAATATCAATATCATTAACTTGGCCTCATTTTCAGATCTAGTGTTATGTAAATACTGGGCAATTTTAAAGAGTAATAGCTTAAGGTACTTGTTTGATTAAAAACAACAAAAAAATAAATAAAACCAGAAATGCACGTGCAAAGCAAGGCCAGTCTGGCCGCTGGAGGAACTTGAGAGCTTTCTGCTTCCAGAGTTTCTATATTTTGTATTTAACTCCATAGCTTTCACATGTCTTAGGAAAGATTTTTCCATCTTTAATTTAACAGTCAGGTTTCCCAAAGAGAAACAGAATGGAAAAGCCATCTCTGTTTATTCGCCCTGGAATCAGGTTGCGTTTTGTTGTGATCATGCTAAACCCCTTAGTTAACAGACATCCGTAACGACTTTGCAAGGAGCGCATCGGAGCTTCAGAGAAAGCCTCCGGGTGCCAGCCCGCTCATCCCCATCTGACCTCTGCGAGAGCCTCAGACAGCCGGCTGACATCTGTTTCCATCGCTGAGCTGCAAATAGTTGATATTTAACAATTATACTCCAAATTAATTGTCATTTTAAAAAATAATAGTAATCAATGCTTTTTTGTTGTTGTTGTTGTTCATCCTCCTTGACCCAAAACAGAGATCAGCTCCTTATGTGCTGATTTTTTTCCCATTTTGGCCTTTTTTTTCATTTTTTCATTTCAACTTTTTGGTTTTGGTTTCTGAGGAGAAATGTAAGGATGCTTGCAGTAGAATAATGGGAGATTTTAAAAGTTTTACAGTTAGGGCATGAAGAGGAGTATGGATACCAGAGAGCTTTTACCCAAGCAGAGAAAGATGCATCAGACTCCCAAGAGCTGAAAGCCGAAGTTTTTAAATTAATGAGAGACACAGTGTAGGTTCGTAACGGGTTGGTTAGTTAAGCACTGGGACAAATTACAAGGAAACTTAAAATATTTACATCAAAATTAAATCTCTTCGGAAGGTATGAGCTGAGTTTATGAAACACTGATATTATTGATATCAAAATTATTTTGTGTAATTTGATTTCCTGAGTTATTCAATAAATCACTCTAAATAGTTATAATGAATATAGGTTCTAGAAATGTGGGATTTCTGCTTCATGCAGAATTTCAATATTCTGAAAAATCCAAATTGGGTTGAAGCATAATTTTTCAATCTGATTTCCAGCAAACTGAAACACATGTACTCTAATCTCTGCAATTTTCTTGAACCAGAAAGCCTCCTGCTGCGCCAGTAAGGCCTGGTGGGCATCTCGGGTCTGACTGGTTTCACAGGGCCCAGTGTGGGGCGCGGAGAGGCTGAGCGATTAGCCCAGCTGGCCCTGTGCGGATATCATTTAAAGGTCCATTTAAAGGAGCTCAGCTCGTGGTGGCAGCTTGCTAGAGTGTCCAAAAAAAAATCAGTATTATGTAAATAAAGGACTTTTTATTTAAAACTTAGCATTTCAGATTAAATAAAGTAATATCAAAAAGTAGACCAATGGGGAGCTTCCCAGCTGGAGAGAAGCAGCAGGGGCTCTGGGCAGTCTTTGGGTTGATTTCACAGGCTTTTCATTACATTTGTGGAGTTTTATAAACAATTGTTAGGACATTTTCAGATCCTCTTTGCTCTGTTTTTGGCTTTGTCTCTTTATTCCTTCACTCATTTTCATGCAGCAAAGCCAATTAATCTGCAGCCTTTCCCAGCTTGACTCTTGCCTGTATCGGGTTCTTCTGAGGGGATGCTTGAACCCCTCTCGCCCCTCTGAAAGCAGCGCGGCCAAAGGCAGGACTGGAGGCTTAGAGGAGCAATGCGTGGTGTGGGGAGCCGAGAGCCCTTTGCTGTGAGGCAACGGGTTTGCCGTTTCTTTATCGTTCTCCTTAGGAGGAACTCCATATCATCGTTGGCATTATCTCACCAAGTCACGGTGGTGTTGGCATTCCTTAGATACTGTTTATCCAGTGTTGTAACAAATCCATTTTTGTTTCCAGTAAGTATTCCCTGCTCTGATTTGAGGACTAAGGTATAAAAGTTAGAACCTATAGCTGTGGCCGCCACCACGGCACAAGACCATGGAGAGCTGGAGGCTCTCAGCTGTGCGAGGCTGGTGACTGTCTAGCACGTGGTTATACTGAGAACTAGGGGTTGATGCACAAATGCAGAATCACATGGAGCTCAGAAGAGTGAGAATAAGAACAGGGGAAGCCCAAAGACTCATTTTAATCAGCGTGTGAAGATGGTCTTCTTCAGTGTCCCATTCTCTGTAAGATCCTCTGAAACAATAAGGTCTTCTGCAAGTGATGTCTGTGTGCAATTGGCACCCACCTTCCCCACCAAGGAGGGACCTCCCGACTCCACCGCACTTGCTGTGGCCACAGCTCAGAGCTCTCACGGCGTCTCTTGCCTCCTGCCAGATGTGTAGGATGATTTGCAACTTTCAGGATTCAGGATGTCTTTTCTTACAAAAGTATCTGTTAAATTCTCAAGAAGCGTCTGAAGATCTTGCTATTAATGCAGACTTCTGCCACTACATGACATCGTAATGCCTGCTGTCATGGGCGCTAGCTTGAGAAAGAATAAAATCTGAGTATATCTGTATCTTATTAGGGATATTTTCCAGGGGGAAAAAATGCCCCTTTAATCAGTTATCCAAGCTTTCCAATACTGTATGCCTCAGTTAATTTTTAATATTTTTTTAAGTTTTTTTAAGTTGGTGTTAACATCCTCTTGGAAGCTGGACTTCATAGGCAAAGTCTAGACTGTACCACAGCACAGGCCTGTTATTCTACTTATTTCTACTCTCGCAGTGCCTAAGGACACGCGTGAACTCCAAGAGAAAGTACAAACAGAGAAGAGCCGTGCAGTCTCTGCCCCAAAGAGATAGAGCCATGCCACGACTCAGCCAAACCCTCATACGCGCACTGCAGTAAGAGCCTCAGACGTTTATGACAACCTGATGGTGGAAGAAATCCTTTTATCTTTAAGCTTGCGGAAGGTCTGTTAAAGGTGTGCAGGGTGATGTGGGTTTTTATCTGCTGTTTCAGATACTGCTGTACTCCTATAAAGAGCTCTCTTACAGCATCTCCTAACTGAAAGTCAGTGAGATTATCGGGAAATCCCCCTGCACATGAAAATACCAGGACTGAAAGGCATTGGTTGGGCATATATAGCACCCCGAGGATTGTCGGTTTAGATCGTGGAACAGGGAAGTGGACCCGGCGGCCTCTGGAGGGGCATCCCAGTCCTGTTTTCCAAGATTTTATGAACATTGGGCCGGCATCCTGATGTGTGTGCTATGAAATCCTTGTAGTATCTCCCCAATTACAGACAGTTCTGGCAGAGCACTTCCATCCATCCCACAAGGTCCTTGGCTCTTCTTGCAGACAGGGTCTTTCAGAAGGATGCTCCATCCACCTGAATCATACTCGATCACACTTTGCATGGAAGATGCTCACTAGCTAGCCACCTCGGAGGGAAATTTGTCTTCAGAGTTTCAGATTTTACTATTGCATACCATAAAGCGTTTCTGCCATATGCACATATGCTACCATATGAAATATTTATACTTCCAGCTCATCAGTTAAACTCATTGAAGGCCCTTACAAGTTTTATTTCGTATTACTTCAATCTGTTCTTTAGGGCACAGCAGGTGATAAAACATCGTAAACATCCACCCATAAAGGTTCTCACAAGATCTTCTCATCTTCCGTTAGATGAATTCTGTAAGTCTTATGTATGTTTTTGCTTGTAATGAAACTCACTTTTCGTGGGATTTTGATGTATCAAGAGAGTTGATAGAAGCTGGTAGCTGTTGGGTTTATTTCACCACCTGTTCATTCAGGGTAAAAGACTTTCCACATCAGTCTATAACACAGGGTTCATGAGACCTTACCCAAAAGTCATCTCGGAATTCCATATAAATCTTTTTTCCTAAATTATAGTTCAACGAGAGGGAAGCCAGGCTAAAAAGTCAAGCTTGCTCATAGCAATGTTATTCCAACTGCAGAGGAATAGGCATTTTAAAAACGTCTCAAGCATTTTGTAGTTTATTTCATTCCTCTGAAAGAAGGAAAGGCCAGTCAGTCTCGACTCAGATTTCCTCAAGTGATTTGAAGTGCTATCAGTGTGCATGATACCAGTAGGATCAGACCCTCTGATAAGATTAGAGCTCATTTCGCCAGGCAGTGGCCTGTTTCCTGCAGAAGCATCCCCGTTTTGGAGTTCCGAGGCAGCAGAAAGGAGAAGGGCACATACGCTCTTATAACACTGTGTCATGTCGGAGACACCAGGTTCATCCGTCCTTTCTAGTCAAGGCGAACACCACCCTTGCCACAGGGGACTGCCTCTGAGTTCTTCAAATTGTCAGAAATGTGGAAAAGTGCTTGAAAAAGAAACAGTTACTTACCTCAATGTAAGAGAAGCTCTTTGTAGTTCACTGTCCTTGTTCATGGTGAAGCTGCATTCTCTAATAACAAGCCTATCTGTAGACCAGTGGTTATCTCCAGTTACAACAAAAATAGCATTAGTTCAACTGCCATGTAAGGGACATGCATTATTAATTTCTTGGGTTTTAGCCATATGCTTTGCAGTCCCCTATTAGCTGTACGTGAGAGTAATTTCTGGGGTACAAGTTTGCTCTAATTCAATTTGGCTAAGAAAAGTATCTTGATAATTTAGGTTACGATATGCCTCCAGCTGCTCAAATTTCCTTCTTGACTATCAAGTTTGTCAATTTGTCGTCTTTTCTGAAGAACTTGTTGCCTACCTTTGGTATCTCAAGTGAACTCCATGATCTCACCCTGAGGTGTTAAGAATCGCTGAGGGCTATCAGAACTTGTGTAAATTACAGCGATGCAGACAGCATGTTGAAAAATCAATAAGTAATGAAATAGTACTGCAGTGAAGTAGCCAAGAGAGCAATGGGTGAAAAAATCCCAAGGACTCGGTTTCATTTTGTCAAAGTATAAAAGATAATGTTCTGCTGTGATGCTATAAAATCATCCCCACTGGCCAAAGAAAATTGAAATACAAAAGAGCAGTGTAGAGGTGCGGGTGCGCTTCCTCCTGAATTCCGAGTCCCCCTCCCCTTCCATTAGCGTGCAGCGGATGCCGCGGTGGGGATCTGGGCAGGCGTTCACTTTTCTAATGAAGCAGCGGGTATGGCTTTTCTGCCTTTGCGTGCCGTGGACGAATGTCAGCTCACGTCAAGTGTCATTTAAGCCTCTTTCTAATTCCCAGTAATCCTCACATCTACCCATCCCGAGTTGGTTATCTCATACTGGCAAGCAGGGAATCACCAGCAGAACATTAAACATAGAAACCCAACACTTTGCTTTCACGTATGCTAGAAGAAACTGATGAAAGGTTTTATGACATACTTGAATTTTGTCTTCGGTGTTTGTATCAGAAGGTCCTTCTTAACCTAAGACTGCGCATTTCTGAAATACAATATTCTACAGTAAAACAAATGGCTCTGTAGGCAGGCGAATCCACGAGGTTTCATTTTCCCTGGAGGCCATGCCCTGTACCGCCTCTGTCTACCCCGTGGCAACACCGACAGCTCTTTCCATGTCTGGCATTTTGTCTGTGCGCGGGACAATGTGTTGTGGCTACTGCAGCTGCGACTCGTGCTGGCCGCTCTGCCAGCTGTGGCCGCACGGGCTGTGCAGCAGCTGGGCTTTCGCTCCGTGGGAACATCGTTTCCTCCAAGCAGCAAGCGATTTCTCAGCATCTGTAGTAACGCAAAATGTCTTTGAGACTTTTACTGTTCTTTTGTTTCAGCTGAAATTGGCCAAACCGGGAGTGAGGTGGGAACTGCCAGGCAGGCAATCTCGTTTCCCGAGTAGGTCCTTAGAAAATCAGTTTCAAAGAGAATAATTGGCTCCAAAAGGAGAAGAAAAACATTGAACTGAAACAAATTTTCACAAATGGGGTGTTGCCATGAGAGTCTTTCATTTAAATCCATGAACTATGAGATTCTCTGGAATGAATTATTAGAGTTGATGTGTTTTTTCCACATAGATATGTAAGATAGTTAAAATGTATTTAAGCAAAATGAATACCACTAAATTGAACGTGTCTCGTGAAAGATAAACCAGCCCGCATTCTTGTGTTAAGGGAGAGTCCCCCCACTTCAGCCTTTTATGGCCAATCAACCTGTTATCCTCTCTATATGTCTGCCTGGAAAAAGAAATGGGCTTAAAAGACAGTGAGCTGCTTTTTGGTCCCAAGAGACCTAAAAGCCGGGTTCAAATAATGGTCCTTCTCCGTTTTTCTCTTGATGCTTTTGTCCGTGCTTTTCTGCGTGCTGCCTGGAAAGGTGAGTTCTGTGTTGTCTTCTGGGGGAGACCTCTGTCAGAGGTGGACAGAGGAACGTGGTCCTTGGAAAAGGAGGAGAGAAAACGGTTTCCTTAATGTGCATGAATGATCTGGTTGATATAGATTAATGCTTACTGTTTAAGCACACACAGGATTGAAAAATCCTTCTGGAAGACCGGGTATGCTGCTGCCTGTGTTGGGGAGAGCGGCAGTTCAGAGGATACTAGTTCCATTTCATTGGTTCCAATCACCTCTATAGACCATCAGTGTCTTTGTTTAACCTTCCATGGTTTTGTTTCATTACGGTGGTACGCAGAAAATGAACAGCCACTATCGCCACAGCTGGAGAATATCTTGAGTGAGATGGCAGGGAGCTTATATTTAGTCGTTCCACAAACTCAGGTTAGGCTTTAGTGAAAAGAGCTCTATTAACTTCAGTGACTTTGGAGAGGGTCCTTTGTTCTTTTCAAAGTTGTTATGGGTTACAGAACTCAAAAGCCTCTTTTCTTGCCCATTATTAAAGCAGTGCAATGAATCACTGTATTTGGCACAGACGCTTTGGAGCGTTCCAGATACTACAGGATTGTTTGCAAGGAGGTAGCATGTAAATACTAAAAACATCTTAAGGAATTTAATGGAGTAGAATATGTAGACCTTGGAAGCATAAAGCATTTCTTTACACACAAGCATCCTATTGGTGTAAATCTAGAATATTCCATAGTACATTCATTAGAAAACCTTGGAGGAAATATTTATAAGCTAGTGACATAGTACAGCTTTTTGGCCTTTCCGTGCTGTCAGACGCCGCGTGCGGTGCCGACACCCCCTTGTTTCCAAGCGAGCGTCTGAAGAGCCTTTTCTGCCCTCCGGGCTGGGGACTCCACGTAGGGACGCAGAGCTTCCCTGCCTTTTAGCATCTCCATGACGGGTCGGCTGCTGCCACTGCAAACTCTGGTGAGGTCTGGCCAGTGTCCCTGCCCTGTGGACATATTCCGAGACATTCTGTGCTAGCGTTTCGCAGCACAAACCCCTGGTAGTTATACTTCCTATTATGAAATGCTGTTTTCAGCTGCTTCTACCTTTGTGAGGCATAAACCGCTTCAACTGGAAATTCTCCATGTCTACCACAGGCTTTCTTTTTTTCCCCCACCAATGAAGTAGTTGATTCCTTTAAAAAAAAAATAGTTAGGGATACATTTTTTTTGTTTATATTAAGGAATTCTACCAACGTTTTTTCCAAAAATCTCCAGCCCAGATTTCTAACTTTACATTTGGCAGTGGGTGGATTTGGCATCAGTTATTTATCTTTTGCAGTTTCTGCGAACGTTTACCCACATTGTAAGCTTTAAAAGAAAGCTCCAAACCCTGCATTTCTCACGTGTTCGGGAGGGTGGGGTTAGATCTGAACAGGTGCCCACAAGGCTCCCTTTGCGGTGGGCGCACTTCAGCCAGATGTTGAGGTTGTCCCTCAGTTTCAGCTCTGAGCTGTACCATGTCTGTGCTTAGGCATTTGCCCTAGAGATGGGTGACGCTCTTGGGAATTTCTATGGTTTTGGTATTTCCTGTTTGGCATCTTTGCCCCATGGTGGAAGCTACAGAATAACATTGTGTTTGGCACTTCTCATCCCTTCCCCACGAGAAGGTGGAGCCTTCTATTTCCATGTAACATGGGCTCCACGACAGTACATAGGGTCTGTCCCCATCTGGCATTTTGACGGGGAGAGGGAAGATCATCACCAGCTAAGGGGAGGGGATAAGATACGGTCATCCGTATCAAGACTCTCGCTGTCTCCTCTGTATTGAAACAGCGAGACTACGTGGATAGCACCACCTTTCTCCAGGAAGGGAGGCTGATGAAAGCAGGAGGAGGCTGAGTCGGCGCCATCTGCCTCCAGATGTAGGTGGAGGTGGATGGTGCTGACCAAAGCCAGGCTAGCTGCATGATGTGGCACGTGCTGGGCACCAAGTTAATATCAGAAATATAGGGATAATAAACATGCCAAATAATGTTGGTGCTGCGTGGTGACACATCATGGTGATATGAGCATGATCCATAGGTTGCCCATCCGGAGTCTGAGCCGCGCTGGGCAGTCGGTCGTTCCTGGGCTCTGAGTGACCCCTGCTGGGGCCAGCAAGAGAGGAGGAGGAAGGACCAGGGGTTGTGGTGGAGGACGTTGCTGTCTGCAGAACCCCTCTTTTGTCTACTCCAGAAGTTGGAAGCAGCGAATCAGCCAAAGAAAAGGAGAAGAAAGGATTATTTGATGGTTAAGATGGTTGAATGCTGCCTTGGAAAACGGATTGTTTTCCCTTCCTTTGCCACCTTTTTTCCTTTGTGATGCTAGTTAATTCACTTCAACCTAACTTTTCACAGACTGTTACTAATTGGGTATTCTTCAGTTTCTTCATGGTTCATTTGAGATGCAGGGGTCTGAATTTGTACTCACAACTGCTACTGAAGACCATTTTGGACACATAAGGAGTGTTCTGAGAAAACAGTTTGTAGACCTCTCTTAATTAGGCATCCGCAGTTAGAAGATACTTTTCCTTTAATCACTATAGATCTCAGCTCCACAGTCAGTAAAAGAGAGGTAATAATAGCACCTTGCATCACAAGGGATTTGAAGAAAAGCTTACAAGGAATTTAATAACTTGGACGTTGGGGCAGCATTTGTGTTGTATAAAGTAAATAAAGGGGGCCATGCATTGAGCAACGAGGAAAAAATATGTGTGTCTTCTATATACGGAATCAAAACTGTGGAAATGCGGGGAAGACTGCTGTGTGCCCCCCAGTTTATAACCTATATAATGGGGGTGGGTGGTGTGCGCGCGCGCATCTGTCTGCGTTTCTAATCCAGTCTTCTTTCATGTTCCTTTCTCTGATATGTCATTAACAGACCACGTTAAGCGTCTCTGTCTGCTCACACAAACATCTCCAGCCAAACAAAGTCCTTTTCCCAAGAAACCCTTGAAGTTTAATTCCTTCCATGAATCATCTAAAATCGAATAAACCAACAGAGGAATACATTTTTTGCAGAGGTGATTCACAAGGAAATATTCACCACCTATTCGAATCGCCGTGTAATCGCTAGTACTTGTCTTCCTGAGCGTCCCTTTTCATGAAAACCTTCGTTCTATTATAAACATTTTCCATTACAAGTATCTTATGCATGTGCAAATTTAAAATTCAGTTTGGGAGTTCTTCTGTAGCAATTTAGAAATTTGTTTTCTATGAATGTTTCTTGTAGCAAAATCGAATTGCATAAAATTTGGGGGAAAGGTAAATGCAGAGAAGCGTTCCGCGCAGAGTGTTTTTACTGCGAACTTTGAGAGCATTCCCAAAATTTCATATTCACCTGTCTGTGTGAGCAACTGTGTCAAGCCTCCTGCTAGACAAATGTAGAACGAGCGTTTCTGCTTTCATACTAAAGAATACACAATGGAAGCAGTTCGATGGGCCTAGAGAGCAGTTCTTCCTGCCACGTGCAGATGAGTCACTGCTATTAAAGCCGTCGGCGGTACTGGAGATTCAGGTTACGATTTTGGATGTTCGGTGTCAGAATGCTGTTGGTCGTTTTTTCATTTGTTTCCACTTCTGCAAAAAGCCTTTCTGCCCGGCGCTTGAGGGCTGCAGGAGAACGTAAAGGGGGACAGGTCTGCCTTGCCCAGGCTATGGAGAGCCAGTTCCACAGATGACCACGGTGGGCCTTCCTGAGACCTGCCACCCACCTTGTTGAGTGAACCTGTGGGGCCCAGAGAGGCATGGGAACTCTACTGTTCATCAGAAATAGGCTTTTTATGGTTTTGAGGACAGAAAATAAAGAAACTGAAGGGAAATTGCATTTAAAAGCTTTCTATAGCACTTTCTGCTTGGAGCCCTACAATCTTGAAGCAATGCCGTCAAAGCTTTTCTGAATGACTTGATGAAGGTTTTTTTTGTTTTGGTTGCGGCACTCTCGGGACTCATTGGAGTGGCAGGATTAAAATTAATTAGAGGCTGTTTGGAGGGGGCTTTGGAAGATAGCCTCGGGCTATACTTCAGTCTGGTTGTTAGAAGCAATATCATCACCGCCTCCTCTTCCAGTGAACAGACCTGCACTGGTGCGGCTGGGGGGAGCCACAGAACATCCAACACAGACATCAGAGCAGAGACTTCCTCCCAAAGAGATTACTTACCACGAAACCAGTGGATCTACCTGCTGACAACCCCAGAAATATGTCTTGTTTCATTTTATGGTTTCTAAAAGAGGCTGCTGTATGAAGCTCTCCAGAATCTTGATGAAATATCCATGTGAAGATGTTCATTTGCCTCCTTTCTTACCATGAATTATGTTGATTAGCATGTTCGGGAAGAGATGAGAGAAAAAGCTCTGTTTCAGCAGCTGGGTTTTTTGTTTTGTTTTGTTTTGCAAAGAAGGGGCAGACATAGCAATGAGTGAAGAAAACTGACAAATGACCATTTCACACTCACTTCTCATCTTGACTTTGAATTTTCCTCATTGAGGAGGGTCAGTGGCAGAACTGATAAAATGCTACATCTCAAAATTTGTGTCAAGTTTTCATACGGTTTATACATTTGCAGACTAGTAGATAACCCTTTATAGTTAATCCCTCTGCTACGTGGAGGTTAATGCATAGCTGATCAGTATTCCTACAGAGCTGTAGTTAATAGAATGCAAGAATTTAAACTTTTAGGATGAATTTTAACTTGTAGTCAAGTCCCCTGGACTTTGTAAGAGCTGGCATTTCATACACAGTTGCTGACTTTGTATTACAGCGTCTCAGAGTAAGGTGAGACAAAATCTGGCTTTCCTATGGTAATAATAAGTAGAAGTAGCTAAAAAATTTAAATATTAATAGTTAATAGTGGTAATGATTTTTAAAAACTGGTAAGCTAATCCTTTTAGAAGTACAGCCAAAAGTAATTTGATTTCTCCAACTCTCTTTTTTTCCCCTGATTTCCATTCCAGTAATATCTACTCATCAAAATTACTTAAATATGCAAGAAGAAAAGGCGGTGTTTAGCATGGTTTTTTCTACTGCATTTGCTGTGTGCCTTAGAGGAAAGTAAACAAATTCACACAAGTCTCCATAATTTGGTGCAACCGTTCACTCTTCTTAACGAATCACCCCAGAACCGGTATTGTTCTCTGTGCTTAGCTCTAGCAATATCTGGAAGAGCCGTAGCTTCACGGCATTCTCAGAGTTCCAACGCTGATTTAGAAATATATTTTTGTTCGTATTTCTGATTACCGGAACAGTAATTGTGTTGTTTTCACTCAGCATTTTAGGATTACTACAATATTAATTGTGAATATTTAGTGATAAAAAACACAAAATAGCAAAATAACTAACCTTCCAGAAGCAGGAATCATTATCCTAGGGGTGTGATTAATGAGTCCTTAATTGAAAACTTAGTAAAAATATCAAAATGCAATATAAGAATAGGCGGCAAATGCTATTTAAAAATAATAAGTCTTGTGGCTTACATTAGGAATAACAGGTTTTCTGACTCAACATTCTAAAAACGTGGATGGCAGGCGTTCAAAGTTGAATGTTCCTGGGATCATGATAGTAAAACTTAATCATTTTCCACTTTATACTATAATGGAGTTTTTGAGGAGTAAGTGATAGCAGGGCAGAGGCATCTGTGAAGATGAGCTACTCTACACAGTTTTCATACGAGAAGTACTCTTTCTCAAATTTTTCCAAACCAACAAATAATTGCTTAAGGAATAAAGAATATAATTCAGAGCTGCAGGGCACAGCCCTTGATCCTAGAAAGAAACAGAGAAGACTTTGGAGTCTTGGTTGATGGCCAGATGAGTAACTCTCGTCTTCCTTGGGCGCGTCAGTGGAGCAGTGACAGTGACTCTGCAGGGGGACCCGTCCCTGTGCCGGCACGCAGCCTGGTGCTCAGGACCTGAGCTGCGGGAACTCTTCTGTGCCCAAGTGGGAGGCCAGCGATGGCCAGAAGCAAGATGCCGAGCCGCTCTCCGCTGCAGGGGCGACCCGGGGCTGTGGACGTACATCAGCGTGCAGCTCACTTTCTGCATCTCAGGAACTCGCTGATCCGGGGTGACTTGGCCCGTTTGGTTAATGTGAGCATAACTCCGTGCATTTCTGTGCGGTAAGATAAAAACAAGAAGCAGAGCCAGAAAAAACGCCAAGGAAGAAGCCGGACTTAGCACACGCTGTGCACCATCTCCAGCTTCTCGGGACTCGGCCAGGCTGCGCTCTCCTGGTGGGTACCTTGCAGCCGCCAACAGTTAACGATGCTCTTTTAGCCTGGACTGTCCTTCCCACCCACTGTGCTCCAGGGGAAAAACTGTGTTTATTTCTCCAGTTATTTTCCTTAAACAAGTTTCAGATATTAGGAGATTTAACTTAGAGTGGCACCATGACAGAGCCTTTACATCTAGAGCCCTTCCTCCTCCCCTATCTCGCCCTCTTCCTCTTGCACGCTAAAAGCAAACAGAATTCATTATCTCATCTCAGCATTGCAGCTTTTTAAGTTCAATGTCAATAGCTAGTTAGGAAAGGGCAGGCAGGTCAGGGATTAGGACTCCGAACTGTCCTTGACGTTTCTCTGTAGGATGATCTGCTGTTTGCATCAGCCAAGTGAAAAAAAATTCCTTCTTCTCTATCCTGGGAATGATCAGGATGGGAAAATGTCAGTTTAGGGGCTGACAGAGCTCTGATAAGAATGATGTAGAAATGGCGAAGAGTGAGAGAGAAGGAGAGGGACAGAGACATAAATACTGTAATTCTAAGTTTAAAATTTCATTTTTAAGTATATTTGCTAGTGCGTGATCTGTTTTCTTCCAGTGTTTCAATTCATAGGCTTGTTTTTCAAGCAGTTTCATTTTAAGAAAGTCTGAATCTATTTTTATTCGATTTGATTTTACAAGTTCTGGAAAGGTCATCCTGCCTGGCCTGGAAGCTGCAAATACATTCACTCCCACAGAATTACTTATAAGCACGAAAATAGTTTCTGCTTTCAAAAGTATCTATACATTCTCTGGAGTTACCGACTTGGTCTGAATTCTCAGGCTTAATCTAACAGGACGGAAACAAAACAGTAGATGAAAATATTTTTGAAGTGTGATGACCTCTGAACACAAATTAAATACCTACTTTATAAAAATTACTGTGCTAGTAATGATTTTTTTAAAGTTTCCATGCCCTTATTATAAATTTGATAAATTTTGAGAGAAAACTTATTGTAGTATTCTTCATACTGGGTTCGGTGTTTCATCCAAATAATCTCATCTACCCACAAAGATACTCTTGCTATATAAGATACGTCTTGTATTAATATGTTCTCTTCCTAAAGATATTCCATTAAGAGTTCTCAGCTATGTAGTTGTTATGCTTATGAAGGACACGATTGTTTTCAAAGCCATGGAAGACATTTGTGCTTTAAATTGGAGAATGGATTATGCTGTTAGGCAAGGAGGAGCATGCGTTTCTGTAAAACGGTCTTCGTTTTTTAGTTTTTAATGCACCTTTCTACACAGTTTTGTAGTTACTTGTGGGACAGCCTGAAGGAGAGGCAAAATAAATTCTCTTAATTTAATTTCTTTCTATAACCTAGTAAAGTACCAAATGTCATCAAATTGTGGTCTCTGGGCTATGGCAGTTTCTTCAATGGCAGTGCAGCAAGGTTACATTTCACTTGGGTTCAGCTTTTCCATTTATTGGTTAAATCCCAATAAACGGAACTAGGAAGTATTCGTCCCTTCTCAGAGTTCATTTTCCTTGTAACCACTGGCTGTGCTTTTCCAGGTATTACAGAATCACAAGTATAAAAAGCACCACGACAGCAGCAGCAGTGGCAGTCTGTATGAAGTAACTTAGTGCCCAACGTGATACTGCTATTTATAATAAAGTAAAATTTTTTTTTTTTTTTTTTTTTTAATTTTAGACCTGCATTTGTGTCTGCTAGCATGGAATGTTGCAGTACTTCCAAGTTGTTGCCTCTTTCAGTTGTAGCTTACTCCGCCACTGTGCAATTATCTGACCAGGGGTTTCTAGAGTTTGATGCACTTACCAGAAACCAGGCATTTTAGTTTGAGCATCGTGTCCGCAACTGCTGCATTTATTCTCTCTGCCCCATATTGAAACAATACAGCGTGTTCTTCCTTGTCCCCTCTCTTTTTAATAATCCTTTGGTATAAATATCAAGACACGGTTTTCCTTGGAGAAACTAAGTTGTCAAAAATCTCAAAATTATCAATTTTCTCAGATAGCAGTAGTTATTTTTCAAAATAATAGCTTCTACTATAGCTTGCCTACAAGAATAATTAAACTACCACGGTGTTTTTTTCTGTAGGGCCTGATAGTGCACTGTATAACTTTCTATAAAGGTATTGAATAAAAGAAAAAATTAAGATCCTACTCCTTATAACTTTTGTGAACAGCTTGTAAATCTTTTAATTACTTCATTTTTAAAATCCTAAATTGGATTTAATTGTGACCACAATCAGATTTCTCTGTCTGCTATCCCGATCTCCTACTGTCGCGGCCAGGAAAGGAGGGAGACGTGTGTTCCTGCTCATGTGTCAGCGTCATCCTGTCCCTGGATCCTGCTCTCTGGGGGCTGACGTGCCACCACTTCCATCTGGGACGTGGGACTTGGTCACCGTCTGTTTCAGAAAACTGAGCTTCAGCATCAGTGACATCGGCCCAGAGAATCGGTGGGGATCAAGCCTTGATGGCGAACCTTCCGTACGAGGAAGGTGACTACGTGTCCCTGTCCTCCTCTGTCAATTTATTTTCCTCAAACATTTAATTTTACCTGGAAAAGCTCAACTGCTAACTTTAAAGTTGCTTCATTGCCAAGTGATAGATTCGAGGGGTTCTAGTAGATAAATTTCCCAGCAGAATGGAAAGTGATAACGCAGACCCAAAGTGTTCTGAGCCCTATTTATCTTGAGAAGAAATATCCAGTACGATTCATAACCAACTCCATTTGTATACCCTCTTGCTAAGATAATACTGAACGAAGTCTTTCTGACAATATCTCGTCTTTTCTTACCTTCGGTTCTGGGGGGTTTTGGCTCTAGCGCACTGCCGGTGCCATCTGCACTGTGTTTCCCACCTGGACACTCTTAGCCAAAAGTCACGCGCTTTTGACAGAGTGGAACCTGCGCTCCCAAAGTTAAATGTGGCATGCTTAGGGTCGCCTTTTGTGACGAATTTTCTGGCTTCATAGGCTGACATTTATATAGATTGACTACCTCCCCTCTTCTCTGGAAACAACAGCTCTGCCCATGGTGTCTAATCTATACGATTCCACAGCAGTTACCCAGATATACCCAGCGTATATAACCCTCTGACTGGAGAAGGTTAGTGCCTGTATTAATCAAGTATGATGTTCGTTCCATTAATAACTCTATCCTAACAAAAGTTAAAACTATTTTAAGATCCTATCAAGAAAGGAATATACTGAACTATAGTTTCTCTACATTATTAGCATATCAGAGAAACGTATACAAAGGGAAGCAAGCTCAGATAATTGATTTACCTAAATAATTTAGATCATGCATTCAAACTTTTAAAGAACTCTCAAGTTTAATACCTGAGGGCCTTGTGCTATCATCTAGCAGATGTAAAGCAAAAATGCCATGTGCTTGATGAATAGATGTCTCAGTCCTAAACACAAGCGGTGGGTTCTCAGCTTTTAAGCTGGAACAGGGAGCAAAAATGTCGGTAGCTAAATAAAGAAGGAGTTATGGAATTTAAATATTTATAGTGCATTATTTTAGTCTACAAGATGCAGATGCTCATATTAACTTTTGGCATTTTAAAGCATTTGATTACATTATAATTACACACAGTGATCTCCAATTTGATTTATTCACAAAGAACCAGAGTTGGTCAGCCCAGAAAATACTTTTTTTCGCCAAGAAAGTCCAGCATATTTGGATCACGTTCTTAGTCTTGCTAAGCTTCTACAAAGATATTTACAACCCAAACTGCAGCCAGCTGCTCGGTGATTCCTGCTCAGTTGGGGAATACCTGGATGATGCAGAGGCCGGCACAGCAGACTTTGTGCCTACTTTCTCCTATCCCGGACATCTATCTGATTCTTGCCTGCCAAAATGAGCCTTTGAGATCATTGTCACTCTGTAAATATACTCTAACTTGCCCTGAAATAATCAAAACCGTAGCCTTTCTTCAGCTGTGTTTCTTATCAGTTAGGTAGCTCCAGGACTTGGGCTAACGTTTCCCAGTAATGTTTGTACACAATATTTACTCTCTCTTTAATCTATTACTGTTGCCTTCCTTAGTCCCCTCTCCTGATTCAAGAGTATAAACATTTAAACTGGTGACAGAGGTGGTCCCCATAGTCAGTGGAGCATGCGTATTTTGGGTACATAATAATTTAAGATTGCTCTTAGGTTTTATTTTTGCATCTACTGTGTATAGCAGTAGGATCAGAATTGTTTCAGCTCTGGGTAGTCACACCTTCACCTTCCTGGCTTTGTAGCTTCTTACAGTGATTTTCTAGTAGTGATTTATAGTCCGCGTCTATCATTTACGTCTTCTAGTAGTTGTGAACCTGACTTACAGGGCAATATCAAAAGTGAAAATCTAAATGGATTGGTTAAACTACACGTGACATCGTTGAAGAGTGCGAGCTGTGGTGCCTTCAGAGGGCTCAACACAGCGATATGATCACTAATCACAAACTGGTGGAGCAGTGTATGTAGATCAACAGTATTTGATTAAAGACAGTGGTCTTAAGGCGGGTTTTTGGCAGTGCCAGGTATTTTAGGATGCTCAGAGCCAGGGACTAGATCTGCAGTGTAGTCTGGTTGTGCAGCACTGTGCCATCGCCATCAAGGAGAGAGTGGTCCGAGTGCTTGCCCAGTGGGAGACTGGCTGGAATTACAACCTCAACCCCGTGGGATTCAAACTCATATCTGCCACCTGCAGGGATGCTTCCTGCCCATGGTGCAGAAGTGATGAGCTTTTGAGGGGCCTCAGGCCGCAGAGGAGACTGAACTCCTGCGCCAGCCTCTCGCCACCAGGCTGTTAGGGTGGGCAGCTTTGGTGCCCTCCTTCCCTTTCACGTCAAAGATGGCTCATCGTCTGTGCCCCAGGGGAAGCCTCTTTCCTGACATCTCTTTATTCTTGTTTTTGCTCAATAAGAATAAAAGTTTACAAAGCTTTAGGCTGTGGTATTCCAGAGCTGGGTCCCTAGTCAGGAAGAAATGACCAGGCTGCCCTTTAGTTTGTCTCCTCTCACAAAGTTGTAATGAACGTATCTCCTTCAAAACCACGCTTTTGTCCAAAGACAAATGGAAACAATTCAGAGGAAGCTCAGATGGGTGCAGGAACAGTCATTTCTCTAGACTTGAGCATAACTTTGTTTTTAAAAGCCTCGCTGTTTTTTTTATAACTAAAGGCCGTGTATGGCGTGTGACCAGAAACGCCAAGAGCCTCAGAGGCAGGTGACAGACAGACAGGCTCCCTGACACAGCCTGGGCAGCAGCTCAGCGCAGCAGGAAAAAGACCTGCTAAATCCTTCGAAAAAGACAAAATGCGAAGGATTGCTGACATCAGCCTGCAGTTTTCAGAGAGAATTTACAGGCATATGGAATAATTGTACTATGCCTTGGCTGCTTCTGTTTTCAAGCTAAACGCAAGAGTAAATATTGTATCTTTCAATGTATATCTATTTCTTGGCCTGTTTACACCTTCCTGGTTTTGCACTCTTTAAGTGGTTACAGGACCTACATCAGAAATATTGTTTAATATTCAATCAGCTTGATTTTCAATCTGACTTTTTAAATTTTTTTAACGTATGCTAGTTTATTACCTGATAAAGACCCCTGAAGATACAGGGGTTGCAGTTTTACATGATCTGTCTATTGATAGGTACTGACGTATGTAGAGATGTGCATGCACACACACATACATACAGTGCAGCTTTATAGCGATCTGTGTGCCATAGGTTTGTGTTGAATAACATCACCTGACTACATGTTGTCACACAGGCATTTTAGAGAAGTTGGTTTGTTTTGCTAAGGGAACATGTGGTGTAAAAGCAGAAAATAAAATGAGGGAATCGTAGAATAATTCAGGCTGGGGGGGGCCCCTGGAGACCATCTGGGCCAAGCCCTGCTCAAAGCAATTACAAATAGATCAGTTGCTCAAGGACTTGTCTAGTCGAGTTTCTGCTCAATGCAGATGCAAACTAACCATAACGCCCCCTGCATCCTCCTGTAGTTACAGGCTGTCTGATGTGGACAACAGCAAGAACCCGTGTCTGCTGATAGCCAACACGAAGTAAAAGATCTTTACTATCACCTCGAATGTTTCATAACTCTGCCTGGGGGAAGCTAATTAAATAGGTATAATTAAGCATAAGATACGTGAAATTTTACTGCACGCATCTGTATTAATTTGAGAAATAGCTATATGTGACCATATAGTGAAAATAATGAAATACAGGTAAAAAGGAAATAAGGCCTATTTGAACGTTTCCGGCTCTGTGGACGGTGCCTCTCTCTTTGTCTTTTAATAAGTCCAAAGAAACGTGAAAGTCCTTCTGCATCCATCTACGTTTGCTGAAGCTGCTTGAATTCTTTGTAACCCTTACTCAGCGCGGAGTAAAAACTGAAATATGCGATTGAGACTGTAATTAATGCTGCACAGTTTCACTTAGTCTCCTTAGTCCACATTGTCAGTTCTGCTTGGATGTTTTCTACCCGGAGTCTATAATTTTAATCAAGCAGTATCTGTTTTGAGATGTTGTCTTGCATTAACATCATCGTAATTCAGACAGTCAAAGGAAGATAAGGGTTCTTCGGATTTTGTGCCTCCCTTCCCTGCCTGGTTTCCATTTGATTTTCTCAGCCCGGTTCCCTCGCTGGCCCTTTGTGGCTCTTTGGGCGATGGGGGTGACAGGTCCGCCACCTCCTGCACGTGAGGGACAGAGTCTTTAAGGCGGTGTGAGAAAAGACCTCCTCACCAACCTTCTACCTGGGAGCAGGTAATCCGCAGCTGATGAACCTCTCTTGAATCTCTGAGGAAGCTCTTTTTAAGAAAAAAACAGCCATCAAGTCATGTCTGGATACCAGTGGCCATATGAGCCTGTACGGCTCGTCGCTCCTCTCTGGAATGGGCATCAGACATCAGGGCTGAAGTTTGGCATTGCTGCCTCCAGCCACCCTCCCCATATTGCAATTCCCGCTCCCGGGCTGTGGTTGGCCATCCCTCCGGTTGTGCTGATACAGCTGTTTCTGCAGCCACATTGTAAACCACAAGTGAGATGACCGAGGTTTAAAAAATCCCAGCTAAACAAAGCCTTCCCTTCCCTCTCCAAAAATAAAGGGGTGCGTGGAAATGGCTGGACCTTCTTAAGCTAGCCTTAGCAACAGAGAAAATGGAATGACATCTTCATAGTGGTTATGTGCTTGGGAAGAAGTTATGCTGAAGTCATTGCCTTTAAATGTAATTAATGGTTATCTAGAACCCCCTAATTTCCTGCTCAAAATTGTTGGCAAATCCACGTTGTTGGATCTGTGCGACCTGCTGCTTTGTAAATCTGAATTAAACACGTTACTGTGATTTTAAGTTTAGAGAAGAAAATTAAGCTTTTGAAAATACCCAATGCTTGCCACAAGGCGCGTTCCTGGAGGGGATAAAATATGAGAGCTGAAATATGCTCCACGTTGAACAATCCTCCAAAACTCAACGGTGTCTTTGAGCTAATATGTAACACCAACTTGGAATTTAAGTTATCATTAACTTAGAGGTTAATACCTTCCTTCCCAAGGATTCCTGGAAATGTGGTAGAGTTACTGTTTATTTTTCTTCTGTGAAGAACCTAGACTCTTAAGCCAAATTCCCTGTTGGCTGAAGATATCTACTGAATTCAAGGATGCACAGCTTCTCAATAATCCTGGGTATCACTTCAGTTTTGAAGGTATATATTGCTTCTGAGCCCCTATATCAGTTGTATCCTCATCTTTATATCGCATTTCAGAAAAAAAAAAAAAAAAACAGCAGGAACATTGCATGTAATTTTAAGTTAGCAATTACTGTCTTTTGGGCTGTGATGACTGGAAGTTACTGGGGTCTGTGCTGGTGAAGTCGATTGGGCCCTCTGAGCTGAAGTACTGTGGCTTACAGTTTTCTGTTTCAACCTTGCATTTCATGTTAGATCATCTTCCATTACAAGTCAAGGCTGTGTGAAAAGCAGGCGGTGTTCTAAAATTGACAGTCAGCATGTCTTCCTCCCATTTGGTAAAAAAAAAAAAATTGCCAGCAAGTCTTTGTAATGGTATTTTAAAGTCAAAGATATCAGATTTACAGAGAGTATGTTAAAATATCGAATCCTTCAAAGATTATATTGCAGATGTTTTTCAGAGCAGAGATTTACGGGGGAGGAGGCCGCGCTGTTTGTAAGGACGCCTGCCCGCTGCTGCGAGGAGCGGGCCGTCGCTGCCTCTGCCCAGCCCAGGCTCCAGAAAAGGGGAGAGAGGAATATTATTTCCAAGCATTTTAGCTTGCCGCCTGAGAGAAAACGAGTGTCAGCGCCTGGATGCTGTGCCCGTCCCTGCCTCAAGTGCTTAGAAATGACATGTCTGTCATCTCTCTTCCCTGGCTGGAGCCAGCACAGGTGACGAGTTAAGTGCAGTAATAGCCATCACCAGCCTGAGCCTGTCTTCCTCCTTGGCTAGCCCTGTCCTCATCATTTCCCATCTGACCTTGGTCTCTACCTGCTGTCAGGCTGGTAGGACCTTTGCTTCATCTCGCTTTTCCTTTCAAACCTGATCTTGGACCTCACCTATTTCCCTCAAAACCTGATGCTCCAGCTTCCCCCGGGAGCTGCCCAGCTGCGGGCGGGCTCTCTGCAGGCAGGGTGGACAGGCTCTCAGAGCAGGCTTTAGGGCATGGAAAGTGATTAAAAGTCATTAGAATGAAATTATTTTTTGCAAACTTTGAGGCATGATATATTACACTGCACTTTTCCCAGGACTTTTCTGTGTAACGGCATCCAGAGAGCAGCCCGGCACTGTCTGTCACTAAGCCAAGCCGATGAAGCTTTTAGATCTGAGGTTTTATGTCATCCAACTAACAAGTCATACTGGGAGCAGTTTGCAATTTAAGACTTATAAGTTTTGACTATCCAACGTCCTCTCTTCAAGTTGCTTATTCCCCAGTTATTGTGTGCAGTTAATTTTTTTACTGGGCATGTTTACATGGAGGTATTTATTTTTCTTTTTAGACTACTTTCATAGTCATATCATGGAAAGGGAAGTCTATTGTAAAAACATTTTTGCTTTACTGTGTCTTCTTAGACCTAAGGCCAGAATGAGATCTCTGGGTTGACTCCTTGTGCATTAGATTTCGGTTTCCACCAAGGCATCCCTGCACAAGACCAAACATTACAGTTGAACCATTTCAGTTCCAAAGAGACCAAAGCTCTTCAGGGTTCAGACAGAGAGCAAGAGTAGCCAGGGTACAAGGCAAGAGATGACCAGATGGTTTCGTACCAGACAAACCATAGCCAGTGCTGTAGATGACGCTATAAAACCAGTCTTCTACGTATTCTTACTCACATCATACCAACGATGTCCTGTGAGGGGACACAGCACGGGTTGCCCTAGAACCACCACACCCTCAGTAAGGGGCACGGAGAAGAGCACGGTACTGCTAGCACAGGAGAAGAGAAGAGCAGAGAGACACCAGGTGCCCAACAGCCAGTCCACATCGTCAAACTACTTATATTATGGTTTTCCTATTAAATGAAACAGAGCCTTTTGCATCTGTAACTTGAATAGGAAACCTTCCCAGAAAATCCAGGTGCTGTGTAGTTGATTCGGTTTGTTGGTCTTCTTTCTGAGTTAACAGTGAAGCAGTTCTCCAGCATAAACACAGACACCCCCGTGAAGACAAATGTGTAGATATAGAGGTTTATATTTAATGTTTTTATTATTTTTTCTGCTGTAATATGGAAACCATGGCTGACAACCTTTTGGCAGATTAGGGATGAAGATTTTTACTCAGAATCAAAATGACTAGCATGTAAGCAAAGAGCAGTGCTTGGATTACATGAGAAGAAAGCAAAAGCGAATGATAAAGGAAAAAACTTCTACACGTGTAAGCAAGCCAACAAATAAAATATAATTTTGTAAATGTAATACATGACCATCTCAAGTTTAGTCCATGTTTTTTGGCTGTAAATAAAAACCATTGTGGCAAATTTGTACAACAGAACCTTTCTTAAAAAAAAAAAAGGTAATTATCCTTTGAACTTTAAAAAATCAAACCAAACCAAACAAAAATCCAACCACCCAGAGACTGAAATATTGTAAAAAACAATCTCTGAGGTCTAAGTAGCTCTAGAATCCGTGCCATGTGGGTCACACGTAATATGTTCAACTAACTATCAAAAGTTTTCACACGTTATTACCCTTTCTGTTTTGGCACCTGTTACACATCTTTGATAGGCTCGCAAGAGCAGGAGAGCATGCGTTTCCCAGGACAGGGAAGCCAAACCTAAAAGCAAAGCGTGTGTGCTCAAGCCAGATGTCCTCGGTTCATACCCCACTGGCGGCTCTCCCGCCGGCGGCAGGCACGCACAGGCTGACAAGGGGCCCGCACCTCACCCTTTCACCCAGCACCTATTGCTTGACGCTGCTCTCCGTGCTGCAGTGGAGGTTAAACTCCACCATTTCCACCTCTTACCTTGCGTCTTCCGTTGGGTGCAAGGGTCTTCTGTGAAGGATGGTGCTTGGCTTTTTACATCTGCTCTTCCCCCTTGCATCCTCACATTTCTTTCTGCTCCGCACGCATTTCCAAGCCCAAAAGCAAAATGAACCTCGTCTGCATTTGAGACCTGAGGCTGTCTGAGATTTTACAAGGTGCTCGTCCCTCAGCACTGTGCTGATGAAGTGGAGGGACCTGTCAAGGTCAGATGTAGTCTGCTGCAGAACAGTAGTCAAACAAAAGTCTCTTGGGATGCTGTCTAAGATCCCTATTAGACTCTTCGTTGTCTGGGAATATTTCAGCCTTGGGAGGGAAGTAGCAATGATCTTTGAGGTGCTATCTAGTGAAAGCTCCATCAAAGGAAGGAGAGACATAATGGTGCTGGGAAAGGGAGCGGGAACTTCAAACACTTCATTAAATGTCAGTGAGTAACATATCATCCGGGTATAGTCTTTGGACAAAAATGAAATAATCTGCAAACAGCTTGGATGAAGGGTAAAAATGTTAAAAATACACTGTTAATGTGATAAAATAAGACTGGATGCTGCAAGTCATGGCACACCATGGCTTTCAGGAAATACAGCCCTGAAGAAGTACAAAAGGCCTTTAGTTTGAGGTAATGAGGTGCATCTAATTATATTTAAGAAAGAACAGCAAGAACTACTTAGGAATACACTACCCACCCTTTTCCTTCCACGAGGGCCAGGCAGAATCCCAGTCCTGAGACACCGTTATTTTATAAAGGGTGAGGATTTCAGAGAACATCACAGAAAACAAGTTTATTTTCCCATAACTGTGGAAAAAAAATGGCAAAGTCTTTCTTGTCTGTTCTCTTCTTCCTCTCAATAACTCCCATTAGGGGAGGGGAAAAAAAAAAACACAACAAAAAACAACCAGGCCAAAATAAGCCCGGCCGTCATGAGAAATGAAGGCTGTCAGAATGACATCTGACACCATCGGGCCACAGCTGAAGAACAAGGGAAAAGTTTTCGGACGACTGTCACTGACCCATAGTCCCTCGCTCCTAACCTTGCTCTCCAACATATGTTTCTCATTTCCTTGCTTATAGCTGGTCCAAGCTAATGATATGTGTTTTGGCAGCCATCCCGTGCTTGGCATAGTGCCTGCCTTGTTCTCATTGTCTCCGCTACTTACAGAAACCCCTTTCTCCGTCTTTCTCTCTCTCAGAAAATCAGCTTTGTACAACTCCAAGTATGCAAAGCAGCTCTTGCTGCCAGAGCTACCATCTCCAAGGCTCCTCCACCCTGTGTCCCCCGTCCCAGCCACCACTGGCCAGACACACCAGCAGAAGTGCAGGGAGACTGCCGAGGAGCGGGACTTGAGCTGGGGTGGAAACAGTGGAAAATCAAACATATTGGCCCGTTAGAGCCTTGCTAAAAATACGGAGAGCAGAGCTATTCTGAGGGACGATGGCATGGGAAAGCTCTGCCTGGAATCCTGGGTCCCTCCGAGCAGACAGGGCTCTCCGGCAGACGTGGGAAGGGGAATTTGCTCCAGCCCCGAGGGGAAGAGGGCACCGCTCTTGGCAGATGCTGACTGGGGGCCGGGAGATGCCAGGACAGTTCGTTTCTATCTGCAATCAATAACAATTGTGGATAAGCGCGGGGAGTGCGTTCTGCAGGGCATAGCGCTGGCCTGGGAGCCAGCAGCCCAGGCTTCCATTCCCAGGTCAGCCGCTGGCTTTCTGCGGGACTTGGACCAAGCCTCGGCATCAGTTCAGGCTGTGCCTGAATAACCCTCTCCTTAAAGCGCCGCGGGTACTGGCGCGTGGGACAGTGCCGGAGGATCAGAGCTGCTGCTGCCTTCGGAGCGCTCGCTCACTGTTACATCTCGACACGTGGATATTTGCCATTCAGCTTTGTGTTGGCATGGGGAAGCGGGTCCTGTGGATCAAAAAGAAAAGGCCACTGCCTCTTCACGAGGCATAAATAACCGAAAAGACCACAACAAACAGAACAAGTGCTAGCAGCGAGCAATAACCCTAGGCTACGAAACAGCTTTGCTCCAAAGGGTTTTCAACAAATCCTGGTATATTCCGTTAGCTGCCCCAACATCTTCTTATAACCTTCCCCACACCAAAAAATTTAACTTGTGTTTTAGTCTGGGCAGTGTTTTAGCCGCCCTAGGTAAAACTAGGGTTTTTACAGAAACTCTGCAACTACTTCAACGGCATGCGCTTCGCTGTAGGATGCAGACATTTACGATTCTATTGTATGTATTTACATATCAAAGGCTCCATAACCAGTCTGTCCTCGGTAATCCTGCTACCACTAGGACATATATATCTATAAAATGCATATATATGTTCTCAGTTAGTGTCCAAACTAATCTTATTTTTTACTAGCAGAGGAAGTGTAAAATCCAACACACGGTGCTCAGGTTAAATTGTTGTCCAGTGGGCATTCCTTAGGATTTTGCACCCGATCTGTTGGTTCTTAGGCTATTGTCACCTTTCTTCTATCCAGGTCAGGGTGAAGGACTCTCACTAACTCGGATAAATCATCAGGAATTAGTCTCTGGCAACAAGAAAGTCATGCCATCTTTTTAAAGATACAGAGCCAATTAACTCCAGCAGCAGTCACTCCGCCGTGTTTGTTGCAAACTATTTATTTTCATTTTTGAAATAGGGAACAATAGAATTTCAGCAGTTAACTCGTACTCAGCATGATGAAAGCGAAACTTAAATTTTTCCTCCTTTCCTCCTCTCTTTTCTGACACTGTCATCCACTTTAGTGTCTGCTCTTTTAGAGCCTGGTCCAGTGTCACTGAAGTTAATAGGAGATTTTCCATTCTCATTGTACGAGAGCAGGAGCAGGCCATTACCAGGGCTCATAACCTCCTTGCCACATTCGGCTATTTCCTCTTTGTTCCTGCTCCTCGTATCAAGGTCATTGCTGAACACTTTTTATTCTTTCCCTGCACTATCTACAGAAACCATTTCTTACACAGAAACTTTACTCCGCGTTCTGTGATCTCAGGTGCTGACTGCGGTGACCTCCGCGGTTCTAGCCTTCCTGGTTATCATGGTGTAATTTAGGTGAGAAGGGACCTCCGGAGGTCACCTTGTCCGAACCCCCAGTGAAAGCAGGGCCAACAGAAATCAAGTTCCTGAGGACCTTCTCCAGTCAGGCATTAAAAATCTCTGCAACCTCTCTGGACACCTGTTCTACTTTTTGACTACTTTCATGAAACATTTTTTCGAGTATCAACTCATAATTTTCCTTGTTCAGGCTTCTGCCGCTCACCCCTTCACTGCACGTTCCCACAAAGAGCCTGGCTCCATCCTTTTATGGAGGAAACAGCCCCTGTTCCTCAGGCTATCCATGTAAACTCCTCCACCCTGCCCGCCGATCCAGGTCGGTGCTATGAAGTTTGATTCCTTTCTGAAGCATGCTCCGAGTCTCTGCTGGCTACAGCTCCCGGTGCCCAGCGTCACGGGCCAGGGAGCCGGCTGGGGCCAGCACGCGCCGTGTCCTGCGCCCCACAGGTCCCTGTGAGCAGGGTGCCCGAGATCAGATGAGGGTTTTTGCACAGCCCAGGGGCTCCGGCTGCCCCCAGCAGCTCTCGCACCCTGTTTCGGCGTGATCCTGAAGGCAGCTCTCCTGGGCAGCGCTGCCAAGCGGCGTCACTGGGAGGGCAGGTCGCAGACCGTGCTGGCAGCTGCTGTGCAGCCGGATCCGTGCTCGGAGGCGGTGGGGATCAGCGCGTGCTCCATGGGTGGGCTCCTCTGCCCACCTGCAGCCAGTCGGTGAGGACGGGACGGGGTCCGAACCCTGCTGTGCCCGTCTCCGACCCAGCCAGTGTCTTCTCCGGTTCCTGCCTCCTGGCTCAGGACCGTCTCACGCCGCTGGCCGGCAGACACCGCTGCCGTGCTCTCACCTGCTGCCGTGCTCTGTGCCTGCCCAGCCCAGCTGCCCTGCCCCGGCCCTCTCGCAGGAGGACTCGTCTCTGCCTGCCAGGACGTCCCTGAGGATGCTGGCCTCGTGTCATGGCTGCCCGCAGCACGCACGACCTGCAACCAGCAGGTCCGTCTTGCTGTTCCCTTACGTGTTCTCAGCTCCCACCACTGCTGGGTTATGGTTACGTTAGAGGTTCCCCAAGGCTGTCTTTCCCACCTAAGGAGTTATGTAAATATATAAAATATATTCATATCGGGGCATGGATGCTAAAACGTTATTTGGACCTTTAAATCAGGCTTTGTTCCTTTGTAAGAAAAACAGCTCAGCTTTAACACAGCTTTGGAGCTCAGTGTAGGAGTATCTGAAATTCTGGTTTGCCTTATGGGATGTCAGATTGCAAGGTCACTGCTGGTCTTAAAACCCAGAGCACAGATTTCTGTGTCGTGCCTTTTGGAGCTGCAGCAGTTGCAGTGCAACCTGAAAAAGTCTGGTGGCTGACGGTGGGACAGCCACCCTGCTCTTGGGAGAGAGCTTTCTGGTTAAGCTCTTGGGTTGTGCCATCCATCTCCTGGTCAGGAAAATACTTGGTCTCCACTGCAACCCACCGCAGAGCGTCTTCACTGCCTCAATCGCAGGGAAATCTCGTCCTTCTTGTGGCAAAGTTTTATGTTGTCTAAAACTGTGGGGCATCAAAGAGGGCTGCAAGCAGGTATGAAAATCTCTCCGTTGTTCCAACGTGACATTATTGCTAAGAGGATGGTGAGTTTGTTGGGTGAGGCTTGGCCAGGTTTGTGTACACGAGCACTTCTCTTGGTGCGAGGCTTCTGTCGGAGCACGGGGCGGATGGGCAGGTGCCCTGGGGGGACGTGGGGCTCCAGCGCAGGACAGTAGAGCTGGTGTTTAAGTGGTTAAAATATCCCCACATTTCGTTCGTCTTGGGTTTCTCATAAACATTCAGCAAAGCACTTTCATTCAATCACACGTATTAACTACTTAAGTTCCCCTCTCCAAGGATGTGGATTGTTATTTTATGCCAAATGTGCTGTAATTAAGTTTGACATAAGCACATGGATTAAATATGTGGTTTGGTGGGCAAATGGGAGATGGCTTTTCCTTCTGGCCATATGGAGAATGCAGCCAAACGATGTGAGGGGGGGGAGATAATTCTTTACTCTTTATTTTGTTGTTCAGTGTTGTCTCTTTTATTAAAATTGCACAGGTTAGTCAGCTAGTGCCAAGAACATCAGCATTCATTTAACCGCTTCAGAAGGAAGTTAACACCAGGCATTACCCTGGCTTGCTTTGTGTAGTGAAATATATGTATGTATATGTATACGTATACAGATATGATTTTGGGGCTAGCAGTTTTAGAGACAGCATATACTGGATAATAATAGATTATTACTGGATTATCAGTGAAGTTTTTCCTGAGACTGACCACATTATTTTTTTTTCGAATTGTCACAGTAAGTATCCTAGTAAGAATGCTGCGCCTTTCAGTGTTACTTAGAACATTGTTCTGCACTTTATCATTCTCTTGTTGTAAGTTACGTCTTGCAATGATAAAGAGACCTCATTGAGGGCCTTCGTTGTGGTGGTGGTGGTGGTGGTGGTATTGTTATTTGTTGCTACATCCTACGTTTATGTCTAAATCAGGATATGGTTGTCATAGTGCTTGCTGCTAAACTCATGAGAAAACGTGACAATTATTCCATAAATATGACTTTCTAGTTTAAGGCCAAAGACAATAGTAAAAAACATGGAGGTAAGGAGATGAGGAAGATGAAGATTGCATCCTCATGAACAACGGGCACAGAAAATTATAATTCCAAATGAAATACATTTTAAATGCCACAGAAAAACATTAACTTTCTACATTCCTTAACATCTCCCTCCTCTCCTGTGAAAGTTGGCTCTAGAGTCAGTTATTATTAGTGTATTAATTTATTGAATATTTATTTCTTTTCCTAATTCTCTGTATTTCCAGCACCTTTGCTCTCTCTCGGTTCAGTTCCTGAATTCTGCCATCTGATATAACATCTTACACCTCTTTGTTTAGAAACCAACCTTTTGGTCGGTAGACCAAAGTTAGTCATGATTTTGGGTGTCCAGCTTGAAATGCTGCAAAGGGACTTGATTTTCAGACAGTCATTGTTATCTAGTGGCTAAAATTCTGTCTTAGAAAAGGACCTAGGCTCATGCCAGATAACTGAACACGAGCATCGTAGTGATGTGTTTGTAAGAGCTAACGAGGTTCTTGGCCGTGCACCAAATGAGCATCACAAAGCGTATTGCACCACTTGCGAGGCTACGGTCAGGGTTACGGCTCTCATCGGTGAGTTCAGTTCTGGTGAATGTGTCTCAGAAAGAAAACTGTGCAGAGTTTAGAGAAGAGCTGAAACAAGGATTGGTGATCTGGAAAATGTACCTTGCAGTGAAAAATGGAGAAACTTAATCTAGGTATTTTATCTAACGAAACCAGTAGACTGTTAGCACAAGTTATTTAGGGAGATGAAGAATCTATGTCACCTAGCATTTATAATTGAAGATTGAATGATGTCTTTTCAAAAGGTACGCTGCGGCTCTCAGAGAGGATGAGCTTGGTGCAGGAATGAACGGAAGAGCAGCTGCATTTGTGCCCGTGGGGCGGCCGAGCCAGGTCTCATGAAACGTGTCTCTCTCACGCAATGCGTTTTGGTGCTGGGTAACTCTGCGTGCAGATACGGTAGCACAGGGGAGGTCCTGGTGACATGAGCACCGACAGACCCAAACAGATGTAGACCCAGCGGTGGCAAGTAGGTGTCCTGCCTCCAGCTCCGGATTGAGTTTGTCAGCCCTTGCTCAGGGACCCCTCGCCCTGAGCAACTGCGCTTAAAACTTCAGTTATCTCTTCTGACATGGAAATCTATTGCTCTATTACAGATTCGGAGGGGGACACACACATAAGTAAGAAAAGCAGTTCTTTCCAGAGGAGAAAAAGGAGAGAGGAAAGAGGAATCATTAGCTGGTTGAGAGCTGAACGACCCATAGGAGGAGGTGCAGGGAAGACTCTATTACACTGGGTTTAACAGTGTGCTTTGCAAGAAATTGCTTCTGTCAGTGATCTTTCAAATGGCCTAGATGTAAAAGGAAGGTGGGCCATAAGATTGTACCGATCTTCATAACACTATCATCGTTCTCTGATGTACTGATACAAGTGTATTGGTTTGGGTTGAATTTTGGTTGGTTGGCTTCATTTTTTTTTACTTAAAACCATAGTCTGGTGTACGTACTGACTAGAAAATAGGACAATAAGAGATGGGAAAGCTGGAAAACTCTGCCAAGAAATAAAAAAAAATCACAGGATTAATGCATCTTCTGCATTGTACGAAAGGGTTATCTTCTATAACTACTTGTTATGTAGACACCCAATGAAACGTCACTTCTACAGGGAAAAAAATGGAACAAATCTGGAAATGTGTTCAGAGGAACTTACTACTTGAACTACTTCTGGTGACAAAGAACATAATTTAAGGTTATTCTAGGAGTTATACGCCTTCACAGCAGACTCCTTTGACTTACAACTGCTGTCAGTTCCTCTGGCGTGTACTTCTGAAACATTCAGCAATGGCTGCTCAGTTAAAGTAAGCAGCAGCCTCAAATATAGCTTATTTTTCAACATGCAAAAAGTTGTAATCGTATCACATAGGGAAAATGAGCTCGCTCAGTTTTCTGCAATTTTTTTAACCACAAATTGATTGGTATAAACAAGGTTGCTTTTTAGAGACTGTATATAAACAGAGCAACGCTGGGCTGCAAAACCCCCGGGGAACAACTAAGGAAGATCGAGTTCAATATAGACATGCAGAAATCTGAAATTGTATTGAAATGTAATTAATTTTAATTTTTCTAAAAACGATACCTTTCTCCAATGAGACGTCTTATTTCCAAAGTATTTGGAAGAAAACTAAGACCAATTCCTATCCAAGCATGTCTTCTGCATGGTCTTTAGAGACAAGGGTGCATTACCAAGGTCTCAGAGACTTTCCTTAGCGCTCCCAGGAAATGGGCAATTCTTTCCTTTTGCAATTACCCTCCCAAAAGATGTGACACCTGGGAAGGCTCCTAGACCGTCATAACACAGTGTTCATCTCCTAAGAGAGACGTCAGGAAGCCAGCTCGACAGGTGAAGAGGTTGAGCGGTCACTAGTTTTATCAGTCCAGGCATAATAAATCTCCCGAGGTTTGCAAAGACAACTATGCAAAACCATATTCTTTCTCTTTCTCCAAAAAGCACCATAACAGTCATCTACAAAGTTAGAATCTTTTAAAAAACGTCAAACGTTTTGACATGCTGTGCAACAAACGAAGAAATTGCTAAGATGACTCATAAAAGCCAAATTCCCAAACTGAGGTCTGGCACTGAGTGGATGGAGTTGGGAGGGACACAGCCGTGGCAGGGAGGTTGTCCCTGTGATGTCTGTCCGTCTGTCCTGCTGGCAGGCACAGGGTGGCCAGGATGGACCATGCCGGCTGCGCGAGGGAGGTCCTGCTCTGCCCACGGCTCCCAGGTGCTCCTGCCTACTTCCAGTATCCTTAAACACAGACGTGTACTAAGAGCTTTGCCCTCAAATGTGTGTCCACACCATGGCAGTGGCTCTTCGAGGACAGTGCTTCCACGGAGGACGGAGGCGGTGGTGGGTGCCGCGGGGCGGGGGGTGCACATGTCAGTGTCCCCGGCTGCTGCACAGAGACCTGGGGGCTGTTACGCTGAAGGTGCGAGTTTCACATTGCCGCCTGCTGATAACTGTTCTTTGATCGGGTCAGATAACCTGTCTGTGACAGCAACGACAGAAACAAACAAAAACGTGACTTAAATTCAGGGTCTTTGCAAGGGGCAGGTCTGCAGGTTCCCTCCGATCCTCCCACTAACGGCAGAAGAGTTATCCCGGGATTTAGGAAAAGTTCTTATTCCCAAGGGAAAGGAACCACTAAAGTTTCCGATAACCAGTTTGGTTCTGTGACCTGGCATTTGGGAGGGGGGTTTGTCGGGTTTTTTTGTTGTTATTTTAGGGGAGGGTGTAAGGCTAAACTCTACACGGTTTTGCATGCTGGGGTGGAGGGGGAGCCTGTCCTGCAATCCACAGGTGTGGTCTGCATCCCAACGGGGATTGCGGAAGGTTGGGGGTTTGGTATACCTTTCTCTTCACAGAAGTCAAAATTTCCAATGTGAAAGCAATTTTCTCATCAAAGCATCACCGTGGTTTCCTTTAATATTCATATTTCTTTTCTGACAAAGAAAAGAATCTGTCCCCACCATTCCTTATGACAAGTCAAACAAAAATCAGATGTAATTTTAATGCCTTACTGATATATTAGCGAATTTTGCATTAAGAGCTTTCAGAAATCCTTATTTATCTTTTTTCTTTACGTAAATGAAAGCATTTAATCTTAACATGTTCTGCGTAAAATTTTATTTTAGAATTTTATTGTTTCCATAGTCTTGTTTCTTGTCTTGTTTCTTGTCCAAGTTTTCTTGCCTTGAATAAATCAGATTCTCTTTCCTTCTCTGTTTATTTTTCTGTTTAATTTCATAATTATCCAGTGTAAGACAGACGCCCCAATTCATTGAAGTACATAGACCTGCATTAAAAGTCCATATCCATTCAGGAAAGACATTAAGCATACACATAAATCCCATGAACATCAAAATTAATCATGTTGCTGAAATAGGTCCATTGACGTTTTGCTTTGAAAACTTTTCTTTTATTGCTTCGTTATACTCAATTCTGGCCAGTGTTTCTCTCATTCCTGATTTGCCTTGCTGAAATTGAGCGTAATTACTACTCATTTATTAGGGTTAATTTTTGTCCCATTTAAAAATCTAACTGAATTATGATCCTTGTTGCCTAGCTTCCCCTTAACTACAATGAGGCCTTCATTATTACTTGTACCTAAAAAAAAATAGAATTCTTTTGATATGCTGTAAGAAGCATTTTCCAGCATCAGATCATCAAACCTCACCGACTTACTGCTTTGCAAATTACTGTTCATGTCAGTGTGACTTAGAGCCCTCATCATTAGTGGTTCCCAGAATATACGTTTCTTTAGATGCTTTATCAAGAATTGCTATACAGTATAGAGACTTGCTTCACATACGTCATTTACATGTTGAGTCACCGTCACAAATTTTATTTTGAGTTTTAACTGGCACAATCCACGGTTGCGTGGTTTTCCCTCTTTCTTCTTTCTGGGGTTTCACAGTCCTTTTCTCGTATCAGTTAACTTCTTATTAAATTAGCTCATAATATCAGACAGCAAGTGCTAGCTGACTCTGTCAGGAAATGTTGGTTTTCTCCTTTTTGAGCTACATTCAGTACGTACCCTTGGTTCCTCCAATGTCTTTCAGTTCAGCTGTGGCCAAACCTCCCTTCTGCATCAGCTCGTTGTTCCTCTTCCCCTCTTCGGTCTCCCCCAGCAGCCTTCTCCACAGCTTCACCTCCTCCACCTCGCCGTGTTCAATAGCGACGCTGTTGCTTGTTTGTCTGAACGTGCATTATAATTCCCTACAGATCAAAATATTTTTAAGAGTATTAGCATTTTCTAATCTGCTGAGCCCTGAGGTAACAAACAAGGCTCTTCCTACGCAATTACTTTAACATCCAAGTAAGCCAGGGCTCTTTGTCTTGCCTTCTTGGCCATTTTCTGTCAGACCTCCACTTACTTCTTCACGCGTCTTGGACAAAGACTGTCACATAAAGTGTTGGGTTCTCATTTCTGAATAGAGGTCTGGAAACTTTTCTGATGGAAGTCCTTTGGGAAATTGGGGCTTGATACAGCTTTACAACATTGTTATAAGTTGGATTTGGTGATCTAAGAGTCTTCACAATGAACGTTGCTGGGACAATTAAAAAAAAAATTACTTCCGGTGCACTAATGTTAGTTAGTGTTAAGCCTGTTTCCATCCTGTCATCTCTTTGCGGACACGTGTCCAGTGTTGACCTTTTATTACATATACAGGTCAATCCTGTGTACTTTTTAAAGACCTGCAATTGAACTTCCAAATCTTCTGGAGACTTTCCCATATCTTGAAGACATATTAAGGATTAGCCAGAAACCTTTGAAGAATTTCCAAATGATTCCTTTAAAATTATTAGATACAAGTGTTCAGACTTGGTAATTTTAAAATATGTATATTTAACAGATGCTATTTAGCCTACACCTTTACTATTATATGACCTTGATTATATATTTACATCAACTAGTTTGATTACAAACGTGTACCAGGAATCTTTTATTCCACAGTTATTGACATTTTTACCCTCTCTGTTTAGTAACGGTTAATTATTGCACATAATAATCAATTTTTAGAATTTCTTGTATCAAAGGTGAACTTCAAAAATCTCTGGTTTATTGTTTGTGAGCGTTTTGTTGGTAGCGCTCGATACATTTGACGTTTTTACAAGTTTGTTCACATATATTTGCTTTGGCTTATACTAATTGTCACAGATGTTTCCTTGTTTAATTTGTTACACTTTGATTCCTGTTTTTTATAACTGCTTTCATATCCTCTTTTAGCAAAGATGTATAAACGTCCTTGTGAGTAAAAATTAGCAGCTTTTGGGGGCACAAAGTAAATGGTTGTTAAATGTTGGCCGGTTTTCGCAGGAAGTTTTCAGGTTGTGTTTCAGCCCTTATTCCACACAGGTGTCTGTAGGGTGGGAAGTGTTCTCCTTTCAGACACACGTGAATAGTACTGTGTGGTTTTTTTAAGGAGTATAACCAGGTTTGGCTGTTTGTAGTCAGGCACCTAGTGCACTTAATTCACTCTACTTTCGCCCACTAGGACGAGGGTCTAACATTGCATTGTCCTGTCGTGGCAATGGACGCCGCGCGTGTTCCATCCATTTCTCAGTGACCTCCCACCTGCCTTTTTTTTTTCCCTTTTCTGGTACTGGAAACAGCTGAAGGCAAAACCTAAACGTTTAAACATCATGGTATGAATAAAATAGCTTCTATTCTCTATTAATATCCCATGGTTTCTGAACATTTATGTTGAGAATCCTGGGAAAACCTCCAGAAACATTTTTCTGCAACTAGCAAAGCCAGTCTAGAAAAGGTCCCTGAAACTCCGCAGAGGATTTGCTGGCTGCAGCTAAACCCAGCATCGGTCGCCCAGGCTGGAGGCGACAGCTCAGCAATCCTGTTCCGTAAGAAATGGCAGGGGGTGCGAGGAAGGGGGCTGGGGCAGGACCGGGCGGTCTTGGGCAGAAGTCAGTGGTGCTGGAGCCCTGCCCCAGGTCCCACGGCTCTGACGTCGCCTTTAATACGTTTATTTTCTTGGAACTGGGCAATGAGCAAGTCGGTTGGTTTGGTCTGACATACTGTGGTGCCTGCACGTGTTTGCTTAAATATTGATGTCGGCCAAAATAAGGGATTTTTGGATGCATTGTGTGGGTTGGTATAGCATGGAAACAGAGGCTCTCCGTGTTACGCAGCGGTACCACGTACCTGCACGAATGAGCGTCCCGAGCGTTGTGAGCCCTGAAAGCGCTCATCCTGCCTTGGGGCCACAACGGGCTCCCCAGCTGCTGGAGAGCATCCTTGAGGCTTGTTTCATTGAACCGATCTGAAGGTCATGTGAAGTTTGTGGGTGGCCTCATGCTCACTATGGGTGGCCGTTCCTGGCAGCAGAGAACCTGGGGGTGAATGCAATACTCCTATGTCTTGTAAAATGTCAGCGTTAATGCTGAGGAAGTTAGAGTAATCAAAGATATTTTAGGATTTCTTACACTGGTGCATCTCAGCTTTATCTTCCTCGAACTATCTGTAATTTTCCCTTAAAGAAAAGACAGGCTTGTTTTTTATTTTCTTTAGCTTTTTGAAAAGTTTCCAATGCCACCGAGGTAAATGTGCTGACTCGTACGCAGGGACTTGTCAGGAGGTGTCACCAGCCCGGCCAGGATCATTTCAGGTCTGAAGCTCTGACTACAGATCTGCAGGCTTGCTCGTGAGGAGGCTGGAGACACGTATTCCTTCTCACGGTAGATCTGCTGTTCTCGAATCCTAACAGCTAACGTCACCAATGGCACCTCTAACTACTGGCACTTTCTTATATGAAATACAGAGTAGGATGATTTCCAGCTTTTAAATATTTTAAAATTATCAAAAACCTTTTCTGTTTGCTTGCTGGTCAATGTTTAATCATATGTAAATATAACACATACATCCAAAACAACAAGTTATCATTAAAGTTTAGCGAACTGACTGGTTTTATGGCAAGAGTTGGGATATTTTTAATATCTGTGAGCATCACTAGGTACAGGTTTTTTGCTGGTACGTTTGTCCATTTCTTTGCGTAGATCCTTGCCATACCATCAAAATTTTGATTTCAAAATGAACAAATCTTTACTCGGAGCTGGGTAGATTCCTACCTGCTCAGAAATTAGCACAACAATCTCACGCATTCGACACACACGCTGCCGGCAGCAGGAAGGAAGCAGCGCTTCAACTCATCCTTGCCTTACCGTGTGCCAAAGATTACTCAGAAGGTAAAAAAATCACGTGCAAACTTCACATTTCAAAGTTGCTTTTCAAACGGTCACCCTGGAAGCACATTTGTGGCTCCGACTCCAGCTGCACAAGGACTCCATTGTTTTACACGCTGGCCGTACACATCTGTACGGAGTGACCAGGGGCGGCAGAAGCAGCGTGTGACGTGTGACTGTTCTGATGCATTAATCGCCGTTTCGCACAGGTGTCAGTAATTAGCCGTGGCACAAGACAGATGAGAATCTGGCCCTCCTCTCTTCTGAGCCTTAGAGCTGGTGTCAGCACTGGGGAAGTGCTGAAAAAAGGAACAGGAAACAGATGGGAGATGAGATTTCTTAAAATGCCACAAAATTCTGAGACTTTTCAGCCCAGTCTCACACCTGAGAAAGGCAGCCCAGCACAGGGCAAACGGGGTCCTTACACAGATGTGCGAGAAGAGAGCAAGAATGGAGAGGGACAGAGTGAATTTCCAGGTAACAAAGTGAACACAATAAGCATTTTTCTCCTCCTTTGTGGCTTTGAAAAAAACTAAAACCAAAATATTTCAAAAATCGACTTTCGTATCAGAGAGTGAGAGTGTTTCATCAGCCCTGGCTTCGTCCAGCACAAGGAGGAGGAGAGGACGGGGACGGTCGCATGTGCAACAGCCCTGGAGAGCAGCGGGGACACCGGTGGGAGCGCCCCGTGCTTTTGCAGGCAACAAACCCAACCATCCCTCCTCAGTCTTCACTCACTCACTCACAGCTTTAACCCTTCTCCGGGGACCCGCGGGGGTGCGTTAAACACCGTGGAGGAGGAGGAGGATGTCAGTGACATCCCGCCAGAGCGGCCGGCGGGGCCGGCGGTGCAGAGGTCACCGGGAAGCGGCTCCCCAGGCCTTGCAGCGAGCGCCGGCACACTGTGGCAGTTTTTACTTAGGGCGATTGTGTTGGCAGTTTTATTTATATTTTCCTTCAGAGCGGGGCTGAGCTCTTTAACCACGAAGGGAAATTTAATCTTTTTGCTGATAAGACGGTAAAATACTGCAATCCGGCTGACCTCCTGAAAACAGATCCAAACAGCCGGGCTGTCCAAAAATCCGAGACACCCCTCCCCCTGCCCCGCAACTGCATTTCACTTGTGACCTTAGGCAGCCCGTGGCCAGACAAGATCCTTTGAACACATCCCCGGAGCGGCAGCGATTAGAGGCGCTTTGATTGCCCTGCTCGGCTGGTCCTCGGGGCTCCCGAGTGCCCCGCGCCCCTGCCCTCCTCCCCGGCACTGCTCTGCTCGCTCGCGGGCAAGGTTTAAGGCAAAGCTCCTTCCTCCCCCGCCGGCCCCCTTTCATTTTCGTAGAGCGTATTAAACCTCAAGACGTAGTTAACACTAATCCTGATTTATTTAGGATTTATCTGCATTATTAATTCCAGTCATGTTGTGAAAAAGTACTAAGGGTTCCAGTTTGTATGTAAACTTGGGCCGTCTTGCAGAGAGGTTTATTTGAATCTTCTCCTTGAAGTGATATTTTAGCCAAAATCTCAGACTTTCCCCTTTTAAAAACACTTCAGATCGGAGCTAGCCATAATAATTTGATTTATTGTTATTTTTTTTCCAGTAAATACCCTCTTGGACTATTTTATGCATTAATCTGGATTTGATGTGGATTTAAACATTTACAATGCAAAATAATTTGGGTTAAAAATAATCCCCCTTGATAAAGCTAAAAAACCCCCACAACTGTCACCATCTCTGACAGCCAGGCATCGGCGGTGATCCTTGAATATGCAAATCGAGGCAAGGAGAAGCCTGAGCAGCAGGAACCGACCATGGCGTCTCCTTTGATCGTCCGGTCAATCAAACATCTCGACCCACGAACACTACGAAGAATCTGGATCTTGAGCTGCTACGTCTCAAGACTGAACTCACCGCTGCTGCTCAGTAAGTCTGTCCCGGATCTCACTGCCCCGAGTGCACCTCCACACGATTCTCAGCCTGGGATGTTGGAGGAGGGAGATATTCCTGCGGGCTCCGTGTAGAGTGGTGGGCAGCACGGGACCACAGCCGTGTCCCCTGCTCTGGCAGAGAACCCCAGTTCACAGACGGATGAACTCCACCGAGGAACTGGTTACAGGTTTCTTGCGCCCAGCACAACTGTTGGAAAGCTGCAGCAGGAGCAGCTCTGACTGTCGGAAACCTCTTCGTCATCGAGAACCCGGTTTACCAGCGGCCACGGTACATCTGGGAGTCCTCGTGCCAACCGGGCGTCCACCCTCTCCCGCTCCCCTCTCTCCCAAGACGACACAGGCATTGTTCAGCCCGTGGTTGGGGTCCCAGCTAGAAGCCTGCCTGCCTGTTGCTTCAGCCTTGATTTGTGGAAGAACTCCTTAAAATCGTTGTATGTTGATGTGGTGTCCATATTTTCACTGTGATGGGTGCAGTGGAGGAAAGATCAAACCTGAAGCTGCTGTAGCCGATATCCCATTCTCCTCGAGTCACCACATAATGCCACAAAATCAGATCTGGGAGAGCTCCGCATGAGCTCTGCAGAGCTGAGAATGGCCCCGCCGTCTCACAGAGCTGCTCTCCGCCCTTGGCAGAGGACTGGACGGTGGCTGTCCCAAGAGGTCTGCCTGGAGCCACCGTCCGTCATCCCGACCAACCTGACTGGTGTCGGGTTTTCCTCTCTGGAAACCCACACTGCAGCGCTTGGGTGTGCGGCGAGCCCTCTCTTATGTGGGACATAAGGCTTACGGATACTGCCAGTAATAAGAAACCAGAAGTCATTACTATCTCAGTTTATTCTGAGCATCTTACATGATCTGATTTCTTTTCTGTCTGCAGTTAATCAGTAGTAAGATCCCAAGTGTCTTTAGGAACTGGCGCTGACACAAAGTCACTAGGAGATTAATATATTTGAGGAAAGAGTTCTCAAATGCAGGTATTTCCAATTTACACCTCTCATCAGTAGCGGTGCCAGTATGTATTTTGCCCGTTCTCCTCCCTGAGGCCGCGGTGGTGCTGCTCCTCACACGCCTCCTCACGTCTATTCTAAACCAGATTGCCAGGCCTATAGGGAACAATTTTCCAGGGTATTTATTTGTTTCCTGAATAGGCACTTGGGACACTGGCATCTCTTGGTAATCTCTGCATACAGGAGCAGAACTGCGAGGGCTTCCGATAGTGCAGTACAACACAGCATTCCCAAAGTCAAATTAAAACGTGCAAATTATCAAAGATACAATTCCACAGCAGCCATAAAATCTGGGATCCCCTATCGAAAAATGACAAGACAGGATGAGGCAACGTACAGTGTGGAGCAAACGGTCACCACTCGGGTGGGGGATCTTGGGGCTACAACAAATAGTTCTCTGTAAGTATCATTTTGGTGCTTAGTAGTAATTAAAAGATCAAACAACGTAAAGAATTTTTAGGAAAGAAATAGAGAAAAAACATAAAGATCACTGTGCCACTGTATACATCCCTTATGTGCCTGCCTGTTAAATAATCTATGCGATTCTGGTATAAAAGGTATAAGAGAATGGGGAAAAGTTCAGAAAGGTGCCAGAAAGGTGATCAAAATCGGGAACAGCTTCTGGGCAGGGGCAGAGTATGAAGCAGGCTACGTCCCACCAGTCTGGAAAAGACGACTGCCATGCGATGCGGTGACCGTCACAAAATTGTAGTTTAATGGACACGGTAAACAGGGAGTGCCTACCTGCTGTCTGTCCCGGTCCAGGAGTGAGAGGGCATCGAATGAAAATTGCAGCCAGAAAGTTAAAAACAAGCAGACGAAGAAATGAAGCTGTTTCTTCACACAAGACAAAACTACGCTGCGCAGCTCTTCTCCAGCAAGGCTACAGAGGCTGGCAGTGTGTGCGTTCAAAAAGCAACTGAAAAGCTTCATGGGAGAAGAAAAGCCATTGAGGACTACTAAAAAGTGGAACACGGCTTGTGGTTCAGAACGTCCTTTAATCGCAAGTTGGTGGTGGCTTCTGGGGAAGCGTGGCTGTCTGCTCACTTATTTCGTACTCTCGCCTACGGGGCTCTGTTACTGGGCGCTGTTGATGACAGGATATTGGCTAGATGGACCATTAATTTAATTTATCTTCTTATAATCTCTTAACTAGTGTAGAAATGTGATATATCTAGTTCAGTTGCAATACTTTCCCAATATGGCAAGTCTTAGAAATCTGTAATGATTATACCATCATTACATCTTTATGGGAGCAGCCATGGTACCTGCAATCGTGTGTGTTTGTCAGCAGAAGAGCAGAGAAATCTGCCTCTTCCTCCAAGTCACATCTTGAATTAGGTGCATACTATGGGCTGAGATAGGTCAAAAACTGTACGTTTATCAAAATTCTGATGTTACTGTTATCCCAAATTCTGGTGGTGTCTCTCACCTCCTGGTTTTGTAATTTCTTTTGTTTTTTAAAAGCAATTTCAAATGGTGTAGAAGGCAGGAGGCACCCTATGTAATCCACGGTTCCCTCGTGCTGCAGGATGCTCGTGCCAGTGCACGGGGTCTGGCCGTCAGGTGGTGGGCAGGTGAATGCCAATGAGGGAAGTCCTGAGTTGGTCACCGGGAGGTTTCGATCAGGCTGGAAAGGCCGGGCCGGAGCTGGCCGCAAACAAGCAGCTTCCGGCTGGTGAATGGGGCTGAGCTGTGCGGAGCTGGGGAGATTCATCAAGTGAGGAAAACCCAGCCGTCGATACACAGCTCCGTGGGGTCGGTCAATGAACTGCCTTTCAGAGGGTTTCCGACCAGCCAGCCGGCTCTCCAGCGGCAATCAAACCGTCTGTAGCTGCTATCAGCCGCTTCCATCACCTCCCAGACTGGCAGTTTTCCAATAAAGCCGATACCCCCTCCCCCGGGGTATGGCCGTCAGCAGGAGGTGGGCATTGTCCCTTTACTCCAGCAATTTGAGGACAATGTTGGCTTACACTCTATTAGCAGGCGGACACCCGACCCCTGACCCTGGCATTGACCGGCAGCCACTGGCGGGTGGACGCGGGGGCGTTAAGGTGGTCTGATGCAGTTCCTCAGCGCGGCGCTGGACAGGGTGTCCACCAGGATCACAGGCAGCTGCGCCAATGCCCAGCGATGGGCACGCCGCAGGCAAGCGGGGTTAGCTCCAGGTCGTGAAGCGGAGGCGCAGAGCGGGGATGTGATCTCAGTTGTACATTACAGGACGCCCCTATAGAAATCAGCACGAGTGTCCGGGTTACAAGTGCAGCATTTCGATGGAGGGTTACAACACACTCGAGTATCGTATTCAATCAGAACGTGCTGAAAAGTGCTGGTTTATGTGGGATGGATACTAGCCCACCATCTTTTTGCTGGGACTAGGTGCCTGTGGCGTTTCCACACCAGCCATCCCAGACGCTCCCTGCTTTGGGAACGTCCCTGCTCCAGGGTGGGCTTGGCTCCGCTCCCAGCGGGTGCGGACCCCCTGCAGGAGGACACCCCCAGGAGTCCAAAAAGTAAATCAGCTGGAAAACCTAAACAAATTCCACCCAAACCAGGTTGCTGGACTTGAACTTCCCGTCACTTATCTAAGCTTTTCCCTGTTGAGGACTTAAAGGCCTCCCTGTCAATAAACACATTAGCTCACTAAAGATGCGGATGCCTTTTCTTCTTTGGATTAACCCTTCGGGAGCTGGGGCTTCCTTTGGATTTGTTAGGATATTGATCACAGATCATGTTTGCCTTTCAAACTCTCTTTCTGCTTTGGACTTGACAGATAGTTCCAGTGTTGCAGTCAAGCAGCAAATTCACTGCAGCCACAGGGAGGAAGGGAGCTGCAGGGAACGGCCGTGTTGTGCTTCTCCCGGGGCAGAGCCACCCCTTCCACAGCCTCCAAAGGAAACGCGCTCACCGTCGTCAGGAGTAACTTGTTCTCATAAGGCATTGCTAATAAGCAACTACTGAAAAGTTAAACAACGTCAGATATAATATATGTGTCTTTCCAGTATTAGCAAAAATTGTATTAAATTAAAATATGCTTTAGCCTAATTTAGCTCTTCTTTTCCTATTGAAAATCATACCCCTTTTCAGTAAGTGTCTGTAAATGGGCATGAAAATTTAAAAGGAGGCCAACTGAGGTAACCCCACTGTTTCTGGTTAAGAACAGATTAAAGAAGCTCTTAGGAGAATGACTTAGTAGAAACTTTGAAAAATGGAAAGGTCGTATTTTGTGACCCTGCTGACCCAAATGGATGCAAAAATATCAGAATTAGTGACCTATCCACAAAGCAGATCCTCTGGCTTTTTCATACGTGTGGTAAGCTCATTCTCTCGGTTCCCAGAACCTGCCTGAGAAGCTGGAGTAAAATGTATGCTGGTTTTAGTTAAGGCTGTTTGCTATTGCACCTCTCACGTATGTCGTGTCCCTCCTTTATACACTCTCTTAAAAGTGCACATGCACCCGCCTGGCTCAGAATTAGGCAAAGTAGACGTAATGTTCCCTTGTAATCTGGACCATGCTCTCAGGTTTTTGAGCTCCTCCTCAATCTTGTGCGTAACTTTGCTGTTCCTGCGCAGTTATTGCCCTCTCCTGCCACTCTAATAAATTATATTGAGTCTATATGCTTTGGTTTTAGGGCTGTCTGTTAGACTTCTTAAGATCTTCGCTTTTTTCCATCTAGTTGAGGATTTCGTAGTTTTCTCTCTTTTTGTGCTTTTTTTGAAGAAGGATTTTTTTAAATTCTGCCGCGGACTGAATGCGAACCATGCCTTTCCCAGTCGGCTCTACAAAGATAATCCTCTCACCGTACAACATCTAAGTTCTTCCTCTTTCTAGGCATTAAGTTTAATAACAAAACCCCCAAGAAGGTGGTATAAAAACTCATCCAAACCTTGCCTCCGGGCTTGGTTGCCCTTATGGTTCCTCGATCCAGAGAGGTTTAGCCCCTCTTTCCTCAAATGATCACTCCCTTTCCATCTGTGTTCTCTTGGGTGTAACAGCAACAGCATCTTCCTTTGCACGTCAGCTGAACTCCTTTAGCCGGTTCTGAGCAGGAGGAACATCAGCTAAGAAGGTGGGATGTTTCAGGCAAAGAATGCTACAATTTTATAAATGCATTACAGAACAATCATGACAGGTGACCCTCTAGTGCACGTTTTGGAGCAGAACAGGCTCTGTGGCAGAACAGGCAATCATTGCAAATCTCTCATTTAAGTGAAACATCTGCATTTGGGGAATTTAATATGCTGCCTCTCCCCATCCTGTCATGTTGTACAGAGATCACTTTGCTTCCTTCTAGATATGATTTGGTTCTCAATGTTATTCCCATGTTTTTTGTTAGTCTCTGTGTTTACTTGTTGACTTATTCTCATTTAGGCAGCTGAGATTTCTCATTGTCTTCAGAATTCATGTAATGGGTTTGCATCGTTTTCTGCATTGTGCACTGGGGAAATTATCAATTCAGCACATAGCCTCACTGAAACTTTCTTTAAAACGCTCAACAGACACATGAAGCATAATGTTATTTACCATCTGACTCACCTGACAACGTTCTCTAGAAATTCCTTAGTGCAATGCCAGCATTACCATGACTGTCTTAAAACTGTGGCGTAAGCCTAAAGGGAAAGGTTCTCTCCATTTTAATAGTCACGTCGGAGAAGAAGGTAATAAGAGTCACGATTTAAAGAAGTTCTTATAAGGCTGGGAATAATTATACTTTCAGTGCTCCTGCTGGTTTGCGATGTCATACTCAGGAAGTCACGTCACTTCCCCGCTCCAGCGTGGTGGTGACAGGTCCCTCCTCGTTTCAAAGGCGTGTTGAGAGGATCAGTTAACACTTTTCCATCATTTGCACTATATTAAGTATGAAGTGTCTCTATGGTTAGCTGCTACATGAATAACAATGCAGTGAACTGGGCTTATTGACCAGGCTCCTCCGCATGAGCCTGGGTGGCCACCTGTCCTCCGAGGGGCCGGATCCTGCGCCTCTTCGTGGGGAAGTAGAGTCTTACTCCCACGGAGAGTATTTGTTTAAGAGGATTTCCTTTCTCATGCAGGGACAGCAGCAGCCATGCCAATAAGGGTGGGAGCGATTATGGGAGATTGACTGGTGGAATATAATCCCTGTGCGATGCTGATCGGATCTGGTGAAGATTGTGTTTCAAAGGTAGCAGCTCATCCTGCTCCAGGAGTGGCGTTCCACCCATAAATAGGGCTTTAATGAGATCCGACAGGCCTGATTTCTCTGGTGATACAGTAAAACAACACGACCAATTCTGATGGTTTGGGGTCCTGACCTTTAACAAGGACTTGCAACGTAGGGCAAACTGCCCAAGAGAGATGGAGGGGCAGGAGGCCAGGGGGACAAGGTCGGCAGATAATGAAGTGGTCAGCATTGGATTTCTGTCACTCACGGTGGTTAAGTACAACAGTGAGGGACTTCAGTAAAAGAAACCGTGAAAGCGCACATGCAGAAAGTAACAGAGACCGGGGAATCTGGGGAGGATTTCAGTTACCTTTGGCTGTGAACTCCAACAGTCCCAGTGACTTTGGTAATGAAGAGGGTGAGTACAGAAATCATGCAAAGAGAGTGAGAGAACAAGGAGGGAGCAAGAGAGATTAAAGCTGAGAGAGAAGGAAATCCAAGGGGACTCGTCATTTGAGCGAGTACTGCAATCAGGTGCGGAGACCCAGCGAAAGGAAAGGAAGCAGCCTCAGCGGCAAAGCAGAGGTCTAGACCAAAGGTGACTGAAGACAGAGTTCTTGATTTAGCCAGCCAGCGTTGCGGCAGCCGTTTGGGGCTGTTGGGTTGTTCCTGCCCTCGCTGGCAGGTGAGGGTGCTCCTCAGTGCTGTCCTGGCCAAGGACCTGCTTTCAGCCATGGCCGCAGGCCTGGTGGCCACTGAGGAGCAATGCCCCGAACACACGTCCTTCAGCCAAGGCACCCCCGGCCTCGACCTGTCCCTGCTGCTGGGAACTTCTCTGGGGTGGCAGAGGTGGCTCGTCTCCTTTTAAGCTCCTTTGTGTCGCTACATCTAACTTTAGTGGGATTATTCGCTAAGAAAACAACCCGTTTGCTGTCAGGCTGCCTGCTGCGAATTCAAAGAGCAAAACGGTGAAATACAGAGGAAACGAAGACCGGTGATTAAGGAGACACTGGCAGGTGATCGTGTCTGAATTTAAGATCTGTTTCCATTTCAAGTGTCCACCTTTAGACCTGATTTTAATAGAAATATTTCATTACAGTTCTGCTAATAACATCTTTCTAGGCTACAAGTGATAGAAATTAAACGCATTCGACCCAAACACTGAAGAAGAATGTTTTTGAACAGCAACCCCAAAATTAAGCTGACCAGAAACAAAAGTGAAAATGGAAAGCCTGGACATGTTATTCATGTCCAGACATGAACAGAATGCTAGGCAGGATGCTAAAAGCAACTAAAACGATAAGTGATAAGTAGGAAAATACATTTTGAAAATGCTTTAGACTCAGTAGCCCAAGCTAGTTTTATTTACATGAAGAAAAAAGTAATATATTGTTTTAGCACTGCTGATCCCTTTGGACATGTTCAAACTGCGAGGCCTACAAAGAACAAAATCATTAAATCACATGTGTACAGTAGTTTCTTCTACAGACTAAAATAACCTTTAGTCTTAGCTATTGCAGAGAGCGACCTGCATCTATATCGGCTTCCATCAATGAAAGGTTTGCACTTTAGTTGTTTTTTCTTTATTTGGGTGTCTTATTGTTGCTTTTTTTCTTTTGTAAATGTGAACATTGAAGCCAGGCAACCTGTTAGAGAGGTGAATTGCATGATTACACTGCATTGTTTTAATTTGTCTTTGGATGAATTCTCGTAAGCTTTCATGAGAAAATCTCCCATTAGAAGCATTCATTTAATTTAAGAACAGTTGGGAGAGGAAGGTTTGAGATGACAGATGGAGACTGTGGGTGTCTTATAAGAGAGAGCTGAGCTTTTTGTATTTATCTTTTTGTGGCACATAGTTGCTGTTCTCTGCTGCTTCCATTTTTTTAATCTGTGCTTTTTGTGCAGTATTTCTTAGAAATCTCGCCTCCTTTGTACTGTAAGTCTAATAGATTTCATTAGTTTTTCCTGTACTGTGTCAGCTTTAAAACATAACAATATAACATGGTGTAGGGATGCAGCCCGGTAAGAAAGCAGAATAAAACAGGCTGAGCCTTAACATGTGGATTTCAATCCAGTTTTGAATTGAACAGTATTTAGCAGAAAAACATACTGAAATATAGAACTGATTTCTTCACTAAATCATCTTACTGACTGTCCAGCAAGCGGTACGTGCACGCGGAAGACAGTTTTCTAGCTGTGCCGCTGGCTTCGCTTTGTAATTAAAGGTTCCCTGTCAGGAAGTGGTGTAAATCTCACATTTAGCTTTTATTTAAATTAGCGTAAAAGTAAGTTTAAGATTTCAAAGCATTATCTTTAAAGAGCATGTATATAAAATTTGTACGATTTCTGAGTGTAAATGCGCACTGTTAGTATTTGCGGCCCAGGCAGTTCAGCCGGCAAAAGCTGCGTGAGAACCAAATACCTTTGGTAGTGTAAGTCAGTAACAGAAATGAGGACAATAGCTGTGTTTTATAAGCACCTAAAATATCAGTATACACTAATGTAAGTACATTCATAGGAAGAGTCCAGCTGATGAGAGTATTTTGATAATCAGGTCCCTGATTTGTGGCTTACACCTCTTTTAATGGTCTTTAAATTATAATAAGAAATAATTTGTAAACCGTACTGCCTATGCATTAGGACTGCCAGGCCTCTTCACAGAACTAATTAAAATTTAAAAGTCAAATTAAATCCTGTTAAAGTAAGATGGAAAACAGTAAAATGTTTGTTCTATATAAAACTTGCTTTGCTCTGCAATATAAGAAGCAAGCTATAAATATAGGGCAAAAATTTCAAACATTAGTCTGACTTGTTCCCGCTATGTTACATATGAATTTATTTGCATCTATATGTGCTATCCCTAGATTTGCATTGCACAGAGCAAACCAGTTGATACGAGAAGCAAAGCACATTCATTACATTTTTGTTGCTTTTCCATGAGGTTTTTAACTTAATATGATCAATCCGGAATTCCAGTTTCCCCCTTACCCTTCACGTTTTCTGAATGATTTGACCATTCTCTGTTCAAACAGCAAAACCTCTTTTCCAGGGCTCCGTCGTCCCTTGCTCTGATTGCCACAGCCACTTCTTTTTGCTGCCCCACACGTTTCAGTCCATAAAACATACACTGCAACAACAGTCTGTCTTAGTATTTGATTTCTCTGGTTTTATCCCTTCAGTTCCCTTCTTCTTTCTCCATCCCTCCTTCCTAACAAGTCGAGCTTCAAGTTCACCACCTCCAGTCCTTCCCCTTCCTGTTCCTGTAGTCTCTCCATCAGCTTCATCAGAGGTTGGACCTCTACACTTACTTCTCTTATTCTTTTAGTCTCATAAAATCATCTCTACTTTCTTCCATCTGTATCATCTCTATCACTTCCCACAAGCTGAACTACAAAGCTTCTGCTTTCTCCTCTTTGGAGTCTGCGCTGGACCTACAGGACTTGGCTTTTCTTTCTTTAAGCTGTAGTCTCCCGTGATGATATCGGAGCTGTATCCCATCACCATAATACTGAGCTCATTAAGGACCCGTGTGGTTTGGCCACCGCTGGTGCTGAAAGGACGGGAATGGACTCGTGTGCTCCATGAGAAAGGGCACATCCCACTTTACCGCGGGAAGGTTAGCAGTGTCGCACGGCTGCCTTTGCTCCTGCACGCTGCAAGGAGACATCTCATCCCGGCTGGCTCCCTGGAGCCCCGGCTTGCGCCGTCCCTTGTCAATACTCCAGCTCTGTAGGACACACTAACTGGCTTCCAGCTTCCTCTTCCTTCCTCGGGGCGTTGCTGGCTCTGTTACAAACTCCTCTCCAGTAGATTTTCTAATATCAGCTGCCCCAACCCTGGAAACCTGTGACCCATTGTCTTCATGAAGAGATGGGTAGACAGGGGCATTCCTGCATCTGTCTTTTCCCGCTGTCCTGATTTATTGCTCTGTAAAATAATAAAACGTTAAAAAGGTTGAACCTGAACTGAAGCTATGGCTGCGACACCATTAATCAAGCTGTTGGAGAATTACTTTATATTAGGTGTGTTACGCACTGATCCAGTCCACTAAAAGTTGTCCTGAAACGTAGTCTAAATACTGAATTGGGCCCGGGAAAAGCAGTTCTTGGTTGCTTTGTGTTCTCTTACTGTGTGTGACCATACAATGTAACAGACCCCAAAGCAGCACTAACACAAGCGATTCAGAGAGGAAGACAACCAAAAGCTGTGCTGAGGTGCTGAGGAGGAAGCAGACAGCTATAGGAGAGCTCCTCGGTCTCCTCCCGACACAGGGCAATGCCGCCGTGTTTCTGAGCGCCTTTCATACAGTAAGACTTCATAACGTGGTGCATCGTTTAGAGAACCGTTGCGGGGTGGTTTTTTTAATTCTGACGTCCTTCCTGATGCAGAGACACCTCTGGACTGGAAAATGTGAGCATGAACACGATGGCATCAGCCAGCAGTTTCAGGCAGAAATAGCACTGCCACCCAAACGAGCCCACACGGCATCTCGGCAACTTTTTGAAACTCCTTTTGGTGAGCCATTACTCTTTAAACTTCCCATACATTCAAGACTGGAAACAGGCTCTGTGGCAGTTGCTGGTCCCACACTGGCATAAGAATAGTCTCCAACCGGCAGAGGCTGGGGCTGGAAAATCTGTGCTGCTTCTCCATGCCAAGCAACTCTCGCACAGGTCCTTAGCAGGATCTCAGGGGAAAGGGACTGAAATAAAATCATTGCTTTCATTCCATGAAGTAGGTATTTAAGTACTGGCCATGTTTGCTCCGTGAAACCTTCCCACACCGTTCCCATCTCCTGCCATGAAGCCTGCCAGGCACTGTAGCAGGGCCAGCGTGCGGGGCCGATGTGCAGGCTCAGCGTGCAGGGCCAGCATGCAGGCTCGTCAGGCTCTCCTGCTCCACCAGCCGTCACGAGCGTCTCTTATCTCAGCCGTCGATGCCACGCTCGCTTGATGTCTCAGTTCCGGAGCAGAGACGCTCCATCTGCTATCTGGGAAGGCTCTGGCCCCAAAAATATTTAGTTAGCAGCCATTCAGTTAAGTGGAATTGACTTTTTATCGGCTTTCCTCTGTACGTCTGCCACCAGCGAAGGCTGTTTCCTCCTTCCCTCTTCTCCGCCTGTCAGTCCGCTCCACATTCCTATCGGCAGCCGTTAGCTCTGATCAATACTAACCACTGTGTAACAGCTCACGCATGGCTGCCTTAGTTTGCATCGATCAGACCCTTCTTCCAACAGGTATCTGGCTATTTGAGGCAACGACTTGAGATAAACACCTACTTTTACTTCAGGCTAATTCATTACGGAGGGGTTTCAAGGAGACCCGGTGCCCTACATCAGAGACTCGCAGAGATCAGAGACTCACAGCAACTTCTCTCCTGCCCAAGATTATACGAGACCATGTTATTTTCCCCATCCCTTCTGAAATCTAGCCTGTAAAAACAATGCTATCCAAATAGTTTCAAAAGACCCAAGACTGAAAATTGCACCTCAAACCATTCTAGTTAGGAGAACTTGGTGATTTGGAAAATGAAGAATGTGAGCACTGATTAGAAATGGGGATGTGTTGGCCAGCTGGGCAATAGGTGTCTTGTGACTGCCCCGTCACAGCTTCTCACCAGCAGACCCTCTTCTGTTGCAGTTTGGCGTCCGAGGGCTGCGTCCCCACAAGCCCCGTGTGCTCCAGCGGGACGCAGCATTCCTGGCCTCCGACAGAGCCAGCCCCGGCCCAGCCCCAGGCATTGCCCGCAGCCCCCATGGGGCCGGCTGGGAGCCACGGGGCACCCGCGGGAGGAGGCTCACTGCGCGAGGGGGTATGGCCTAGAAACTATATCAATACCCACAAACGTTCAGCATCCTGATACATGAGATTATGTTGCTGAAGCATAAGGCACACAGGCGCCAGGACAGCACCTTCGGGCCATCTGTCCTGTTTAGATGCCATGACGTAACTCGGCGATAAAGCGCTATGAGCATCGATAGGAGGAATCTCTGCAAAACTGACTGGCAAACAGCAGCATACCGGCAGTCTTACTTCTCCTATCCTTGCTGCTGTCCCCAAAACTGCCAGCGTTTAGAAAACTAGCAAACATTTTGAAGGAATCCTAACAGATGTCTTTGCACAGACACGCTCACCCCACATGCCCGCTCCTGAACCAGACCCCAGCTTTGATTCCCAGGCTTGAAGAGAGGAGAGCAGCACTCAGAACCAAGCGCCTTTGCTGAAGGAGAAGATGCAGTTCTTGACCCAACTGCTAAAAAGCCCATAGATCAGACGCGTCCAGCCCGGAAAGCGTCCCGGAGAAGTTAAAAACGCCTTTTCTGGTTAGTTTATACCTGGACCGGTTACAGAGGCAGAAGGGCCGCAGGGCTGCTACGGCAGCTACAAACTTTCCAGTGAAATGAGTGTTTATTATTTTAGGTTTGATGCCGTTCCCAAAAGGACCTAATCAACAAGTAATAAGGCCTCAAGAGAGCAATTAGAAACCTGAACTTTAACTCCCTTATAACCACAGGGTAGAAAGCAACTTTTGCTTTGGTTTTGGGTATGCAGCCTGGCGTGTTACCGAGGAAGAAACACTGAAAATCTGAAATCTAAAATAACTGTAGACAAGCATTTAAATTTGAACAATGAGGTACAACACTACTTTCTGTGGCAAGGTGAATGTGTGCCTGACGGAAAGCACTAATGGTTTGAGGGGTTTATGCCCAATATACAGCCTCTATCATATCTCATTTTTTTTAATGCTTCTTCCTAGCTTTAGGCAATGACCGAGGATGTTCGGTGCCTGCACACTTGCAGCATCTGCCCCTCTTGAAAAAAAAAAAAAAATTACCTCAGTTTTCCCACTTGTAAAATAACAATATCTGCCTAAATGCAGACGCTTGAGATACTTGGTTTGTTTGACACTTGTTTTGAATACTTTGGATGGGACGTTTCAGACAGGAACTGCACATTGAGTAATTCTTGCCATAGAAAGTCACGTGGCTACTGGAAAGCAAAAAGTTGCATAAGAATCCGTCTGCGTAGCACGGCTGCACCGGTGAGTGTTGCCCAAGAGGGCTAATACTGCGCACTGCCTGCCCGAGAGCATGGAGGAAGCACTCGACTTTGCAGGTCTTTACGCAGAGCCATGGCAACGCTAACACGCACCCACAGATTGTTAACGTTCGCGTTAGTTGAAACTTAAGAGGTGTGTTTCTGAAAAATGTTAGAGCTAAAGGGGTTTTTTCTTCTTTTTTTTTTTTTTCCCAAATACCATATTTGAAGGCTCTTTCCCCTGGCAGTACGTGTCTGTGTGTAGAGGAGAGAGCTGTGATTGTTGTACGTTTCCTGGTCAGCGGGCAGTATCCTATAATGCTGTTGCGGTACAAGAAGCCAAGAAGAAAAAATTTCTCTTGCACCTGTAAGATTGGTTGTTGATTTTTAATTGCTTGACTCTTCTGCAGCCTTAGTGGGCTTCCAGATCAGGGCAGGATGAGCAGGCTGACCTCTGTGTAGTGGTAGTTGGTGCCTTGTGAGATGAGTATAGAGTGCATAATTTTTTTATATTATTGGCTATTGCAAGTCTTTCCAGAGAATGTGGGGGTAGGGGTAACGAAGCCTGCTGCAGTGAGCGTCCTTAGCAAGCCTGCGGCACACAGCTCCATTGCCTGTCCACCAGAACTGTCCCTGCTTGGCCGAGGATTAATCCAAACAGGATGAAACCCCTGCTGGCAGGCTAGGAGAAAAGCTGAAGAAGCTGGCAGTGGCAATGTCTGCTGCTCCGTTGACGAGGACAGTGCGTGTCTTCCAACACTGTCTCTTCTGACCAACTCAAAGCTAGTATTTTTCCTGATGTGCCGTTGTCAATGCACAAGTACAAATAATACTCAGTAAACAGTGAGAACCAGGAGAGATATCACTGTAAGGAGGAAGCAGAAGTCCTGCTTAATTGTTCCTAGGAGAGAGAGCAGGCACAACCCTTCACTGAAGTGAGTGTCGTGCTATCAGGAATGATCGATATCACGTGAAAATGGGCTAAAACTCTGGGAGCACGCTGTAGAGCAGCGTCCAGGGGAGACACTTTAATATACTGATTTTCTCTGGAAGGTACCTAAAGCCAACAGGCGCTGGCAGCACGCGTAAGGCTCCTCACGGCAGTTGGCCATGATTGCAGTTCCATGGAGGTACAAGGCTGTTGCAGCCAAGAGTTATGGAGCTGTTAAGGTGAGGTCCTGCTCTCTTTCGGAGTGGAGGCACCAAACCTAGACCAGAGCTGCACATGTCCCACTCAGACTTGCAGCTGGGGATGTTGGGGGTGCCTCCATGGCCCTGTACCGAGCCCGGGATGCCATGGCCCAGCGCAGGAGCAGGGGGGGCTCTGTCTCTGCCAGCCACGGTGCCAGGGCAGAGCGGAGAGCTGAGCAGAGCCAGGAGCCCGAAGATCGAGTGAACTTTTAGATATCCCAGCCTTAAACAAATTTAAGGTCTTGAAAAACTTCATTTGATGTATAAAATGGAGCCAGCAGAGGGAGTGAAATGCAGGGACGCTATACCGTGCATGGAAGAAGGAGTCGCTGGGGTTCTGAACCAGGTGCAGCTGGTTCAACAACACTTCTCAAAACCCATAGTGTGGGCACACCAGCTCAGTCCAGGGCCACGGGGAATGCGGGTATGGATTAACAGAGGCAGGTTATCCCTTGTAGGAGCGAGCAGTTGTCTACTTCATCATTATCAATGTTAGACTAGATGTTTTGGGGGGCTAACACTGTATGCTTCCAGTATGAAGAAGATATCCAGAGGAATCTTAACTTCTCAAATAATTCCCGTTCTGAGGGGGTTCTGAGCACTGTCTCCGTAAGTAGGTTCAAATGCTTTAAAATATGCTTCAGTTGATCTGGCACTGTTCACACAGTCCTGTGAGCGGCCATGTAAAATACTGAGGAGAGGCCTAAAACTAAGCACGCTGGTGTTGCTCCCTTATTCTTTTATGCCTCCTAAATGTCCTGGTCTTGGCATTATCTTGAGCACTAAATGTGGATAGACGTGCTTACAAGTAGCTTCTTGCTGATTTTTTAGTTAACTTCTTCAAAAATAGGAATTTTGCAAATGCGTTAGTTCTTCAGCATCCACTTAGGATTTTTCCAGACTCATCTTTAAAGTGTCTTCAAAGACAGAAATACCATTTCCTCTTTTGATTGAGTGTTGGCCATCTTTGTTCACCATTTGATTAGAAGAGACAGGAAGTGATCTTTTTAAACCGTTTACCACGTGCAAGCTTCCTTCTAGCTACTTCTGAAGGAGAACTGGCAGGAAAATGCCAACTTTAGTGGTCAGAGACCACTGCGGGACTTGGACTTAATTCTTCCAGGGCCTCTGCAGACTCCAGCAGCCATCAGTTCATGCACCGCGGAGGGCAGCAAGGTTGTATCTGTAGCTTTGAAGAACAACACAAAAAAAGAAGTTGTATTATTATTTTTTACTCAAGCTGAAATTTCTAAACAGTAATACAATAAAATGCAAATTCTACAGCCATGGATTCGCAAAAGGCCAGTGCTCTTTGTCCTGGGACTCGTGTTGTGAATTCTGCAGCCCAGCTCGGTCCCCAGTTCCCGAGTGCAGGTTTGCCGCCTCCCGCGCACGCACAGCACGCAGACGATGGCACGGCAGAGCAGAGGGAATCACCAATTTAGCTGTCAATCTGATTCAGAGGGGATGGGCAAATAAAAGGTGGGAAACTGTTACATTTATGTGAACAATCAAAGCAGTTTGAGGGAACTCACTTCATTTTGGACAGTGAGGAGGCTTCACTTGCTGCTGTCCGTCCAGGGGGAAGTTACAGTCTGAGTGTGCCAGATTTCCCCAAGTGCGACTTGAACCTGCTGTTCAAATGGTGATGTCAGGCACAGCGTAGGTTGTTACATTGAGAGTTGTTGTTGTTGTTTAGATGACACTGCAAAGGAAAAAATTTGGGGGGGGGGGGGGGGGAGATTCCAGCCAAATAAACAGAAGTCTGGTGAAGCATCTGTTGGAAGTGTGTTTTTCTGAAAATCATCCCAAGCCTGGATGTTTTCAGAAAGTTTCCTTTCAAAAAGTGCTAAGTACTCGTCCGATTACAGTTGAGAAGAACAAAAGGACGTATTTTTCTTCTGCTAAGTCAGTACTATATTTGATATCTGAGGGCAGGAGAATGCTGTTGTGAGTCACAGCTTGCAGATTGCTGTTTCATACCTTCAAGAGGTAAACGATAATTTCCCAGGGATATGTGAGAGGTTTCAACTATTGACGTAATCGGTATGCACAGCGAACGGCTGTGTTCTTCTGTAGCTGATCTTCCCTATTCTGTACCTGTGCCCGATGACAAAGTTTGCTGCATAAATTAGACTGGATTTGCTTCCAGTGTGTCTGCCCAGTGATGGTGGCTGGGACAGGCTGTATACTTGGGAGCTCTCCAGATGTGTCACTATCTAGAAGTGAGTTGGTCTCACTTGGCACTCTTTTCAGCCGTCCTCATTGACCGTAACAGCAAGAGGTGGAATTGATGGAGCTTTGTGAAAGGCATTTAACACTAGTGGATCAACAGGCAAGCTTTATGGTACAGGTGCCTGGTGACCCGTTAGCTCTGATTCTCTTTTCACTGGAAAAGAAAATTCAGTGCAGAGGTAGTTTGGGATATAAAGTATGATGTGATCAACCAGTAGGGTCTTCTTCACTGTAGGGGTTGTCAAGCACTGGAACGGGCTGCCCAAGAAAGTGGTGGCGTCACCATCCCTGGAGGTATTTAAAAGACACGTGGATGTGGTGCTCGGGGACGTGGTTTAGTGGTGAACTTGGCAGTGCAAGCTTAACGGTTGGACTTGGTATCTTAAAGGTTTTTTCCAATCTAAGTGACTCTATGATTCTACAAAAAGCCAATGTAACGGTCTCCTGGGTCTGTAATATCATTCCAGTTACCAGGTGTTTGGAGTGAGACTCCTCGCTTTGCAGGAGAAATTTCCAGCTTTTTACAGTCTCCTCTTTCCAGTATCCCATGTCATTTTCAGCCAGAAACGATTCATATAGTTGTATTCACTGTATGCTTTATGTTTGAAAAGTCGTTGAATCTGTGTTTCTACACCAGATTTCAAAGAAACATTTCTTTTAGCAAAATACAAAAATGTAACAAGTTGGTAGTCTCAATAATCATGTTGAATACTGTGGAATTAGCTTAAAATAAGTTTTTCCTCCTTGAAATGAGATTAAATTTGTGCCTGGATCAAGCAATTCTGCACCAGTCTTGAACTTGTTAAAGATGAAAATCAGAATAACCACTGCAATATTGAAAAGGTAAAATGAGAACAAAATGGCATTTGGCCAATGTTTATGAATCACAGAATATGATCATGAAATCATAAGAATAACCACCAAAAGGTAAATAAATTACCCAGACTACTACTTATTTTCATGTACAGTTTGACACAAAAGCTGAAGCCATGAATGATTTATACCTGTTTTAACAATAATACTCATTTTCCTGAAAGATGGTCAGCACTCAGGCTGCTGTGGGCACCGTGCCAGTTGTTGAAAGGTTAATGTCTCAGCAGCAATACATTAAATTATGAATTATACCAGTCCCAAAATGGAAGGTTATTAGCTCAGTATGTTTAATTAGCCCAGCTCGAACTTTGCCATCTGCTAGCACTGCCCATCGCTAATGCACGGCCACGTGGAACAGGAGGGTTGCAAATAAGATGCCAGGAGCAGGAGCCCTTCCGCTTCCACGCAGCCTGACCTCACCTTCCCGGCACGCCGACGCTCTGAAATCCTTGGCAGGGCCAAAGGCTCGGCCACACACCTGGCTCTGGTGATGTCCTCCTTGGTAACAGTCGAGCCGATCCCCAGACCCTGGAAAGGCGCTGCCTGCCGCACAGACCGCACTGAACGTTGCAGAGAGTTCAGAAGTACGAGGAAAACGCCTCTTGTTTTCTCCCGAGGGCCAGTTAGGGCCCCTTAGGGCCAGTTTTCCTGCCAAAGCATTTGATTGATGTTTGTAAATACTCATTAGAGTTGTGTCCTGGTTACAAGACAGACCTTGCCATGAGAGGAAAAGGAAGAAAGAGGAGGGCCCAACATGTACCTGAGCAATCAATGTGCCAGAAAAAGAGGATCTTTCCTCGGGAGAGGTGTGGAGCCGCAGTGGCCAGGGGCGCCGGCAGCATTGCGAGGGCGTCCTGCAGGCCAGTGCTCGGATATGTAGGAAGCAACAGCTCGCGGTGGATTTATTTGCGCAGCATCTCTTGCCAATAACTGCACAAGGCTACGATATTTAGTTTTTCAATAAATATTTAAATTTTACCTCTTTGCTTATTTATTTTTTTAAAAGAACAAACAATAAATTCTGTTGATTTTTTTATTGGTTAAGATTACGTGATACTTTTAAAATATGATGCGCTGAGTATTACCATTAGTAATTATTCACCGTTATTATGAGGGTGCTTTTGGGGGGCTATGTGTTAAAACTCAGGTCAGAAGCATGCCCTGGAAAGTGGAATGTACAAACACGAGGGAAGAACCAAAATTGTGAGAAGCCAAACACAGTCTTATTTTTAATTCTTCTTTTTCTAGGTAGGATAACCTTGCCAAGGAGGAAAGGAATTTGGACAGACTTAACATACAGCCTGCGCAGCTTCCACTAGCTGGACACTAAAATGAAGAGAGAGTTTATTCATTCCCATCCCGACACAGCCCACCAGAATTAAAAGACATTTTAACCTACAAGGGAGATTGGGTCAAACGCTTCCTAATCCACCCCAACCAGTCTGCATAAAGAAGCCCATTTGATTCCGCTGGCTATCAAGTCTCCACGTGTCTGTGTTGGATGTGAAAACTAAAGAAAGAGTCTGGCAGAAATTAGAAGGCATCCGAGTCAGCACAAGAGACAACACCAGGTAGAGACTCAGTTTCTTTTTCTTAATTTTTCTTACAGTAATTTTTTCTTCTCCTCCCGTTGAGTTTTTGCTGATTCCCTCTTCTTGACGTTAGTAAAGCCCCTGTACTTGTACTTCTGGAGCAGGTGGCATGGGTGGGATATTGGAACAGTACGTATTAGAGTAAAACCTGCAGACAGAAATAGAAAGTAAATGGGAGATGAATTGATCAGAGGAAAGGCAAAGGATGGAGGGGATAAAATAAAGGGAAAGAAAGACAAGAATGATACCTTGCCTGTGTACTACAGTAATTTATTATTTTTATATGGTGCCCAGGGTGTACAGTATCTGTTTTACTGAACAAATGGAAAAAAACAGTTCTCAGCCCTGAACAGCCAACATATTAATTTATAATCCGAGAGCCTGACAAAACAAGTGGTCAGGCCAGTGAGACAAGGAATAATTCAGTGCTTGCAGAGCCTGAGTTACTTAACTCTGGTATCTGCACACGTGTATGCCATCAGATGGAGGTCTCTTGGTTTTGTAATAACTCACTGTAGAAGAAAAATTTCTCATTCGGGAAAGTTCTGAGCGAGGGGGATTGGCTGAGGGCACAGGCAAGTGTTGTATCTGGAGGAGCAAAGAGGCTGCCATTTCAATGAACTGGAAGGATGACAACCCGAATCACAGCCTGGCAGCAGAGCCATGGGGGAGCACTGCAAATCCCCCCGACCGGGGCGCGAGGATGCTTGTAGTGGGCCAAGATGTGGTCGAGAGTAGAGAGGAAAGAAAAGGACTCGGGAAGAAAAACTGGAGCATTTGCTCTGAGCTGTCTAGAGCTGGAGTTTCTAACGAGCCATCCAGATGGGACAGCAAGGAGATGACCTGAAACAACACGCTCGAACGGCAGAGGGTTCCAGTGCAGACGCAAACCTGCCGTGACCACAGAACCAGGGGAGCAATACCAAAGTTGTTTTCTAACACAGTTATTGCCACTCCAATTGCAGTTTTATTCCAAAAGCAAATTCCAAAGTTTTATGTCCATAAAGGTTTAGACATAAACAAGAAAGAAGTCGGGAAAGTGGTATGTTCTGTATAAACAGTTCCACTTTATAATTAATGCTGGAGATCAGGGGAGCAGGAATAGCTGTGCATGTGTGGTCATTCAGATTTACTGTTGGTCTTATTAAAACCTAGTTCTGCAATAATTTTATGCCCAGGTAGGGGCAGAAAGAGAGCAGGATGCCCCCAAGCAACCCATAAATAGTGTGGTGAAGACAAAGCGTTTATTACTTAGCTTCACAAAGGCTCTGTAAGTGCTCTCCCAGGGTATGTATACTTGTACCCCAGATGCCAATTCTGCAAATTAGCATTATTTCTCAAAATACTATGTAAACAGAAGTCATTTGAATACTTGATTTCATCAGACAGCCACACATGGAAACGTCAGTATCTATCTTTCCCTTTTGTGGAGTGAGCAGGGGTTTTCACTGCCTGTCTTTTTATTGCTCTTGGAGTATTGTTACTGATGAAAAAACCTGGCAGGGTCTGGGATCTATACAGAACTCATTCTGCAGGATTTTGTCCCATCTCATTGCCCCATGCTGCCTGAAGAGCAACTCTGGGACATAAACTTTCCCATTTGTCACCGAAGCTTGCTATTTTGAAACTCTGTTTAACGGTTTAAATTACTATGGCAAAAGTTACTTCATGGCTGAGACACACAGGGAATCGCAGGGATTTGAGATCCTATCAAATTAGCTTTGGGATGTCCTTTTTTTCTAAGTAGAAATGCCACCGGTAAGTTCAGCTCGGGTTTTGCTGATGGGCTCTTATTTTATCATTGTGCATCCTACAAGTTGATCAAATTTTAGAAACTTACACAATTTTTTAAAATCCATTTTTGTATTGCATTTCACGTAGAAACAGGTACCTTAGTTAATAGGATAACAGTAAAATGGGGTGAGAAAGACCCATAAAATCATCTTTAAATGATGAAAGCATTTTCCTAGATAAAATAGAACATATGAAAAAGTGAGTATTTCAGGATTTTCCAGGGCTAAAAACAGTGTTGCATTTTAAGGATGCCTATCTGTCCCGTTCAGTGGGATAAAGACATACATTTAATACTGCATTTTGCAGGATATTGGACTTTAACATCCTTACATTAGAAAAGTTGTCACTGACCAGGAAGCCAGTGCAAGGAGGTGCTGCATTTACTGGGAGGGAGAAAGCACTTTTCTAGCATCTAATTTATTTTTTAAATCATAAGTGTTTGGACCTGCTGGTGTTTTGAATTGTAAGAGTTAATTCCATGAAATAGGAAAGGAAGAATTGGGCGAGTGAGCGTGATCAGTGGTGCACTGTAAAGGGACATGGTTTCGTGGTACTCCACACAGCTGTCGTCTGCGCGTCTGCAAACACATCAGGAGAATTTATGCCAACATCACGCCTTACGTGCTCTGCTCCTTCATGGCGAATTAGTATTATTCCCATTCTACAGGGCGGGAAAATAGGACAAAAAGTGGAGGAGTGGGTTTTGAAGTCCACCCCCATATGCCTTTGTCTTTGGGCAGTTCTAGCGTACCCTGCGTGCTGCCCTGGCTGGTCCTTCAGCGCAGACAGCAAGTCTGTGGCAGAGCTAGGAATAGAAGCCAGGCCCTTGTTCCAAGTCACAGATCCTCAAGAGTATTTTTAGGCACTTAATACCATTAATTTCATACTCTTTTTGGCCAAGGATCTTAGAAACAAGATCATGCTTCCTCCTGAAATAATTTTTAAAATCATACTTATGTGCTCTCGGACAGTTTTTTTTTACAGAGATCGTGTACCGTTTAGCTCTATTTAGGCTTCAAAATTAGTTTTGGGAGGAGTTCTGTGTGGACTGTGCTTTTGTGCAGCCTCGAAGTGTGACTAAGGATACAGTGGAGATGGTGCAGTCTTTGGCTTCTGCAGGGCAAACGGTACCTGAGGAGAGGGGCTTTGGCAGAGGGCAATGGAGGGCTTCGTTTAATGGCCATACGCTTCAGGTTCCTTTTTTGCCGTCTCTGAAAGGCAACGTTCTGTGCCTCTGTATCCTCTTTATTTTGGCTGCAACTTACTTCTCTGAAACACAAAATCTTTTACGTTTAAAATACAGCAAGACCATTGTTCACCAATATTTTGACTAAAGTGATGCTAGGACATAGGGGGCACCCAGCAGCCCCAAGGACGGCAGGCCTGCGATGCGCTGGGGCTTCTCCAGCCGCAGAGGCACAGCCCTTGCTCGGGCAGCTCACGCTGGCGTGTTAAAGCTGGATGAAAAGGTGTAGAGAAATACATAGATTTCTATATACGATCATGTTTTTATCGTGCCAATTCAGCAAACCCAGTTCAAGCCCTGCTCTGGCGTCCTATCTATTATTAATTAATTGATTTCCTAGGCTCATTATTGAGTTTGCTGTGACTTCCCCACAGTGTGCACAGCTTTGCAGACAACGGTTCCCGTCACAAAGCTCAAACACGCTGAAAACGCCGAGTCAGGCGAAGGCAGGAGAGCACCCAGCGAGTGGCCAGGCTGTGGCACACTCATGCCTGGCTTATCCTTCTCTTTTCGGTGACACACCCCAAGATCCTGACAGCTTTTGCTGTCCCCTGGTCCCCACAATCGCCTGTTTCGCCCATCCCACGCTTCTGTGGCCACGTCCAGCCCACGTGCCTCCCTGTGGACAGCCACTCATCGCATGAACGGGGGAGCAGAGTGTTTTTTAGTGACTCTCCTGTCGCTACCACAGGTCTCGAGGCGGGTTTCAGGGGGCTGGTCGCAGGGCAGCCGGGGGGACAGGGAGCCCCGTGCGGGAGGAGCACAGCCGCCCCGGGTGAGGAAGGCCTCTCCGCGGGCGCGCTGCGGAGGCTGCGGCCCTGCTCCGGGCGTCGAGGGGCTCCTCTCCCTCGCTCCATCCAGCTCTGGCGGTAAACGTGCTTATTACAGTGCTAATGTCCTGCAAGTGGAATCCTACCTCCAAGTGTATTAGGGTAATGAGTTCACACCTAACTAATGGAGACTTAATAGAGTTACTAATAGGCTGCCTTTTCCCCCCACGGTTTATGACCCCGCGGGCTGGAGCTGTCAGGGGAGGGAGAGGCGAGAGGCCGCTCTCAGCCCTGCGGCCGCCACAGCCCACGCCCCAGCTCGGCCTCTGGCCTCCCGGCCTGCGCCTGGCCCGGCAGCCAGTTTCCAGGGACATCGTCTCTCCACCTTTCTGCAAGGAAAAATAAACAGTTTGAGGCTCCTGTGTCTTTATTAAACATTTCCTTTAAACTGCATACTTTGGCTCCCTGCCCAAATGCACCAAGAAAGCTTCCACAGAGCAGCTTGAGTCCGGAGCTCTGCTGCGGGCTTCCCGGGATAAATAACCCCTGGAGGAGCAAGCACCTGCGCCGCCGGCTGCAGCCCAAGCTGTCCCCAGGGCTGCCGGCTCCCCTGGGCCCGCCAGGAGAGGCTGATGCTGCCGGCCGGACTCCCCACACCGACGGCGCCTGGGAGCAGCCCTGGGGAGGAGAGTGAGGGAGGCGAGGAACCGGCAGCGCGGTTTGCCTGGCTCCGCTCTCCGGCACACAGACGCGACGTGGCAGCGAGGTGGGTGGGGAGGCGGCTGCTCTTATGGCGGTGAAGTTCGTCCAGTGCCGTGGGCCGAGAGGGTTTGAGTCGTAGGTGTAAAGGGGGTTGGGATGCGGCTTTGGCTGGGAAGCAAAAGCAAGCTGTATGTTTAAGCCTGTCGCACCAGACGAATAATACGCTGACGTTAAAAGGACATGTGCTTCACCCACCGTCAGCAGCGCGGTCGCCAGCCGTCGGCGCAGGGTCGAACGTGGGTTGCATCCCTGCCGGCGCAGCGGCCGCCGTCACGCCCCAGGGTGCAGAGGGAAGCAGCGTGCCAGGCCGCATTGTTGCGGTGGACAGGACAACATGTCTCTGAGCTGCCTCAGGAAGCAGCAGCAGCGCTACGGCGCCAGCGGCAGCCCCACAGCCCGCCAGCGGCAGCCCCACAGCCCGCCCGAGAGGCTTTGCAGGCGTGGGCTGGCCGGGCAGGGGGACGAGGGCGGCGGGGGAGAGGGGCCGAGCACGGCGGGCAGTGGGGAGGGGGCACGGCGGCGGGTGATGTCAGCGTTTCCTTCTGGATCGGTCATGTGTGCTTGCCAGGTAAACAGTCTAGAAATAGATGGGAGGAAGGCAGCGGATGGAGCGTGCAGCCGGGCTGGAGGAGCTCTGCCTTCACCCTTTCCTCCCCGCTGCCGTCCTCGCAGGCGGCTTCCCCTGCCTTCAGCAGGGCGCTGGGAGCAGAGGGGGCGAACGCAGAGGAGTAAAGCGAACCCGCTTCTGTCCTGTCTCACAGCTTTAAAGTGCGGTGCCCTCTCTGGAAGACAGTGCTGGTGGATGAAAGGAGGTAGAGTTTGTTGTTTCCAGGCAGCGGTTGCAGCAGACCTGCTTCATCCCCTCCCTTGCTGGAGGAGCCCAGGTGAGGCCGGTGAGAGCCCCGGGCGGGAGGCACCGAGGGGTCCCCTCCGGTGGAGGGGCTGAGCCGGCCGGGCTGGCTGAGCCCGGCAGCTCTGCTGCTCCCTGGGCTGGGAACAGGTTAAAATCCATGCGTTTGCTGCAAGCATAGAAGCTGGCTTACGTCGCGCGAAGCGTTCCCAGCAACTGAACAGCACGAGTTCAGGTACAGAAAGCTCCGCAACGTGCCAAGAATATTCTTAGTTTGCTCTTTCCTCATTCACTAGAAATGTGCCTTTTCTGTTACGCCTTTCAGAGCAGCCTAGCAGTTAAATTAGTAACTACGATAAAAACTACCTGCGCTGCTTGGAGACGGGGTTTTCTAAATCCCCAGTCATCCCAAACATAATGCGTGGACTGAGCCGCCTGCTGCGGCGGGGAGTCTGGCCCTCCAGTCGCCTCCCTCGTCATTGATCTCAGCAGAAGAAACGTGCAGCACCGTGCAGGCTCCGGCCTGGGACAGGCACCGTATCTTTTCCAGGCAGGACAGGGTGGTTTTTTTCAGGCATTTTTCAGGCATGATAGTATGCTACTGTGCATCATCCATATGTCTGTCCTGTCTGGAGCGACAGAGAGAAACTGTAAGGATAGAAAGCTGGAGAAAACACCCTCACAGCCACTGCTGATGGCCAGGTGCCTGCTTCTCCCTGCTCAGCACTTTCCTTTACCCCCAGAAAACAAAGCTGCCGTCATCGCAAGTACCCATAAAATGCAAGGCATCCTGAGTGCAGAGATTAGTGGTAATTTTACAAGGACTCAAATAACGTTGGTCTGCAGGGTGCAGCACTGCCTTGAAAGGGAACAGCAGACATTTCCCCTGGAAGCGAGTTTCCTCTTTAGAGCAGTTTACGGCCGAGGCGCAGTGTCAGATTGTGGCACAAATACACTGTCAGCCTTTGGGTTGGAAGGCGGACATTTGATACCTCTTTCTGTTGCCGAAACGCGCTGCCCAGACACGACTCCCAGCACGGTTATTTTTCGAAGCATTATGTAATTGGATTGCATGGTCAGTAGTGCTTCCTTAACAAGCCTTTCAGCAAACCCTCTGCCTGCCGCAGCCAATCCTCAACCCTTACATACACACTTACTCACGCAGGCTCAGTCTGGAGTAAACTCGCTGCTAAATACAGTTAGAAAACAGACGAAACCAGGCTCGGAATAGATCATCTGCTCCCTGCGCTACATGAGACGTGGTGTGGCCGAGCCCTGAGCGCCACTGGTGTGAAAACGGGGTCGCGCTGGCATCTCCCGGCGGAGGGGTCGCTGGTTGCCTCCTCTGCCATGCCTCTCTCTAACGGCAGAAAAAACCCTGCTTTTTGGGGCACGGATGGGCAACCGAACCGGGGGCTGGTCACGGTGTCCCTGTCTTATCTCGCCCTGCTGTGGTGGCCCTGTGCTTCAGGGACCAGCTGTGGGAAGCCTCTCCTACTGCACTCAGGCCCGGAGCGGCACCGGGGCCTTTATCTCCTAGGTTTTGGTGTAAGCTGAAGTGCTGAATTAGGAACCAAGTCTCCAGATACCTCCACGGTTCAGACCGTACACCATTCCTGCAGTGCAGCCCGCAGTGGTGCTGGGCCAGTCCCGGCCCTTCGCGGGTGTTTTGCAGGATCTTCCCTCTCCTCCGGCCGCTGTCAGCCCGCGGGTTATGGCTCTGCTGAGTCACAGCTTCCTGTTTGTGATTGCTGACTAGTGGCAGCAGTTGCAGAAGCAATAAGAGATATTAAAAAGTGTGAACTTCCACTGGGACCAGAAGATACAATTAGGGCTGTGCCAAGAAATACACTGCAGCGAGCTGTTGTTTAAAGGGATGCGGAACACTGCAACCCCCCGTTCCCTTGCTGCAGGAAGTAGGAAAAATGAACATCACTAGCCCTTTATCATCTCTGAACCCAAATAAAAATTGCATTTGACTTTTGAAGCTCACTCTGGCTCTTTTCCATGCTCCTCCTCAAAGCGTTTGATCCAGCCTTCCAGTCTGGGTTTCTTCTACCTGCTGCTGCTGAGACATAGGGATCCTCGTTTCTCGCTTTCACCTAAGAGTGATTCTCCATGGAAAGCCTACGTGATACTGTGTAAAAGGGGCTGCTTTAGAAGGCTTGCACAACCGTAATGTTATTTCCATTCTTTTTTTTAATGGGAAATATCTCTGGGGAGAAGCATGAAAGTATACGTAGAAGGTGCTCTTTGATCATTAAGATCTAAATGCAGCATCCAAACAGCGTGGCTGTTTCTTCACATTATGCTGAAATTCATCTTAGTGCTGCTCCTGGGTGGGCATTTTCTTGTTTCTCCTTCCTTGGCTTGAACATTTGGAAGCATTGCCGCCAGTTTCATCCCCAGTCCTGGTCATTATTGTCTCCAAAATTTATTTCTCCATCCTGCAGTTTACTATATTTATATCAGCCTTTCAATTTCTATTTTAAATCCATATTAACTTTTTAGCCTTATTGTCAGAATATACATTCTATTTATTCAGCTAAGCATGGCAATTAGAGGATGGCATTCTATGGCCTGTGTGTCACTAGAGGACTGAAAATACGCTGGGGCTGGTCTTTTCTGGATTGAGGCTATAGTACCTAGCAGCTGACAAAAGAAATCTTCGCTTTTGTACTGGCATTAGATTGATTTTTATTTTTTTTTAACCCTGTGACAGACATAAGGCTGAGGACTGGCACAGAGAACATACATTAGGGGAGGAAAAAAAAACCCCACCCCACAACCTCAGTTATTTCAACAAATACCAAAAGTGGATTGAGAGTGGATGAAGAGGAGGAGGAGGCAATAGTGAACACACAACACAGTTCAAGCTGGCAAGGAGCCCTTTCTTGAAGAATGTAAGTTTAACCTTTAGCATTCAAGTGTCTGGGCTTAAGTGTCATTATGAGCAATACTTTCCTCCAGCACAGCCTCTCCTGCCTGGAGGAGGGTTCTGTGCAACCTCATCAGTTTTCCCCTTTCCTTTACCGAGTATAAAAATATGTATTTCTGCCTGCATATGCTCAGCAAAGTTACTTCTAGTGGCAGCGCCTCGCTTGACGAAGCCAGGATGGCCCTGGACGGGTCCGAGGGAGGGTCTGCCCCGTCCTGGCGGCCGCTGCGGTGGCTGGTGGCTCTGCTGCCGCTATGGCCCGATAAAGCGAGAGCTTTGCCGGACTAGTATTCACTGGCTGAATTTAGGTTAAATATTTTGTGCTCCAGACTCAAAAGTGGAGCCAGCTGGCTGGGGTGGGGGCTGCCCCCCCAGGCAGCTACCCACGGCTGGCCTCTGTGTCCAGGCCCTCCGGCTGCCCAGCTCAGGAGCGGCTGGCAGCAGGTATCTCTGCCGTTCCTGCCGGCTTGTTTTGGCCGCAGGAAGAAAGAGCATCTGCTGGCGAATTGCTTTTGCGAGAAGCAAACTAAAATGAGGAGGAGGGAGGGATGGGCCTGGTGTCGTCGTCGTCGTCATCACCCCCACACTCCCCCCAGTGCTAATCTCACCTTTTGATGGAGGCAACATAGAAAAAAATTAGAGAGACAGCAGCAGACAAACATCAGACCTGGCTGCAAATGGACAGGCTAGATGTGCCCCCCCAAATCATCTCCAGCTGTAAAACACTTCAGGGCTGATAGAAACCACACACATCCCAGGCACAACCCAATCTGCAAAGCTGCATTCCAATAAAAACGCAGCACGGACGTAAAAGAAATACTGCCCGGGATTCCCGCCCCGGGTTGGGTGCTGGGGTGGGAGGTGCCCCCTGGCCCCCAGCCGGGCGCAGGGCTGGGCCGGGTGCCTGCTGGGGCGCAGGGGGAGCAGCGGAGCCCCCCCAGCCACTGCTGCGGCTCCCCGGCGCTCGGCTCCCCGTCCCAGCCCTCCCAGGGCACAAATCAAAGCGGCTGCGCCGGCTAATAGGGGAGGGTCGGGGTTAGCTGCAGGGTACATCGCCGACTGAAATCACAGGCTGGAATCCGAATTTCAATAAGCATGCCTCACATCGGAGGCTGGGCTGCAAATGTCAAATGCGCTTATGTTAAATACAGGTAATATTCTGAATGTACGTTTGAGAGCATGATTCTTTCGGATACCTTGTCTGATGAATTTTGCGTCTCGTATTTGTGATTTTTCCATGCAAAGAAGTACAGGTTTTAGAGGAATAAGAGCATATATTTATAAAGAGGCAAAGATGAACTATTTGATTAATTGTAGCAAAGATGCTATGTCAGATCAGATTTCTCACCGCTTACAACTTAGGTTTTGAGTCCGTGGTTACTATATAGTAAGTGCAGCTGGTATTGGTGCTTAACTTACTGAATAATTCGATGCAGGCTTTTCTGCAAATCTCCGTCTTAATTCTAAAATAATTTGGAGGGGAAGAAGGCAGATGGATTATTTTCCAAGGAGCATTTGGTACCTGACTTGCACTGAAAGATGACAGATTTGCAATGCTGCCACTTGTTCTGGCCCATAGTGGGGGATGACTCTGGGACTGCGCCAGCCCTGGGCCAGGGTCCCTTTGCCGCCGGCTCAGCCTGAGAGACCAAGACTAGCCCAAGACAAGCCAGGTTGGTTTAGTCACTGTATGGACACACTCTGAATTTTGTGGAAACTACCCTGTAAAACAGAATTCTTCTCAGTGCTGAGAACAATTTTTTCCCCTTTCTATTTCTGTGGGAACTGTAATTCTACTCTGTAACTGATTTCCCTCTTTTTTCCTTTTAAGATGGTTCCCAAACATTTATTGTGGGATTTTTCATTTAAAATAGTTTTCTAGGGAAATTACTGTGACAGTGATTTAATTGTTTAATTAAAATCTGACATTGATGACAACATAAATACAATAGGCATGAGGTGATATAGGCATTAAACAAGTGCAATTGTGGAATACATCCATAGTCTACTTTGAGCACACAGAACAGCTCACAAAGAAATGATGTTCAATATTTATCAGGTTAGTGAGTCCTAATTAAATGCCGAGACTTTTTTCTTCATTTCTCTAAAAAAGCAAAGGAACATATAGATGTATTCCAAGTGATTATTTCCATCGCAAACACATCTACTCATCTTGTGTTAAGGCCTGCAAAGAAAGCAAATTCATATTAAAAATCTGCTAGTTGGCTTAAGGGGTATTTAGTCAGCCTGACTACAGCAACCTAGCCCGAGGTTTGGAGGTAGCTGGAATAGCCCGCTGATGTCCCATCACTCCCAGTGGCTATAGTAAGTCCAGCGATTACAAAACGGATGGACAGATTTCTTTTAATAAGTGGGTAAAAAACCCCAGAAATATATTGAAGACAAAAGAGGAGAACAAACATTCCTCTGAATTTCCCCCCTCCGGCCCAAATCACTCCCAAATCCTATGCCCCCCCTCGAGCATACCCACACGTCCATCTCTCAGCAATAAAGGAGGCAGCCCCCTGCCCATTAAACAACACGTACGTGCCTCCAGAAGAAATTCACGTTATCTGGCTGGAATTGCTCAGCAGTGCGTCTCTCCAGCCCTCTCTTTCTAAGCCCTGCTGCATTTCTGCATCCCAACAATGAACACGCCGCTGTTGGAATATCCCTTTCCATGCCTCTTGCTGGGCGTCTTTAAATGGTATCAGATCGCTTCTGCAGCTTAGACAGCCCTTTGCAATCAGTCGCTGCTGATCGTCTGCCCTTTCCCCCCTTTCCAGACCCCTAAATAAATGCATCTGCTCCAGCCTAATTCATGTCAGCCTTCCCCCCTTCTTGTATGCAACTTCATGCAAACAAACTTTCTAAATGAAAAGATAGCTTACCTGGACAATGCTTTGCGTATAAAGTAATAAAAACTGATAAAGCCAGACATCCCAACTCTAGTACAGGGATTTGATTGCAAATTTCCATTGCAAAGGAGTAGAGGGAACTGGAAATCTGACAAATGCCTTCAAATTGACCTGTGTTTTCACAATGCACGCTGTGTTTAAAATGAATGGCAGACTTTATCATTTGGAGCTCCTTCAAGGACTCTGGCCTTCTACGCTTTGTTCTAATTCTTCAGACATATTTCCAAGAAGCACAAAGCTACGTAAGTGGATGATATTATGGAGATTTTTTTTCTAAGCGGGATTCTTCCCCCCCCCTCCCCCCCCCCCCAAATAATTTTTAGAGCCTGAATTTATAAACGTAGCCTGGAACTTTTTTCTTACTGTATCCATACATTAGTCCCTCGTGTCCAGTTGGCCTTTTCCACCTCAGAGCTTTAGCCCGGCGCCCCCACAGTGCCAGGTGGAGGGAGGCAGCGTGCAGCCAGCCTGGTGCCTGAGCAACGCGATATGGTTGTGGCTCCCGAAAAATTCACCGTAGTCCACTGCTTTCACCACAGCCCTAGGCAAATCTGGCCCGCTCCTGCCTCAGGACAGAGCTGCTCCTAAGCCGCCCGGCAGCCAAGTCGTATTCCTAGGGCAGGACTTGGTTGCCTTGCAGAACCCGGGGAAGCGAAGCCGCTTACCCCTGTTTTACATGTCAAAGATAACAACCATCGTTTCTGAAAGTTATGTCCAGAAAACCCTATGCGCTGCCTCAGAAAAAACATTTTGCTTCAGAGTTGTTCCTCTTAATCTGTATACGTTTTTACAAATAATAACTTTCCTTTAAAGTGCTGGTATTGGTTCCATCTGTTCAAAATAACATATAAATGAAACTGTATGATTCTATGCGCAAATGTATCAGATATGCTGCAAGACAAAAAAATAGGGTTAATCTAATAATTCAACTGCGTCTTTAACAAGTTTCCTATGGGAAAAATCAGTCTTATTTTCCCTGCAGATCTGATACTGAGAGCTTCTTTCTACTAAGCACATTAAAAGCTATTTGAACCAAAAAATCCTATCTATGCATGTGGAAAGATACATATATAGAAACAAGAGGCATCCGTAGTATTACAGATGGGGCTGTATCAATATTTCTAATTACAGCAAGGGTAGTCCCTTCTTATATTTTAGGAACCAGATTGCCTTTTTTATTCCAAAGAACAAAGAAATCTTAAGGGAAGTAAATTTTCTAGAGGAGAAACGCGTGCATGTATGTGTTTGAACGCTGTACCTAACGATTACTGTACACATTATTCCTGAATTCCTCAGATTTATTTCGGTATTTGCACAGCGGTTTATCTGGCTGGTCCTGCAGTCATCACTTGCTCGTTCCCTTCTTTTCACACGCACACACACCCCTCGCTGCCTCTTTTTGCACCCTGGTAGAAACGAGAACTCTTCCATTCCCCAGCCTCTGGCCGGCTGCGCTCAGGACGAGGGGCAAACCTCTGCCACGCGCTTCATCTGGCTGTTTCCCTTCCCAGCCTCTCCTGCCCTTACCAGGAGGGGAGGGAAGATGTCCTAGGACTTGACCCCAGAGCACAGCCAGCTCCCAGGAGGGTGGGGGGCCGCAGGGCGCGCTCCCCTCTCCCCGCTTAACCCCCTCTGCTCCTGGGCACGGCCGCGGTCTCGGCGCCCCTGACCCCGGCGCCCGCTGCCCTCCTCCCTTTCGGGGCACTCGGGATCACCCCGGGAGCACGAAAGGACAAGAATGCAGGAGCAGCAAGAGGCTGTCGCAGGAGGGCATAGCGCAGCACGGCCAGAGAAGCAACAGAATCGCCGAAAAGGGGGATGTTTGGTTTGTGTTAACTACCCAGACAGATGCACTTCGGCATGTTTGCATTTATGGAATCCATATGTTGTCATGGGAAATTAGAGGACAGCAACACAAAACTAGAATTCGCGATGCAAATGCAAAGAAAACGTACATGGCTACCAGACTCTGCGTTTGCACATGTTACTGCGAAGGTGCCTATTTCTGGAGCATCGACACAGTTATTAGATTTGCTTGCCACCTTCTCCACATGTTTACTTTTTCTTTGCTCTGCAAAAAAGTGTGTACATAGGCAGCACCCGTTCTCAGACCCGTCCACCAGATCCACAGCCTCTGGTGAAAACAGGCGCTTCTCCTAAGTTATACCAAGTACTAAAAGACAAGGGTTACTTTATTCTCGCCTCAACTTCATCATCAAAACACTTTTGTTCCATATTCAGCAAGAACAACAGTTACAAATTACACGCACCTTTACAGATAGCGCACCAAGCAGCCCTGAAAAATTCTACTTGCCCCAGGGCTTGTTAGTTTGGGGTTTGTTTTGTTGGTTTTTTTTTTCTTTCTTTTTTTGGTTGGGTTTGTTTTTATTGGGGTTTTCTTTTCTCTTTTTTTTTTTTTTTGGAAGGGCAAGTAATGTTAGCAATTATTCTTCTATAAAGCTAGACAAACATATTTTGAGCAGGGACTGACAAATTTTTAAGGGCAGCTTTCAAAGGCAAACTGGTAACATACTGGAGTCTGTCCATTTAACAAATCATAAGAACTCACACACAGCATGCGCATTGTAACAGTACACATCAGTGCTGCATTTATAATATTCAAATAACTATGGTACATATTAAAGCTTGACTCTTAAAGCCTGTGAATATCTTCCAAATGCAAGACACTTGCAGTAATGTATCAGCTAGTACAGTCCTCCTTCAAATTTCTAATCATCTGTCCTCTTCCTTCATCCCCCCCATCCCACTAAAGGGACTTGTCAAAATTTCAAATGACTATCCCCACGTTAAGATATATGGAAAGCTCGATACATTTCATTAAAAATACTTACTAACAAACATGCAGTTTATTACCTTGCAGTATAAAATACATCTACATTAAGGTTCTCCCAAATGGAAAAACTGACCGCAACTGCATTCCTTGTTCAACGCTATGAAACAAACCGGGAAGTTAATTATTTGGGTTACTATTAAAAATAAAAAATTAAATGAAAAAAAAAGGAGGAAAAAAAAAGGCAATTTGAAAAGCTTCTTTAGATTTTCAAGACAGATTATTTAATTCAGCTGTATTGCTGCCAGTAATAAAATAGTCTCTTACAGAAAGATGAAGAAAATATATTCCTGAAGCCTGGACAGAGATTCTTTACTGGTTCACCTCCTCCTAAAATTCAAATTCCATGTTTCCAGCGATCATCTACATTTTTTTTGCCAGGGCTGGAATGGGGAGGGAAAAGCTGCTGGAAATAAAAATTTTAAATAATACTCGCAGATGGACCCGAACAGAAAGTGAAAAATGTTACCGTAAGGCTAGAGAAATATTTATTTAATCAAACCAGAGGTTCTGTTGGGACTGGAGGAATGTTGCATCCTTTCCTAAAAAAAGAAAAAAAAAAGGGGGAAAAAAAGAGGAGGGGGTGGGGGGAGAAAAGAGAAAGCAAGAAAGAAAAAAGGCAGAGGCACAGCCGCCTCCTGGAGTTCCCCATTGTCCGGGGCTATAGAGAGCCCCAGAATGGCATTAAACTCACAAAAGGCATATTGTGCAGGGGACAAAAAAAGCCCCTTCTTCTACAATAACTTTTAGCTTCTTATTTTTAGAAAATGACAAAGCTGTTGCCAGCGATGGCTGGTGAAACCTGTAGCCCGGCTCCCAGCGAGGCTGGACGCGGCTGTATTGATCCGCTGTCCCGCTCGGAAAGGCGGCCGCAAAGTTTGAATGGGAGCGCGGGCCGGGCCGCGCCGCGCCGCGGGGATGCTGCGGGGCCGCTCCACCGCCCTCCGCGCCCGCGGCCCGCCCCGCGCTGGGGCCGCCGCCGGGGCCGGGGCGGCGCGGCACAAAGTTGCGCTCGCTGCCGGCCGTAACTTTCCCGGCTCCTCCCGGGGAAAACTTCGGCGGCGGCTGCGGCGGCGGGGGTCGTCCTCGCCCTGCCCTGCCCTGCCCTGCGCGGGGCGGCGCGGCCCCGCCCGGGGCGCGGGGGGCAGGTGGCCCCGTGGAGCGCCCCGCCGCCGCGGAGCGGTGCGGAGCGGAGCCGCCCGCCGGCCGGCCCGCTCGCCCCCCTTCCCGGCGCGGCGCTGCGCGGCAGGGCGCGGAGAGGCGCGGAGCGGCGCCCCCCCCGCCGCGGGCTGGGGGCCGGCCGCTTGCCCCAAGTTTCGGTGCGGCGCCGCCGCCGCCGCGCTCCCCCCGCCCGCTCCTGCTCGCTCGCTCCCTCCCCCGCCGCCTGGGCTGAATCTTATTGATCCAGAAGGTGGCTAATTAGCCCTTCCCGTCGTGCCTGGGTAATGAGGCACATGCGCACTGCACTAATCAGCCATTTTTTGCAGGAAACTAATTAGCAGAATAAAGATCCAAAGAGTTTTTTTTCTTCCCAATCATCAGATCTGAGTCCGGGCGCTTCCTGCTCCGGCGACCGCCAGCCCCGCCGCCCGCTCCGCTCCGCGCCGCTCCGCTCCGCCCCGACCCGACCGCCGCCGCCGCTGCTGCTGCCGCCGCCCGCGGCCCCCTCTCTCCGGGGGGCTGCAAACTCCCCGACAACGATGCTGCTGCTGGGCAGCGGCGGCGGCGGCGGCGGCTCCCGCTCGGCTCCGGCTGCTGCCCCCGGCTCCCGCTGCTGCTGCCCCGGGCCCCTCCGCGGAGCGCGCTCCTGCCGCCGCAGCCGCCGCAGCCTGCATGGGATCTGTAGCCCCCGCGCCGCCGCCCGGGATTAAAAGCGCCGCCGCCGCCGCCGGAGCAGCGACCGCGTAAGTGGCAACTTTTCTGCCCTGTCCCCCGCTCGGGCTCCTCCTGCTCGGGGCGCCCGGGCTGCTTTGCATGGGGCTGGTCCGGCCCCCCCTCCCGCCCGCTCCCACCCACCGCCCCGGATCCCCCAGCAAACTTTGTGCCGCTCGCCGTCCCGGAGCCCCGCCGCCGCCGCCGGGGACGCGCAGGTGCCGGCGCCGCGGGGGCCGCTGCGCGCCCCGCGGAGCCCCCGCCCCGCCCGCCGGCCATGGCCGCGGGGCGCGGAGCGGGGCGCGGAGCGGGCGCGGCGCTGCCCGGCTTTGTGCGCGGCGGGGCCGCCGGCGGGGCTCGGGCATCGATCGGCGGGGGCCCCGGCCCCGCGGGGACGCCCGCTCCGCGCTCGGCGGCGGTCGCGCGTGGGCTCCGCGGAGCCGGCGCCTCCCGGGACCCCGCGCGGCGAGAGGCGGCTCGGGCGGGCCCCCGTGGGTGCCCCGCGGGCGCTCCGCGCCGGTGACGCGCTGGAAAACAAAGGGGCGAAGAAGTGCCTAAAACTGCCCCGGCCCCCGGCGGCCCGGCCCCGCCGCCCGGCCGGGCCCCGCGCCGGGAGGTGCCCCGGAGCGGCCTTGCGAGCGAGAGTAATTATGATTTTTGTTTTCCGCGGGCAGGCTCAGTTTTTGGGAAGAATGCGGCTTAGGGGGATGGGAGAGGTGAAGGCAGCGAACGCCACTGTAGGCCGATCCCCCCCCCTTCTCAGTTTCAGTTTTTAATTACTTAATGCTGAATCGCACGGCGCTTATCTAAATATTTGCAAATGCGCTTTCCTATTGATTCCCCTGAATAAACTGTGCTCCTCGCCCTCGGAGGGAAGGCGATTCCTGCTCTCCTGAAACTAACCCTCCCGAGGAGAGTGTGTGTTTGCGTGGGGGACACGTACGTCCGTGTGTCTGTGTATATACGCGTATGTATGTGGCACGCACATGCGGGTTTCTTAGCGTGAATTATTTATAATTTGGGTTGCGGGATTTTATTTTATTTTTTAAAAATTGTTAAACTCCCTCCCTCTACTCTTTTTTTTTTTTTTTTCTGAAAAAAATATTTTTTTAATTCCGAGAAAGGTCTGTTTCTCTTTCAAGCTGTGCTTGAAGCTGCTCTCGGGTATGTCCTGTACTTTGTGCGGATATGTAATATATACGCGTCCCTTCCTCGGCTGTCTGTCTGTCTTTCTCCTCTTCTCGCTCCTGTTTAATATGGAGCAATTTTCTGGAGGCTCGGTGACTCCCTCCTTAGGGTCACATTGAGTTCGAATCCGACTGAAGGTGCAGGAATCCTGCGACGGGGGAAATAAGAGAATAGAGAGAATGGGGTCAAGTTGGCTGCTTAGAGGCCAAAACTCCCACAGCTGCCTTTAAAAAATATATATATAATATTTGGCTTTCCTCGCCATATTACAAATTGTAGCCTCCCCTTTCAGGTATTTTCTTTACAGCTTAAAGCCCTTTCTTCCTTTTGCCCCCCCCCCCCCCCCCCCCTCCCCCGTTAGAGGAGAGAAGGGGGGGAGGAGGGAAAATAAAAGGAAAAGAAATGGGGGGGGGGGCAAGAGGGGAAAAAATAAAACCCATTGAGTTTAGGCAAATAAGGTTTGGTCTCCGTATCCTATTACAAAGCACTTTGAATATGCAAGACATCACACAAGACCAGTTATTCCAGTTACGACAAACTTAAAAAGAGAAAAAAGAGAGGCATGTTTAGATTGTAATTTGTTAGAGCAAGAATCATATTTAAAACTCTGTCTTTTAATTTTTTTTTCCAGCCTTGCATTGTATCCAGCCTTTTTCTGATGTCTAGGGTTTTTTTTCATTATTATTATTAAAATCTTTCCGTTGAGTTTAGGAAGACTGCTGCGAGCAACACATTTTCTATATTTTTGTTCCTGTATCTTGGAGGAGAGTTGGCAGGGATTCTGTGGTTTGCAGTTACACAATATGTTATCATGTTTTTAATCACTAAATCATTGCAGTGGTTATAGATTTACAGTCTTAGGGTATTACTGAGAGGAGCAGCGCAGACCGTATGTACGGGAACATACGAGAGCATGCAGTTAACATGCTCGTGAACTTTGCTTTTAAATCGTTTCCCGGCCGAGCTCTGGCGGAGAGGAGAGCGAGCGTTTTGGCATCACCCCTCCACGCACTTGAGGAAAGTTTGTGCAACCCTCCCGGCAGGGCAGGAGCTCCGATGGGTGTTGTGGGCAACCCGTCCCGCGGCGCTGGCGGTAAGCGGCGGGTCAGGGGGCGCGAAGGGGCGGCCGGTGGGCTGGGGCCGCCACCTGCACCGGGCCGGGGGGAGCGGGCCGCCCCGCTGGACGCGCTCTGCTCCCGTTTCCCCCTTTATTATGTAACAGAGCCCTCGGCAGCATTAAAAATTCAGCATTACAAGCTGATTGTAATGCTCCCTCATTAGGGAGCACTGTCTGGTCCGGCATTAACGCAAGACGGAGCGTGGCTTTTCGGCTGCAGCACTGTCAGAGGCTGGGGGGCAGCCGTGCAGTGGGGCGGCCCGAGCCCCTGCAGCCCCTGCCAGCAGCAGTGGGGTTGTGCCGGGCTCCCTGCCGCCGCCGTTCAGTGCTGGCCCCGCGGCCAGGCCCGGGGCTCCCGCTCGGCCTCCCGGCCGCGGGCTGTCCTCTTGCGCCGGCCTTGGCGTGGGGACCCGGCTTCCTGAGCTGCTCTCCCGCCTGGGTCCTGCTCCGCAGGCCACCTTCAGCCAGAAACAAAAGCAAACAAAAGGCATATTAGAGGGGAGAGAAACTCTGCGTCTGGACGCAGAGGTTGCTTTGCTGCATTTGTATTTATTCCTCCCCCCGCCCCTTATTCTTTTTAAATGGTGTCATTTTGGGAGGAGTGGGCAGCAGGAAGTTCACTCCGGCCCCTCTCCCGCGCGGCAGCGGTGCGGCTCGCAGCAGCGCTGCCCTCCGGGAGCCCCGTACCCTCCCTCCCGCCCTGCCGCTGCCTTTTGTTCCCGCAGGACCGAGCCAAGGTGCTGCTCGGGCGGGTGGAGGTGGCACGGGCAGCCCCGGGTGCCTGGCACCTTCACCTGGCCTTGCCGTGGCTGCTGTCAAACCAGGGCCCGGCGGCGGCCGCGTTGACAAAAGCAGAGGCGCGTGTCCCTCTTTTCATCTCTCTGTTTTGACCCCCCACCCCGGTCCCCATCGGTGTCGTGCCGGAGGCCGGGAGCAGCGTGGAGGAGCGGATTTACTTTGGGCCTGGCCAGCAGTTTAACGGCTTGAGTGGGGATCGCTAAATCCCAAACTGATGGACATATGGCTGGCTGCGTTAGCCTCGCCGTTAACACTTCCTTATGCTTTCCAAAATAATAATGATAATAATAAAAATGTTGCATGGAGAAGATGAAAAATTATTAGCGGGCTTTTACATCAACTTTATTCAGACACTGTGTTCTGCTGGGGCTCGACTCCCTCGCGTGAGCGTTTCCCCCGCCGGTGTCAGACTCGCGCGTCTGCAGTGGGAGAGTTTTCAGCAACCATCTTCTCGAAGGTGGTGGTGGTGGTGTGCGTACTGGCCCTGCCGCGGTGCCGGAGCTGGAGCTGTGTTTGCGCTGGAGAGACCGGTGCAGTTCAGGAGGGACAGGGCTGGGGAGAGGCCGAGTGTTTCACGGCTCCCCACTTCCCTTCACCAGAGCGCGGCCGAGGTTTGGCCTTTGTGTGGCTTCGGGGGCCGCGTGCCGGTGGGCGCGTATGGCCGGCGGGAGAGGTGGGCCACGAACAAAGCCGGGTCCCACCTGCTCCCTGCGGCCCGGCCACATGCGGGGACCCCCGTGCCGCTGGCGGGGCTGCGCTCTTTTGCAACCGACCAACCGTGGGGGGCTTTGGCCTGGGAGAGGCCCCTGGGACTGGAGCGGGGTGCCCATGGGGGCTGCCCCCCTCTGCGCTGCTTCTGTTTCCTCATGGTGGGGTGTCCCCCTGCACCCCTCTGGGAGGCTGGCCTCGCCGTCCCTGTGGGGAGGTGAGGGGAGACTGGAGAGAGGAGCTTCTCCAGTGGGGAGCGGGGCTGCCCTTCCCTCCTCCCTTGCCAGCCGAAATTCGGGCCGGGTGTCCAGCGCGTGGTGGCGCGGTGGCGACAGGGCTGTCGAGGGCTGTCGTGGCAGGAGAGTGGGAATCAAAACATCTGTGCGCAGGCCTGGGCGCCGCAGCCTCTAATGGTTTTGACGGAGCTGTTGTGGTCTGTTGTCTGGAAAATCTGCATTCTGCGCCGTGCCCGAGGGGGGCCGCGGCACCGCAGACCGTGGCGGTACCTAAATATAACCGCCTCGCGCCGTGGGGTGAGGTGAGGGCAGGAGGGAGCAGGGCCGCCCGTCCCGCCTCCTGCTTTGTCTCTGATCTGCGATTCATGCATTTTTGTTTGCTCCCGAGGTTGGGTTTGTGTGTAGGCAGGGATTGGAGAAATAGATAAATTCCAGCTAGTTTAAAAAAAAAAAAAAAAATCCACCAACCGAACCAGGGTGGATGAGTCGGGCTTCCCTCCCTGCCGGCAGCTGGGGAGGCAGCGGTCCTTGCCGCTGGGTCGGGGATCCCAGCGGACCTGGACGCCCCGGCGTGCTCCTGCCCCGCAGCTGCTGGTGGGGGAGCGGGCCGTTCCAGCCTGCTCGTGTCGGTGTTTCTCCTTCCCCCCATAGATGCTGTGGGTCTCATTCAGGGTCCCGCCACACTGGCAAGGAGCGAGCGCTTTCCAGCGCTTCCTCGTTGGCTCTGCCGGACGGACGTGTCCATCTGTCGGTGCGGGAGGTGGGTGTTCATCTCCACAGCAACGCTGGCTGGAGAGCGGTGGTATTCTGCGCCAGGTGTACGCTGTGTGTGTTTCCAGAGGCAGACTGTAAATACAGTTTAAAGTTCATTCCTATCTGAAATTATTTTTCGGTTGGGGGTGCCACCACTGACGGGTGGCTCCCGGCGCATCCCAGGAGCTGCCGAGGAGGGGCCCGGGGTCCTGGCTGTGTGGGGCCGAGCCCGGCCAGCCGGCGAGGTGGAAGGACGGTGGGATGGTGTGGGTGCTGGGGAGCCCTGCTGCTGGCAGGCTGCAGCCACCCTGCTTTGCCCTTGAGTTTGCTGCTGGGAGAAAGACACTTAGCTGTTGATTGTAATTTCATTATGTCACAAGTGCCAAACATGCCTCTTGCTAATAAAAGGCAAAGCAGAGCAGCAATATTTTTTTTCTTCCCCCCGGAAAAGAAACCAGTGTTGTCAGTTGTGTGGTGGACGTTGCTGGAGAGCAGGAGGGTGCTGGCCCTGTAGTGCCTGGGCTTTCAGGTCTTAAATCTGGTGGGAGCTGAGCCGTGCGGGTTCCATCACGGGGCGATGGTGCTGGAGCAGGCGATGTGCGTGGCAGTTCTGGTAAAAGCCTTTCTCCCCTCCGCCCCCCGCCCCAGTATCTGGGAAAGTGGAGCCTGCGGGGCCTGTAACACGTTAGCTCTTAGTAAATGTTTATTTTGGTGGCCCAAGCGTACCTGCTGGAGAGTTGGTCCCTCCTGGGGGAGGATGGGGAGCAGACGTGCTCTGGGCGCTGTTCCCGACCCCTTGGGGCCCTGTCAGCGGCAGCGAAGCGCCCTGCGTCCCACCTCGCGTTTGCCTCGGACTTGCCCTGCGCATCCCTGGCTGGTGGTAGCCTAACTCCAAAATGGCTGGTTGGCTTGGTTCAGTGGCAGGAGTTTTAACCCTCCTTTTGCCACGCTGCCACTGACTGTCTTGTGCAAACAGACTGATGCTCACTGCAGAATTCAGAGCACGTACTTAAATGTTGATAGCAACATCGCGATGATGTGCTTGATCCTGCTAGGTTGGGTTGCTGGGTTTCCTGAATGCCTGTGACGTCTGGTGACGGGCTCAGAGGTTTTTGGTCTTTCCTTCTTGTTATAACAGAGTTGAGTGAAGAAGGGGGAGGCGAGGGGGGTGCAGAGGCACAGCCGGCTGAGTCGCAGTCAGGTGCGTGTTGTTTGGGCTGAGAATTGCAGTCAGGTGCACGTTGTTTGGGATGATGCAGAATCTGGGGATTCTTCTGCAGCTATTTTTGGTGAGATACCGTATAATGGGAAAATGTGCTGGCAGGCCTGGAGGTTAGTTCCGAAGACTGAGCAGGGGGAGTGTGCGAAGCACAGAGCTACGTGGTCTCTTAGGCACAGATTCGAGAGTTGCAGAATCTGCTAACTAGAGCTGCACCTGCAGTGCGAGGATGTTCTGGATTCAGGCTGGGCACACCCCCTTGTGCGTTTCACCTGTGCCGTCTTGTGTTGCAGAAGCTGGCGCACAGACCCTTGGACACCTCTGGAAGCAGAGCAGAAAGGCTGCCCCTGAAGCGCCGGGGTGCAGTAAGTTCTTGCAGTACAGCTGTGGAGGTGATGCCCCGAGGCCGTAGTTCTCCTTAGGTTTGCTCTGTTTGACAGCGTTGGATGTCAGTGTGCAGCAGCAGGAGCTGGTCTCAGACGAGCTCGAGTGTTGTGCGGTGGCCGCTGATGCTTTGGTGCCTGCCGAGGCGGGGTACCCCGGGACAGCCTTGCCAAGGTGGTCTTTGCTCCCGCTGCGTGTCCCCTGGCTGGGCTGAGGTTGCTTTGTGCCTGCCGGCGTGCCAGCAGGCAGAGCCCTGCCGTGTGGCTGTGGGCTGCCCGGAGGAGCGGAGCATGGCTGGCGGCCGCGTCCCCACTGTCCTTGCGCGCCGTTCCCATCGGCAGCCCCTGACTGTGCCAGACAGAACTGTAGATGTCAGGCTTTGCACAGAAAGGAGAGCGAGGAGGGAGGGCGAGGGAGAGACAAGCGTGCAGCAGCGGGGCTGTGAGTTTCAAATTAACCTTCTGCTTTGTTGGTGTCGAATGCGAGGTGCCCCCGGCTCCCCAGCGTAACGCACGCTGTGACAGAGGCGGCAGGATTTACATGCGGAGGAGCGGGGCTGAGCCGGCATCGCCGGTGCTGAGGCCGGGAGCGGGGCTTCCCTCCCCAGCAGTGCTGGGGACGAGGGCATGGCAGGTGCCCAGGGTGGCGTTGGCCCCTCCACTGGAGAGAAAGACACCCAGTGGGTCCCACTGTGGCTGGTGGGGCTCACTGTGTCCCCCCGGGTGCTACAGTCAGAGCTTTCATCTCCGGCTTTGAGGAATGGGAGCTCCGGCCTTTCCTCTGGGAGATGGGTCTGCAGCACCCAGGCGTTTGCTCCTCAAAAGCTCCTACAGATGTCAGAGCCTAAATTTCTCCTCTTTAATTTTCTCCTGTTAATTTTGTCCCTTTTAGTCTTACATACTTCCTTCCCCAATTCCTTTCTTCTTGCTGTTTTTCATCTTCCGTAGAGACAGTTAAAAGCGGCTTAACGCTGTGAGCTTGTTTGGAAGTCAAAAGATGCGTTTTAGCTCTGACGCTGACTTTGGGCAAGCCACCAAATGTTAGCCTCAGCTGGAGTATGAAATAGTATAATACGTAGTTCACATGCAGAGACTGTAAGTGGGGGTTAATTATGAAAAATCATAACGTGTCTTAAATTCCCAGAGCATTGTTACATCCTTAAATGTAGTTTTTTGTTACTGCCTCAGTTTTCCTCCTCCCTGCTTCCAGATAACTCACAAGCTGTTACGCTTCGTTCCTCCTGCTTTCTGGTACGCAAATACCGTCCCACCTGGGGCTGCAGGGTTCTGGCCACTGGAGTCCTTAGAGAAGGATGTCCTCTCCCCTGTCCATGTTGTAGATTAAGTAGTTCATGCTGTAGGCCTTCCTTGTTTTCCTGATGCTTTGCCTGCGCTGGGGAATTGTGTTCAGGCACCTTGGAGAGGAGGGAGGCGGCTGGGGTAGTGCATTTGTGGCAGGTCTGAACCCAGCCGGGCCGAGCATCGTGTGGTACCTGTGCGTCACGCGAGCGACTGCAGGCGCATGGTTCCCCTGCCTCCTCACTGCAGTTACCGCTTGCGTTGGTCGCAGGCCTTGTTCTGTGGGATCATTGCCAGTCCTGCTTCCGTGGACCTTTATTAGGGTGGGGGAGGAGGGGAGAGGTGACTCTCCTTGTCTGAGACGGGTTTTTCACTGGGGTAATGTGTGTGCTGAACGCCAGCCCTGCTTCATGGGGGCAGCCAAGGAGCAGAGGGGTCGCCTAGAGCAGCTTGGCATCTCCCGGTGGGTGGGTCGTACTGGAGACCTGTGCTCTGGTACTGGAGAAACGGGACTGGTTGGTCCTCGTTTTGTAAGATCTTCTCATCTTTCCCATTTTTGCTCCTTTCTGCACAGAGAACTGGCGTGGAGGAGGCTGGTTGTGTCAGCCAGGGTTTGTAGTCTTGGAGAGTCCAAGTCTAAACAGAACCACGTATGAAGGTGTAGGTAGGTGTACATTTTGAACTCCATCGCGTTCCTCAGGATGCGCTCCTGTAGGCATCAGTTGGTTCTGCAGCGCAGCCGGAGGGAGAGGTGGTGTCGAGGAGCGTGCCAGCGGTTGGGTTGCATTATTGGCCAAGGAATGGTGGAAGAGAAGTGTGCACTGCCTCATGACAAGCTGATACTGGAGGAAGACCGGTGGGATGAGTTTTGTGGCAATATTGTACGTCTTGCAGAGGAGAGAGGAGGTGGTGCAGCAGGTATTGCTGCCAGCCTGCACACACCGTTGCGCGTGGAGCGGGACGTGTGCTGCGTGCTGGCGTGGGATGCCCAGCCCGTGGGAAGGCGCTGAATGCCTCGTGCCCCTCTGCTATTTCAGAAATCAGTTACTTGGCCAATAGCAGTGTCTGTCTGAAGGAGCTGCCACAGATTTTTTCCTTGGCTGCCTTATTTTAACCAGCCTCTCTGCTGTTTCCTCTTTATTTTGAGCGGCGTGGTAGTCCTGGAGGTTTGCATGAGATCCTGGAAATTCCCCAGGTGGTGGGTCTGGTGCCAGAGCAGCCCTGTGTGAAAAGCTCCCTTCATGGCGAGCTCGCAGCAGTTTCACCTGGAACTGCAGATGTTGGAGCAACTGAGCCAAGCTCTGGAAGCGTCCGGGGGATTGCTCAGAGCTTGCTGTGGAGGAGGGTTGAGCTCTGCTCTGCGCAGCGCTGGCTGGCCAGGGTCAGCCTAACAGCAGGGGTGGCACAACTGGCTTCTCTTCGCTTGAAACCTCCCAGCTGTGCCCGGGGCTGTAGACCTGGTTGCCAAAAGCACGATGCAAGATCTTCCTGCTGTTGGCAATGTGATTGGAAGTGTCCAACCAACCGCTCCTCCATTGATGCTTCTCTGAGTAGCATCACTTTGTGTCTCTGAAGTGATAGGTGCTCTTTCTTTGGAGCTGAGATTTCTTTCCACTTAGTCTTAAGTGGCCACTGGGCTGTGGAACTGTGGGGTTATTTCAGGTAGCGGGTCTCTGACTTTTCTTCTTTCAGCCGTCTTTTTCTCAGCTGCTTCTTGCTTCTGTGTGCAAAGCCCGTGAAGCAGCAATGATTAGCAAGATGCTTTTGACGAGATTCTGCAGGAAGCACTGGCCATCCTCTGGAGATAGTGAATTACGTGGTATCCCTGTCGCTGGCCTTCAGCGTGATAGAGCTGTCTGCTGAGCTCCGTCCTCTCTCAAAAGCTCGACTGGGCCTCTTCTGGTGTGCCAAGGCAGGGTCAGTGGGATGGTGCAGTCTCTACTCAACTGCTAAGGCCAAATGAGAAATACCCAAGTGAGGTTTCTTCCAGAAAGCAAAGAGCAGGAGCGAACCAGCTCCCTCCTTACTGCCCGCCCTGGTCCATGCAGGAGGGAGGGTTCTTTGGTGGGAGCAGGGAGGGAGGCTGCTGGTGTGCCGCTGCCGGGGGCTCTGTGGGTGGGTTGTGGTGGTCGGGTTCCACCACTGGGCCCAGAACAACACGGGTGGAGGGGTGTCAGGCAGAGCCTTGGTATTTTTTACTACTGATGGTGTCCAGTGAGTCTTCTGCGTTTTAGAATTCTAAAAAAGGTGGGGAAACTAAAAAAGCTACAGCCTTCCATCTACACGTAGCATGCCAAGAGGTAAGAGATGGTACTTTTGTCACAGTTGTCCCCATTCAAAGTATTGGGGATATTAAAAGCTGTTCTGTGTCTTGTTGGGGTCCTTGCTGGGTTATGGAGCAGGAATGGGTGCTTTCTCAACCTCTATTTTAATTTGCCTTTGTTAAGACTCCCACTCTCTTTGTTATTGATGTTATCTGGGTGTTGAACAGTTCAGCCCCCGCAGACGGTACCAAGCGATGGTCTTCGCTGTGCCTGACCCGGAGGGCTCTCGGGAGAGGAAGGGGATCTGGAGTCAGCCCTCTGATGACAAAACGGGCGAGGGAAGGGTGCGCTGGGGGCAGGAGCAGCCTTCCTCCCGCGTCTGCTCCCCAGGTCATCTTCAGATGACGTGACGGATACAGCGGGAGAACCCCAGGGCAGTTTTTAGCTGCAAGATGATGTTTGTAACTGCTGTTGGGGGCTGCTGCTGCCTTCCCGATGACAAAAGAGGGCTGAGAGTCTTATGGTACAGATCGTTTACAAAAGAAGATAATGATAAAAAAAGGCTGCTTTTGGTAGAAACAGCTGCTTTGGATACTGCAGCAGAAAGGATAGAGGGTTTGTTCTTTTAATGTTTTCATTGTGTGTTGAGTGTAAAAGTTTTTTTGGTTGTGGTTTTTTTTTTTTTAAGGTTCCTTCTTCCTTGTATGAGCCTCTTGCACAGCAGAGGAAGAGAAACCCTTAACAAAAATAGAGCATGTGTTTTCCTAAAATGAGATTGCTGTGGCAAGTTTAGGACTTGAAACTGTGTGACTTTGAAGTTGACTTCATTTCACGCTGGTGATATCCTTTTAACTGTCTTAAGTAAACAATGCAATTCGGCTCTGAAAAGTGTCTTGCAAAAAGCTGTGCTTGGTTTCTAATTCTGACTGTTTCAAAGATTTTCATAACAAATACCCTCTGCTTACTAGCAACCCTTCCTACTTAGAAAAGTTTGCATTGATTTATTATTATTTTTTCAAAGGATTTACTTACACTTTAGAATGCCCTGTGGACATTATTTTCAGTTCAAGAATGGTTTATTTTAGTTTGGCTTAATTGAATTGGAAACAGTTACAAGTTGTACCAAAGCTAGTTCATTTCGATCCCAAACAAGAGTGTCCACAAGCAGGTTTACGCGATGATGAGCAAGTCGTGCTGCGTTCACAGGCCCTAAGTTGAATTTCTGTTGTTTACTCATGTGTACGGACTCTTGGCAAGTAAATCTCGTGGAGGGCTCAGCGGCGCCTGTGGTGCTGTGCGGGAATAAGAGGCAGCAGAGCAGGACGGGTGTCGCAGAGGCTGTCGTTTCACGTGCATTTGAAGCCAATACAGCTGCTAAGGGCAGACTTGCCGTGGATGCGTTTTCTTTTTTGCTGGCACAGAGCTTTGGTGCAGCGGCATGGGGAAGTAGTTTAGGGAAGGGACCGGGGTTAGAAAAACTCTGCCAAAGGAGGGGGAAAAAAAAACGCTTCCTTAAAATCTTTTTTTTTTGTTGTTGTTTTTTTGCCAGCTTCCCTTTAATTTGAAATAATTGTGTATATGGTGTGTTACTGCAGAAGTTACTGTGCTGAAGCAGAGAGAGGGGAGCGCAGAGGCCGGGATGAGTGCCCTTCCCGAAGGAGCGATGGCAGGAGCACCGCTTGTTCTGCTACCGTGCTGGCTTAAAGTGGGTGTTGAATTAGGGCCTAAGTGTGCGTTTGGTGTAGGGCTGCTGTAGAGGAAGGCACTGCTTTTAGGGATTATGTATTTATTTATTCATTTTTGTTAGTATTTCCTCCTTCTCCTTTTGGGAGTACGGTATGGTTAAACTTAAAGGATCCTTGTGTAGCCTTCCAGGACTGGCTGTTCAGCAGCTCGGTCCTCCAGCTTTGGAAGGAGGAACTGGTGCCCACAGTGCCCTTGGCTCCTTCTGAGTGTCCTTCTCTGTTTGGGAGCCCCAGCGCAGGGAGCTGGGACTTCTGCTTGGAGCTGAGAGTGGGAGTTGCTAACTCTGCCCGTGGGCTGCTGGTGTGAGCAGCCGGGGCTGGGTGCAGCCTGGGGACTCATCCCCGGGCACTGCGGCATCTACGCGGCTCCAGCATCTGCTGCAGGCTCTGGGTCCTGGTGAGTTCTGCCACCGTACCTCCCACCCTGCCGGGGCAGGCCCATGGAGCGACTGTTTAGCTTGGATTACTTCTGTTTGTATTTTCACCTGCTTAAATAAATAAATAAATCTATTTGCTCGCCCCTGGTCCTCTGCAGCAGCACTGGCCAATGGTATTCTGAAGGAACTGTCTCCTGTTCTCTGAGAGGTTCATGCATACCCTGGGTACCTCCATCTCCTCTCTCCTGTCCTCTATTCAGTGTTCTTTGCAGCTCTAAAACAAATAATGTGCTGCAGGTTTTAAAACTGATTTTGTTTTTATTTGAGCAATTGCATAATAACATTTAGAAGACGTCTCTTTCATGTCTCTACTAACATTGTAAAGGTCTGCAACGTAATTGGTGGTGGTGGAGGGGATGGCGGAGAGCTGCACAGACCACCAGTGAGGGGTGAGGGCTGGCTGAGCACACGCGACGTGCTTTTCCCTGATGGCAGGTTGTACTGGGGTTGGATTTTGCTCCTGGATGTCAGCTGTGTTTGCATAGTATTCTTGTTGTGTTTGCAAGTCAAGTGTTTTTAGACTCTGCAGCAAGGTACGTTCAGTCTGTATATCCGCGTCTGAGCGGTGGGGGCTCTGCTCGAGGCCTCTGACACACGCTCAACCCCATCACTCGCCGCTTCTGCCAGCGGGGCAGTGGAGGTGAGACCGCCGGGGCTGCTGCCCCTTCGCTGCTACCCGTAGCGAAGGGCTGGTTTTTAATTGACTCAAAGCTGAACTTGTGTGATAAGGGCAACCCAAGTGAGAAAACTTTGCCAAGTTTGCTGAAACGTTTCAGCTGGGGATGAAGTGATCCGGCCCCGTTGAGCGGGCACGCTTGCTTGCGTGTGGTGCTGTCACCTCCTCCTTCGGCTGGCGCCGGTTGTCCGGGTAGGGTGTCGCACTCGGTTACCTCCGTCAGTTGCTATAGTGATTTAGCTGCATCGGTACAACCTTTAGCTCTGTTTCCCATCACTTCAACCTTGTCCTCCGGCAGTTATGGACATCTTCGTACAGGTGCCCATTTTCCTGGTCATTAAAGAGCAATTCCTACGTAAAGCCTCCAGATTCTTGATTGTTTCTGTGGACTGGAGATTTTTTTTAGTGGTTTAGTCTGTACAGAGTCATTAGTGAAGAAGAACTTCATATCCCGGATTGAAAATGTGAGCTTAACAACTGGCTTCCAAGTCAGGACAAAGAGAAGTGATTACTCCTGCAAACACACACTCAAGACCTTGAGTAAGAAGGATGGTTTCTAAATCAGGTGATGCAGGACATGAGAATGGGGAACGCTGTCAGAAGCTGTTGCGATTTCTTTGATAATACCTGTTTTGAAACTTTTCTTTTAGAGGGGGAAAAATGTAACGTAGAATATTTCAACTTTAATACCCTTTCGAAACAGTGTAGGTATGTATTATCTGTTGTGGCGGCAAAGCTCATCCTTTCTATCTTGCTTGATCGTTCAAACTTGGCTCCTGTTTAGATGTGTCATGCTGCGGCCTCCCTGAGAAACCAGGCGTGCTCACTGACTGCAGATACAGGAGGTAATGTCTTTCTAAACACTGTTTTGAAGATGCCCGCCTGGGTGTAGTTTAATGAATGTTGCCTATTTACAGAGGGGCTTCATGTATCTCGTGGGGGGGGTAAGCAGGCGGCCCCAGGACGGTCTGCAGCGTCGGGGCTGTGTCGGTTTGCTTTCTGCCAGAGCTGACGGTCTGTGCTCAGAGTTGCAGTGATGAGAAACTTGCATTTAATAAAAGTCACCGTGGAAGGGTTCTTGGGATCTTGCCAGGGAGAGTTTCCTGTTTAAAATTAGAAAGTGGATTTTTATTTTTTTTTTTTAAAAGAGCCTTGATGTAAACTGGTAATTGCTAGAGTTTTCTTTTAAATCCTAAGATGCCACCTGGGGAGGGGAACAAGCAGAACCCCAGAACAGTGGAATTGCAGATTTTGGCTTTTTGTGAGAGGAAAACCAGTAAATTTTGTGCAATGTTGAGTCCTCTTCCCTGTGGTAGTGACTCATTGGGCAAATGCAAAGTGTGCAAAGGCAGAGAGATCCGTTTCTGTCCCAGCCCGTGCCACGCGCGCTGGGGAGGCCGGAGCTGATGGGGCTGTGCTGCTGGGCACACGTGCTGACGCCGGAGAAAGTGCCAAGAATCTCAGCAGCGAGGAGGCAAGCTCGGATGGAATACAGTGTGATAAAGCAAACTGCTCTCGTTGTAGCTTTTGGAAGGGCAAACTTGTTGAACTGTAGTAACAGCTCTGGATTTTGTTCTGTTCAGGTCATTTTTACAGTTGCTGGCTTTTGGGCACGTCAGCTGTGTGATTTGTTATTCACGATTTGTGCCGCCTTCTGCGTCCTCCCTGGATGGAGAGCTCTGAGGTGAAGGCTCCTGAAGCTGTACGGTGTCTTGAGGACTCAAACCTCTGAATCCCCAGGCTCTCCTAAACGCTCGCCTCTTTCACTTGCCTTTCTGCTCCACTGAACGGGGCAGCAGCGGCTGGACGCCGCAGATGTGAGCCGGGTGCTTCACCCGTGGTGTGTCTGGGGGTGGCGGGTGCCCGGGACCCTGCGATGGCCGCTGCAGCAGGAGGGGAGAGCCAGGGGGTGCTGGATGGCTGCTGAGACCCCCTGGTGCGCGATGGGGTGTCGCTGTTGCTGCTGGGAGGCTCGTGCTCCCCCCGCCACGGTGCCCGCTCTGCCCTCGTCCCGGGCGAGGAGGAGCATGGCTGCCGTGGTGGGAGTCACCGCTTTGGGCTGTCTCTTGCCAGCTCTTATTTTGCTCTTGAGTAGGGCTGAAGGATTTATCCCATTCCTTTGTTTTATATGGAAAGAAACCTTATCCCTGTGGCTTCTGTTGCTGCTGGTAGTAGGAGTGTTTGCGGAGATAAGGCCCCTTTCCCCCTGCCCTCCCCCAGGAGCGGCTGGCAGCCTGCCTCCGCTCAGTGGCCCACCGAGCGGCTGTCCGGGCTGGAGCTGCCTATGCTAATGGGCCTGGCTTGTCCTGGCTTGTTTGTAATGATTTGTGGCTGCATTTATATGCAAATACTAACAACTTGCTGCTGAGTTAATTAGCGTTTTTTCTCTTTGCTTCCCGGAGCTTTAGCAAAAGGTCTTTATTCTCCCCATTTCAGTTGTCTGACCTGCCCCACCCACTCCCCCACGCCAGCATCCCCTGTCCTGTGCTGAGGACGCCGGCATCCCCACGTCCCCGCCGCCTGCGTGGAGGGTGCTGGGTCCCCGTTGCCTGTGCCAAGTGTGCCTGGTCCCCATGTCCCCGTTGCCTGCGTGAAGGACAGTGAGGGGGTGCTCTGCGGGAGCAGCACGCAGACGGGAGACAGGCTGTGCTCTGCTCCGGGTTTCCTTTGGGGATTTTAGGCCCAGTTGCATGAACTGGCCGGAGACTGTTGTGAACCTCGGGGGCAAGCTGTCTGGCCTGTGTGCCCTCGGGAGCTGGTTGAGGTGGTGACCATAGCTGGGTGCTTTGGGTGAGCGTTTTGCCGCCTGGCTCTGCTGGTCGCTGCTTTGCGGAGGAGGAGAACCAAACCAGCTTTTTATGTCTGGAAATGCCGAGTATTTGCTTTCTAATGGTGAGGTTGAGAGCATTAGGTGCAATCAGATGAATGATTCTCACCAGACGAGAGGCTCTGCGGGCCTGTCTGGTGACCTGGACATGACAAGGATGGAGTGGGAATGGCTGGCCTTTGACATTGGCTGGGAGTTTGATTTTTGCTTTTGCAGAGGGGAAGGCAGGCATTTCCTCTTCTCCCAGGAACAGCGTTTTTGTGTCCTTGGTTGGGCTTGAAGATTGACTCCTTTTGATCTTTCATTCCATCTTGTTTTTGTGGTCCCTGCAGGTGTTTGCTTTGCCAGAGCTGCGGGAGTCGCGGGTTGGATAGGTTACTTGCCTTGCTTTGGGGCAGAGGTGGAAGGTGGGGGCTGCAGTAGGAGACCCGGGGCATTGCCGGGCGGGAGCAGCTCCCGGTGCTGCGGTGGTGCCAAGGCTGTGGTTCCTGGATGGTGTTAGGAGCTTGGGCAGTTCTTCTGTGGGTGTCTGGTGCTATCACCGCTCTGCACTCTGTGTGCTTGTCCCACCCTTCCTCCTTTCTACCCTCGAGCCAAGGCTTTTTCACAGTTACTGAGTCAGAACTTTTTTTTTTTTGGTTTTAAGCCTTTGTTTTTACCCTGGAAGGTAGGACCCTGGCTTCTCTGCTGCAGGGGCAGAGCAGAGGAGCCTGAGCCTGCTGCAGCTTCTGATCCCTTCTAGGGCTCCCACTGCTCGCCCTGCATGGAGGAAGAGAACTGCACAGCACAGCCCTCCCTCGGGGCTGGGGCAGGTCTCCATGGGCTCCGTGCTCCGGGAGCCTGCGTACAAGTCCCTTGGGGTGGCTTGAGGTGGGCACTGGCTGTCCTGGGCAAGAGCTGTGCTCAGCTGAAGTTCCAGCAGGCGTTTGGGGCAGGGGGGCTCTTCTCAGGAGAGGCGGTGATTCTCTCTCATCTTGTTACTTCAAAAGTTTGTATTTTGGGCTCTTACCTTTATTTACTTCCATATCTTTTACTTGTGCACTATTTAGCTTGTGAGTTCTTTGGGCAGCAAAACGCCTCAAACAGCATACGAGACATTGAGGTACCACCTGCCTCATGGGAGGGAAACGACTTACAGTCTGAGGCCAGGCACTGGCAAGTTCCAAGTGGAAGCTGGTAACCCTTTGCTCCTCGATTGACTCTCGTCACCCCACTCCACCTTGCTCCTACTTAGAGCCTTGGTGCCCTATTGCATGGTGGTGGAGGAGTGAATTTGAGGTGGAACGGAGTAACTTCTGCAGCGTTGCATCTAGCTGGAAGGGGGAATGTACCCAAGTTAGTACAGAGCTCCATATCCTGATGTGAAAGCTGCTAGAAGTGGTATCGAGCTGGTCAAGAGGCTTTTAGCAGCTTCTGAAGCCCTGCTGGCCGCATATTTTCACTGTCACCTCATTGCTAGTGAAATGGAGGGGGTCTGGAGTGTTTTATTTAGGTTTCCTGCTCCAGCGCCCCTCTGAGTTGAAGAAACTCTTCTCGTACGCAGTGGTGTTTGTCACTGTTGGGATTTTAGACTTGGGAGATGTGTTTTTCCCATGCTCTTACTTCTACTCTTCCATCTCACATGCAAGACAAAGGGACGTGGAATTGCAGACCTGTCCCGCTGCCATGCCGAGTAACATGGTTTTGATTAATCCAAGGGGAGAAAGTCAGTTTCTCATAGCAACCCCGACGATTAAAGCTCCAGGAGAGGCAATTATTCCTGGTGTACAAAACTCTCTACCACACTTGTCACGGGTGGTTTTCTAAAGCTCATCCACTGTGGCAAGCCACTGCTGCTGCTCGTAGTGGTGCTTGGTGGGTTTGATAGGCAGATGCCTCCCCCTGCCCTGCCATTCTGCTTCTAGACTTTTCTGCACGGAAGACGGTCCTCCCACGGGGACGTGCTGCTGGGGCAGCACCCACCCACCCCAAGCTTTGCCGTAGGAGCCCTGTCCCTGCTCCCCCACTCCCCCGGCTGCGCGCCTCCATCCTTCCCCTGTGCCGGCTTTGGTCCCCAAGGGACCCTGCATAGCGGTGTTTTGGATGTGGAACAATAAAGGCAGAAACTTTACTAGAGGTGAGAAGCTGGCTTGGTGTGGCCGCAGCGTGGCACCATGTGGCCTGTTGATGCCAGTGGTGGTTTGTGAGCTGGGATGTGCTGGGTGCCAGATGCGGGTTGCTGACCTGGGTTGGGTGTCCTGTGGCCTCGGGGGGCGTCTCAGGACGATGGAGAAGGCATCCTTTAATCCAGGTCCTAGGCAGATTTTCCCTTAAAAGTTCAGAGAGAGGTTTTGTCCTTCTGAGCATCCATAACAAATGCCGAAGGTACTTATTCCAGATCTTACTGGTGCTGCCCACCACTCCTCCCCCTCCCTGCCTTCCCAGGGCTTTCCCTTCTTTGATCTCTCCTTTCTGGTTGACTTGTTCATGATTCAAGACTTCCTAAAAGGGCTCGGTTTGGCTGCAGGCTCTGGCAGCTGATGGCAGCCGTACGGGGGGACGCCGGACGGTGTGCCCCCGCTCAGGGGTCAGGATCGCTCGCGGGGCTGCGTCCTCACCACAGCCAGCGCTGCCCGAGCTCTGCTCAGAAAGGTGACGTTTTGGAGACACGGTGGGGACGGAGGGTCCTTTTTCGGTAGGAGATGGGCTGAGCGCTATCAGCACCCATTCCCACAGCAGAGACAGTATGCGGGGGCTTTGGTCCGAGCAGCGCTCACGCCCAGGCAGTGTGGGTAAGTGACTTGCCCGATGTCACTCCAGGGAACAGAGTTTAGATTCTGTCACTATAGCCAGAGTGCTCTTTGGTTTTTCCTTTCCAAAATACTTTCCTGTTGGAGGAAAGGCCTAAATATCTGTTTACCTTAATGAGCAGCTGAACATCTTAAACTTTTCCCCAGAGGAGCAGGTAATGTGCTTTCCTGAGCAGCAGCTTTGGGCATCAGCAGTCCAGAGGACGGCATCTTCATAAGCACTGGCCGGAATGTTGAATTCGTGCTCTGGGTTGCAGTGGTCTTGGTTGACTCGGCCATGAGAGCCTGCTGCGAAGCCTGCAGTGAAAGATCCAGTTTTTCCTCCAGGGTAGGACTCCGAGGTTTTCTTTAACTCTGCCTCTGCTCAGGGCCTCCCAGCTAAGTTACGGTTGGGACAGGCAGGCCAAGTCACTAACGCTCTCAAAACGCGAGTTCCCCCTTGGCGTCGTCTCCCCCAGTAAAGCTGTGGGCAGAGGGGGGTCTGCAGCCAGGCAGCGTCAGCAGCTTTTCGGGGTTTTGCTGTGCCTTGCAGGCCAGGGACACCATGTGTTGTGCTGCTGGGGACCAGGGACACTGGGGTCCGTGCTGCTGTGGGTCAGGGGTGCTGCGGTCTGTGCTGCTGCGTGGCCTGTGTGCGGATCGGAGCAGACTCTGGCGCCTGGTCCCTGCTGGGGCCGGGCTGGACTCCAGCTGCCCGACCCTGGGTGAAAAGTTCAAATCTGCATTTTAAAAGAGGAGAGCCGTTAAGCGGTTGGGATGTCTCCAATCTAGTTGAAACTTTTTTATTTACAGCTGAGTTGGTCTCTTGCAAAGAGGGAGCGGAGGCCGGGTGTGCTGGCCGGGTGGTGCGGAGCCTCGGCCGGGTGGGAGGGCTGGGAAGCGATGGAGCAGAGGGCCCGGAGCTGTGTCTTCCTAGCCGTGTACAGAGCTCTGCAGAGACCTTGGGTAGCACCTAGCGGCTTTCATTTGGTTACAGAAGCGTTGGATGTAGATAGTTCAGCTGCTCTCCTTGTGGCTACCTCTGTTACAGACTGGAGTTTGGCCTGGATGGGGATGAGGAGCCCCAGGGTTTCAGGTGGTTCCTGCTCCATTCTGATGCTAAGGGGGAGGTGCGTAACCTACTGGGGGCAAGGGCTGCTGCTCTGGCTCTTGAGACTGTGCCTGCTGCTCCACCCTGCCATGGGGATGGGTTGTGTGACCTCTGGTTGGGGTGAGACCAGGGGAGCAAGGGGTTGGCAGGGGTCTCCACATGCTTGCTTCGTCTGCTTTAGTGCTTCAGCAAGGAGATGGGGTGGGACATACTCCCACCTGCTGCTGAGAGTCTCCCAGCATCTCTTCAAAGGAATTCCCATCTCTCCAAAGGAATTTGGGTTCCTTTTCAAAGACGGCACAAGTGTAATCTCATATTTGAGCTGTTACGGGGTAGTTGCTATCTAGTGCTTTTCGAGAGGGTCATCTCACGGTGTGACTGCAGCGGGGGGCAGCTGGGCTGTGGCTGGGGGATCGAACTCAAGAAATTCCCAGAGCTGCCCCAGGACTGGCAAGGGGTGGCCGTCCTGCCGTACCGCTCTCCCTGCCACTCGCTTTCCCACCGAGCACCTCTGCCTGGGTACCCCGCGGAGGGGCACACCCTCCGGCACAGTGGGATGAGGATTAAGCAGATGCAGTTTCGGGGGAAATGCGCAGCAGGGAGTGAGGTTGGGTTGTTGTGCCCTTGCTCCCCCCAGAAGAGGTCCGTCCTGCTGTCAGGCAGATTTGCTGCACGCCTGCTATGGCTGTCCGGCTGGAACAGGGGAAGGAAACGGTCCGTGTGCTTTGAACTCTTTATTCAAGGGTGGGAAATAAGGTTTGGAGACAAACCTCACCCCTTCTCATTTTCTGTGTAAGTGCAGAAATGCTGATTTTTCTGAAATCCTTGTGAGCAGATTCCCTGTCCTGCGGTGGGCTTTTAACTTCATACAGCTAAGATTTTGTAGGAAACTGAGGTCAGCCTGGGTATGGTCCAGGCAGGAGGGTCTGAATTTAGAATCTTGTGGTGTGAAATATGGGTTTTTCTTGTTCTGTTTCGGGCTGGTGGGACTGTGTCTGCCCTAGTGACTCTCTCTGCACAAAGGTCTGAGGTGAGAAGCAACTTGAAAAGGCTGCGTGGCATGTGAGGAAGCAAGTTAGCTCTTAATCATATCATGTATTAGCCTCCTTTGCAGTAGATACATCTGCTGTAAAATGCTTAGTGCTGAGAGCCTGATTGGGCAGCCCATGCTAAGTGTTCAAACTCCTGCTGCCTTTTTTCTTCAAACAATATCTTCTGGCTTCCAGATTTCTGATAAATTGATAAGAGGAATTGCGTGAGTCAATAGAGTTGTAGACACTTTGCCAATATAACCCTAGCGCTATTGATCTGCCAGTAAATTAAAGTCTTACTTAGAGGCTGCCGATATTTCTAATCTCCTGCCTCACCAATTACAACCTCCCAGCTACCTGGGAAAGACAGCGGACGGGAGACGAGGCTTCAGAGGTTTTTCCCAGCGAGCCGGGCTGCGGCGTGGCAGCCAGAACCTGCGCAGGGTGGAGGGGCACGCTCCAGGAGTGGCTTTTGGGGCAGCAGCAAGGCAGTTAACGTGTTTGGGAGGGCTGCAGAAGGGTCTCCAGGTTAGGGTTTATCCTGACGCAGTTCCTAGGGCGTAGCCTTGGCTCCTGGAGGATGGAGACAATTTGGAGGGGCAGTGAGCCCGTGTCCCCGGGCTGTGTCCAGCCATAGCTGGGGTGCTCTGCCCTCAGTCCTCTGCCTTGCGTGGCACGAGGCCGCCGATGCTGTCGCGTCCTGATGTTGTTGGGGTCATGGCCTTGCAGAAGGGGACTTGCAGGTCCCGGCAGCAGAGGTGGGCAGGTCTGAGGAGAAGCCACTTGCTGGAAGAGGAGGGATGCGGGACGGGAACCCCGCTGTCCTGTGGCGCTCGCCCTGCTGTCCTCCCCGGCTGAGCCCCCTCGGCTGCCCGTCGGAAGCTGGGGACAGAGCGGGGCGCTCAGCTGTCCGAGAGGGACGCGGATCAGAGAGCTCCCACCGGGGCTCCTGCATCCCGGTGAGGTTTCAGCAGATCCTTGCCCGATAAGCCCCTTTCAAGTCTCATTTACGTTTGAAAGTCCGTAGTTAGCTTTGGGAAGAAATCTCCAGATAAATGCTGTGTTCTTTCTAATACCCCAGAGCGAAAATCAATGGGAGGGATAATTCCTTCCCTTGTCCTACACAGACTTTCATGTGCTTCTACCTCCAGCAGCACTTTTTAAATAAAGAAAAGAAAAAGCCCTCCCCTTCCTACTCCGCCTCTTGGGGCAGAGCCCAGGCTCCTGCCGAATCACCCCGGCACGCAGAGCAGCGTGGTCAGTCGGGGGGTTCTGTCAGCCCGCTTGGTGCAATTCAGGCGTTCATTGGGGCGAGGGAGCTGGGTTTGCAGGGCTCGAAGTAGGGATGCGTCTGGGAATGCACGTACAGAGTAGTCCAGTAGCTGGAGCAGAGGACCTGGGTCTTGTGAAGTTGGTGGCAGAGCTGTATCACGGTGAAAGGATTTTAAAAAAAGTAAAAATTTCTTCCTTTCATTAAAGCCAGTGGAGCGTACTGGAAGGTACTCCCTGCTATAAAACTGCTAGAGAGGTGAAGATGTGCCCATAGTATTATAATTTTTTGATCCTAAGCTTGTGCAGAGTGCTCTAGGCAGTGATGTCTCTTTCGCTGGGCGTCCTGCAGCGTCTGCCTCAAGGCAGATCCAGTTTCCAGAAATGCTTTGGTAGGAATTAGTAGCCGAGACTGGTGCGAGACAGCTCCTTCAGGCTGCCCTGGAACATGCTTATGTCTAAAATCCTCCAGAAATTAAGTTATTTATCCGGCCACCTCTGCTCTAGCTGTATTGAATTGTGTTTTCCCTGATGTTGTGAAGTTATCGTATAGGATGTACATTAAAAGTTGTAACTAGTCCAAGTACTGCTGTTTTGGCAGGGATTTGCTGAGTCTCATGATCCATCTGTAATGGAGTGGAGATGCTGACCTGCAGCAGGATATATTTACACCAAGAGCTTTTTCGTGGAGGAAACCTCTGAGCAGTCGAACTGTCTGAAATGCTTTCTTTAAATTTCTGGTAGCTCAACGTACCGCACGAGTAGCAATGGTGAAGGTGAAGAGGAGCAGCCTCGCCGGCACCAGTTTGCCTCCCCTGCTTAGAAGAGATGTGAGCATTACTGAAACAACGGCAATAGCAAAGCTGAAGCAAATCTTCAGTGTTGACCAGATCCTCAAAAAAGATGTTAGAAAGGTTGAAGCTGACTCAGTCCTTTGTGTATTATTTGAGATATTTGAATCTTGTTCACACCTGATGATGCCGATGCCCCAGGCAAGGGCAGGTTGGAACAAGATTTCTCTACTGTTTCTAAATAAGTTTTCAGGGTTTGTTTGGGGTTTTTTTTTGCTTTGTTTGCAATCAAAGATACAAAGTTTGTCTCAGCAGCTTGTGCCAGTGCAGTTATGACCAGTGAATGACCTGAGGCAGCGAAGGGCTTCTCTGGAAGCGGTGCAGTGCTGATCCTTGTTGTTGTGGTCAGTGCAGGAAAGGGCAGTTCAGCACCCAAGTACCGATGTAATTGCCTTTAGGTAGCTGCTCGGCGTAACTGAGGGGAGTGCACGCTAGGTCTGCCTCGGTGGCTGCTAATCCCTGGTTCCCGGGGTGCAGCGTGGCGCGGCCAAAAGGCGCCAGGGAAGACCCTGCGGGACATCCAGGCTGGGTCTGGCCCTCGGGTCATGCTCCTGTGGACCTGTGCCCAGGCCAGCAGACCCCGTGCAGTGCAACTCCGGGAGCATCTCCCTGGCCTCCTGTTGCTTCACGGGGACCCAATTCCCTGCGCTCCCTCCTGGCCACAGCTCAGGGTCCCGTGGTCCAGGATTGGACAGAAGGGTTTGTGAAACTTTATGGATGGCAGATAACTCCTCACTACTTTTAGCTGGTGTGGATAACGGGCCGGGGACTCAGCTTGGTTTTCTGCATGTTTCTGTTGGCCAAGGCTAGAGCTGCTCTCTGCAGCTCTCGGTGGAGCAGGTAGTCACCTGGGGTGACTTCCATCATAAATATTGCGTGGCACTTGACAGGCAGAGACAGCACCAGGATGAAAACCATTCATTAGTAGCATCTCTGTCTCTATCCAGGTTTGCTTTTAGGATTGGGATCAGCTGAAGTGTGTTTCTGGTGAGTCGGTGGCGATTTCTCTCCAGCTGTCAAAGCCACTGAGCATGACTTGACCACCAGCCCTTGTGGTGGGTGGAGCCTGAAATATTTAGTGCTCTATGTGTGAACTTAACGACTGAGAAGGAATATTAATGGATCACAGCCCAAAACCTCTAAATCAAATGTCTCTTGACTTGCAGGAAATCTAAGTTTGGGATTTTTATGCTCTCTGTTCAGGTTGGTAATTCAGACAGCGTTCCTAATTTATTTCCACAATTTGGAGAAGGATGTAATTTACTATTTTAAGAAGCACGTGGTTCAAAAGACCTTTAATTAAAAAAGAAAGTTCAGTGCATGTCTGAAACTATAAGAATCACTAGACTGCATCAGAACAGTAATTTGTGGTAATTTGACCTGTGCAAAGTGGACATTTCTTCCTAATTTTCTTCTTCTCTGACCTGTCTGTGTAGCAGTGTATTTATGGAGTCATTGAAGCACAGCTCTGGAAGGGGACTCTCGCCGTACCAGCAGAGCGATGTTGCCGAGACCGTGGCTGACTGGCCTTACGGCCTTGCACTAGGCAGCCTGTGCCACTGCTTCATCCCTTGTAGTTAACAGAGGGAAAACCTTAACTCCTAACCTAAAACTTGTCCTGCAGTGATATAAAAGTGCATTTTTTTGGCTTGGTGGATGATGAGTACAATAGTCACAGCTATTTTATAACAGTTATCTCCATGTTGGAAAGCTAACCAGTCCTCTTTCCCGAAGCTTTACAAGACCAATTATGCATTGAAACAGAAAGGCTCACATAAGCTTCAAGACAAATCTCGAGATGTTTTACTCCACCTCTCCAGTACTTCCAGTATGGCTTTGAGCCTGTGTGATCTCTTGGCTTCACGGGTGGCCAGCAGCAGCGCGTTCCCCAACGTGAGCGAGAGTTGCCTTTCAACGTCAGCAGGTATCACGCTGGGTTTTGGTAGTGTAAGGCAGGAGACCCGATTTACTTCTTTCTACCATTTGGTGCTTTTAAATACCTTTGTCTTACTCTTGGCCTTTTCTCCGCCTTATGCTCTCATTTCTTGGAACCTCAGGGTTTTTGCACTCTTGCTGTGTAAAGGTCTCTCCGCACCTCCTGCGCTTTGCCGCAGTGTCCGATCCTCCTGCAGCCCGGGCTGGCTGTGGGGTGCAGGCGCTGCTCCTGGGGGGGCCCTGCCGTCCCGCCCCAGCCACGTGCTGTGTGGAGGGAGCTTTTCGTGGGTCTGCCCCCACTGATGCACGGGCTTTTCTCCCGCAAGGGTACAGCTAATTAAAACGCAGGGAATGCCCATGAGTAGTTCACAGGCAACTTCTTTGTGCATTATCTGGCAGAAAAACAGCGTGTAGGATTGCCTGCCAGTGTTGAGACTCTCTGAAGCTCCTCTCTGGTTGTCTCCATGCATGGCTGATCTAATTGTTTAAGTTACAGCTTTTGCTACCTGGCTATTCAGCTGTTTTCCGGCATCACTGGTACATTTGAAACAAAACCCACTGGATTTGGTGCATACAGTCGACTGCAAATGTTTTGCTGCCACTTAGGAATAAATGGTTAATTTATAGTTCTTGTATTAGTCACCTAACTTCATGTTTCACCTCAAATATTAAAAAGGAAGTTGAGGTTAAAAGTAAAGTGTCATTTTTGTGAAATAGTAAAAGTTGGGTAGAAGTAAACGCTCCCACAGGAACAGTAACTTCAGAGGGCACGTGCGCACCTCGGGTTCAGACTGAAGACCTGCTACCGTACGTGAGGCTGTAAGACTACGTTGGACCACAGCTGCACTGTTTGCCCCCTCTTTTCATGAGGTATTCCAATATAGGTGTATAATATTTCTCTGAACACAGGTTCCCAGTGCAGGAGATGGTGGGCAGGGGAGGGATGCACGCTTGTGTCTTATCCCTCAAGCTATCTGGGCTGGTGCAGCCCGTAAAATATTGTCCCCGGTGGCCAAGCGGAGGTGTGGTGAGAGCTATAAAGAGTGCAAGATGCCCAGCAGTGTATTAAACACTAGTTGAGTACAGGAGGGCAGCATATCACAGGAGAGAGATAAGCAAAGTTCTCTGATTGTGGATCAATAAAGGTTAGTGACATCATATCTCAAAGTGAGAGAACCTGCTTTCTGCAGAGCCATTTATCAGATTGCAGGCTGAAGCAGCATTAACCTCTTCCTAACCAGATATCTGTTTCTCATCTGACTCCAGACCAAATAACCTTCCCTATCTGCAGCAGAAGGTTCCCTGACCTTGCCTTCATAATCCTGGCGATTTAACGTTAGCGTGGCTGTGCCGGAAGGGTTCTCCTCCGAATGCTTCTGCTCGGCTCTTTGCTGAGCGTACCGTGGCCAGTGGGACAGCACAGCGCTGGGTCCTGGGATGCACTGCTGTTGGAAGTGCTTCACATCGCGATGTTTATCTGCTGTTCTCCTCTTACTTGACGCTGTTATGGCCTTGGTCAGGTGGAGGATGCTCCCTGTCGGTGCTGGGACACAACAGAAGTTCGTCGTTTTGGTTGGTAAGGGTCTGGCATGGTGCCAGGCGTCTCAGGATGTGGTTGCATAAAAGGCCTCCTTAGATTAACTTGTTGTCTACGCCAGCAATGGCAGTGAAATCATTGTGGCACGGTCTTTAGGAAAAGTTGTGTGGGGTGGGTGGCAGGAGGCCCTGGGTGCGCTGCTGTGTGGCTGGCCTTCCTTGAAGCGTCCGTCTTCCTGGTTTTGCTGTTCTTGTTACCAAAATAGATTAAAGCTACGTTGAATGTATCAACCCATTCTGCAGTCCGGTTTCTTTGCTGCATGCTGTGAGGCACCAGCTTTCCACGTGAATGCAGCTTCTGAGCGTGGAGAACGTGGAGCCGTGTGCTTGTGCCGGCTAAATTTAGAGCAGCGGTGGTTTGGTGCGAGCGGCTCTGCTTTGGAAACCTGCCCTTGCGGCACACAAGGTGGTTGGTCCAACCCGCCAGGATCCTCCAGTAGGCTTTTTTATTGCTTTTCGCTTTCTGATCTTGTCTTTGCTTGGTTGGTAGCATTAGACACCTGCAGGTGAGCGGACTGACATTTTTGTTATTTAACGCAATGTGCTCTGTATTGCTGACCTAACTAGTACGTTCGCAATAAGCTAACCAAGAAGCTAAAGCATGAATGGTTAAGATCTTTTGTGTGTTCTTGAAATATATATGTTTTATCTGTGTTAAAGCCTGCTGGTTTTAAACTTACCTTGGTCTGTTGTCTTCTACCTCCCGCTCTTCCAAATATCCAAGTGGCATGGATGACTTTTACCGCCAGTGGGTTTGAAGTGACATGAGGTCTCTTGTCCCCCAGTGAAAGCATCAGGACTTCCCTTGCGCCTGGCGGTGTCTGTTTATGCCAGGGCATCCTTGAAGCTTCCTGGCAGACCTTCGGGGACCCATGTGTTCCTTACAGCAGCTGTTTAAGAGAAAAATCGTATTTTCTGATGCTTCTCTTGAAGACCTCTGCCTTGCACCCAGCCCCTGCTTGTGTCTAATTACCAGTTCCCGTGATGGCTTGTATTCTTAGAAAAAGCATAGCCTTTTTGGGAACGGTCTGTGTGATGTGATGCTTCATTCTGGGAGCTGTGATGCAAACTTCTGTCCAGATGTCACAGGTGAAGCACTACGTTGATTGAGATCTTGTGGCACTTTCAGCCCTACTTTTTCAATGACATTAAACTTGGAGCACGGTTACAAAGTGTAAAATAGAGATGCTTGTCTACTTTTCCCTGTGTGTTGAAGTTTATGGGTGACAATGTTGTATTAGGACAAAATTAAACACTCTCATGTATTTGGGACTTGTTGGTTTTTATTATATGATCCAAAACATAAGTAACCTAATTTTCAGTGAGAGTCCTTCATACAATCATTGCAGTCAAGACCAGTGTTTACATCAGAGGTGCATACGAGAGCACACGCGTGCACAGTAAGGGTTATCAAACATTGGAACAGGCTGCCCAGGGAAGTGGTGGAATCGCCATCCCTGGGGGTATTTAAAAGATGGGTAGACGTGGTGCTGAGGGACATGGTTTAGTGGTGGACTTGGCAGCGTTAGGTTAATGGTTGGACTCGATGATCTCAGTGGTCCCTTCCAACCTAGGTGATTCTGTGATTCTGTAGTTACAGAGATGATTAAAATGAGTTGGATCGTGCTGTGACAGTGGCTGCCAGAGAGCTCTGGAGGATTCCTCCAGCTGAAGGCATCCCAAGCGCATGGGGACTTCCATCATGGCATCTATTGGAGGATGTCCTTGCCAGCAGAGGAGTGTTAGTGATCCACTGGAGCATCCTTGCCCCGTAGAGCAGGAGTAGGATGTAGGTATTTCTGCTGTGCAGGAGCAGGTCTCTGGTTTTCAATGAATGAAAGGAGAGGCTTCTGCCTGGAGGAGCCTAAGGTCTAAGTCTAGAGATAAGATAGCAAGGAAGGATGACAGACGGAGGGTAAGGGGCAAGAGGAGAGTTAAATCCCGGAATGAACTTCTGCTGTCTAGCAGGGAAATGCCAATTTTTTTCAGAACCTACAGAGACTTGAGTTATAAAGACTTTTTGATTACCTTTCATCCTTTTTTCATTGGTGATTTCTCTTTGCAAAAAGAGCCCCGGTCTGTGATCCTCTCGGCCGTGCCCTGGGGAGTGGCTGGGGACTGTGCCGCTGCGTGTCCTGGCGGGTCGGGGGAGCCGCGATGCGAGCCTGCGCTAATGGGCTGATGTCCAAGTGGAAAGTGTATTTTCAATGAGGAAGTGCTGAGATATTAGTGGAGCCTGGATTACCCTGTGATTGTGCTGTCAATACTGCTGTATTGAGTCGGAGAGAGCCTGCACAACACAGGGAAACACTTAGCTCACTGCTGCTGCTTATTGAGAAGCCAATAGCAATTTACTTGCTGACACTTGACATCGAATCCATTCCCAGAGGTGCAGCTCCTGATGAACCACTGTTGGGCTCTCCTTCACACCTGCGCCTTCCCTCAGCCTCGGAGCTGCAGGTGTGATGATGCTGACGCTCCTCCAAGCACAGCCGCCCACAGGAGGGGGAGGAGGGACCAGTGCCGGCCCCTGTGGAAGGCCTTGCTCTGCTGGGACTGGCAGGTAGGGACCAGCTTCCACAGGGCGGTGGGAAGCCTTCGTTCTCCAGAGCTGGTCTCAGGTGGGATTAACTTTGTGCAGATACATTTCATTTTCTTGCATGTATTTGGTGAAGAAGAGGGAATGTGGGTGCCTGGTCCTTCCATCCCGTATGCTGAAAGCTTGCAGCACCTGGGACCTCTGGGCCAGAACTGCTGAATTCCTCCTGTCCTGCTTTTCTGTTTTCCTGCGATGAGCGTGGCTGAGCTCCCATGGCCCTTCCTGCATCCACATATACCTTTTAAGAAAAACTAAAGTTCATCTGCTGCCAAATACTTTTGAGAAAAATAATGTCCAGGGTATTTCTTTGAAGACCTAACTCCCTAAAATGGGGGCTAACATGTGAAGGAGTAAGGATGGGATGAGAACAGAGCTGGAGCACTGATAGGAGAAGAGCAGGGAGGGGAAGAGAAAGCAGGGAATCTGTGTCCCGATGATGTCCTCAGCCAGGAGCACGAGCTGCTGGTGCTGCAGTTCTGTCAAGAGAGGCGGAAGACCCAAGTGGACAGTCTTCTCAGCCCCTAATGCGGTAGGGCAATGAGGCCCCTGCGGGATTTTAATTGTGATTCTTGCTGTTTTGATATGTTGCCTGGCAAACAATTTTAAACATTCCAAAGAAAATCTCTTCCCTTTAGCCGTGGTGTTGCCTTTTAGTGCACTGTTCCTTTTGTGTTTCCCTTGTGTGCCTGAACCTCCTGGGGAGGGGTAGAAAATCTGCGTCCTAAATATAAAATGAAACAAAGATGATGTGATGCACGAGGAAGACACTTGGAGCTACTGTTTTCATCTTGTAGAAGTAAAATTTAGGTCATATTGCAGGTCGTGTTTTAAATATATCTGTTGCTCTGTGCTTGCAGTTTGTGTAGCCTGCGTGCAGCTGTCTTGGCTCTGCAGGGTGCGGAGGAGAGGAACCGTTGTGCGCTGGGCCCTGGGCAGCATCTGTTTCCAGAGCAGCCGTGCGGGAGGGCGCTGTGCCGTGCCAGGGTGTCTGCTCACAACGAGAGGAAGCCGTTCCCAAGCACTTGTGAAGCAGCAAGTGCAAAGCAGTTGGTGTGTGGCTGTCCTGGAGCTCCCCTGAGGAGAGCAGGGACGTGATGGGAATGTGTCGCAGTGTCTTCAGTCTCCTGCGAAAGCAGGGCTCGGTCTGGAGCGGGGCAGGTAGGGTGCTCCAGGTGCTCTGTGTCTGTCTGCGGTCCCCGCAGCACAGTGCAGGCTGCCTGTGGTCCCAGCCCACGGTGGATCGTGTGGCTTTGCTGGCTGCCGGTCAGATATTGACCTGCTATCTTTGTTGAATGTGCCTTCCCTGCCAGGAACTCCGGACATGGTGTGCCCGTTCCCCGCATCCCTGCACTGCCCGGCTCTTGACCCGAGGCAGATGTTCCCGTTTGCGGTCCTGAGCCAGACTAAGCCGCAGGTGCCGGTGTGTGGAGACTTGCTGCTCAGTGCAGTGGCTGTAACCAGAGCCAGGAGATGATGTGGCCAGGAAACCCGGCTGGGGACCTCGGGGGACCTGACCGCTCAGTGTCAGTGGAGCCTTTCAGCAATACTGGCTTGCTTCATGTATTTCAAAAACTCCAGGAAAAAAGAGCACAAAAATGGATTGGGTCGGAGTGTAAGGGAGGGCAGCAGCAACATGTGATGGGTGAGAGAAGAAGGAATAAGAAATACCAACATTCGATGCCTTTTTAACATCAGTGGAGGACAAAGCAGCTGGCGTGTATTTTGGGATGCTGGATGGCCAGGATGGCAGGTGTAACACTTCGGCACATGCTTTTGCAGAGGTCCCTATTGCTTATTATATTTTGTTCTAGTCAGTTGCTAATCTTTTTCAGCAGTTGCTCCTCTTAATTATTGAAGTACTTTTACAGAGATGTGGCAGATTAATCCTTTTAGTTCTGCTTGCTGCCAGAAGAGATTGCCACCATTATTCTCACACTATGGAAGGAGAGGTTGGAGCAAGGAGAAAGAAGAAGGGCTCAGTTTAGAAAGCCCGCGTTTACACGTCTGCTGTTCTGTAGCTGTAGACGAGCGTAGGGTGGCAGGTCCCGGTCGCGAGCAGTAAGAGTGCGTAGAGGCAGGGGCAAGGCTGGAACAGAGCAGCCGACATCTGGAGGGTGCAGGGTCTTGAGGGTGACACAGCCACGCGGTGACCTGCTCGGGGGTGCCTCTGCAGCCCTCTGCGCCGCTTTCCAGCAGGGAGGGCAGCTGCTGAGGCATCACTTATCTGGTCCTTGCCTCACTGGAACACAAATATTAACTGACAAACAGTTGCATAATAAATGGCACAATCACTTTGGCCTGTTGCCGTATCTTCCAGCAAAAGAAATAAACAGGGAAAAGTAGGAAAGTTAACTTATAAACCAATAAGCTGTTATTGCATTTACGTTACTGTGGCCTGGGGCTTGCACGATGACTTGGAGGAAACAGAGAAATATTTACTTGTTAAATATACAGGACAACATGACTGCTCTAGGCGCAGTGGTGTAACATGCATGCAGCTGGTTCCAGTGGTATGCGATCTCCTCGTTGCCGATTTTCCTCGGAACGCTTGGCAGAGCGGTTTTTAAGCCTCGCCTGGCTCTGTCCACAGGAGCCTAGTAATTTTCTCGAGCAGAAGTGTCTGAGGTTGAAAGCTGCTCTGTCAGTGTTTACTAAAAGGTATGCAGAGTGGAAATGTAAATCTGTCAGAGCAGATCCTATGTATATTTAGGGTTGCCTGAGTTACCTCTTGTTAGACTCGTTAATGCTGGGTCATCAAGACTGCCGCCCCTCGACTGCTGGTGCAGGCGTTGCTTTCTAAATGTTGATGCAACAGCTTCCTCACTGGGATGTGGTTTGCAGCCTGGCTGCTTCCATGGGATGAATTCCTGTCTTCTGCAGCTGTGCGGGTGCGCATGTCCTCACACGTGTGTGCACACACCAGCTTCCAGCCAGAGCCTGGATAGCTCGGGTAAAGCCATGTGGTTGTGTGCTGGAGAACATCCATTCCTGCGGTGGCTCTGCTAGCTGCCTCCTCCGGCTGCTCACAGCTGACTTGTTTCTTCTGTAATGTGGCCGCAGTTGTACATGCAATTCCAGCTGAGGTCTTGCAGTGCTATTAGCGTGCCGTTTATTACTTCCTTATCTCTACAAACGCCCTGAATAACATCTTAAGATCGTGTTTGCCACTTTGACAGCTGCATCCCTTTGGTTCTGCCGTCCTGACTAGCGCATCCGTCTGTCTCCTCCTTTGTAGTTCCTGGTTGGTAAACCCTGAATTTACTGCTGCAGACGTTCAGAGTTTTCCTGTTATACTCTTGGATTTAGTTCCTTTCTTGTTATTCTAGGCCTCCAATCGTAACTTCTTTCACGTGTAATATTCTGGTCTTCCACTGTGTTGGATGTGCTTCCCAACTTAATTTCATCAAGTACTGGTGCTCTCTGCTGACTTGCAGCAAGGCCATCGGTGAAGTTAGTTAGCAAGATGACTCCCAAGGCCTTTCCAAATAACCTCCGCTCAGGGCAGTGTTTTCTTTAAATCATTTTGGTGTCATCTTCTCTTGGCCTGGTTTTCTGCCTTTTTAAAATCTTAGCTAGTCCCTATCTTTGCTGGCTGAATTCTCTGTGGTACAGTATTGAAGAAGGGGCAGTTATTTTAGTAAAGACAGATACTGGGTTAGTTTGCACAACGTGTCTTCGACAAACCTGCCTTATGTTTAATCCTAGTTTCCATTTATTGCCGTCTCTTTAATTATTCTTCCCTTCACAATACTTACAGCTTTGTCTGTTATGAGATAAAGCTAATAAAACCCACAGCGGTGTCTCCCCAGCCCTTTTTTAATAAAGGTATTGTATTTGCTGTTCTGTACCCAACACGATTCATGAATTGATGGATGGTTAGGAATATCTGATGTTGAACCTGTCTAAGATATACTTGTCTATCCTTAATTGTGAACTGATTGCTATTTTTTTTTTATATTCATGCATTAAACTTGCAAGTTCTGCTTCCTCCTTAGTTATGCCAGCTCTAGTACTGTACCTCTTTCTTGTTTAGTTGTCCTGGCCTTTATGCGCTTTCCCCCTCCAAGAATCTGTATCTTAGATGAAAATGGAGATATTGAGTCTTGAGGTCTTGGTTAAGTTTTTTTACGCACACCGTATGCTTGCACAGGAGAAGCCTGGACGTAGAACTCAAGATGCATCTGTGAACTCTGTGTCTAATTGTCTTGCTCCAGTTCCTCAGGGAGGTGGTGACAGCTGTAATGACTAGCTCAAATCATGAAACACTAAGAGAAAATAGGAAAGGGGAAGGTATCTTCAAAGTTGAGGTGAATGGTCTCCACCTGGGAGTGAGGGGCAGGGGAGGGGAAGGTCAGGTTTTCACAGGGTTTTGGTAAACAGAGCGAGCTCAGCTATCAGTGGTTAGTAGCGGCGAGAGGTTGCCAGGCTGTGACGTTTGTAGAGTATGTTGTCTTCTGAGAAGAAATTATTATAGTGTAATTTTGAAAATTACGCACTGTTCATTCTGAACGTAGCTATAGCCCTAACCATGAAAAATGTTTGTCAAATGTAGGATATTTTTTTGCCTCTGTAGAGCTGATGATTTCGTTGGGACAGGAGGAGAGGGAGAGCATACTGCCCGCCGTGGGAAGGTGGATGGGAGCGGGTTAGTGCAGGGTCACTTTTCCCTTGTTTAACTCCTGGCGTGGGATTGTGCGGGGAAGGATCTGGCTGAGCAGAGAGAGGCGATAGTCAGTGCTGGGGAGATGCTCCAGTGCAAGTGCTGGGAAGAGCCTGACCCCGTCGGTGTTGGACCTGCCCTGCCCAGCAGTGTTTCTGCGTGTGCTGGGTGCTCCCTGCAGCGCCTTTCTCTTCGGTTGGGTGGGTGGAAATGGAGGGGAGACATCCCAGTGGGCCTTCTCCCTCTGGCCAGAACTTGTTATCTCCAAACCAGTGCCTGAGTGGTGCCAGTCCATGCCACACACCTCCCAGCGGTCTGGGCGAAAGCTGGCAAGTCCTAGTTTGATGATGTGCCTTTGAGTGCCAAGAGATGCCCAAGGGGTAGAGGGAGTCTGGAGAGCGGTGGCTTCTGGTGAGTGGAGTGGGCTTGTTCTTGCTTGGTGTCAGCCCTGTGCTGGAAAGCCGGGGGCTTGGTGCTGGCTCCGCTGGGGGGCAGGTGGAAAAGGCCACGTGCAGGGCAGCATACGTGCCTTGAGAAGGGTTGTATCTGACGGCTGAAGACTGCTGAAAAAGGGTTTCCATCTGTGGTAGGCTTGGCACAGTCTGCTTTGAGAAGAAATACTCCCTGCGAGCAGTGGTGGTTCATGTTGGCAGGTTCAAGCCCTCTGCAAAGGGAGGTCTGCACAGGAGCAGGGTGAGTCGCCAGTTGTGCCTTCAAGCGCTGTGGGGCCGAGTGACCCGAGATCAAATACAGGTAGATAATTTGTCCTCTGATTTAGGTGAGTATTTATTTCTTTGCATGCTTTGCGACGGTGCCAGCTGAAGTTAACTGACTTGTTCTTACCCAGCAGAAGTAGAGCTGCTCAGTGTACTGGTGTTACTCTGAGGTGTATGTTAGGAAAGTACGTTCTTGAGAACTATTGCAAGTTTTCAGGTTTTTTCTATGCCCATATTTCGATACTTTTGAATTTTCTGGAGTCTCCTGGAAAACAAAGCCTTTGTGAACTCATGAGCCCAAGGAGCACCAATGGGTGGGTAGTTCAGGTGTAGTTCCTCGTGTCCTTTGAAGGAGACCTTCCAGTCCATCCTAAGTGTCTGTTCTCCCCCAGCAAGCTACAGCAGGGGCCAGATGTTCCTTTGAGGCCACGATAAATCCCATACTGTAATTTGATTTGAACGGTGGGATCTGAGTGTGGGAGCTTCTCTGTGGGAGAAGAGGCTGAAGATCCAGCATCCGTGGTGCGTGCATTTACTTTAAATACCTCCCTTGCTAAATACCAGGTTCTTGTTATTAATAGTCACCTGATCTGGTGCGACATCTTTCCTCCCTTTACAGTCAAACTTCCAGATGAAATACATGTTTCACCATGGGCCTTGCTGTGAGGCCAGTGAATGTGGAAGGAGGTTTTTCTTGGCTTGATCCTGAGGTTGTTTTTAGTTGTCTGAGCCATAGCTCCCTGGTGCTGAGTGCTGCTGCTTTTGGAGTGGCTCCTTTGGACCCCTCCGTCTTCTGAACAGCAGAAGGTCTGTCCCTGGAGTGAACGGAGCCACACACGTTCCCTAATTTAGTAGCAGATGTGTTTTGAGGCTTAGGTAAGTTGCTGGTTTTGAGGGAGGCATGAATCATGTTGGCTGGCGGGGAACCTGATGAATAACGCTCCTGTGTGGTTACAGGTTGAGGGTGTCTGTCCCTGAGAGGTGGCACTGTGCTCCTGGTTTCCATTCGGTCTCCCCGACGAAAGGTGGGGTCATCCTGGACCTGGGCTGTTTCTAGTTTGGAAAGGCTCATACTTGGCTGATGTTTTTGAGAAAGTAGTTGAACCTTAAGTCCTTGGGTATTACTCACTAGCCGAGGGTTGCAGACCTGCTGGAGTCACGCGCGTAGGCTGGGTATGTCCCTAAAAAGCCAGAATTGCATGATTTTCATAAATTTGCATCAGATCCCCAGCTGGTGGAGAGGCAGCTTGCATCCCCCAGTACTGGCCCTGGAGGGAAGGAGCCAGCCTGGGGCTGCCACAGGGAGGGCAGAGCACGTCTCCCACGCTGTTTCGGGAAGCTTTGCCTAGTTTTGCGAGTTTGGGAAGCGCCAGCAGTGTGGCCGGTAGCCCCGTCCCCCGCTGTAGGCTCCGTGTTGGACAGGGAGGGACACGGGCGGAGCACTGGGACACTGTGCCGTCCCATCGCCCTCGTGGAGCTTCGTGGTGCTCGCGGGTGCCAGCAGGATGAAAGCCGATGTGTGAGATAGGAAGGGGCCAGAGTGCCGTGCTGTGACACCCTGGGCTTAAAACTGAAAGTGAGATTTGTCTTTTCTCCATACTTCCTTCTGAACGAGACTTTAAACAAGAAGTAAATTAGTATAATGAATAATGGAAACTGAAATTAAATAGATTATTATAATTGAAACATTTGACAAAACCCACACAAATCCTCCTAAAGCACGCGTCCTTGTCTGTAGGGATCTCCCAAACATGCTGCTGGAGGTGGCTGGAGGGGAGCAAGAGGTCAGGACCAAAAATACTTTTACCCCAAGGGCTTCTTTAGGCACATTCAACACCTGCTGCACGTGCAGGGCAGCGCGTGAGCAATGGGGGTGGATGGTGGGAAGCTCCTCTGCACGGCCGGCAGTGGTGGGTTTGCTCTGACAGTTTTTCCTGCTCTTCCTTTTAGCTTCTTTTTCATTTTGTATTACTACTTTTCTAGAATTTTGTTGCGTTTACGGTCCGTGATCTCTGGTACACAGGATCACCAGATGGTTGTCCCAGTGCGTATTCTGATGCCTTCTGCCTTGCGTCTTTCTGAGGTGATTATTCAGCAGCTTCCTTGTGTCTGGACCTCCTTGATCTTTTAAAGCTGGTTGCTATTCCTTGTGTTCTTGCAGTGCACGCGTGCCAGCTTCTGACTTGCACCATGTCTCATTTCTGCAAGAAGCTCACAACGCCAGCAGTGCTTGATATGTAGTCTGAGCTGTGGCTGTGACGGGTCATTCTGGCAACTGCAGCTTATGATTAAAAGGAAAATCAGTCACTGTCATCTTGGACCCCAGCACCAGTGATTTGACAGTGCACAATACATCAGCTTCTTCCTCATCAGAGGTTCTTAGACGCAGGACTGCCCCAAGGGTTGTCCTCTGACTCAGGCTGCTACCAGAAAGCTCGTCTTATTTTATGACAAGCACAGCCAGCCACATGATTCCCCTGCCTGAAGAGGCTGCGGTGAGACCCAGGGGACCTCTGAATTCCAATTTTTGGTCAGGTCTTCAGGGCCTTGGTGGGTGGCTTCAGAAGAAGACCAGAGGGTAAGACGTGCAATTATTGCAGCTGTGTGATCACACCCAGGAAATTCCCTTACGTGCCTGGTCCTCCGGGGAATTTGGAGCTGTCACGTGGGCTTTCAGGCAGGGCTAGGGCTGCCTTGAGTCTGGCAATTCAAGGGCAGGACAGTGGCTGCAGCTGAGATCATCTCCGCCCTTTAGAAAAGGGAACTGGTTTGAAACTCTGCTTTCAGAGCATCAGATTTTGCATCTCGTGTGACCGCTGCCAAGAGCAGCTGTTCCACGGTTGCCAGAGGTCTGCCGACGATGCTTAATACTTCTCGCTGTGCAAACTCGTGGGACTTCCTACAGCCCCGGCGGCACCGAGGGCACGCACCCGTGCGTGGGATGAGCAGGGGGAGAGGAGCTTTACCCAAGCTTTACCCAAATAACTAGCTGGTCAAAGATCCCCAGAGGTCCCAGGTGTGCACGTATCTTATGGATAACGTGCACCTCAGTGCAAAATACTGATAAACTGATTTGTTTTCCAGAACTGTCACCCTTGGAAAAAATGCAGTCATGCAGGGTTAGTTTTTCATCTTCCTTCTCACTCCCACTTTCTGTGGTGTGTTAAAATTGGATTTTAATTGAGTATCTTGTTCCCAGCTGTATCTTTTAATGCTAGCATCTGCTGTTGCTATCAGGGATATTTTAAATAGGACGGAAGGTCATCCATAGGATTATCTATGGGGATGTGTGGCCCACATCAGGAAATTATTTAGGCAACAGAGCTAAGGAAATGTTATTTGTAAAATGTCTTTAACTTATCACAACTCTTCAAGAGTTAGGGACAAGGAAAAGGTTCAGTTGAGGTCTGAAGAGACAGCGTATTGATGGGTACGTAGGTGCAGATTGCAGAGAGCCCAGGAAAGGGTCTTGCGTCATCTGTGGCAAGAGACAAGCTGTGTAGTCTACCAAACGCCACTGTCATGGGTTGGACAGATTTCAAAGATTTGACGGCTGGTTTTATGTCCCCTTGGAGCTGAAAGATCGAATGCAGGCTGGCCGGGCTCCATCTGCCTCCTGCTATGGTTCGGCTCATGGCATCACTGCAAAGGAAGGACGTGAACCAAATTGAGGATGGGGGGAGGATATTTAGGATGAGCCTGATGGTCAGAAAGCACCCCGTGTCTGTAGGCTGGGGGGACGTACCAGCACATCAGTAGAAGGCATACGGGTTTGACCTTCAGGGAGAAATCGTTCCCAAGCGGCCAGCGTATCGCAACTACCAAAGCAGATGTGCAAGGGGGGAAAGGACCTCAGCGGGGAGAGAAAAATTGCCAAGTGTTTTTGGTGCTGGAGACTTGGGTTCAAGTTCATCTCTTCTTTGCATTCATAATGGACTTGAGCAACCTGCTGGCCTTCCCTTGCGCAGCTTCTTCAGAGCGGAGCAGAGCTCCTGTGTCGGGAGTGCGGTCAGAGATGTCGAAGCCTTCAGCGCTGGCCCGGGCTCACCTGTGACTCCGCTCACGGGTGCGAGCAGCGTGTGCTGCTGTGGCTTTGCCGATGGCTGGGTTTGCACAGGCCCAGCACAGGCATGGTGGGAACTCTTGGAGAGGGAGACGTATGCTGGATGTTGCATGCATACTGTTTCAGCACTCTTGTTTGGTCTGTAACTAATGCATAGAGTAATGTAAATGGGATATTAAAATGGTAAAAAAGATAGTAAAATGCTCTTCGGTTGTTTTTGTTGGTGTGGTTTTTTTCATTTTTAGTGGGAAACCTCTCTGTAAATTCCTCAGCGTTTTAACAGGGCCATATCTATAATAACCTATGGCTTGAAAATTGTGTATTTCCTATTTTTATTGATAAACAGAGCGTGCAGGCTTGTGAAAAAGTGTGCAAACTACTTCTCAGCTTCGCTTCCAGTCTGATCCTCTTGGATGGAGCTGACGAAGAGCCACAGTCATTCAGCCTTTGATGTGCAGGAGGCCAGGCTGGATGATATAATGATTCCTTTAGGCCTTGCTTCCCGAAGGTATCTCCTGATCCTCATTTACCCAAGTAGTTAAAACCTTGCCTGCAAGCAAATGGCAGGATGCCTGCTGCTTCTCCCTGCCTGGCAGGGAAGGGATGTGGGGGTGAGGAAGAGACTTTGTAAATTAGAGACTTGTTTTGTAAATTAGTTCATTCTTTGTCTGACTTGTGAAGCTGGTACCTCCGCCTTGCGGCTAGGCGGAGGGCAGAGCAGAAAGGAAGGAGCTGTAGAAGGACCTCATTCAAAGGAGACTGCCTGGGTGATGAGATGAAGCTTCCTGGGTGAGGTTTCTTGGCAGCCTCTCTAAGTTAGGGATTTGGACCTGCTGGGCTGCAGGATCAAGGAATGTTGCTAAATGTTCTTGGACTTCCACGGGTCTCTGGAAGGTCTCGCTGAAGTATCGCCATTTTAGTGTTTGTATTATGAGGGACACTTTCGCTTTGAATCCAGTGCTGTGACAGTTCTACTCTGCTTAGAGGGAGAAAACAGGAAAAGAAGGAAAAGATATGGCAGACAAAAGCTTTTCCATGGTCCGGAGGGCTCCGGAGGGGAAGCCACAGGAGGCCAGTGCTGGCTCAGGGCTTCTCAGGGCTGAGCGTGTTTTGAGGTGGTTCAGGGGCATTTCTGCATGGGGCAGAGCCCACCAGACTGCTGCTGGAGTGACCATGGCACGTCCCTCTGGGGGGCTGGATCCCGCCAGCACGTCGGGCAGGCTCAGCACGGCGCTGACGGGCCTCGGCCCCCGCAGCCCTGGGTGACCACAGGCTGCGAGTGGGGTGTCGGGCGCTCCAAGAGGAGTGTTGCAATGAAGAGCAATACCTTCCTGGAGTTTAAACTCTTTCCTTTCCCCCTTCTTTTCATGTTGTCTCTTCTGTGAACCTTTGAAGCAGGCCTTCTTAATTAAGCTTTTCCCAATTGGGGTTTTGCTTTTGAAAGAAAAATTGCTTTGCATTTGGGGTTTTGCTTTTGAAAGAAAAATAAGGAACAACTTTCTCATTTAACATCTATTCTGGCTCTTTTTAACTCACTTGCTACTTACCATATTGAATTTTCTCTTGAACTTCTTTCTGCTCATGTTGCCTTGTATATTCCCCCTTTTTGCTCGCTATGGGAAAATCATATTGCCGCTTTCCATATTGCCGTTACTAACTCACGATTTTCTACGTCACAACCAATTGGGCTTCCTGAGTAGTGGGATCTGCTGATCTTGTCTGTATGGTAAAATTAAATCAGTTATTTTGTGGTGATTTTTCTTAAAGCTCTTCTGGGCTCTGTACTGGAGTTGTTCATGGTTTTGGTCTTTAATGCTTCAAAAATGAACTGTTGATTGCTGGAAAAAGTCGTATCTCTTCCCCATTGCTCCTGGGAAGGTGCCTGAGCAGAGAGGTGTTCCTGGGTAATTACTGCAGAACAGCACATTCCGCAGAAGCTCTCCTGGTTGATGGTCACCTTTAGACCCCCCTTGAAGCTGGCCCAAGTCTCCCGTGCTTGTTTCATGCCTTCAAATCCCGTCAGTCCCCCAGAGCTGCAGCAATGGGCAGCTGGAGATGGGTAGGGCAACCTTGACCCCAGGTACCTTGGTGAAGGGCTCCGTCGGGGACTAGCTCTGGTCCTCAGCCTCCTGGCAATGTGGCTTCCAGCTTCCAGGTGGGAGGAAGAAACCTTTTCTTCCTCTTCCTCCTTTTTTTTTGTTGCTGGCTCTCGTGCGGTGCCGGATACGCTCAGCCCTGGAGAAGAATCTCCTCTACTCCGTGCTCCAGCTTCTTTCTGTCACAGGGACTGTAAGAGAAAGCACAGTCTGTTCTAGGCCTCAGATTTAGAAGGCTCAAGGGATAATTTAGGCTTTTTTGTGTAATTGCTGGTGGTTACATATGTCTGTTGTGGAGCAGGTGTGTCAGAATATCCATGGATGATCCACAGGATTTCAAGGGTGAGGAACTAAAATCAAGCATGCAAATCCTGGTAAAATAGTAATTCTGCTCTCAGCATGGGCAGGACATGGTTAAAGTTGGACCTTAGATTTTTGTGAGGAAATGGTTGGAGGGTAAATGCATCTTCATTGACTTGCGATAATGAAGTTACAGGTCTTGAAAAAGCTGCACATTGTTCCAGACTATTTTATGACTGAGAGATTTTTATTTTTTTCCATTTAGTAAAGGTGACCTGTCTGACTTCCACCACCTTCAGAGGTGTTGATCGTGGTCATCCTACGTACGTAGTGATCTGGTATTCTCCCTGTAGCACACTGGCACAGCTAGCAGTGCAGTGTGACTTAGGCAAGAGCTTCACATGGCTTTTCTGTTTTGAACCTTGACAAAGAGGAAGAAGTAAGTTACCTTTAGAAGCGGGGACTGGATTTCAAGGCTCCTGTTCGGATCGCTTATTGTGTAGAAGTGGGGGATTTCTTGTGTCATTCTCTTCCAACTCCTTCCTTTGCTTATGCTAATGTATACATTAGTTCAATTGTTGAACGGGTGCATTTCTTTTCCACCTAACAGTTATAATTACTTGTGGTTTTGCATATTTTTCTTCGAAAAATTCTTTAAAGAGTGAGAAATTATTTGTACTTTTACAGTTAATTTCTATTTCAGTTATTCAGTTGACTTTCGAATTAACCAAAGGGTTTTTTGCGTGGCGTGTTGCATAGGTTTGTTTATGCGGCTGCCTGTCATGCAGAGAGGGGTCGGGCTTTAAGCTGTGCTGGGCTGGGGCCTTCAGGGATGCCAGAGACTCAGTTTCCGTCACTGGGGCTGGTTTTTCAAGGGAGCACAGGTGATCAATCCGCTTACCCTCCTACCACACGGGTATGATGGCTTTCCAATGGGACTCCCAGTTCCCTTTCTGCAGATTCAGGATCAGTGCACATCTCTTTGCTTGTTTTCCTTTTTTTTTTTTTTCTTTTTTTCTAAAGTTTTTCTTCCCAGCATCCCCGCTGAGGTGTGGCTGCTGGGGATGCGCGTGTTCCCTGGATGCCTTTTAGAAAGCTGCTAAGTGGTTCATCCTTAAATGCGGAGAATTTTTGTTGCTGTAGAAGCAGTGATTTAAGTGTTTTCAGTGGAAGAAATTTGTGAGATCACTGAGACATTTCTGTATTGGACGATTAACCTGCAGATTTACTGCCAGGATTCGGTTTGAAAAGCCAGGCAGGCTTTTTGTGTCGCCTTGGGCGAACACCTCTGTTTGCTGCCGCGGCCACTGTGGCTGTTCTGACCCTGGTGTCGTGTGGCGCAGGCAGGTCCTGGTGTTCACAGGCCACGTTGTCATCTTATCAGAGGGGAAAACATTCAGCGGGATGCATCGCAAACCCCACCAAGAACAGAATAAACCCCTGCAGTTGTGAGGCTCTTTTTTAAGTTATCTCGCCGGGAAAGTGTTGCCCTTTTGGAGGGGAGATGGTGAGGAAGCTGCATTCAGACCTGGTTGCAAGAGTGGGGATTTACTCGATAGCTTAGCCCCGTTCTCTCTCTGAGGGGCTTCTCACCAATTCGCCTGGGCACAGAGAAGTCGAAAGAAATCTTGCCTGAGAAGCTTTCTTTGTTCCCTCTGCCCGGGGAGCCTGCCTGAGCCCTCACCTGTTGGAGAGCAGCCCCATGTTTCTGGGGTTGGGAGCCAGAGCTGTCGCCCCTGGGGCTCTTGGAGCCAGTCCCAACCTCCGTCTGTTCCAGTCTCCTCTCTCTCTGCCATGCACCTTCCCTCGCCTAGAGCTAAAACAAAGAGCCAAGAATTAATTGTTTTGTGTTTCCTTTTTTCCCCCTTGTTGGCATTGTGGTCTGATCGGTATCTGGGCTCATTGGACACTGGAAGCGTTCGCTTCCCCTTCTCCAGAGGCAGATGTTGGAGAGCTGAGTAAACGCTTGAATACCCAGCGAGGGGATGGGCTGAGCCAGGCGGGGATCCTTCCCTCCGCGCGCTGCCTCGGCTCCCCGTGGCGTTGCAGTTGGCAGCAGTGGGGTCGTGGGGAGGAACGCTGGTGCTCAGCATGGCTGCTGCACGCTTAGCAGGGGCTTCTGCGGGGCAGGGTGGAGTAACTGGTGTCAGGCTTTTTAGCCTTACATCCTTCACTAGTCTGGGGCAGTGAACACAGTGACACGCATATATCCTTGCTGTATTGCAAGTGCTGGATAGAAAAGATGCTCTTCTCGAGAGTAGATGCCCCACGCCATGGCGGGGAGGGCAGGGGCTTGGAGCTGGGCCGGGCGCGGTGGTGCAGCCCGTGTTCAGGACCCGCTGTGGCACTGACGGACGGGGGCTCGGCTCCCCCAGCCTGGCTCTGCAGGCTCCTCTGCTCCTGTGGTTTCGAAACAAGCCAGTGGATCTTCTGGTGCTGGTGTTTCTGTCCCTTACCGCGGGCTACAAACTGTAGGTAATATCCCACCTGTGTAGGTTAAATAAACTTTCCCAGGCATGAGCTGTAAACAAAGGTTAAATAAATAAAGTTTATTTCACATCTGCCAGGGAATGTCACTGACATGGAATTTAACTCAGTGCTCAGAGCAGGGCTGCGAGAAAGTCGCTGTGAAGGGCGAGGAAGAGGAAAATGCAAAGGGGAGCAGGGGAAACCGAGTGACTTAAAGGGTTACAATTTTGAGTGGAAATGATGATATTAGTGTTATTTTAAGCCTTGTCATTCTGTAGGCTTAGGATTGTCAACATGTTTCTGGAATACTCTCTCTAACACAAGGTTTGTTTTCCAAATACGAATCCGAATTGTGATAAATGCAGTGGTGTTGGGCAGCTTCTCTTCAGTGGGGCTTAACGAGGTATGAAAAAACTGAGGGAAAGAACGAAACATGCCTCTTGGATTCAGCAGACAGTGCAGTTGTAACACTACAATGAAAGCTGTTACCTGCGTTGGTAACTTCATTAGTTCTTCACTTGTTCCTTTTCTGTGCATTAGACTTCTGGACTTTATCATAGATGCGAACTCCTGTAAAATTTTGGTTCCGTAATGTGAGGAAGAGACTGGATTTGGGAAAGATGAGGGTGAAGCGTCTTGGTCCCTTTCATTCACAGGTTCTGCTCCCCTTGGGGTGGGAGTGGGGCGCTGGGGGTGCTGGTTCCCACAGGACTGCCCAAGTCTCGCGTGCTTTGGGAGCAGCTTGATGGTAGGGTATCAGCCCTGATTGAACTAGAGAGGGGGGCGATAGCTGTGGGTTTTGATCAGTGTTGACTGAAGAGTTTTGGAGCTTCATGGCTTGTTTCTAATTAAAGCCTTGAATCCGTTGATGCTGTGCTGTGCGCCAGGGCTGGGGAGGTGGTGGTGGCCCATGGGACAGCCCTTTCCCGCGGCATCCTTCTGACATTTCACCTCTCTGTCTTCTTGCTTTCTTGAAAATGGCTGAGGCCGCCTCTTGGGGCTTTTTTGTGGATGTTTCTCATTGCTGTTTTTTCAGAGAAGCGCTTGATCAGGAGACCATATTTCTAGTAATTATGCTTCATATGGACCTATTTTCTTATGCATTTAATAGGGCTCGGTCTTTTCAGCTTGTACTTGGCCTGAACTCTTGAGCAAATTAAATTATGTCAGGGGCCTTCCACAAGTGAGATGGGCATTGAAATCTTTGATTTTTCTCAGGGCAATTATTGTGACCAGGTGAGGAAGAGGAGGCCGTCCAGTGAGTGATGCAGGGCAGAAGCGTTAAGACCCCTTCATTAGTAACGCTGAAGTTCAGTATTTCAAGTTCCTGACTTCAGTAGCCCCGCTTGTGCAGGAGGAATCCCGGGGTGACCTGTGGGCTTTGAGCAGTGCCTGAAGATACCCCTTCAAGGGAGTTTCGCTTAACCAGGTGCCTTGCCTTTTAGCTCTGCTGAGAAAGCCATTTCTGAAGATGAGAAAAAAATTCCCTTAGTGTACCTTCTAATTGTTCATTTAGGAGCAGAACTTGCCTCCAGCTGGGAGGGCTTAAGGCTGCTGTAAAGTGCTAATTAAAAGTAATAGTGATGATGAAAACAGATGTTTTCAAGAAGAGTAAGTGGTATTGGGGCACCAATCTGCTGTCCTTGGCTTCTCTGCGGGAGGGGTGTGAGCTGGTGTCCCCCGTGCTGCATTTCCAGGAGGACTGGGGAGCGGGGCTGGATCCTGGGTGGCTCATTCTGCTTTAGCAAGCGGAAGGTTCTTGGTAAAGCGTGGAGGAGCAGTGCAAAGCTTGCATCGGTTGGACAGAGTCGCCACCTCTGGTACGTGTGCTGCCTTCCAGTGCCAAGCATGGAGGGGTGGGTGCGCGAAGGTGGAGCACAGTCGGCGCACTGAGGCTGCGACCACCCGAGGCCTGGAGGAGCAGGACGGCTGCTGCTGACCACGGGGTAGTCCGGCATCGATGGAGCCTTCAGGTGCTCTTATAGAACGTATGATAAATAACGCTGAAAGCAATGAGCTGCAAGCGTTGCTTGATCCACAGCAGAGTCAGTTGAGTACTTCCCAGTCCTGCATGTCCCAGTGGCTTCCAACAGCTTGACTCTGTCACTGCTGCAGCCATTCTGGGAGCAATGGGTTTTGCAAGAGGTTGGGGAAAGCACTGCGGGGGGAAGAAATCCCATCTCTTGGAGCTGTTTTATCCTTTTTTCTCAGCTGCAGTTTATTAGGAACTGGGCAGGTTACAACTGGCAGCAGTCTTTTCTGGGGAGTCTTTGTTATCTAGGTCCACCATGGTTAGCAACTGTCGTTACTGTTACGGCACTAATTACCGTGCCTAGTATTAAAGCAGTTTACGTGGGGAGCTTGGAGTTATTCAGCTAAGGTTAGTCTCTGGCTTAAGAGGCTTTCTGCGGTAGCTTTCTGAGCACAGAGGTATTAACAACACAGAAGACAGAGAAGACCACTTGAAATTTCATCGACCCTTTTTGGCTGCTGTGTTAGGGGTTTTTTTGTTTTGTGTTTAAAAGATTGATCTGTCTCTCCCGTTGCCTGGTCTTGCTGACTGTAAGTGGTGACCTTTCCGGGCCTTAGTGGGAAAGTGTGGGTGTCTGAAGGCAGGGCTGGCTGTTCAGTAGTCATCTTCAAGACCATTATTTGACTTGTCCTCTTGTGCTGTAGAAGCAGCTTCTCTCACTGCTACAAAGTTGATGTATTCTGTGGAGCTTTCCATGGGTGACTGGAGAATTTACTGCCTCATGTTTGTTACTTATCCCTCTTGACGACTTAAGCCGTTCAGGTGCTCTGTCCATTGTTGAAATGGCCCTGATTTTCTCCCATTCTGTGGAGGGGTAGAACAAAATTGTTTGAGACTCTGAATCGTTTTCTGGAATACTGTTCTAGAACAGGAAGGAAAAAAAAAAAAAGTAAATTCCAGTAAGGCTTCAGGGAGGTGCCTCCGCCCTGTGTCCTAGTGAGTATGGTCAGTGATGCTCGGCCGTCTCCCAGTGAGGACCCTGCAGGGCTCTGGCTCCGGGGACCGTGTCTTGCAATGAGGTAGCTGTCGTGTAACGCTGGTGCTTTGCCTACTGCATGACTCAAGAAGTGCGCGTGAGACAAGAAGCCTTATGTATAGAGTCGAGCTGCACGTGTTAGTGCTTTAGATGGAAGAGTCAGCTTTGCAGAAGGCTTGTGGAGCTGGGGTTGGCTGTAAATGATAGCGGATTTTCTAGTAACAACGAAGGGTCCCTTGTCTTGGAGAACCTGATGTGCTGGTGGTTGGCGCTGGCTGCAGGTGACTCTTCGCTCCTTCTGGACCTGGCAGGAAGAGGTGAGTGGAGGCTGGCCCTTTCGAAGAGCGATAGGGTGGGAGGTCTCTTTCCCTTTGCTAGATTTTAATAAGAAAGGATTGTTTTAATCTTGCTTATATTCAGAATTACTGATGGGAGTCTGAAAGACAGCCCCAGCCCTCCAAGACCTCTGTGATGAGTTTCATGAGGCTCTGCAGCCCATCGCTACCAGTGTTTTGGGGTGAGAGCAGACAAGTTTTAGAAGATCATGGCCAAAATCTTCAGCCTCTAAGGCAGTGGCTGTGTGGTACGGCATGTTCATTCATTGGAGCGCCAGTTTCGATCACATTGAATTCCATCATTAACCTTTTAACTGCCCTACAGGCAAGCTGTAGAGGTAAAACACCATCCTCACCAGTCTCCTTTGGTACAGGTGTGCGCGGCAAGGACCAGCCTGGAAAATAAGAGGTTGGTTCAGCTATGGAAGGATGAGAGAGGGCTGTAAGGATGTGTAAGGTTTTGTCTTTGAACCTGTAGAAGAATTTGGCTTGAGAATCCTTCACTGACTATGCTTGTGGAGGAATTGGCAACCTTTAAAGGCCGGAGGAGGCACCAGAGAATGGGTGAACTGGAGGGTGGGCACCAGAGAGTAGGGAGGTCACTCAGATGCTCATGAGAGAAGGCACAAAGAAGAGAAGGAAGAGGAAGAAAGGGCGTTAGCCTGAAGCACCATCTGTGGTCTAATCCAGGTTCAGGCCAGGCCATAGAAAGATTGCTTTGACCGGTGTAAAGTTTATTTTGCAAGTGTCGACTGTGATTACTTAGAGAAAGTGACCCAGACTGCACGAAAGCAGTCAGCCAAAAACGGGGGAGTTTGCACCGAGTACTGCCTGCAGTCCGTAGCATTGGTCCTTTGGGTTAATACTGAGATGAAGCTGTCAGAGCCTTGTCCATACTGGGAGATAATGGGACCCGTGCTCCATAATTAGTGCCCGTAGAGCTGCTGACAGAACCCTGGAGCTTCAGCTCTTGTTAAACTCATTTTCAGCTGTCATTTGGCAGTGGTGGCAACGTGGAGCCCGGTTGTGTTATAGTTTCCATTCCTGCTCCTGATGATGGAAAAGTAATAGATGCTTTTGCCAGAGTAGATATAATCTGGCTGTTTGTGTTTTGCTTATCTTCTAAAGGCCAATTGATGCCTGTTACTGTGTTTAATTCAAGAGAAACTTTTTGGTATTTGAAACGACTTCAGAATCAAAATGTTGTCTTGCTTTGTGCTGGTAGATCAGTTGCTCGTCTTGCAGGCGCCTGGCAGCAGGCTGACAAGCCGCTGTGTGTCACCTGTTTTTGAGGTATGGCCTGCGTGCACGTATTACCCAGTGGTACACAGAGGTGGATCTCCCAAACCAAGAAAGAATTCTTAATGCACTGCACAATAATGTAGGCCCTGAAGGGAAAAATTCTATTAAACCTTCTAGAAAGGATGTGGAAAACTGTAGAAAGTCCAGAGCAGAGAAAAAAGCAATTGAAATACTGAAGAAAACGCTTTGGATTGGGAAGTTGAGGAGTTCTGAATTTCGGCTGATCAGAAGGGGGATCCAGAACTGAAGTTACAAGGTTTTGTATTTGAGCTCTTGCTTCCCTGGAAGGGGATGCTCCAGTGAAAATGTGAGCGTGGGGGTGTGTGTAAGAGTGAGACCACAATATGGGCTGTATGCATGATAAATAGGACCTGAAGTATGTCTAATAATGTGACCTTCTCCATCCAAGCAGTAGCTTGGAGGTGAAGGTGGCTCGAGGTTACTGCTTTGGCACAGCAGAGTGTGGAGGACTCGCACCAGGGTTCAGAGGGGCTTCAGGCAGAAGATTATGCCCTGGCAATTCTTGTTTTTGTAAAAAGCTCAAGACAGCACTAGGAGCATCTTGCAGGCACCCTGCAATTATCATAATAAACAGTTTTATCATCTGCTTGGCAATCAATAATGTGGCTTATGCTGCTTTAGTATCTCACTGGTATTGATTACCTTAACAACTGTGCTGCGGTCAGCTTCTGTTAACCCGTGCTCTACTGATGGGGCTCACCCGTCCTGCTGCAGGAGGTAAAGGACTCTGCTTTCAACCTCTAGGCGTGTGCCAAAATTAACAGCAGGACAGGTCAAACCCAACTCTTAATCAGAGAGGCTTCGTGGTAGGATTTTAATCCAGGGAAGTGGAATTGAGTGCATGTTCTGTGTATGTGGTGTTTTCAAAAAGGATTGAAATGTGATTCTCAGTTTGGGCTCAAATGACTTTGGGCTTGTGGGAATGTTGTGTAGTGCTTTGTCAGAAGGGGTTTCCCCCGAGCCGTGCATGCCCCAGACCTCAGCCCTTGCAGGAGGAAGGCTGCTCCCTCGGCAGCGAAGTTGTGCTGCTTTACCCTGGGGACCTGGGCTCCGAATGAGCCTGGTGCGGGAGCATGCGCTGGACGTCCCCTCGGCTTCTTCGGGCTCTGCCGGGACTAGCGGAGAACTGGCTGATGCGCTGGCCTGCCGGCACATCTCACACCTGCCTGGCCCCGAGAACAAAGGCTGTGGCGTCGGGCGGGCGCTGTGAAACTCCACTGACCCCCAGCAGCCTCCTGCGCTGAGCTGGGGGGGCCGAATGCTGCTGCCTGTACCAAAGACTTTGTCTGAGCTAAGTGAACCCTTGGGGGTGTTTTGACAGCATCGCCTCCGCTTCCGGCAGAGCAGTCGGCGATTAAGAATATCAGGTTAGTGGCTTACTCCATTTTGGGAGGAAGAAAGATGACTCTGTCAGCATCCAGATGGGACTTTAAGGAAAGACGGGACTTTCTGGGACTTGGGTGTACCTAGATAGTTGGGTCTCATGGCCCGGTATTTCTCCTAATGGAATTTCCCATCATTTACTGCCCTGCTGATTTCTGATCAATGAAAATAAAATTGCAGTGCCTCCTGAGAGGCTCCATGTATGGCTACAGCCTCCAGCTGTGTCAGTTCCGGTAAGATAATCTCATCAGGCGTGCAAGAGGGTAATAGGAAATAAAAATAAAACCCACAATTAGCAAGAGGCCAAGCAGCAGAGTAACGCTTTCAGTCCTGGAGGTCTGAAGAAATGTGCGTAACAACTTCCTTCCCCATCTCCGAAGGTGCCTGCGTCCCTCCCAGGTGTGCCACGGCGCAGTCCTAGCTGAGTTCGGGACTCTGCTCAGATCCACCGGGCACATGCTTTGAAACCCGTATTTATCTGAGTCTGTGTCAGCTCTCCCTTGTGAGGTGGTTAAACTTTCACAAGAGATGTGTTTGTTCTAAAGTGTATCAGGGATGTAGCGGCTGATAGAGTGGCTGCACGCTGGGGACTAGGAGAGCATGAACTTGAGACTTTGAGCCGTTGAGCGGTGTGTAGTTATTGACTCCTGTTGGTTGCTGCAATCAGAAGGGTTTATTTTGACCAGATAAAGGAAATACTTAAACTGTATGTGGAGTCTAGAGCGGGGCACCGTTTTGGTAGCAGATGAGCGTGCAGATGCTCTGTTCACGGGAACGCAGGACCTCTTGGGTCTGCTAAAAGTTTGCCTAAAAGGCACTCCAAATGGGCAGGTTTCCCAATCGCACTGGCAGGTTTCTTCACCTGTTTTAGGGTTCTGGGGTTTAGGTTATCTTCCAGCGATACAACTGTGACCAGTAAAATTTACTCGATACCAAAACACTCATGGCTGATCTGAGCACACATCCTGGTGACCTTTGTAATGGGGCTTTGCAACATCAGCCTGTAATTCCGAATTAATGTATCAGACAGCCCCGGTGTTTGTGTAAGCATCAAGCAGAATGGTTACTGAATGACCTAATGCCTCTGAGCCCGCTTTCCTTGCCCAAAGCGTCAGCTTTCCCGAAGGCTGGGAAAGAGCGGCTGAGCCTGGGACAAGGCAGCGTGTCTGTTTCCTAACAAGGACTGGATCTGAGCCCTGGCACGGGAGATCTGCATGACTTATGAATCTAACTCTTACCCTCTGCTTGGCCCTTGACACTAGTCTGGAACGCGCGTGTTGTTTGGGTAAATCAGTAGAAAGGAAAAGCGTTGGCAGGGCTTCTTCCCGAGGCATGTGAGCCCGCATGGGAAGAGCGTTGTGCGGAGAGGGCAGTCCAGCAGCGGAGCATTAGCTTTCCAGGCCGGGCCGTCTCAGGTTGGCCGTGCCTGCTCCCCAAGTCGCGTTGCAGGGCTGGCTGAAGCTTAGCGGTGGGAGTTCGTGCGAGTTGGCTCTCGGAGTGCAAATGCCTCAAGTGTTTCTGCCTGGGTGGGATCGCTCGGTGTGTGGAGTAACTGGAAGATGGGGGGTGGATGAACCACCAGCAGAGCCGCAAAAGCCAGCGGCGATCCCTCGCTTTCAGGAGTTGCTGCTGTGGTTTGCGTCCTGTAGCCTTGCTATAAATGCTGCACTTTGTTCTTGCATTCAGGAGCAGCGCTCAGGTGATTCAAGTCTCGTCTTTGGTATGTTTATACGTGTCTTTATGATGTTTGAAACTCAGGACATTTCTCTCTTAACAGGCATGTCTGTGGGTGAGATGGCTGTAGATGTTGCCTAGTGCAAGGTCTTATGGATGTAACTGCCCTTTGTAGTAGGGACCAGGTGGCCCAAACGGAGCTGTGGCAGCTCTTACTGGTACAAGCTCCGGGACAGACTGCTAGGGTGACAGTGGAGGAGGGGGAAAGGGCAAGCTTCAGACTGTGGCAAAGGGAGGAACAGTAAGGCCCTTTTCCCGAGGCCCCGTGGAGTCCGTGCAGTGGAGCGAGGCACTTTGTCCTCGAGAGCTCTTTGGTTAGTTTTGGAGTTAGGTCAACACCAGTGCACTGAAAATGCAAACCAGATGCAAATGTAGTTATTTATGCAGCAACATAGGCTGGAAACGGCATTTGACAAGAAATGTTGGGTTTTTAGAGCAAAGGGGTGAATTGCACAACTGCGGAATCGTGACATGTGTGATGTTTTGAAACAAACCAATGTGGAAGCAAAATCTGAAACTTCTGTGGTGTCCTACACAAGAGGAGAGGTTTGTGCAGGACCTGAAAACAAGCTCCGTGCCCTGGGAGCTTGTAAATGCCATGTCACTTATGAACTAAGCAAGTGCTTCGCTTTGTTTCATAGAGAGAAATGCAACTTAAGCTAGTTTGCCTCGGCTACAAAATACTTTCAGTGCAAAGTGTCTCTCTGGAGGAATAACTGCTCTTTTCCCCAGCTGCTCACTTAAAACCCTCTGGCACTCCTCTGGATTACTCTGCTCTCAATGGCAGTGGGTTGATGATTATATAAATATTTTCGTGTGTAGTACAGTAGCTGGCACAAAGGGATCAGCAAACTTGGAATAACAGTTCATAACAAAATGTTTTCTGAAAAGCTGCCTGCATCTTGTAGTACTCTCGTTGGCTCAGTTTTAGCTGGTGTGAAGGACAGAGGAAAAAATGTGGATAATGTAGAAGGTTCACCTTTTCAAGGAGACCCTTTCTCTTAAGTTTCATGCCAAGTGCTTGAGCCCTACAGCTTTCAGTCCTGTTTTGTTCAGCGTTTCCTTTGCTTCCTGCTGCTTGAAAAGCTGTTTATGCTAATGATCCTGTGAAGATCTGAGGGACTGGCTGTGCCTATGCATGTGAGCCTGTGTGTAAGAGAGGGCTTGCATTTTCTGTCCCGTTAATGAGCGTGCGCAGTGCAGCACTTGTTTGTGTTGTCAGCACGCCAGTTCTGGAGCGCTGTCGGCTGCCGAAGGCAAGCCCTCCATGTGGTTGTCTTCCCGCTGGGAGAAGACTGTCCTGTCCTTTTCGGGTGCCTGATGGATCTTTCCTTTCTGTAGACCACTGTGTGCTATCTCGTCTTTTTCTGGGACCTCGTGCCCTTCGAGGCCCATTGGCTAGAATCCCTCGGAAGGGAAAACACAGAGCGTGCGCAGGGGCTTCCACAGAGGCGTGTGAATTCTTGATTTTTGTCAGGATAGCAGATGGGCTCGCAAGGACTTGCAGCCCTGGGACTCTTGTCAATGGGTGTTGGAACCTCTGGGTCAATGTTGGCCGGATCCTCTTCCGCTAGCGGGCAGATCTGGCTTGCTAATTCCACTCCTGGTGCAGTGGCGTTGGACGTGGCCATGTGTCCATCTGGAAACAACAGTCTGGTGCTGAGCAGTGTCTGCAGACAAAGTCAAAACTGAGCTTGGGCTTTTGGTTGGTAAAGCCTAACCGCAGAAGAGGAAGATGCAGAGCTTGTCCAGGATTTGGCAAGACGGATACTTCGTTATGAATACTCAGCAAACCACGTTTGTTGATGAGGCAACTCTACTGTGATCAGGTGTGTGCCAAAACACAACTTGGTCTTGCTTGGAAAGGCGCAAGATGTGACTTGCTATGTGAAAGAGGAAAATTAGTTTATAATTTCTTCTTTAAAATGTTGAACTTGGCAGATTAATATTAGTGTTTTCAGGGTTGGTTGTTTTTTTCTTGTTAGGAATTGCATAAGAGGAATCCCAAGTCACTGACATTGTAAAACGTTGATGGAAACCCCCAACTAGAAATCATTCTTCAAGCCCTGCATCCACATTCACTATTATGCTTAGATTTTGGCTCATAACATACTATTCTATCCTAATATTTCAAGTCCTGTTGCAGAATCCTCAACGCTTCCCTTAGGCTGGCAGGTATTCTTGCTGCTTTCTGGCACCTTCATGAATGGGAGAGAGCTGGAATCTGTAGCTTCTGTTTAAGTTGGAAGATAAAAGCTTTTTATGAAACTGGGAACTGAAACTATCTCTGTGTTGCTACCAAGCTTGAATATCTATCCCTTGTTGCTTAGGAAATTTAAAAAGATCTTTCTATTCTAGGAAGTGACTTTTTCACATATTTGTGTGATAACAGCTGCTGTATAAATCTCATAAAGTGACAACATGCTCATGCAACCTTATTTCACCCTCTTATGTGACCATCCTGCTTACTAAGTGAGACAGTGTGTGATCGCGTAATTAAAGACACTATCATAATGCATATGCATAAAGGAGCAAAATTAAAGTTGCTTTGGCAACATACATTCTGTTCTTCCTTAATTTTTGAATTCTCGATCCTAGGCAATGATTTTTATTATGTCTTTTCCATATGCAATTTCCTAAGTGTTATGAGAGTGCTTTGTAGCACGCCAGGTGCGGGGACGCGACACAGAAAGCTTTGATGCTCCGGGTTCGTTGTGTCACCGCTCCAGACGGACGTGCTAATTGCCTTGCATCCCCCTTCCCAAACTTCCTGTTCTTGGGAGCTTCGAATAAACCTGGTCCTAGGGATTGTGAATTTTACTTGGCTGCTCGGTCACCTTTGGTACGCCTGTCTCTTTTTTAGGCTGGAACGGGTGTCAGCAAGTGCCCTTCCAGAGACAGGAGCTCCTTGGCTGACCTGAGCATTAGCACTAGCGCTTGCCAGGCTCCGTCCTCTGAGGACACTGTGAAAGGCCAAGATGAGCGTGTACGGAGGGATGTGCCCAGAGCATCTAAGCCCGCCCTTTAGTCTGTACGCTGTCGTTGTCCCCTTGCCGCGGTCTCTTTCCGCTTCCGCTCTGAATCACCAGCACCTGTGCTGGAGCTAATCTAGGGTAGTCTCTCAGCCTGTGTTCATGGTATTGATTTATAGAGCATTCTGTTGACACAACAGGTAGGTGTGTATTTACAAAGTTTAGAGGCTGTTGTGCAGTTTTTTCCAACAGGAACCACTCAGTCCAGATGCTGACTGTGAGCTTTTGCATGAGCCACATCTTTTTTGGAGCCATGGCAAAAAGCTTAAGAGCTGGCGGGAGTTTGAGCCTCTGCTGCTTGCCAGGATGCTCTGAAGGAGCAGACCCTGCTCATTACAGGGTTGAGCACTTCTCTCCACCGCGCGGCGGTGGGAATAGGCAGGGGGAGGGGTGCCTCGCTGGGTATCTTCCAGGGTAATGGCCGTGGATGTAATGCATCTGCTTGTATCTTTTCCCTGTCCTCGGTGCCCTTTTTTTCATGGTGCCATGTGGGTCATTAGCTGAGGGAACAGTTTCTCACTGTCTCTTTCTCCTTTTGTTTTCCTCCTTCCTCATTGCTTCCAGTCTTGGTTTACTGCCAAACAGCCTCTTGTGAAAGGGCCGCCTAATTAACCCTGTGCTAATTAACAATTTAAAATTACACAGCACGGCTGTTCATATTTAATTCTCGGGAAGCCTGGGCAACAGCAGGAACCCCCTCCTCCCTCCCGCTCCTGTCCCTGCCGCCCGCGCTGCTGCCGCACGTCCCTGGGGTGGAAGCAGCCTGGTGTTGCGGGCCAGGGGCTGCCCCAGGAGCCCGCAGCTTGCCAGGGGGGTGGAGGGTGTTGGTTTAGCACCAGCCGCTCCTTGGCAGTGGAAGCGTTGCTGTAAGATGGCACGTCTGTCCCCGTGAGGATGGGGCCGGGGCTGGAAGGAGGTGACGGGGGGAGACGCAGGGATCGACTGCACTTGCGTTCTGGACAGAGCGTGGTTGCAAACCACCAGCCGTGGTTAGTAGAAACTCTGGATGAAAGAATGGGGCACGTACTGCACTGCTTTAGTCTGTACTGTGCTGTCTGATGTAGCTCAGCTCGGGACCACCGTGGCTGCTGCTCCTGCCCTGGTGGAGCACTCCCTGCCCCATGGTGTCCACGCTCCTCCATCTGGGTCCCAAATCTGCTTGGGGCGGCGAGATGCAGCGATGCTGCAGGGAAGGAGCAGGGGCTTGGGTGGGCTGTGCGCCAGAGGCCCAGTGAGTGTGGTATGGGGAGCAGCGGTGGGACGCGAGGCTGGAGAAGGGACTGGGGAGAGCCCTTCCCTGCCGCTGGGGCGGTGGGAGTGCAGGGAGTCTCCGGCACTCAGGCTGTTCTCTCTGTAACTGGAGTTCATTGATTTTACGGGAAACCATGTTTACAGACAGAGTGCTGATCGACCTGACGAGTTGACTTCTGCCTCCTTAAGTAAGAACTACCTTTTCTTATTGACTGGCTGATAAACAGAGCAGAGGGGGCGGCGGGTGGGGAGAGGATGGGAGGTGTGGAGCGCGCAGAGGTCTGTCTGCCCTCACAAGCTCTTCTTGGCCTGTGCAGGTCGCGTAGGGGTGGTGTGGGATGGAGGAAGGTGCGGCGCCCGTAATAGTGAATTAATAACCGCATTGTACCCCTGCGTAAAGTCTGGTTTGCTTTAATGAGGCAATCGCTCCTTTCAGTTTAGAGGGATGATATCTGCAGTTCCTGTACGAATAGAAACAAATATTTCTGTGACTCTTCTTCCCTGATCATCGTCCTTCAGGAGTAGCTCTGGTGATGAACTAAAAATGGGCAAGAAAAGCTTGGGTTTGCATAGAGCCAAGGCTCTGTCCAGAGGCTCTCGGCAGGCTGTCTTTTGGCTGTGGGTTTTACCACCTGCCTTGGAAGGGCTCCTCCATGTTGAGGAAAGGGACAGGAGATTCCTTTGGAGTAGTGCTTCCTGAGCTGGTTAACTTGGAGTGAGTGGGGAGAGAGATGTTAAAGCAACCCAAGGCAGAAAAGCCCACCAATTAATTGGTAAGCGCTTGCAGGTTTGCCTGGCCTGGCCTGGCGGGGAGAAGAGATTGGCTTTCTTGTCAATAAACAAGTCCCCAGTGCAGCATCAAAGCCGCAGTCCTTTATCAATCGCGTCCTCCTCTTCCCGCATGTTCCTGTAACTTACCAAGCATTTATTACATTGATTTTACAATCAGGCTGTTAACCCTCCCGCCCCATCAGCCCTGCTAATGCTTTTGGCCCAACTGTCAGTCAGGCATCTTCCTGCCAGTCGAGAGTTCTTGATAACGGAGAGGCTCAGGTTCGTGCTGTATCTCATCTCGACATGTTTCCTGGGGAGCCGGCGGTGCTGGCAAACTGAGTGGTTTTTGTCTAAAAGCGTTTGTGGGGTGCGGTTGTTCCACATTGCATTTTGAAGTCTGCGTAGATATTCCCAAAACTTTTCTTGGCAGAAATACAAGGCTTATGGCGTTTCTTATATTACTCAGTTTTTTCACCCAGTATGAATTTGTTTTGGTTTAATTTGGATTGCAGTTGTCAACGCAAAAGGTAGCAGTGAGGGGGAGAGAGTATGTCATGTTGTGGGAAGGTGAATATGCAGCTTCAACACCGAAGGATCTGGGATCAATTTGAGGAAAACACACAGTTAAGGACAAGTGTTCAGTGGGAGAGCGCTGTTGTAAATGAGAGCTGTTACAATGCAGCGTTGAAGTGTCGTTTTAGCTAAGGTAAGCAAAACTGGCTGATTAAGAAGACTGAGCCTTTTGTCAACAGTATTATGGTACTCCTCTTTCTTACCCCATTCAGTGCACCAGGTTGTTTTTATTGCGGATCAGATCACTATTTATTCCCAGTGCAACCACAACGGCAGCTGTGTATGGCATAGGGTCCGAGGAAGTTGAGGATCAGAAACGCTGTAAGGTGATACTGCGTGTGAACACTTTGGATCATTACACCGTTGCGCCTCCATGTCCTTCCCTAGGCATCTTTGCCACGCTTGCTTCGGGAAGTGTTACTTTCTACCTTCATAGGTAGTTCTAAATAGTTTTTCTCAAGCTTCACCAGAAGTAAAACAGGACAAAAAAAACCTGCCCAGATACCTTCAAACAGGTATGTCTACGATCCCAATCTGACGGTCAGCAGCGTGAGAGAGATTTGACTTGCTTTTGTCCTGTTCCACTTCTGCTTCCCACGGCCCAGGAGCAGCGTTTGGGTGTAGGGGAGCATTACTGCTGATGCAGGGGTGAGGACAGGCAGAAGACACATCCCCCTGCTCTCTCTAACTGCTGGAGTGCTTGCTGGTGCTAGCAGGGAGAGCTTTTTCTTTCCTCCGCAGTGGATGGCTCGCCAGGGCAGAGGAAAGGGCGTCAGAAGCCATAAATACCTACTAGGCAAAAGCATTTAGGGATGGTGTTCCCAAAGAGTGTGCAGGAGTAACCCCCAAAAGGCACTGCAGTATTTGGAGGATAAGGGGGAGAGAGCCTCTTCTCACCTAGAGGGATCGTGTGAATTCTAACATACTGTTATTAGTGTTAGTTTATGGTATCACAAAAACTATAAATTTCCATTGTTGCGGATGAAGAGGGCTTGGAAAAAGTGAATGCGTATAAACATACGTGCGTCTGACACACATGTAAGTACAAGTATCTGTCATTATGTATCCATACTTCTGTAGGAAACAGCGTAAAGGGAAAATGCGAACATGTGAGACAAGTCAGAAAAATTATGGATGGCTTCATGTAGTAAGGGAAAATAAACTGGTAGGTAATGAAACCAGGAAAAACAAAGACAATATTGAAAGTTGCTCCCTTTTCTTTTGCTCAAACAAATTCAGGTACTTCATTCAGTGCTGCTATGGCGTGTCACCAGCTTTGCACTGGCTTATCAGGACTTCTCTGGCAAATTTTCGGTTCTCTTCGTACTTTTTCTTCTCTTCCCCTGGTTGTTGAAGTACCAGTTGCATGTCGGTGCCACAGCGGGTCCCCGGGCGCTGACACGGTTGCGTGCAGTGTGTGCCGGGCCGGTGGATGCGTGGGGGAAAGGGCTGCTGTCTGTTACAGGCACGCTGCTCTGCAGGAGCTTGCAAGGGTCTCCCGTGCCTCGTGGACTCAAATGGAGCTTGAGAGCACTGGAAACACTTTCAAACAATGATTATAATATTTAAGGTTTAGATAGCGGTGTAGGTTGTCAAAACACTAATAGTCTCTGGTGAAAGAGACGAAGGGTGGCAGCAGGCTGCTAATGTGACTGCAGCCTTCGAAGGGAGAGACCTTAAAGCCCCTAGGTGTCAGCTGGTACGTACACAAGGCTGCTGTGGGCAGAGCGGGGGGAAGTCGTCACTAACGGTCTGGTCTAGGCAGAGCTCCAGCACTGCGCTGCACGGAGTATCTCACGAGCTGAAGCAGCAACTGCTCGGAGGATGCTCAGGAGCAGCTTTGAGAAAGCTGTGGTAAATGAAAGAGATTTAAAGAAAGACTTAAAATAATTTGTATAAATGTAAATGTGTTATTTGGAGCAAATCCCACTGAGTCAGCTTAAGAAGTAACATCATGTTGTTAAATTAAACCTGTTGTGCCGCTCAAACCCTTATACTGAATATCAGCAAAAACTCTCCCTAAGCACGTATTCAGTTTTGGAATAGTCTGACAAGCAAAGTGGTGCTTGTGTTTAGTTGGTAGAAGATAAAATACTGTGGAAGAAAGTACTGTGTGCCATTGACGAGGACAGATCTAGAGCATGAGTCTTCCCTTTTTCGCAGATGGTAAAAACACGGACAAGTTGGCCTCTGCTCGTACAGTTTTTCCTCAGTTGTTTTCTGTGGATGTTTTGTGTCTGTATACTTGAGGAAAGCTGTGGACGACAGGTTAAAAATCACTTTTGCAGACGAGGCAGTAGTGCTTTGATTTCTGCTGGTGTTTCCTCCCATGTGGCTTGTGCAGAGCTCTCTATGGGAAGCAAACTGTAGAAATGCTTCCCTGCAGACAGGGTTCTTGGTGGGTTTGCAGCTGAACTGGCAATCTCCTGCTGATCTGCGGTCTGCATTACAATGCTGCAGCTCCTAACGGTAGCACCACCTAATCTCAGAGGTCTGTAACCTCTAGACAGGCGCGTCCTGTCAGACTGGCTCTGTTAGGATCGAAGCTTAAGGGACACTGGCAGGATGCAGCAAACAGGGTGGAGGTGAATGTCAGCCGTGCCCAGCAGCCCATGCTCGCCGGCTGCCTGTCAGTCAGTGGGAGTTCTCCAGATCTCGTATCTGGTGGAACAGAAATAGTGGGAAGGGTGTTCTTCCTTCTCCTCTAGGACCTGCATCGGCCATTTGCCTCTGGGGGCGATAGGAAGCCATCTGTGCCCAGAGGCTGTGCCCTGCAGGATCTCTGGGAGCTTCCTGGCGCGTGGTGGGCTGAGCGCTTTCCGATCCCCAGGATGGACCCTTGTCAGATCTGGAATTTCCTGTTTGGTTTCCCTCCTGACGTCTCTCTGTTTAAACTCTGTCCAGAACACAGCAATTAAATCTCCTGTGCATACCAAACGCTGTTACTCCAAAATCTCTTTGAGTTGTTCTGTTTCTCATGGTCTGCCACGGAGGTGCACGTGTGGTAGCTCTGGTTCTGTGCTCCCTGAACCACTAACAGAGGGAAATCACCCGAAAATGACAGCATCTGGCTTAGGGAGGCACAGAGTACAATTTTTACAAAGTTTCAAAGTTCCACCACTGTTCTGTTTTAGTGTCTTAATTCCGTTTTCATCAAAAGCTTTTCTGTTACATTTTTGTTTGGTTTTTTGTTTGTTTTCTGAAGATCTAAGGCTTCGGGGGAGGCAGTGCAGGTCCTACAATCTTCCTGCTCCCCTTCAGGGAACGTGTTGGGGGAGGTTTTCACCACCTTCTGTGTCCCTTTGATTTGCCTCTTGTGTTCCTGCTTCCATCGTATCTCCATCGCTTGTTTCCAGCGGTGTGTTACCCAAAGCCAGGCTGCCCGTTCCCGGAGCCCATCTTGGGGCGCCAGCTCTCTCAGCCTCCCATTTGGTTCCGAAGAGCGGGATCGGCAGCCTTTGAGGTGGTGGGGTCTTTACAGGAACCATCTCCCCTCCCTGACTCACCTGCCTTTCTCCTTCTTTCTCCGCCTGCAGGTCCAAGCCGTAGCGGGTGCAATGAGCGCTCCGTGCCGGCCCTGCCATGGAAGGCTGTGACTCTCCCGTCATCCCCGGGAAGGACAATGGGTGCGGCATCCCTCAGCACCAGCAATGGACTGATCTCAACAGCGCCCACCTCCCCGACACGGCCGGCAGCATGGAGCAGCCCGCGGCGGAGAGCCGCGGCCCCCTGGACAGCCTGAGGGTCCCTTTCCCCGAGCGCGTCCCCGAGAGCAGCGCCGCGGCCGGCCCCGGCGCCGAGCCCGCCGGCAAGGAGGTGAGCTGCGGCCAGTGCGCCGCCTCCTTCGCCGGCCTGCAGAGCTACATGGAGCACCGCTGCGCCGGCGCCCGCCCGCCCCCGCCGCTGAGGGGGGAGAGCGGGAGCGAGAGCAGCGAGGACGGGGAGGAGGAGAGCGACGTGGAGAACCTGGCCGGCGAGATCGTCTACCAGCCGGACGGCTCGGCCTACATCGTGGAGAGCCTCAGCCAGCTGGTGCAGAGCGGGGGCGCCTGCGGCAGCGGGGCTCTCCCCTCGCTGCTCCCGAACTCTCTGCCCAAGCAGGGAGAGCCCTCCACCGCCGCTCCCGTCTACCCACAGATCATCAACACCTTCCACATAGCCTCATCCTTCGGGAAGTGGTTTGAGGGCTCAGACCAGGCCTTCCCGAATACCTCAGCCCTGGCGGGCATCAGCCCCGTCCTGCACAGCTTCCGCGTCTTCGATGTGCGACACAAAAGCAACAAGGATTACCTGAACAGCGACGGTTCTGCCAAAAGCTCCTGCGTATCCAAAGATGTTCCCAACAATGTGGACCTGTCCAAATTCGATGGCTTTGTGCTCTATGGGAAGAGGAAGCCCATCCTGATGTGTTTCTTGTGCAAGCTCTCCTTTGGGTATGTCCGCTCGTTCGTGACCCACGCGGTGCACGACCACCGAATGACTCTGAGTGAGGAGGAGCGGAAAATTCTTAGCAATAAGAACATCTCCGCTATCATCCAAGGGATAGGCAAAGACAAGGAACCCCTTGTCAGCTTTCTGGAACCAAAAAACAAAACCTTTCAGCACCCTCTCGTTTCTGCAGCTAACCTCATGGGCCCTGGACACAGTTTTTATGGTAAATTCAGTGGCATTCGCATGGAAGGCGAGCAGGCCCTCCAGGCCGGGGCAGCCGGCGGAGCGGAGCCGTCGCCGGCGGGCGTCCTGGCCCCTGGCGCGCTCCTCAACCTGGGCGGGCTGACCAGCTCGGCCCTGAAGACTCCCATTACCTCAGTCCCCCTGGGCCCGCTGGCTTCCAGTCCCACCAAATCCTCAGAGGGGAAGGACCCTGGGGTGGCAGAGGGGGAGAAGCAAGAGGGGGGCGACCAGGACAGCCTCTCGGAAAAGGCAGAGCCGGTCGAGGAGGTGGAGGAGGAGGAGGAGGAGGATGTGGAGGAGGAGGAAGAAGAGGAGGAGGAGGAGGAAGAGGAAGAAGATGAGGATGATGAGGGTTGCAAAGGACTGTTTCCGAGCGAGTTGGAGGACGAACTGGAGGACCGTCCCCAGGAGGATGCTGGGGCTGTGGCAGGCGGCGGCAGCAGCAAAAAGGACCTTGCTCTCTCAAACCAAAGCATTTCTAACTCTCCCTTAATGCCTAACGTGCTCCAGACCCTGTCGCGGGGCACAGCTTCTACTAGTTCTAATTCTGCTTCTTCCTTTGTCTTTGATGGTGCAAACAGGAGGAATCACTTAAGCTTTAACAATGAGGGCGGCGGAGCCAGCGTGGCAGAGGGCAGCAGGAGGCTGGACTTTATCGATGAAAGTGCCAATAAAGACAATGCCACAGCACCAGAACCAAATGAGAGTGCGGAGGGCGAGGACGGGAGCTACATCTCCCATCACCAGCATGCTGGCCCCCTCTGTGAACTTGGGGGTGGGGAGTGCCCCTCGGGGAGCGGCGTGGAGTGCCCAAAGTGCGACACGGTCCTGGGCTCCTCGCGGTCGCTGGGTGGCCACATGACTATGATGCATTCTCGCAACTCATGTAAGACACTCAAGTGTCCCAAGTGCAATTGGCACTACAAGTACCAGCAGACGCTTGAGGCGCACATGAAGGAGAAACATCCCGAGCCGGGTGGCTCCTGCGTCTACTGCAAGAGTGGACAGCCACACCCGCGGCTGGCACGGGGTGAGAGCTACACCTGTGGTTACAAGCCCTTCCGCTGCGAGGTCTGTAACTACTCCACTACTACCAAAGGCAACCTCAGTATTCATATGCAGTCCGACAAGCATCTCAACAACATGCAAAACCTGCAGAACGGAGGGGGAGAGCAAGTCTTCAGCCACACCGCTGGGGCGGCGGCAGCAGCTGCGGCAGCCGCAGCGGCCGCGGCAGCCAACATTAGTAGCACCTGTGGGGCCCCCTCCCCCACCAAACCAAAAACCAAACCTACGTGGCGGTGCGAGGTGTGCGACTATGAGACCAACGTAGCTAGAAACCTTCGGATTCACATGACCAGTGAGAAGCACATGCACAATATGATGCTGCTTCAGCAAAATATGTCCCAAATCCAACACAACCGGCACCTGGGCCTCGGCAGCCTGCCGTCCCCCGCCGAGGCCGAGCTCTACCAGTACTACCTGGCGCAGAACATGAACCTTCCCAACTTGAAGATGGACAGCACTTCCTCAGATGCACAGTTCATGATGGGTGGATTTCAGCTCGATCCCACCAATCCCATGGCACCAATGGCTCCATCTCTAGGTGAGGCTGAAGGGTTTTCCAGCGTGTCCATGTGTAAGGGAGGGATTGTTTGCGTTACTGCAAAACCCTTGTGCGTGGACTGGGTGCTGTGTGCCAGATCCCTTCCTTCTGTCTCTGCAGCCCGCTGTGTAGTGCAGCCGCAATGCAATGAGTTACCTTTTGTGCTGGTCGAGGATGGAGACTACACAGTGGAGACCTCTCTTCTGCTTTCCCCCAGACAAGTTTTTCTCATTCTGGGAAAATGTGTTACTTTTCTGGTACATTTTCTAAGAGTTTTAGCAGGGAGCTAATAAAACTGTAGATACGGATTATTGCTGAGGTGCATTAAACGTTCCTTCTTGTTGTGGAAAGCATCCTTACTACAGTGTTTCCTAATGGTTTTTCCTTGGTCTGGTAAGGGGTGTGAGTAGTTTGGCGGGTGGCTTTGTGAGAGGGTGTCATCAGCTGCTGGCGCTCTCAGAGGCAGTTGTTGAGTTGGTTTGTTACGTGCTGTGTTGCCCTGAGAAGAAAAGGTAAGCAAGTTTTGAGAACTGTGATGAATTTGGTGGAAGGGGAGTGTTCCTCCACTGAAGAAGCTGAGCTGAAACCGTTCCTCTGATGCCAGCGTAAGATACAAGATTCGAGGCTTGACCAGATGAGAATTATTAAACTGGAGAAGAATGGCTATAGAGAGAGAAGATTATTTCTCTCGTCAGATGGCGAAAACATTTACAAATGAACTACCAAATGGGTTTTTCCTGACAACGAGCATTCCTCCTGTTCGTGTTGGCGCTGTGCTTGGCACAGTGGGGGGCACACCCTGTCCCCAAACAATTTAGCCCAAGAGTTAGATTTAGAGTGGGGATAGGGGGTCAGGTCCCTCTAGGTTCCTCCCCCAAGCTGCTTTTGTCACCCAGGGCCGGCAGCAGCCGCTGGGAGAGCGCATGTGCTTCCCGCTGTGTTTGAACTTCGCAGTGCTGTGGGGTGAGAGCTGGCGCAGAACAGAGGGCCCCCACACGCTTCAGACGTGGCAGATACTGACTGAAGTTACTGCCGTCTCTATGTTGCTTTGCTGCTGCTGAGAATTTTTCACAGTGCCTTGAGAAAATATGTGAAAAGAAATCTGCCACTTTACCTGCTTTCCTCTCCATGCAGCACTCTGCCCTCCCGAACCTTGTCCGTCCATCGATGCCGTTGTTACTGATGCGCTCCATTGCTGGTTCGTTGGTCTCATGCATGTTCTGCTTTCCTTCAGCTATTCATAGTACAGTTTATTATTAGTCCAGAAGGACATGAAAGTCATACGAGAGAACAACAACACAAGATACTAAAAAAATGAAAAAGAAAACGAAGGAACTCAAGTGACTATAAATTAATTATCTTCCCCCTCCCCCCAGTGGTGTCCCAGCGTGCGTCTTCGGGAGGTCAAGGACACAGTCTTTTTTAGCGTATTTTCAATAGCTCCAAGTTGCCAACAGATGTAATTGACAGTCATTTGTAATATAGCTTCTAGTGTATAAAGTTACGGTGTCATCCATGGTGGGTTTCTTGGAAGGCGCCCTTTTAGAGCTCATGGCCTCTCCTTACTGAAGCACAGGGCGGTCGGCATGAGAGAAGTTGGGAGTGTTTTAACTGAAGCCTCCTAAAGTGCACGACAAGGCCTTGAATGTATATGAGCTCGACTGGAGAATGACTTGTGAGTTGTGCACGTGGTGGTTGCAGATCTGGAGCTGAGGATTATGGAGGGAGGCCCTTCCCGTGTCAATGAGCACCTGACACAAGCTCGGCTCGTTAGACTCATATGCATGTGCTATGACCTTTGCTAGAAGTGGAGCAGATTTTTCCTGTTTTTAGATTTCAGTCCAAAACTGGGTTTGAGTTAGAATATTAATAATTCAGAAGATTCTGCTTTTGGGTTTTTACCGCATGATGCATTTAGGAGAGACTGATTCAAAGAGAGGATTTCAGGATACAGCCTAAGAGACGCTTAGAAAAAACGCTACGATTAGGAGATACAGAGCATAGAAGGCAAGTGGTGGATTCCCTTCGCCTCAGGTGTTTAGTGAGCAGTACACAGGGGTAGCTGTACGGAGGGTATAATTCTGCCATGGCAGGGAGGGATAGAGTGGATCAAGGAAAAAGATCGCTGACTGCTGCGACGGAAAGACGGGTTCCTGGCAGTTCATGCAGGTGGGACTCCCTCTCCTACCAGTCCTCTGTGTGAGCGGAGATACGCGTGGATGAAAATGAGATGCTGTTCCTCGAACAAACTCAGCTTTCAGGTTGTCTTGTAAGCTGCAGTTTGTCCTGCTTAGGACTGTAATGAACATTGTGGTATTGCATGTCTGTAGGAAAGACGGTAGCGTGTACGCTGCCCAGAGCTGCCATCTGCACCAGCTGTGGTTATGTGCTTTCAGAAAGGTTAGTATGGTTCTGCCTGACTTTGAGTGTCTTCCCAGTGTTGGCTGTTTCTCAGCAAACAGGTTGAAACATAGGAAACTAAACGTTAAAATCTCTCTTTTTGATTGTCTGAGTAACTGTTGACCTGAAGGTTCCTTTAATAAGATTGTTAGGCTGAGCTATGACGTAAGATCAAGGTAAAAAACCAAAAAAACCGCAGGAGGAGCCTAAATGTCTTAAAAATGGAAAAGGAGAGCAAGGTGGAGCAAAGGTTCTAAGAAGAGGCTGGTGGTTGGTCTCTGTGCTTTGGCATAAAAAGTTAATGTCAGAAAGTCTGTCCATATCCTCAGAGTGCCCTGATGTTAATAAGAGCTTGCTGCATTCATTTACTGTAAGCGAATAGAGTTCAGCTCTTGGTTTGAGGAGTAGATCTGACACTTAGAGACAGTTAAGCGTCCTGCTGGCTTTCCTTGACATGCTCTTGCACTCTCGTTATTAATAGTGGCTGTCTTTTTCTCGGGCATACAGGGTGTCTGTCAACACTGTTTTTCGAAGACTGTCCACCATTTTGAACTCTTGGACAAGAGATGAGATCTAATAGTGCAGGAGTGGCACTTTTCAGATTGTTTTTTGTACTTGCCGCATTCTGCACCGTTGCCCACTTCCGATGGCAGTGCAGTGACCTGACTGTAATTCTGCCATCACTTGGACTTGTGAGTGTTGACCTTTTTTTGTTCAGCAGGGACTGTGCTCAGGTACTGCATGAGGTAACGTTTCTTGCTTCTCCAGGCAGGCAAGAAAAAACAGGATAAAGTGTTACACTGTTCTTGAAATGTCCACGGAGACTTTCAGCACGGTACTAAGGAATTCTTCAATCTCTGAAACTTTATAGGGTTTTTCTTGCCACCTTTCGTGGGCGGAGGGTTGGATACTTCTTCAGAGGGTGGGTAGCGAGGGCCACTGCAGTCCTTTTCCAGCCTCACACGCCAGCTGTGATGGCTTTTTTTTTTTCCAGGTATGGTACTGATGAGCAGCATGGAGGAATAAGTGACGGGACAGTTGTGCTTGGCTTTCTCTGTGCGTTCGGTGCATGCAAGAGTTGCACCGAGAGCAGCGTACGTCCTGCTCTGTGCTTCTCTTCTGGCAAGTAAAGAATTCAGCTTTTCTGACCTCTTTCTCCCCTTTTTCCTTCGTGCAGTGGGTGGAGAGATCCCCCTGGACATGCGGTTAGGTGGTGGACAGCTGGTGTCTGAGGAGCTAATGAACTTGGGTGAGAGTTTCACGCAAACAAATGACCCATCGCTGAAGCTCTTCCAGTGCGCTGTGTGCAACAAGTTCACTACAGATAATTTGGACATGCTGGGCCTCCACATGAACGTGGAGCGTAGCCTCCCTGAAGACGAGTGGAAGGCAGTGATGGGGGACTCATACCAGTGCAAGTTGTGCCGCTACAACACACAGCTCAAGGCAAACTTCCAACTCCACTGTAAGACAGACAAGCATGTGCAGAAATACCAGCTGGTAGCACATATCAAGGAGGGTGGCAAGGCCAATGAGTGGAGGCTGAAGTGTGTGGCCATTGGGAATCCAGTACATCTGAAATGCAATGCTTGCGACTACTACACCAACAGCCTAGAGAAGCTGCGTCTTCACACAGTGAACTCGAGGCATGAGGCCAGCCTGAAGCTCTATAAGGTAAGGGTTGGCTTTGCTTCATCTTCCTTCGTTGCCCAAGTGCTGGAACAAAGGAAAATCTAACTTGAACCGCAGTGGATCGTGATCCTTTGGAGACGAGCTGCTCAGATCTCTCCAGCGGGACACAGTCTCACTTGCGTGGTACAGCTCTTCAGGAGGCATTCTGATAGCAGCTGTGGTTGTTAAAGCCTTAGGCCAATGGGTGTTCCTGTCAAGGTGCTTTGGTGGGGGCTTGTATGTCTTATAGCACTGCATATAAATGATACTTTTGCACAAAAATTCAACAGTCACATCGTGCGAGGTGGTATCTGCCACACTTTTGTTGATTCTTTTCCGTAAGGCGGTTTGTTAACCCATACCCAATTCTTCATGAGCGCTTGAAGGCTTTTGCTGTTGTCAGAGAAACGTGTCCGTGCCGGCATTGAGAAGGCTGGGTGGTGGAGCGGGGAGGGATGGAGGAAGAGGGCTGCTGTCGCTGTGCTTTTATGCTCTGAGTACGTTAATGCTGGCATCTGTAAGCAAAGTGTTGCTTGAGGCTGGAAAAGGGAGAAGGCCAGAAGAGAAGCCCGTATATTGGTGCGTGTACTTGGCCGGGCATATGGACAGACTGTATTTGGAGGCGTTGCAGGATTCATCCACCGCAGTATTTGGCCTGTGACTGCCATCTTGTTTTCTTTGCTCTTTTTCCCCCCTTCATTTTGTGTCGTCTTTATAACCATCTTCTCTTTCCTGACCTGTTCCTCTCGTTCACAACCCCCTCCCCTCGCTGGCCTGAACCCTGTGGGCTGTAACCCAAGAGGAGCGCCGGATACAGTGAATAGTCCTTTCACTCCTGCAGCAGAATTGCTCCAGACGTTTCTATTGATTTTCACTGGACTTAAAGCTTCACCTTTTTCTCTAATCATCCCATAATGGCTTTAGTATGAACAATCAGGTACGAATTGCCATAAATCTAAGCAGCCACATACCTTCCATTCACACGTGCTGTCCCACTCGCTGTCTTCTCATGTCTCTCTGTTTTGTTTTTTTTTTATTCTTTCTGTCCTCATCCTTCTCTTCCTGCTTTCCATCAAATGTGGTGAGATTTTTTTTGTATATAAGTGTCTATATACACAGACTGTATTTTGTGCTTCTTAATTATTTCTTTGAATATTTTCATTTATGTAATGGGAATTTAAAACGTGATATTGAACTGTACAGTAGCCCACCCACGTCACAGTGCAGACATTAGATTTCAAGACTTCTGGCTTTTCCCTAGGAATGCGCAGTTCCGTGGAATTCAGAGAGGAAAGAGACAAGCAGGAACATCATAGAGGGTTTGCCCTGAACTATGGTGGTTAGACCTGCCTGAGTTGATGGGGAACGGCTCGGAGGAGGAGTATGTTTCTGCTGAGCTCGCTATTGAGGCCAAGACTGCTGTGACAGTTGTGCTGTTACCGGCATCAGCTGGGATCCAGCAGAACACGGCAGGGTCTGGCTCGAAAAATACATATACGTGCCTCTGCTCTCAGGTGGGCGGCAGACCTAAGAGAGTAAAATCAGCTTGGAAACTCGGGGCAGGAGAGTCCCAGAGAGGCTTTAAAATCCATCTGAGGAATTGAATCTCCTCTGTCTATGGAATTCAGTTTGGGGTAAAAAAGAGTTGTTTGAAAGCTCTATTATGAATTTTAACACATCTTCTTGTTCTCTTCAATATATGTTGCAAAGGTTTAAAAATTCTTTATCTAGACCTTTAATCTACAGTGGTTTCTACTGGGGAAGAAGCAATCAGGGCACTAGAATTCTCTCACTCTGAGGGGGAGAAAGAGGAAAAAAAAAAAAAGAAAAAGCCCCACCAAAGTCACGTGGGGAAGAGCCGTAGATGCTTGTAACAGGATTCCTGAAATGCTTTCCTCAGACAGGCGAGCTGTTACAGCCCTACGTTCTTCCTGACGTGAAAGCAGTGAAACGCCAGGTGGAGAATAACACGCTTGAGAGTAACGAAGTCTGTTGTATGGTCCATATATTAGTTTTCTATATAAAGCCTGTAGCAGGGGACAGCCGGTGGCTGGATTCATGGAGTCTTGCTCCCATGTAGCTGGAATCAGTGTTTGACTTCATGGAAGAACCTGCCTATGGATCAAGCAAGCTCGAGTGCAATTCTTTCAGTCTTCAGAGGGGTTGTAATGCCATGTCTCTCTTGATAGCTGAAAAGATGCAGCGGGAGTGGGGGTAGTTCACAGAATGGTTTCTCTTCTCTCAGGCCTTGGTGTGGTCTGCAGTAAATTGAGATTGATTGGATGTTATTTTTCCTCTTGCTAATGTAATCCATTAGCCTGGCACATGCATAATCAGTTTAGAGCACAGTTAACTGGATGTAATCGAGTTCTTCCCTGCCTGCTGGAGAAAATCCTCTCCAGATGCTGCTGGGTGAGAGCGCATACTAGGCTTATCACACACAATCCTCCTTATTCTGCTTTTTTGCCATTTTCCTCTTAAATCACATGTTATTGGCTGCTTGCATTGCCCAAGAGCCACTTCTGTTAGTGCTACTTGCTGCCAAAAAATGTGATCTGGAGACACTGTTAGCCTTGTAGTCTGGTGAACCTTTTTGTCTTCTCCTGCAATACTCCAGTGCTGGAGGAGAAGGTCTGGTCTTCTGCTGCCATCTTCGTCCTGCACATTGCAATAGCTTGCATCAGACCTCTTCCCGTGTCAGTGAGGAGGGGGCAGGGATGCCACAGTGGTGCCCTTGCTTATAACAAGAAACTGGAAGGGTCTGATAATCTTTCCTTTATTCTTACATTCTCCTGGAATCCCTACTGTCCCCCTAAAATCCGGCAACTAAACTAGAAATCCTGTCATTTATCTTGCACTTCCTGGGGAAATGCGGTACTTGTGCCTCTCACCGTGACTGCTTATCTCCTTGGTGTGCGGTTGGTGGGTTTTATGTTCTGAGAAACTACCTGGAAAGCAAAAGAACTGTTGTAAATGTGTGTGCTTAAGTTTTTGAGGTGGATGTACTGGCTTGAGGGAGATGACAGGTTTGAAGACCCTTCATCTCTTCGCTAGGACACCAGATGACTACAGTGAGGCTGGGGTTGAGTTACGCGGGTGGCTGTAGGCAGAGACACGGCAAACTCTTTACAAGTGCAGCCTTACTGTAACAGAAGCTAAGTCTTGTCTCCTCATGACCACAGAGAGCTAGACCAGACTTGGAGCAAAGCAGCGTTCCCCACATCTGGAAGAGGTCGGGCACGAGTTCCCGGCGTCTATTGCACAGGTGGAATTTCCAGAAGGAATTAATCTGCTCGAGCAAGAGCCAAGTTTGGATGTTTCCTACAACTTCCTGAAAATCTCTGGTTCAAAACCTGCAACTCAGAAGAAGTTTAAACAAAGAACTACTGAAGAAACACACTGCTGGCCAGACTGCCAAATGAGTGCATTCAATGAGTTCATTCAGTGTCTTCCTTTTCAGTCTTTCCAAGTGCTGAGTTAACTTTTTTAGGGAATAGAGAGTCTGAAGGAGAGGGTTGGGGTTACATGATGCCCTGCACAGAGGTTCTTTGTTAACTAGGAGATGCAGAGTGTGCAGGAAAATTAGTCCTTAATATCAGAACTCAAGATACTAGAGGTGATGAAACTCTGTGGGTCTTTGCTGACTTAGAAGGAAACGAAGATGACCTGTGAGAAGGAAAAGAGGAGGTGCAGTTACAAACCCAGCAGAAGGTGGTGGGAGTTCCCGGTTCCACTGCGGAGCAGCCTGTGTCTCGCCCTGCCTTTCCCGCAGGCGCGTGTGCGTCTCTTCTGGGGGCGGAGAGGCTGAGCTGGAGTAACTGCAGCAGGATGCTGGGCTGCGCTGGGGTTTGGGAGCCAAGCTTTACGGTTCCGGTTAAGTACAATACACAAGACAGACTGAAGCCAACAGCATATGTTCTATGCCGTGTTAATCGAAGAGCTGTGGTGGGGCTGTTGGTCTTAAATGAAGATACCGGTCAAATAGGCAATGGAGAAAGGTGGTGGAAAGGAAGATAATCCCAAGGACGCTGCAGTGTGAGAGTGTGGAGTATGCTGGGGTGACAGCGTGCATTAACTTCCTTGAATCCAGTAAAATACCGTAGAATCCCCAGCAGTGATTTACATCCCACAATTAAGAAGCGCGCACAAGGCTGTATCCCCAGCTGCCAGACCGCGATGGAGGCTGTGATGAGCTAGGGGAAATTTGACAGTCTGCAATGTAGAAAGTGCAGTAGGAGACACTTTTTTTAGGTACCGTGCTGCAAATGGGAGTAACTCGTCATGGCGGCATGTGATGCAGTGACTAGGCTTCTACTGGCTCTAAGTGCCAACTTAAAGAAACTTGTTGGAAAATCCCAAAAAGGTTTTTATCCCAGACAATGCATGGAATATTGTATGAGATGTAGTTACTGAATGGTGATGATAACGTGTTCAAATTCAATATCCTCCCATAACAGAAACAGACAAAAAGAGCATTTACCATAATAGTATCTAGCTTTGAAGTTAAAACTACATGAAAATGGGTGAACTACTGTTGGAGAAATTAAAAGGGTGTGATGCGTTCGGGTCACAGAGGATTTACTTAAAACCACATCAGGTGCTTGTATTAAATGTATACTACCCATGAGAAAAAGTTGAAAACAGAACAGGGAGGGAAACACTGCCAAAGTCCACAGAAAGTCCAACATGATTAAATAGGAAAGTATTTCAAGGGGAGGTAGAAAAAGGAAGAGGGAAGAAGGACCACAGTATGGGAAGGAGGAGTGAATTCTTCTCGCCCGTGTTTCAGAGAAGAATTGAAGGATGCCTCTTTACGTAGGAGAAATCTAAGAGGTGATCTCAGGCGGATATACCAGCGAGGGAAGAAGTCACTGGGGTTACCAGGACTGAAGAGTTCTGCAGGAACCTGCACATGAAATGGCAGACTCCTGGCAGTAATGCGCGTCAGAAGCTACAAGGCAGTAAGTCAGCAAATTGATAGAAACTGTAATAAGAAGAGTCTTAGTAGGCATATGGATTCGAAAGGGGAAAAAACAGACTTTTGGAAGAGAAGGTTCTCCCAGCACGGCTAGTTCTTTGATGGAGTCAGCCAGCCTACAGGCAGGGCTGGTCTGGTTCGTACGGGCAGTGGGTTTCCCAGAGTCTTTGCCAAGATTCTTCGTGAACAGCTTTTAAGCAAAGATGTGGTTATTGTCACGGGCGGAAGAGGTCTGTGAATTGATAGTGAGGTGAAGCATGAGAAATAAAAAGTGAAATAAAAGGGGAGAAGAAAGATTAGAAAGATACGTGGGTTTTTTCTGTGTTTGTAAGTAATCCAAAAATGAAGTAAAAAGCAAGCTTAAAAATCTGCTATAAGGTAAAAATATGTAGACTGCTTAGATGTAAAGCTGGATGACAGTTGCAGAAGAACTTTACAACGCTAAATGCTTTCACAGGAAATGACAGATGAAATCTGGTGTCAGAGTGTTAGAGCAATGGAGGGCAGACAGCCCTAATGTGCGCGTCTGGGCTTCTCTCCCTGCTCCTCCCATCATGGGGAAAAAAAGTAAAAATGGCAAAAGAGGGTTAAAATTGCTCTTCCTGCAAGTGGGATGTGGAATCACTCCCGATCTCTTTGGTAACGGTAACTCAATGATCAGTGGTAAGCAGAAAGGCCAAGGGGTAAAACATGGGAACTGTGTAAATCCTTGATTTGCCTTGTCATTGAATTTTGTGTCCAATTTAGCTCATTTTAGGAAGGATTAAAAAAAATAGAAGCCCAGAGAAAGCGGCAGGGATGATAGCTGGCTGGAATGACTTGTGTGAAGGCAATAAATAGACTTTGGAGTTAGCTTGACGCACAAATCCAGAATGGAGCAGAGGAGGTGAATAGGCAGCAGTTGCTCGCTGTTAGCACCAAAACTAGGGAGCACCTGGCACAATTAGCAACAGGTTTAAAATGGAAAAAACCCCACTTTTTTTGGACAGCATATCATTTACCTGTGAATCTTATTGCCACGGGATGTTGTAGAGAGCGAACGCACAGATGGACCCAAAAAGGAGCAGGACAGACAGATGAGGAGCTGGCAGACGGGAGCTCATTAGATGGTCATCGAGACACAAGCTGCAGCACAGTAAATTCTCAAATAGCTGATAGCTTCGATTATGTACTAGAAAAGGATTGTTTTAGAACTGCCTGTTTCCTTTCACAAATTTCACTGGTAGTGGAAATTGCTAATTTATTAAAATCTGTTTCCCGTTCCATTTTGGATTAGTGTGAGTGAAGCATGCCATAATTCTGCTGTAAGGTAGAGCTGAGTCTCCTCTCATCCCACCATTTGGCTGAAAGTAGATGTTTCCTGTAGAACTTCAGTGTAGGAAAGCTTTCTGTTTGGTCAGGTAAAGAGTTTTCAAGAAATATATTGCTTTTCAAGCTTTAAAAAGAAAACATCAGAAAATAAATTACATCAATGAGAAGCAAATAGAAGGAGATCGTGGCTTTTGGCTCCAAGATACAAGACACTGAAGTGGAGAGTTTTTTGCGTTTCTCTCCTCAGTGAGTTTTAGTCAGCCTACCAGAAGTTTGGAAAAGACTGCGTAGTCCATCCTCCTGCATCTGCTGGTAGAGGTTTGTCTTCTGTCACATGGAGGATGGCTGAAAACTTTACCTCGGCCATTGCCAGCAAGTGGTGGCTTTGCCGTCAGCGCCTGGAACCAGCCCACCTTCGGGATGCGGACCCTGCGGGAGTGCCAGAGAGCTCAGCTCGGCGTTGCCGGAGCTGCAAGTAGCTGATGTGATTCAGCTTTGAAATACCCAAATGATTTAACATAGGCAAAAGGAACCATGTTTGGGTTTTGATTTTTATCAAAAACTTCCGTTGATCTCTGCCTTTTAAGGTTCTTGGGGTGAAGTTGCCCACAAAGAGTCTGTCGTGCTTGTTACAGAGGATTTAGAGCTGTATTAACCTTTGATTTACGTGCTGTCTGCCTTCTGTGTGTTTTGGGTTTATTTTTGTAAGTTTATCTTTTGAACTACAGATGCAGCATCAGAGCTCTGAATTACACTCATGAGTAACACAAATTGTGCCAGAAGCCCGTTTAAATTATAGACTAAAAGGGACTTCTAGCTGATTTCCTACAAGGTCTTAAGTTAAAATTCCACCAGCAGCTTCACAAGTGAAATACTCGTTTAAGTCTCCCCACAAAGTTGTTTTTAAAGCTGGTCTCCGAAACCTTTAATTCAAATCTGCCATCCTCTAGTCTTGGATAAACTCATAATGAAAGAAGAACATACAAACTGAAGCGGTTCCGAGGACTAGAGAGTGCTTAAATCTGGCATGAACTTTGAGCCTTGCTGAACCCATAGCTGGAGAAACTTTGTGAAACTGCACCCTGGTCTGCACACCTCGTGAATCTGAGTCGAGAGGGGTTTCGGAGCTGGACCCGCTGCCTGGTGGGCTGAGCTCCGTGGACGGGGAATCGGTCACCCCAGCCCCAGCAGCACCTCTCGGCAGGCTCTCTGCGCTCAGGCGTCTTCCAGGCTTAGGGAAATTCAAGCAGTGATTTGCTTCTACTCAGAACCGACTGTTTTTCACAGTACAGCCAATTACAGGAGGAACGAACCCCTACGATCTGGTTCTACTTTCGTCCTGGTGGGATTGCCAAGTATTTTAATACAAAAAACACTCACTATCCATTTAAACCTTTCAGAAACAATCCTCTTGGGACTGCGTGTTTCTCTGAGTGACAGATTGCTCCACCACATCACCCTGGCATTAAAGTAGGTTTTTACCTTCCTTTAGATATTTAATAATAAGGTATGTTAGTATAGGATCAAAAACTTGACACTTCCCCTACGCTGCTTTTTGAAAGGGTTGAAATCAGAACTATTGAGAATGCACGGCCCTGCTTGCTGTATGTTTTATTTATGGACTTCAGTCACTTAGATTTTTCTTTCAACAGTTTTCCAGTAAGTACTGAGCCATATGCACCAACAGCTTAGTGAGGAAACCACCCTGTAAAAGCAACTTGAATAACAAATGAGGGAGACTGCAACTGGAACAGGAGAAAGCGATCACCACAGCAGGAGCTAGGAGTTAGCCAGAACATATAGCTAAAAGCTGTATGTTATAAGTCAAACAGGATTTAGAATTAAAAATATTTGTGAGAATGGGTTAAAAAAAACCTCAAAAAACCAACAAACAAAACCCAAGAAAAAACCCAAACAAACGAGAAACACCTTGAGAAGCTTTTATCCTAACCTGCACAGACTGGTGATTCTTGCCAGCTCTGTAGCAGTCACTCGTGCCCGACTGCGGGTCGCTGCTTGGGGTTGGTTTCTCTCTGCCTCCCCAAGGCTGCGGTGTGTGGGTCGGTGGGGAGGGGCTGAGCCCCGAGGAGTAGGAAGGGTCTTGCAAAGCTGTCCTGGGCCTCAGCTGTTCCTCACAAGATGTCATCGTTTTGATGAGGCAGCAGTGTGAATCTTGTTCGACCTTTTCCCATGTGTGATGGCAGTTTTGTCTGTGTTTATGGTTCATTTTTTATCCCAGTAATTTTGGAACATGTGGATGAATATTTAAATTTCAAAGCAAGAATTTCTTCTTTTTCAGGTGATGCTTGTACAGACTTTCAGGGTGAGGACGAGGTGGTTGTGGTCATTGCTCTGACGTAGGGCCATGGACAGAAGCTCTAGCAGACTTTGCTGTGGTGGTGTAAGCTGTCAAGGACCTGCTGTCCCTCCTGTACCAATGCGGGAGGTCGCTGCTCTGCAGAGGACAGTGTGGAGAGTCGATGTGTCAGAGATGCTGGTCTGGACCTGAAAGACCTGAATTTTTTTCTGGGTGATCAGCCACTGTGAGCACAGGCTGGCGCAGAAGCCTGTGTGTCTGCTTGCGCTCCTGCCTGCAGCCCCAGCCCCGCGGCAGGGAGCTCCGGTCGCGAGAGCTGAAGTGGGGTTTGTCCGAGAGGGGTAACGGGCCTGTTTGTCAGGGGTCTCAGATCCCGATGTTCCTGCAGGCACCTGATGCGCGTAGTTGAAGGCAAGTGTGCAGGACTGGAACGAGCCTGGGTGTAAGAGTGCTGGAGCGAGCAGGTAGAGGAGATGGGGGTTCAGCTCTGTACAAGACTGAAGCCAGCAATTGGGGCTGCAGCGCGGGGCTTGTAAGCCCCTGCTTGCCAGTGTCTGCTGAAACCTGTGTGAGTGGTTCGCTCCCCGATGATCCTGTGCTCCCAGCTGGGCCGTCGTGTATCTCTTTGGGTAGAATGACTCAAAGACCTGGGAAACACTCTTAGTGCCTTTTCCTGGTTGGGGTGGGGTCTGGCTTTCAGCCCCGTGGGTCGCAGTCCCGGCCAGGTAACAGCAGCACAGCTGCAGGCTCTTTGACGGCAAGCTTATTAAATAATGGATGGCCATTCATTAACATCCATCGCTAGCAGCGGGTTGGTTTGCAAGCTGGGAAGGAGGCCATAAGGTGCTTTCCCCAACCTGTTCCGTGTGACATGGCGTGGACTGCAGGTTTCTGTTAGGCTGTGCAAGTGCAACCAGGCCACAAGGTGCTTTGTCGTCTTCTCTCCTGAGATAACCGAGCTGTTTCTGAATAAAATTTTGTAACAGTTAAAGTCCCCACAATTACTGTGGAAGTGGCATGGGAGGTTCTATGTTTGCTATCTCTTATGGAATTCATTGAATTACAATAAATAATGTATGCAGAATGCATAACTTAATACCATAATGTTCTTTTGGTCCTACTTGCCAGTCCTAAAAGTTCTGGCCTTGCACTGTAATGTGTGCAATCCAGTTCTGCAATTCAAATTAGGCAATAAGTTACACTTGTGCAACAGGTTCTCTGAAAGTTGTGCCTTTGGGTACGGTTGGACAAGCTCCGGTAAACCTTATTGCAGCTCTTTGAAGATACGTGTCTCCGGGTTACTCTGCCTCTCTGCCAAAGACTGCTGCTACCCACATCGCAGAGCTGCGGGGCAGAGCGCGAGCATCCCGTCCCGTCCTGCTGCCGGAGCGGGGCTGCGTGCACTGGGGATGTGGGCACCATCACCCGAAGGGCCGGAGCCAGCTCGGGGAGCTCTGGGCCGGCGGGGCTGTGCTCTGCTGTGCCGGCAGCACCGGGGGAGTGCCAGTGCCTGGGGGGTGGCGGCAGCATCTTAAGTGCTGCCACTCTCTGGTAGGTGAATATTTATTTAAAACCTTAGTGATAGCAGTTTGTCCCTTACCATCGTTGTGGAGTTTGCAGATCCCTCTAGCGGGATGCGGTAAGCCAGCGTAATGGCGATGCGTTACGAGGAGCAGATTCCAGCTCACGTGTCTCTGGCAGGGACTTGGCATGTCTGTGCAGACTAAAGATAACAAGCAGGTGTTGCAGTCAGCTGATTTTTCACAGTGCTATGTCATTGTTCTCCAAAACAGCCTTCCCGCTACCGTGTTTTGAACTGTCCCCTTGCCGCGAGCTGTGAGGAGTTAGGTCTGCATGTTGTGGCACAATATGGAAAAGCTGCTGGGATCAACTTGCAGTACAAGTACTTGCTTAGGTACTAGTTTGATTTATGTTGGAGTTGCCGTACAGCTCCATTGTTACATTGCTTTTTTCCTGACACCAGAAATGAATGCCCTGATTCCTTTCTTTCCTCTCTTGTTCTGCATTTAAAGCAGGGAGGTGGTTTTCTAAGGAGGTACATTTATTTGGCCATTGAATCATCAGTGGAGTGCAGTTAATCCCAGGATCCTGGTTTTCTCTTTGTCCTAAGCATTAGTTCATATTTTTTTCTGCCCAGCAGAACAGGCTGCGGCGGCTCGGGTAGAAATGCAGTCGCTGCCTTGTGGCACGGCTGTTTGAGCCTGCTTTGGCTTGTCCCTGCTCCGCTCATGGGCTCGCGAGGTGGGCAGAGTGGGGAGCTGATGCGGGAGACAGAGGCCAGGATGCTCTGATCTGATTGGGGATAATGTAAAAATTTGAATTTTATCCCTTCCTTTCATCCCTCGTGCAGGGCTGCTGGCAGTTGCAGAATTTGCAAGGGTTGATGCGCTTGACCTGTTTGGCTCCCACCACGTTTATGTGGCGGTTAGGGTCCTCTGACCCACTGCCGTTTATTTCCCTTCGGCTGCCTAATGGCCTCAAGACTTTATTGCTGCCTCTCGTTCTGGACAGGCATTACAGTCCTGTCCCACCCACTCCTCTCTTTCTTGTGCTTGGAGAATGATGGTTACACAGAAAATCACCTGGGGAAGTTTCAGGCAGCAGTAACAAAGCCTATCTCCACAGAGGGGAGGCTAATTACACAGCTAATTAATCCAACAGATGTCACTTTAAATGCCTGTTTCTTTGTGATTCTGTTGCACACATCATGCTGGTTAAACAGACTTCATGGACCCTGTTCAAAATGCCTGCACAGGCTGCTGGAAGCTGCCGGTTGAGACCCTGATGTGTCCTGTTTGCTCCCCGAGGTTCCTATAGAGGAACGAGTCCCGGAGAGCCGAGTCCAGAGTGCGCTCCAGCAGATTGCACTTGGAGAGAAATGCTGTTTAATAGTTACGTTTGGTTTCAAAACTCTGAAATAGCAGATGTGAGTATTGAAGTGGTTGTTTACATTCTTGCTCTAAGTATGGAGGCGAGGCAGAGGCGCTGGGGAGAGGAGACCCCATCCTGCTGCACCAGAAGCGCTGCTTGGCGCGAGGAAAAGAGAATTTGGAAACCTGAGCCGCTCCGGTGAGGTCAGCAGTTCAATCCCAAGGCTGGTGGAGGGCCTGAAGCCGCTCGTCTGTCTGACGTGAATGTGGTCTGTCCGGTTCCCGCAGCCAGCAGCTCCTGTGCCATCGGGAGGGTTCCCTTACTCTGGCTCCCTGGGGTAGGAAAAAAATGAGCATTTCGTCAACATCTCGAGCAAGTCTTTGCTTGTAAGGGCGGGGATGAGTCCTGGTCACCCCCCAGGAGAACGGAGCAGTTCCCTTACCCTTGTGTGGAGCTGGTCCCTTGCTGCTGAAGGTCAGTATTCTGCTGAGACTCCGCCGATTCAGTCTCCTGCTGCATTTGATCACCAGCCTGGGGGATTAGGGGACACCTGTAACGATGCGGTGGTGTTAGCGGTGGTGGTTTTATACGTAGGTGCTGCGGTATTTTCTCCCTTTGTGCTGTTCTGCAGGCTGGTAACACTAAGGTGCGAACGCCTCATCCGCATGTCCATCACCCCAGATAAACCCTGCCGCTGTCAAACACCGGTGTCACACTGTGAGTGCGTGTCCTGGTTTGAAATGGTGATTCTGAAGTGTCCTGTTTTCTGGGTGCGTGATCTGCTGGCTGGATTGGCCTTGTGTTCCCCTTTTATCCTAGCAGAGTCAGAAGATTCCCTGCGCCTTGCTGAGCTGATACCCTGTGGGGACAGGAGACTTGTACGACGCTGTCTGCAGTGCAGGACCAAGGCCCACAGCGCCGTGCCTGAAGGGTGGCTGCTGGAATGGGGAAAGTGACCCCAGTGCTCCAGGTATAACACACAAGACCGTCCTGAAGACGGTGGATTGAACTGCCTTGTGTGAAAGAAGCAGGAGAGACAGTCAAGGGGGAAGAGCATCTTTCTTGGGGTCTTAACATTATCGGTAAATCACAGTTGGCGCACTTGATTCAGCATAATGGATGTGTTCTCATTTCCCACAGCTGATGAGGATTATATCAGCTTGGTTTAACAGTCTCATTTTCTGCTCCCAATGCACACTTGTTTTAATGCGTTTCAGTTAATGAGGTAGAAGAGAGAATGAGGTGTTACTGTTTATGTACAGACAGCAAGTCTGTGCAGAGGACTCTGGAGTCCTCGCAGTCCCTTCCCATTGCTCTCAAAGGGACAGCATTAGCTGGCATTTATAGAAAATTTATTGGCTGTGGTTTATCCAGGTAAAATTTTTCCCAGTGGTGTATATTTCTCTCTCAGGCCTTCCTTATGCGTTACTGCAGGCTACAAGACATGTCTCCAGCAGACTGTCTGTGGGCAAGGGATGTCAGTGAGCTGAGGAGGCCCAGGTGTCGTGTCTCACAAAACAAGGCCATATATTTGACATGGGCAAAGCTGCTGCGATCTACCCGGGGTAAAAAGTTCGTGTGTGCCCTGAAGTAATTTATGGCTGGGGCATTTCATACCTCCATTGTTTCGCTGGCGTGGTGTTTGCAGGTGCCAGCCACGGTCATGGCCACTCGGTGCCACGCTCTGTGCAAGCAGGTTCATTAGCCGGTGTCCACAGGGCTCACAGCCCGGTGTTGTCCCCTCCCGAGGAGAAGGTGTGCTGGGCCTTGGTGAGCTGTGGCAATGGGACGCGTGGCTGCAGAGGCGCGGGGCTGCGCCTCGAGTGCCCTAAGGAGAGGGACTCTGCCTTCCTGAAAAACAGGTTGTCCTTGTGCTGATGGCAAATATTTGCTGCGGGGTGGGCTGGAGCTGCGGTTCTTCCAGCAGCATCCCGCCTTCCCCAGCCCTGCGCCCCCCTCGCTGCTGGTGAGAAGTGCTTATAAATAGTTAACGCTGTTATCTAATTCCTGGCCGAGTGCCAGCGGCTGGCATCACTTGGCTGACAGCACGCCTGAAAGGCCCTGCACATTGTGCCGCGTTTGAAGGTAAAGCTGCTGTTGGTTTAAGCGGGAATTAAACAATTACCGCGTCTTAGTTCTCCCCACCTTCGGTGGATTGGCTCTATAAATTGTCAGCCTGTTGACATTTTAATGTGAATTATGTCATATGGTATCCCCTTTGATTTCAACATGCCTCAGTTTGTAAATACACGAGCCTCTCAAAGGGTTGTGGTTAGCATACACGCAGGAGGCCTCGGGGTTTTTGGTGGGGAAGGAGCACGGCGCTCGTTTCTCTCGGCAGCAAGCGTGCCTGGCACAGCGTCTCGCAGCTCCGCTGCCGGAGCTCCAGGCACGTGCAGCGACGGCTGCCTTGGAGCACCCGCGTCTGGCGGGGCTCCCTGTGCACTGCGGGTTTGGGCAGCCTGGAGAACCCCCGGCAGGGCGCTCGCTAGCAGCACGTGCAGTCCTGATGCATCCTCCAGCCTCCCTCCGTCTGGGGTCCCTCTGCATGGGGCTGCTTCCCTGCCCCTCCCGGGGCAAGAGCCCCCCACTCTGCAAGGGCTGAGGGCGTTTTCCGCTCCCCGTTGTTCATGCCTCCGGGCCAGCTGCGGACACCAGGGTGGTGCTGGTGCCATACAAAGACAGCGCTAGCCTGAGCTCGTACCGGCGATTGCTGTCGGGGTGCGGGTCAGCTCCTCAGTCAGGAGCAAAAAGGAGAGTGGCGGCAGGGGAGGAGCTGCACAGTTCTGTCAAAAACATTTTGGGAGGTGGAATTAGTGAAAAGTAGCAGAAGAGTGAAAGGTGTGGAAGCAGGAGGCAGGAAGGGCTTGTGTGGGTGAGGAGGCTAAGACAGGATCACGTCAAATACCTGCGTGGCACGGGGCTGTGGATGATGGCTCAAACTGTGGCAAAGCCTCTGGGTGCCACCTGGGTCACGCTGCAGGCAGGGAGGTCCTGTCCTCGTCTGGGTTCCTGCTGGGTCTCCTTGCAGCCCTGTCCCCGTCCAGCTGTCCTCCCGTCCCCCAGCCTGTGCTGCAGAGAAACTCTGAATTCAGCAGGTCCTGACTTTTTGGATCAACCATCCTTTCTTTTTTGAAACTGGCGCAAAGAGTTGTTGTAGTCTTCACGTGTGTGGCAGAGGAAGGAGGATCCATAGGCAGGGTAAGCAGAGGAGCGAAGAATAGCGGGGAGCTCTCCTGGGGTGACTAACGCCTTCGTCCTTCAGGTGTGACTTGCATCCTTTCTAGCAAGATGCCTGAGGGTGTCGCAGTTCAAGAACTGCCGATTTAAATTGTAACGCCCACAGCGTTCGTGGGGCTGTTTTGTAATGCCGGGGGTGTTGCATACAGGTATGTCATGTTGGGACCATGACTGTACTTCTGTGGGTGGTTGCAGAGTGCACCTGCTCGTGGGACCTGCTGATGAACCCAGGATCGATGCCTGTAGGAGGCGGCATGAAGAAGGACAGTACTCTTGAATAGTTTTGGCTCTTGACCACCAGCCACGTTGGTAGAAATGGAGCAGATGCTGATGTGTGTGTTCTGCTAGAAGACCCTTGGAGAAGACCAGCTGTCCCAGAGCTGGTTCTTGAGCATGCTCGTGGGGGAGCTTTAAAGACTTTGGATTCTTTCTGTAAATGGTGTTTTCGCGTCATGGGGTCTGTGTTACAGACAGCTTCTGTCTGCCTGTGCGTTTCCTGTAGTCCCACAAAACACGAACCCCGGTTTTACTGTTTTCACACCTCCCTGGTTTTGACTTACCTGTTTTTTCTGTTGTTTGCACTGCACTGCCCAGGTAAACCTATTAAAATAGGTCTGGGCTGGGCAAGTGGATTAGCGAGACGTGAAACCCACATACTGGCCTCTTGATAGCATACAGTAACCCCAAGCAAGTATCTTCGCAAAGAAGTTAATCCCACACAGGCACAGAAGTGAGAATCTTAGGGATACTGGAGTAAATGGAGTTATACATGCAATTTAATAAACAGGATTTAGAAATCTGTCATCTCTTCACACTTCTTTGCCGTGATTGGACACTGGTCCCAAAAAAGATTTTGTTGCTTCCATTTTATTTCTGAATTGCAGCAGTCAGTAAGTACTCTTAATGCTGATTAGTGCTGCCTTCATAGTATTTATCATTTACCCTGTGTATGTCTCCACAGACTTCACATTGTGGACTGCAGATCCAGAATTGCTAAACCCAATAAATACTGTGCCTGGCTTTTCCCAGGAGTTTCTGTGCCTGTAAACGGCAAATACAAGTGGATGCAGATACACTTGAACAAAGGGAGCACTGAAGAGCAGAGACACTTATCATCTCGGGTTGTGTTCTGTTTGCTTCAGTGTACTTTTACAAGCTCTGTATTTTCCACTTCTGTAGTCTGTCCTGGAGGGAATGGCTCCAAGTAAAGTTGAGAGCAATTCTGGTCTCTCGTATTTCTCTACAGAAGTATACTGCAGTTGAATTAGATTTTAGATACGTACAGGAGATTTTGCACAAACATTGCCATCGGTGTTACAGTTGCACCGAAAGAAAGCACCTTGTGAACTGGGGAAGCTTGAGCTTCACCTTCAGTAGGAATCGAAACAGGTCTGGGCACCAAAACCCCTCCTCACTGAGTGAGCCAGGGGCTAGACAGCGAAACGATGTGTGGGGAGGCGTTCTTTGCTTTTAGAAACCAGGAGGGGCCATTACAGTCTGACCTGAAGAGAAGGTGTGGTATTTTACCTTCTGTTTTGAATTATGTCTCAAACTTCTGCTTTCAGTTATAAAACCTCATATTAGAAAGTCCTAGGTAAGGGATAACTTGCTGTATCCTTTTGTTTGAAGAGTTAACTACTGACCTTGTTCAAAATCCATGCACTATTTCATGTCTGCATTTATTTAGCTTCAGGTTGTGAGCACTGGATTTTGCTTTGGCTTTTCATAAAGATAAAAGAAACCTTTACTACGGGAAGTTTCACGTGCAGGTGCTTGCCAACCGTGATCATATTAGTTGTTTAATTTCTCATGGATGAGATAAAAAGATTGAACTGAAATATCACTGTAAGGCTTACTTGGCTCTATCCTATACCAAGGGCATAAAACTAGGAATGACGCATAGAAGTGTGGAGAGACCCGAGTTTCCAGCATATTAGGGTCCACCACACCCCTGGGCGGCAGTGCTCTTGAAGCCTTGCCTGTTTCTTAGTTGTCTCAGCAATTCTTTAATTCAGGATGCACATCTTGGGGTTAAACACAAAGTATTCCCATAACATTTTCATGTCAAATAAGCCCTTGCACCTTATCTTTATGCTGGCAAAGCTTTTGCTGGGAGTTTTCTTGGTGTCTTTTCATGTTATCATGAAACTGATAAGGAAAAAGAATGGGGGAAGGAAAAGACTATCACGTGGGGGATTTCTGCTGATTTGAAGGAAACTTTGGGTTGGTTTATATTCATCATCAAGACTGGGGCACATTGGGTAGTTAAAGTTTTTTACCTGCAAGTTCAGTTTATTTTCAGGGCTGCACAAAGCCGTTTTAATCCTTGGGACCAAGCCGCAGCCAGCATGCGGGGTCTGCAGCCAGAGCGGGTGCGAGGAAGAGCACAGGAGAGCGAGCGGGACGCTCTGACGCTGGGCCCCTGTCCCCGGTTCCTGCTCTCCTCGTGTGCCTCAACGTCTTCCCTGGGGCTGAAATTGGTTAGGAATGAAGACTGACAGCTGGGGAAGGGGCTGCAGGTATCTCGGGCTGTCCCTCTTGTTTCAGGTTCATTTTCCTGTTTGCATGGTGCTACGATGGTTGTACCGACAGTGCCACCAGATCTGCCAACGTCCCCTGGCTGCTCCCCAGCTCTGTGCAGCCGTGCCTGCTCCTGGTTTTGTGGCAGTGAAGCGCAGGTTGTTTAGTTTCTGCCCTTCTGATAAGGACGATGTCTTGTGTGGGTGTCGGCTCATGATGATAGAGTAAAAAGCAGAAGATCTGCTGCTGGTTCAAAATATTGACCTTTTCCACCGAGAGGCTTGGAAAAGTCTGCGGCAAGGATGGGAGGCTGTGCCAGCCCCAGCCTGTCGGGGTGCCACGGGGGGGGTTGCACTTACCACACCAGCGTCTGTTGGGATTGTGGAGAAGCATTGCCCATATTCCTGGCAGCCTTGCAAGCTAAGAGCCTGTTGCAGATGAATTTAGAGCAGCAAACCTAATCCATTCATAGACTGCAAACTGCTTGGAGGTCGTGTATGTAATACACAAAAGCCAAACAGTTCTGCTGCTGTAAATTGTTACGGGTCATTGACGTGTCCTTTCTGGTGGAAACCAGGCCTGCAAACACGTGCTAGGAACCACTGCCTGTTCGAGGACCAAGAAGATCTTTCTCTCTGGTTCAGGAGAGGCTGTATTTGGAAGGCTTCTCCTCACCAAGAACTTGGTGGCTTTCCTCACACAGTAGTTGCTCAGCGGTGTGGGGCATGGAACAATTGCCTGAACTTATATACACGATTCTTAAGACACGTTAGTGTCCGTTCAGCTCATAGAAGCCCTTGCAACCATCTTAAACATAGGAAATACCAGACTTCAGGTTGCCTTAATTCAGCCCTTTGTGTGCAGGCATTATTATAGTTTTTAATTATAAGTATTTCCATACATATTTTTCCAGTAGGATTCTTGCCTCATTCTGTGAATGAGTAATTATTCCGTTTCTTTTTATCTTCCTCTTTCATTACATTGCCCCAGGCTTTGTCTAATACAATCCAAAGCTTTCACTGAATGAAGAATTATTTATTTTCTCATGGGCATTTCCGTGGTGCTCTGTGTTGTTTGTGTGTTTCGCGGACACTTAATGAACTTACCTTCACAGCGCTTGTCTGAAATCAGATGGTGCTCCTGTCCTTGTGCTTTGGGTACGCTGCGGCCAAGAACTGCATCAAAGGCTGTAATCTCGGCTGCCCAGCTTGGTGCCCAGCCCTGGGGTTTACACCTCTGGAGAAGGGCTGCTCTACTGGGAGGGCTTCGCTGGCTTAGGGTCACTCTACCCGCTCTCATTTTGCCTTCGAGACTCAAGGAATATTAAATATTTCCTCTTTCTGCTTCCATTCTCTGTCATACTAATTCACCGCACCTTCCTTTGGTTCCCTGTCCTGTATCACCCGCTCCTGAAAATCCTTGCGTTACCCGCATCTTCACACTGTCACAGCTGTGCCACCACCGCTGCCACTGTCCAGCCTTCCTTTTGTTGCAGCAGCTCGTAACTTGCCCCAGAGTGCAGACGGTGCCTTGTCTTTGTCCAGGACTCGCCTGTGTCCTGGGCTGACCCTGTAAGCCCAGCTCAGTCAGGGGCGCGGGATGAAGAGAAAGTCAATGCTGTGCGGGGTGCTGGAGAAGGGATCAGAGCGGGGGCTGGTGATGATCCTGATGACCCGCCACGTGCCACAGCAGTGGAGGTTTGGAAGGGCTGGTGGCTTCGTGTCTAGGGGTATGCGCTTCTGCGTCACAGGGGTGCTGTGGCGAGGCAGGAGGACAGAGTTCCAGCTTCCATTGGCCGAGGTTGCATGGAGTCCTCTAGCGGATTGGAAAAAGTAGAAAGTATTTCTCACAAATATTTCTGTGAGGACTGGATGGAGGATGAGCTTGGTCTGTTGTTCCTAAATGCCTCCTTGTTGGCTTCTGTGAAGGGAGGTTGTGTCATCCATCTCTTTGGTATTGATATTCTTCGATTTATGGAGAGGATTAAAAAATTGTCTTGTGTATTGTTGTTGTTATTGTATGGTTATCTGTTGGGATTCAATGTGGTACATTGCTGTAGGAAGTTATAAAGAAGCTATATGAAAACAAGGAAATCTTCAGTCTATCATAGCGCTTGTAACTTCTCTAGAGATAGATGAAACAATAAATACTGGGCGAGGGAAGTTAATCTGTGTCTGTAGTATTTTATTAAATAACGTGAACTCAGTGTGGTTTTCTGCGGCTGGTTCAATTTCCCACATGGTTTTATGGAGCATTATTACAATGGTCCCTTGCTGCGCGCGTGTCCGCAGGAACGCTGCCCGTGGGCTAGCGGCGGGGGCACCCTCCTGTCCCTCTGGAAGGAACTGGCTTCCATGGCGTTCCTCTAACTCGCTGCTCGGGTTCTAGCTCCAGTCGCTGGAGCCAAGCCAGGCTGAAAAGCCTGGTGAGGGCTCGTTGGAGGGGCATCCAGCCTCTCGTCCGTCCTTCTGCATGCCAAGAGCCGTCTGCCCTCGATGTGAAGGGAGCCACTTCTCATCGGGCTGCTTCCCTCTCTGCAGGGGTTTCCTCGTGCCACTCCTCAGCACGCGCGGGTGCCTCTCGGCTTCGGGACGTGGTGAGGAGCACAGTGAGTGTGAAGCCGTTCCCAAGCTTCTCCCTCAGGGAACGGTGGTTTCTTTTCCAAAGGACTTAATGTGGGGGAAAAAATAACAATTTAAATTCTTAAATTCTCTTTGCACATACAGAGAGGGTTTCGGGTAGTTGTTCTGAGGCGGTACTAACAACACAAGACCAAGCGTGTGTTACGTGCTGTGCCTTCGAACACGCAGAACCTCCTCGGAGATCCCTTGCAGTGTGACATATGGATCATTCCTATTGCTGCTGGAGGAAATAATACATCACCTGTACAGATAGTCCTAGTCTTGTTCTGTGTTACGGAAAGCCTTTTTCAATCACTCAACAGCCATATAATTACAATATGGACAACAGATTTTTATCCTGCTGTCTTTTCAGGTTCCCTCCAGCCCTTTTTGTTATATAATTTGCCTTTTATCTGGTGCTTTTTCCATATTCACAGGCTGCTGCAGTTCACCTGAGTGTTCACAGCTTAACAACTCACACTGAACTTATTATTTTCAAGTATACGTACAAAATAAGTAAAAAAGAAAAACGACTGGGTAGTGGGACTGTGGAGCCTGGTTTTGGTTACTGTCTTGTCTTCACGTTCAGCTGTTCTTTTCCCGTTTCTTTTCCTAACCCTGGGAAAGATAAGGCTCCCTGAATTCCTCAGCCCTTGGCTGTCCCTGGCACTGAGAAAGGAATGGACTGGGTGTCCTGACCTCGGTGGCATTGCTGAGTTGTGGCAACAATTTTCTTGCTCTTTTTATAACTTCATCCTGTTGCTGTCCGTACACCACTTTGCAGGCACTGCTTTTAAAAACAAAGCACAGCTTTTCTGTCATGTTTCTCCAGGGATGACAGCATCCATGGAAAATACGAAGTGACAAATCTGTACATTTTCCTGAGGAGCAAAATGTCACCAACTCAGGTTTTGGTTAACTCTGAAGGCTCCAGAGGAACCCCGCCATCACCAAACCACTGTGCTGCTCTGCAGAAACTGCTGTGTGAAGCTTGGCTCATGGTTAACATCCTTTGCCTCCCTCATTTGTAACAGGAGAGTACAGTTTATGTGAAGTTTATTGGGTTCATGCTTGCCAGAGGTGCTCAAGTGAGTAGCGGTGGATGCCCTTGCAGACTCATGGGGCTGTCGTGGGCCCTGCGACAGGAGCCATGGGCCGGAGCAGGAACGTGCAAGGTTGAGGGCAGCACTTTTCAGAACGGCTGATAGGAAATGTACTCTCAATTGTGCTTTGTTTTTACCACTATAATTAGCAAGATCGATACACACACTCCTTTATTCATCTCCACATATAGCAGTGCTTACGCCTGTGCCTCCCTGGGGAGAGGTACAAAGATTTCGGGGATCTGGAAAATTCTCGAAAGTTGCAGTTGCCCAGAAGTAGATCTGTTGTGACTGCAGATCTTGTAAGTCAGCGGTGGGAGAAAAGGAAGTTTCACGGCTGTAGGAAGGAGGCCAGGCGCAGTGAGACCTTTCTCTTTTCTCCTTGTCTTGGCTGCTCGGCTGTCTGTGCTCAGCCAGCGTGTAGCTAGTGTCCAGCTGTACAAAGGGATACCCGTCTGCTACCAGAATTAAATAGTACAGATGGACAGTGGCATCTCTGACTGCTACCTTAACTGCCTTCACGTCGCCTCCCTCCCTCTGGGAGGTTTCCAGTTGGCATGCCGTCGTGCTTCCTCTGGCCGCCGGTGCCTCTCCTGGGGTGGACGGGGATGGCCGGCACAGCTGGGCAAGCGCGGGCTTTACCGTGAACTTTGTTCTTCCTCGAGCGTATGGGAGGAATCCTACTGATGCTCTTATACTTTCAGTGGTACCACACAGATTTTCATCTTTGGGGATCTCTTCTAACGAATGATTAATTAGTACTTTCAGGTCTATTGCACAATTAAAAAGGTGGGGGTGGGAGCGTGTGAATACAAGCTCAACCTTTCTTGGCTCTTGTTTTCTGTTAATCTCTGTCGTTTTTTGCCCACTGACCCTGGGGGACTGCGAATGTGTGGGGATGCTGCTCGTCACAGTCTGCATAAACAATGTCCTCGTTAAGAGCTGATCGGCTTAGCAAGGCCCCATGAAGAAGTTAGCTGCCAGAGCCGAGCAGAAGCTGGGACTGTTGCCTCCCTCTGGGCTTTAGCCCCTCCTCATTAAGCAGGTCCGGGCTATTGATTGGGAGCTTGTGTTTGGAAGAGTCTTACTTACTCCATGCATTATCTTGACAGATTGATCAGACCTGATTGAGAACCTCTTAAAGGAACGAACAGCTGTAATGGGAAAGTTGGACTCTGTCATCCGTTAGGATGATTCTGGGAGCGAGAAGAACGAGGCTGACATCTTGGAGCAATTGTATTTACAATTAACATGGCTGAAAACGATTGCCTCTATTGATCCCCCCTTCCTGCAATTACAGCCCCATTGTTTACATTCCAGCACTTCGGTTATAAAAAGGAAATTCAATAATTATTGCATTATTTAAAGTTAAAGTGCCACAGAGTTTGCTGGCTACGCTTGCTGGTTGATTTAACGTTCAGTAAAATCCATGCTGAGCTCTCCATCTTTAGGCTGAGCAATATTTGGCTTTTAATGAGACTTCAAGGGCTGATGGAGCAAACCCAGTTTGCTGGGTGGCTTTTGGGGTCGTTTATGGGGGAATCCAAAAGCCTTTCAGGGCAGCAAGCACCATCCTCCTGGCCAGCAGGGACAGCATCTGTGGCCCACGGCCTCTGGGTGGCACCCCGTGGGGACGGCTCCTTTCCCGTGCTGCAGGCTGACCCACTGTTACTTGGAGATACCGAGAATTTTTGTGCCTCGTGCTTTATTACCGACCTTTCCCCAGGTATGGCAGGACTCTGCTCAGCTGCCCTGTGCCTTGCTGCTGGGCTTCTCTTTGAGGAAAGTCACTTGTTCTTGCTTCCCTCCCGCTTTGCAGCATCGCGGTTGGAGGCTCGTGGTATGATGGTCGGCGGCTCTGCGCCTGTGTGGGGCTCAGTATCTGTACCAGACCCCTCACAATACTGGGGCATTCACTTAACTCCGGGCAGGGTTGGAGGGCATGGAAAGTACAGATGCAGAAGGGGAATGTAGGCACTGGCTGGTAACCGGGGTGGTTAGTGCGGTTTTTCAGGATTGTCTGTGTGACTGAGGGACTTGCATCAAGTATCTCAGCCTCTTTGGCAAGAGGGAGTGCTACGTTTCCAGCCTTTTGGAAAGAAAAATAAAGATCAGTAACAAAAAGGTAAATCAAAAATCCAGATTTGTTGTGCAAAGTCTCCTTGTCCTCATCTTGCGGTGAAGTTTTTAATGACTTGAGTGATACAGAGGAAGCTTTAGCTGGAGGTGAGGGAGTGATGCTCATCATTAGGTTGTTCCAGGTACCACAAGCTAAACCGCAAAAACTTGGGGGCATGTGAGTCTGAGCTCCACAGTCTGCAGGCTGTGTGAAGGAGCAGTTACGCAAGGAACAGGAGAGGCTGGAAGGAGGGAAGGGGTTTGTAACGCTACTTCTTCAGAAGCAGTAAACAATTGCAGGACATTGGTGGAATACGAAAGAGCGTAAGTTCATCTTTTGAACCTGCTGTATGGAGAATCAATTTTTTCCTCCTTTCAAAACATCTGGGCCGTGGGGCGGCTGTGAGAGCACCGGCCCCTTCCAGCACATAGCCAGCATGTGTTCTTGCTGCGTGCTGCGTCCGCCCCACGTCTCCGTCAGCTCCAGGAAATTCCAGCCGGGGCTGCAGGTGTGAAAGGAGAGCAAGACGGATGGGCCAGCTCTGACTTTTATGGAGTACTTGGAACAGACTGGGATCAGACAGCTGCATCCACATGACTTTCATTAAAAATTCAGGTTCTTCTCTTCCAGGATTGTGTGATTTATCTCGTGCAGCAGATCAGAGGCGCATGGGGACCAAGAGACGCTTATGAGGCTTCTGAGGTCTGCTGCAGGGTCTGGTCCCTTTGCATGGCGACCTGTAGTCTCCCCTCCAGCTCTGGTGTAAGGGTCGTGTCTCGCCTCGCTCCCCGGGAGTGCATTGTCACAGGCACAGTTCTTGCTGGCATGGGAAATGTTCCCTACCAAGCCTGTTACTAATTACCCATGTCTGACTTCACCCTGAGGAAGAGTCAACCCCTGGGCATCCTTCTGCGCTGAGGATGTGCTCGTAGGGTTGGCGTGCCTCCGGCACCTCCTCCCAAACACGGGAGTGTGTACTGGTGTTGGCTTTCACAGTAACCGTGTGTGGTTCGAAATCTTGCATAACCTCTGCGGTGCTCTCCTGGTTCTGCGTGACACCGTGGGTTTAGCAGGGGTCCCACGGGCTCTGCGTCTCATTGCTGATGCTGGTCAGGTGTAGGTGCTCACAGGAAGAAGTAAGAGCGGCGCGAGTCTGCAGTGCTGCTCTCTTCCACAGCTTTTGTAACCCTCCAGCAGATTTTTGGCTCCATCTTCCTCAGCTGCATCTGTCACTTCTTTTAAATCCCTACTAATTTTACCCATTCTAACAGAACAGACGTCGTCCTGAGTTCAGCGGTAAGAAGAGTGTTATATGTGGAAAAAAAAACCTCCTCCAAAGATATTCAAGAATGAAAACTTCAGGGGAGTGTTTCTTAAAGGAGCTCTTGGCAGTTCAGTGGCTTGTGATTTTGTGGCAGGATTGTCCTGTAATGTGAGAGTCAGCTGGAGAAAGTGATCCAAAGTGATGTGGAAGAGATTTCTCCAGAGGGTTTATCAATTATCCATGCCACCACATGGCCTTCCTGAGCAGTCAGAGTTGGTAAGCAAAAGGATGTTTGTGTAAACAAGAGGGGGCGGACTCGCGTTGACTGTCCCCGTTGGTGCTCTAGCACGGATCTCGGATTCGGTTGTTTTGGGATCCAGGTCACCGCTGCGGCTGGTGATCCTGGCAGCCAGCTGGTGGGGAGGAAGGGTTGTCCCTTTGTTAGCGTTGGTTCTCTGCTTGTTGCGTGGAGTTCATGAGATTGTTTTCCCACTTTGGGTTTTGGCCCCAGGCCTGTTACTTCACCTGCTTTTTTCTCCCTACAGACACCTTGTTACATGCAGAAAATCCTTGTGCACCAGGGAGGGGAGCGGGAGAGCACAGGCTGCTGCTTGTTGCTGGGGGCAGTTACAGAGGTTTTTTTCTACTGCTTGTTGTCATTTTGAGGTCTGCAGAAGAAGAGGGCCATCTTCAAGCTTGCAGAGAGTTTTCCCACATGTTCTACTGCTTCTTGTACCATCAGGACCTCCTGTGGGTGGAGGTGGGGTCTCACCTCTTACGGAGATACGGTTCGTCTTACAACTTGCAGACCAAGGGCTTGTCAGATTCCCACTGTTGTCACAGTGGGTTTGTCCTGAGCAGCTTTTAGGGCCTTCCAAAGGGAAAGCATTACACAAGATGAAGTTAAGAGTGCATAGAAATTGGGCCTTTTTTCTAATGAATAATAAACATCAAAAGCACGAGATAGTTCAAAGTGGTTATTGCGTCTCCCTGGTGAGCTAGGGTTACAGTTCAGATATCCCCCGGAACAGTACCTGACCCGCTAAACATAGCAAAGAGGGTTTGGAAAATAACATTGTGCCTTCTGGCAACAGAGTGCTATAGGGAGGATTATCCGTTCACGTCACCGTAGAAATCGGGCTCTTTACATGGTGGCTGTAATAAACTTAATACAGAAGAGGTTTTGAGCAGATCCAGATTTAACATCTTTTAAAATGTACAAGACATACAAAAGTTTTCAGAAATCGGATTAAATGGTTAACATTAACTACGGTAATACCTACAAAGGTATTCAGCAGGAGAGTTCATTACTTGTCTAATAGTAGCAACACGGATCCTCAGTCCTGCTTACAACAGTCTCATCTCCAAAGAACGTAGTTTGAGTACATGGCATGGGGGTGAGGAGGACGGCCTGCAGCCAGGGAGATTAATACAGCTGTCGCATTAAATTCCATGATTATTGAAAAATACTGTGGGTGAGGCAGTGTTAGATGGGGGAAAGATAGATGGTGAAATAAAGAAAGTTCAGGGTATGTGAAGGATGGAGGTGGAGACAAAGAAAAACTGAATATAGTGTCATTCTTTTGTTTAAAAATTAGATTTCCGTAGTCATAAGCTATGAACTTTCATTACACTATTATTTATTAGAAGAAAACAATTCCAAGCCAGATGTTAGAGAGTGAGGGTTGGAAAGTCAGTCCATGAGTCTGGTGTGGGTCAGCTCGTCCCAGCGCACGCATGCTCACCCAGGCGCCTCTCCTGCCCTGGCCGGTCCCCACCCCCAGCCTCCGCACCCCCTCCTGCCCTCCTCCATCCCTTCTCCTGCCCTCCTCCATCCCTCCTGCCCTTCCCCAGCCCCAGCTAATGGCTGTGCTGAGGGGCTGTGGGCAGCGCTGGTGTGGACGCCACCTGCGCGCCTCCTCCTCCCTCCTCTCATGTTTGGGGGCCAGGGGCTGTGCACCACCCCGAAGGCATTGATTGCTGTCTGCTGGCCCCCGGCGCTCTGCAGTGCGCATATAGCACAAGTTATAATTTTTCTTTTGCTTACTTAAACTGTCTTTGTGTTCAGACCCTCCCAATGTGCCGACTTCTCCAAGCCAAACCCAGAGGAAGGGGGCGGTCAGTATGCAGTACTCCCTAAACCGGCCCGAAACGCTCGTCAGGTATTCCTGTGGGGCAGGGCTGAATCCATCCTGGCTGCCGGCACGAGCACGGCCGCCCGGCGAGTGTGGTTTGGTACGGAGTCCCAACCCCAAAATAGCATTTTCCTTGTGAGAAGCTAAAGGCGAGGCTCCGGCAGCTAGGGTGCCTGTAACGGGTGAGGGACTGGTGCTCCACAGGTGAAGGTCGGGGCAGGCGGTGCAGGGGTTGTGGCAAGTGGAGGAGACGAGGTCTCTGGGCAGGATCGCCGCAGAGCGAAAGCGCAGCTTTGCCCAGAGACCCGAGCGCTTCCCAAATGGAAGACGGGTCAGATTTGGTTTGATTTGTGTGTAGGAATAGGTGTTGGGAGCAGTGCGGTGTTGTGCTGCGGTTAGCGTATGTGCAGGAACAGCCCACGTCCCCCTGGGAAGCTGTACTCATGAGCCGTATGGTTTCCATCAGAGCGTTCCTCTGTCTGTTTCTGATTTAAAGTGGAGCTTTGACTAAACCTGATCAATATTTTGCATGCCATGCGTGAAGAACCAGATGTTGGAAGTTTCCTATCGTTGAGAGGGAGGGGGCGAACACCCCCCCAGACTTGCAGAAATCAATGTTCTCTGACAGAAGTTGGTTGGTTTTCCTAGGAACAATATATTCCTTTGATTTTCAAGTTGATTTGTCTTCTAACAAGGTTCTGGTTTAATATTTTGAATTTGTTTCCTGTGATACGGATAAATTCTCGCAAGGGGAAAGCTTAACAGTATGATGGACAATAACTACACGCACTTGTCCAGCATTTCATCGCTTCCAGCAACTCACGGCTGGTACTTGTTCGTCCGTTGTGTTGTCCTAGTCTGGCCTGCTCCTTTCCTCTGTTGGGCGACTGATGGGAATCAGAGGTCGCGTCGTGTCAGGGGTGGACTTGGTGGCATTGGCACCCTCAGGTCTTGACTCCTCCAGCACGACAGGCAGGTGAAGCTGACGCAAGCACAAGGGATATCTGAACATACCTCGCGTGCATGGAGTGGGAGCAAAACAAGAACAGAAAACAAGACACGTTTATTAAACCGTTTAAAACAAATGTTTTCCTAAAATCCCCCTTTAAATGAGAGCAGTACAGATGTGCCTCTAGTTCCCACAGAGACCATGTCCTTAATATTTCCTTGAACCTGTGACCAGATTTTTCTCTTAATTGCTCACTGGGGGTTTCCTCTGCCTTCTCGCAGAAGCTGCTGCTGAGCCCGTTGGCACTTTCTGAGCTCGAATGTGGGGTTTGTAGGACGGGGGCTTCCCCGACGCGCCTCTCAACAGACGGGAGACGGGGCTTGCCGTGCATCTCCTGGAGCGAGACCCCCAGCCTTCAGCGAGATGGGGCGTCAGGGAGGTTTTATTGCAGAGTTTGGAGCTGAGCAGGGCAGAGCAAGGCTGGTTAAGCTGGGCCATGAGCGCTGGTCGTGCGGCTCTCGCGACTGGCTCGCTAACCTGAGCTTTTTATGTCTTAAGCCGTTTCTCTTTTTCTAGCTCAGGAAGAGGGTAATGCATGCAAACAATAGAAATGAGAGGGAGAAGAAGTTCTTATGAGGGAAAACAGCAAAAAATCTTTTGAGGGCACCAGTGGGATTAGTGCCCTGGTGGATTCTTCAAATATTACAGTGAATTTAATTAAATACATCGTGATCCCAAAAGAGGGTAGTCTAATTAGCCAGATCTAGAATACATTTATTCTCTTCCCTCGCCCTTCCAATCAGAAGCCTCAGCATCAGCTCCTATCCTATTTTTAATCATTCCTAGACTCAGAGGGCTCTCCTTCCTCCGTGTTAGCTAAGCACGCAGCGCTGGGTAATATGTGACTTTAATCTTATCTTAGCTGTAACTGAGACAATACTCGTCAGAATTTTTACCAGAAGGTCCTGGCTGCACATAGGCAATATTTTTGATTGGCAAACCTTGAGATCACGTCCAAATCACCTTACTTAGGTGTCTTGGGTGAAACGCGTGGCAGGGAAAGAGTTCCATGAGAGGACTCAGAAGACAAAAAGGCCTTGGGGTTGGATGGTAGGAGGGATTATTGCTTAGCTGAAACGTAGGTGTGTGGTGGAAACACCAACTGGCCTTCGCGGAGGAGTCTTTTGTGTCATTTGACTTTGGTATCTGTTTTTCCTCAACTTGTGATAAGCCCTTACTGCGGGAACTGGGAACTCTCAGCCCTGACACTGCCCAAACTGAACGGAGAGAGCGAATTCTTCCCTCTGGTTTTAAGAACTAATTGCTGCATCCTTGGGATCTGTGACATAAAATGGCTATTCATTTCCGTAGCGACATGAACCTCTGTGCCAGACAATTGATAGATTTTGTCAAATAATCAAGGTATAATACTCTCAAATTAGCTATATTGGCTGCGATAGCACCACTTCAGAGGGTGGCAAGATTATTTTTTTTCCAAGTGCTAACCTCTCGCAGTGGTACCCAGCTGCATGCTCACCGTTGGCTTTTCATTCTCCATCGCTGTCACGGCTGTCTTCCAGGCCAGGCTGCTGCTTTCTTCAGATCCAAGGGAGTAAAACCTAGATGCCAGGGAACGGAGCACTGGATGATGGATAGGATGGCACACGCTCTGGGCTCTGCTTCCATATGCTGTTTCCAGGACCTCTTGATCTAATGGGTTCATTGTGTTCTAGGATTGTTTTAGTTTTATTCTTCTTAGTTTTCAATGCGAATTTATCAAATTTAATTTTATCTGTTTGACATGAAGTTGGATCCCCTCCCAGGATAAGCTTTAAATATGAAAGAATTAGCCATGCGTAGGTCGTGAATAGTTGTTAATGTTGGATCAGGTTTTTTTCACTGAAGGAGATGATCTTGCCTATCTTGATTTTTTCTTCTGTGTTGGTTTCAGCGTGTTATGTTTTTTCTTGCTTCTAAGCACGAGAGCGCACGGTATCTTGAGAGTAAACAGGCTTGATCTTACTGCGCCTTTGTCAAAATGTGGTTTCTTACTTAATTCCCGGGTGGCTTTGAGCAATTTACAGTGGACTAACCCAGGGAGACTGGAGATAATGCAGGAAATTCACCTCTCTCTACTTTGTTCTTCACAGCACCTTCAGCATCACGAGAGCGGGGTTGAGGGTGAAAGCTGCTATTACCACTGTGTCCTCTGTAACTACTCCACCAAGGCCAAGCTGAACCTTATCCAGCACGTGCGCTCCATGAAACACCAGCGGAGTGAAAGCCTACGTAAGCTGCAGCGCCTCCAGAAAGGTCTCCCTGAAGAAGAGGAAGACTTGGGACAGATCTTCACCATCCGGAAGTGTCCCGCAGCTGAGGCCGGTGAGTGCTGCCTCCCTTGCATGAACAGGGTCGGCTCTTGGCTGCTCTCCCTCACAGGTTTCGACTAGCAGCATCAGATGTTCTGTGCAGTTTCGTGACAAGCTCGGTGACTTTCTTGTTTCTCTTCCCTGCTGTGGGGATGATGCTTATCGCTTATCAATAATATTTTACGGAATTCCCGGCCGCCCGGAGGTGGGCCAAGACCCCTGTGTACCTGCAGCATCCAGCGTAGCTTTGCTTCACCAGGCTTGTGGGTGGTGGCTCTGAAGCACCAAATACTTATGTGTGTGCTTCGTTCTGCTCTTCTAAGTGGTGCCCTCTGTTCCAGTGGGCTAAACACAAGTTTGACATGTAGAAGTGTGTGTATTTGTTCTGGTTAGTGTCTTAAACAGTGGAATATCGTGTTGAGTATCTAAAGATACCGTCACATTTGGACAAACTAGTCCATTGGACAACATTTGGACACCAAACTAGTGTACTGTACTTTTGGTAGATATTTTGCCACGTGTCAAGTGATGTCCTGAGCGCCAGTGCAAACCTGTATTGCAGCCACATTGGATTGGGAGGAGAAGCTGGTTGATCGGGGTGGGCAGGAGAAGGGACGAGTGTTTCTGTTTTCTGTGTCTCCTCTTGACAAGGATAAAGTGAAGGGCTTGGATGGAGCTTTTGCTCATACAGGAAGGACAGGTAATAGGAGAGGGATTGCAGCTGTGAATCTAGCAAGAGAAAATGTGCCTTAAAGGGGACAGTTAGGCTGGGCAAAACAGAAATTGTACTTTGTTTGATCATTTGAAGGGTTAAGAAGTTTTTTTATGTTAGGAAAAGCAAGATCTCATTAAGTCCTCTGCAGAGGGAGAAGGAGGAGAGCCTGCCCGAGTCGACTGGTGCATATGTTGTCAGGGACGTGAAGGTGCTGGAGCTGGGAGGGTGCCAGCGAAAGCCTTCAAAACCCTCCTCTCAGCTTCAACGAGGATTTTCCTCCATGACCGCTGTAGAAATGGCTAAATCTTACAGAAAAGTGCTCTGAGGAACTGGCATTCTGCAATTAGTGCATACAGAGACAAGAAAAGTGATCTTAGCTTAAAGGCATTGAGCAAGGAAAGCAACACCAGCTGGAAGAGACTGTGTGTGGGTCTTAGAAATGTTTCTTGAAGTGACCTGGGTTGCATTGCTGTTACGCATGTTACTAACAAGGATCTGAAATATTTGCAGAACACCCAGAAAGTAAAACAGGAGATTTTTCATTAAGAGTTAAATTCAGTCTCATGGAAAAAAAGTGACCCATCTGTGAACTCGGTGGCCCAGTGGAGTCGAGGGCATGGAATATGCTTTCCCAAAGGTCACGGTGACAGTGAAAGCGCGCTGTGGTTGCCACACCATCCTGGAGGGGACAGCAGCTCTTACAGCCGTTCCGCTTCTCTGCGATGCTCCGCTGTAGAAAAACATTCCGATTTCGAAAGGATATGTTGACCAGTGTTGTACGGTTTGTGAGTTTTCTTAAAAGTAAAACGAACAGAGAGGAGAAACCATCTGTGCCCTTTTGTGATACACAGAACAATCTTGAAAACCTTTGCTTACTTTAGAAATTTTTGTTTACTTTGTCTTTTACTTTAGAAACCTTATCTTTCCCTGTATGTCCGCCAGGATTGTGACATTGCAGGTACTGAGAGTGCAGAAGGTGACTAGCTGAGAAGGAAAAGGATTTGTTGACCATTTTAAAAAATGTAATTTTTTTTAACTAAAAGGCTTGTCAAGTCGCTGAAAGGAAATCTCCATTTAAAAATGGAGATTTTTTTTCTTTTTTTTTTTTCCTTTTCAAATGGCTTGAGATAATTTCCTTTAAGCTTGTTGGTTCTTCAACGAAAACTTACAGCAAACAAGACACTAAGAATTTCTTTATCATATTTCTTTATCAGAAATAAGACTCTCTAGAATGCGACGGTGGGGGGACACCTCTGATCTGTTTTGCAGGTCGCTTTGACCTGAGATATTTAATTTCAAGCACTCTTCCAGTCCATTGTTGAGCAAGACAGCAGGCACACCTCGCTGGTGGCCGCAGGCACAAGGCCCGGTTATCCCTGCAGCGACGGCAGTCGGATTTGGGTGAGAAGCTGCAGTATCCCCGTGGGGGAGAACAGATGCTCTCATCTCCCCTTTATTCTGATCCTGCCACGGCATCAGAACATCAACTGGAATATAAAGCGGGGTGGCCCAGTCGTCCCAGGCCGGCAGCGGGGCTGAGGACATCTCCTGAGGGAGGATGCGTCAGGATGCCGCCAGCTGGAGCTGGGCAGCCCTGGCAGGTGCTGGTACCTCTGCTCCTGGGCATCGGGGCAGGCGGGGGCATCGCCTGGCACGCGGGGCTGCTCCTCGCAGCGAGCAGGGTTGGCCTCTTGCAGTGCACAACAATAACTTGTTTCTCGGCTTTGATTTATTCCGTGTAATTTCTTCATGCATAAAAAGATCTGCCTTGAACAGGCTGATCCTTCCCTTTTTTCTGTGATGTTTAAACTTCCAGTGTTATAAAATGCTGCTCTTATTTATTATTTAGCTGGCTGCCGTTATTTTTCAGTAGTTTCGGGTGTCAGCGATGTGTAGCAGGAATGCACATGTGCCTAGGCTTAAATTCACTCTTCTGACGTGTTTGGTTTTTCTTGGTTTTGAACTTTGCCAGTGTATTTGGCTGTTACGCCCGTTCGGGAGAGCAGCTCGTTCTGCTCATTGAGGCTTCACTGAGGGTCTTCCCAGCACGATGCTGCCAGCGTGGGAAACGCGCTTCCTCCATGGCAGGGCTGCACTGCAGGTTTGCAGCTGGCGCTCTGCATTTCTTCCTCCTCCGTAATACGATGGTGTCTCTATTGTATCCCCGTTTGGCTTTTATTGTTTTTTTTCTGAGAGCAAGGTGGACTTTCCTCTCTGCCTTTTGATGACAGTCTCTGGTGATAGCATATAACACGAGAAAGCCTTCCCTGTGTTTCAGACACCTTGAGCAAAAGTGCTTTTCTGATGTGACACGTCTCTGTCAGGGGGCTGAAAGGGATGCTGACTGTTTTGCTGGTTTGCTGCGTTACAAATGCAGTGGTTTGGTTTGCTGCTGCCGTTACTCCCTGGTAATCATCACTGTGATTCTCTCTCCCCTTTTAGTTAATTGTATTTGTTTTGAATTTAGTTTCCCTACAAATACAATACCAGCTTGCATTTTTTTCCAAAGTCAGTCCCCTTTTGTTATCACTGCTCTTTCTGAGGACTGTTAAAACATTTCAGTCCTCGCAGCTTTTCTACCTTCTGCAAAACTCCTCCCTGGGAGGGTGGCCCAGCCCTGGACCAGCAGCCCGGGGAGGTTGTGGAGTCCCCATGCTGGGAGATGCTCAAAACGCGATGGGCAAGGACAAGGCCCTGGCCCTTGTCTAGCGCCCGTCTTCTCTCCCTGTAGAACTGCAAGTGCTCAGGGCAGGGCGGAACTGTCAGAAAACTGTTCCCTCCTTGTGCTGGTCTGGCTGGCCAGCTGCTGGGCTGCCTCAGAGGTAGCGTGAAACATCATCCCTCTCCTCGCTCTTCGGCCTGGTGCGCTGGGACCAAGAGCGAGCAGGCACGAGGGACCGCGTTGTAAGGGATCCCGAGTTTCCGGGGGACGGTGGGGTCCAGCCAGCTGCTGCTGCCTCCAGGAGAGACCCCTGGGCCAGCCGTGACCCAAGGTGAGGTGTTGGCACGTGGCAGCCACGATTGCTCCTGCTGCTGCTGGAGAAGTTTGTGGCTTTACTAGAAATGCTGAAAGATTCTTTATTGCTTTTTTTTCTTTCCCTAACTTCATCCAGTTTGTGCCAATCTCCTCATCCCCAGCTTTGCATAAAACTGCTGGTTGCAGTAAGGAAAGGTAGCTCAGCCTCATACTGTGGCCTTGTGTTAAGAGGGACCGTGCAGACCGAGTGAGTGGTGTATCCTTGTTCCCCTTCCCACTCCATCCCATTTGCTCTGTGGCAGGGAGCAGGTGCCGCGGTTAAATGCCGTGTCTCTCTGTGTGTAGGTACTCGCTGGTGTGTGCAAGCATGTAGGAAAAAGCATTGCTGTCTCTGGGGCGGTGCGTAGATATTTGCTTGTATAGATGCATCTCAATCTGTTGGAAAAGAGCGTCTGATCATACCTTAATTAGTCCTCTAACAATCTACAAAGGTCAGTGCCAATTGCCTGTTCATTTACATTTGTAATTGTGGTGGTTCTTGATTGCACATTAGTTGCAACTCATTCCCTCCCAGCCCACAGAAAACACATGCAGCAGCCTGAGCAACAGCCTTGTAGACACAAGGACCTTTGTCTCTGCCTGTGCCAGCAGCGCAGCCTTCACTGGAACTTTTGTGTCTTTTATGGAAGAGAGCTTTAGAAGCTACACGCCACTTCCAGGAAAGGGATGATCAAGTTGTTGGCAGGGAAATTATATGGACATCAGGCAAGAAACCCAATCCTCCTTAAACTGGATAATTAAAGACAATTAAACTTTTCTGCTTGCTCTGAGAAATGTGCTAATTATGCAGGAGACAGGGAAGTGGGCCCAGGCTTGGACATTCAGCTGTTTTGTGTTGATGAGAAAGAACACAGCTTTAAGGGTGGGGGCTTATTTTCCTCTGTGGGGTATTTTTGGACATCTATTGCTGTAGTATCTGGGCTGCTGCCACTGCAGATGTCAGCCCCTTGCTGCAGAAGCATCTGTATAACGTTACCCATAAGCTAATTGATTTTTAATGATGGGGCTTTAGAGAAGAAAAAAAAAAAACAAACCCATAATAAAAAACAAAACGTTCTCAAGATGTAGGGATGGATGCACTTATGACTCATTAGATAATGAGAAAGAAGAGTGAAACAACCTGCACCAAATTTTCGTTCTGGCTTTGAAAGTGTTTCCTTCTAGAAGGCACGGAGTCCAGCAGCCCGTTTCGTAACTCGGACAGCCGTGTGCGGAGTAGCCGGTCCGGAGCGGGATGGCCGCTTTGTCTCCAGCGCGTGTTGCCCAGAGGCGTACGCAGTCCCCTGCTCACCCTGTCCCATCACTCTATGCATGCTGTCCACACGGTTGTGGATTTGTTACAGCCCCGGCTGCTGAGCCTGTTTCTCCTTAGGCAAGTGCCGTCCATAATTAATCTGTTTCCTCCCTTACCTGTTTCTCCTGACTCTTCCCGTTTTCCATCTCTGTCTGCTCTCCCTTTCCGTAGCTGTCCTCCTGTGGGAGGAGCAGAGGAGGGTTTGCTCACTCTTCCCGCTGTGTAGGACAGAAGTCCATCAGGCCTCCATCGGATGTCTGCGTTCCTCACCTGCACCGGAGTCCTGGGCGTCCCTGGCTCGGGACTGCTGCTTTGTGCAGCTGCTCGGGTCAGGGTCCGCCACACTCCTCAAGTCAGGAGGAAGACCTGATGCTCACGGTAAGCCTGACCTGAGCAGAAGTCCCTCAGGTGGAAACACTTCATGCTTGGGCTCTGCAGGAGATGAACTAGATCCGGAAGGGTCAGGTGGAGCTGAGGCAAGAGACCACCTAGAGTTTTACGATGCCCAGGAGCTTCATTTTGATCATCCTCTTGTATGAGCCCTGAATTTGTTGACATCTTTGAAGGGAAACAGAGATTTTAGCAGATGTAAATGCAGAGGAAAATTTGCATGGCCAAGGAGTTGTGCTGGTGTCAGGAAGCTGTGCAGTCCCTCTGTGGCTGGAGAAGAGGTTCCTGCCCTGCCACACGAGCAGCTGAGGCTCAGACCACCCCGTCTTGTCCAAGGAGGTAGCAGAGCACACCGAGGAAAAGGTGCGCGCCTTTCTCCTTCTCCTTTTCCAAGGTATTTCGAGTACTGCAGTCTGGGCACGATCTGTGGAACTGCTGAGAATGCTTTTGAAAAAAACAACAGCAAAGTATATGGCAAGTGAGCCCAAAAAAGTCAAATTTGTTGATCTTTACAGTTGTACTGGAGACCGTTACAAAGCTCTGGGACGAATAAGATGACTTGTGGAAAAATCATGTAATATTTAGTGGGAAATGCTGACCATTTCTCAACTCTGTGAGTCATCCTATAGACTATTTTACAAAGCTTTGTGTCCTTAGTGTGGAAATCTGTAGGAAAGCTAAAAATAAATTCAAAGAATATCTTCTATTCAGTGCGGCTCTAGATTTTTTTTCCTTAGCACCATATAGTTCTGGAGAAGCTTTGTCCTTGCAGATATGGGAGTGTTCCCCTAAAACCAGGCTAAGCCAGCCAGAGTAGTTTTTGAAGAATTATTGGGAATAATTGGGAATCCCATCCTGGGAAGGGATGCCGCACCATTGCACCGCAGAGAACCGATCCCCTATGGTGGACATACTGTTTCAGCAATCTTACTAACCTCTGCCAAATCCTTAGCAGCCATCCTCTTCCAACACACAAAGTCATTGTTGGGGCCCTCGCGTGTGAAGACTGAGGGCAGGCTCCCTGGAAGCCGTTGCTAAACTCGGCCAAGCGCAGTCAAAAGCCCCTTTGTTTGGGCAGGAAAGGGGCTGGAGCGGGTGTCAGCGGGAGGATCGCTGCCTGCCCGTCTTCCCCTGCCTGGCCTTGCTGGAGCATCCGTGCCGCTCGCTCTGCCAGCAAACAGCGAGGGACCAGCCACTCTCCCCGCTCCAGACAGGTTGATTACAGTTATTTAGAGGAATATCTTTACTATAAAGCTCTGTTCTGGTAACCCCTTAAAAGCTGCTGGATCCCAGAGCTCCCTGGGAGGAGGGGATACCCCATGGCTCCTGCTTTTCCCCTCTCTCTGTCCCCCCGGGCAGAGACGGGTGCACTGTCCATCCACGTCTTCCTTGTATTTCAGCATTCGACCTTCTGAAGGGCTGCAAAACGTAGACTGAAATCAGGATGTGAATTTTTAATGAAACCAAGTATGTAAACAGAACTGAGGTATAGCTAGAGCAGTTGCCAGATGAGAAAAACCCATGTGGTTTAAAAATAGTAGTTACCAAACTCAGCTTGGCTCTGCCTGTGGTGCTTGCAGACGGCTGGATGCTCATATGGTGCTTGCACCTCTGTTTTCACTCTGAGTCATATGAAACACTTTGCTAATGTTCCTCTTTCTAAAAGCAGCTTTGTAGCTGCACCAGGGATGCGAAGGCAGCGCCGGCAGGAGAGAGGTGATGGTAAATGGGAACGGAAGCAAGTTCCCGTGTGATCGGGAGCAGATTTATTCATTAAACACTCAGGATGTGGTTTGCAGTATGAAGTTTTCTCTTAAACAAAAAGTTTCTATTTAGCAGAAGGGAGGCTTGATGTCAGCCACACTTGTCGGTTTCAATTTGTGACTTGGAAGTCCCACAGAATGCGTTATCTTCTTCCCCACGGCCGAAGCGTTACTCTCCGAATTCCCCTCTCTCCTACCCAGGCTCTCCAGTTCCTTCCTTCCCTTGGTGGTTCTGCCCTGGACTTAGGAATTGTGATCAGCCCAACGGTAAAATGAAGTGAAACAAAGAGCGGAGAAAGGGATCTTCCACAGAAACCTCCTGTGAGGGAAACCATCCTGTTGTTTTCCCACCTCGAAGAGCGGGCAGCCATGCAAGGCATTTCTCATTCACAGCCATCGAGCATGGAGTCATTATTAATGTAGTTTGTTACAACAGGGATGTGAGATGCTCCTTTGGAGTGGATTTTTCATCATGATTGCAGGCTCCATACTTCCAGTGGAACTTTTAAGACTTTTGAAATGAAAATGGGTTATGCCAAATGATATTCCTCCCTGCTTGAAATAACTCAAATTTATTAAGATCTGATGTCCTCCACTTGGTCTCAATTAAAGAAAATGTGGTCATTGCTAATGCTGCAGAAACATGCGTGTTGCTCTCCTACATCTGATAGAGGTAATGGAGGGTTTCAGAAAGGAATAATTAGTTTGCTTTTGTAAGCCTCTCTCCACTTTTCCATGGGACTTAATTGCATGCAACAATTAAAAACTTCTCAAAGCAGATTACTTGTACGGTGCCTGCAGGAGAACAGTGTAGAGATTTTATACTACAGCATCTACCAACCAGAAGCGCACAACTCTGGCTCTGCTGGTGATGCACAGATTTATCTGTCTGGAAAATGTGGCCCTTGCAGAAGGCTAGGGGAGAGCAATGTGTGAGGTGCACGCTGAGGGATTTGGTGTAAAATTCCCACCTGGTGCAAGCAAGAGTTCCAAATGATGTTCTGCATACCATCTCCTCCCATTGCCCCTGCCTCTTATGGCTGGAGAAGCTCGTCTGGTCTTGTGCTGCTGCCAGCCACCCTCTCCTCCTCAAAACGAGATTCCTTCCTCTGGTGTTTAACAGCTAACCTCCTTCCACGTGCTTCCCCTTGCCATTTCCAGGCTTGTCCTTGATTGACACATTTAATAATCTGCCAACCCAAATGACAATCTGAGCTCCTGTGTGCAAACATCAAATGCTGCCCAGCTTCACTAGCTTCTCTCGGGCTTTTTACCTCCCTCTTACTCCCCGCAACCCAATATTGTCTTTTCCCAGTATGTTATCTGTAACCCCCTGAAGGCAGCAGCCTGCTCAGTCTTTGTTTCCGAAGCGTTGCATGTAAATCCAGCCAAGTCATCAGTACGTGAATCGTCAAAGAGGTGCTCGGTGCGCGCTGCAGCAGGTAGTGGGGAGGGGGCCAGGAGGGCCGTTGGGTGCCCGGTCGCGTGCACCCAGCTTTGTGCCGGGGGCTGTTTCCTACAGCTGGGGGTGTGCAACAGCTTTGTTGTCTAAAGAGGAAATCCATTTCTGTCATCTCATCCTCAGACATAGGGAGTAAGACAAGATATTGTCCTGTTTTGAGAAAACATTCACCCACGGTGCAATAACACACGTGAAATAGCAACAAAGAGGAAAACAGCTCCTGGCGATATGTATGTTAAGCTGATTAAACTTGCAGTTCCCCTTTACTGCAGCATTTCTGATCTCTGTGCCAACCCCACCAAATACCCCCACATGCAGGATTATCATCTTGTTTTCCAAGATCTCATGTCATGTGTGTTCATTTAAAGCAGGAGGACAGCTTGTTGCGTTCCCCTTTGTTGTTCTGCTGAACCTTGGAATTTTTTCATTCTTTTGTGGATTGAATGGCTTAAGGACCTTTTACCTTTCCGGCAAGTTCGTGATGGGAGTCGCAGTGTTTCTGCGCAGGGTCTCTCCTCTGGAGGATGTCCAGAGGCCAGGTGGGTAGCAAACTCTCTCCTTCATGGTTGGACTGAGATGCAGGTGGAAACTTTGGGTTCTGCTTTAGTTTCATATTGCTTTAATTGTTATCAAAATCCAGCAACCATACATCTCGCAGCCATGGGCCGGGGTTGCTTTACACAGTTAGCTCCTTTGGAAGGTCTGACGATATGCGGAGAGCCACATGCTTCAAGAAAGTCGGTCCCTTTCGAGGACTTCTGAATACGCATAAGGGGACTTCTCTGTCCCAGCAGTCTTCTGTAGCATGATTTGTACCTGTTCCCTCCTTGCGTCCTTTTGCCTGCCCAAATTTTAGAGAACGCTATTCCCGTCCCAGCAGCGTCTTTCTGTCTTTGTGTATATGGGATACCATGGGACTGTTGAGGTCGGGCTTTGCAGAATGCAGGGGTAAAGTTGGTTCCCCTTTAATATCTGGCAGAGCCAGATTTCCTTTGTTATTTATTTTTTTGGGTTGGTTCTGAGTTTAAAGTAAAAAGCAGTTGTGCCTTAGCTCTGTTTTGACCAACCAGCAGTGAATAGATAATCTCTAAAGGATATGAAAGGTTTAATCATTTTAATTTTGTTTTTATTAAAGTTTATCGTGACTTTTTTTCATGTGCCCCTGGTAAAGCAGGGGGGTAACAGAAATCTGCACAAACCCCCAAGCATTCGCTTAATGAAACTCTCTAATGGGAGGCGCCTGGCGGGAAGGAAGTGGTTAGATAGCTGGGCTGGGGAAGGCAGACCAAAGGCACGCTGTAATATCACTGAAACGTGGCAGGAATCTCATAAACGCCCCATCTAGCTCCAGCAGACACTTGTCACTGGGAGCTCATGGCTTTCATTAAGCAGAAAGAGAGGAAGCTCTGACGGCTGACTTGTTCCAGAATGTTTTTCTTGTTCGGCTGCATCTTAAAGCCCTTTCCACTTAAGAAGAGCAAAGGGGAAAACATCACCAGATGCTGTAGTAAAACACTAGGCAGCTCCTGGTCCGTCTCCTACTCTGCTGGTTTTTTCTCTCCACCAAAACAAACCCCAGAGCCACACTGAAACAGAGCACAGCGTCTCTCCTGAGCCCCAGCAGCTGCCGTTTCCTTTGGGACAGAAGAGTTGCGTCCTTGTCCCTACGGTCTCGCCCTTGGTACTGAGTTTGGTCACCAAACGCTCTGCTGCCAGTGCCGGCTGCACTTTCTGCTTCTCTCCGGTTTCACTTTTCTCCTCTCTCCCTTCCAGTTTTAGAATAGGGAACTCTTTTCTCGAGGACTTTAAGGTGGTTGTTGCAGTGCTGCAGGTTAACTTCAAGACTGAAGGACCCTTCCTTTTTGGGGTGAATCAGTAAAGCCTTGCGGACATTGCAGCTTGAACAGCAGTAGATACTGCAGCCTAGTCTCAAGATGCGTTGGAGAAGGGTTAGAGTCAGTGTGGGTGACACAGGATTCATATTAGCAGCAAATTCAGCTCATGTTTAAAGTCTTATCAGCACAACCGTGATCCCTCTGTCCAAACCTTGCACTTGTTCAAGTGCTGTGTCTGACTGAGCCCCCTGCTTTGACATTCTGGTGGTAAGGAGAGAAGGAAACCTTCCAGAAACTTAGACACATGCTCCAGCAACTGTTCTTCCACTGCCAACCCTAATTTATGTTGTTTATCTCCATAGTACTACATGGTAGCAGCTCATCTCCAGTATCTTTCCTACAGGTTTGACTGTTCTAGCCATTGCTGAACTCTGCTGTTTTCTCCCTTTTTACACTACTGGCCTTCAAATTAAATATATCTGAAATGAACATGCCTTTTTCTGTGTCAACAGGCTAATGAGTTTAGAGACTTGCCTCACGTGCATGCTCTTGTTGGTGTATTAGCTCAGAGTCTCTTTCCCTGTTCTGAAAGGGGCTGGAGCTCCAGCACAGAGCTCCGTGTGAATTGCTGATACCTTGATACCCTCTTTCCTACTAATTTGCCCAATGAGACATTAGGTGGGGACAGTGGCAGAAAGAAAAGTTCAGTCGCGTTCAACTGGGCACAGGCTTTTGTTCAAAGGCAAGGAGGATGTTTAACTTGTTTATAAGTAAACAGCGGAGTAGGGTGAGGAGGGGCTGTGAGAGGGAAGCTGCCTGCCAGGCTTCGTGCTCAGGCCCGTGCTGAGGAGCTGCTGTGTGACACGGTCCAGCACCTGGGCTTGGCAGCTGCTGATTCCTGGCGGTAATTACTGACACACAACAAGAACTCTGCTTCAGACCAACTGCCTCGCCAGACTCCGTGTGAAACAGACCAAACCTCCAGCCTGGCCCGCCAGCGCTGCTCATGCTCCCTGGGTTTTGCTCCGCTCCTCGCGTGGAGGTGCGGCCGTGCCCCAGTGCAGCACCCCGCTGTCCGGCGGGGCATGGCCGGCAGACAGACCTTCCCAGCCTTACGCCGCCTGCCCGGTTGTGCAGCCGCAGCACAGAAGGGTGCTGGGCCTGTCCCAGGAGGAGAGGTAGGAAATGGAAGCAGGACCCCAGTCTGCCAGATGGTACTTCAGGGTTTGCTGCAGCTCCACACACACTTAATTTTGGTATCTCTCTGGTGAGCAGCCTCGAGCCTTGACTGATGAGTCCTGAAGAGCACGGGTAGGCTTGGGAGCGTGGTGCTCTGCTGGTTTGTCTCTGCTCGATCGTACGGGCTTATCCTTAAGGAGCGTCACAGGCTGAGACGACTTCCCTGGGGTGGGGTTCGCCTTGGCCACGTGCGTGTTTTGTGTCACGGCAGCACCTCTGTGAGATGGCAGAGTTTCCAGGCGTCCCTTCTGCTCAGCTGTTTCCTGCCCATCTGCACGCGTCGTCAGTAGTGAAACTTCCTGGTTGATTTCTGTGATGGGGGATAAAAATGAAAGCTGTGCTTGAAGCCAGGCGTCTTCTCCAGACTTGTGACCGAGTTTGTGACTGCTGCTGTTCAGGGTCAGAAACAGGGTTGATTCCTCTCTGACACTGACACCAACGAGGTGTTGTGATGCCACCGGTTCTGCCAAGGACTGCAGTTCCCTTTCTAGAGGAAGCATCAGCAGAGCGTCAGGAGGTGGTAGGCAAGAGCTTGCCAGCTCAAGGGGACCCAGACATGCCTCTGAAGGTCTCCCTCTGTAATTGATAGCTCATACGATCCAGTTTGACAGGATGCTCCTAGGCAGAAATGCCAAGTTTATTTTTCTTCTACAGTTCCGTGCAGTGTAAGAAGAACAGGAAAAGATGTTGTGGGATGGTTTGTGTTTCTTGAGAGGTACGTACACAGGCTGGATGGAATCTCCCTCAGTGCAGCTGTCATTCTGTATTTTTCTGTTTCTCCTGAAAAGGTTGTGCTTTTCTATATAAGGGTTCTTTTAAAAGGATTTCTGAGCGAATCTAAGCATAGAGCTCTCCCTGAGACTGGCTGAGGCAGTACCAGGTGTCCTGGGCTGTGGCAGCGTGTCCCGGAGAAAGCAAATCCACGCTTTCTGCAAAGGAGGAAACTACGTGGTTTGAATGGATGCAAAGGATGCCTTTATGGAGCGGTTTCTGTTCCTCACATGGGACATTTACACCAGATTTCTGGTCTCCAGCTCCATCTTTTCATCAGAGAGGAAATTGCAAGACAAGATCTCTTCATAACCTCCCCCTGTGGTGCTGTTGCATCACTAGTTTTAGCAGAACCTGCCTATGCATTTTCTGAGGTGGACAAAGTTACATTTGCTTCTCAGTGTCAGTGAGAACTTCTGTCCAGATGTTTACTGTAAATAGTAACGGAAAAGTCACTGAATGAGCCAATGGAGGATGTAAGTCAGGGTCCAGAAGCAACCTCTGGGCCTTGGATTAGCAAAGACACTAAGCCCACATTAGCTTTGTCCTTGATGTTTTAAACATTTTTGATTTACAGATTATAAAAATGTTGCTAATTTGTTTCAGCAGTTCTCAGAGATTTTAAAAGATGGGACTGAAACTCCAGAAGTCTGGACAACTTCGCAGTTTTGGCATGGATCAATAAAAATAAGTTACTTCTCGATTTAGGGTTTCATCCATGGAACAAGAAGAATATCTGCTTACTCTTCAAGGTGGTTGTGAAACTGAATTCCTTGAAGTTTGCCATGTGCTTTTCAGTCCTTGGAAGGGAGAGGCACGGTCCCTTCCCTTGGTCTTTCCTTCAGGTCTTCAGAGACAGAAAATTGTCCTTCCAAGTTCCAAACCTGCAAGGAGAGTACTCTCAGCCATGCCACTTCTTGTTGCAACCAGCGCAGGCTTCTCTTACGGCTGGTCAGCAAAAGCCGTTCCAAAGAGAGAAAGCAAGCATGGGAGAGCTTTTCCAGAGCTTGCACACCGAGACCTGTAGCATCAGCATGCTCATGTGCCATCCTGTTTGGAATGTGAATTTGAAGCTTGTTGCCACTGAAGATGCTGATTTTGGGTTACAGTGTAGGATTCGTTGCCTGGTACGAGAGATCCATTTGTTTATAAAAGCTGATGCAAGTCCACAGGGTCATGCTCAATGCTGGAAGAAAACATCCTGCACTTTTCCTCCCTTCGGGGAATATCCCTGCAGAGCATCAGTTCTTTTCCTGTTTGTTTCTGTCTTTTCCCTGTCCTGATTCTCTCATACTTCATTCTGCTGCAGGAGGACGTGTCTGATGGTCTTTATCTAACTAGCGAGACTGAAGGAGAGAGTCTGACCTAAACGAAAAAGTGCTTTGAGACTTGGAGATCTTTGTTCAGAGGAGTTTGTTTCATTCCATCTATGAAAATGGAAAGTATTCTCATCCTGCAGCTCACTTGTTAGGATTATAGACTTCATTGCAAGAGATACAGAGCATTGTTTCTGAAATTGATTTTGTTTTTCTTTAAGAGCCATAGGCAAAATGAGATCGTATACGTTACCAGTGGGGTATTTGTGAAACAAGGTTTTACAGCAGCTGGCACAGGGCTAGAGGTAACCCCTGGCCTGACCCACTCCAGCGTTTTCACTGCTGTTAAGTGTAATTCGACGTGCGCGCCAGAACACTCTCCTGTGCACTTGATAGTGGTCCGGTATTTGCCTGTATTTCTCAAATATACTTGCTTTGTTTCCCTTCTGTAAGGCCTGTCGATCCTCTGGTGGTGACGTTAAGGTCCTCAGAACTGCCTAAGAAGGAGGTACCAGACGCATTTATTTTTCCACAGAAAACTTGAGATTGTTTCATAATGTGTCTGCCAATGCCAGTGTCTTGCTCTGGCCGCTTCAGAAGGAAATTTGGGGACCCATAAACAAATAATAACCTACTTCAAATACGGGTCTCATCTTTATTCCTACTAAAATTTAGTTCATGCCCTTAAACAAGAGGGTTTCTATTTCTTCCAAATAGTCAGTTTGCTTTTCTAAGTTGTACATCTTGATGCCCTTGCCATATATTTTGTTTTGACCTCAATGATTTCTTGAGGCCGTGAGTTCCAAAGGTTAATTGGGAGCTGTATGAGAAAGCATTATCAGTATCTGCTTCAAATTTGCATTTTTTCCATGTTCATGGTGAGTCCTCCAGAGACTGGAGGATGAGAGAAGCCGTATAGGTCCAACTTCCTTGAACCAACCTTCATTTGGATGCTCCTGTCAAGGCCGCCTTATTTTTTTTCAGACCAAGCAGCCCTAATCGTCTCTCCCTTTTCTGTGTAGGTACCTCTTCCTACGCCTTTTCAGCGTTTTCATTCATCTCTGGCCACTTCATTAAATAACTGGCAGTGTTTAATTTTTTTTGTCTTGTCCCACACATACCCTAACGTGTTGTTTCCTTCCCATGCAGTGTGTCAGATGCAGGTTTCCTTTGGTCTGCCTGCAGGGATGTCCTGGCCTTTCCGAAGCTGGCAGGATGCACCATGTACATCTGCACTTAATGCCCCCCCCGGTCCTGCTTTGGACCCCGAGCCCTTAAATCTCGGATTTCTTCTGGAATGGTGTGTGCGGGGCCCCTGCGCGGCCCCTGCTATCGCTCACCAGGCTCAAAGGGGCAGAAAGTGGGGATGGACTGAGCGTGACTTGCGAGCGTTTTTCTTTGCTTTTCTGATTTGCTGGTATTCATGCAGGGCAGACGCTTCTCCTTTTCTGGGAACTGCCCTCTCATTTGGTTACCAATTAAGCTGAAGCGTTCTGGCCTTTTCCATCCTCCTTTTTATTGTTACGAAGGGTGAATTAGGGCTTGGTGTTTAGGATTGTTCTCTGGCCTCCGCTGCTACTTTGCTGCCTCCTTTGTGGCAAAACAATGGCATTAATTTTGGCCTTTGCAGGCAGGCAGGCAATCTGGCAGCGCACAGTGCCTGTCCGTTCCACTTCACTTGTGCAGCCACCTCTCCTTTCCACATCACCTACTCACTTTTCTCCTCCTATTCTTTTTTTTCCCTTCCCTTTTGTGCGTGCGTGTGTGTGTGTGTGGTGTGGAGGATTGCTCAGAGTTTATTTTGTTCCAGTCTGGAAGGGGTTAGAGGTCGCAGCCTGGATGCCGAGCGAAGGGAAGCAGGCATGTGGGCGATACGGCGTGAGCAGACCTTCCCCTGCTGTGCCTCCTTCCCTGAGCCAGCGCCTCGCCAGCCGTGGTGGGTCTGATGAGATTCGGGCAGTGGGAGACGGGTTGTGCCCCCGCCCCCCCCCATTACCCCTTCACCCGACGGTCCCTCTTCCAGGGCCTCAAGCAGTGTCGCGAGAAGGCAGTGACGTGGGGAGGATGGAGAGCCTCCTGGGTAGGGGCAGAGGGGTGCTGACAATGCCCTGTAGCAGCAGGAGCACGGGTGACGCTGGGGGATCCCCAGCACGCAGTGTCCCCCTGCAGCATCAGCCACGGGAGAGCGGGGACTTGGCAGGGGAGGGAGTCCGGCTGCTCTCCTCTGCCATGCCCCTGAGTGCGGCATGAGCCCCGGTGCACCCTGCTCAGAGAGGTCCCCGTGGGTGTCTGTGGGCTGGGTGCAGGGCATCAGTGCTGTCTGTGCCCCGCCAGCACTCTGTGGTCCCTTTTACCCCCTGGGCATCGCTTCCAGGTGGCCTTTGCCTAAACTCAGGAGGGTGGCTGAAGGAGCGGGTGGCTGCCGGGCAGCCGGGTGCCAGGTGCTCTCGTGCCGGATCCTGGAGACACTTGGAGCGAGCAGCCGCTGCTGGCTCCACTCTGGGTTTCGCTTTTCCCACTGATTGATGGCAAGGGAGGACGTGTGTGCGAGGTCAGGAGTGTGGCAGCAGCTCCCCAGGGTCTCCAGGCACCTCCTCCCCGCCATGCTACGTTCTCCCTTCCAGCCGTGCGCCTGGAGGGCGCGGGGGACCCCTTGCTTTCCCCCCCTGAAGCGGGGTGCCCTTGTGGAAGCAATCCAGACCAGCCAGCCCAGACCTCCTGGTGACAACCCCAGCCACCAGTGCATGAATAGGTTGTGGCAGTGACTGACTCACCTCCCTGGAGTTTTTTGGTTGGTGTTAAGCTTTCTGTTTACGCTTGTGCTACTGTTGTGCCAGCCGCTGAGGCGTGCAGTGCGACACCCCGTGGCCCGCGGGCACAAGGAGGAGAAGAGCTGCGTGGGTGCAGTGCCCAGGGCTGCAGGGCCAGGAATGGTGCCGGTTTCAGACCGTTTCCCACAAGGGAGCAGCACCGGTGAAAGGGAAGGCAGGAAAAGAGGTTTCACCACAATCGCCAGGATCATCCTAAAACGGCAGAAATGGGAAAATGCTGAAAAGGCAGGAAACATCCGTATGTCAAGGATGTGCTGTTCGAAAGGAGCAGTGGGGTTTTGCAGCACCTCTCACTGGCATGGAGCATCAAGCCCTCCAAAACGGGGTACCATTAGAGAGGAAGGACTGAGAGCTAGGGCAGTGAAGAAAACCTACTTCTAGCCCCAAAAGGTAATTAATACGAAAAAAGAGGCATGTTAAGCTCTCATCAGATTGAAGGCTGCTCCAAATGGTGCAAGTTTCAGAGGGAAAGACTCAAAAAAAGAAAAGAACGGCAAGATTAAAATCAAGTGGAAGAGCACAGTGCTTTTCAGAAGGCAAGGATAGTTCTGAAATGAGCAAGGTGGTTAGTTTCTGTTTCATTTCTTGCAGCGGGTGGGATGACAGCCCCGTGCGCTGTCAGGGAGCTGCAGTGAGGAGGAAGAGTGTGGTACTGGGGCCAGATGGAGAGCTTGGATCTCACCAGAGAACTTAGGGAGCTGACTAGGGACATGCACTAGGGAAAACCAGAAATGTGAAATAGAAGTCTCGTGCGTGGCAGTACCCTCACATCAGCCACGCTCCTGCTAGAGTTGGGTCACAGCTCACGGGGGAAGCGGTGACCCCGTTGCGGTCTGAGGTGTGGATCCTTTTTTGTTTTCTTTTAAATAATGTAAAAAAGAGTAAGAGCCTGTTGTTGTTGCTGACGGTGTGAGGCAGTGCTTTCCCTGGCTCTGCGCAGAGCAGCAGTTCCAGCTCGATACAGCCAGCAAAGTGATGAAAGGAGGATGTTCTCCATGGCCTGGCCTCCAGCCCCGGCACGTGCCCGTGTGCCTCTCGCTGCCTCCGGGCTCCTGTCGGTGCGCTGGCAGAAATGCTCTCCAGGTCCCACGGCTGCTTTCAGCCCTTGGGAGAGCTGCTTTGGGCTCAGCTCTCTTCCTCTTCGCTGAGAGAGCACAAGACAGCTCTCTCCTGCAGGGCCACAGCTGGCTTCAGACCCCGGCCGAGTCTCCTTCGGGTCCGAGGGAGCGTGGCAGGCGAGGTGGCTGCCTGGCGTGGGGCGAGCCTGTCCCCCGCCGTCCGGAAGGCAGCAGCCAACTGCACCAACGAAGCGCGCACACAGTCAACAGTTTCCTTTCTTCTGCACAAATTGGCAAGGACTAACCTTGTCATATCTAGTGCAGCGCTAACGGGCGCCTGCCTCCAAGGGGTAATCATGCAGGCATAAATTCGGAAAGTTGCTAAGCTATGAGCAGTCTTATGAGCATTAAAAGTGTCCTCTTTGCCAGAAAGGTCATTCATAACTTGGCTGCGCTGCTGATGTACAGTCAGTGATATTGATTGATTAATGTATAAAAAGCACCAAATCCATTTGCTTCTATGAAAGAGAATAAAGTGCAGTCGACTCTCTCTTTATTTTCACCTCATCCTTTTGTTTGAAGGACGTTTTTTTTTTCTCTTTTTGTTTTGCCAGCTAGGTTTAAGGGGGTTACAAAAAGCCAGTTTCTGCCAAGTAATGCGTTCACAAAGGGAACATTGATTCACATCAGTGTCGCTTGAATTACCCTTAAAGGTTTGCCAAGGAGTTGTTCTTATATTAACCTTCTGTTCATCAAAGACAAAATAAATAAATAAGTCATAAAATCAGCTTCACTGCCCGCGCTGGAGTTGGATGCAAAACAGGAATTTCTTCTGTTAGGAATTTGTGCTCCAGGTGCTGCCGCTCAGCCCCTCTCCCCATGCTTTAGGCCTTTTCCTCCTGCAAAGCTGCTTCCTCCTGAGCCCCCCAGCCGGCCCCACTTCTCCCTCTCCCGGTGCGGGTGCTCTCCCTCCCCGCCTGGCCGCTCCCTCTTCCCAGGGCGGCAGGACAAGCTCTGGGGCTGCCCCGTGGCACCTCCGCGGCCTCTTGGGTGGCATGGGGTGGGAATTTACTCCAGTGCAGAGATCAGTTCTGCGCCGCTGCCGTGCTGCCTGACTGCCCGCGAGCCCTGGCCCTTAGGGACAGGCGGGCAGGCAGGGTGACGGGACGGGGGCTGCAGCAGTGACGGGGCCCTGCCAGCACCGGGGAGAAGGGTTCAGCCTGTCGGGTTGGAGCCTGGGCTCGGTGGAGCCCTGAGCCTGCCGCGTCTTGGCTGCTTTTGCAGTGGCAGCGTCCTCGTAGCTCCCGCGGCTACTCGGGTGCTGGGACCGTGTGCGCACCCCCAGGACACCGTGTGATGGGCGAGTGCGGTACTTGCTCTGTTCTGAACTCGGATGAGTGTTGGCGGTTTCAGGGGAGAGGGTTTCCTGCAGGAGTCTTCTGAAGGATTTTGTATAAAATGTTGATTTAGTCATTCTAAGCTTAACTAGAATGAGTTCTACCTGGAAAGACAGCCTCGTGACGACCCAGGACGTTCTGCCCCATCTAGTTCTAGCATTCTTCTAATTCACTGTAAGTCGTGTTTGTTCTGCTGGACTTACTTGGCCACTGGTATTTAATTATGTGTTGTTCTCGTTTCCTTCTGGTTAATTCTGAAATGGGAAATATTCTTGTGCTTGTGGAGCTTTGTGCAACACCGTCTCACCTTTCTCTCTCCAGGGTGCATCTGCATTGTCCATCCCAAATGATCCTCTCCCCGAGCGAGTGCAGTAAGGGTGCTGCAGTTACCTGTTCCTTCTGGGACAACGGCTGGGGAACACAAGTCTGAGTGATGGCTGTTCTCCGCAGCAGGAGCCGTGTTGCTTGTTGTTAGTGGTGTTAAACTCGAACCAGACGTCTGTGTTTTCACTTGGTCCCTGTTCCAAAACCAGTGAAGGACCATTGTGTTTTTCCGTGGGTTGGTGTCATTTCTTGTCTTGAGCAGGGAGTTTGTTTGGCTTCGTTCTGCACGTCGGGCAGCTGCGCATGTCACCCTTGTCCATAAAACACAAAGCTCAGATATCAGCCCCGCTTGCAAATGTCTCTGCATGAGCTGTCCCCACCTGGCTGTCACGACAGCCAGCCCCCCCAGCATGTGAACGTCGTGACGGCCCCCAGGTTCTGTGTGTCACTTCAGATAACCTGAGCCACTTGGCCACAAGCGGTGCGGAAGCCCGTGGCTTCCAGCTCAGCTGCACATTCCTGCTGGTGACCTGCCTTGGCTCCTGAAGCGCCCGCCGGAGCAGTGGAGGGATCCAGCTCCCAGGTTCGCAGTCGTGTTGGACCCCAGTTCCTGGTGAGGGCTGTGCAGTGCTGGCACTGCAGCACGAAGCACAGAGTGCCGGTGCTCGGGTGCGCCGTCTGGCCGGGGCCAGCCGTGGTGCGAGGGTGGCGGTCTGGACTAGCACCCAAGGCTAAGGTAGCTGAGGTACCACCAACCTGCGCAGCGCTGCCTATGTGACACGCTTATTTCAATGTCTCTTACCCGGTGAAGAATGATAGTGATAATCCTGCTAACTGTTGAGGGTGCATGCTGTGATGTACGCCAAAAATGGTAGAGAGAGCAGGACCACCACAGGACGTTCTTCCTGTGCGTGAATCTCTGTCTACACATTTGCTTGCGTGGTGCGAGCTCTGTGGTGAGCCGCGGACCTTGTGCTGCCGTTTTAACATCCCCAAGAAGCAAACCCCTCAAACCCATGCACGCCGCATGGCATGGCTGACAGCAGGCTTTGGCACCTTGCGTTCCCAGGAATAGCTTTTTCCCCATGGCTGCTGCAAAACCCGAAAGGAGAGTCATCTTATTTTTTAATCTTTTTCTCAGATTGTGGGAGAATTGCAGAACGCCGAGGCCCCCTCCCCCTCCGGCGAGGCGGTAGGGATTGGATCAGACGATACAGAGTGAGCATGCTGAGAGTGAATCCATTTTCTCTCCTCCATCTCCCCAGAATAAATTAGAATTTGCCTGATTTAATAAAATGGCTTCATCTCTCTGCCATCTTTTCTGTCTCCCATGCGTTTCATCCCCACCCCCACTGCAAAATAATAGATCTCGGCTGTATAGCATCCTGCTATAGGCTGGCAATTTAACATGTAGGGTACGTATGTGAGCGTCTGCATGCACAGCCTGCGAAAGGGTCCGGCCACTGAAAGTGCACAGAATTTGTCCCTGTATCTCAATTTCCTTATTGTCAACTGTGATAGTTATAATTGCTGTCGAGGTCAGTGTAATTTACTGTCCATCTGTCATTAGCCTGACCTCATGGGTGGATGTGACTGCCATGCAGATATTGTTTGGGGACTGGGAGTGGTTAGCGATAGAAATTTTACAGCACAAATTTGCCCCAGCCACTTTTCTCTTTAATTGGCATGTATTTGTCTATGCACAGAGTGGAACTGTAGCTCTTTGCCGCAGAGCGAGAGGAGGGGTTATTGTTAGAATTTAGATGGTTTCGCTACAGCTGAACCTTTTTCTCTCACTTGAATCTGGTGTTTTAATTTCTGTTTCCTAGGTTGATTTTTTCCTTTCCGTTCTGACACTAATTATGCCAGGCGCATTGGGAGCGGTTGCTGCTGAGAGGTACCCAGCTAAGTGTTAAGAAAGGTTTTAAAAACAGACTGAACTCTTTCTTAATGAGGCTCAATCGTGCTCTCCTCCGGGTGGTTTTGTTTTGCTGATCTGTCAGTTTTTCGAGGATTTAATTGCACTTTTTTCATATTAGTCTTTGAAATGGGGCTAAGCAGCTTTCTGTAAAATAAAATAGAAAAAGGGAGAGATGTTACTGGCTTTCCTATTTTCTTTCTTCGCTTTCATCACTCTAGGATCATCATCTGCCACTGACTCCTGGGACCCAACAGTAGTAAAGACCAAAATTTATGAGAGCAGCAAATGAAATGGCAGGCTAGACCGCTATGGCAGCTCCAAAATTGTAAACCCTTGCAGGCAATTTTCTTTGCCTCCCCGCTCTTCAGTCTGGCTCCTGTCGTGTCGCTGCTCATGCTAATCCTAGAAGACCTTCCAAATGTTTATTTTGGAGGAAGAAATAGGAGGCAAGGGAGGGACAAGGAGCGCTGAAGTGCCTTGTCCAGCGTAGCTCATTTCCTGCAGAAATTACACAAAAACTATCCTGAACCGAGCGCTGCTGTGAAGCTCCAGAAACAGTTGGAGATTCCCAGAGTGGCGGAGGTTGGCAGGGACCTCTGGAGGTCACCTACTCCAACCCTCGGCTCAAAGCCAGGCCAGCTACAGCAGCTGGCCAGGACCGACTCTACTGGGGTCTGAAATACCTCCCAAGGACGGAGACGCCCCCCCGAGCCCCTGTGGGCCCATTAGAGTGTTCCAGCTCCTCAAGAGCCGGGAGTCCAGGGGAAGGGATGCAAAGTAGCTGATGTTGGGATGGGAAGAGGCAGGAGAGAGGAGGCGGATGTATCCATGATGCTATTATCTTTATGGCATAGAAAAACATGTTTGAAGCAATCAGCATGGAATTCTTAATTGCTTCACTTACTTCTGCTCTCCTCGTGGGACAGATTGTACAAATGCAAGAGCTGCCAGGACCCTCGTGTTAGCGCACTGTCCCTGCTGTACACACTATTTTTAACTAGCGCTTTGTTTTGCAAAGATGCACAAAGCTGCTGCGTTTTTTTTCCCAAGGATGCTAATAAACAGCAGAGGCAGTAAGAGCTTTCTGATCCGCCTGACAGTGACTTTGCTTTCTTAGCCTGCGATTCATTTTTCCTTCTCCTTGCATTTAAATTTCCTTGATTCCCCTTTCTCTTCCTTTCTTTTAGCTTTGATTCTCTCCCTCTGTCTTTTTTTCATGTTTATCCCTTAAATATTTGAGTCTCTCTTCTAGTCTCAGCCTAACAAAAATCCCATTTCCCTTTCTTCGTTCAGATGCATGCCTTCCTTCCTCTTTTAGTTTCCAGCACGCCTCTCATGAGGATGTAAAATCCAAGAACCAGATCTTTGAGATTTCAAAATAAAATAAAAGTAAACTCTGCTTTAAAAACACTTTAGCAGGAAAGCCAGGCTAATTGTAAATCAATGAGTCTTAAAATGCAGCATTGATCTCCAGTTAGAAGTTTGAAGGGGAAAGCAGTAATTACTGCACTGAAGGTAGATTTTTTTTCTCTTAGTAAGTTCTGGGCAGAAGGAAGGCTCATTAGGGCAGCACTTCGGAATCTGAGTAATTAGTTTAAAAAGTACTTTTGTGGTGTTATTCCCATGGCTAGAAATTATCGGAGTCTTCACAGATTTATAGTTCAGCTCTGATAAGGTTTGATTTATGATTGTGTTTGGCGGGGAAGATCCTTCCTATGTAATCACCTGGGTGAAGATCCAGAGAAGGGATTAGTCTGGGAAGGACTGCTGTGGGCATGCAGGGCTGTGGCATGCCGGCAGGTCACCCCGGCATTCCGGTGGAGCTGCCAGCCTGGCACGCCGCATCGCACCCCTCATGTCCTGCCGGCACTGCTCCTGGGGGTGGTGTGACGGGTGGATGGGATTTGCACCGCAAAACAGCCCCGTGCCCGCAGCGAGTGGCTCCTGCGCGTCTCGAGCACTCGTGCAGCTGCGTGCTTGGGGTTTGTTTCTTGACTTGCCGTGTCTCCTCTGTGGCTGCTCGTCAGGCCTCATCCTTGTGCTTCCCTGCCACGGCGACCATGTCTCGCATGGCGCCGTGTCCCTCTCCCAGCTGCCCCTGCCTGCCCAGTGTGCACCCTGCCCGTGGGCCCCGCTGCCGGGAGTGCAGGCAGGGTGCTGAGCCGTGCAGGCAGGGAGCACAGGGGTGCCGGTGCCACGGCGGTGGGGAACCCTGCTAGAGACCTGCTGTGGCACCATGGTCTTGCCCCTTAGGCCATGAGGTGCCGCCCAGTGGTGTCCCCAGAGCCGCAGAGGCTCCAGCACACCCAGAGCAGGTCGGCGGTGTGTCCACAGCTGGCCTGAGGGACTGGGAGGTGATGGCGTGCTCGAGATCCAGGGGGAGATAAGAGCCCCTGGACGTCAGGTACGAGCTCACCCGCTGCCAGGGCGAGTGCCCTTGTAAACCCTCGCGGTGAGAAGGCAGTTCATGTGTGCCCTAAAGCTTGTAGGTTTATATTCTTTCCAAATTCTTTTGTTAGACTTAGCCATTGTATCTCTAGATATTCTCATTAACCTTAATTATCTAATCCCTTTTGTGAATATTGCTGAATTCTTGGCCACAGCAACATCCTGTGACAGTGATTTCCACAATCTAATTACCAAGTCTAATTCTATAGGAAAAAGTGTTTGTTTCACCTGCGAGGTCCTGCGGATCCATTAGCCGCTGGGTTTCCTGCATTTACACAGCTGCACAGGCAGAACCGAGGAGGTCAGCAGCTGGGGAGAGGGACGGAGGCTGGGAGCATTGAGCGGCATGCTGATATTTCCATCTGGCTGCAGGAATGTTTCCCAGGCTTGCTGCTACAGTGCAAATGCTGCTGTAAAGGAAAACAAAACCTACTGCATCAAGACAGTTGATGTGGCACATCTTTGAGCCCCCTGGTATCCTCTCTGGCAGCAAGCTGACGTCTGAGAGCACCATCATCCTCCTGGGCTACAGGATCCAGTGGTGTGGTGGGCATACAGGATAACCCCAGCTGTCCGGTCACCTCAGCTGAAAATTCAGCAACTGGATGCTGAAATCGGCTGCAGTCACCACCAAGTATGGCCTTTCGCAGGTGGAGAAGAACTAAACCCAAGGAGGGTGGGGTTTGAGCTCTTTCTGAACATGTTCTGCTGTTGAAATCTGTTTGGCCAATAGACCAATGGAAAACCGTGAAGACAAAGTCTCTGTAAGTCAGAGTAGGGGCTCTTACTCCTTGTGAACATCATTTGCCTGCTGTCAAGTTAACTTACAGTCCCTTCGTCTTGCTCCAGGGAGAAATGTCTCAGAAAAACCTATCTCAATCTTCTTTAGACCATTACCACTTTTGTGGTCTTCTCTTGGGTTGTCCCCTTTGCCACCTTTCTCAGGAAAACGGGGCTGATCTCTTCAGTGTCTGTCCAGGGGAGGTTTAGGTCTTGTGTTCTTTATACACCTTTCTGCCCCCAGAGATTTGGGCCGGGGACATGTTGTGTTACCCCCAGTACTGCATGTAGCATCGCAGCCCAGACTGCCAAGCTCATGCAAGCCCATGTAATATTCTCCATCTATTTTCCAGCGTCAGCTAATTCTTCAGATGAGCAGAGCAAGTCCTGCTCTCCTTTGCCAGCTTGAGGTTGACGAAACGGATGCAGGCGCCAACGGGGATGTGGAAGCCTGCAGACCCGTGTGACAGGACTGCGTAAAGATGTGAAATGGTCCAGGTTCACTCTGGAAGGCGGGGTAGGGCAGAAATATTAAGGGCTTATTGTTCTCTGACAAAACGGTGCTAATTGTGGAGAACTGACCCTGTAATTAACATTAATCCATGTGCGGGGAGGCTTTCTGGCACGGCTCTGGAGCCCCTGCCTGTCCTTTGGGAGTGGGTTTGTACTCCGGCCCGTCTCTCCAGTGTGTTCAGTTGGGGTAGTCGTACAGCCTGACTTCTTAATCTGACACCTCTAGCTGTCCTACTTGCGTAACTCGATAAATATTTTTACAGAAATGATTTAGTTTGCAGTGACTGTTATAGATCTGATTCTGCAATGGGAGGAAAGGGGAAGGTCTCTGGAGGCAGAAAACCCTTGTGTGGCAGAAAGCCTGCTGGGAAGTCAGCTCAAGAAGAATTAGAAACCCTTTAAATAAATGCTTACTTGACATGACTCTGTCTTCCACAGTCTAACAAGCAGGGAAGCGAATGGCAGCCGCTGGCCAGAAATTGATTGCATTAATTGATATGCCAATAAGAGAGCTTGTTACATCCGCCATTGGTTAGGAGGCCGGCTAACAAGTCCCGCTGATCAATGGAACCAATAAAGATTTCATCCATTAATGAGCAACATGGTAATTAATGTTATCCATAAACCAATTAGCCTGGGTAGCTAATGTGCTGGTTAGCACAGTGAGTGGCAGAGCCGGGGGTGTGCGCGGACCCGCCATCCGGCACGAAGAGGGCATCGCCTCTCCGGTGTGACCGTGGGGCCCAGGGAAACAAACGGCTCCCTCTGGGCCTCCCCGAGAGGAAGAAAGTTGGGAAGATGGCTGATGGGATGGGCCCCTTTTTCTGGGAAGGCACGCATCTCTCTAGATTTACGAGGCAATTTCAGTGATTTCTTTCCTTTTTTTTTGGTTAGCCTTTGTGTAGCACTCACGAGGATCTTTTCCACTTCTGACGTGTTCTCCGGGGACGTGCAGGTGTACCTAGCTTGTGTTCAGATGGCGGAGCGCAGTGTTCGGTTCCCTGCTCTGTGTCGTTGGAAAGCTGCTTGCACGCTCCGCCTGGACCCTGAGCTCTTCCATCCAGCTTGCAGGAGGCGTTGTGTGCACTGCTGCGTTACGCCTTCTCCGCACCATCTGTACTCATAACTGCCTTAGTGCAGAAAACACAGTGTGTGTGTTGAAGCCGCTGTCTAAAACGGCGTGCAGCGGCGTTGCCTTACGTTGCTGAGGGCCAGCTGTTTGCCTGCATTGCTGCTGGTGTCACTGGTGCTCGTGAGGTGACCTGGTTCGCGGCAGGATCCCCCGCGGAGGCGCAGAGGTGTGAGCGGGGCTCCGGCAGCTGCTGCCGGCTGCTCGGGCTGTCCCCTTCCTCGGCCGGGGGACAGCAGTGCCCTGGGGAGGGCAGCGGGCGATCTGGGGCTGCCATATCGGGAAAGGGACGCGAATTGTTACCAGACAAAACTCCCCCAGCCGGGGGTTTCTGAGGGCAGCCCTGCCTGCGGTGCTGCCTTCGGTAGCTCAGAGGTTGCGAGGTGCTGCACTGTTTGTGGGGAGCAGAATACCCGTGGCCGGGGGGACGGGGACGGACAGGACATGCCCCTGCGAGGCTGCGGGCGGGAGAGGGGCCTCCGGAGGCTGCGCAGGCACAGGTCCCTCTCCGGGAGGCAGCGGTGTCCGGAGGGATCTGGGCAGGAGGTGCAGGAGCAGCCCCAGAGGCACTGGGCAGCATCAGTCCCGCTGTTCCGCTGTGGAGTTACCTTGCATTGTTAGATATTGACCCTGGGAGACCCCTTGTGGATTCCCTAATTGAAAATTAATACCAGATCAATGCCATGGGCAATTTGCATATTGATCATAAACAACTTCGAAGGCACCAAGTGTGTGTTGGATCAATAGAGCTCTTGAGCAGGCTGAAGTGGGAGAGCATCCCCCCGCGCCGCTCTCTGGGAGAGGTTAATGCTTTGGGAAGTTCGGTGGCTGCTTCGTGCCGGCGGTGGTGGCGGCAGCCGTGCCGGCGATGCCGGGGTGGGGGCAGCTTGTGCCGGACTGGAGTCATAGCGTCGAATTAACAGCCTTTTCCTGTGGTTCACTTTGGAAGGGGAACTAGGGGAAGTGTTTTTGTTTACTTGTTTATTTTAAACCAAACAAACAAGAACCAGGGGCATCTCACAGTGATGGCGAAGCTGCCATGCCTCCTGGGCACATGGGCCTGGGGGACTTCGCAGCCCCATTCGACTTCATCCCTCCATCCCTCCACTCCTGTGATGTGCAGCTGGTCACGCTTATTTTAAATACAGGTTTCCAAAAGCAGGAGTGTTATTTTTCTGGGGAGACCAGAAGAGATCTTATCAGTGATTTTTTTCCGGCATTTTTGTCCTATATTTGCTTTTTGAGAGCAATATTTAGATTCCTTCTCTGCTTGGGATATTCACAGCTATTTCAGAATGGTCTTGGGTTGAAGGCAACAAATATTTCAGATCAAACTCCAATAAAAAAAACCCAAAACTTCCTCTGAAAATACATAAAGCACCCTTGGAAGCCTTCCTTTAAAGGTGGATGTGTGTGGGCAGTAGAGCTAAAGCGTAGGGACGGGCACTGTTTCGTCTGCCCGCTCCTGAGCGTGTGTGCTGGTGGTGTGGAGGGCAGGCAACGCCTCAGACCCCGCAGGGAAACTGCGTCTGAATTGGCCATAAACCCGGAGCCGCCCGCGGTTCGGGAGCGGAGGGGTGGGCAGGGCTGGCAACCCGCTTCCCAAAGTTGCCGCTTGTTTTCAGAGCGGTGCCGGCCGCTTGCGCGCAGCTGGCGGCTCCGGGAAGTCGCTGTGCATCTGATTAGCGCATTACTGAGCTTTCATTGACTCGGCTGCGCCGCGCTGATGAACTGAGACTGGGGACAAGCGCTCGTAATTGAGAGAAATAAATTCTTATCACAGGCCTCTGCTGGAGCCGCCACCTGTGCGTGCGCCTTGGTCCAGGTTTCAGGAGCATTTCAAATCCCTGGAGCACCCGGTGCCCTCGTTAGCGTTTGAGGAAGCCGAGCACGGGGACTGCAGGCACCGAGGAGTGTCCCAGGGTGACCGAAAGGCTCTGTCCTTCCAGCCCACCGGCCATTACCTACTCGATGCTGCCTGCCTGCTTGGCCACAGGCCGGGCAGCTTGTGAGCCACAAGTACCTTCAGCATCTCCTTGGGAGCCTCTCCGTGCTCTTCCCTTTTCCCTGGTCCTCTGCGTTTCACTCAGAGCAGCCGTTCAGCACCCTCCATCTTTATCTTGGATTTGGTGGCGAGTGAAAGATCCTTCCCTGGTGTATGGCAGGGAACATGGGCGTCATAGGGGAAAGTGTTTTGTCTTGCTGCAAAAAACTAAGGATAAATATATAGTTGCCTTGAAAAGAAACCCATCTCCTGTTTTAAATTAAAGGAAGAGGGGAAAAAAAAAGTCCCGGGTCAGCAGGGCTCTGCAGATCGGATGCGGCGCGGGGACGTGACGGGTAGCCCTCCCTCCCTGCTGCGGAGAAGCTGTGTTCGGATTTCCCTGGCTGTTAGCAGCCCCTGTAATTTTGTCCGTTCCTCTGGGCTGCGGAGCAGGCTGCCTCCGTTAATGCAGCGCCGGTGGTGGGGAGGTGAATGGAAAGGCTTCACTTGACTTTCCGTGACCTCCCTGGTGCAGCTGAACACCGGAGAGCCAGGGCTGAGATTGCAGTCGCTTTCAATTACTCGAAGCCAAGAGAGGTGGAGAAAAAGGGCCTGTTGGCTCCAGGAAGCTGAAATCTTCTGCTGCTGAAAGCTTGTTAGTACAAGGGGAAAAGCAATTACTGACATTCTGCCAGTGCCACTAACCCAAACCCGGGGAAGGGGCAGATCAGCTCTAGGACGTGGCCATGGTGGGTGATGTGGGGCTCCTCAAGTGTGTCCTCAAGGACAGCTGCAGGGCTGTAGGGCTGTGACTTTTCTGCTTCTCCGCTGCCTGTTCTCGTCAGCAGGTGTTTGCCGTGCATACAAGAGCTTGCATATGTTATCTGCTGCCTCTTCTGCACCAACCCAAATGGAGTTTGGTATTGGAGAGCTCTGCCTGTGGCTGGATGGGGGCTGGTGTAGGGGACCAGTGGAGGGGTAAAGGTGCGGAGAGGATGGCTCATGGACTGTGGACTGCAACGTAGCATCACAGCTTTGTATCGGGCTGATTTTTGTGTCTGGTTAACCTGCGGAGGTATCACACTTCTGGTGACCAAAGTGTCGAGAACCCCTCGGCTGGCTGGAGACGGTGTTGTCTCTGTCCAGGCCTGCTGGGCATGTCTGCTCCGTCCTTCTCACGGGCCCCAGGGGATGCTCCTCAACTTTTCGCTTTGAAGTCCCCATAAAAGCCTGCAAGGGTCTCTGCAGGAATGTCTTTGGCAATTTAAAAGGTTGCCACCACCAGCTGCATGTCTCCCCTCTGCAGTACAGTTGCACTTCTCCTCTGCTTCAGCAGAAAGTAGCCCCTTTTGTTCCCTGACTCCGGTGGTTCGAGCAGCCCTGCCAGCTTCCTCCTGTGCTTCCACGACCTGCTCTGCCTCACGGGCATCAGCATGCCCCAGGGTGATCCTCTTATTTTTTACTATACATGTTATTCCTGGCCATTTATGATTTCCCATGTTCGTATATATTCTTAGTTCCTAGAAATAAGCTCCAGGAAGAGCCCGGCGTCACAGCACCGCAGCCAACATTGCTGCGATCTAGTCAAGAAAGAACCACCGTGTGCACACCGTCCTCACAGGCATTTGTTTAGAACTGTTGATCATTTTTTCTTGCTCTTTGTAGCAAAAAACTTTGCCCACCAGGGGCGAGGAACGCTGATCTGCCGCAGACCCCCATGCCACAGCCGCTAAGCTGCACGCTGGTCGTGCTCCCCTGCTGCCGTGTCAGCCCCACCGCTTTGCCTTAGCTGCCCTCTCTCTGTGTCTATACCTCATGGTGCAGTGGGTTGGAAGAATATTTTAATTGTCCTTAAACCAAGGTACTATAATTGTGGCTTTCCTAAGTTTTTAGCTAAGCTTAAAAGGGCTCCAAACAGGTTGAGGTTGGGAAACACCTGGGGAGGGGGAGAAAGAGGGTCAGCAGCACATTAATTAACTTTTCCTTGGGGCGACACCGTGGAGAGTGAGAACAGAGTAGGAGTTGTACATTTAAAAAAAAACTAACCAGAAAAGGGACAATTTATCATTTAAGTATGGTTTATGATGATGTTACAGGGCAGGGTTAAGGTTGTTGGGTGCACTCCTGTGCATATCCAGCCCTTAAGGCTAAGCATGAATTAATTGTAGCTCTTTTTCGCCATAGTTACAATATTCTCAAGACATACCTTGTCCCAGAGTTGCTGAAGTTAGCTTTAACTTCAGCTTGGCTTTAGCACTGGTTTTACTTGTGAATCTAAGAAGTTTCTCTGGAGTGAACTTATTCCTGCTGAGCACAAAGCACCTCTTGCTTTGAACACCCTGCTCCGCTCGCTTTCCCAGCTGAGGACGTGAGGATGCGCGGTGCCGCTGAGTTTTCTGAAAGGTGGAATGTGAATTTCGTGAAGCGTCTTGGTCTCTCTGAAAACGCGCTTGTGTCCGCGTGGGTGCAGCAGGTCACCAAAGCCGCGGCCCGGGGCGGCCGAGCCTGGCCCAGGCCATGCTGCGCTGCTGGGTTTGTGGGGAGCCTGGAACAGGTCGGCACCGTCAGCCTCTTCCTGTCGCGTCTCTAAAAACCCACCGTTCTCTGCTTTGGCGGTTTCGATGTGTGTTTTTAGCCAAGGGAAACTGAGCCGGGGAGGAGGTGTGGGGAGGGAGGTGAGCGGGCGGAGAGGAGGGGTGAGACCAGAGAGGACAAGAAGCGGGCGGTGGGGCAGGGCTGCTGGTGGGGCGCAAACCCCTTCAGAGGGGCGAGTAACCGGTGAGAACAGCGTAGTGTTGCCGTACCGGCTGCGGGCTGGCTGGGCGCGTGGCCGTGGGAGAAGCTGTCCCGAGGCTCCCTGTCAGCACCTGGGACGTCAGGTCCCAGTGAGGACACCCGTGGGGTGCGGAGTCATCTGCACAGGGCCAGGGCTGCCACCGCTGCCTTCCTTCACAAAACTTGGGCTGGGCACCGCGCTCCCCGTCCCCCGACAGCCTTTGCTGCGCTCCTGCCTTGTCACCTCTGCCACCCCGTCTCCTCCAGCCTCCTCCTCCCCGCTTGGTCCCCCTTGGCTCCTAACCCTCCTCCTGCAGGTCTCCACGTTGGAGACCCTGCTGTCCTCTCCCTGCAGACCTGAAGCTGGAGATGGGTTTTCTTCTGTTTTGCTGTTTGAGCTGTGTTTGTGTCTTTGCATGAGTCTCCTTTCCAGCTGATTCCGGTTTGGAGCTAGGTTAAACTGTGCAAAATACTGTTTAAAAGAAAAAAAAAAAAAGGAACTTGTCAAGATGCATTTGTTAGATCACGTTTAAAATGAAATAGAATTGAAGGTAGTTTTTGTCCAAAGAAGGGGGGGCTGAAAAGCCGTCAAGCCGCAGGAGAAAGCCCCTCCTTTGTTGTCCTCCTGACATTGAAGTGTAATTTTTCATGGTTATTTGGACTGGAAAATGGGGGGAAAGGGAGAGATGGGCTTGCGATTATTTCCCATAAATGACAACACAATCACATCACGCTCCACTACAAACATGCTCAAGGAATTTGCCTTTTTTTTTTACATTTCATGTGTGAAAATAACGGCAACCTTTCTAGTTCTGCTGAAATTCAAGGGGGCAAATCCCTGTTGGGTTCCGTTGACTTAAAATTTAGCCCAGTTTACAACAAAAATGGACAGCCTTGTTCCCAGGGACAGGGAGAGGTCGGTGCCGTCTCAGGGAAGGGGTTCTTGGGCTTCTGTCCCTTCGCGTGGAGATACCTGCGTCCTCCAGAGGTACCTCTAGTGACAGCCACGGCGCTGCCGAAGCCCTTGGAAGATGTGTGAGGAACTGACAGTGCAAGGAGCCCTGAGCGCACGTAACGATGCTGCCCGAATCCCCAGCTCTGTCTTCCTTTGCTGGATAAACCCGGCCTCCGTTGGTGAGATGGGACCAGCTCCCAGCTGGCTTGTTCATGCAGAGCCGTTTTCTGATAACGCTGTTTTCTGCGGGGCAAGGCTCTGCCCAGCCTTCCAGGGAGGTGGAGGCTTCCAGAGCAGTCAGGGCCCTTCCCAAGCTCGTTCCCTGCGCGCCTGAGATCCGGGCCCGCTAAAGCAGATGGGACTCCTGCACCCATGAAGCTGACAGCATTGATGGTGCGCTGCCACACAGGCGGGCTTCAACTCTTGGTGCCCTGCTCTTCTCTTTCTTTAAAAAAGAGGGTGGCAGGTTTCACGACCACTGGCTTCTCTTTTTTTAGAACAGAAATTGGTTTTTCTTCTAATTATCATGTTGTGATGACATTATTCTCTTCCCTAGTGCTGCTACATTTTGTTACCGAAAGCACAAAGCCAAAGGTTGCCTGGTTTCATCAGTCCTCCCCGCCTGCCCCCCGACTGTGGGCACTTCTCAGCCGTGGGGGGGCTCTGGCTGGCGCTGGCGAGCCAGATAAAGTGACCCAACTGTATTGGTAAAAGCATTCATATTTAAGAAGAAAAGATGTTGACGTCCGGCAGAGGGTCGTCTGATTTCTGTTGAGCAAGAAGCTTGTTTGGGAGATAACCGGAGACCTGGATGCTGTTGTAGGGTTTTCTGATCTCTTCGGGGAAACTGGCCAAAAATTCTGATTTTTTTTTTTTTTTTGCTTTGAAGCAGAAAGCAAAGGAATAGGAGCTAAAAGTTCACAAACAGTTCTTTTGCTGTTGAATTTCGTGTTTTATTTATCTGAACGCTTGCCTCTATAGTTAACTGCACAAAAGTCAGATAAACTTTCCCTGCCTTGAGAAGATAGACAACTGAGGATGGCTTTATCAGCTGGGGGCATGTTTGTAGTCAGCATTTTCTTTTTTTGTCAATGAAAGCAGCACAGATATGCTCTGACCATGCTGTGAAACGGGGCCATCTTGGAAGTAAGTGTCGTTAATCCAAGATACATGTAGGATTATTAACGTTTTTCTGCAGCCTTTTGTGAGACGGTAGGACTCGCCCGTCAGCTTTCACATCAGGGCTGGAGCGCGTGGCATTTCTCTCATAACCTGTGCCTGGTGTTTTCTTTTCAGTGCTTGGAGTCCTGCTTTTCCTTTTAGGAAAATGATAGGAATAAACAAGTTTATGTAGAACAATCCAGTTAGGAGCTAGCACAGAGCGCATATGTACGCATCCTGAGTCTGAGCTGGAAGGGCAGTGGCTGCCTGGTAGCCAGGGTTATCTTGGGAGACGTGCCCCAGACGAGCTGGAGCTGGATGCGAAATACAAGACGGCAGAAGAACCTCTGAAAATGGATTTACCTACATTTCCATGTGGATGGATTGTCTCATCTTCAAATGCAAATAGTCTGCAAGTCAGGGAGAGGTGGAAAACATTTTTTTTTGTGTTGGGCTGGTCACAAACAAATAGTCAAATTGTTTCCAGGGTGTTGCTCTGTGTCCTGACCCTTGCCGGCTTCTCTTCTTCCACAAAACTGTTCAAGGCTCTGCTCTCACTCAGATTTCAGCAAGTCGAAGAGCGGGCAGTGGTGGGGTTTGCCATCGCCCCGTTCCATTGTGGGCCACCGACAGCTTCAGCAGCACGCGTGGCTGCTCGCCTGCAGCCCTGTGCGCCAGAACACATCCCCTGGCAGGGTGAGTGTTGGGAAATACAAGGAGGGGGTGGGGGGTGGGCATCAAAAGACAAACCACTCTTGTTCCTCTGGCTTGGGAAGCTTTGTGTGCCCCGAACAAGAACGTCCTGCTGGCTGTGGGACTGGAGCCCAGCAGCACCCACGACCATCGCCGACAGTCCAGAGACGCCGCAGCCTTTCGAGCGGCCGGTGGGAGCGGGCATAGATGTGCGCTGCTGCTGCAGCAGAGGTTTGGCTGTGGCCGGGGCAGTGCCCTGCCTCCTGCTAAAGCTTCTGCGGGATGCCCGGTGCAGGGGTCTGCTTTGGGCCCTGCGGGGTGATGCCGCCTCGTGCGCGGGGCAGCAGCAGGTCGGCCGGGCTCCGGGAAGCGTGCGTCCTTCTGCGCCGGGGGCACTGGGTGACGTTAGACCTCCCGCCTGGGCTCTGCGTTTGCTCTGTTCCCACAGCCCAGTGCCCTGGCCAGTGGGCACAGTGCGAGGTGGGAACACGCTCCCCATGCCTCTTCCCCATCGGGATGAGCTGGGGGTGAGCGACCGTTTCTGAGTCAGCGTTGTAATCCCATGTGGGCACAGTTTTGGGGACAGCTGAACAAAAGCCACTGTTAGGACAAGCAGCGCCAGACCGTGCCCAGCGTCCCTGGCACAGCTCGGGGGCGGCTGAGCTCCTTGTGGGCTTCCCAGTGTCTGGGAGGGCATCAACCCTCCATGGACCACCTGAAGCCCCTCCTGTTTCTGTGAGGAGCCAAGCCACGGCGCATCTCCTCTCAAGGCCCTGGGACCTCACGTTTAAACTAGCTTAAAGCAGTTGAACTTCTGAAACACGCTGGGCCGCAGCCCGGTGGTGTGACCCCGGCGTCAGCGGGGGAAGCTGCCCCTCGCCAGCCGGCAGCTCGCAGGGAGCAGCACGGCGGTGCCGGCACGCGTGTCGCTGCATGTGCAGCTGACTGCACATAGGCCATCGCTGTCACCTCTCCTGACAGCGTCAGCTTGCAGAAGTCAGCCAGGTCTCAATCCTGTCTTTCTATGGGCTTTTTTGGCCGCTTATCCTGAAAAAGGGAGCATCAGGGATTCTTTTTGTTTCAAGGGAGAGACCCTGTGTACAATTAAAACTTGTTTCTGGTAAACCTCATTCCAGGAAAGATGAGCTTTTAACAAAAGGCTTTTGACAGCTGCAGGGTATTTCATTTTTTTAATGCCGAATGAAAAATCAATACATTTTTCTAGGTTATACATATTCAGAACAGGCTTGATATTTCCATTATAATGGAAAATGGGTGTCTGCACATCTCGCCTGTCAGAGCTGCACCACCGCATTTTCCAAGCCACTGCTAAATATTTCAAACCTGATTTGATTGTGGTTCATGACAGCTAATGTTTCTCAGCTCTTGAGCCTGCCGGAGGGTGGGGAGGCCAGCACGCGCTCTTTCTCTCCCATCCCTACATTTCTGCCACCCCCAAAATGCCCCTTATCCCTTCGGATAAGAGATCTGGTTTTGTTAAGGAAAATCCAGCTGGGAGGAGGAGAGGTGAGATGTCTTGGGCTGTTCAAGCTGGCCTGGATCCAGTCGGGATTTGCGGACTTCTCCAACCCTCAAACTTTCTTGGTTTTGAGAGGGGCAGAAACGCAGCGGTGTGGTCCTGTGCGATGGCGTGCGGGGATTCAGGCACATTCTCAGTGTGTAACTGAGTCAGAGATTCCCTGACAATCTGGAGATGTCAGATACTCATGATTTTCCAGACTCTTCTCCCTCTCTTCTGCGCCCCCCCCCCCGCCCAAGTGAATGTTTTAATTTTAAATTAAAAGGAAATGCCACTGTCTAAAATGATTTATTCATGAAGGAAGAAAAGACTCTTCCTAGGATTTTGCACAGGGCAGATTTCGTACTGTGGAAGACCATACTCCTTGGACTCCGGGTGCCCCATGGTTACAGTTGCTTGTTCTTGGTATTGATCTGAACCCAGCGGTTGGAAAATTCCTTTAATAAAATTTATTAATAAAGCATCATGGCCTCGTGCATGGCACTGGCACGGGAGCTGCTCAGGAGGGCTGTGTCCTACGGGGCTCTGCGGACGTTAAGTAAAAGACAGTGGTCAGCTCTGCTCGAACGTGGCACGGGAACAACGTGACACCAGGATTTGCAGACAATTAAAATGGAAGCTCAAAAGCTCCTTGTTGCATGTGCAGCGGATTGAGGAGAGAAGCAGACCTTTCCCTGCCAGATGTGATGCTGGTCTTGTCCTCTCAGAAGGATGCCCCAAAGAAATGCAGGAGCAGAGATGGCTGGGTGCCATTTGCACATGCATTTGCTACCCAGACCTGCCATCGCGACTCGGCAGCTGCAGAGCTGTCATCGGAGAGAGTGGGTGCAAATCTTTCGGGAGCAGGAGCTCTGCTGCGTTTTATTTTCAGTGGTGGAGGATCTCATGGTTAGAAGGTGGGTCAGATCACATGCCCGTGCCCTGCGTGCAGCCTGTTGGAGGCCGGTGCTCGGTGGTTCAAAGCCCTCTGCAGTGCGCGTAGCCAGCTGAGGAGTGGTGGGGCTGCGGACGCTCTCCCAACCGTCCCTGGGGTCAGCTTAAGCACTGGCGAGACAAATTAGGCTGAGTGTAGTGAGCAGAGTTGCTTCCAGCCTTCCAAAAAAAGTCTGCTGGAAGAGGATCACAAGGCAGCCGGGAGTTAACGCTTCCCCTTCCCCGAGTCTCTGCACCAGGCGGCTGCATCCCGGGGGTCCGTGGGCTCAGGGAGCCCCCGGGGTGTGCCGGGGAGAGGAGCAGGAGGATTGTCCTCGGCAAAGCACTGGGAGGAAGGAGCCAAGTAAGGACGGTACCAGGGGCTTTCCCAGCTGATTCGGAGCCTCCCTGGGCAGATGCATCTTGTACTCCGTTCCTCTCCTGTCCTGCTTTAAAAAAATACTCTTCAGAAAAAATCAGCTCAGACCGGAGGGGGGAGGAGAAGGGTTTGAAGCCTGCGTATGCTTTGTGCAGCCCGCCTGCCCGGCACAGAGGCGTCTGAGCCAAGGAGGCAAATCTTGTGCTCGGGGAGAAGCCGTTTCCAGGGCCGGGGCTCGGGGGGTGCTGGGTGCCAGCGGCTGCCGGGGGGGCTCGGCCGGGGCTGGCGGTGGGACAGGCTGTGCCTGCGAGCACAAGAGGCCGGAGGATTTGCCGTTTGTAGCCTTGTTTTTTAATCATTTTCTACCGTTATTGGTATTCATAGCTCACATTTTTCCGGTTACTGTCAGCCTGGGCTTTCATCCATTTTAAAGAGCTATTTTTTCCCTTGTTGATGATGATGATGGTCTAAAGACAGATGGTGTAACTGCTTATGAATGTCCTATTTTATTCCCCTCGAACCAGACAGCGCACTTGAGGCCGTGTATTATTTCCACATGCTCAGGTTAGAGCCCAGACAGCGTCTGAGCGCGGCCGCCGGCTCGCCCTTCCTCTTCCTCCCATGCCGATGCTGACACCTCCGGGTCGCAGCCGGGAGCGCCGGGCGCCGGGCGGCCTTTGTTGTGCGGCCGGGCCGCGGGGGGCGATGGGGCCGGGGGGGCGGCGGGGCCGGGGGGGCGGCTCCGGCCGGGCCGGGGAGCTGGCCCCAGGGGAGCTCCCGAGCCGGCACAGAGAGGTTAAAATGAAGATCTGAATGAAATAACAGGCACCTCTTAATGAAGGGTTTTAATAACACCGGCTGAAATCTGCTAGCTGTCTCGCCCTGCGTGACAGGGAGGTGGTTTGGGGAGTGTGATTTGTTGGGGATTTTTCCCCAGGGTGGGAAAAATTTTGGAATTTTAATTTCTGAAACATGAATCCAGCTGCTGGTTTCACAGCCCTTCTTGCCTTCCCTCCAGCCTTTCTTGCCTTCTCTCCGCACTCCTCTCACCCCTGTGTCAGTAATTTGGATCCTCCTATGAATTGGGTGCCTTTGCCCAGCAACGCCACCCATCACACCTCTCACGCGGGGGTCCTCTTTTCCCAGGCAAAGACCGCTGGGATCCCCGCAGCTCTCAAGAGTGTCCAGCCTTTAAAAGAGTGAAAGAGGGGTAGAGTATAAATCACAGTGCTTCCACTTAGTATCAGTGCTCATCTCTGGATGCTTTTACAAGTTCCTCCCTGATTTAAGTTGTCACATTCTCAAAGGGCACTGCTGAGTATCTGCAATCTCCGAATATATATTTTTAATCCTGATTTCTACCTCTGTCTCTGTTAGGGGGAGGGTGGGGAGGGTGCTTTAACTGGTTAGGTAGTTCAGATAAAACCTTAGGGTAGCCTAGGATTTACCGTGACCAGATAATGCAAGTTAAAATTATGAACTACCCTTGCCTAAAAGAGGATATAATGGCTTAAAAATACCCTTTCTTCCCAGTGTTGATGTAGCCCTCCTCCATTACCTGGTAGCTGTCTTGCTGCACGCGCTATACATAAATACCCAAGATATTAGATGATAATGTAGCTGTTATACCCTGGAGTAAGAGGTCTGGCAGCTGCAGCTATCTCGCTCCCAGTATCCCACCTGATGAGGGTGCCTCTGCGTGGAGCTGCACTGTGCCGTGTCGACATGCTCCGTGCTGCCGGCCTCGGCACACCGGTGCTTTGGTTAACGGGTGGGGCACTGGCACTTTGTGTTTTGTTCCGAGCTTTCAGTGCTTCACTTCACTGAGAATTTTTTCGCCTTAATGGTTTTGCACCTGTATGATCCTGCCTGTGTGCTCAAACTCTTCCCGTGACTGGGATGAAAATAAGGCCCTCCAGCAGCTTCCTCCCATGCTTTGTGTCAGGGCCATGTCTGCAGAAGACAGTGCTGCTCCTTGCTTTGTCTGAGCAGAAGTGAGCGGTGGTATTTCTGCGGTGATCTTGGGGGCCTCAAGGACCGGGGTCAGTGCTTCATGGTGCCGTTCGGTCCGAAGAGCTTGAGATGGGGATGAGGAAGAAGGCTGAGGCTAAAGGTGCTGGAGGCTCTGGTCAGTCCGTGACACTTCCCTAATCGATGGCATAGTTGGGTAGAATCTTCTCATATCAGGCAAGTGTTTTACTGTATGTCATGCTGCAGGGGACATCAGTAGCTATAAGTGGTAGAAGTGGGTGAGATGCTTCATTTCGTCTTGATCTCTCACTTTTTTGCTCTGTAGTTTCTTTCTTCACCAGTTAGCGGGTAGTGCTGAGAGAATGCTGGGTGACATTGAGATCTGCCACTCAACACTTGTGCTGCAGTGTTGGGTGTTCCTCTTGCTCAATGGCAGTTACTTGCTCTTCTGTTTTGACTTCCATTTTTACTTTCTGCTTCTCTTGTTTCAGAAGAATCCATTGAAGATGTGGAAGGGCCCAATGAAACAGCCGGTGATGCTGAAGAGCCTGCCAAGGAGCAAGAGAGTGGCGGGGACAAGGACCAGGGTAAATGGACAGGTGGGTTTTCGTTCATCTTTTTTGTTTAAATCCAGGCAAGGAAAGTGGGAAGAGCAGCAGTCTACAAAACTCTTTCCTTAAATGACCACACAACGCAGCACTGTCGGTATGACATAAGTGTTGCCCTCTGTGAAGTCTTCGGGTGTGCTCATTAAACACTCGCGTAGTTTGAGCCGTGGTTGGTCATGCGTCCCCCTCCCCAGTCCCAGGCTCACGCCGGGGCAGTGGGTTGGACCTTCTCTGCTCTCGGTGGTGCTGGACCTGACCCGGGCAGTGGGAATCAGCATCTGGGAGGGGAGGAGGGGACTGCCCCTTCTGGCAGCAGCCAGCACTTAGGGTGGATTAAGCATATCGTGAAACCCCACTGTACGTTGTTAAGACTTGAGAGACTGTTAGCCTGCTTTTTCATCACGGTCCTGGCTCTGGCAGCAAGATTTTGCTGCAGAAAGGCAGATCAGAGAGGCAGACCCTGTGCTTGTGCTCTGTTAACTGCTCCGTTTCTGCTGGAGCCATGACATCCTGAAACGGAAACTGCAGATGCGCAACAATACTTAGGTTGTTTCAGTGAAATCCGAAAGGTTTCTCTTTGCAAAGTCCTTAGGTGGATTACTTACGAAGGTATTAGGTTACTCTGTCTTTCCCAGAAGATGGTTGCTGTCTTGCAGAGGTGAGTGGGAGGAATCCTTTAAATATTCCTTGCCTTTGAGCAGAAAGCAGCTGCAAGATCATCCTCCTCTGGAGAGGGCCTTTCCCCTCCTCAGCTGGCACTTGCTGACCGCTTCAGCGGAGGTGTGAAAGCGGAGCCACTGGAAACGGCACTCATTTTCCTTGACCCGGGAGGGAGCAGTTCCGACTGGCCATTCCGGTTTCTGCATGGTAGCCCAGTCGGTTTGCAGGCTTATGGTTGCAAAACTCCTGCCTCTCTCAGTCTGCACAGAGACCTTTCTTCCAGGCAGCCTTCTCCTGCCGTGTTTGTGGTTGCCTCTTAGTGAGCCGCAGCCAGAGACACTTCAGCTTACCCAGTCTTCAGAAGGATGAAATGTGGTCTTTCGCTGCAATGCAGTTTTAATCTCAACCGTTGGAAGATGCATCCAAACTGGTGAAGAAAGCAAGCTGTGCTTTAATGCGTGTTGAAGCTCCTGCTCTCAGTCTAGACTGTGCTCACAGAGGTTGCTCTGTACGGCGCTCCCCACCACAGACCGTTCTTCAACCCAGAGATGCAGGTTTCACTTGGCTGTAGGTGATTTTTAGTCTCTTGTTGCATGGGCTTGTGTGATCCTAAGCAAAGATCACACTTTGTGAAGCGTCACAGAAAGATTTAAGTATCGTATATTTATTATATCTCTTAAAGGGTGTGTAGGACCCTGTGCCCAAACCTGAAGCACTTACGAAAGTTGATCTATGTGAAAAGGAAAAATGAAGAACCTACTTTTTAAACCCTTTGCTGTCCAGAAACTCAAAATTTGGATGGCTTTATTTCTTCATCCTACCAGTGAAATTCCTAACCCATTTTTGGTATTTGTCAGTCAAACAGCAGATAAGAAATGGACAGCTTTGTTGAGTCTGCGAAGGACACCATGCAAAGGAGAACGCAGGCTACGTACGTAAGCCCACAGAGCTCTGGCCAAGCCTTGTCCAGAGCCATTGCAAGGCCGGAGATACGGCCCCAGCAAGATGTGTGCACCTGCTGTTGTTGAATTCAGGTCCTGCTTTCAAACATGTAACAACATTACCCTGAACTTTAAAGCAAAACCAATGTTATCACTGTTTATGTACAGTGGGTGTGTAAAACAGGTCCCACACCTCGGTCTTGTGTTGTTTCTGCTTTTGAGCCCCCTTGAGGAGCGTGGCTATGTTGCTGTGCCCTTCTGGGCCTCAGACGTGGAAAGGAGGGGAAGCCAGGTGAGGTTATTCATGACAACCACAGAAGAGCAGTGTCCGCATGTGCAGCAATACCAAAGCGCCACGGTCCAAATTGAAGCGTAACCAGGAAGGGAAGCGGTCAGCATCGAGGAAGCCCTCGCTTGCTGCAAGAGGAAACGGCAAGAAAAGAAGCTGGTCTGCAGCTGAGCCCAGGGGGAAGGCTATCAACCGTGATGTCAAGGAAGCTGAAGAGCATAAAGCCGCCTTTGCCCCATCTTCACGAAACAGACCGACTGCACGAGAGACCAGAGCAGCTTGTGCCAGCGGCGCTGCGGGGAGAGCTCGTCCTCCAACTGTGAAGGAACAGGCTGCAAAGTACTTAGTTAAGCTAAACGTTGTCGCATCGGTGACCTGCTGCTTCATACCGGGGTGTTTTGAGAAAGTGACTGAAGCATCCTCAGACGTGTCAGCTGCTCTCTCTTGTGAATTTACAGAAAGCAGGGGAGGTACCGTGAGGGGACAGTCGTGGTGCTTATCTTTGACTAAAGGAGTAGCTGGGGAACCGCACACCTGCCAGCTCCGTTTGCCCCAGATTTTCCTGGGAATTGACCAAACAACTGTTTGTAAGTACTGACGGGAAGATAATGAGATGAGTAACAGTCGACACGGATTTGTCAAGAACAAATCATGTCAACACGACCCAATTTCCTTCTGTGTGAAGAAGGTCTTGTTTGCAGTCAGCAACTCGTATCTTCTCCTTAGGAAGACTTTTGACGCTGCTTTTCAGGACAGTCTCAAAACAAAGCTCAAGCATCATGGTGTAGGTGAAAATATTATGGAATTGGGTGTGTTTCTGCAGTGCTGTAAAGCTTCCTCTGGAAGATTGTGTCCATTTCTGAGCTTGGGGTGTCAAGAAAGTTGAGGAGAAATTTCAGGAAGCCCAAACAGAGCGAATGACCCAGGAGAGAGCATGGTCTGCATAACATCTGCTGTGAGGAGAAAATGGACTGAACAGACTTATTTGACCCAAAAAGAGAAGACCAAAGTGGAGGGGACAAGATAAGTCATCTTGTGCATAAAATGCTTCTGAAAGGAAGGAAATAATTTGTTGTCCATGTCCAGGATATAGACAACAAGAAGTAATGGGCTTAAATTGAAGGGAGAAAGATTGAGGTTAGATAATAAATTAAAAAAAATTCTCCTGGTACAGCTTGTGAAGCACTGGAGTAGATTTTCTGGGAAGGTTCCTCAGAGGTCTTTCAAGAAGATTAGACGAGCTGCTGTCGGGAATGAAGTAGACACAGTTTATCCTGCTTTGGGTGGACCGGCTGACCTTTGGAGGTGCCTCTGAGCCCTGCAATTCCGTGGCAGTGGGAGATAGGTGAGAAAGAAGCGCAGGCTCAAAGCCAGTAAATAGCGTGTTGAAGTGGAGGTTGATAGACCTGTTTTCTGTTCATCATGCTGCAATTTGATCATTACGTTCCTCAGCAATTTACTCACCTTTGGTGCCTCAGTTTCTTAACTGCGCGCTGGGTGATTATTTCTTCCACTTTCTTAAAGATTTGTGAGATCTCTAATGAAACAAGTGTGTCTCCCAAGCTCCCTCTGCACAGACGCGCGAGGGATGAGCCAGGGTTGTTTGACTGCTCTGCGGTACACACGTCCGCGTGTGGCAGGCTGCACCGGAGTCAGTGTTTGTGCCGAAAGGAAAAAACTCTCTGTAAACATGTAAAAATGTCTCAGCTGGAACGCAAATTTATCGATTTGGTTTTTTATTTATTTTAAAACAGAATAATCTTAAGCAGAAACATTTTTTTTAGGTAATACTTTCCATTAAAATAGACGTGTGGAAAACTCCATCCCAAGTAAGGATTCATTTTACCTTGATGTTCACATACTTGTGATTTGTGGCTCTTAAAAGATTTCTGGAAAGCGTTCAGTGGGGCTCCCGCTGCCTCCGTTGCCCTCAGCTCCTAACAGGCAGCGGTGCTTCGCAGGCACTATCCCTCGTATGCGACCCCTAAACTCCTGCGTGGAGAGAAAAGGGCCGATGCTCCCTGGTGCTAGACAGGACCTGTCTGCTTTCTCTTCTTCCTCTCTCCGGCAGTGGGACGAAGCAGCTCCCACGCGCCGTTCGGTGCAGCTCCCTCGTGCCGGAGCTGCCTCTGCCCTGTCTGCTTCTCCTTCTGCTCCAGAGCCGTCCAGCTCCGTGCTGGAGAAGGGAGATGCTCCTTGCCTGGTGGCTGAGCTTCAGAAATCAGCTCATCATGACTAACGTGAGACTTATCGCAAGCAAACCAGCAAGGAGGAAGGAAACAGCGGCTCTTCCCGACTCCATTTTTAAGGCAGGATGTAAATGATTAATATTCAACACATTGGTTTCCAGCTAAAGCCTGAATCAGAGTGGGGTAGATCAGTACGAGACTTTTGAGATTTGAGGTGGGGCTTATATTTATTTTCTGACTAGAGAAAAGCACGTTGTCTGCAGTGACCCAGCTATGAAAGAGACTTTCTTAATGCACTATCAGCTGTATAGATGTAGAATATCAGATTTTTTTTCCACAAAAAAACAAGATACAAATTCTACTTAAAATATAGATTGAAATGAAATATTTCTAGAGGACTAGCCTGAAGGGCTTTTATTTTTTTTAATGATTTTTTTTTTTTTTTAAGCCATGATGCTCACCTAACACAGAGCAATTAGTGCAATGGAGCGTCCCTGATTCGAATCCGTGGTAGATTGCTATTAAAGGAGGTATTAATGGGCTGCCGAGAGCTGGGAAATTGTTGCAGAAAAGTGTGTTTATGGAGTATGGTGCTGGCAGGCATGATTTCAATCGGATTTGACATGTTTAACATAAATGTATACTGCACAGCTCCTGCAGTTTATGAATAATTCCTACAGGCCCACTGCCTTTCTAATTACTGAAATTGAAAAAAACAGGTCAGGCACATCCTGACGGAAATCTATTACTGCCCCTCCCCCCTGCCGCTTTTTTCTGTTTTTTTAATATATGGCGTTTGTTGAGCACGTAATGGCTGGGGTATTCTGTGGACCACAGTAAAGACGAGGGCGAGAGCGGGCTGGGAGGAAGGGGACGAGGGGCGCGATGGAGCAGCTCTCCACCCTGGCTTCTGTGTGAAGGAAACCTAGGAGAGAGGGTGGGAAAGCACGCTGTAGTTGTGCTTTTTTCCTGAGGATTTACGAAGCACAAAAGGCTCCCGGGCGCCAGCTCAGGCCTAGGAAAAGAGCCGGGCCGGGTGCCTCGGTGCCATGGCTTCCCGGGGAGGCTGGGCTCAGAGCAGGGCACGCTCCTGGCTCCGGGGCAGCGTCCGCAGGTGCTGGGCTCCTGCTCTCTGTGGGGACAAAGGGGAGGCAATGGCCCGGCGGTCTCCCCGGCCCATGGGAGAACCCCAAAGGGCCATCGGGTTTCCCCAGGGCAGGCTGTGGGACCCTCCCCGGGCTCTGCCCGTTGGCTGGACTGGCCAGCCCCGGAGCATCCCTGGTTGCCCTCTGCGCAGCACCCTGGCCTGGCTCGTGCAGGCTCGTCTCTCCTGGCCCCCTCCACTCCGCTGGGGATGTTGAGCCCAGCCACCTGCACGGCGTCTCTTTTTTGAACTTTCTGCTTATTCCTAGCGAAGTATGGCTACTCAAAAAAGCAGGACGTCCGGGAGCACGGAGGGGCCGTCTCAGTGGCACTGCTGGGTGAATTCCTGTGCTGCAGCAGAGCCCGTCCGACGGCTGCTTTGCTGTTTTCAGGTACTTTTCACGCCTGTTCTTCGTCGAGCAGGTCTCTGCTGATGTCTCTGCGATCTCCACTCTCCATGTTCTCTCTTTCCTCACCAGTAGTTCTGCTGTGTGTGCCCAGCAGTGGTGGTGATCCTTTCTTGCTGGTTTTAAGGAGTTAATACAACTACTGTTGGTTAGGCCATCTCCCAGTCTCAACACATTGATTTTAATAAATTAGTTGGTATGGACTCTCGTGGTAGTTACTTGAAATATTTATTCAGTTGAATTGGACAGTAATATTCAGACAGATTGATAGCTGGCTCAAGAATCTGAAATAGGTAAATAAAAAAGACCATTGCTTGTTTCCTTTCAGCCACTTTGTAATTTAAAAAAACCCCAAGATTTCCCACGGTTCTAAAGATGGAATCTTAGGCACCATTGCTGGAAGAAAAGGTGCAGTGCTTTAGGGTACCACCTTGCAAAGGTGGGGTCACGCTGTGCACAAGATGGGGTGATGTTCTGCATTCCTCGTCTTCTGCCAGGTGCAAGTCCCAGTTTAACTCAGAGTGGCAAAGAGGGAGCTGTCGCTCCCGGGGCCAGGAAGCCGCGCAGCTTCAGTCCAGGCCTTTTCTTTCAGGTACATTTGCCAGAGCGTTTTGCTACTCGTGTGCCAAGCTCAGCTTCTGCTGCGGTCGCTGCCACGTACGTGTCTGTGAGCTCCTGGTCCCAGCGTGCCGGCACGGCAGGGCCACCTGCAGCCACATTGCTCACCACCTCTCCTGCTCCCTGCCTCAGAGTCGGGATTCTCATGACCTTTGGGATTGATCTGTAACTTTGTGCCGTTGGTCCCATATCTCTTGCCCAGCCTGCGCGAGTCATTTTCTCTCCCCTGGAGCCTTCGCTCGTGGTTCCCACGGCAGCGCGGTGTTAGAGCAGGGTAGGTCCCAGGGCCTCCTCCAGGAGCCAGCAGGAGATGAGCTGACCTGCAGGGCCGCGGGAAGTTCTGTGGTGCTCACGATGGCAAGCAAAGCGCTGCCTCCACGTGCCTCCTGTGCTGCCTGGCGTCTCACCGCAACGTGTTCTGGGTGCTTGGTGTTCGTACAGAGTGTGGCAGAAAAGTCTGGTGGTGTCTGGGGCTTCTGGGTACTTTAATACGAATACTTAATGATAATTCAGTTGTTCATACTCACTGCAGGCTTGAAGGTATGACACAGCGTTAGAAAAACAAATTATTTGACCATTTCAGGGCCACATTTCTGAAAGGCAGCAATAAAGGCCTGGGTACAAAAGCATGCTTGCAAATCTCTGTGTATTTACTTCTGTCTGTCATGCGATCACGTTAGTTATCAAATACAGAGTTGAAAAAAATACTGTAGAGCAACAGGCAATATACAGGCCTGTTAGCATGGCTACAACATCTTATTAGAACAAATGGTACCTTCAGGGAATAAGGAATGTAAACAGACAGTGTTTCGGTAAGAAACATTCAGCCATATATTACGAAGAGAGGAGGTAACAAGGGGGCAGCGCTGCAGCGGTGCTGGACGCCCAGCTGCCCTTTCGGGGTGGCCTGAGGGGAGCGCGCGCCGCTTTTGTGTCACCGCCGTCTCTCGGTGGAGTTCCCTTCTCAGAGTTACTCCTGCCGGATTAATACCTGGTGTGTGTTTGTGCGGGATAGCAACTGTCTGCCAGAGAGGCTGAGACCAAAACTTTGTGTGCCGTTATTCTGGGCTCCGGAGCTGGGCCACAGAGCCTGTCCTGCCCTTACCCGTCTCCCGTGGTGAAGGCTGCGCGAGCATGAGAACAGATAAAATAGTCCACTCCAGTTTCAGGATTTGGGGAGGAAAACTGCAGCCGTTTTAAGGATGCTCCTCCACAAGACCCGTGCAGGGGCGATGGCTGCTGTCGTGGGCATTTCCAGCGGCATGGCTGTGCAGGCACCGCAGGCAGGTCAGTCTGGTCCAAGGGCTCGTGATGCTGAGTAATTGCTCCAAGAAAACGTCGGGGGAGGTTTGAGGAGGGAGGCACCACCAAATATGGAATTTTATTTTCCATCGGGCAGTGAAAACACAGTTCCCTGGTCCCGCTGAAAACTTTTTCCCAGGCTGGCTGCTGAACTGAGTGGGAAGGGATTTTTTTCAGTAGGCTGGGGGCAGAGAGGGTGTTGTTTTTTAAATCAATGGAGATAGCAGAAACCCCACTGTAAATTTCTAGGGCAAGTGGCAAGCTGGTTTACGGAATGCAGGGCGATGAGAACCTCTGGCTTACGGAAAGCAGCATGAATTAATAATCATTTAATTGGCTTCTCCATTATGTTGCTGGGTTGGGAGATGGAAGTTTAGATGAAGGGGCTGTCAGTGGTACTTTAGCTAAAAGAATGTGATGGCTGGGAGGCGGGGTGGTGACTCCCTTCCCACCAGGATGGAGAGCAGGCAGCTTTGGGGACCCTTGACGGTTTTGCCTCTGGACCTAGCAAAGGAAAGGATCCCCACCTCCAAGGAAACGTCCCATCTCACCTCTGAAATAACGCCTGGGAGGATTTCTCCTTCTCTGAAAAACAGAAGCTGCCAAGGAAGAGCGAGAAGACAAGTAGGTCTCCAAGAAGTGCTGTGACAGGCCAGCACACCAGCAGCGCCATCCCGTTGGACTTGGCTTTCGGGTACATTTATTGAGAAAAACAGATTTTTCTCTAAGGTTGGCAAATCTAAGCTAGATCCATTTAGAGAGTCAAAATAATAAAAATACTAATTGATACATAGTCATACATCTTACTTTAAACCCAAATTCTTTTTTCCTTTCTGCAAGACCTGTACCCCTAGAGCGTGGTCTTGGACGTGGTTAGGGCACAGATGTTGTGCTTCACCTTCTCTGGTGCCCGGCTGCTGCTCGGGGCTAAGGCCCTTTTGACATTTTCGGCCAAGGACATTTTTATCCCGTCCACTCCGTGCAGACGCAAAGGTCTTGCACAGCAGCCGGAGAGCTCTGCAGGCACACGCTGAGCTGCGTGTCCTCATTTCTCCAGGCAGAAAAGGAGCTCTTAATTCCTCTGATCTGTGATGTGGACTGAATGTGTCACTTCGTGTGTTTGGCTGTTTATCAACAATAAACTTCGGTCTCAGTGTTAAAATTCCCACTTGAGCTGTCAACTCAAAAAGGAACACTTAGAACAAATATTCAGTATGCGTTTTTCAGAACTGCAGCAAACCAGTTATTCTGGGGTCTGGACAATTAATAATAATTCTGGTTTTGAAGGATTAAAGTTCCGGGTTGGATCAAGTGCGTTTAATAAAATTGGACACTTTGGAGACGGTAAGTAAAAGTAAATCTTAATTACCTTTTACTTTTCCCTAATTCTAAGCAGGCTGCCTCCCAGTAGAAAGGAAATAAGAAAATACCCGGTTGTGATTCCAGAGGCTATAGCTAGTGTTCAGGAGCTAGGGGGTAGTTGACAGTTGGGTTGCTGAACGTAGTCACTGCGTCTGAAAACATCATAGTGGTGAGCTACTAGAAGCGGTGCACAGTGAAGTTGGGGGCAAAGGGTGAGGGCCAGGCTTCCCCGCGTTCCTCGTGCCTCACTGTGCTGGCGTAGATCCCACTGCCAGTGGGGACACCAGGGGTTTTGTAAGTGTCCAGAGCTCACCTGGGTTTATTAATGCAATTGTGTAGGTATTTAATGGTTCTCACTCTTGTTGCCAAAACTGGAAGTGTTGGCATACTTTATTGGAAAGGTGACCCATATACGTGAGGAGAGGTTTCTCGTGGCAGCACTTGTCGGTAGTTTTGCAGAGCAGATGGCACCCGAAGGTTTGAAGTGTCAGTTGACAGATACAGAGCCTGGAGAGACCCTGCCTGGACCATGTAGGAGACACAACCACCATCCAGGGCAGAGAAGTCTAAGGGCAGCCGAAGTTGTGGCTGGCACTGTCATCCCAGCCTGGTGCATGGCTGGAGCAGAGCTCGCATGGCTGCGTGACCGTGCTGGGAGACGTAGGGTCTCCAGACACTGTTCCCGACGCCTGAGTGCCTGATTGGGGCTGACACTTCAATGTCCGAGGTCACACCAGGGAGTGGACGATGTCAACAGCAATTAGCCTCCTTATCGGGGCCACTCGCGTCATACAAGGCTTGGGCAGGGCATTTTAAGGCAGGGTGGTCCTTCAGCCACCATGGTCCTGGCTCTTGGTGGTGGTCTCTGCCTCCCCAAACCCACCAGGAGGGACGGCTTCCCTCAGTGGAGGAGCAGTGCAGGCGGGTCCAGCGTGGTGCCATGTTTGTCATGCTCCGAGCACATTTTACTAGTAGGAAGTAAGGGAGACCACCTTTGGTCCTGTAGAATCTTTGATGGGGGGAGAATCCTGGGGGGAGTCTCGGGGTCAGCCACTGGATCAACCTGAGCAGCAGCCCATCGTTCTGCGCAGGAGGCAGAGCGGGATCTGCGTTGGTGTCTGTAAGTCAGCACTGACACCGCAGACTTGTTTTACACGAAGAAACTCTAGGTTTGCATGTTTTGATGGAGTTGGCAGCACAGTGAGGTCCTGTGGTTTTGGTTTCAGATACAGCCTGAACTTTACGACTGTGCACGGAGGCTGTGTGACCAGCCGGGGCTGAAATACCAGGCCTGCGGCAGGGCAGCGCTACAGGGAAGGAAATCACCTCTAAGCAGGCTTTGGCATGGCCAAGTCTACCGGGAGAAGTTTAGTAGCAGCAGAGCTCTTCCGATCTCTGCCTCCTCCTGACAGTATCGTTACCTGTTTGTTTCCCGCTCCTGGAAGTTATTTTGCATCTGTTTAGCAGAACGCGTAGAGGTGGGCGCTGGCAGGGAAGAAGGTTAGAAATGGCGATTGTATTTCTTACTGTGATGTGGTACCTTTCGAAATACCACTCATGCCAGTGAACGGGAGGATCTTGGAGAAGGAAGGAGTTTACCTGGATCTTACTTTGACAGCATCTTCTGAAACAAGGAGCGGATACCAGTGGGTTCACAAAGGGAATAAGAGACAAGGGGAAGAGTATGGGGGGACCAGTCTAAGAATGCTACAGTGCCTTGTTAATCGGCAGCCGATCCATCATATTAAATATCCAGCTGTCATATATTACCTTTCAAGTGAAAATGAATAACTCCCATTAAGGGCGAAATGGGTTTGAAGTCGATTCGAGACAGATTAAAGTACTGTTATGAATGTGTGTTCGGGGAGGAGGAGACGGGGGCTGTGTATAATATACTTGTCCTTACAGTTTTTAAATAATAGATGTCCCACAAATTTATGTACTGCAGGCTGCCAGGGTTCGGGGGAGGGGTAAAGGTCAGGGATGTTCTTCTCGGAGCGCCGCAACTTGCGGAGTGTTTTGCTGTTGACTTCTGGGCTCATTTGCCTTTTTGTGTTTTGCTGCAATAAAATCGCCTTTCCTCAGCTTACTACAGTGTGAGAATGGCCGGGTCCCATCCCAGTACTGGCTGTAGGCTGGGTCTCTGCCATCCTGATTTTGGTGGGACCACTTGCTGGGAAGTGCCCTCAGGTGCTCTTCCCCAAAGCACATGGGCTGAGCTGGCCGATACCATCCTGGCAACGTGCTGCTGCTTCCAGCATGGAGTCCAAGGCAGTTGGGTTGACAGCCACAGCTTCCAGCCGTCTCCAAGGCAAACGTATTCCAGAGTGTTAATATGCAAAACGTCCTAGATGACCTAGGAGTATGATTTCTGTTTCTGGAGTCAGTCCAGCTTCTCGTGGAGATGACACGTTAGCCTTCACATCTGGCCAAGCATTTGTGTGTCCGATGTAAACATGGGACAAGACTCTCCTGCACCTAACAGGTTGTAGGCAGCCTGCAGAAATAGCTGAGATTTCTGATTACAACTATAAATGACATAGAATCATAGAATCATTTAGGTTGGAAAAGACCCTTGGGATCATCGAGTCCGACCATCAACTCCACTCTACAAAGTTCTCCCTTACACCATATCCCTTAACACCACATCTAAACGAGTCTTAAACACATCCAGGGATGGTGACTCCACCACCTCCCTGGGCAGCCTATTCCAGTGTCTGACCACTCTTTCTGGGAAGAATTTTTTCCTAATGTCCAGCCTAAACCTCCCCTGCTGCAGCTTGAAGCCATTCCCTCTTGTTCTATCGCTAATTACCTGTGAGAAGAGACCAGCACCAGCCTCTCTACAGTGTCCTTTCAAGTAGTTGTAGAGAGCGATGAGGTCTCCCCTCAGCCTCCTCTTCCTCAAACTAAACAGTCCCAGCTCCTTCAGTCGCTCCTCATCAGATTTATTCTCCAGGCCCTTCACCAGCTTCGTTGCCCTCCTCTGCGCTCGCTCCAGCACCTCGATATCTCTCTCATATGGAGGTGCCAGAACTGGACACAATACTCCAGGTGTGGCCTCACCAGTGCTGAGTACAGGGGGACAATCACCTCCCTGCTTCTGCTGGTCACACTATTTCTAATACAAGCCAGGATGGCATTGGCTTTCTTGGCCACCTGGGCACACTGCTGGCTCATGTTCAGCCGCTTGTCAATTAGAACCCCCAGGTCCTTTTCCACTGGGCAGCTCTCCAGCCACACTGCCCCAAGCCTGTAGCGATGCATGGGGTTGTTGTGGCCCAAGTGCAGGACCCAGCACTTGGCCTTGTTGAAGCACATGGTTCCCTTATTGTGGAATGTAATCAAGAATGAACTTTTTTTGGCCAGGCGTACTTTGTAGGACATAAGTTAGTCTACAGACTCATCCTCTTCCAATTCCTAGGTATGTGTTTCAAGAAACAGCAGCAGAGTAAATGGAAATACTGTCTTTGTCCAACTTAAGCCTCTTTGGGGATGTCCTAATCTAAATCTCTTTTTGTTGCAGCACCAGCCACCCAGGCAGAGAAGGAGCTGACGGAGCCTCCAGCATCCTCTAAACGAATATCGTTTCCCAGCAGCTCTGAGTCGCCTCTCTCCTTTAAATGGTCAAAAACTTCAGAGGAGACCAAATCAGAGCAGGTAAGGAAGAAGAACCCAGCTTTTTGTGCATCTACAAGCAGGTAATTTGTTTCATATGTGCCAAAAGCAAAGAATAAAATAGGGGAAGGAGGATGAAAGGCGGTAACTGGTGGCAGGAGAAGGCATCGAATTATTAAAGTCTAGCTGTAAGGAAAGAGGAAAGCGGCAGCTGTAACAATTGCGTGATTCGTTTGTCTTGCTCCGCAGATGTATCAGTGTCCGTATTGCAAGTACAGTAACACAGACGTGAATCGACTGCGGGTGCACGCCATGACCCAGCACTCCGTGCAGCCCATGCTCCGCTGCCCGCTCTGCCAGGACATGCTGAACAACAAGATCCATCTGCAGCTGCACCTCACCCATCTGCACAGCGTGTCACCTGACTGTGTCGAGAAACTCATCATGACGGTAAGTGGCTGCGTAGTCAGGCACGTCCGCTGCCTTCCGAGCAAAGATGAAGAGTGAAGGCATGGCCTGACCTGCGCGGGCTGACCTTGCTGTAGTGGGCAGCTCCTTCGTCTGTCGGGGCTCTGTCATTTAGGTTTTTCCCATGTTTTGTCCCAGCATCTTGTCCATGCCTGAGCACTGCGGAAACTGGCAATGTGGCAGTGTTGAGTAATTTCCCTGTGAAGAGATGAGAATAAATACCGTTTCCTTTAATTACTGAGGTCATTGCATGGGATTGCATTTTGCGCAGAAGCTTCTGGGAGGTGCAGTAGCTGTGTGCTCTGCTGCTCCCGTTGCAGAGAGAAAGTGCTCGAGTGTTGATGAGCACTTCCCAAGAAGGACAGCCAGGGTGATTAAGGTAGCATTACAGGAAATTAGATATCAGGTTTCTGCTTAAAATATGATTTTAAGAACCAATAGAGTAACTTCCCTTGGCGGCCTCATCTCATGGAAAGAAGACAGTCCTATTGTGCTGCCGATGTTCTTCGCTTCACGCACTTAATGAGGATCATTGTTGTGGTTGTATGAGATCAGTTGGATCTGTTACTTCTGTGAGGAGTTGCTCCATCCAAAATTACAATGCTTTTGTTGTGTAACAATTCCCTTTTCTCAGGGTAACCTGAACGAGCAAGGGATATGCTGCCATTGGCCCAAGGGAGGTGCGACCTTATGGGACTGTTGAATACTAGAGCTACCGTTTCAAGTGCTGGTTTTAAGATGTTTTGAAATGCCTGGTTTTATATTAAAATCTAAGCATAGGTGGTTAAAATTCTCTGAAGTGGGAAGTTAGCCACTGAAGTGTGGAGTGAGAGTTCGCCAGATAGAGTCAACTGTCTTCATGTAGAGCGCAAAACTTGTAACAACTCTGCTTCTCAAGCGGTTTGTCAAACAACATCGTGCCTGTGTACGGGTTGTGATTGCTATTGCAATATTCTGATGGGCAGCAGAAACGTCACATGGCAGATTGTGGTCCAGCGCAGACGTGTTTGCACCAGGCTCTTGTTCTGCCCTGCATCCTTGTTTTAGCACCTCGCATGGGAATCCTCCTCCAGCACCGTCACTGAGGGATCGGCAGCTAGTGCTTGGTGAGAAGTGGTAGATTAACAGCGCGGTGTTCAGGTTCTCGTTTGTGGGACCTGGGTTTGTGCTCTGGCTTGCTTTACCCCAGAGCTGCTGACCCAGCGCCTCTCTCTGCTGCTGGCGTACACATGGAGTCGTGTGGCAGCTGCCGGACCTCTTCTGCACGACTTGTACGTGCTGCTGCGGTGCAGAAACACCCATAAAGGCTTACCCCGCTCGCCAGCGCTCAGGCACTCGCTTCAGTAAACAACATTTTGAGTCCCAGAATGTTTCTTTCATGAATTCCCTTTTCGTAGGTTTCACATGAGTGCGCCTTTCCATTTGCTAGTGTCAGTTTAAGATACAGGTAGAATTAATAAGGCACGTTTTCAAAAACCCTTCTAAATTCACAAATGGGATGTATTGTCAGATTTCTACACTGTTATTTCTTTGGTATAATCTTCAAGGCAAGGTTGTGTCTGCATTTAAGAACTTGTCGCCAAGTATATAAAATAAGCGTTTATTTTGATTCCTGTCAGTTCTTTCTCTTTGTGATTTTTTTTCTTGCACCCCGTTTCTGCTTGTTTTCTCCATTTTTACCGATTCTTGATGGTGGAAGCAAACAATATCATGTTTGTCATAATGCTCATGTTCTTTATCAGCTCCCCTCCCATGACATCGTCTGAGCAAGCACGTGCAGCGTTGCTCAGCTTTTCTCTTACAGTTCTCCGGTCTTTTCTTTCTGTGACCCTCACAGTCCTCTTGTGGCTCCTTCTCAAATGCCTTTATGCTTTTTATCTTCCCCCTTTGCTTTACCAGCTACACCTCCTCTCACTTTTCTACTCTCTCTCTCAGCCCCGTCGGGCTCCTCAGGAGACGAAGGTGTGTCCTGCATCCTGGCAGGCTGCAAAGGCTTGTGGTGGCCATTGTGGGACCAGTGCTCCTGACCGCCTGTGAGAACCACGTCTGCCCCAAGTAGACGCTGCGTTGTAAAACCCATTAAAAATCCAGCCAGGCTGACAGGTCCCAGCACTCTCAGAATCACAAAATACAGAGAGGTAGGGAAAAAGAGCACCAGCGGTTCACTAGCCCTGTGAAGCTGGCCATGCCCACAGGCTCTAGCAGGGCGTAGCTCTGCTCCGCCGACCACTCGGCACCTGGGTCGAGGATCTGTCCTGTCACACCGACCTCGGTCTCTGTGACCTGCATCCATTTTGATTGATGGCACTTGAGTGTTTAAATACCTTCTGAGGACTTGAACGAATCTTATTAGCGTCTAACTAAATTGATGGAAGACATTTTGACCTTATAAGAGCAGTGAGCAGAAGCTGAGCCCCTTTCTTACACCAGCAAGTGCAACCAGTTTGCTAAGGGCGTCTGTTATGCTGGTGTGAAATGGTTCATTTCTGAGCTGGGCCGTTCACAGAATACACAGTCTGGAACGAGTGAGGTTGGGCTGGTCCATCCTCTTGGCCTGAGCAGGTCTGTGTCCTCCAGGATACAGGGAGTCTGGGTCCAGAGGAGGGCCACAAAGATGATCCGAGGGCTGGAGCCCCTCTACTGTGAGGACAGGCTGAGGCAGTTGGGGTTGTTCAGCCTGGAGAAGAGAAGGCTCCAGGGAGACCTTATAGCAGCCTTCCAGCACCTGAAGGGGGCTACAGGAGAGCTGGAGAGGGACCCTTTATCAGGGAGTGTAATGCTGGGCCAAGGGGTAACAGTTTCAAAGTGAAAGAGGGGAGATTTAGATTGGACATCAGGAAGAAATTCTTTACTGTGAGGGGGGTGAGCCCCTGGCCCAGGTTGCCCAGGGAGGTTGTGGCTGCCCCATCCCTGGAGGGGTTCAAGGCCAGGCTGGGTGAGGCTTTGAGCAGCCTGGTCTGGTGGGAGGTGTCCCTGCCCAGGGCAGGGGGGTGGCACTGGATGAACTCTAAGGTCCCTTCCAACCCGAACCATCCTGTGATTCTACGATTCTGCTGCAGAGCATAGGACTTCTGCTGAGAACCATGGAGAATGGCTTAGCCGTGAAGCTCATCCTCTTGCTTGTTTCTGGTCTTTACGCCTTGCCATTGCCACTGGCCCTGGGCAGCTGTTCCCTTTGGTACCCGGGGAGATGTCCAGGGAGGAAGATTGCCTCTCCTGCTTCAAGTCAAGTAGCGTGTGGATCAAGAAGGTGGTTGTTTTTTGCATTAAATGACAGATGTTTTGAGAAATCAGTATGGCTTGTGCGGAATGTGGCAGCATCAAAGGTTCCTAATTTTGCTCATTCTAGCTTAGATTCCCGACTCAGTCTGACGTGTGAATCGGGTCTTGGTGCCACCGCGAGGGAATTGCAGTCCAGTAAATGGGAGCCAGGTCCCTTTCGACACAGTGTCTTTGCGCTCGGCGTTTGGAGGAGGCTCCAGTTAATAATACCTTATCAGACGCCTTTCAGGAACCTGCAGTGTCTAATATGTCTGTTGCCGTGGTAACGGCTGCTTGCTTGTGCTCAGCATCTCAGAGCTGGAGCTGGCTGTTCCCTGCCCCGTCCTTTTCGTATCAGCGAGCAGCTGGGCCTGGCTGTCCCGCGGGACACCTGGGTCCTCCCCGCCGGCCCAGGCGCTGGGACAGGGGCTGGTGGGGCTGCACCCACGGGCTGAGGGGACAGGAGTGCATGCCACGTCCCTGCAAAGTGTCGGGGCCAGGGGCTCTCGCCAGCACCCCTGTCTCCACAGGGGGCTTCACTTCCACGCGGCCAGTGAATGGATGTGGCCAAGTTCATTTTACATGGCATCTCAGCCGCTGTAAGCAGGTCTAATCGCCATCTTTCCACATAACAGCCTCTCTGCTAATCTTGGGCCTGCACCGCTTCAGCAGAGAGCCCCTTAATGAGGGTGAAGTGCAGTTCGCCGGCACAGTCGATTGACAAGACTGATGGGCTCAAGCCGGGAGAAGGGACGGCTTCCCGAGAGCCTCCGGGAGCGGGGAGCTCTCCCTCCTCCCGCGGCCAGCTTTATCCTTCTGCACATTCCTCTCCCATCATTTCTGTTGTCAGTTTTCTAGTCCTCGGGTTTAGGGCGTCTTCCCAGTGTTTCAGACGTCTTTCCGTCTTTTTCTTTTCTCCCTTGCTCTAAGAGTAATTCTTGCCCGTCCCTGCCATCCTCACTTCTCCCTCTTGCCATCCATACATTTTTTACCTCTTTCCTATTGTCTTTTCTTATTGCTCTCTCCCTTCTGCTGTCATTCAATTTTTCTCTCTCCCTCCTTCTCGCCCCCTCTCACTCCCCCCTTTCCCTCTCACTCTGTGTCTCATTCTCCATCTCGGATGAAGGTAATGAAAATAATCGGGCTTCATTAATTCTGAGCCCTGTGAGATGATAGCCATTTGGAGCCATGTTTGCCAATTAGATGGTCTAAATTAGAAGTGACCTTGGTATACTGCCATCGCTTTGCCTCTCTGAGTCTAATGAAGCTTTTCACTCCAGCACCCTCTCTCTCTCTTTGTAATGGAAATTACCTCCTTTGTCTGGTTCGGGAACCTTGCATTGCATGTGTATTTCCCCCTGGTTGCATGGACATAGGGATAGTAATGTATCTCCTCAGACCCCTTCTAGAGATTTTCTTTTCAAAGCCGCATGATTTCAGCATTTTGGGGCATTTACGGAGGAGCTGCATAGGCTGTCTGCACCGGCGGTCGCTCGGTCCGGAGGAAAGTCAGAGCAGGCAGATCCAGCGCGCAAGGGGAGCTCACTATTCACGCTATCCAAGATTAATTTTTTGGACGTGCCAAGAATATGCTTGTGTCACGCTGCCGGGGCCAGCGCGGGAGGGGTGTTACAGCTCTCAGCCTCCGGCCCGCGCTGATAAGCGGCTCTGCAGTTCATCATCTTAAAGATCTGGTGGTCCAGTAGTGGCAGGAGCCACACTTGTCACTCCTGTAGGTTGTCACCGGTGAGGAGTGGACCCACAGGTTGTTCTCCAGACCGGTGACAGGTCTGTAGGTGTCAGGGTGTGTGCAATCCGCTGAGGATGCTTGTGGGGCAGGGAGGCAGGAGATGTGGTGTGACAACCCTCACGTTTTTGTAACAGTCACTCACAGGGCCACATTGTCCGTAGAAATGGCCATCAAATTGGGGTGCCCACCCATGTCAGTGGATCTCACCATCGTAAAGAAATTTTGTCTGCTTAAGGGGATGTGAATTTCGTCCCAAAGGGAGGGTCCTTGGAAGCAGAGAGGCTTGGCCCTACAACGTTCCGTCTCCTAAGGCAGGTAATTGGCCTCTGTGCTGTCTGATCTAGAGGAAAGTTCTCCGGCCAGCGTTCCCATCTCCAGTACAGACCACAGGGGAGATGTTTCACAGTGGGGTGCAGGAGGGGCTGCCACAGTCTCCGTCCTGAACTTACCTCTCCTTTGCTCTTTACCCAAGAGTTCCTGAGTGGGACAGGGACCAGGACAGGGCGGTCAGAGCGAAGGCTGCACCCTGAGTGCCTCCCCCCACCATTAGGGTTTTCCAAATGTTCACGGAGACACTGACCTCTAGTCATTGAAGTACGGATAAACAGAACCTGATCCACGTATTGGTATCCAAACTCCAGGCTGTCGGAAAGAGCGGGTGGGAGTGAGCTGCCGATCCCTCCCCAGCTCCCAGTTTCATTGGGACAGAAAGGTCAAGAGCAACACGTGTTGAGGGGACCATTTGCCTTCTGGGTGGTAAGGTTGCTCTCCAAAGCAGACCAGGTCTCCAGAGGAGACCTTGGATGTAGGAGCAGCAGGGGGATAGGCTCTCTCAGGGCTGTGCGTGGAGGTGGATCTGGTGTGACAGAGAGTGGTGTTTCCAAGCTGGAAGGCTTTGCTGGTGGCTTGTGGACCAGAAGATCATGGCTGCAGCTGTGAAGGGGATTCAGTTTAATGTTAGAGCAAAACAAGTATGTACAGGAGGAGGAAAGCAAGAAGACACATCACACGTGGCGGAGTTACATCTGTAGGATTGTTTTTTTGATAACGGTTCACATTGACTGACATGTTGCCATTGTGAAACAATTGGTGCTCAAGAGACATTTAAACAGGGAGCCGGAGTTATTGAGCAGAGCGGAGGGTCGGTGCCAGGATTACATGCCAGGTATTGCCTGCTCAGGTGAGAGGGAGGTAGAGAGCATTTAACAACCGCATGCTGTCGCACAGGTCTGTGCTCGAGGTAAACACCTTCCTCTCTATCACCGTAACAGTTAATGCCATTTAAATACATCTGAAGTACAAAACGCCGTGTCGTAGAGCACCGCTCCGTGTTTATCTGCTGGGTGGCCGTGGCCTACTAAACCTTCCTGCCCCCTTCGTACTCCCACTATTTGTTTATATTAAAAGCAGCTGCAGCGTGCGAGGCGTTTTCTGCACGTACGAGGAAATGGTATATCCTTGGACGGGTTTGCAGTGTAAAAGGACAAATAGTTCAGAATGGGCACTCTGGAATTCAGTCATGCAAAATGATTTGAGACGTGCAGCCTGTTTCCACTATTTTCATCTTTGCAACCTGCTCAGGGCTGGTCCGTGGCGTGGGGGTGAAGAGACAGAGCAGTCCTGCCCTGGAAAATGGCATTGGAAAAGGGCGGCACTTTCAGGAGAAACCTGAACGGTGCTAAACAGGTGGAGGACTGAAGCGGGTCCAGTTGCTGAAGCAAGACTAGTGCCTTGTTTTCAAGGTTGTGCTTCCCAGGGCCAGCCCTGCGTGGCTGTCTGGATTGCTTCAGTTTCCCTGCATCTATATCCAGAATTTCTAGTTTCCTGCATTTTTTTCCAAGATTTTTTCTGTTTTCCTTTTGGGATTTTGTGCCTGTAGCAATTTAATGTACCACATCTTTTTCTTTTTTTTTTTTTTCCTCCCCGCCCCCCCCCCCTTTTTTTTTCTTTTTTTTTTTATGTGAAGGGAGGGGTAGAAGTAGGGTGAGAGCTGTGGCTGTGGAGATGCAGGTAGATAAAGGTAATTACTTAAACACATATAGGGCAGGACTTATTGGTTTGGAGACCCAGATTAAGATGCAGAGGAGCATGTGAGGTTGATGATTATATTTCGGGGAGAGTTAATTGACGGAAGGTGAAGGCAGACAAAGAACCGCTGCTTACTGCCTTCTTGAATCCCAATCAGGAATTATGATTAAAGACGCGGCGAGACAACAGAGGCCTGATGAATTGGTGTCTTTTTTTTTTCTTTTTTGCCGTCATTCACACTTGATTGACTTCAACCTTTCAAGTGCAAAAGTCTCTCTTTTCCATTATTATTCATAGCCATCTGAGTTTTTCTAATTAAAGTGTATGAAAACAATTACTGATCCGTCGTACTGAGTGTGGTAGTGGGGATGGCTGCCTTACTGTAATGCGTATAAAAAGCCCACAGTTTTCTATAATGATGTGCAGCTGAGGTGTTAGATAATTTTATTCTTTTTCTACTCTGTTGGGGTTTTTTTTAATTTCTCATGATTTATTTTTCATAATTCCTAAAGATCCTAGGAAGGTGCTCTCCCTGCTGATAAAGCTGGGAGGAACGGCGCCTTCTTGCCTTCCCTCCTTGGTGTCCCTGCTCGTCCACCTCCTCCAAGCCCGGCTACCGGGAATTAACCAGTGACCTTTCACGTCTCCCGACCCACCACCCACAGCTATCAGATGCTCCCGCTTAGAATAAAAGGTGGAATGAATTTGGTGTGCTCAGCTTCCCTCCTGGTGATTTATCAGTGTCAGCTGCCTTTCCTGCAGACGTCTGTGGGACTCGGCGCTCACCTCCATGCACCGGCCATCCTGGTAAAGGGAGGGAGCTCAGCGTCCCTCCCCGGCGCGGTTCAGATGTCTGCAGCCACTCATGTGCAAACATTTGTTTTTGAGCTTTTTCATGGACTGTTTTTGCTTCCATTCACTTAATGAAGCCAAGGTCTAGTCTGTGTTTGCCTGGATTTGACATGTGTGGAGTTCAGGAAGATTTCGTGCCCTGCACATAGGTTTACCTTCAGCTTCACCACAGATTTGCTAATGTCTCTTGCGGTTCAGTTGGAGCCTTGTGGTCCTTGACTTTGCGGAAAGCAAGGTACACTGCATGCAGATAACAGCCTCACGCACTCACCCTCTTCTGAAACCCAAGGTTCAAATGCCCTCTTAGTATCTGACAGAAGGATGGAGAGACTTGTTTTGCTTGGAAACGTGCGTGTCTAGGAGTGTTTATTTATGCCTCCCTTTCCCGGCAGTCAGAGGCTGGGAGCAGAAGCACCACAAGCGTTGCAAGTCAGTGTGAGCTTCTGTTCCTTCAGGTACCATGGCCCTGGTGAAAGGGAGATGCTCCCTGAGCATCAGCGAGGTGAAGCACGCAGCTGCTTGGAACTGTAGAGGTGTCTTTGCTTGCCACAGGCATCTAACCAGTGCTGGCAGCAGAGCACTGGAGTACGGCATGGATGGTGACAGTGATACGGGTCTGTCTTCCTAGTTGCTGCTCTGGGGAGAAGGGCTATGGGGCAGCTTTTCAGGTGGTGTGAGGTATTGGCTCTGGCCGCTCAGAAGGGTATTTGTTGTTCTGTGTCTGATGCCAGCCACACGCAGACTGCTGGCGAGGCAGTTTGTATGTTCTGTGTGTGACCAGATGCACCCAAAGATGCATGTGGCTCTTTCAAAGAGCATCTCTGGTTGAAGCATGCAAACGCTGCAGCTCTTTAAAAATGTTGGCGTTCAAGCACTGCCTTGGTTGTGATGGTGCAGGTTCTAGACAAACGCTTGAAGAGGGGCAAAGGGAACACATCAGTCAGAGCAAGGAAAGGGTTACCGAAAGCTTTTCATTTCACAAACAATTTGCTCTTTTTTGTCTTTTCCTTATTCACCCTTTCCTTTGTCACCTCTCTCCTTATTTGTACTCTTCTTTCACATGCCCCTCCTTTTCCTGCATCGATACACTTTGAAAACAGTGCTGCAATGCTCCCTAGTTCAAGATTACAGTGTACTTTACGAGGTATGATTTAATTAGGGGCCTTATTATGTTTTCAGCAGCTTAAGGTGGGCCTTTCAACTTATCTACCTAATTGGTTGCACAAGAAGTTTCACAGCCCATGACAAAACATTGTCAGTGATCAAAGTCTGAATTCTACATAAAGGAAAAATATTAATAATAAGATTATTCTTCAAGTGTGCACTGCTAATTATGTCCAGAATGTAACTGTAGAAACACTTTTGACTGATGTGAGCTTTGTCTAATAAATATGAGTCTTCAGTGAGCTATGAAAAGTGACGCCTCTGACTTTACAGTACTGGTGTCTAATTTTGCCACTGAAGATGTTTAAAATATTTTCCTGTGTTTTTCTTCCCCCCACGTCCCTCCCTCCCTGTCTCCAGGTGACAACACCTGAGGTGATGATGCCCAGCAGCATGTTTCTCCCAGCAGCTGCTCCAGAGAAAGACGGGAACTCCACCACAGAGGAACTGGGGAAGCAGCCTGGTGAGTGCAAGTCAATGAGGTCCACGGGTCCCACCACCTGGTCAGGGACAGTGTCTGGGGACATGTCTGCCTGGGTGAGCTCCATGTGCTCAGCTGTCTCCTGAGAATCACAGGCTAATGGTGCCCAGCAGGGCAGGTCAGAGCTGAGCACAGCTCACCACCCTGGCGATTCACGTGGAAATGGTGTTGAATCCCTGCGGAGGAGAAGACCAGATGTGAGCAGTGAAGAGCAAAGGTGCTAGAGAGCTGAGGGGATTGATAGAGAAATGCCAAAGGTTGCAGGTGCTGGCCACAGACGGTGCTACCACCTCTGCTGTGCTCGCTCTGCTGCCATCATAGCTCAAGTACGGACACTGGCCATACAGTTTGGGGAGCTTTGAGCTGCTGTGGTCCTTATCTGGCCCAAATCTCCTCAGCCTTTTTCACTGCCATGCTGTGTTGTGAAGGCATGGCTGTAAATCCATGGCTCTTTAGTCCTGGCTTTGTCATGTGATGTGAGAGCATCCCAAGAACATCGTTCTGCATGGGCAGAAGTGTCTGATCTCAAACCGGGCAGGAACGCAGTGCCGTTCCTCCTTCTGTGCCCTCCTGGAGGGTCTGTAAGGAATCTGGGAATGAAGACAGCCGTCATTTCCTTTCAGGCAGACAGCCCCGAGGCAGCGATGCTGGCGGGGGGGCAGCACTGGCACAGCCAGGGTAGCTAATGCTGCCCTGGGCAATGGGATCCCTTTTTTACCCTCTACGCGTATCATGCCCCTTTCCAGCAGGACTGTGCTCTTAGACCCTGGAAGAGTGGCAGTGTTTGTTCCTTCTTCTCCCATCCTCCCTCACACAGCACCCTTTGAGCCGCTGCCAGCAGGACCTGAATTTCATTCCTGTTGTTTCTAGCTTTGGTAGGACCAAGACTCAAATACTACGTTCAGTTTGATGAACTTTCTTATTGGAAAATAGGCAGGACATCAAAGAAAAACAGCAAAGACAGGTGGCTGAATGGCCTTCACTTAAAAGGAAGAATTAAAGGTGATAAATGCACTAAGGGAACGTGTGTGTGAATAATTTCCAGATATTCGAAGTGGGCAAGAAAGTAAATTGTGTAGGTTTATGCAATGGGGCGTGATAAGGGTAATGGGCTGGTATTAAAATAAATGAATGAAGATAGAGGGGAAATGTTAGACATACCTATCATCTTGCAGAGAAAAAACACGGATGTATTAGGGACAAAAAGAGGGCGTTGATCCACCTTCGTGTGCTGGTGTAATTTTCAGGTTTGCTGTGCTTTTGTTTTCGCAGACATCTCTGAGGACTCGGGAAAGAGTCTTTTGCCATCAGAAAGTGCAGAGCACAGCGGAGATCCCAAGCCCGTTCCCACCGATCAGAGCTCTGCCAGGGAGGACTCCGGCTTCCTCTGCTGGAAGAAGGGCTGCAACCAGGTGTTCAAGAGCTCGGCGGCCCTGCAGACACACTTCAATGAAGTTCACGCAAAGCGACCTCAACTGCCAGTGTCCGATCGCCACGTCTACAAGTACCGTTGTAACCAGTGCAGCCTGGCGTTCAAAACCATTGAGAAGCTGCAGCTCCATTCCCAGTACCACGTCATCCGGGCGGCCACAATGTGCTGCCTCTGTCAGCGCAGCTTCCGAACTTTCCAGGCCCTGAAGAAGCACCTGGAAACCAGCCACCTGGAGCTGAGCGAGGCCGACATTCAGCAGCTGTATGGTGGTCTCTTGGTCAACGGGGACCTCCTCGCTATGGGCGATCCTTCGCTTGCGGAAGACCACACTATAATAGTTGAGGAAGATAAGGAGGAGGAGAGCGACTTGGAAGATAAGCAGAGCCCGACGGGTAGCGATTCAGGGTCGGTGCAAGAGGACTCTGGCTCAGAACCAAAACGGGCCTTACCCTTCAGGAAGGGCCCTAACTTCACTATGGAGAAATTCCTAGATCCGTCTCGCCCTTACAAGTGCACAGTCTGCAAGGAATCTTTCACGCAAAAGAACATTCTCCTGGTCCATTACAATTCAGTTTCTCATCTGCATAAACTGAAAAGAGCCCTCCAAGAGTCTGCTACTGGGCAGCCTGAACCTACCAGCAGCCCAGACAACAAACCTTTTAAGTGTAACACCTGCAACGTGGCCTACAGTCAGAGCTCGACCCTGGAGATCCACATGAGGTCTGTCCTGCACCAAACCAAGGCTCGCGCTGCCAAGCTGGAGGCGGCTGGGGGCAGTGGCAGTAGTAACGGAGCTGGCAACAGCAGCAGCAGCAGTCTCTCTTTGGGTTCATCCACGCCGAGTCCAGGGAGCGCTAGCAACAGTAATACTTTTACAACCACCAACACAAGTAATTCGGGCACAACTCCCGTTCCCAGCCTGCTCAACCAGGTATCCAGTGACAATGTGGGAATTCCTCCTTTAGGTAACCCTGTAAGCACTAATATCTCCTCCCCTTCGGAGCCCAAAGAGGTAAACCGAAAGAAGCTGGCAGACATGATTGCATCCAGGCAGCAGCAGCAGCAGCAGCAGCAGCAGCAGCAGCAACAAGCTCAAACCTTGGCACAGGCCCAGGCCCAAGTCCAGGCCCACCTGCAGCAAGAACTGCAGCAGCAAGCGGCTCTCCTGCAGTCTCAGCTCTTCAACCCAGCACTTTTGCCACACTTTCCGATGACCACTGAGACCCTTCTGCAGCTTCAGCAACAGCAGCATCTTTTGTTTCCTTTCTACATCCCCAGTGCCGAGTTCCAGCTCAATCCAGAAGTTAGTTTGCCTGTCACCAGTGGTGCGCTGACATTGACTGGTACAGGTCCAAGTTTGCTGGAGGACCTAAAGGCTCAAGTTCAGCTCCCTCAACAGAGCCACCCACAGCTCTTGCAGCAGCAGCAAGGTCAGCTGTCCCTGTCACAACCTCACTCCGTCCTTATACAGCAGAGCCAGCACCCTGAGAAGAAGAGTAAGTCCGTAGTGAAGGAGAAAGAAAAAGAAACCCCACGGGAAAGGGAAAGTGCAGAGAGGGGAGACAACAATGTAGCATCTAAGGAGTCTCTGCCTGATAACTTGAAGCCCAAAGAGAAGAAGGACTTTGTACCAGGCAGCAGTTCGGAGCCCTCCTTACTGCCTCCGCGTATTGCCTCTGATGCAAGAGGGAATGCCACAAAAGCCTTGCTGGAAAACTTTGGCTTTGAGCTTGTTATTCAGTATAACGAGAATAAGCAGAAGGTGCAGAAGAAAAATGGGAAGACAGAGCAAGGTGAGAACTTGGAAAAGCTTGAGTGTGATACATGCGGCAAGTTCTTTTCAAACATCCTTATCCTGAAGAGCCACCAAGAGCATGTTCACCAACATTACTTTCCCTTTAAGCAGTTAGAGAGATTTGCCAAACAATACAGAGAACACTATGACAAACTGTACCCACTACGGCCTCAGACCCCAGAGCCACCACCACCACCTCCACCGCCACCACCTCCACTCCCTCCAGCACCTCCTCAGCCAGCTTCTACTCCTACCATTCCTACTTCTGCGCCACCGATTACCTCTCCTACAATTGCACCAGCCCAGCCATCTGTGCCACTCACCCAGCTCTCCATGCCAATGGAGCTCCCCATCTTTTCACCACTTATGATGCAAACCATGCCACTACAAACATTACCTGCTCAGCTGCCACCCCAGCTGGGTCCCGTAGACCCTCTGCCTGCAGACTTGGCCCAGTTGTACCAGCATCAGCTCAACCCTAGCCTTCTCCAGCAGCAGCAGAACAAGAGGCCACGGACACGGATCACCGACGACCAACTCAGAGTCCTTCGGCAGTATTTTGATATTAACAATTCCCCAAGTGAGGAACAGATCAAAGAGATGGCGGACAAATCTGGATTGCCCCAGAAAGTGATCAAGCACTGGTTCAGAAACACTCTTTTCAAAGAACGCCAGCGCAACAAGGATTCCCCATACAACTTCAGTAATCCTCCCATTACCAGCCTGGAAGAACTGAAGATAGACTCACGGCCTCCTTCTCCAGAACCTCAAAAGCAGGAGTACTGGGGAAGCAAGCGGTCCTCCCGGACACGCTTTACTGACTACCAACTCAGAGTCCTGCAGGACTTCTTTGATGCCAATGCTTATCCAAAGGATGATGAATTTGAGCAGCTTTCTAACTTGCTGAACCTCCCAACGCGGGTTATAGTGGTGTGGTTCCAGAATGCCCGTCAAAAAGCTAGGAAAAACTATGAGAATCAGGGAGAAGGCAAAGATGGGGAACGACGAGAGCTTACAAATGACAGGTATATTAGAACAAGCAACCTGAACTACCAATGCAAAAAGTGCAGTCTAGTCTTTCAACGCATTTTTGATCTCATTAAACACCAGAAAAAGCTCTGTTACAAAGATGAGGATGAGGATGGACAGGATGATAGCCAGAATGAAGACTCTATGGATGCAATGGAGCTCTTGACTCCAACCAGTTCCTCCTGCAGCACACCAATGCCCTCACAAGCTTACAGCACACCTACGTCTTCAGCCAATGCAACCTCCTCAGCTTTTCTGCAGCTCACAGCAGAGGCAGATGATTCCTCCACCTATAGTTCTAAAGTAGAAACTACAGATGAGAAACCAAAGCAGTCTGAACCTCCAAGTACACAGCAAAACCAAACTCAAGAGAAGCAAGTGCAACCAAAGCAAGAGTCTCAGCAGCAACAGGACCAAGGAGAACAAAAGACAAGTTCAGCACACCAAAAGATTTCACAGTTATCCTCCCCCTCTTCATTGCAACACCCACCTCCCCCTCCTCAGCCCCCTCAGTGCTCCTTGTCACAGTCAAGCCCAAGTCCATCTCAGCTCTCGCATCTCTCCCTCAAACCCATTCACACATCCACCCCTCAACAGCTGGCAAACCTACCTCCTCAGCTAATCCCATACCAGTGTGACCAGTGTAAGCTGGCATTTCCTTCCTTTGAGCATTGGCAGGAGCATCAGCAGCTTCATTTTCTGAGTGCACAGAACCAGTTTATCCACCCTCCATTCCTGGACAGAACGCTGGATATGCCATTCATGCTTTTTGATCCCAGTAATCCACTACTTGCGAGCCAACTGCTATCTGGAACATTACCACAGATTCCAGCAAGCTCAGCCACTTCGCCGTCAACTCCAACATCCACAATGAACACACTGAAGAGAAAGCTGGAGGAAAAGGCCAGTGCAAGCCCTGGAGAAAATGACAGTGGGACTGGAGGAGAAGAACCACAAAGGGATAAACGTCTAAGGACAACCATTACCCCAGAGCAGCTGGAAATTCTTTACCAGAAGTACTTGCTCGACTCCAACCCAACACGGAAAATGTTGGATCACATTGCACATGAAGTGGGCTTGAAGAAACGCGTGGTACAAGTTTGGTTTCAGAACACTCGTGCTCGGGAACGGAAGGGGCAGTTCAGAGCTGTGGGGCCTGCTCAAGCCCATAGACGGTGTCCCTTCTGCCGCGCTCTCTTTAAAGCAAAGACAGCTCTTGAAGCTCATATCCGATCCCGTCACTGGCATGAGGCCAAGAGAGCTGGATACAACTTGACGTTGTCTGCTATGCTCTTAGATTGTGATGGGGGACTCCAAATGAAGGGAGACATCTTTGATGGAGCAAGCTTTTCACACATGCCACCAACTAGCAGTGATGGACAGAGTGTTCCTCTCTCCCCAGTGAACAAGAGCATGGAGCTGTCACCTCGAACTCTGCTGAGTCCATCCTCCATTAAGGTGGAAGGGATAGAAGACTTTGAGAGTCCCTCCATGTCCTCGGTCAATCTGAGCTTTGACCAAACAAAGCTGGACAACGATGACTGCTCTTCTGTCAACACTGCAATCACAGACACTACAACAGGAGATGAAGGGAACGCAGACAATGATAGCGCAACAGGGATTGCAACTGAAACCAAATCAGCATCGGGACCCACTGAAGGTCTGACAAAAGCTGCCATGATAGCAATGTCTGAATATGAAGATCGGCTGTCTTCTGGTCTGGTCAGCCCAGCTCCCAGCTTTTACAGCAAAGAGTACGATAATGAAGGTACTGTGGACTATAGTGAAACATCCAGCCTTGCAGACCCCTGCTCACCCAGCCCTGGTGCAAGTGGTTCAGCCAGCAAGTCTGGAGAGAGCGGGGATCGGCCCGGACAGAAACGCTTTCGCACTCAGATGACTAATCTCCAGCTAAAAGTTCTTAAGTCATGCTTTAATGACTACAGGACACCTACCATGCTGGAGTGTGAGGTCCTGGGCAATGACATTGGACTGCCAAAGAGAGTTGTTCAGGTCTGGTTCCAGAATGCTAGGGCAAAGGAAAAGAAGTCCAAACTCAGCATGGCCAAGCATTTTGGTATAAACCAAACAAGTTATGAGGGACCCAAAACAGAGTGCACTTTGTGTGGCATCAAGTACAGCGCTCGGCTGTCTGTACGTGACCATATCTTCTCTCAACAGCATATCTCCAAAGTTAAAGAAACCATTGGAAGCCAGTTGGATAAGGAAAAGGAGTATTTTGACCCAGCTACTGTACGTCAGTTGATGGCTCAGCAGGAGCTGGACCGGATCAAAAAAGCCAATGAGGTTCTTGGTCTGGCAGCTCAACAGCAGGGCATGTTTGATAACACCCCCCTGCAAGCTCTTAACCTTCCTGCTGCGTACCCAGCACTACAGGGCATCCCTCCAGTCTTGCTCCCAGGCCTCAACAGCCCGTCCTTACCAGGCTTCACTCCATCCAACACAGGTGGGTACGGGTGTTATCACACTGCTCAGAGACACAGCTTAACTTGACACATCTTTAGCACAAGGGGATGTTCCCTTCAGAATGACTGATAATAGGATACCCTTTAGTCGAGCATGTTTACTTGACAGCGAATAAGCAATAGGTATTTTATCTTTAATTCCTGAACTCGGGTTTTCTAGCAAAGTCTGAAATAGAGCAAGATCTAGACATGCTGCATATCTCTGTTCCGTTAGCACAGACTAAAAATTCTGAAGCACCTTCAGGGAAATGGAAAATAGCGGATTTATGAAACAGAACAGGAGAAGGACTAGTGTGCTAAATGCGTGGTTCATTATAGCTTTCCTTTCGTTATTAAGTTCAGTTGATGCAGTGCCATCCCAAGTTTTCAATAATTCTGAACTGTTTCTAGGGAAAAGTGTGATGTGCCTGGTATTGCTGGTGACAGAAACCTGGAGCAGCTTTATGTAACATCCCTACGGTGACCTCCAGGACAAGTCCTGATGCAGCTGTGGACTGGGTTTTGAGCAATGGCTGGGCACAACGTGAAAGTACCTTCTCAACAAACAACAGTGTAGCCATGGGACAAATCTACTTTGTATTTTAATAAGATTTTTATTAACAATACTCCATAAAAATCAAATTTGGCATAGTCCTTTGGGTGACCTCATCCCGGATACTGAAATTTGTTTTTTGAGGATACTCCTTTCCCTTGTACCTGGGGGACGGCTGGAAAGCATAAGATGTGTAGCAAACACTGGCAGTGAAAGGTGCTGCTCAGTAGACTAGCAGTGACCTAGAAAACTTGATCCAAGGGCCTTATTTCACCCCTGCTGCATCTGTGGCATCCCAGACACATGCCGGTGTCTGAGTTGCCGCTCATGACGGAGTAATTGATGTTCTCTAGAATTGCTTTCACTTGGCAGACTTCTCTGTTTACTTGTGATGAACCCTGTTGAAGTTGACTTTCACCAGGGCTGCTCTACGTTTACAGAGATATCCCAAGAACTGATTCCAGTGTCTTGTCTCAGCAACAGGCTGAGTCTGTCTCGGGCTGGAAAGCCCATGACACCGTTAACGCCTGGTAGGGTTACACCATATGCCACTGTGCACCTTTGTTTTCTACACGGCAGCAATACACGTCTGCCACTATTAGACAGTGTCCAGAAACGGTAACTTTCTCTTACTGGACTGAACTAATTGGCTAATGATGAGTTATAATCCATGGTGTGAAGCCAAAATAGGGTCTGAGCATCTTCCTGGCTTCTTAATCAGAAACTGGAGTGCTATCAGTCTTCAAAAAGACTTTCTGATGCTTTTATTCAGCAAGCTGACTATGAAGTTCCTTTTCCAACAGATTGAAAAACTCAGTGCAGATGCTGCCAGGTAACATGGTGTTGTCATCTTAGTAAAATTGCCATCTTCTTTTGTCATGCAGGAGGTAAATCTTTGGATAAGCAAATGAAAGCCTTAGACAAAGGGATGGTAGCTGATGTGAGAAGCTACGTGGAACTTGAGCAGCTCCTCTGACATTTGCAAGGGGTCTGGCTGCAGAGCTGCTCGCTGTAAATCGTACCACTGGCTCCCGAATTTGTGTGTGGTTGCAGTGACGTTGGGTTTGACACCCTAAAGAGTGCACTAGAGACCTATGACTCAAAGCAGGCATCTTTCTCTCCCCTTGGAAGTGTCTGTGTTCACCTTTTCCTCCATTACTGCTCATCTCTGAAGTATCTTCGGTTGGCAAATGAAAAAGAGTTAAACCTCACTGTATGTGTTGGGTTCTGGCCTTCCGAAGATGATCCACTCTCCTGGAGTCAAGGTCCCTTTTTCCACAAGAGCAGCAGAGGGGATTACCTTGTAGCATGGTCGCTGATATCCATGTCAGACGGTCCTATCAGAGAGCAGAAAAGATCAGAGTAAGTTTTTCTGGAATCTGGAAGAGCTTTCTGCTGGGAGTTAGGGCCTCTGCAAGGCTTTTTTGCATAGTTACAGAACTCTTCCCACGACCCCCAAAGGGAAAGTGAAATTGTTCTTGACTATAGTTGTAGGATAAGCCATTGTAATTAAACCATTTTTAAAAGCAGTTGTTGTTAGAAATTCTTCTGTTCAGGGCTGCTGCCCATTCCTGCTCCTTGAGTCTAGTCCTAGCTACGTGCCTGAAGGGCATCTTTGTGTGCCAGCACTTCTTCATGCCATACTTTGGTTCTTACAGTGATCTCGTTTCAGAAGCCACAACTAGGCCAAGAGGATCTCTTTGGCAAATTATGTTGCCAGCCTATCACAGATAGCTCTGTGCTGTTTACTTAATACACCAAATTTATAACAAGGTCTAAAATTACTTTTTTGCACTTCAATCTATGTTGTTGCTTTTATTTCTCTCCAAAGGCCAGTATGAGTCCTGGGGAGATGGGGCTACGTACTATGAATGTTAAAAGCAATCAGTGACTGCCTAGACAGGACTAAGCTATTTAGAAAGTCAAACAGACTATTTGTGGCCTTTAGATAAAGCTCCAAAGGTCAGGCCGTCTCAGCTCAAAGCCTGTCGAAGCAGATAAGGCTGTGCATCCAGGAATGTTATGAATTAGCCGCTGCTCCTGCGCTTGAACCTCTCAGGGACTGTTCAACGAGGGAACATCAGTTTCAATGGCATCCATCCATAATATGCCCTTATCTGAAATCTATAAGACAGCTGCGTGGAGACTCACTTCATACCTTCACAAATCACTATTGTCTCGATACCGCATCAGTTGCAGATGCAGATTTCAGAAGGGCTTTGCATCAGCCCTTGCTGAATTGGCCCGGCTCTTGGCCACCCTCCCGCCTGCCCTCCTGCTGGGCCCCTTCCCCAGGCTGGCCTCTGCAGAGCCACAGCAGCTTTGTCTCCTGCCCTTCGCTCGGGAGGCCAGCGCCGGGTGCCGGTTTCTGGCATCAGTGAGTGAATGCAGCGCTGTAGACACATGAGCTGTTTATACCAGGGTATAGCGCAGCCAGGTTTTGGAAGGTGCTTTTCTGCCCTTAGCTGCCAGCTGTGACTCAGAGCAGGATCACAGAATCACAGAATGGTGGGGGCTGGAAGGGCCCTCTGGAGATCATCCAGTCCAGCCCCCTGCCAGGGCAGGGTCACCCAGAGCAGGTGGCACAGGAACGCGTCCAGGCGGGTTTGAATGTCTCCAGAGACGGAGACTCCACCACCTCTCTGAGGTGGCTCTGCCACCCTCAAAGTAAAGAAGTTCCTCCTCATTGTTTGGATAGAACTTCCTATGATGCTGCAAGAAAGCGGTTCCTGTGCTGTGCGTTGGGAAGTATGGATTCCTTCTGGGCTACACCAACTTTACAGGGCATGGTTAAGTGACAGGCTCTTGTGATGTGACTGTGCAGGCAGCAGCCTGGGGCTTGGTGTCCAGAAGCCTGAGGAGCACGTGTGTCTTTGCACAGAATTTACATCTTCTGCTCCCTCCATCAGCCTCTGCCGCAGGTCCTGCCATCTGCTTTGGCCGAGGACTTGGGTATCGGGCTGCCTGCTTGCGGCAGGGATGAGGTGGTTGAGGATGCCTACGCTTGTTCCTCAGGATCAATAATGATGATTTAAGACCTCACCAGGATAAATGAGGCAGCTGCAGCTCTGACAGAGCTGTTGGCCCCATCCTCTAGCTGTGTTTGGGACCCTTTTACCCTGCCTTCGCAAGGCAAAGGAGCCCCGTAGCAGCTGGATTTCCCTGCCAGGAGTCACCACCCGCCCTGTGCAGTGATCTCCCTGCTGGCATGCTTCCCCTTGGAAAAGGCTTTAAGCTGCCACCATGCCCCAAATCATTCCCAGAAGGGGTCGTTTCTCCTCTCCCCCTGGATGTATCGAAGAAGAGGTAGAACCTAAAATAAAAGTTACTGGGCCTCTATGGCTGATTCCTAGTTCTGTGACTGTTCAAAGTCAGGCCGCCTTTGAGCAGTTACCGTCGCAGTAAGGACTTGGGCTTTGTTAACGAAAGGTTAGATTTTGTGGAATGGTTTTGTGGCGGGGGTGGATCCAGCAGCTCCGGAGCCACGGAGCGTACGGGGCTGCACCAGCAGAACATTAGAGCTTTGTTTCTTTTTTATTTTCGCCACATGGCATTGAGGGACTTCCCAAGCAAAACGTTCCTTTTTAGGAGCACGTTCCCCAACTGCAGTGGAGGTGACTAAAGGATGTGACTGTGGGAGCCACGCTGGACAGGCTTTCCCCCAGCTTCCATCAGCTGTGAGAGCAGGAATTGGCACTGGGGGACTGTGTTGTTACTGGCTCTTCCTGCTGTTGGGAAGATAGGCAGACTTCACATTCCACCATTAATCCATCTCCTTTGTGAGGAAGCGTCACAACACTTAATTCCACCCAAACCACGACGTTCATGCCCTAGGGGGATGTCTGAATACTGCATAAACTCTGAAATTACTCAGAAGCTGTGCACCCAAAGCCTCTTACATTGGAAGGAAGGAAGGGGTTGCATCAGAGGTTTGTGGATTCATGAACATCAGCCTAAGTAGGACAAAACAACTTAGATGTAGCCGGTTCAGTCCTCTTCAGTTGCCATGACCAAGGCTTTCTAACCTGCGGAGATTTTAACGAGACTGACAGTATCTAGCGTTACGGCCATTCGGCATAGCACTTTCCTTCTGCTGGAGTCCTTTGGCCAAAGGACCATTTAGTGCAGATGCAGGAGAAATGCCAGTCCCCGACATCAGCTGTAAATCATTGGGGAAACTCAGAGGGGTTGGTAAAACAACAGCCATGTTGAGCATCCCACGTGGCCGGTGGGTATCCCTGGCAGAGACGCCACGTTTGGTGCTGCCGGGCAGCGTGGCCGAGCCAGCCATGGGTGACGGGGGCTGGTAAGGCACGTCCCCAGGCACAGGGCCTCGGGGAGCGGGAGAGGAGCAGTTGTCCCAGAGGAAGCGGGAGCGGAGGATGGGCTCTTCAGCCCACGCTGCTGCAGCATGGGAGCTCAGCCCGGTCGCTGCCCTGGCGCAGGGGAGACGGGGGTGCAGGGGCACTTGAGGGGTGGCCTGGGGTCACCCCAGCTTGTGCTTTCTGCCTGCCCAGCACCGAGTGACTCCTCACCTCTCTCTCCTCCCTCTTGCAGCTTTAACTTCTCCCAAACCCAACCTGATGGGCCTGCCCAGCACAAGCGTCCCTTCGCCCGGCCTCCCCACCTCTGGATTACCAAATAAGCAGCCCCCGGCCGCGCTGAGCTCGCCCACCCCGGCACAAGCCACGGCGGCCGTGGCCCCCCAACAGCCGCCGGCGACGACCCCGCAGCCGCAGCAGCCGCCCCTGCCACAGCGCAAGGAGAAGGAGAGCGAGAAGGCAAAAGAGAAGGAGAAGGCACCCAAGGGGAAGGGGGACCCCCTGCCAGGGCCCAAGAAGGAGAAGGGGGAGGCGCCGGCGGGCGCCCTCTCGGCCCCACTGCCCGCCATGGAGTACGCGGTGGAGCCCGCCCAGCTCCAGGCGCTGCAGGCCGCCCTGAATTCGGACCCCACCACCTTGCTGACGAGCCAGTTCCTTCCCTACTTCGTCCCCGGCTTTTCCCCCTACTACGCCCCGCAGATCCCCGGCGCCCTGCAGAGCGGGTACCTGCAGCCCATGTACGGGATGGAGGGGCTCTTCCCCTACAGCCCCGCGCTGTCGCAGGCGCTGCTGGGGCTGTCCCCCGGCTCCCTGCTGCAGCAGTACCAGCAATACCAGCAGAGTCTGCAGGAGGCATTGCAGCAGCAGCAGCAGCAGCAGCAGCGGCAGGCGCAGCAGCAGCAGCAGCAGCAGCAGCAGCAGCAGAAAGCGCAGCAGCCCAAAGGAAGCCAAACCCCCGTCCCTGCGGGGGCTGCCACCCCGGACAAAGACCCTGCCAAAGAACCCCCCAAGCAAGAAGAGCAGAAGAACGCACCCCGCGAGGTGTCCCCCCTCCTGCCCAAACCCCAAGAAGAGCCCGAAGCGGAAGGCAAGGGCGCGGACTCCCTCTGCGACCCCTTCATCGTCCCGAAGGTGCAGTACAAGCTGGTCTGCCGCAAGTGCCAGGCGGGCTTCAGCGACCAGGAGGCGGCCAGCGACCACCTGAAGTCCCTCTGCTTCTTCGGCCAGTCCGTGGCGAACCTGCAAGAGATGGTGCTTCACGTGCCCACCGTCAGCGGCCAGGGCAGCGGCTCGTACCAGTGCGTGGCGTGCGAGAGCACGGTGTGTGGGGACGAAGCCCTCAGTCAGCATCTCGAGTCAGCCCCGCACAAACACCGAACAATCACAAGAGCAGCAAGAAACGCCAAAGAGCACCCCAGTCTATTACCTCACTCTGCCTGCCCCCCCGACCCCAGCACCGCATCTACCTCGCAGTCGGCCGCTCACTCAAACGACAGCCCCCCGCCCCCCCGGCCCCCCCCGGCTTCCCCCCACGCCTCCAGAAAGCCCTGGCCCCCGGCGGCCCCCCGCGCCCCGCCGGGGAAGCCGCCGCCGCCGCCTTTCCCTCCTCTCTCCTCATCTTCAACGGTTACCTCAAGTTCATGCAGCACCTCAGGGGTTCAGCCCTCGATGCCAACAGACGACTATTCGGAGGAGTCTGACACGGATCTTAGCCAAAAGTCAGATGGACCGGCGAGCCCGGCGGAGGGGCCCCGGGACCCCGGCTGCCCTAAGGACAGTGGTCTAGCTAGCGTAGGAATGGACACCTTCAGATTGTAAGCTTTGAAGATGAACAATGAAAATGAATTTAAATAAAAAAAAAAAGTTAATAACAAACCAATTTCAAAAATAGACTAACTGCAATTCCAAAGCTTCTAACCAAAAAAAGAAAAAAGAAAAAAGAAAAAGCGTGGGTTGTTTTCCCATATAACGATGCCGGTGGGTTTTACATTTCTTTTTTCCTTTCCTTTTAATAAAATAAAACTTAAAAAAAGAAAAAAAAAATCTGTTACATTTGTCCTTTCGAAGGTACTGTTGGTCTGGGAGACGAACGCCCGTGCTGCCTCCTTACTGTCTTCGGAGCTCGAGCCCCTTGTATATTGCCCCTTTTCAATAACGCCCCACGTCGATAGCACAGCAGAGGCCGGCATGCACTGTATGGGAAAGCAGCCCACCTTGTTACAGTTTTAAATTTCTTGCTATCTTAGCATTCAGATACCAATGGCTTGCTAAAAGAAAAAAAAGAAATGTAATGTCTTTTTATTCTCAGGTCAATCGCTCACACTTTGTTCTGTTTTCAGAATCATTGTTTTATATATATATATATATAATTTCTTTCGTTTGTTTTGGGGTTTTTGTTTTGTTTTGTTTCGTTTTCGTTCCAGAAAAGGATTTTTTTCTTTTTTTTCTCTTTTTTTTTTTTTTTTTTGTTAATTTAAAATGGGCAGAAAGTATTCAAGAGAAAAACAATGTGAACTGCTTTAGCTTTTCGGGGATTTTAAGGGTAGCTTTTCTGCTGAAGCCAATTTCAAGGGGAAAAGTTAAGCACTCCCACTTTTCAGAAAAAAAAAACAAACCCACACAAAGAGTGTTGAGGACTCGGAGCTTAAAAAATAAGTTTTAAAACAACTGACTTTCTGTATTTATGATAGATATGACCATTTTTGGTGTTGAGTAGATTGTTGCATTGGAAATGAACTGAAGCAGTATGGTAGATTTAAAAGAAAAAACCCTTTTGTGTACATTTAGCTTTTGTATGGTCCAGCTGACGGCTTCTCATTTGATGTTGTCTTGTTCATTCCTAGCCAGATAGATTGCAATCCATTGACTCGCCTAAGCTTTTCTCCCCTTTGTACCTTTACTCCCCGTTCCCCCATCCTGTAATCTTCCACTTATGGTCGCTACCTTCATTTCTTAGAGGGTGGTTGCATAATTATTTTATAAAAACTAAAGAAAGAAGTTCAAAGGGTTTTGGGGGTCAGTAGGATCCCTTGCAGAATATTTTTTGTTGGGGGTTTGAAACTTTTTAAGGCGTATACATACGATTTACCTATGTCTGTTACCCTTGTGCACTTATCTCTTTCTTAATTTCCATTTTTCCTCTTTTTTTTTTCTTGCCCTCTTCTTTTCCTCATTTTGTAAATGCTTCAAAGACTCTGTTCCTAAACTATAAGCATTTGTTTCTGTTTGTGTAATTAGGCTGCACTCTGTTCCTTCTTTTAAAAAAAAAGTTTTTGTTACATTTTTTTTTTCTCTAAAGAAAATTCATGCTTTAAATAAAATCCAAAGACATACCCTTTCACCACTGGTGCAGAATGAGCAAAAAGGATTCTTTTTACTTGAGAATTTGTTTCTGATTTAAACAAACAAGTCTAAGTTTAAATAAAGAATAAAAAAAGTACCCAGGTTGTTATCTGTGCTTCTTCTGCAAGCAGAGAGACAACTCTTAGCGAAAACCCAGCGCACCAAAAGGCAGGTTTCTCTTTCCAAGTTCTCTCCCGCGGCAGGCAGGCGGAGCGGCGAGGGTCCCGGCTCAGAGCCCGCGCGGGCACCGCTCCCCCCGTCCGGCTCCGTACCCCTGCTCGTGGGAGCACGCACGCACGCATCTCTTACGGTCCGGACTTTGAAAGGAAAACTTTGTGCTGCTAAAATGTAGATTTTTTTTTTTGGAGACAATAGATGCTTGCTGTTTCACTTCCGTAGCCAAACGTCCAGAGAAACAATCTCCTTTCCCTCCCCCCGCCCCCCTTTCCTCTGCCCCGAAAGTGCGAGAGCCTTCTCCCCATCATCTTCATCCTCCTCCTCCTGCTTCAAAAGGGAACTTCGAAGACTGTGAACGCAGGTTCCTCCCGCCGCCTCCGGGCTTCTCCTCCCCGTGCTGAAGCCGCTTGTCGACTCTGCGAGAGACTGGAGCATTCGAGAGACGAACGTGGGGTTCATTTTCTAGCGGGACGCTTTTATTTTTATGGATTTTTTGGTTTTAGTTCGATGAAAGACTAGATCCTGAACTGTTGTACATATTTCTAACTAGGCTAATGCACAGTGCAAATTCCTTTTTTAATTGTTTTTTAAGTAGACGATACTAAAGAGAGTACCATCTAATATTCCTACCAGTACCCAGTTGTAGCATAAGGTGTCAAAAACGGAAACAAGTACACAAAAAGCGTTTGCTGTTTTAACAAACTGTTTTCTTTTAACAAGAGTTCTTGTATTTCTCCCCGTGTTTGAGATGAACATTTTTTAAATTCTAAAGTTGTACAGTTTTTGTTTTCCATTATTTTATCTTGTTTGTAATTCTATGAAATATATATATATATATTTTTTGCCATTTAACTGTTGTATGTTACTCTGTCTGTATCATATAGAAATTTTTTTGTTTGTTTTGTTTTTGATTCTCTATGTGATACAAGTTAACAATTTAACACTAGCTTTATCTGTCAGATTCCGCAAGGTCTCTTTTGGAAATCCTTTTGGTTTTGTCTTGGTTTGTTTCAGGTTTTTGTTTTGTTTTGTTTCTTTCTTAATTATATTGCTTGGTCATAGTGCAATTTCTCTCTCCTCCTTCCCCCTCCTCCTTCCCACCCACTAAAAGGTTTTATAAATTCATTTCCTTGTATTTTTTCTAAACGTTTCTAGAGACTTTCAGTGCGAGGTTGCCTCCTCCTCCTCTTCCAGCCCGCTGCCTCGGGGACGGTGCTGGGACCTGGTCACCCGTCCCCCCCCGGCCTCGCGCCCCGCCGCGGCCGCCCGCGCCCCACGACCCTCCCGGCCACCCCGGGGACGCTGCGGGGGCCACCTCGGCTCCGGGGAGCCCCTGGGCGACCCCCCCGAGCCCACGCGTGGCCTTTCCAGCCAGTGTCAGAGCGGGGCCAGGGCAGGAGGGAAAGATTTTAAACTCAGCATTGAGCGGGTTTCTGTTTTATTTTTAATAAAAAGCTTTTTTAAGTGGTGAAGATGGCCAAAGTTTCATACGATTGAGAATAAAGAGAGGCGTAAGGGGTGTGTCGGGGCTGCCCGCGCCCCGGGGGGGACGGCGGGGGGGGCGAGGGAGGCGCTGACACAAGCCAGCACACTTGCCGTTCGTGGAAATATATTTTGCTTTAAAAAATTTAAAAAAGAATTAAACTTTTAAATAGAAGCAGAAATTGGGTTGGTTGGTTGGTTGCTTGGTTGGTTGGTTGCTTGGTTGGTTTGTCGGCGCTGAGATACTGCCCACTGTGAAACACAAAGCTTTGCTTATTTTTTTCGGTTTTCTTTTTGGGGGGGCGAGTTTGGGTAGAACAGAAAGCATAAATGAGGTGAAGAGGGGTATGAACAGCCTTTGCAATGTACAAAAAAAATAGAGCAAGTGAAACCAAAAATGATGTTCTTGGTGTTTTTCTATAATGTAGTCTTGTTAGCTTTTTTTGTTACTGTAACAATGCTGATCTCGAACTGTACCAAAATACATGGAGACTAACAGAAACAGAAACCACATGGAACTTTCAAAACTTTAAAAAAAAAAATTGTCACAAAAGACTTTGTTGTCATAGTTGAGTTGACTGTAGATGGTAATTGAATATACTCCTTTGGAAATATTTCATCACGTATGTTTCCTGCTCATTGTGATACATTAAAAAAAAAAAAATGAGCAAAAGCTCTCGTCTCCGATGTCCCCGCTTGTGCGGTGCAGGGTCTTGTGTCGGGGTGGGTTTGTGCCGTGCAGCTCGGCGGGACGCGCCACGACGCCGACGACGCTGCCCGAGCTGCCGCATCCTGCGGCCGCGTGTCCCCACGCGCACGTCCCCGCACCCGCCGGGGCAGCGCGCACGCGTGCCGCATCCCTCCCCGCGCGCGGGCGTCCGGGTGCCCGGTCGTGCGAGGGCGCCCGGGCTGGTGCTGCCGATCAGTGTTGAAGTGGAAGTAATGAGCCAAATAGCACAATTCGTATTAGGGCTTCGGGATGCATCGTGTATGAAAAAGATATTATAAGAGCATTTAATTTTGCCAAATGGTCGTGTAAGAATCCTGGGCGCAGTGCTGTAATTAACGGTTAAAGGGAAAGCATGATGCCTTTATGGGTTGAGGTCATCTTGAAACCTGTAAACTGGAAGTGAACTAAAATCGCCATTTGTTTTCTTCGGCTGATCAAACCAACAGGAGACGAAGGTAAGAAAGGTAAGTGGCTGACTCGCTGCTCCTCCCGCTGCTTGCGGTGCCTCGAGAGCGGGGAGGGAAACTTGACGAACTGCTGACTGGTGAATACACAATTCTCTTACCAAAAACTGCCCCTTGCAGCAGAAAATGCTTGAAATTCATTAGTAAGGACCACATCCAAAAGAGAGCCCCGAGGGTTACCATTCATCTCTAATTTATAACTGCAGCAATAAATAATTTTAAAAAAAACACAACAAAACAACCCACAACCCACCACTGCAGGTGGGATGAGCCGTCTGCTCAGTACGGGTGTCATTGCGGCTCTGCCGCCCCCCCGGCAGCCGGGGGCTTCCTCTGCTTCCCTGCCCGGGCAGCGGGGTCTGACCCCAGCAGAGGTCGCGGGGAGGAAATCTCGCAGCGAGCGAGGGCGCGGGGGCGTTCCTTAATTAATAGGGTCAGGGCATTCACTCGTGAGCCAGTAAGTTCAATAATCGGGTCGCTGATGCACCTTCATGAGAAAACGAAAAAAACCCAACGCAACACTGACGCAGGCTCCAAAGATACATGAATTATGAAATAAAGGGGGTCAAAATTGCCAAGCCCCCGATGACTCCTGGTGCTACGGCGTAACCAGGCCAAGCCAGGCCCTGGCCCCAGTGGGCAGCCCTGCAATTGGAGGTCCCGTGCCGCCAGAGACCGAAACAGTGACGGCACCGAGGGCACCCGAGCGCTGCGGCCCGGGGCCCCAAAACTCTCCAGGGGCCGGGCTGCCCTGTCCTGTCCCAGCCTCAGGCGTCGCTTTTCTGGCATGAGCCTAAACAGGCGGGGATCTGGATTGCCTCTTAAGTGTTTGGGGTTTTTTTCACGGGAAAAATCCATTCTGCGTTTTCCGCAAGCGGAGGGGACTGCGGCAGTAATGGGGTCACCAGCGCAGCCCTTCCACCGGTGTTTGCACTGCGCCGCGTTAATGATTTCGCTGTTGTTCATAGACCTGCCGTTTTGTAAGTTTATTATGTAACGTTGCTATTTATTCCTGGGTTGAATTCCCGTTTAAAACAGCTACGCTTGAGAAAGCCCCGCTCTAACGCTCAGAAAGGTGTAAATGGACTCTAGTAGCTGCACAAGCTGCAAACTAAAAACCTCTGCGAGAGCCACGCTGTTCAGAGCACTGCTCCAGCGGAAATTGTGCAAACCTCTGACAGAAATAAGAAGGTTTTTCCATGCTGGGATTCTGGTAAGAGGAGACGGGAGTGATTTTTAAATAACCTTTCATTGCCATCACCTAAAAGACGAGGAAGGGATTTAGCTCTTACTAGTACATTCTTACAGGCCAAAAAAATACATATTTATAAAATCAGAGCAGTGATCAGGTGCCCTCTACAGAGAGTAACTTTGCCGATGGATTTGGAGCAGAGTTCCCGGCTGGAGGGTGCCTCTGCCCCCCAGTGCAGCCCGTGTGTTACCGTCATTGACGCAGCAGGAGCAGGGGCTTTGGCTGTTCTATTCTATTCTATTCTATTCTATTCTATTCTATTCTATTCTATTCTATTCTATTCTATTCTATTCTATTCTATTCAGCCTGCTCCTGGGCTGCCCGGCCAGCGGCTGAGCCCTTGTCCCCGGTCCCGTGTCCCCCTGCGTGCAGTGCCGTGTCCAGGCAGCACAGTTGGCTCTGAGGGGGCCGGGGCAGGGGTCAGACATGGCAATGCCACCGCACAGCCCGGCGTGCGGACGCATGGGTCAGTGCTACGGAGGGTTCGTTCCCACACCAGCAGCCATGGGTACCAGCTTCCCTCTCTTGCTGCCAGCCCAATGCCATGGCTGATGCTGCCAGATCGCCGCTGCAGGCCCAGGCATCCAGGTGAGGCATCAAGGACACGTTTTCAATGCCACCACGTGGCAAACCTTGCCAGCTGCCAGCTTTGAGTGAGACCAGTTTTGCTGCGCTCTGTGGGACGCCTGCCTGCCCTGCCCAGGTTTGCTGCAGGAGACGCGCTGCAGCGCCGGGCAGGTTCAGCCCGTGGGGTGGCCGGTCCTGCAGTCCCCCATGGCCACAGCAGCCCACGGGGGGTTTGGGCTGGGCACAGACCCCCCCCTCACCTGAGAGCTGCGGCTGCAGCCACATCACTTGTGCAGCCAGGTCTCTGCTGAACTGAGCAGGGTCCCACGTTAACGTCTTTGCTAAATGACATCTGAAGTCTGCTAAGAGAGCCGACTTCTCTAATGCAGACGGATACGCTGAGAAACTGCCACCAGGCTCGGGCTGTGCCAGCAGTGGTGAAGGGTTAACTCCATCAGCGCTTAAACTACAAATGTGGAGCCCATTCTCTCCTCCAAGCTCGTTAACAATGTACACCTGATGATCTAAAGCACTAGAGAGTCATTTTAATTAACGCTCTGCCAGAGGGGATGTGGTGAAGACACTGATTTCACTCCAATGACTTTCTATTTTGGTATATTGCAGAATCGGTGCATTAGTTCCCCGGGCTGATGTGGTGAGCTAATCCAACTACAGCCGCGTGGGCACTGCCTCCGATCGGCTCCGCAGGCGGCAGCTCAGCGCGGGGACGCTGGCACCATCCATGGGTCGAGGAGGTGTCTCCTTCTCCTCGGCAGCGCTGCCTGGGGCTGGCTCCAGCAGCTCGTCCCCCGGCAGGACCGGGATGGTCCTCCCTTACCCACCGGCGAGGCACAGGTGACAGCAGGTCGGTGGCAGCGCAGAAACAACAGACAAAGCTCTGCAGCTACGGGGGCCCTTCCACATGCCCACTGGGGCTGGGACTGGGACTGCTGGGCTGATGGCACCGGTCCATGCCCACCATGCCGCCCAGCAGCCACAGCCGCCCCAAGGGAAGGCGCCATCCCGCGCGGCGGAGGAGCTGCATCCGGCAGTGCTGCGGGTCTCCCGCCGCCTCTGCGGTGATGGAAGAGAGACTTCACGCTGCGCCCCAGAGAAAAGATAGCGGTACCTATAAATGGTATTGTGCTGTTGGTTAGATGGTAGCATGATGTTACTTAATTAATGTTTTAATACCCTAGGCATCTTCTGTGCCGTATAATTCATATCGATTCAGCTGTGAGCATGTTCAGTTAAAAAGACTCTCTTTCCTAAGCAAACTTTCAATTATATTGAATTGTCACAGCAAAAAAGGGCCTTTTCTCTGCATGGGGGAGGGGATTCTCTGCCAAACTGCTGCCAGCCTGGCTGGGCGCACTCGCATATGTGCGCACACACCCTCCTGCCCCAGCACTTCCAGCCTCCCCGAGCCACCGGTGCCGACCCCAGCGATGCCGTGATGCCGGGTGTCACTGTCCCCAGTCCGTGGGGTTTCCTCCTGCGTGTGTCCAGGCAAAGAAGCCTGTCCCCTCCAGCTGTTGCTGGGCTGGCACTGGTGGAGGCTGGCCCCAGCCCTGTGCCACCGCCTGCCACCAGCCTGGGTGCCTGGGCACACGCGCTGAGGACCAGCTCTTGCCACCCCTCGGCCAGGCTGGCCAGGTGCTTGCTGCATCCAGCAGCCATTTGCCCCGTGGCCAGGGGCCCATCCTCGCCGTGTGCAGGGCCGGGCTGCGGACCCCGGGCTGCCCATCACACGTCGTGGGGATGGGGGGTTGTGGGTCACTGGGGACCTTGCTGGTCCCCGTCCAGCCCACGCAGCACCAGCCAGCCCACCGCCGTGGCAGGGAGCCCAGCGGGGACTGAAGGCTGGTCTGGAGTCGGTGTGGGTTTAAGTCATGGCTTTGGGCATCGCTGATGTTTTCTGAAGTTTTGCCGGTTTGGTCTCTGCGTCCCGTTTTGCGGGGCCCTGCACACCTGGGGCAGGTGGGCTTCCTGGGGGAGGGTGTTCCAGTTGCTTCTCCCCTTTCCCACAGGTTTCCAGGAGCACCCTCTGGTGCGCTCGTGTCTCCCGAGGTGGTGGGTCTGGGCTGGAAGCAGGTCAGCGGGGGGTAAACCCTGCTGAGGCCGAGGCCCGGGGCAGCTCCCAGGCACCTCCTGCTGCCGCGGCGCTGGCGAGCCGGGCACACCAGGGGCCGGAGGGAGGTTAAAGCCAAATCAGAATTGACAGAAAATTATTAGCAGGGCAGAGACAAGGAAAAGCCCCCCCTTCCTCCCATAATCAGGTTAATGTGTGCGTGGAATGCTGAGTGTCTTGGCAAAGCAGCGCCTTTTCTTTTTTAAGCAGAAATTTGGTTTCCATTCTGTGACGCTGTGTCCCTCCTGCTCCAGCAGCACCTTTGGTCAGGTGGGGGAGAAGGACAGGGGACGTGACCAGACTCACCGCGTGTCCCTTGGCCCTGCTGTGCCCTGGCAAGTGGCAGCTGGAAGGTGTTCCCTTCGGAGCCCAGCCATGCTGGGGACGCGCATGTCCAGCTGTGCTGGCAGCCTCCCCGCGTCACTACGCTTCTTCGGGCTCCTCCTGCTTCCCCATGGCACCGAGAACAGGGTCCCATCCCGGCCTGTCCCCACGTTGTGCCGTGAGTTTTCCCACCGCCGCAGTGACACAGGAAGGTCCCTGACACAAACCCAGCAGGTTCCCCTGGATCGCATCAGCAGCCTTCCTGCCCGGACCGTGCACCGGCCACGCCACCTCTCTGGGATGGGCTGGGAGAGCAGCTCGGCACGCGGCCGTCGCTGCCAGCACCACGGAGCTGCACTCATCAGCCCCGGGGAAGCAGGATGGGTAGATGCTGGTGGAATTTTTAAGGCTATATGTGTGCTTTCAGACACAGAAGAACACCTTGACGTTCTGGAAGGAGAGAAGGTGTCTGCGAGCAGAGCGCCATAGCGCGTCAACTCTTCCGCGTGCGTCGTGGCAGCAGGCAGCTGCCAGCTTTGTCACCAGCCCCTGCCACAGTGCCGCAGCCCTCGGGGCCACCCCTCATCCCCAGCCCCGCCGAGCCTGTTGTCCCCAGGATGGGGGGACACGAAGGCTGCTCCCCGCACAGACTATCCTTCTAGCAGGGAGGCTTTATTAAAGATTTCTGTCCCTTTTTTTTTTTTAAATAATGAGGCAAAGATAAAAATTCTGTATTTTCATTACTCCCTATTTTCACAGCCCGCTGAACAAAAACACAAAGCGCTTCTCCTGCTGCCCCTTGCTCCCTGGCCCTGCCTCTTTCTCCCGTGGAGTTCAAATTAAAGAAAGGCGAAAATTGAAGCTGTTGTACGCAAGGCGATTGCAACATGCATATTTGATTTTTATGATGGATCTAAATTGCTGAATAAGGCCGTGGAACAAAGGGAGACTGCGGCTTCCTGCCCATCACAGCCAGCCAGCCACTGCAGAACAAAAGCGCCAGCCATTAGGGGCTCAGCAGGGAGACACATTATATAAATGACTTTGTTTCTCTGCCCCTTCCCCCCCACGGGGTGCTCTGGACGGGGCTGGGGGGCTCCTGATTTGCGCATCCCGGGGAGAGCGTGTGGCTGCGCCATCGCGGTGGCGCGGGGCGGCTGCGGGGAGCCCCGCTCGCCCGGCACAGGCGGCCGCCACGTCAGGGCAGCCGGGGCCGGGGGACGGTTGGCAGAGACCCCTCCGCGGCCGCAGCCGCAGCCCTCGCCGGTGCAGGGTGCCTTGGTGTGGGGCTGAGGCGCTGCCATCCCTTTCCTCTGGCGCTTGCGGCCATGGGGAGCAAAGGGAGGCAGAACTGCTTGCCCCGCTGCCCCTGCACCCAGCCGCCATGCTGCTGGCGTGTCCCTGGGTGCCGGTGCTGGCTCTGGGCATCCTCAGGGCCACACAGCACTGCGGGGACTGTGGCCTCCACGGTCCCCAGGCTGCTGTGCAGGTAGCTGAGCCTCCATCAGGCCATGGTGGCCCTGGCGCCACGGGGACACCCCTCAGGCATTTGGTGACACAACCCCTAACAGCACCTTTTGCAGCTCAGGCTGCTGCGCTGCGTGGCAAGCGGCACCCAGGTGACGCTGGCCAGATGTCCCTTAGCAGGTCAGAGCCACAGCTGCCCCACAGCAGCTCAGCACAGCTCCCTCGGCCACGTGTCGGTGCAGCACCAGCACCGTGTGAGGGCACCTGGGACTGACTGGATGGTCCCAGCGATGTCCTCGCAGGGCGTGCAGGCCACCAACATGCGTGCTGGGCACCCCGCTGCGCAGCACGGTGCAAGGGCAGCAGGAGGCGAGGCTGTGCCCGGCGCACCCGGGTTTGCACGTCGCTGGGGAGGTGCTGCCCTGATCCCACACTCGCAGAAACTGCCTTCTGTGTTTAGCAAAAGGCATTTGTTAGGGAGGCGTCAGGCGGAAGACCTGCGATTCCTCAGTCTGCAGCGGAAGGTACTTGACAAGGGCGGGATCTGGTTAGGATCAGCCTGGGTCGGGGAACGGGTTTCCCTCTGGTTCCTCGAAGCCAGCACAGAGAAGATCCGGGTTCACAGTGTTGGTGTCTCCACAGACACAGTGTCTCTGCACAGGTGGGCGCTGTGTCCTGCCCTGACGCGCTTTGGTGGTCCAGGGACAACCCTCCGTGATGTGCCTGAGCGATGGACACTGCCAAGAAACACCCGCGTCCCTGGCACAGCCCCTGGCTGTCCACAGCCTGCAATGCCGCAGGGGCATGACAGGGCATGAGGCTGCCCACCCCGCCTGTCCCACCCCAAGCGTGAGCCCAGGGATGCCCTGGAAGGATCCTGGCTACAGCCTGCGTGTCACGGCCACCAGCCCGTGAAACAACTTCCACTTGGGCCAAGGTGGACCTGGGGGGTTGCTGCAAATGGCTCCCCGAGTCCTGTGTGCACAGCAGAGGGTGGCCCATGTCGTGCTGGTGCTCAGGAGGGCTTGGGAACCCGCACTGTCCCATTGCTGGGGAAGGGCTTGGGGCTGGGCTGGCGTTGGCCCCATCTTGCTGCGTGAGCTGCTCTGGCTGTGCCGTGGGGTGCTGGAGGGCTGCTTGAACTCATTAACTCCTGCTGCAGATGTGACATACCGCTGGAGAAAAGAAAACAACCGGCCAGACCAAAAACATGCTTTCCTTCTCTAATGCATCCCCCAGGTCCTCTGCCCGTCATCTCCCCCTCTGCGCTGCTCCAGGGAATTGCACGCTTGAGTAATAGTGTCCTAATGGATTTCCCCTACCCCCATCCCCGCACTTTGGAGAGCGGGAAGGAAGGGCGGCGTGCCACCATGCCTGCTGCGCCCGGCCGTGCAGGGCAGCCGACATTCCTGGAGCCGCTGATGGGGCGGTGGGCGCAAAGAGCCCACCACAGCCCCTGCGCTGCACCGCTCTCCATCAGCTGCTGCTCACGGATGCGGCTGGAGGGGGTCCTGCCTGGGTTTTGCTGGGAAAGCTGTGGGAAGACCTGCAGCAAGGGAACAGGGGCGGCCTGGGGAGGCTGTCCCCGGTGAAACCCTGGGTTGGCTGGGGAGGAGGTGGGAACGGCGCTGCCCGGAGACTGAGCGGAGGGGTGCAGCTGCTTAGAGGCTTGAAGAAAGCTGGGAGTAGCCTGAGAGCCAGAGGGGGTGTGTTTTAGCGCTTTAAAGTTTGGTTTCCATGACCTTTTGTGCTGCCGGCTGCCGCTGCCCCAGTGCCACTCCCGGCGCTGGGTCAGGTTGTGCTTCCCCTGCTAAGGAGCTAAACTGAGATGCTGTGTGTAAGAAATGGGAAGTGACAAGATATGACCGAAGCATTGGAAATCAATCCAAACTAAATGTGCTTCTTAACTATAAGTGAACAGTTGAAAACAATCCTCTTTTATAGCCATGGAGATAAATACTCTGTTTTTATTAGGAAAAAATTGCTTTGGACTGAATAAAGTCGTTTGATTAACAAGTCAAAGCAGATGGTTTATTGATGTTTCAGAAAGGAGTTTACAAGGTCTAGTGAAAAAAGAGACCCAGCTCTGAATTAACAAATTACCCTGGTATATGGGACATTGACAGTTCACTGCTAATAGATTTATGGGCTACTGCTGGGTGTTTCGTCCCCATTTGGTTTATTATGATAAAATATTGGGGCAGGGGTAACCTATAGCCTCATTGCAATATACTGTATCGACCCCTGACCCTGAGAACCTGACAGCAAACCTATATATTAGATTCTTAATTTGTCTTAATCTAACAGGATCGGGTTCCGTGCTGTAATTATTTTCCAAAGGCAATTGTGTGAGCGTGTGAGTGTGTGTGAGAGAGGCAGGTGAAGGTGGATCACTTTGTCTATTGCTCCGGACATACAGTTAAACTGCTGAAGACCTAAGAGATCATAGTAGGAACGATGCAGGAGCATCAATGTGCCGTGAAGCAGGACGTGACATTGAGAAATAATAAAATTCCCAGGTGCTGTAAATTACTCTCATAAAAAAATTTACCATGAGGCCCTAGCAGCATCTGGAAATAGGCACAGATCTTGACTTGAAACGCGGGGACTTGAAGAAATGGTGCAACAGAGCTGGTGCTTTTTCTGAAAGTTATCACAATTGCTTTACACCCCCCACGCCCACGGCTTTCCTGAGGACCACAGTGTCCTGCGGGCAGACAGAGGGACCAGTAGCCAACGCAGGCAGCTTTGAATCCACAGCGGCTGAGGCTTTTTGTCCAATATTTCAGGATTACAATGCAGTAATTGTGTGCTTCTGTGTCAGACTAGCAGTGTATTAGCTAAACACTTTAGGCATGTGCACTGTCATCTTTCATACTTTGGGCTAACACACTGCCGTAATTACCAGCCAGTCTCAGTGCTGAGAGCGGTTGAATCAGGCCGGCTGCAGGTCAAGGAGCGCTCATTCCTGTGCCTACGCCTGGGTAACAACTACTGACTCCCGAAAATACGTTCAGGTTTCAAACACCCTCAACCTAGAGTAACATGCAATTAATCGCACGCTGTGTCCATCCATGCTCCGGCGCGGTTCTGGGCAGGCAGGGTGGTGCTAAGCCCCGCCATTCAAAATGTCGGTGATGAGAAGCAGGAAGACAGCCTCCAAATTCTCCTCCATCTGCTGAAGCAATTAGTTCTGAGGACCTTTCGTGAAACCTTTACTTCCTCCTCTGCTCTGTTACCTGTGTTAGTTTGCATACGGGGCTTTTTGGTGCCAGAGCTGCCCTCTGCAATGGCTGCTTATTCAGATGAGTCGATTAGGGAATGCTGCAGCTCGGGATTTGCAATTTTTTGTGCCCGAACAGGGTAGTGGTGATGCCTGGATTCAGAATCGGAGACATCATGCAAGAGCATGCCTTGGTTTGTGCCCGTTCCCCCTGCGCTGCGCCTGCCAGGCACCGTCCTGTCCACCCCAGAAGGCCTGGAGCACCAAGGGGATGCTCCGGACCCAGGGGCTGTGTTAATTCTCACCCCCCCAGCCCTGCTAAGCAATATCTGCATGCATCTGAAGATGACATGGTGATGAATGGGGGACAAATGCGTCTTTTATTGCTTCCACCGCACACATGCTTTTTCTCTCTCTTTTTTTTTAAAGGGACTGTCGGATTGCTGGATACAGGAATTCATATGATTTGTTCTGCAGCCATTTCTCCTTTCTCTCCTGTAATAGGATCTGCAGACATAATTCAAAGAGCTGAAGGTAATTTAGTGTCTTCTTTACCTCTCTCCCCATACTTCCTATGAGTTCACCAGGTACCCTCTAGATGAACTAATCCTACTGTAAAATATTATTTCTAGGCTTTATTCATTTAATTTATTAACTGTCTGCGGCTTTATTTACCAGGTTCTGGATTAACTCTGAGACCAGTTACTATTCAGAGCTGCTGCTTGCTTCATTGCTGTCTTTCATTCTGTTTATCTTTTCTTTGTAGAGGAGGGGCTCAAACATATACAAACTGTCCTGAGGTTTCGCAGATATTCCAGGCAATCGCAGGGCTGTATCCCATCTTCTCTAGTAATTAGTTACTGTCTTGCACCTCGTAGGAATCACAGCACACTTTCTTCTACATGCCACTGCTCCCCAGGAAGCAGAAGGAAAACTAAAAGATCATTTTAATAGTTGACATTACAACTTTTAATGTCACCCCAAATTCAGGAGCACTGAAGGGGATGAAGTTGCTCTGATTTACCTCAGCTGAGAGCTGGCCCCACGCACCCACCTGTGACCATGGGCAGACCTGATATCACAGCTGACGCTGGGTGGTGGGTTTGGGGCTGTCAGGTTGGCTTTTGGTGGAAGAGCTGTAGCGCTGCTGTATGAGCCAGCTAGGGAAGGCAGCGGTATTTCTCCATCCCTTATGAAGGTGCTTGCGATGTTCTAGGGGCTTTTTGGGTGCTCAGGAAATCTGAGAGTTGTGCTGAGGACAAACAGGTAAGCGGCTAGAAGAAGAAAATGGAGTCCTTCAAAATAAAAACGAGCTGGTTCACTGTAGGCAGCATGGTAGAAGTGGACCTGTGAGAAAGAGTGAAACGGGAGGGAGCAGTGGTCTCATACACGATGCAGAGTTTGGAGGTTACCAGAGCTGCCCTCCCTGCACTTGCACAAGGGCCCTGCAGACCTGTCCTTTGCTGGGTCTCCCTCGTGGGGAGGGATGGCTCAGTCTGTGTCTGGCTGCAGCCGGAACGCTTCCCCATCTGCACTAGTGCTCTGGGTACCTTGGAGTGATACAACAGGGTCTCGCTTGGCTGAGAGCAAAGAAGCCACTAAGCCCAAGGTGCAGAGATGTGATCGCTGTGGGTCAAAGCCAAGTGAACTGAGCTCCAGAGATACTCGTTTTAGGATTTCAGGTTACAATTCACACCATCTTTTTTGGGTCTTGCATCCTTGGTGCTATCATTCCTCTGAGTTTCCTTTGCGTTAGCCATGTTTCACACCTGGCATCCCGCTTGGCTCACTGCGCTGGGCAGCAGCCTCGCTGCGTGCTGGCGCCCCGTGTCGTGCAATGGAAGCCTGGCTCATGACAGGGGCCCCTACCTGCTACCAGACTGCAAGCAACAGTCACACGTGCAGGAAAAAAACGCAACTCCATGCATTGATATAAAGTACTACTACATCATTGTCAGAAAGAAAGCATTTAATGTTATTAAGCGGTTTTTTGTTTGTCTTTTTTTTTTTTACTTTCAGAGTGGTGCTGCTGAAACATAAGGGCTGGTGGTGTTGATGGCATGGAAGTGGTTAATGTGGTAGTCTAATTCTAAACTCATGAATGTGGTAGTCTATCCTCACTATTATTCTGTTCTTTTACTTCACCAGTTGTATATTGTCTAATTGTGATTTACTGCATATTTTTCACATAAATTACTTTAATGGACTCTTTGTCTGGGCTACATTGCATGGTAGAGAGTGCTACAAGGTGTCATATGAACAAGGTTATAGAAAAGATTGAAAAGACTACAAACTATTGTGTGAGTTGAGGAATAGCTCATGTTATAATGATGCAGACATGCAAGGGGCAGAGTTACAGGCTGTGAGTACGGTCTTGACTTCACAGCATTTCTCATCTTGAGTGTTTAACAGTGCAACCCTAGTATTTTTGTAACGGAGTACTTTCTAATGGAGTTTGAGGGAATTTTGTTCAAAATTAAAAACATTAAGATTCTGGAGCACTGCAGATGGGGGGGGGGGGCGGGGGGGGAGAAGTGCTTGAAGCATGGTCCTTCCTGAGCTGGCTTAGGCTCTGCCAAACCTGCCCGTCCTGCATAAATGAGTCCAGTGCTCGCTCCCCCCTGCCTGTGTGCACGCTGCCAGCCTGCAGATTCACAGCTCTTCTGACTTCCATGAAGCCCATCCACAGACCTTGCAGGGTCCCTACAATGGACCCACCATGATGTGGTTCCTGTGTGAAGCTGTCGCAGCTGTGAGCCAGTAACCTCTTAAGGGACTGTACTCAGCACCAGCACATCTGGGTACCTTCTTGCAGCTGGATTAATAACAGCCCGTGTGAGTTTGTGCATCCAGCACCCTTTAGTGGGGAGGGAAGGCACATGGGGTATGTGCAAGGGATAAACAAGCCCGGCAGTCAGCCTAGCAGCTGCCAGGATTTTCTCTCCAACCCCTCCAGCCCTCCCAGGAAGCTCCCTATCCTCACCTCCCTGCTGTCCTGGCCACAAGTGACACTGTGGCTACTAAGCCTTGCAGCTCGGCTCAACTATGTCGCAGTGCATGAGGTGCCGTTTGCACTGGGAGCTTTGCTGCTTGAGCTGCTGTTGAAGAGCTCAGGCTTAACAAGCGTTCCCAGCACACGCCTTGGGTACAGCCCTGAGGCTGTCCAAAAAGGGTTCTTCCTCCAACCTGGGGAAACAGAGCGGTGATGGACACGGCTGGGTGTGCTTTTCGTACCCTGTCAGCACCACCTCTACCCTGCTTGAGGTCAGACACACCTGGTCTCCACACCTGCAAGCTCGTTATGCCTCAGTGAGGGGACATTATGGCAGTGGAGTCATGCGCTTCATGGCAAACAGCCAGCATTGTGTATCATCTGATTATTGCTGGCACGTGCCTTTGTACTGCTAGCTCACAAGTTCTTCTGGCAGTTTGCTGCGGTTATTGCAGGACTCTTCCAGCAGAGTGGCTGGCAGGCTGGTAGAGGCGCAGCTCCTGTTGACAACCTGTTGGATGACTCTCTCCAGGAAAGACAGTTTTGATGCATCGTCCTGGCATCCTGCCGCTTCTCCTTGGTCAGGGTCTATTTTATTAACATTGACAAGACTGTAGGTCTAGGAGGATGAGAATGGGAGTCTTCTCTCGATTCATTGACTGGAGCAAATCACTTACTAGGAAGCAATTTCAGTTTCAGGCCTTGGCTTGATTCCAAACTGTGATGGCTCTTAGTCTATTAGTCACAATAAAATAAACTAGGAGTTGGCCTCTGGCGGGCTTCCTTACACCCTTGCTTGGACACTGAAGGTTTGACATCAGGCGTTAGTTTGACATCGGGCACAACAGAACAGGGCACACCCATGGTGCATTTCTGCAGACTTGGATGAATTAATGTGTCCTTGAAGGAGAAAGAAAAGGATCTTCCCTGACTGAGGCTTAGCTACAGCAACTAGCAGCAGATGTCCCTGACTGTCTTAATCAGCTTAGTAAAAACAGTCTGAACTTCATATACTCATGAATGGCAAATCAAAGCCAACTTACGTAAAGGCATGTTTTGCTTTTCAGTGGGGATCATGCTGTGCCTAATTTCAAATTTTTGACCCTTGTACATTTCAGATGAAGGAATGTTAAGAGAAAAAAGTTCTAAATATATTTTTCAAGATAGGAAAGTTTCTGGTTGGAAAGTTGTTAGAAAGTTATGAGTGATGGGGAAGAGTTGTAGTGGAAATTATTATGAAATATGGTTGTAATGACTAGTGCCCAGCAATGGCCATAATTGTGCTCTAATCCCCACAGTACTCTTGCTCTCTTGCTGTCTCACTGGATTTCACACATTAAATGATATCCTATTCTGGAAAAAGAATCAGGAACTGGACTTTCATTCCCAGTACCATACCACAAGGTTACCCATTCATGCCATCTTGTATTTAATCAATATACTTGAGTACAGGAATATTTCACGTTTGACCTCCTTTATATTTTTCATGTGATGGTCCATTGAACTTGCTTCTTTTGCTTGGCCTTCTGATGAGCTAGACAAAAAAAAATTAGAAGTTTCTTCTGTAGTAGGAACTGCCCTGTTATTTCATAAGCATTGTGTATGCCTGAGGCTACTAAGATTAGTGAAGGATTACTATGCATGCGCACATAGCTTATAAAGCGGCTTTGATTACAAAGTCCAAAAAAAAAGGATATTAAATTTTTATTACAAAAATATTTGGTTGTCTTCATTCCTCTTCAAACAGAAGACAAAGTTCCAAGCATTCTCTTGCTTTGCGGTCACACATCAGTTCCAAAGAAGGAAAAGGAAGCAAATTTCCATTGCTATTTTTCTTTACTAAGATCACAGCTAAGTTTCTAAGTTTTTACTAAGTTCCCCAGCTCCAAAGCTTGGCTTGTACTTTACCTGTGCTAATGCCATCTTTTTCATCCACCTTTCCATTTCTGAAACTGGCTGCTTTTCTCACAAGGGAGAGCAAGCCAACTTCAGCATCTCCTGGATTTGGATGCTTTCCTCTATCTAGAATTAGATCTGTGTATGGCTTAGAGGCAGCAGTAACTCCTTCAACTGCTTGTAATAGACATAAATCAGGTGCCTGCCTTGATAGCTCTCACTTGTTTTATAGCTTGTGACAAGAATGTTTGTGAGGCGATTTCATGCAATACCTAGGAGGGCTGCTTTCCAGCGGCTGCACTGAGGAAAGCCACGGCCATGGGACAGTGAAGGACAGTTACTTTCTGACCTGAGCCACCAAGTTCATTGCTTTTTCTCCCTGGTTTCTTTGCAAGACAGAGGACACAAGCCTCGCTGCTCTCCACGTGGTTCTTGGGTTGTAGATATTCAGCTGTGTGTTTCTTTTGCATGCTACCTAGATCTTCTGTCCTCACTCCAGTGTCTGGCCAAGATAAGCTCCCAGGGGGGAGTGTGGGGGAAGCCTGCTCTTTTTTACTCAGAAGAATACTGGAGGCAGGTAGAGCTGTAGCCTCTAACAGGCTGGTGGGGCCCGTGGCTCTCTTTAGGGAGAATCGTGCCCGTTCTTGATTGCAGCGATGCAGAACTTGGCACAGTTTTGGCACTGACTCTTCTTTCAGGCTCCAAGGTGAGAGCGGTGACTTGAAGAGTTGCTTCCTTCAGTCACTTCGTAGGGCCGCAGGCAGCTTTTATCCCTCTCTCCCCAAAACAACAGGACGCCATCTAGAAAGATTCACAAACCGTAAGGCCGTTTCCGAAGCGGGGCAGGGATCTGGCCGCACCCGGCCCTGCCGCCCCGCTAGCCTTCGGGGGAAGCCCCCGGCGGGGTGCGACGTTTGTCGGCTCTGGAGGTGCTGAACGTACAGCGGGACGGGGAGGGCGGCCTGGTCCCCGCCGCCCGCCCGTCCCCATGGCAACCCGACGCTCCGTCCGCGTCCACCGAGCGTGTTTGGAAGCCACGCCCCTTTCATCCGCTGTCCAATCGTCGGCACGCACGGGCGGAAAGCTGAGCTCCTGTTGGACAATACTTACGTTAATCAACGCCTCTGGGCCTCAGCAGGTTCGTGAGGCCCTCCGCGCTGGAAGGCGGGGAGGTGTTCACGGACAGCGCCCTCTCCACCTTTGGTGAGAGTTGATTGGCTAGCTGGTGCCTGGGAGGCGGGATTTTATCTGTCCCTCCTCGCGATTGGGCAGGACCGCCGTCAATATGAGGCGGGGCGGGGGAAAAGGCTTGGCGGTCTCGTTCGAACGGTGGGTGCGCGGGCCGACAGGTGAGGGGCCGGGGCCGGGGCCGGGGCCGGGGCCGGGGCCGGGGCCGGGGCCGGGGCCGGGGCCGGGGCCGGGGCCGGGGCCGGGGCCGGGGCCGGGGCCGGGGCCGGGGCCGGGGCCGGGGCCGCTGAGGGGGCTCGGGACAGCCCTCTGGGCTGGCGGGGCCGCGGGCGGTTTGGAGGGTCGGCCGGGGCCGCTGAGGGGGCGGCGGGCGCGCTGTGCTTCACTCGTGCATCAGAGCGATTCTGCATCGCCGAGACCTGGAAGAAAATCTAGCACTTGCCAAACTGCGTAACAGGCTAATGCGTGGGAGGATTCCATCTAGCCACGGCGTTGCCTGAACTCTTTGTAGGAAAGAGTGGTTTGGCGCCAGGGCCTCTGGCAGAGAGCTGGCGGAGACAAAGCTCAGTAAGCCGCTATAGTTATTGCAGCGGTAACTGGTTTTAGCAGCTGGGTGCAAAACTTTCTCTAGGCAGGCTGTGCTGCAAAGATGTTAGGAACCACAATCTGGTCTGTTTCCTTGCTGAAAAGTGGGATCAAATGTATCCACGCAGTTCCTGAGAAATTTATGCCAAACCTGTTATTAAAAGCCTTCAAGGGATGGAGACTTAAACTGAAACCCCAAGCTGTTAAAAGCTGAAGTGCTAGATGAGATGGGTTCCTGTTTACATTGGTCCTACTCGACCTCCTTAATTCAAGACCTTAGTTTGTTTCTACATCACTGAAGAGATACAGAAGTAGGGAGTTGCTTTTACTGAATCAAGCTCTAGGAAAAAAATTACACTTATTACTCAGGAAACTAAATGGCCAATTCAGTAACTTTTAGCCACGTTCCCTGTGCCCAGAAGGTGCTCCTAGCCCCACTGTCCATGTTTAACTAAGGTGTGTGAACTAAAATGAGAAGAAAGATGTATATCTCTAGTATTGGGTAGATCAGGATGAACATAAACTGGTTTTGTTTCTAAATGGAAACTATGACGCAGTCGTGTTTTAGAAATGCTTGTGTTCAAGAATTAAAAGTGTGTTCCATCCTGAAACTCTGCTTGCCAGGTCAGAACACAGCTCCTGGTCCCAGGCACAGGGGGAGTGACTTCACAATCTGACTTCTTGCACCCCGGGCGCAGGAACAGCAGCTCTCTTGTCCTGCCACAAAGTTTATTGCACAAAATTTACTGTAGGTCAACAAGGAATTAACTGCTATTGCAAAATGCAATTTTTTTTAGATTTTATATATATATATCAGGTAACCTAGTAAATCATCTGTTTGTTTAAAAAAACCCAAACATGTACTTGAATATGTATTTACTCTCTTGACTACAACAACCATGAAAGGGCAGCTGTGAACTCCCTGCTATGTGTAATAGTGAGAAATCAATCCCTATTAACTATGAAATTTGTGTAGCTTGCTTCAGAGAGCATTTATATTGCCTGTTATATTGCCTTCCAGAAAATATTCTGGTGTTTGTTTTACTTTTATAAGTTAAATGGCTTAAAACCAGATAAAAAATCCTGAAGTGAATGATTAGACAGGCTTGCTAAGTACACCGAGAGGAGCCCAAGCCTGCACAGTGGGCAGAGGCTCTGTTACTAGCACTCGCGTGCTGCAGCCCTGCTACCCTTCTGACACAGCCATCACTGGAGTGTCGGGAACCCCTGTGTCACGGATCTGCAGTCCTCATCGTCAGCTGTTACCTGAGATTTTCTAACTTGGCTCTTAGCATAGACAAGCATGTTAAGAGCATACTTGGGTTCATGATTGGTGTGTGTGGGTCGTGCCTCATTCTGACCAGATTTTGGTCTGAATTATTAGTTGAACCATCTAGCAAAGTCATCCTCTTTGTGGGTGACCTGGTAATGCTCTGGGGACACCTCTTTGTATCTGACTGGATGTTTAATAATGAATGCAGGGCAGATATAAACACAGTTAACTTTGTGGTATTCTGTCTGAGATAATGGCATCTTCTACAGTATAAATTGTTTTGACTGAGTTGAGTTTATGTATGTTTAAAGATTGTGCAAAGAAAAAATTATTAACTTTGATTTTAAATTCTAGATGTGACCGCTGTGGCAGAGAAGACTTATAGCAGCTATCTCATAACTGGAAGTTGTGGGGACAAAGGCCGCTTTTGTATTACAGAACTGAATAGGTAAGAGACAAATAGCCCCTTAAACTTTCCTTAATTAATTATAATTAATTTCGCTCTGGTGTTTGATTCTTAGAACCTCAATTTTTTTTCTGTCTCCTCTCTCTAGTCAGTTTTCCTTTCTTTGCTTTACATTTTTGCCTTACGTTTTAATTGGGAATTGTTTGTTCATTTGGTTATACTGATGGCTTACATACACTTTCAAAGGTAGCTGAGACGATATTATCCCTAAGTATTTCAGAGAGTGAAAAAAGTTCTTTTGCTACTGCCACTGCTCAGTTAACACCGATGACTAAATCCCATAAATGTTCTCTCACACTTAATGTGAAAGCCCTCAGTGGTGGGTTGACAGAAATCATTCCCTTTCCTGTTGATGTTTGTATCTAAAATAAGGCTATAAAGTGCTGCTGAATGCATCCAGAGTCCATGCTTGCCTTCCATTCAAGCAGAGCAAATGCAATCACCACTGCTCTTACCCTTTTTGAAGGGTTGGAGCACTTGAAAAGAATTTGATGATTTATAGACAAATTCTGTCCCAGGCCTCAGAGTGTTAAGAAAGGGCATGTGGGGTTTTTCCCATTTCTGAAAATCAAAACCATTATGTGCAATTCAACTACCTTTGATTCTTCAGTCAATGCTGATTTGGGGATATGTATGATCACTGGTGAGGAAAACAAAGCGGCAGATCTAACCTTCATGACAGAATCTCATTTTAGAAAGCCGTAATATTCATTGTATTTATAAGAGGTATTTCTTGGTGGGGGGGCGCGGGAATACATGGGTTACAGTGAAAATAACTGGTGGAAGTGAGGAGAAGTTTGGCTTAATTTTTGGATCACTTCACTTGTGGGTATGAGGGTGAAGTAGAACTGGGGAAAATGAAAGAAACTCTGCCTTATTAGAAGCGTAAAAACTAGTGACTGTATCTTGGCCAGTGTTCCCGATTTTCCAGTAAGCTGTCTGCTGTACGGAGGTGTATAACCCTAATGGCTTGTTGTATGCCATTAAAAGGTATTGTACACTCATAAAAGAATGACATTTTGATCAATGCTGTTAAAAGAATTACTGTCTTGACACAGAAAAGCTTTCCTGCTGCAAGTTTAAAAATATGCCTTTAAAAGCTTTTTATTGAATACCTTTGCATCCCTCAGAAATGTGCTATTTTGGCACAGGGCTGCTCTGAACTATTCCATGTTGTAACTTAAATGCAAGACCTTCTGTTTACCATCAGAAGGGAGCGAGGAGAGGCAGGTGTATTCACTTAACTACTGTCATGGGGATGAAAGAAAAAGCACCTTGAGCTACTTGTATGCAGTCTAAAAATAAGAAGTCCCCATTTTTAAAGAGTCCAAAATCATTTGAAAGCTATTTGTTTTTGTTTTGCCATTGATTCCTCTCTGTCCCTCCAGCTTTGTTTGAGTGTCCCTTTGGACTTTGAAGCCGTATATTGATGTTGGAGGGAGGCAGGTGGCAGATAGGAAAACCACAAATGTCTTCATTGTAGCTGGATCCTGGCTCACAGGCAGGCAGGCTGTGTTGAGAGAAACTTGTTTTGGAGCTGTCTACGTGGTCCTGTGTGGTAATACTTTTTGTAGCAGAAATCTCCCCTTAGTGTTATTAAAAGATCTTGTGTCAGAGCTATTGTTTAATCACAGCTGCTGAAGTAATGTTGTACCTGGCTTGGTCGTGGCTGGAATTACAGCTAAACTGTTCAACATGGTTCAGCTGCGACTGTTGCTGACAACTGCTGTCAGGTAGGAACCTGAGGGATGCCGTTTGTGGGCCTGACTGCCAATGGAGGTCACGTCTCTGTCCCATGCTCAGAATTTGTAATAGACTTCATTATGTCTCACTGGTTTAAAAGCAAGTGTTAAAGCCCTGGTTTGGGAATCAGGAGGCAGGGGTGTAATTCCTCAGCTTTTCATGCTCTTTGTGTGTCCTCATGCATTTCATATGTTCCTTAAGTTTTTGCATTTTGGATCTTCAGTTGTTTATCTGTGTGTGATGTACTAAATACAACGTTACATACAGATGGACAGATTACCTGAAAGAGCATGGTGGGACGGTTTTTGATATAAAGAGATCCTAGGCAAATTTTTCCGAGGGTTTTTTTTCCCTTTCCTTTCTATATATTTATGATCAAAACAAAGAAGTGCATGTTCTGGATGCATTAGGTATGCTTCACGTCCTGTCTTGGGATTGTCAGCAACTGGGTGGGATCTAAGAGTGCTTGCTGAGTAGGTTTTGTAACAGGTGAGTAAGATCCTACATTAAGTGGTATTTCTATACAGCAGATGAAAAAAGCTGTTGAACTTAGTGGTGGAATTTCATTGCTGAAGAAAGCAAAAGGTTTAGTTGTACTGTCTGCAAGTAGCTCCTCTTAAGTACAGCTTTTCAAGGTACGAGACTTCTTTCAGGGAAAGGAAATATTATTTCTGCATTACCTGCAATGGCAAGGTACAAAAGGAAGAAGCAGGAGAGCTTAAATGTATCTTATTGGCATATGAGGATGTTACTCAGAGAACTATCATTAGAGTTAAGATGCATACCATCATAACTGCTTCCTAATTGTCTTTCAGGTGCTTGAGTTTTGTCCAATTTAACCTTCAAGGAGGGAATGAGAAGCCCAAATACTCCCTTACCTCTGATTCACTTAAACTTCTGGTAGCTTTCTAGGGGAGGGTTTTGTTTGTTTTTTTAAATATGTGAGTTCGTATTGAAGTTCAACTGTAACTTGCTAAAGCTAACGTCTGAGGTGCTAACAGTAACTTGAAATGTATGAAAGGACACAAGGGTTTTTCTTTTTTGTTTGTTGTATCCTGCAACATACAGTTTCCCACCAATGGTTCCAGCTTATTTTCCCATCTTGAGCCAAGATTGAAGCAATTAACACTTTAGTAGTCTTTGTGTTTAAAAAGGAAAATATGCTGCATATGCTACTGGCAGTAGCATCTTAAATGATTACTCGCTTATTTCTGAAGTCCTGCCGCCTTCTTCAGGAGAAGCTATGCGTTTATGCCTCTAGCTCAGTCCTTCCATGTTCTTTCCCTTCATGGTTTTGGTCAGTCCCCAACCCACACAAAATAGTATATTCTTTAACTATGTGTTTCCTGTGGCGTGGCTTGTTTTGTTTTTAATCCTGAGGTTTCAATTAGCATACAGATGCTACGGGGAAAAGTAGAAGAGATTGGAACCTCACAGAGTAAGCCTTCCCCCATATACTTGCTTGTCTTCAGACGAAGAGGGAGAGAGGGCGGAGAGCCCACCAGACTCATGTTCTTGATTATTGCCTGCGCCAGCCTCCCAGGTCCTCTCTCGCCTTCTGTACAGCATGTGGCCCTTTCTGCCACCAGCTGTTGTCTGCTGTTTTCCGACTAAGCCTCACTTGTGTAATTTTAGCTTTGGAGGAAATTTGAAAGTAAAATTATCTCTGTAGTCCTATTTACCCACAGTATCTGAAGCTCCCTACAAATGTTTTTCTACAGTGACCTTTTAGAATACCTGCTTTCAGGATAGGCTTCCAACCTGCAAGTGTGGCTTAGGCATGTTGTCTTACATTTAGCTATATTAAAAATGATGATCTTTGCTTGACTCTTCTTTACCAGGCAAACTAAATGGCTTTCTATCACTGATCCTTGTTTTTTTTATCACTCTAATCTGTAAATTTGTTCAGTAATCATCTTGTGCTTTTTGTCAGTGCATAGACAAAACTGCTGAATAACATAGGGTCAAGCTCTTGAAGGTGGGATAGAAGAAACCATTCTCTTTTGTGTTGATATTTAATTGATATAAGCTGGAAACATTTATTTAGTGTTTGCCCTCATCTGCAATTACATTTTGAGGCCTATCAGTCTTTAGCCCACTTGATGTGTCATGTTGATTTTGAGTTTCTTAATCAAATGTCATTTTGCATCAAGTCAACTGCCTTACAAAAATCTGCTATATCTGTGTTATTAATTAGCAATAAATTTATAATTAAAAATCAAGCTAGTCCAAAAACATATTTTCTGAAAATTCATGTCATTAATATTACGCTCTTTGTTTCTTTCCAGATAGGGTCTTGTATTGGCCATTCGTTACTTCGAGATCAGTGTCAGACAGAGAAGATTATAGTTACTCAAGTCATCATATTTAAAAAAAAAAAAAAAAAAATACAAATACTGTTATCGTTTCTCTCTGTCCTTTCAAACATCCCATGTTTTCCAAAGGATACTAAAAATGAGCATTAACGGTCCAAACAGCTCTTCAGACAAGCTCTTTTCTTCTAATCACCATGGAAATTGAAACCTAGATCTTAACTTTTTCCCATTTGACCTAGTTCAAGCTACTCACTTAATTTATAAATGTCCTAGCAGAGTCATATGACTTCCTGTGGGACTTCAGCTCGCATTAATCCTTTATCAGTATGATGTTTCCTAGAGGTCCTCTGCTTAATAGGCCAGATCGACAGCATTAAATGGTTGATTTTGACCTTGAAGGCCTTGTCGCTGTTTTTGGCATCTGTGGCTACATGAAGGTGGGATAGAAGCTGAGGGTCTAAATATCTTTGGGTTGTTATTTTAGGTGAACTACGTTAGTTTGGTTTATAATTGATTTATTATTTTGATGTTAATCTCTGCAGCTGTGAAATATAGAAATTCAACAAACTTTAACAGCTAAAACCAAATCTATAGAAATTGATCATGTAAGTAAAATATTGTAATCAATCCCATCTAGCATAGAGGCTAATTCTTTGATGCCAATATCTGATCATATAGTTCTTAGGTGTCAGATTCATTGAATCACTTTAAGAGAACTGGTGGGAGTACATCTTTGGGCAACAGAGGAAGGTAGTCCACTTTTTTGCATAATGACTTTCAAAATCAAACTTCTGTGTTATCTTATGTTTATGGCTGACTTCCTGTTGGCATGTATATAAAACATGTAATTTTGCTCACTTTATATGCATATAACAAGTATGAGGAGAATAAACTGAGAACAATAACTGAAGGCTGTGTATTATAGTAAGAGAAATAAAGGGTGTTAGAGAGTAAAATGGTGGCCCTTCATGGAAATAGTTATGAAAAAATTGATAACTGAACTGGAAAATAAGACGGGTGATTGATACCTGTTGAATGTCTCTTGGGAATAAACAGATCAATAAAATCAGTAAGATAAGACTAGGAAGGTATGTGTTTTATTACCTGCTGAAGTTGTGAGAAACACCTTTATTCTTATGAAAAGGGCATAGTCTGAAATCCGGAAAGCTTTTTCAGAGTTTTTTCTTATATTATACTAAAGTCTTTGAGAAGGAGTAGATCAACTAGTAGCTCAAAGTAACGTTTGCTTTTAAGTCTAGAACTCTGATTACAGCATAAGTATATTCTCTTGTTACGGGTCTTGCCTGAGGAATAGCATGCATGGGAATGCTTTAGCGAATCACATATTGAAAAAAGATCTAGTTCATTATGCTTTCCTTGTATTTTTAGAAATGCAGTTTGTAGGATGTTTTCTTTGTAGCTGTAGTGTTTGGGCTATAGGGATTTCAAATCTTTTGGAGGAAAAAAGATAGCTTCAAATTCAGTCTGATATTTGTTTTATTAGTGGAAATTTTTGTCTCCTGCGTTTTTCCCCATTCTAGATAACCTTTTCTTGTCATCTAAGAAATTAATTTCTTTGTTGGAATCATTGCAAGTAAACTTGATAGCAGGAGTGCTGTTATTGAGGCAGCTTACACAGTGATTTGCTAAGTACAGCCTCTTCATATAATGTGAAGCAGAAGTCGATTTATTGACCACTACTGGGATTTCAGGAATCTGTTGAACTACCTGTTTTTTTTATCCTTCTCTCATAAAATTCACTATTGAATGTCTCTCTTTTTTTTTTTTTCTGGTACCCTCTTGGAAAGGATTCTCTTTGATATGCAGTCGTACAGTAAGAGCAATCATTCTGTTCGCTACTTGTCTCTGTACTGTAGAGTTTGGCTTTTTAATAAAGTGTATATAGGGTCATTTAATGTAGTTTATGTGACGTCAGACTCTTAAAGGCTTTTCCTAAAATACTTTCCCGTGCAAGGAGGACATTGATGCTTGTCTAGGCTGTGAAAATGCTGGCTCTGTGGCTATTCTGCCAGTCCTTGTCATAGAATGTATTTCAGTTAGAGCAAAACACTACAGAAAAATCAACTCTACTGTGAGCATAATATTGCTTATGTTGCAGTACATCTTCTCTGTAAAATATAATCTGTTACTTTTTTGGAATACTGAGAAAATATTTAAGTATATAACTTGATTGGTTTGTGCTATTTGCTGTATATTCATCATGCTTTTTTCCAACTTCCTGCAAACATTCTTCTCTAAAGTAAGGTGCATGTTAGGAATGAAAACCATTTGGTTTCTCTCTGATTAGTAATCTGTAAAAACATAGTTTTAAAAATAGAATCCAAATGAACTGTACAAAGCGGATTATTGATTCTCAGGGATGAGGAGAGAATGCTTTCTATTAAGTCCTTTTCATTGCTTTAGATTTTATACTAATATCTGGAGGCTTGGGGGGTGGTGGTGTTTGTCTGATTGACAGACACTAATGGAGAAATCATCTTGTCTGTAGTTCATTTGCTGGATTTCTGTCAACTCTTCCTAGCCACTATTGCGTACAGGATACCAGAGCTGATGTATTTGGGGATGGCAATTGGAATATTTATAGGTTATGGTATACAGTAGTAAAGGCCTCAACATTAGGCATATTTATCTTCTGTAGGAGATGTGTAACTTGCTATGTGATGTCTGACCACAGGATAGTACTGCCTGGAACTGAGGGGGCTGTTATTAAAATGTCCGAAGTGCTACTATTGGTATTAAAAGTGAAGAGGCAAGTTAACGCGGAAGAGAACAATTATTATAATGGGTTAGATTATTATAACCAACTAAAGGGGAAGGCATTGTGTTTGAATTCTGATGTTACACCCACAACTGCAGCATCTGCCAGCCAAATGCTTAGGTGGGCCAAACCTATCTGGTTATGTATTATGGTTAAAAGACCTTATTTTTGTTATTATTTATGCAGAAATTTAATTAATGAAAGGAACAAAAACAGTATTTTCTAGACTCCTTCCTTATGTTTGCCTTAATCTTGTATTTATTTCAGGGAAGCATCTTAGTATTTCTGATTAGCTTGACTGCTGGATTGTGAGCGATTCTTAGCTGATTTGACTCATCCCAGAATTTTATATTTATTTCTTTTTGCTATTGATTGCAGATTAGCAAGACTCAAAAGGGGTACAGAAAACTTGCTAGTCAGAAATATGCTTCTGCCAGATTATATGGTATGATTATCATCCCCATGGACAGCTTATTTTTATTTCCAAAACACTTTTTCCATTTATAATCTAGACGGAAGCTCTGATCTCTGAAGGTGAAAAGCTGGGACATCAATCTGCCTTCGCAACTCAGCTTCGCGTTAAGTATTGAACTTCCGTCTGCATACTTAGCTGTTCCAGTCAGAGCCCCAAACTCTGTTTTTCACTAATGCTTTGTCAGAAAGCTGTCCTCTTCAGAGAGATTGAAATGAGTAATAGTCTTTCGACACTATTGGCAAGTGGCTTTCACGGTCCATGGCGGATCTAATGAACTACAGCTGCCTGGTTGGAAAATCCTGCTTTTGATTGTCTGAAAGGACTTCTGAAGTCTCTACTTGGATTCCCTGACTTTTTTAGGATTTTTTTTTTTCTCTTTGAGAAGTAGGTGTAAAAAACACTCTTGGAAATTCCTTCATCACTTACGTTCACAAATGTCAAGTTTTAGAACATGGTGCTTTTGCACAGGATAAATTGCAAAGTTGACATGTCATAGACATGCTTGAAAATGGAAATACCGTGAAACATGCCCATCTGCTGAGAAAAGCAGGTGTATAAATAAACTTCCATGCTCTCAACAAAGATCCCCCGTGAACAGATATTTAATACTTTCTTTCCATCAGGTACGATACTCCAGGTGTCTCTTTTGATAGTTGTTATGTATACAAACAGAAGAGGTGTTGTCGTCTGACAGAAATATAGTACACGTGGCTACATCTTCAAAGCTCTGGATCTGTAATTGGTCCAGACTTTCAAAGACGGTTGGAAGTCAATGTTTCGTCCAATATGCTGAGTTAGTTTGAAAATTTGGCTATTCTTTAAGTGTCTTACTAAGAGCTGGGTTGTTTTTTTGTGGGGGAGTTTTGGTTGTTGGGTGGTTTGCTTGTTGGGTTTTTTTGAGAAACTGGTCAAGAATGTGAATATATTTTCCCTTATATAAATATCTTTCCTATTCTGTGTGAAAGATGGGCAGGAAACAATTTTACACACCTACCCATAAAAGTTTGAGGTGAATATATATTTTTTTTTATTATTTTTTTCCCCCTGCCTCTGCATCCTCATCTGTATCATTGTTTATTCAGTCTGCCAGCTGAAAAGCTTTTTTTCCAGATTTTGGAAGATAGATTGTAACTTGCCTGTGAATTGTAGTACAATTTGAGTTACACGTATCGCGCTCCAGGTTTATTTTTGGACTAGATAATCATAGCTTCATTTAACTGGAACTAGACTGGTGTGGAGCTTTGCAAACACTAGTAGATGCTGATCCTTACAGTAAAGACCAGTGTAACTATATTTTTTTTTTCTTCTATGTTTTACTTATTTTTCAGTTTCATATGCACTTTTCACTTTGTTTCTATTTACACAATTATTCACGTTGACTTATCCCCTACCTTAGGGATATCAGCTACTCTCAACTGTTGGCCTTTTACTTTGAGACTGCAGTGCAATTTTGAGAGAGCAGGATCAAACACTAGCAATATTCTTTTCCAGCCAATGAGTTACAATGTTACAACAATGCTACAAACTGACATGTTTTAAAAGAAATGGGCGTATACTAAGAGATTTCTAGGTACTCGGAGAGGAAATTCGGAAGTGAAATACTAACAAAATGAACTCATTAGAAATGATGAGTCTTGCTTCTAGCGCAGAGGACACTTTATCTCACTCCCTTGCTATTCCTGTTTGTAGTGGTTTTGACATGTGCATTATTAAACAAATAACATGACACAGCACCTCTGTTTGTGTAACATAATGAAACCATAGCAAATGGCTCAGTGATTGTGGCTTTGCTATTGAGCAAGGAAAAACTGCGGAGTGACCACATTTGCAGTTTGGAAGGAGAAACTCTCAACCAGCTGATAGCTACAGGAAGGTCCCAGGTACAGAACAATTCTGCGTTAATTTTTATACTACTTCTAAGATTTAAGTACAAAAGTTAGGTTCCTGACTTGGAAATATAAGTGCCCAAGAGCTGCTTAAGACTATCATCTATGAGCAGTCGTTCTCGTGAAGAATTCTGATGCTGCCATAACTGTTTATTTGGGAACTATTAGCATGTGCAGTCTAAACACACATGGGTATGTGAGTCTTAAAGGTGTGTTTCTTTCAGTCTGCAGTGTCATACATACTTTGTTATTGGATATTACTTCTTTGTTGTCTACCTACTCCCATTTTCTGTGTAGTAGCAGATGTGTCATGTGATCACAAAATAATTTTGGTGGAAAGGTCCTCTTGGAGGACACCTGGTACAAACCCCTGCTCAAAGCAGTGCTACTGATGTTAGGCCGCTCAGGACTGTTGTGTTGTGTGTCCCCCCTCCCCCAGTTTTGAAGTAACTCCACAGTTGAAGATTGTACAGCCTCCCCAGGTAATCTGTTGCACTCTCTGACCGCGCTCACTGAAGAATTTTTCCTTGTCTATAGCTGAAATTTCCTTGGCTATAATTTTCTTCTGTTTTCTCTTGTCCTTTCTCTGAGCAGCTCTAAGAAGAGTCTGTCTCGCACTTCTCTAACTGCCCATTAGGTAGTTGCAGACAGCAATTAGATTGCCCCTTAGCCTCACCTCCTTCAAGCTGAACAGACCCAGTTCTCTCAGCCTCTCCTTAGACACTGCCTTCCTTTGCAGCAGCGAGCGCAGGAGGGTGTTGGAAGCATTGCAGCCTGTGCTGGTAGGAATAGCCTGAGATCTGCAAATCTCTGTCTCTTAGCTCATGGGCAGGAGTGCAGGAAAGGGAGCTGCTGATGTAGTAGGGTGGCCTTCTGTCTCCTTCAGACGTTCTCCATTGCAGGACAGGACACCCACCGTGTCCCTGTTGCAGCAGTCCTGTACCTTGAGGTGGCCTGGACTGATGAATTGCTGGAAGATTCCTACCGGAAGTGTTAGGTGCTGCCTGGGGGATAGTGTTTCTTGATTACCTGGAAGTGGAAAGCCAGAATTTTGTGATTATGTTGTTAAAAATAAACGTCACTGGACCTTGCCGGGGAAAAGAGTTTGTCAGTGGAAATGGCTGTTAATTCACAGCATTGAAGCTTGGATCAGTGCAAGCCCTAGCATTGAAGTGGCAGAGCTGATGTAGATGTGATTGGCTTCTGCTGTGTGTGTTTTATAGGGTTGTTTGTGCTATGCTTTTATTATTTCCTAGGTAAAACTTTTAATGCATCTAAGTCTCAGGTATATGGTCTTCCCTTTCACATTTCCTATCTGAGAAAATACATTTGTCTCTTGTCCTCCCTCCCCTCTCTTTTCAATCATCTTTTGTCTGCCAAGCAGTTATCCAAAGAGGAAACTGAGCCCAAAATGGTGAGCGAGCGAGAGACTATGCCACGCATCTTTGTGGTTCAGACACCACAATGCAGCTTCTCCACTCTGTCTTTAATTAAACTTGGGTTTTTCTGTTGTTGTAGCTGGAAGCAGTGTGCTGACACAACTCACTCTTGTATAGAACAGATTAAAATGTCAATGTTTTAATGTTCTCATCTGTGGGAAGAGGAAAATAGTTGGGTGTTTTATTTATAACTTAAAAAGTGACTGTACTATGGAAAAGGTTTACTTGTGCAAGATGGAAAATCTCAATTAAAGATTGTGAGTCCCACTTAAGAGTCTGTAAAGGACTGAAAAGACTAAATCTCTTCAGGAAATAAGCCATACTGGGGCATGGCAGTTCAAAACGATTATAAATTAACTGTATTTCTAATTAGTCACTCTGTTCTGTATTCTTTGTGTTTGTGGCATGGTGTACGTGCATGCATCTCTGATGAACTAATGTACCAAACAGGTGAATGTGTCTGAGGAGGAAAAGAGTGAAGGTACCTGAAAAGAATGGTCAAAAGTCAATGTTGTCCTTGGTGCTATATGAACTCCTGGAGAAGGAAGTTATACTTCCTAGAGGAGAAACGGTCATGTAAGAGTAAAATTACAATTCCGTTCATGTCTTCTGCAGGTTTGGTCCCTTGGCAGTTTGAGAAGCGATGATGGAAACAGTTTGGAGGTGTAGATTATAACTCCACTAAGGAGGAGATAGCTAAGCTGGTTCTGGGATAGCAGTTCTACAGTATGATGCTGTGCAGAAATACGAACAGCACAGCTCAGTTAGCTTGGCTTTGGACGGGCTGTTAGGATATGTATCAGGAGCCTTGATCACTCACTGCCACAATCAACATGTTTGTGGATTAATAGGGGCTTGGTTTGTAGGTTTACTAGTCAAGCCAATTTTGATATTTCAAAATACTATCTCTGACAGAACAGAAGTCAAATACGGAAGACACTAGGGATTGATTGTTCCCTATCTCAATGATCTGTTCATCCTTTTTACCTATGGAAGCGACGGATTTATTGTAGGGTAACCAGGTAAATGTAGAAGGTTGTCTGCTGGACTGGGGTTAAGCTGACAGCTGTAATTGCCTACTTTGGAAAAACACTGCTTTTCTTCAGAAAGTGCCTCCCAGACCTTATTTAGAGATTTGCTTAATTTGGGCTGTCCTCTGGGTTAACATCTGTGGAATCTGTATTTCTCTGGCAGTTGTGTTTCCCTTGCATGTAAATTATAGATGCTCACTAATGCCCTTTGGGGTTGTTTCTTTCCTAAGGGTGGGGGGAAGAAACAATCCATTTTAAATAAGGGAAATAAAAAGAGCTCCCACTGAACGCTCATTCTAAAAGAAGAGTGCTGCATGTCTTTTCCCTTTACTTACTTTCTCTCTCACAATTTGAACCCATCTCCTACAGCCTTGCTGCTGTGGGATCAATTTGTTGGCAAGGGTTATTCAAACATTAGCAGAATGCATGTTCTTGCTGTTCTTGTTGGACTTGAGTGGTGAAGCCAACAATAACAGCTCTTGTGTGGGAACTGATGCTGGGTATTTGAGTCAAACTGTTCTTGGTGGTCTGTATTTTACTGCAGTGAAAAAATGTGAGGGGTTTCTTTTCCCATAGTGTTCATTTGTGTTCCCGTTGTTCATTGTTTATAAAATCACTGTGCCTGTGGACAGCTGAAATAAATACTTTGAATAAATTCTGTGGTTTTCTTCACTTTTAGCTCTTGTTTTGTGTATGTGCTTTTCATAGGTTTAGGCTTTTTCCCTCTATGGCTTGATTTCTCTATCCTCCAATTGCCATAGGTATACGGGGGTTTTGGGTTGGTTGTTTTGTTTGGTTTGGGTTTTTTTCCACCAAGGTAAAACCTCACTGTGGGGACATTTTCTAGGACAAATAAGCTTCAAGAGCAAACACACAATGCCTGTGGAATGCCCCAGGAGCTGGGGGTACGTGGTGATTCAGGCTGAGCTGTGCTGAGGCCAGTAACATGGAGGAGATGCTGCAGTCTCAGCCTGGTGCTCTCCTCACCAAAATCAGACTATGCTTTTCCAGGAAAATGTGGGGCTACCGAAGCGTTTAGTGCTGTGCTTTGTAATACCCATCCAAGTATTCAGTAACCACCACAAATTCCTTGCTCGTTGTGCTTTGTTGCTTAAGTGAAAGTCCAGAATGCAGGGATACTTGTGGGAGCTGAATGGTTTGAAGCTTTCTGTAATTTTTCCTGTTACCCTCAGGGCACTCTCTGAAAAAATTACTTCTTTGTAGAGTCTTTGGGATATGATGCAGTCCCAGATCAGACATTTCTCTATTAAATAAAAAGTATGATAAGCCTAAAAGCATTGAATTTGGTATTTTGAATCTCTAGAGGCCAATCCCAGTGTGTATCTATTTGGGCTAATTTACTGAACTATTTAGTTTCTTCTCCTGCATAACAACGATTCCACCCCCAGCATTATTGAAGTTAGTTTTGCCTCTGTGGCTGCCAGGAATAACTTTACTTTGCATGGATAATTAACTGGATTGAGTAACAGAGAAAAAAACCCCCCATTTTATTTCCACACAGTGGTAATAATAAATCTGTTACTACTTTTGGCTCTCCATGTTATTACCATAGTTGGGTATGTCTTAATGAGGAAGTGGCTTCCTTTTACTAAGTTCAAATACCAGCAAGGAGCCTGCCTCTTGAACGTGGGTCTGGGTGTGTGAGTGTAGGACAGAGGGTGGTTTTTTTTTTTTCTAAACTAGGCAGTCATTTCTGCACACAAATAACTTTTTTTTTTTTTTTACTGCAAGCTGTAAATTTCCAGTCTTTGCAACAAGGTAAAACTTGGGTTTTCCGATTGTGTCAGAATCAAAGCTTTTCTGAGATGGAAATCTTTTAAACCAAGTTTTTTCTTTCTTTTTTTTAATTTTTTTTTTAAGCCAAAGTATTGAAGAATGGGCTTAATATTTGGCTGCTCAGGAATTCTGAAATTGACCCTGTGGGGATATTTGGAGCACCCAACTCTGTTTTTTCCAAAATGTACAAAATTAATTGTATGGGAATGGGACCTACTTACCACAGGAATTGTCTCTTGAGGGAAGGAAAAAAACCTGAGGCTCAGATATGAAGTTAGAACTACCCCATGAGTCCAATAACTCTTCCTTCTCGTGACAGCTTATCTGATACTCTCCTGGCCTTTTTCAGATTCCTCCTCCTCCTTTTCCCATTTATTTTCATCACCTATGTTTTGTCTCATGTTCTCTCTATTAGCCCAAGAAGGGCTGAACGTGCTTTCTTCATAGACTGTTCACACTGCTAACAGCTGCTGAGAGCCTCTTTTGTTTGTTTTTGGCTGAGGGGCTGGGGGGAGAGGCAGCTGAACCTTTCTTAATAACCAGAGGAAGGCAACTTGTCGTCTTCTGGTGCCTTGAGGATTGAAATGTTTGGACCATACGCACCTCATCTCTATGGTGAGGTTGGTCCAGCTTATCAGCTTGTACCTGACTTGGGGTGCCAAGAGATGATCTTTTGGGCAGAGCATGGAAGTATGGCTTAGTAGCCTGGAAGTCTGGGACTCCTGTGTGATCTTGGGCACTTGCAGTCCCAGTGCCTTTTCTGTAAATTAGGGCTGAGCATTCTGCCAAATATCTGACATCTTGAATTAATGTATTTGTTAACTTTTGTGTGCATTGCTGTTGTTCTTTTGTCAAAATGTACCAAACGGCAATTTTTCCTAGTTGCCTTTCAGCTGATTCCTGTCATCATCATTGTAGCAGTAAGCCTTGAAGATCCTTGAAAAGGGAAAGTGACATAGTCTAAAGATCCGTTTGAGGAAGCTTTGGCACAAGGGCTAGCACAATGGAAAGCTAAAAGCATCTGTGGAAGAAATGGGCAAACTTCTCTGGTGGTAGTGAAAATAACGGGGGTTGTTTATCTTTGCTTATGCCTATTACCATTTCCTTCTGCCAGTCTAGCCTATGTCCTACTACTTAATTCCCTCTGTGTCTCATTCATCTCTGCTGTTTCTCTTCCATCATCCACTCACCATGTAAACCTCCTTACTCTAACCACTGGCCTGTCTGCTCCTGCAAAAAATAAAATGCAAAAATCAAGTCAGCTGTATTTAGTACTGTTAAATTGGTGGAGTTTTTTTAAAGGGGAGGAAGAATACGTGAACATAGAATGAGAGTTGCAAAAGTTTGAAGGCTGCAAAACCAATCACTGAATTTACAAAAGACAAAAGGAAACTGATCAAGAAAAGCATTTAAACAATTCTTGGTGAAAAGTGCTCTTTGCCAAAAATAATTTCATTTTATTGAATCATTCAAGTGTTGGGATAAAAAAAAAAAGTCAGAAAAATAAGAACTTAGAGAAATCAATGCTCATGCTCTGTTTTTGAAAAAAGACTTTGTTTTCAAGCATTTCTGGATAAACAATTATTTAACAATCAAAGTTTATTTCAGTTGTCAAAAAGGAGTTGGTTTGGGTTTGTTCATCTCAGTTCACGTTTTTTTTTGGTGTCCTGAGTTGAAATTTAAAACTAACTTGCAGTTTTACTCAAAACAATGGATAATTTATTAGCACAATATTGAGTTTCTTGGTAAAGTCTTAATTCATTCCTTTATATACATTATATACATGGCTTCGGCTAGGTTGTTTTTTTTGCAAGGGGTTTGTGACAGAGCAGAGATGAAAGGTGTTTTTTGAGGTTTCTAGCCCAGTGCTAGTGAAAACCTTTCATATTAGTGCTGTAAGCTGAATTAGAAAGAAGTCTTGCACAACAATGCCATGCATATGAACAAAGACAATGAATTGGGGTAGGGTAAGGAACCTTGAATTGTTTCTGAACTTCTAATGTTTGATTTTGCAACCTTAATGACCTCTTAATATGGGCTGCCACTCATTTTTTTTTCAAGTGAAAATCAGAAATTTAAGGTTTTGCCATTCTCCACCTACTCCAGCTGTGTTTAGCCCATTAAAGGTCACGAACAGAATATTAATGCAGGCCTTTTCTGACTGAGCTTGTAGGTATAACTAGGTGTAAAAATGTACAGTTTATCTTCTCTGCAGAGCAGCCACAGTGAGATAAAGATGACGAAGTGAATGTAAAAGACTCTTCTATTTTAAATGTCTATTGTTATAAAACTGGAGAATGTTCACCACAGAGAAAACAAACGAGTCTCAATTCCAGACAAATAGTGTGGTCTAGGATGGTGAAGTGCGTGGATCTGGTGTCTACAGATGCGTATTGTTGAGTGAGTCTTCTACTTGCTGCATTTTTATCTGGCTTCTGATACAGGCTATAGCTAATTTTGCCTAAATAGCACTTGCTGAAATGGTTGTGAAAGGTGTGAAGGATATTTGAGGTGTGCCAGCATAAGACATAATGGCTATTTGAGATGCACCGAACAATTAGTTTCAGTCAGCAGGAAGTCTGCTGTTTTCTACCTCAGCTGGAACATGGTTTGATGCCAGAAGCATCTAACGTTGACAAAGATGATGTTGGTAATGGAAAAGTTATAAGGATAAATTCTTGGTACCAACTCTGTTATCTATGCTATTGGTATGTCTAAAACGTGTGCCTGCCTTCCATAAGAAAGAAAAACAAGAAAGGTATTAAATTGATATGAAATGTTGCAATTGTAAGTAGTATTTCTAAACCTTGTCCTGGTTGTCCATGGAAGGACAAGATGATTAAAGCTGCAATACAACAGTCTATCTGCCTTATGTGAGGTGGGAGGAGAAGGTCAATACCAAGGAATGTTCTGAATACCGAAGGTACGTCATTGCACCTGTGTTTTCAGTGTAGCACTTCTACTGTTCATATTAGTTGAAAATAAAAAATAATTAGAAAAAGATTTGGTGTAAGGAGAGGTAAATCATGGAGATTATGTTCTTACAGGATTAAGAAAGCAAATGGGCAAACTAAATTTAAAATGAGGGAGTGCATGGGAAAATAGCATTTGCTGAAGGAAGATAAGATGTCTGGAGCGGACAGGGCAGAGTTTGTCACTCCTCCCAGCCAGTTTCAAACACTCATGTTCTGAAATGGTCACATGGAAAACAGGGTGAATCTGTGGATTCAGTCCAGTGCTAACCAACTGTTGTGGTTAGCAAAACACAGAGGCGTTCTAGACGAGGCATATTGAAGACAGAATTTTTTTGTTTTAAACATAATACATACAATTGTTAATTACTTTTAATCTTGTTTCTGGCTCTGTAATTGGAAATCTGACCTTCCTGACTCTATATAAATCTGTATTTTATTTTTTAGCTGCTGAACTATCTTGTGTCAGAGATGAACACAGATAGCAGTGACAAACTTGGGATACTTGTAGCTTCTTGGAGATAATAAATACAAACAAATCTGTAGACACCCCAATGAGAAGCTCATGTCCTGAGATAAAGGGGACTTTGTGGCTTGTGAAGTGTCTCATGTCAAGCTGCAGAAACCGGTCCAAAAATCTGATACTACTATGTGCAAGACTGAAGAACACAAATTGGCACCCTTTCTGTATGGGGTAGGCATCACTGAAACACCTTCCAGCTCTGGTCACTCCCTTGAAGTATCAATGTTTTAGTTTGTAAGACTTCCAGGCTACAGCTTGCAAGCTAGTTCTGTATCCTCTAGTCAGTGAGGATGACTTGTGTTTGTTTTCATAGGCAGAATCTGACGATTTCAGGCACGTAGAATGGATGCACTGTCAGCTCTAGCTGATCACCTCCCATTGATGGGGGAAGATAAATCAAAGAGTGCACGTGCAATTTTGCAGGTCGTCTGCAGACTGGTGGATGGTTTTGTTGCATCTACAGTACTTGCAGCAGATGGAGTTGTCCTTCCGTGACTTGCCCATTAAACAGAGTGGTTTGGGGCGCTCAGCTATTTGGTCTGGGTCCTCTCTTTCCTGCAGTATTGCTCCTTTTCATGACTGCATCTCTTACAGTGTCTTTTACATGGTAATAGTATTCAGCTTCGCCTCCTTGTTGTGAGCTGGCTGGCGAAATGGAAGTGTTACTTAGCGACAGTATGAGATTGTATGAGAGCTAGACAAGCCTGGGGTAATGCTGGTAAATTGGAAGAGGCGTGTACCAGGATCTTGAAGGGAGCAGGACAAGCTGCTTGTAACATAAGTCCTTAATTTATTTTTTGTTAGTTTTTATTCTGCTTCTGGGTACTTAAGAGCTATGGCATGTGTGCTGGTTTCCCATCTGCTCAAAATGAGACAAATGGAACTGTATAGTTGCTTTCATATGTAGACCACTCACTTCAGGACTAGACAATTGAAATGAGCTGTAGATTGACCAACATCTTGAGACCATCTGAAGAACATCTGGAGACTGAGGCGAAGTCAGAACGTGATGGCCCAATTATTTAGGGGTTGAATTTGACACACCCTGGTTTTCTTCACATAGGACTCTAGGGAATATTCCATACGCTTCTTCAGTGTTTGGGGGAGCGTTTGTACACACCTTTGTCTTTAGCAGTCTTGTCTAGGCTTTATTCAGGGAAAGGGTGAGCTTCTTTTTAATTTTTTTAAAAAAAAAGGCTCCCTTGTCTATGCTATTCTTGCTATTCTTTGTGTTTTCAGCAATGATCTGACTGTATGGTTGCAAAACCTAGACAATTATTAAAATGCTGAACCTAAACATAATCCAACAGTAGAGAGTCCTTTTCCTTTTTGAGTGTACCCATTTACTTAGTTTCCAGATGGGCTGCACCGTGGTGTCACTGATGTACGAAACCCTAAATATGGCAGGTGTCATAAGATGCCATGTTTTAGTCTTTATCTGCCCATCATTATAATTCAGATGTGTGTGTGCTTAGGAGTAGGGATTGGAAGTACAGCTAGTAATTCCCTTTTTGTAAGGGTGGAAAAATAGTGAGATTTAGCCCTGCAAAGAAGATGTTACAGTCTGGGGTTACTGTAGATTGTTAAGTATGGCTAAACGGGTGCAAGAGTTAAGGGAGTATTGGAGAACTTGCCTGTTTGTTTCCTTTGTTAGGAAACTGACTCTGTTGTTACATTTCCTACCAAAGGAAAGAAACTATGTGTCAGGGATGTAATTAAAAAAACCAAAACACTCCAACAAAATGACAAATACTCTCCAAGAAATTAAAAATAAAGACACTTTGCTGATAACACAGGATCTTCCAACTAACCAAACTACCAGTTGGAAAACCTTTCATCACTGGTAGATTCTATCTTTGACAATGAAAAGCAGTTTGTCATTCTTCTTTGCACTTTTCCTGCATAAACTTTCACTGAAGGAGCTACTTGCCATCATATGGGTTTGATGGACTGACAATTCAGTGGATAAAGAACTGGCTTGACGGCCACACCCAAAGAGTGGCTGTCAATGGGTCCATGTCCAAGTGGAGGCCAGTGACAAGTGGAGTCCCTCAAGGATCAGTACTGGGACCGGTCTTGTTTAAGATCTTCATCAGTGACATGGACAGTGGCATTAGTGCACCCTCAGCAAGTTTGCCAACGACACCAAGCTGTGTGGGGTGGCTGACACGCTGGAGGGAAGGGATGCCATCCAGAGGGACCTTGACAGGCTGGAGAGGTGGGCCCGTGTGAACCTCATGAAGTTCAACAAGACCAAGTGCAAGGTCCTTCATCTGGGTCGGGGCAATCCCAAGCATCGACATAGGCTGGGCAGTGACTGGCTTGAGAGCAGCCCTGAAGAAAAGGACTTGGGGGTGCTGGTGGACGAGAGTCTCCACATGAGCTGTCAGTGTGCACTAGCAGCCCAGAAAGCCAATCGTATCCTGGGCTGCATTGGGAGAAGCATGGCCAGCAGGTCGAGGGAGGTGATTCTCCCCCTCTACTCCACTCTCGTGAGACCCCACCTGGAGTGCTGCGTCCAATTCTGGAGCCCATACTACAAGAGAGATACGGATGTGCTGGAACATGTCCAGAGAAGGGCCACGAGGATGATCCGAGGGCTGGAGCACCTCTCCTATGAGGACAGACTGAGAGAGTTGGGGTTGTTCAGTCTGGAGAAAAGAAGGCTCCGAGGAGACCTTACAGTGGCCTACCAGTATCTTAAGGGGGCCTACAAGAAAGCTGGGGAGGGACTTTTTAGGGTGTCCGGTAATGGTAGGACTAGAGGGAATGGATTAAAACTAGAGATGGGTCGATTCAGACTGGACGTTAGGAAGTTCTTCACCATGAGGGTGGTGAGACACTGGAACAGGTTGCCCAGAGAGGTGGTGGAAGCCCCATCCCTGGAAGTTTTTAAGGCCAGGCTGGACGGGGCTCTGAGCAACCTGATCTACTGGGAGGTGCCCCTGCCCATGGCAGGGGAGTTGGAACTGGATGATCTTTAAGGTCCCTTCCAACCCTAACAACTCTATGATTCTATATATTTCCCAAAATTCTTTTTACAGGTGTACTATGTTCTTCCATCTTTCTTACTACTAATCTTTAAGAATACAGTTTAAAACATTCCTAATATAATAACAAAGACTAGGAAAAGGATGCATTTTGTTTAAAATCAAAATTCAGAACTGATTGAATTTAGGAAAATCAAGACTAAAACTGGGCAGTACTGTTGCCCCTAGTATATCCCTGTAGGGGTGAAGAAGAGAAGTGTGGTTAGCACTAGTGACTCTGCAGCGTAGATGGGTTTAGCATGTATGTATGATATATCACCCAGTTTAGGGCTAGGGCTGTGAAAATTGGACCACAAGGTCCAGTCTGTCAAGAGGCAGGCATGGAGAATGGTGGTAGCAGTCTGAAATGAGTTCAATGTCTCTAAATAATTTCAGGCTGTAGCATGTCATGTATGTTTGTGTATTAAATTTTGTTATAAGTGGGGGAGAAAAGCAAATAGGAACTGATAAACTAAACAAATCTCTAAACATTTCTAATCAAACCTGCTGTGGTGATTTCTGGGTTTTATGACTAGCACGAGAACGACAAGTTCTGTTGGTTTTCTTAAGGTCTGCATAAGCTCGTAATGTAGTGACCAAATGGTGTTTTTTAGGATGAGTAGAGTAAAGATCTTCTCTGTGGATAAGAGAGGGCTCAGAGGGGACCTCATGACAGTTTTCCAGTACTTAAAGGGCAGCTATAAAGAGGACAGAAGCTCTGTCCTCACAGGGAGAGGACAAGGGGCAACAGGTACGAGTTGCACTGGGAGAGGTTTCATCTTGATAGAAGAAAGAAATTTTTTACAGTGAGAACAATCAATCACTGGAACAACCTCCCCAGAGATGTGGTGAAGTCCCCATCATTGGAGGTTTTCAAGATGAAACTGAAAAGGGTGCTAGATAATCTCTCCTAGGCTTCTTTTCCTGTGAAATTTGGACCAAATGATCTTTTGAGGTCCCTTACAACCTGTGCTGTCTATGATTCTACATAGTCAAAGGAATAATCAGACTGTTTAGAGGCTGGTAGAAGATATATGAAAGCATGTTCATAGGAAGTGGGGGAGGTAAAGAACAGGATCTTCTCGTAATTGGAATCTGTTTGCTCTCTCTTTTTCATGGCAAAGCAACTCAGGCCTTTGTGGATTTTCTAAACCAAATGAATTATGGTCTCGAATAGTAATGCAGTATTGCTAATGATTTCATTGCTGACCACAGCTGTTGGCAGTAAGGCTAGCATTGTCATTTCATTTCTGATATATTTTTCAGGTGTTTTGCTTACTAAATTAGTTGACTCTTTTTATGTACTGTTCAAACTATAATGTTGAATTAATGAATTTGGGAATGTGGATAGTGCAAGTTAAGGTCTGTGAGCTTATATTCCTTTTTGCTTGGTGCTGGTGAGGACACACATCAGATCGTTAAAAACAGTTGCTTAGGTGACATTTCTGTATTAATTCTGAGGCCTGGAATAGACTGGGTATAAGTGCAAGTAGCCTAGGGGCTTCTTCATGCTGTCTGCTTTGCCAAAATATAAGCCTGAATGGAGCAGCGATCTGTTCTCTGGTACCACCGTTCCAGTTGTTTGGCCCTAATCTGAGTTTAACAGAGTGAATATCTGAGCTAAGGTTGGAAAATTTTGACCCGTTTGAAGATTTTTTTTTTTTAATTTTTTTTTTTTTTTTGGAGAATATGTGAGAAGGTGTTGTTTTCCAGCCCCCAGCAGCTTTTTGTTGCTTGCAGTGCTTAAGTAGCAATATGGTTCAAACTAGGAGTGAAATGTGGTCCATGGGCTACTAATGCCAATTTAGGGTGAAGTTAAACTGTGAAAGATGGATCACTTGGGTTTACCTTCTCTTGAATTATAACAAGGTTACCTTTACTCAAGTCCAAAGTCCACAAAAAATTTTCAATTAGAAAGACATACTTCTGAGATAGCTGGCCCTGAAGCTGTCTCGAGCGGCAGTGGGTCAGCTGCTAATACTTATGGTCTGTAGACTGGGTTCCAGCTAACTTCAGTGCTCATGTTAGTCCTCTAAATCTTTTTCTTAATTGCTTTTCTCTGCAGAGAAATTCCAGCTGAGCACACGCTCTCACGTCACTGGCGAAGAATTTAGTGTGGGCCTGACTCTCTGCCCTACAAATAAACATGAGATAGATATGCTCAAGCCTAGCAGCAAAATGACTGTGTGAGACACCTCTGTGGTCAACCATCAGGGTGGTATTCTCCAGAGTGCTGCTCTCCAAAAATAAGCCAACTCAAAAGAAATAACTTGATTGATCTGTATAGTCTAGACAGTTTTGAAACAAAGGCCAACTTTACAGAGGAATGATTGGTTAGGCTGCTTTGATAAAATACTGAGTGTCTTCAATATTCCTGGAATTTAGTTTACCTTGCTCTCAGAGGAGAGCTGCAAACCAAAGTTATTGGTTTGCAGAAGCACTAATTTTCTTTGAATCTTTTCTGTTCCTGAAAACACCTTGTTTCAGAGAGAATATAGTAACTACCTTCTAGACAAATCACATGGGCATGAGTTGAAAGCAGACTGTTCCTTATGTATGCTCTTCATGTGTTGAAGACTTTTTTTTCCTTTTTTTTCCCCCTCCCTCCACTGTTAAAAGGATGAATTGGAAATCCTCACTCTGTTGTTAAAGTGACATTGTCCACGGAAATGGCAATGAACCACCAAAAAGGAAAATCAAAACAAATACAGCATCTTTTCACCGTGCTTAGGTTCTAAGTTCCATGGAACCATGGAGGGGTTAATACCTGCAAGGACTGGAAAAGAGTCTAATCTTGGAGGCAGATGTGCCAGATGGGAGAGGAGCTGTGCTGCTGTGCAGCAGTTACGGACTGTGGGCTTTGGCTCGACCGAAGTCCTTGTGCCACGTAACCCTGTATTCAGGAAGCAGGAACAGCAGGTCAGCTCTCTGTCTGTGGGGACTTGCACTGACTTTAGAGACATTTGATGTATACCTCGTGATACCTTCTGTGTAGTAGCTGCACTAAAATCTCACCATTTTCCAACTGGTGTTTACAATGCTCAGAAGAGGAGAAGGGAGGGTAATGGATTACTGGCAATAATAAAAGCCAACTTTTTATAGTAACTTTTTTATATTAATGAAGTCCAGTCTGTGGACCTAAGCGATTCTGGTTGCTTTTCCTTTAAGTGCTCAGATAAAATCGCTAATATCTGTCCTGAGGCTGCATGCTTTCCTTGGTTCATGCACAGCGCGTGCAATCGCGTAAGAGCTCGGAGTTTGGCAGAGTTCAGCTCTTTCTGGTGTGGCGTCGCTGTGAGACTGGATAAAGGTTTTGCAACTCCCAGGCCTTCTGTTCGTGTGCCGGATAGCACTGGTCATAATGCGCTTGAACCTGCTGCCTGGTCAGCTCGAGGGAGTAACTTATTCTGTGATTTTGCGGTTCTTTTATTTTGCATGTGTAGTGCAAAAGTGTTTGTGTACATTTTGGTTTCTTCTCCCTTACCGTAACTGACCTAAGGAAGGAAGAGAAAACGCTGAGCAAAACTATGTCCTTGGTTATGTCTGTGCATCTTTACTGATCTTAATTATATAGTTTGAATGAAAATGAGAATGGAACAATTTGCCTTGGGCCTGTACGTATACCTAGTGTGCTTAGTCACATGCTGAAAAATATTCTTTAACCTTGTCACTAGTTTATATCTTCCTGGTTTGGCTTTTTAAAAACACAGCACAAAACCCAGGGAATCCTGGCTATTTTAAGGGGAGTAGTGTGACTTGCAAATATTTGATTGGTTCTGTTCCTGTCTAACTGTTCAGTGTAAAACTCATTTACTGTTTTTTCCTTTTAAACTGTTAGCTGACCTTACATACGAATCCCAGCTGTGCATTAGCATTGCTTGGGGATGTGTTTGTATCTTTTGTCTAAAAATACCCAGCCGGTAGGATTCATGATCCATGAAAGCTAATTGAAACAATTTCTCTTCAAGTTTTGGCAAGCGAAGCATGCATTATAAGCATTAATATCTATAAATTGAATTGTTAATGAATCTAGACACTAATAATGAATGCAATTTTGCAGGCTTAACTAGAAACACTAAAATTATCAGGATCTGGAACAGAATTTTCAATCATTTTTGCTTATTAAATAGCAAAGCTATGCTTTTAATAAGCTAATCATTTTTATTTGACCCCATAGGAGTAGCTCAGCTGATTAGAAACAGGTTTCTAAGTGCAAAACAATGTTGTTTTTCTCTCACTGTTTTAACCACCACAGTGCTGAAATTTCAGATCAGATACTTATCTCCCGTTGTATGGCATGAATGCTTATTCTGCAATTCCTCTAAAGGAATTTACAGTAGAACCTATATATGTCCCACTTAATGGAAGAATGTTCTGCGCAGATAAACAGTGTGTGTAATCTGCCAAAACAATTGGAGCTTTCTTGAAAGATTGCTAGTGCACAAAAATAAAATATATGCAAGAGACTCCTATTCAGTCTTTGTTACATCCAAAAGCAGAAGAGCTTTCGATACAATTCAAAACTCAAGATCAAAACTAATAAACTGAAATCTTTTTCCGACCTAATTTAAAATTAATTTTTAGGATTATTTTATGCAGATAAAGAATATTGTAAGATTCAGAACTATAGCAAGAAAATCTTAAATTCCGATGATTTACTTTTAAAATAGTTTTCTGAAGTATGCAGTTTCTATTGGCTCTAGTGGCTGGAGACCTGGACGACACAAGGAGACAGATTATTCTTCAAGTCCCTTAGGTAAAGTTTCTTCTCCCAAAACTGATGCTGGCAGCTCTTGCAGACAGGCTGTCAGACTTTATGGATCACTGTTGTCTTTTAGACAAGCAATTTCTTATACCAAAAGATTTAGTAACCCTACACCATTTGTTAAATGAAAAAATCAAACTTGGTTATCTTGTGAGATAATGGTGAAGAACTGTCTGTGAAACTGTGTAGGGAGAGAAAAGGCTGAAAGGGATGTCCAGGATTTATCGTTGGATATAGGGCTGGAAAAGACCATGAAAGGTTCCTCCATGGACGGAGACAATTGATACCCTTGTGGGAAATATATTCCATTCTTAATTATCTTTACTATTTGAGAGGGTTGTTTATTTAATCTGAATCTCCCTTACTACAATTCATACCTACTTCCAATTTTTTGTGTTCCATGAACTGGAGAAAGGTTTTTCACTCTTTGTCACAACCTTCTAAATGTTTAAAGGCTGTTTCAATGTGTCTCTGCTGCCTAGATAAATAACGCCCTATTTCTTCACTTCTTCAGTGTGGACAGACATGGAATGGCAGTGAGGTTTACTGATTGAATTAATGTGTGCTGGCAAGGGAGAAATGCTAGTGAGCTTGATCAGAAGAAGTGCTAAGGGAAGAAACATCAACAGATGGAGCTAAATAGCGCAGTTGGGTGTTCCAAAATTCTTCACCAAAATACTAATGGGAAAGGAGTGGTGTTCCATAATTTGTTTTAAAACTCAACGGGAAACTAATATTAAGTTAATATAGAAATACAGTTAAACTGCAGAGTGCTACATGCAATAGCTCTAACTTAGTATAGCGTTTTAAATATTACTCACTCAAATATTTAGCCCGAGTAGTTCAGAATATTTTTACTCCTTGGACTTTCACGTTTATAATTACTTTGTCCATGTGCACTGGAATACTGTGCTACCTCTTCTTATGGTTGTCAGTGAAACCAAGAACCCTTTCCCCTAGGCCCCCTCATTTGACAAATATTTTTCATGTACTTACGGCTGTTCCAGACAGCATCCTGCAAATAATCAGATGGGATGACCATAATCGCATAAATGTTACTGCAACTCAGCCTAATCTCAAGGCTAAACATTTTCCTCATTGATATGTATGCAAAATGAAATCTCTGAGATAATTTGAGGAGGGGAAAAAAAAGCCTGTGCCCACACCTTTCCCCTATTTATGTCCTCCCACTGGATGATATCTTGACAGAAAAAAATGTATCAGTTGAGATTTGATCAGCCTAAAGACTACACCCTTGTCACTTTAATTGCACTAAGCATGTGATGGGATATTGGGTCTGCGATGTTTTTTTAATTTAGTTTTTGTTTGTTTTTTAACTTATTTGCGTAATGGAACTTTTTGTAGTAGAGGTTTGACTCCTGACTCCAGGAGAAGCGCATATTCATGCTGCATGGGCAATGCTTGCTGTCTTGAGTATCTGTAAGTTTCTCAGATCCCCTGTTTAAACTTCTGAGGTAGCTACACGCAAACTTATTTGGCAGTGTGTCTTGAAGTTTGTTTCTTAATTTATTGGATGGTGAAAGGGGCAGTAAATTTCTTAGAAATTATCCGAAACTGTGCGTGTTTCTTGATTTCAACACTAACGGGTTTGTGGAACAGCCACAAATTATTCTGCTGTATCTCATGCAGGAAAGCAGGGTGCTCATCCTGTACTTTAGGCGCCCAAAAGAAAATCACTTGACAAATAAGTTATTCTCTCGTGGCTTTGGGTTTGGCGTTTTATTTTGTTTTTTTTTCTTAAAGATGGAACTATCCGGGTCCTTCCTTGCAGACTGAAGACAGCCTTGCTTGTTGGGCTAGTCCTTGTCCCTTTTACTGTGTCACAGTGCTGAGACATGTCAGATTGAATTGGAAAATATCCAGGAAGGTCTAAAAAGTTGAAAAGTTCCAATTGGCTTGAGATCTTCTAATTTTCCGTTGGTACTGAGATGAAGGTAGAAAATACAGTGTTAACATAATTCCATTTTGAATTTGGGGTGGAGAGTTATGATTTCAAGTCACTAGACCGAGTTAACACAAAGTATTTGCTTTGCTATGTGATGGCAAAATCTGGGTAGAAATACATTTTGCGAGGGTTTGGAGTCTTTAACGTCAAGGTGTATGGGATGTTGACTGAATGAAAAATTTGCCACGTACTCTTCCTGTCTGGTTTCTCTTATCCATAAGATACTCTTCAGGTTTAGAAGCAACTTTCTCCCAGCTCTCAACTGGTCTGAGGGGCTTCCAGATTTGTGCATGTTGTTTTTTTTGGGAAGGATGGGGGGGGAGTGGGAGGTGGTGTGGTAGTGAGGATGCTTTTGTTATTTTTATAGGAGGCAGATGATGGGGCACCAGGAGTTGCTCTATGTCTTACAACTGGCGGCTTTCCTCTACTGGTGATTTAAAAAAAAAAAAAAAAAAAAAAGTCAAGACTTGCCTGTTAGCTGGTGTATGTTCCTGTACTGTTTCTTCTGTGAAAAGGCCGTATTCTGGGAGACAAATATTAGAATTATCTTTAATAATTGGTACGGGAATTCATCCATTAATGACTAGTGAGTCTGGTTTTATTCTTTGTTGTCTTCTGCTTTCAAAGATTACTTCTCCCAAAGCAACAGCACACACAAAAATGTTCTCTCAGTGCTACTGTCTATTGATATTCAGGAGACTTAACTGCCCTGAAGTTAATTCCTCCTGTTTAAGTAAACTGCTTCAGTTGGGGCTGTTAGCATTGAGGATATTGGCATTCCTGTTTACTGAACATTAGCCTTCTATGATGATTTTCTTAAAAATGAATTTAGTATGTGTACTTTCCAATAAATTTAACAAATAATCCCGATAAATCTAGGAGGCTGCTAGTGAGTCATATGCAGACTAAACCAAAAACATTTTAATCCTGGAGTAAACGTTTATGAAGTGTCTGTGCCACCCTTTGCAAAGGGATCAAGTTCCCCAAATTAACGAGGAATTAAATTAACCTAAATTAAACTTTAGCATAAGTAATCCTGAAATGTACTGAGCTACACAACTGTTTCAGTAGCAGAATGTTTTCCCATAGGGTCCTCATCTCAAAACACGTATTGGCAAATGTTGGTGAACTTTTTCTGCAGAAACATAGACTGCTACTTCATGGTACGCTTGCTGTTCTCCACTTCCAGAGACCAGTCCTAGATAGAGAGCCTACATTTTACAAAATCAGCTGCTGCTTTATCGGGTCCCTTGCACAGTAACTGAGACAACTGTTTGGCAATTTCTTACCTAAAATATGCACTGACTACTTGTTTCAAGGGTGGTAAAATATAACCGCTGTCCGTCAGTGCTACAATGGCTCTGTGTGCATCCAAGAAAGAACTGAAATAATACTTTTTTTTTGGTACGTTAAATATTTTGGTAGCTATGAATAATAGTCTAAATCAGATAACGTGTTAAAGCTTTGCAGTCTCTTTTCCTTTTGGTTAGAAGGCCAGTTGTGTCAGATGCAAGACATCCTCCCCTTCCAGAAAAGAAGTTTTTATAACTCGGAGAAAACTCCATTGAAGTCACTGTACTGACACAGGCGTGAGTTAGAGCTTCACAAGCTTCACAGTTTGAGATGAAATTGTTTCCGCAATAAAAAAAAAAACAACCCAAAAACCCCCAAAATCACATACCATATTTAAAACAAGTACTAGAGAATGAGGACTTTGCCTGAGTTGTTTCTTCCTTCTCTCTATAAACAGAAAAATCAATGGTCTTTGTTCTTTTATTGAAGAAAAAAAAAAAGGCACTTTTTTCCCCACAGGGAAGGGCTAATGGGATAATCTGGTCCACAGCACAATTTCAGCTATGAGGGAGGCATCCCCATTTGATCTTTACGAATGAAAGTCTTCACCTAGCCTTACGTGACACTGCTGGTGTGGAAAGTTCCATGTGCTGGCACTCCTGATCCATCATTTTTCTCAGCATCTGTGGAAACCTATGCTGCACTATTTGAGTATGGTCCCAACTAAGGGTGTCGATTTGAAATTCATGGTCTTTTAACTGGCCAAATGGCTAGTGGCATTGTAGCACACTTTTATGAATCTGACTGCAAAGGTTAACTGTTTCGATCACCACTGACAAGTGTCTGAACCTTTCCAGGTTGCTTCTGAGTCACCAATATAGTGAAAACCAAACCATACCTGTGTGGAAAGTTCACAGTTAGGTATCTTTTTCCTTACTTGCAGGCTAGCAAGATCCAAAACCCTTTACTCTGGTCTCTTGTACATCTTTCTGAAAAAATAATCATGTCTGATGCTCAGAAATGAGAAGAAATAGGATAACCTTACAACTAAATTGAGACATGTAAATGTCTTCTGTCTCATTCTTCAGTATTTTGCCACTTCACGTTTTACTTAGCTCACCTTTCACGTTAACAAAAGAGACAACAGACATGGCAAAACTCTATTTTTTTTTTTTCCTAAAATGCATGACTATTTTAGAGCAGCCTTGTCATTTATCTTGCCAAATATTTAGCAGTGCAAAGTATCTGAGGCTTTTCAGGAAGAAAGATGACAAGATTTTTCATTCTTGCTGCCTAGAATTTAAACAAATACAAAGAAATTTAACGTATTAAAGAGGAAGAGGAAATAACTGATTGAGTATATGGTACTGGGAGCTAAATCATTGTTTTGGCTCTGGAGGAATACTGGCCACCAGTCTGGATTGCTGAAGCTGCTTAGATGCCACTCATTCAAATTACTAAGTGCAAATTTAAAAATAGTCAAGCTAGTGAGCCCTTATTATTTTTTTTTAACCTAGAAATAATTAACCAAACTAAATAATATGCCTAAACCTAGAATGTTGTTTTGTTAATATCTAAAGATTCTTGTGAAATTAGGGCAGCTCAGAGAAGGGTACTAAATATAACTTGGGTACAAATCTTCCATCTTGATTTCTTATTAATTTGATTTTCTGAGACAGCGAGGTGGACTGAAAACTGGCTGAACTGCCTGGCTCAGATGGCTGTGATCAAAAGCACAAAGTCCAGTTGGAGGCACCCCTATTCTTAGTGGTGTTCTCCAGGGGTCAATGTTAGGGCCAGTACTGTTTAGCATATTAATTAATGACCTGGATGATGGGACAGAGTGCACTGTCAGCAAGTTCACAGATGTACCAACCACTCCTCGCAGTGTTTTGTCACCAGATGGTTGTGCTGCCATTCACCGTCAGCTCAGCAGGCTGGAGAATTGGGCAGACCGGAACCTCATGAAGTTCAACAAAATGAAAAGCTAAGTCTTGCACCTGGGGAGGAACAACCCCAAGCATTAGTACATGCTGGGGGCTGACTAGCTGGAAAGCAGCTTTGTGGAGAAGCGCCTGCACATCCTGCTGGGCAACAAGCTGACCACGACCCAGCAATGTGCCCTGAAGGTCAGCAGCAACCTAGGCTGTATTAGGAGGAGTTTTGCCAGCAGGTCCAAGGAGGTGATTCTTCCCCTCTACTGGCACTGGTGAGGCCGTACCAGTTCTGGGCTCCTCAGTACGAGAGAGCCACTAAGGTAACTAAGGGACTGGAGCATCTCTCCTAAGAGAAGAGTCTGAGAGAGCTGGGTTTTTTTAGCTTAGTGAAGAGAAGGCTAGTGGCGATCCTATCAATGTATTTAAGTATCTGATAGTAGGGTATAAAGAAAACAGAGCCAAATTCTTTTCAGTGGTGGCCAGTGACAGGACCAAAGGCAATGGGCACAAACTGAAACACAGGAAATTCCATCTAAGCATAAGAAAATCTTTTTTTTTTTTTTTTTTCCAAAAGCGTGGTCAAACATTGGAACAGGTTGCTCAGGGAGGTTGTGGAGTCTCCATCCAGAGATATTCAAAACCCAACTGGGCATGCTTCTGGACAGCCTGCCTTAGCTGTCCCTGCTTGAGGAATGGTGCTGGGCTAACCAATCTTGTTAGATCCCTTCCAGCCCCAGCTATTTTGTGATTCACTGTGTTGATTTACCTTCAGCCTTCTGAAGTTTCGTTGTTTCAGTCTGTCTGTTTTCCTGCTCTGTCCTGCTGGGGAGACTGCTTGGTACAGAACACTATTAAAAACTTGTACCTAGACAACTCAGGTACAGCAACTAATGTCATGCAATGAATTTGCTCCTTATCATCCACAGAAAAGCCATGCTGTTATTCCACATGTCGCCCCATTTATTGTGGCTATTGGCTCTCAGCTTTTAAGAGGATCAGGACCATCAATTGCATGGACACTGCTCCTCAGCTTCCAGGCCACGTAGAGCTCCTCAGCCCTGAAGCTGTCATACTGGAATGTCTCCTAGGTCACTGCCCAAACACATCATTTGCACTCCTAGAACATTCACAACCAGCAGCACTTTTTTTCCTCCTGGAGTTGCTCTTGACTGTTTGGTAACTTGAGTCTTTCTTGGAACAACTGGGAAGAACTGTGTAGTTCCTGGACACTCCCTTACAGAAATTCTTTCACAAGGTCATCACCCTTCATCAGCCAAGGGCACATTTCCATCAACATCGTGATTATGGAGCTATCCCACCCTTTCTGGTAAACATTTACAGTTTGTAATCCCACTAGCGAGGGATTTTTTTTTTTTAAGTGGTTTGGGGTTTTGGGGGGATTTTTTTTTTTTAAAGGTACCACAGAGGAGCTCCACAATCCTGTGCTTATTCTTTGCTTTGCATCTCTTAAATTTGCTGCAATCCCCAAGGAAGGAAAACAACTCAAGAACATCTTCTTGAGTGGGGGGAGGAACCAAACAAAAAACTCCAACCAAAAAACCCCCCTGTTTTAGATATATTGGATAAGCAGGCATATTTTTGGCATTGCTTCAATCTCAGTTGGCAAACAAACCAAGACTCATCAGTCTCTTGCTAGCAACCTACATGTTGGTTTTGGGTTAGATCATACGTATTCATTAACAGAGTATACTTAACCCTGAACTACCCTGCAGTCTGGTATCAATGCCACTGCCATCGAGATCAACGGCTACAGCAGTAATTGTGCCTCAGACTCATAGCTTCAGAGCTGTTGTGTGAGATTTGGTGCCCTGAATTTGAGGTCTTGTCATTTTAGGGCCTAGAACATTTTATGGGTGCCTGTGAATGTAGAAAAGGGTGTGCTCGCAAAGTATAAATCCATTAGTTGCACGGGGAAGATGAGTAGGAAATGATCACGCATTGAACACTAACACAAGACCTAGGGACCATCAAATAAAAGAAAGTGTCACTTTCAAGAAAAACTATGAGGTGGTATTTCATGCTGTATGATTAAGCTGCAAAAGTCTTGCAGTTGTGGATGCTACAAGTTTATGTAGGTTCAACAGTGACTAAAAACAACAGAGAAATAATTCATTGAAGACTAATAAATAAAAATAAAATCCCTCTGATTCAGGATGTGTGAACTGAAGTCTGGAAAGGTATTTCTGTCTTACAGGCCTTAGGGGAAGGTTGCTTGAGCTTTTAGTCTCCTAGTCACTTGACCATCTCCTTCAAAAGTCCTTTTTGGTAGCCATCATTTTTTTTTCCTGTGTTTTAAGCTTTGTTGGCCAATGGCTTGTAGAAAACATTCCTCCTTGGTATAATGTCTCTTACTGCGATGCCACTGGATTGCCTGACTTTCTATGTTGCCTTTCTGCTTCCTACCTATAGACAGTGGGCTGCTGGCTAATGACTGCCAGGAGAGTCTTGCCCTGGCACTTGATGATATGAGCTTCCAAACCACTGCATGAAGCTCAGTGATAAGTTCACTCCAGTTCCTAACGTTTCTAAACTTCTCGGGGGTTGCAGACATGCAGAGAGCTCGTCTGCAGTGTAGCATCACTCTGGTTCATTATCAAGAGTGATGAGAGAACACTTTTAGATGTGTCATCACTGGGCTTGCTTGAAACACTAGATGCCTTTTAAAATGAAAACCCACAAGTTTATTCTAGCAAACAAGAGGATTATATCCTACGTTAATTTATTTTTCTTTTACAAAATTGAGAACAAAGTTGCAGTGATAGATAATCCTAGACTTCACCTAAACAGTTCTGCATTAGCTGTTCCTGTGTCTGTCAGCTTGAGGACCTGGGAGTCCCTACAGGCTGCCAGCCCTTGGGAGCACTCTGAATCTGTGCTTTGTCTTGGTTCGGAATGGAATTGCCTATGCTGTACCTCCTCTCTTGAGCTAGTGTTGGTACTTCCACTCCAAGGAAAGGGAATTTAAGTAACAGAGGGTCTCTCTGCTACACTGGGGTAACTTTAGACCTTCCTTACATCCACTGTGTCACTGAGGTGCAAACGCAACATCCGAGACAGTTCTCTCCAAGTGCTTCACTGAACTTTTATTACTGCTGCACGCCTTTTGGTATATTTTTTTTCTAGCTTTAAGAGCTTTCTCACTATTTAGAGTAAACGTTTAAGTGTCTTATGCAACAAGTTAATATTGTTATCAACATATTCACTGAACAGATTTTTAGTAAAAGCATGATTTCTGTCTCACTGTTAGGTATCCATGAAGAATGCTCTTCGCATGCCAAGTCTAGTCTGAATTACTAGTCAGAATGCTTTTCTGAACTTCATCCTTCTCTTCATTACACGGTCTACCAAGTTTTGCAGTCTTGGGGTCCAACTTAAGCCTTTGGCGTTTTTTTCATTGAGGAATTTATTTGATTTTCATCTAGACCACATTAGTGTATCTGTGTGTGCTTTTTTATCAATACTTCTACTTTTAGAGCTAAGACAACAGTTTCCATCTTGGATGTCATGAGAGTCTATTGTCACTTTCCAGAGGACTAAACACAAGGTTTATCATAATAGTAGCTCTCAAAATCAAGATAGTTAGAACAGTAGCAGCCTTGCAAATAGTTACACCCAGTATTTATTTTGATAGCCAAATGATTGAAGGCTTCACCTAGAAACATGCAAACTGGCTAACAGTCTATGTGTTGCATTCAAGAGACGGTCAAGGTGGAATTGCCACAAGGGGAAAGAGAGCGCTCGCCCATAGCCCAGCTGCTTGCATGGCCTGCTGAAAGGGTGACTCTGCTCCTGGCACCTCTGCTGCTGCTCTGCTTGCTCAGCACTCTGCCACTGCAGAAGCGCTGGGGCTTTCCAGAGCGAGCCTCTCGTCACTGCCTATCTTAAAGGTTTCATGACCTGCCTCCTGTTAAGTAGTGTGTAGAAAGATACTGGTTGGAGTCATTTCTGGAGTAAATGTACAGACACACAAAAGCCATAAGGCTATACACACACGGTATAATTCAGATTATACTGTGCGTGTGTATATTCATTTTCTTTTCTCCTCCTCATCTTCAGAGTTCCAAGTTTTTTATCAGAGGTTTTTTGGCTGAGTGGAACTGGAAGTTGCTTGACACACTCCATCCGATAAAATCTTTCATTGAGGACGGGGAGAAGCGCCTGTGCCCAGGCGGTACAGTGAGAGCAGTGTTTACTGAGTACTTGATCATTGCATATGATGAATGTGAATAGGTAACAATTGTTTCTATTTATTCTCGTGCAGGAACTAAGAGACGACAATTGGTTTACAAAAAGAAAAGGGAATACTTTTTAATGCCACCTAGTAAAATTTATGGAATTCATTGCAAAGGCCAAAACCAGAAATGCACTTTTGTGCAACGCTTTCTGTGGCATGAGTCAGATGATGAGAAATCATTGTATGAAATGGTAATTCTAAGGAATAGTATTCACAGTTACTAATGCACTGAGATTTTTATCTCATCTTCTGCTGTCCCGCTAAATTTGATCATAACTCAAATTATAGCGGAAGAGAAAATAGTGAGCTTGCCCCTCAAACTGAAGAGATGGAAGATAGCTCTAATGCTTTAACAGTTAGAAATGTAAATTTAATAAACCAGGGACAACAAATAATTGCTTAAGAGAGACCACTGAAAGTGGAGGACCTGTTAGTAAGCTGTTTCATGACACGTTATTCTCTGCAGCTGCAATAGACACAGGTAGGTCTCTGAACAGGGTTTTGACACCAGCCTTGTCTTTCACATGAAAGTGCAAAGTACACCTAAAAAGTCTGGAGGAGGAGAGGAGCTTTGGACTTTCTTTTCTTGGTAGTTTCTTGGTAGTACATCAGCGTTATTTTTTCCATCACTCTTTTGTCTACCCTTCACTCCAAGATGCATTTTTGTTAGAGATTTTTTAGTTCAGCCAATACTAGAACTGACTATATTTTGCAGTCTGTTCTTTATTCTTGATTCGGGACTTACAGTCTGTTCTTCTGCAATGTGGTAATGAGATCTGGGATAATAATGTCAAGCTGTATCTAAACAATTGGATTAAAGGAAGCCCTTGGAATAGGACAAAGGTTGGTGTAACTTGCTGCATCACATGGCCGATTGCTAGCCAATTCCCTAGGGACAAAGTTTTTACTCCTGGCAGAGCTTAGCAGCTAGCTTTCAGCTTCTTTCATGATCAGCATTTTGTATCCAATGTTTTAAAATGTTTGGAAAATGCAGCATAAGGGAGATTGAAGGTGTTATCTTTAATTGGACTAACTTAAAAAATTAATATTGAAAAGCTTTCTCCTAGTTTTGTTGTTATTGACCTGATGTTGAGAATAGCTTGTGCTGTTCTGAGGAGAGGAGGAGGGGAATACATTTTGCTTTTTTGTATGCTTTGTTTTTTGGATTTTGGGGGACAGAAGAGGCTGAATTCATAGACAGAACTGAGGAAGAAGTCATGGAAAAAACAGGGAAAGGTTCTATAATTTCCTGTCACCGCTATTACTTAAAAAATAAAAAAAGTCTGAGCATGAATAGGTAATATTTTCTAAGCTGTTTCTACTTGTTGGTCTTCCTGTGCCGATTTGTTCATAGGTCCAGCTGTGAAAGAATCTGTAGCCAGCTTGCAGATGTTGGTAACAGCATCGTTAATTCCCTTTCCCTTGACCCTGGTTTTGAAATGTATTCTCTGCCACTACTGCTGTGGCATTTGAACTCATTGCCACAAGTATTACATTCGGCTTAAGGAACAAGATTGAGGTAATACTAAGCAAGAATGGATATCTGTTTGTAAAGTTTAAAACCAGGAAAGTCTGAAAGGTGGATGGAACTTTTTTTTTTCTTACTGAGATTCTTTTTATAATCATTGCTAATCATACTTAGAAAGTGACTATTGAACAGTATTGCGATTGCTTGTTTTGACCTCAAAATATTACTTTACCATTCTTGCCTTTCTCTCTTCCTTTCTCCTTGGAAAAATTAATGTTAGATTAGAGTGAGGTAGATTCTTTTCTACCTTATTCATTAGCAGCAGCAGCAATGTTGTTAATTATGTTTTGATTGTAGGTGTGTATTATGAATGGCCAGAGAACACAGAATTAGTTTCAGATTTTCATAGCTAGAAGGTGGGAAAATCCTGTTTTGCTTTGCAGACTAAGCAGATTTACTTTAGAGATCATTGAGGCATAATAAACCACAACTTTGATGCTTTTTCATTATAGCGTTGACTTCATTGCACAAATTTTACTGTGGGAAATAATAAAGCCCACTTCTTGGAGGATCCTATTCTCTTTTTTCACATACATCATCTTCACAGCTTCAGCTGCTATATTTTTCTTTGTTTCTTCTTTTTTTCCCTTTTTTTTTTTTTTTTAAATCTTTGAAAAGCTCAATCAAAATGTATTCCTCAAGAACCCTTAACTAGCTTTTTGTGTCTTCATTTACTTTAGCATTACCGGTTAGAAGTCTGTTGAGGCCTACAAACCATCACTAGGCTGTACTCATCAGCGAGTAGGATGGTAGCTGGTTACTTTGCATCTTAAATGACTTCAACCTTTTATTCTTCTTTTAAGTTTTGTAATGTATTAAAATTTGCAAAAGATTTTTGGTTCGTTTTCACTCAGTTAATAAACGCTGTAGGTCTGTCTGTGACTGAAAATATCCAATTCAGCTGTTAATGAAAATGCCCCCACGAGCTCATGAGTATGAGGGAGTGTGGCACTTCAGTCAAATACGTTTATCTTAAAAGTTCTCCTCTCTCACCTGCTCTTACCTTCCTGACATACTAAGGTACCAGTATTTCTGAAAAAAATGAAATGAAGATATCCAATTTGTCTGACACTTGGTTATCTGACTTGCTGAATCTTCTGATAAAGTCTTCTTCATAGTCTGTATTGCATTTCTTTTATATTCTTTTGTTCCTTTCCAAGACCATGCGGGGTTTTCATTAGTTGGATACGTTCAGCATTCAAAGAGTGTTTCTAATAACCAAATTTTACGCCTGGTGTCTATATTAAACTCCCTCAGGTCTTCTTCATGATTTCTTCTGAAGAAGTCAGTTTACACATGTTCCTTTGGGCTTTTTGCATCAACACTCGATAAGCACTCTGTGTTGGTAAAACATGCTAGCACATTCCCGAAGAATCCCTGGAAGCACACTGCACACATTTCACTGCATGGAAACAGACAAACTGAGTTTAGGATGATCTTAAGCAGGGCAGACCCTTCTCAGTCCTGATTTCCTTAGAACTTAGTGAAAACTTAAATGTCTGATGAGGAATTTGAGGTGGAACATGATACAATAACTTTTATCTTAAGTTTAAGGTAAAGTGTTTATCCTTGGTAATTAAAGTGAATTTCTTGTTTTTCTTGCTCTTCTGAATCTGTCAGTATGATCTTTCAAGTAATTGCTCAGAATAATAAAATGGAAGTAGAACATTAGCACTGATCTCCTTTGCTGGGATGTTTGAGAAGGGGGAGTGAAGAGAGAGAGAACTTGCATGTCAGCCCTGCAGCTCAGTGTCTGAGCCATGTGGAGTCTGACCAGAGGAAAAGCAGCTGTGTATCAGCTTTGAACATGCTAAATTCTTGAATTCACTGTTACTGAGCGTATGTGGGGAAGCTGCGCATAATAGGAAATATAAGACTATTAAAAATTCTGATAAATTTCAAGGAACTAAGCAACGTGTGAAATAGAAATAGGTGCAAGAAATATTTAAAAAGAAAACAAACACAAGTAGAGAGAAAAACAGGCAAGGATTTAAATATATCATAAGCACATCACAACTAATTCATCTGATAAAGGAAGATACGAGACGCAAGAAGTGATTGATGTAGCTCAAAGATTTGATGGTACAAAGGCGCCTTTACTTGAAATGATGAAAGGAAATAGGGCAAAAATCAGAATATTCAGGATTATTTACGATGTAGAGAGAGGGACAGTAATAAAAAAAGGCTGAGTGAATTCTGCAGAGAACGAAAAAGAAATAAGAAATGGCTTATGCTGTATACTTAGGCGGGGGCAGGGGGGGAAAGAGTAAAGAAATCATTACTAAAAGGAGAGTCAACCAGTAATCTAAAATGGATGAGCTACTGAGCTGATTTCATAAATGGGCCTTTACAAAGGGAGAAAAAAAACACAGCAGCAGATAGCCTATTCATAAGTAATGAAGACATTTCAAAATGTGGGATGGTAATAGAATACTTGGAAAAGATGACTATAAATAGAAAACCAGTTCTATGTATAATATGTGTCCTCTATGTTAAAGAAATTAATTATATTTTTTTGCAAAACATTGAGAATTAATTTGGAGGATAATAAACTGCTGAGACAGCAAGGGGTTGCAGAATCCATACACGGCACTGTTCTGTTTCCTTTTACTCCTCTCAGAAAAGGGATTCAAGTTAGTATTACTCAGTACATAGTAAAATATTGTCAGATAAAATTATTCGGTCTCATTATCTGTGAGACATAGTCACTAAAAAGAACCCCAAGCTCAAACCTCCAAATCTTACAAGATATTTTTAGTGCTTGGGAAGTGAGGAGATGGGCACAGATAGGCCTTTCCACTTGGCCTGAGTCTCTCTTCCGCCGGCGGCAGGGGCACTGAAAGGACTGCTGGAGGTCCTGCGCCTAGCCAGGAACGGTGCTCTAGCACCCACCTTCCCTGGATCCGCATCAGGTGTGTCACTGGCAATGGCAGGGGACGCCACTGGCTCCGAAACCACCTCAGACAGACAGAGGGACAGACCTACGGACATACGGTACCAAGCCACTTTGTGCCTCAAAGGCTGTGAATTCTGCCCCGCCTCCTGGAGAAAGCCCTGCGAGGAATCTTGTTCCACAAATTAGCTGGGAACACCACAAAGTGGTGGGCTCCTCAAAGTAGAGAGCTGATACACTTAGATGCGTGTCTTTCATCCGTGCAACTCTGCTGACGTACCTTCTCTTCTGAGATGGAGCTGCTTGGATGTTTGCTCTTTTTAGTAAATGTGGACGACTTAAGTAAAATAACTTCTTGTTTAAGGTGTATTGTACTTGTAAGTTTGGATCAACTGGGTTGGATTTATTCTGTTAGTGCATCTTCAGCAGAATTAAAGTCTACTCAGTCACAATAATGTAAAACCCACTGAAACTAATAGGTTACTTGCATTACGTTAAAGAACATGAGTTTTGGACTTACAGGAAGAATTTTTTTTAAACACCTAATATATAGCAGGTGCCACACCAAAAATAAATAAACGTTCTTACCAGTAGCTTCTAATCAAAGATTATATTGTTTGACACGCACAGATCAGAGAAGAAAGAGATAGTGACAGTGACACAGAAGTCTGTTAAATTGTACGTAAATTTCTCAGTGATTTTTTTGCATTAATTTTTGCATGCAAGATAGCAAAAGTAAACTCAGAAGGAGTAGAATGATGTGAGGAATGAAAATGTGTAAGGTTTACAATACAAACCTAACATTTTTCCCCATGCTACTACGTAGAGTGCACAGACAGAAAAAATAAATGGTGGAATTAGTGCAAAGCACTGGCAGTTACAAAAAATGATGGAACGGTTGCTGTGAGATTAGTAAATGTGGATCCGGGCAACACCATTTCTAAAATAATTTTTCTGAGTAAAGCTGTGTTTAAGGGCTGGAAGTAATGATTTATGAAGAAATATGAAAAGAATTAGATATGTTTAACTTGGCAAAATAAATGAAGAGTGTTGTACTTGTCCACAAGCATATGAAGAGCATAAACAGAAACCATAGAGAAGAATTGCTTTGGACAGGGTCTAAGGAATGCAAATGAAATGTATTGTGATCATAATAAAAGAAGGAAAATGTATCTCAGATATCAGGTAATATCCTCCATTAGCAAGATTTATGAGACCCATCATGGTAGGAGTATGAAGGAAATGATGGAAAGTCCATTGACTGAGTCAACTGAAATTGGATTAGAAGATGTAGAACAGTTCATCCCTGAAAAGGAAACTGTCATATGCCTAACAAACATTTCAGACTATAGTAAAACCATGGCACAACTAAGATGTATTTCAAAGTTTTCCCTCGACTTCTTTGATGCGTAGGTTCTGTCTTGGTGTAAGAATTCAGATGTACAGTCATTGAGTGAGTGTGCCTTGGCCATGCTAAGCATGGGCTTCTATCTCAGCTGAAGTTCCTTCTGAATCTTGTAGCAATGAGTCTTCATAAATAATACTATGGTCATACACTCCTTCACCCAGTGAGTGTCCCTAGAACCAGTCTGCAGGGAAACTGGGGACAGATGATCTTCATCTCACTCTACTTTCCAGCTGCTAGGTACTTGCATGGAGGCCCCCCAGACCCTAAGGCTCACTTCAGCAGCTCAAGAGTGTTGAGTCTGGTTGCCTGGCTCTGCTTCAGAAAACTCTGGCTCTGGTTGTCTGGTGATAAGCCTAAGTGGTAGACTTGGAAGTGGTCCCATTCTTTTTCACCTTCAGCAACTTGCTTTCAGGAGTCAGTTGCTGCCAGAGCTGAAGCAGACTGATGGTTTGGCATCTAGCACCAAGTGTTTCTTTGGCCCTGCTCCATATCTTATATCATGCTCAGCATAAAAGAACTTCTTAGTATTTATTGAGCCTCTCTCCACAATTGGCTTCATCGCAGGCTCCTTGGTCAGTACTATTGTCATAACAGCAAGTTTTATTTAGATTCTTACCTGAGAACATGTCTGTGCCGTTCAACTCCTGGAAACCTTCTGTATGGTAGTGGTTGGTCAGGTTTTGCCCCATTTTAGCTCTTTACGAAGCAGTTGTCAGTTCACTTTATCACATTACCAAGGCTGTATGCTCAGCCTCGAGTAATTTGCTGCTTTTCCTTCAGGGAATCTGAGACAACCACACATAACTTCCTAGAAGAGTTTAGAAGAATGGTTGTCCTTGAAGGGTCCTTTATGGATCTAGATCAGTGGTCTCCAAGGTGGGGTGTGCAAGACAATACATTGGAGTACAGGAAGAAAATGGGGTTTGTACAGTTAATAAATTTTAAAAATTTAAAATAGTGTTTATTTCATTCTTATCCTTTTTTAATTTCTATTTTTGTATATGTTTTATAAGGTATATAATATAGTAGTACATGTATATAATTTATAAATAAATACACATATATTGGGGTGCATACTCAAAAACTTTTACTGATGGGGTGTGTGATCAAAAAAGTTTGGAGACTGCTGATCTACATGTTCAGAGAAAGATGAGGATGATGGCCATGGCACAAAGGAGTTCTTCCACAAAGAGAATCCTAAAGACTGACAGTAACCTTTTAAGAGGGACTAGGACGTAAAGATAGAAAGTAATGAAAAAAACCTACGCAATGCTGCCGGGAAATTCTGTCCTCCCTGTGTCATCATGCAAGTGAAAGAACTCTTCCTCACGTACACTAGGGTGTATTTCAGCCTTATCTAAATCTGCAACTGCTGCGTAGTTAAATAATTCAATAAATCTGTCTTCCTGGTTTCCTGTTTCTCTTTGCTGGTTCCTAGCAAGGGATGTGCTGCTATGCTTGCCAGCAGCCCAGTTGCCTATATTTATCTGGTTTTGTATGGAGTACCTAGGCCTAGTCTGAATGGTCAGGCAAACGTGAGTGCTGGAACATCCATCCCCAGCAAAGGGGATAAAATGCAGCAGGTTCCATCCAAGGGCTGGCGTTTTGTCTTCAACTGTAGCTGGTAACATCAGCCACAATCTGTTTGATCATTCTGAACCTTAATTTACCAGTATGTACAAGTATGGCTTCATAGTCGTGGCCCTGGGCTTCAGCAGACTTGTTTATAGTGTCATTGCCGTGGCTCTGGTCAGCATGAGGTCTTCTCGGGAGATGGAATGCACTAAATAAGGAAAAGTGGTATCAGTTTTTAAACTATTGGGTCTCTGATTGGCATCTGCAATCTGATATTTCCCTGAGGCTAATAACATAGCCAGCTCTAGGCAGTCTTTCTTGCAGAGTGCAAACAGCACGTACCTGTTGCCAAAGCTATGTGCTGCCAGATTTCAAGCCTTCATTCCAAATTAAGATGTTAGAGCTTTCCTTACCTATGATAAGTCATTAAATATCACTCAATTACCCTCGTATTGAGCCTTTTTTTTAAACTCGAGCTTACTTTACTGAAAGGCATCCTGTCTTGATTTGAAGATATTAAAAGATGAAGAATTCTCCTTCCTTTGATAGGGTAGGGTTTTTTAATGTCTAATCATTCTCACTATAAAACTGTGCCTTATTTCTAATTTAAACTGGTCTGGCTTCAGCTTCCAGCAATTGGTTCTTGTTATGCCTTTCTCAGCTAGATTAAAGAGCCCTTTAGGACCTGGTATTTTCTCCCTTTGAAGGTACTTATACATCGTAATCAAGCCATCTCTTGATCTTTTTAATAAACTAAACAGATTGAGCTCCTTAAGTCTCTCGTTCTGAGGCAGTTATTCCAGTTCTCAAATAATTTTTATGACTCTGCACTGTCTCCAATTTTCTTGTGTCCTTTTAAAAATGCGGACACCAGAAACAAAGGCACTCGGGGAATTTACAGTCAATTGTTTGTCCATTTTCTCTAAATCCTTTAGATTCTCCTATTTCTGTGGTATGGTTTCTCCAGTCTGGAGAAGACTTCTTTTATTCCTAGCTCCTAGAACCTATCACCGCTAACATCATTTGCTCCAGGTGAGCCACAAGTTCTCCAAGACAGGTAATCTAGCACCAAAAAAACATAATCCTTATCAGAATTTTTGTCCCATTGTAACTTTAATTGTAACTTGAATTTATTTCATCTGAGAAAGACAAGGGATAAAGTTTATGTTCTGGGTATCTTGTTAAAATTGTCTTTCTTACTTGACCACAAGCTGTTTAATTCCATCTCTCATTCTGGAACTCCAGTCTTTTGGAAAGCCTGAGACAGAGAAGTGGTATTTTTACTGGCTCTTTAAAACGCTAGCCAAGGCAATAGTGTTAGGTGTCACCGAGAGAGGAAAACAGCTTGAAAAAGCCAGAGTAAGTGTAAAGCAGCATCCTTGTATGTCCAGTGCTTTCAGTCCGAAAGACTGCCTTCTCTTTCGGAGAGACCCGGCAGCGCTAGCTCTGAGTGCTTCTAGAAGGGCTCTGCAACCCTTGTCCGTGGCCCTATCCAGTATCCACTGAAACCTTGTTTTGAGTGTCAGACAGTTTCTTGCATGGATATTAGGCAAGAACTTTGTTTTCACTCACATTTTCTTTTTAATACAGATGATATGTAATTGCTCCACCTTTTCTAATGTTTACCGTTGTTTCTTTCTTCCTCATCCTTCAATACCATGCTTGGTTTGGGAAATTCTGAGCAACGGAGCCCTTAAAAGCACTTGTGAGAAGCATCGTATCTGCTGCCTGTTGCTTGTACTCTTTGCTTGGCAAGTGCTTCTGGCCACTCTCAGACCCCAGATACTGCACTGGATGGACCCTTGCTCTGATCTGTGTAACGCTTTTTTTCCCCTCTTGCATTAACCGTTATAAATTATTAGCTCATTGGAACTGGGATCTCTGTGTATTTTACATATTTTACATTCTAAAATGAGAAGAACTTGAGTTCTTTCGGGCCTTCAGAAATTGCTATAGTTTGTTGTTTTTTTTAACTTAACCTGTTCATTTTTGTAGAGGAAATGGAGGCTTCTGCAGCCCTCCATAAGTGATCTAACTGACCAAAATGGTATTTTAGTTGAGGCAACGGTCTTAAGAGATAATATAGGTGTCATGGCTTAACCCCAGCCGGCAACTAGAACCACGCAACCACTCACTCACACCCCCGCTTTCCCCCCCTGGCCAAGACAGGTGGGGAGAACAGGGAAAACAAGGAGGGAAAAGGGAGAAAAAAGAAGTTGTGGCTTGAAATAAAGACAGTTTAATAGAAACAATAACAGAAAAGGAAAAATAACAATAATAATAATAATGCCACAGGTCACTCACCAACCAGTGAACTGGCACCACCCCGAGCAGTAATCGCTGATTCCCACCCCAAAGCTAACCTCCATTTTATACCCTGAGCAGGATGTCTGTGGTATGGAATACGTCATTGGCCATTCCATCCTTCTGTCTATGCTTCTATGGGAAGCTGAAAATGTCCTTGAATAGTGTAAACATCACTTAGCAGCAACTAAAAACAATAGGTATTATTGACATTCCTTTCACAGCAATCACTAGAAGGAAAAGTAACTCTTTCCCAGCTGAAACCTGGACAATAGGTGGATGTTGGCCAAACTGGAGGATGCAGTTCAGGAACCGCTTACTCTTCTTCAACGAATCCAGAAAGCTGCACTGTTTTGTACAGGGAACGATGCCATCTCTGCGGGTTGTCTAAAACTGTCTAGTATTGCTTGTCGGACTCAACTGTTGCTTTTGGGGTTTTCTCCTGCATTGTATTTGTGTATATTAAGGGGATGCTGGATGACACCCCACCACCCCCCAAAAAAAGGAAATCTTTACAGGCGTTGCCTTGGTGAACCATGCTACTCCTGTTGAAATCCACCTGTCCCCTTTTGGTCTCCTTTGCTGTCCTGCTCTTGTGATTGATCATAGTTATCTTCTGCTGAGTGTAAGAAAACTGGAGGCCTGACTTGGGGTATGTTGTGTTGATGATATTAGGCATTTATTCTGTTGTATCAACCAACTCTCGGTCCCTGAGGTATTTATCCTTGCAATTATCCGCAAGGTAGGCAACGGCTATTCCCCTCATTTTAAGGCAGGGGGAGGAGAAGCTGAGGTAGGGGAAGCTTCAGTAGGTCAGGGCTTGAACTCAGATCTTCTAAATCTGGGGTAATTGTGCCTCTTCTCTGTTCCATCTTTAAAAAATAAAGCACATATGTTAGTTCTAAGAATCACTTTCATCTTTACTGTACTGCCTTCAGAAATTTTCAGTCATCCTAGCTGCACTGCAGCTGCCCACTAATAGTTGCACAAAGGCTGTTAGTTGCTTAGGCTCACAGTTATAAAACATCGAGGAAAAATAGGAACAATTACAAGTTTAATATTAAAAGAAGCGATTTCATTTCCTTTCTGGAGCCGTTGTGATTTTTTAATACTACCTGAAGCAGCAGAACCCCTCGTGCCTAGTGAATTGGGCACATTTACCTCGATTTTCATTTCAGCCCCAGCCGTGCGGGGAGGCAGGACACAGACCCCAGCACAGGCAGGGCCGGTCCTGGCCTTGGACCCGGTAATGCACTTTTATGTTTTTCACTCATCTACCTAAATGGCTCGTTGTTAATTAAACCGCAGGAGGGAAAGAGAAGATACTAAACGCTGTAAGGCTGTGCACAGGGATCGCTTCCAGGTGACGGTACGGGAGAGGGGCCACCGTGAAGCACAAGCAGAGCCTTCTCCCGCTGCGTTCCGGACTCCGACAGGAACGTGGAGGGAGTTTGTGTCGCTCCCCACACGGGAGGCTTCGCACCTTACCGCCCTCGGGCCTTCCCCGCCCCTACCCGCCGCGCTGCCGCCTCCTCGCTCTGGCGGCCTGCGACGGGGCGGCTCGGGCCGCCGCTCCCCGCTGCCTCCCCGCGCTGCTCCTCGCCGGGCCGCAGGGCAGCGCCTCTCCCCTCCCGGACCCGCCTCCGGGACACCCGCCTTCCCGCGGCCTGCGCTCCTCGGGCCGTCCCTGCCCCGCCGCGGCCCGGCCCCCCTCCGCGGCCCGCCCTGAGGCGGGCGCCGGCGGCGGGGCGGCAGCGCCCCCTGCTGCGCCGCGCCGGCCCCGCGCGGCCGGGCGCTGCCTGCGCCGGCCCCGCCGCCGCCGCCCCGGTACCAGCACGGGCCCCGGCACCGGCCCCGCGGTTCGGGCGGTGGTGGGGTGGAGGCTGCGGATCGGGGGCGGCCAGCGAGAGTAGGTGGGGAAGGAGCGGGAGCCCATCTGCCTCTGTCGGTGCGGCAGAGCCGTGCACAGGCTTGTCGTCCCCGCCGTTTGCGGGCGGAACATGCGGGGTCTCCTGGTGCGGCGGGACGCACGGTGGCGGGCACCCGTCTGACCTTCGCTGTGCTTGGGCGCCGGGGCAGTAACCAAACGTGATGCTTTGCACGTAATGGCACGAGGGGTAGGTGCCCGAAAAGCACCTAGGAAAGGGCCTTGGTTGTTGATTTATCTGATGTTGGTGAGATGCACCGGTTGAGGCACATCTGCTGCCTTGGCCACGCCAACGTGCTCCTTGCAGAGGCTGCCTGCCGGCGTCACTCGGGGAGGCTGGAGCATTTTTCACTATGATGGTGGTGAGGCACTGGCACAGGTTGCCCTCAGAAGCCGCGGCTGCCCCGTCCCTGGAGGTGTTCAAGGCCAGGCTAGATGGGGTTTTGGTCTAGTGGGAGGTGTCCCTGCCTATGGGAGGGGGGGTGGAACTAAGTGATCTTTAAGGTCTGTTCCAACCTAAACCATTCTATGGATCCCTTAGCCTGGGCAAGGGGTGGCTGTGGCACAGTGCTGGGTTGCTGGCGATAGATGTGTAAAACACGTGAGGTGGGAATTTCCATGGGCTGGCCACCAGCTCCCCAAAGGTGCTTTTGAGATGAGCTGGAAGCAGAGGCAGCCAAGACCTCTCAAGCAGATTAGGTCCGCGAGGAAGCACATGGTGGGAAGGGCAGTTGTGTATTTATTTGCAACATTTCAAGCAACCCCTCCGCACTCGAGCCTCATCTTCCAGGCTCTCCCAGCCAGGGATCTGGCACCGACACACCCGGCGTGGACTGAAGGGGGAATGTTCCTCGCTGCTGCTGCTACAGCACGCGAGGAGGCTGATGACTGATGCCAGCTGCATGTGCAGGGAAGAAAAAGGCTGAAGCTGCCAGGAAAAAAAAACCTGTAAGGAAGAAAACCTTCTACAAATTGGGAAAAGCATTCTGCTTTGACAGAATAAAAATAAAACTTGGAATGGGAAAGGAAAGGCATGAAAGAGTTAGTGACAAAATATCATGTACAGCTAGGGAGATGATGGTTTTATTGGTATTGCAGGGGGGAGGGAGAAGCTGAGAGGCAGTGAAAACACAATTTGGCCTAAAATTGAATTTCTCTGATAAGGAATTTCAGAAGCGGCTGCCTCATTCACTGTGCGGCCAAATAATCATATGCGCTTTAATAATCTTTATTTTACAGGAGTACGTTGCCAGGGCAACAGAGTGTAAGCAGGAGAACAGCACCTTGCAGATCACAAAGGCAAATCTGCAGAAAGAAATTTCAGCGAGTTTCTCTCTCCCTTTTGCAATGTAATGACGACTTATTTTTCATGCACTGATTTAATAATCTTATTGAAAGATCCTTTCCCTGTTTCTCTTATTCTTGTCTGTCTGAGCGTGGACAATGGCAAAAACCTGGAATTGTCAAGCCCACTGGGCTAAGCAAACTAGCAGATGTAATATGTTTAGCATTTTTATGTAATTACTTTTTATTGCTATTTTACCCCTACTTCTATTCCTCCCTGGTTAGTTGCTGCTTCCTTTCCATTCTGGCCCAATCAGGTGATAGTAAGGGGCTGGGGGAGAGTTAGTAATTGACTGCATTAATCGGAAATTATTAGTTGAACGTATTTTCAAGGGTGGGGGTTGGTTGCAGAAATAGACCTTTTAGGAAGGGATGAATTGAATTATGGTCAAGGCAATAATGAAGCCTCTAGGCTGTAAGCTGTAGAGAGGACAGTCATCTTCACAAAGGTTTTAGTGTTATTTATAATGGGCTCTGCTCTCTGGGTGAAAAACAATATGTTGCCCTACTGACATCCACTGGATGGGGGTGTCTTGATTAGCTGGTCTGAAAAATAAGCTGATTTGGTATGATTAAAAATGAAAACTTCTGAAGATCTTCAATGCTGGTTAGAATGAGAGCAGGAACATTGCTACCAAACCTTTGGCAGGACACAGTTTGTGACAAGTCTGTATCTTGTAAACATTTTGCCTCTTGTTCTCTTTCCCAAGGGCCAGAGCTCAGGAAGTAAGCGTGGGAAAAGCAATAGTTGTAGGCTGCAGAACAGGAGGCGGTGGGGGGAAAGGTTCTGTGAAATTAAGTACAAAACCCGGTTTGTCTCACTGTGGCTGACAAATTCCAAGAAATTAAGAACAAAGGCTGTCACTTAAGCTCAGCTGTTCTGTTGTAGTGCAGCTTGGCCAGGTCTCATGCAGGCACCAGGAAGCGGCAGAGCATCTGAATGTGTGGTTTTGGTAAGCTGACATGGCAAGGCTGCAGAGAAAGACACAGGGATGGGGTTTTGCAACCTTATCTGAGAATGTCATGCTTTTCGTGGTTTGAATTCAGGCTTATCAATGTTACTGAAATGAAACCTTTCTTCAGAAAGCTCGTTCTTTAAAAGCTAGTTCATAGATTCATGTATTCTGCATCCCATTAAATAATTAGTACATATAAAAGCCAAGTAGCATTTTCACTACAGGGTTACTGCCTGCCAAACATTACTGTTTTTCTCTTAGTTAGCATCCACCAAGTTACTCTGAATGTGGGATGTTCCTTGAACTAGGATTTTACGGAGCAGTAAGAACGGGTCTGAGGCATATTGCAGAAGTCACTGCAAGCTGGCTTAAGAAGCGTGTGGTTCTTCTGCAGAGATCAGGGTAACAAAACACTTGGAGTTGTAGCTGATCAGGCTTGGGAGCAGTTGCATGCAGGACAGGGGAAAAATATTCTTAGAGTTGGGCGTGAGTCCCACAGCTTCACTTCATATGTTGTCTTGTGTCTCCAGGTTCAGAATGTTTTCAGTCCTACGGAAGCGTTAATAGTAAGGTTCTTGGAGTCTCATTGTCACTGATGTCTAATCGGGTATACAGACAAACAACATTCGGAGTTCCAAGGTCCAATTAAAATTCTGTTATTTTCTTTAAAAAACAGGAGAGCATTTAGACCTTAGATATCAGAGTCAAATAAGTATATAGCAGTCTAGCTTAAGGTAAAAAGGTATATGATTTCTATTCAAGGAGTAACATAAGCAACTGATATTACATTTATAAGTTAAGTTTAAATGCTTACAAACCAAGTGTAAGGACATTTTACTATCACTAAAATAACTTCAGCTTTATTTTTAAAATATTTGCAGTGCTAATCCTAGACTATGTTGTGTCAGATAATGCTATGATGTAAAAAATACTCAACTATAAGGTGTGCAATAGAATAATGTGCATTAAGTATATGTAAAAAATATATCATATTATATATGTAAGTATATATAATCATTTGTACTTTATGAACGTGTACATAGACTAAGTAGTTTAGGAACAAAGACAATACATTTAAGTTTGTAATATAAAGGAAAAAATCCCTCTTTTTTCTGAAGAAACATACCTCAGGTTTCATCTTCCTGCTACTAATCAAAGGAATTAGCGATGATTTAACTACTGGTAAAGGTTTTACCTTGTTAGAAAACTTACTGTCAGAAGTGCGTAATGTTAAACTATCTCATTGTTTCTAATATGGAGGCATACGGTATTTTCTATAGTTTGTTTCCTCCCTGCTCTCTGTCCTTCAGGTTGCACTCATAAAGCTTTTACATGGGGTGTGGGGTAGGGAGAAGGGAAGAACACAAAAGCATGGGTGCAAGGTACCAGCTTTTTTCCTAAAAAACTGGGATCTGCTTCATCTTGGAATATTTTTTTTTTTAAATAGTAGTGTTTCTTTGAGCTCCTATAATTTGACTAATTAATTTAGATAGAGTTTAGGCTTTCAGAACCAGGTCTTTCAGAAAAGAATTGTTTTATTTCTATAGATGTATAGAGAGAAACCATGGCGAAAAGTCCTTCTCTGCTTCTACTTTTATATTATCACTAAAGCTAGGAAATGCAGAAGCCTGTTGTTTTGACAGAGGCTGAGGAAAGATCTTACCCTTCCGATAGCTGGAGACAAAGTTTCATTGGTCTGAGGAAAGCCAAGTAGCTTCTGGAAATCTCAAATAATGTTGAAAATGCAAGATCTATCCATCATTCAGATTTAGATGAAGTCAACTTCCATGCTGCTTTGACTGATGTTTAGGAATTATTTTTTTTATTTGTTATTAGCTCGCATCTATTAGCTTCAACAGATCTTTTCCTCTAAGCTATATCCAAGTAAATCTTCAAAGTTTTTGTCTTCTGTGCAGAAACACGTTTTGCAGAAACTCTGCACATCGCTTCAGTTTAAAATATGTCTATATAATCTAGTAAAAGCAGTCGTCTTCTGTGAAGCCTCCAGGAAGGTGGCTGACTACAACCAGACTGGACCACAAACAGAACTGTGGGGCAAGGTAATGAATTGCTGACTGCCAAACGTGGCAAAATATTTCTTTTTTTTGTTGGCGTAGGAGGCTGCATTCTTGACTTCTTAAAGCAATACTGGACAAGAGACTACTTGCCGGAGCTGTCTCTACATTTTTTAAATAATTTTTTTTCTGTTTTAATCATAACAATTTTTAAAATTTAGAAAGTCAAAAGGGTTATTATCTGTTCTTTGTAAGAATCAGTGGGGAAGCGCAAAGTTTGAAGCAAGATGGCAGAATCTGTACTTGCTGCAGGTGGAACAATAATTATTCACCATTCACAGATCACGCTGTCTTTGCACTGATTTTTCTGTTTTCCTTAGAAATGGTAGGATAAAATTTTGGTAAGAAATTGAAGCCCAGCTGCTTAAACACCCATGATATTTCTAGCACAAAAATCTGGGCAATTTACTTTCCCCTTCCTGCTAGTTTGTATCCTGCTGCCTTTTGAAATGGAAACTCTTCTGACCCTATAACCTCTGTGTTACTCTGAATAAAACTCTTTTTAATTGTGTTTTGAAGGAGCATGCAGGGAGCTCCCACACTACTAATCAGCTTTGCTGGTTTGGATATGTATCTCCAGGATTCATGTTGGCAGAATAACTTGATATAATTGCAGCTCTGCATCAGTGATTTAATGCTTAAGAACTTTAAAGGTACAGGTCTTCATTTCTATCTGCATATTATTACACTGTGAGACCAGCTCCTGTGTGCTCTTCTCTGCCTGCTGTACTGCAGGAGGACGTGAGCAGCCATTGCATGCTCTTTGGGGTGACTGGAGGCCACACAATGCTGTTTGAGGAGTGCGCAACCCGTGCTGCTCGGCAGGGCTTGTTAGTTTGGGCACAGCATTTGCATGGTGACACCATTTTTGGACGAGACCTTTCATACCTTTTTGGTTTTATTGCCTGGTACCTTTTCACACAAATTATAAGAACTCCACCCAATCTGTTCTAGCTAGAATCTGAGTTTTGTACTTGTCAAAAGTGTGTCTGGCTCATTTAAATGAAAGTTTTTAAATTAGACCTATCTTTAAGCTGTTTGAGGGCATTTACAGCTTTGATTTGAAGCATTGAACAGCTGCCTTCCAGTGCCAAAACTTCAGCAGCTATGACAGACTGTCCTGCTAAAATGTCCCTCCTTTATATTCGGAAGATGGCAGTGAATCAATTGCAACTCACGCACTGCAGAAGCTATCACTTTGGCAGATATTCATACATTTTGCCCCTATTCCTTATGTTGGTTGCCTTCTCATCTTTCTCAGGAAGCATAAACATTGCTTTAGCTTCTTTACATTTTAGTATAAGTGTATTTAACATTGAGGCTTGCCCCAGACAGAACCCGTAGGCAGTCGGTACACAGAGTTGCCTTCAATTTGCAGACGTTTGTTCACAGCTCTGCTAATGTGCCTCTGTTTGGCCTTCAGCATTCCAAAAGTAGGAATGCCACTTAACCCGAGTCCTGGCTCCCTGTTACTGTTTGATCAGTAACAGTAATGCAGTAACTGCCTTGGACAAATGACTATACTAAGAACACTCCCAATTGCCCTGTAATAAAACTGCTATCCTCCCTGAAAGCGAAGATGAGGATAGAAAGGGCAAGTATGATTGCAAGGTCAACAAGTTTGAGCACTGACAGAATGAAAGAAACAAATTATAACACTGAGGACATGATGCTGAAAATGTCCTGTGTCTAATTCTTGGCTTAGCTAGAGCCAAAGTGTGTTAGCTCGAGTGTCTCCCTGTCCTAGTTCCACGAAGAGGACGCGATGCAGAATCTCAGCATCCTTGCAGCCCCTGGGTGGCTGATTATTTATATGTTAAAGTTCAATACTGGAGATCATTCACAGAAAGAGATTAGAAGCTACTGAGTATCATGGTGCAAGCCGCTCTGTGCGAAAAGGAAACTCGGTGCTGTGTGCCAGCAAGGCTTCCAGTCCGCAGTCTCCCTTTTCTGGCCTAACGTGCCTGGTGCAGATCCCATCAGGTACTGGCTCATTGAGGCTCAGAGTGCACCTGGCTCTTTCCAGACTTGCATCAGATTTTGTCTCTTAGCAAGGTGCAAGGAGAAACTTTTTTCAGTATGCCCTCAAATGAGGAGGGAAAATAAAAACATTTTACAACTTCTGTTTTCTGTCATCTGGTCTGTTTGTCCCAAAGAGTACAGTCCAGCAGAGCTGGCTGCCATGCCTCATCCCACTGACACCAGAACTGGGCGAACAATCTGCTAGCTAAAGCAGCCAACTTGTGGAAGTCCTGTTTTATTTGTTTTGGCTAAACCTTTTACATGCTGTGGTAAAATAAGGATAAAAGCAAACTTTGGGGGTCTTATCCCATTTTACATTTTTGCTGATCCTAAGCTCTTTTAAATTATGAGGATTTTTAAAGGTTGTTTGCCTTTTGGATTTGAAACCATTAAGATTCTGGTATTTTTAGTTGCAAGGCTGTTTATTTTTTTTCTGGTGTAAACCTACAAATCATTTTTTGTATCTGCACAACACTCTTGCATTTCCTGTATGTTTCTGGGACCCAAAGTCTGAACAAAACCTCTGCTGATACTGGCTGCTGGATGGTTGTACCTGTGAAACACAGCCTGGACAGGCTTTGAAGGAGCCTTATGGAGTGCCCAAACGTGCACCTGAGGAGCAGAGGGGTTGAGTTTCTTTTGGAAAGGGGGGGGGGTTGTGGAGAAAGAGGCAGCAGCTGGTGGAAGCAGAAAAATATAATGCAAAGAAGATTTGAAAGAACAGAGGTGTTGCCTTGGCTTGCCTCCCCTGGGGATGCCAGTGCCCGTGCCTGCCCGATTCACACCTGGGGCTGGTGTCACTGCCGTGCACGTCCTGGGCGAGTGCCGCGGCTCTCGAGGCACTGGCTCTCCTGGAACGAGCCTCTCTCGGTCTGCGCAGTTGCAGCCGTGTCATTTCTATAAGTCATTCAGTGCTCATTGGAGTAATGGCTTGAACTTGACTGCTTTACGTTCCGGGTACTACTTTGACCCTTGGGCTATAACATCAGCCCAGTGATTATTCAGTTTCTTTTATGAAGTGCCTTAGCGCCAACAGGAAAGAGTGCAAGACATCCCTGTGCAGCCTGATGTTCAGAGTGCTCATCTGGGATGTACGAACCTGGTAGTACAGGGCTTGGACATAGATCTTTTGCTGTCCCATGGCAGCTGTGACTGGTTTGATAATGCAGGATTTTCTGCAATAGCAATTAAAGCCATAACCTTTGGCCTTTTTTTTTTTTTTGGCATTTGTTTACACAGGTAGATCATTTGATCTGTTTTGGTTTATTACCCCAAAGCATGCGTGAAGTACTATAGTATGTATCATTATTTCTAAATGTGAAGTGTTTGAACAAATGAGTTTAAAACAACGTGTTGTACAGACTGTAGTTTGGGAAGTTTCATGGGGAAAATAATTCCTGCAGAGAAAAGGTCTTAGTGATCAAATCTTACTGCAGGAACTGCAGAAATCTGTGCAAAGCTGGGTCGGGTAGAGTTGAGACCTGGTTAGCCAGCAGTCCCCTTCGAGCTGAAAGAGGAGCGCATCCATGCTTTTGTTTACGCATGCAGAGGAGATTCACTTTCTGTAGATGAATATCCAAAGCTTGACGATCATAACAGGGAAATGAGATCCCCTTCTTATTGTGATATTCTTACCACAGAAGTGCTAACCCAGGATGTGATTTCCTCACGATCAGAACTGTTGAAACCGTGTTTCTGTGGCATTGCTCTTAAGAAATCTTTTCTGAATCATTTTTATTCCAGGGTATACTGTAGATCTTTCTGTCCATTTCAAGAACACCTCCTTAAATGAGGTGTTTGCAGATAACTTGCTGTTCCTTGTTGTATGATTCCCCTCCACAAGAAGTAGACCTTTTTGGGGGCAGGATGGAAGCAACCGTTTTCTGAAGTCATAGAATCACAAAATGGTTTGGGTTGGAAGGGACATTTAATGACCATCTAGCCCAGCCCCTCTGCCATGGGCAGGGACATCTTTCACTTGGTCGGGTTGCTCAAAGCCCCATCCAATCTGACTTTGAACACTTCCAGGCATCTCTGTGCAATCTGTTCCAGTGTCTCACCACCCTCATCATCACCATGCTTGGTCTATTCAAGAGCTGCAGAATTACTCCGATAATTCATGATCCTGAGTTCAGGATACTTTTCCATCAGTTGCAACTGAAGGAGAGACGGTGGCTGTCAGGGAATTTTGACTACGTGGTATGAAAACCTTGCAGGTCAGTTGGAGAGTAATGTGTCACACACTTCCTGTTTTGATGCGCTAGTCAGGAAGAATGCAAAATATAAAGATCAGTGGCACAGTGTGGTGGGTGGATCAATAAACCACAGGACGTTTTGGATTCTGGAGCAGTAAGAAACGGTGCGGCTATACGTGGGAGGCACTGGAAGGGTTAGTATTCCCGGCTGTCTCCCAAAGAGACCAGCACCTGGGGACTTCATATGCCTGAACATAGGTATGAAACTGGAAAGTGAAGAAATGGTAGCAGAAAGCCTCAAACGGAATTGGCAAGGCCACATAAAAGTGGATGGGGAAGAAAAAGAACTGGGACCCCAGCACATCCTTAAAATTATTTACTGTGAAGTGAGATGTCTGTCTTTGCTGAGGCTTTGCCCTTTACTGTATGGGACGACTGAAGTAAAAAAGGCTCTTAACCTAAAATATTACATTCTTTCCCTCTGCTCTGTTCCTAGATTAACTCTTACTGATGTTCTAATTTTAAACAGATGTCTCTAGTGAAAGAAAGTGGTGATTCAGTTTTGCATTGGCCAGATTCATGTTTTGGCTGTAGATGGAGGAACGTACATTGCTTCCTGAGAAGATACTAGAGATCTGATTTGTGGCTGATTAAATCGAGTGGTGACTAATGCTCAGGTTCAATACCTGTAACCAGTGTATTTCTTGGAAGTTACCAGCCCTTTCAAGGAAGGAAGAACCACGCTAGGATGTTCTTTTGCTTTGTGAGAGGTGACTAGTTCTCAGGAGCATTTACACTTGCCAGCCTTTGCAGCCTTTGGCAAGTATCCTAGTACTGCGGATACTTAGGGTAACAGATAACAGTTCAAAGGAGAGGCCCTGGAATTTTGTCACTTTTGCCATAAGTTTTAAGAGAAGATAATTTTAGAGTAAAACAGAAGCTGCCCCTGCATTCAGCTGGATTTCAGAATGACATTGATTTGGTCACAAAAAGGTCACAAGCTGTTGGAGTGGTGCCTGTGATATGGTTGATGCACAGCAGCTTGAACTGGCAAGACCTTGTGTGGAATTTTATCTCTAAGAGCTCTTCAGTGAAACCAAAACTTACCAGAACAAAAATCAAGTCCTTTTAAGCAGACTCCTAGTTAAACTGCTTAGTATTTTGTGAATTGAGGTGATTGTACTAATTGGATGTTAGACAGAGGGCTGATTGAGTTCACATCTCATGGTTGAAAATCACGAGCAGTGAAAGCTTAATTCACCATGCCGTTATCGCATCACCTTCTGTTTCAGAAGTCACTGGCCTTTGTTCACATTAGACTCAAATTCATGTCTTAATGTAGAGCGCTTCAAATATCCTGGGATCTGGACACTTCTTTCAAGGCCAAGACAGATGGAGGAATTTGGACTTCGATACTCGTGAGCTGAGCAGAGCTCTGCTTGGTGTAGAGCAGTAACTGTCCTGTGTGTTCTCTGAACAAGTGTCTCATACTGGCAGTGGACCAGGGAGGAGGTAGAGAGCGTTCCCTGATCAGTTCCCTCTGGTCACTCAGATCATAGGATGTATCATTCATAGCCACTCTTAAAGCAGGAAGTTCTCCAAGGGGCTGCCCGTCATGGGTTTCTCACAGTGTGTGTGCTTCTTACAGCCGTGGCACTGCAGTCAAAAGCAGCAGCATCCGCTCCGGTTGCAGGCACAGCTGCATCCCTTCCATTCTCCCTCTAGAGCAGGGTGGTCCTGTATCTCTCTCTCATACCGTTTTCCTTTGGCTCTTCTACAGTAGTCAGATGTAGGTAATTGTATTTTTTCTTTTCAGGAGTTCAGCATTTGGGCTTACTTGCATGTGAAGTTGAAAACTGGCTTTATACTTTGGAACCAAAGCACCAGTTGACTGATGATCTCTAAGTTTTCTAGTCTGAAAACCAGCCTGCTGCATTGTCTTTCTGTACAGCTGCAAAATTGCTCTCTTGTTCTGCTGCCTAGGCAAAGGTCCTCTCAACAAGGGGTTCCTTTCAGTTGGGGCATCTGCTGAAGAAAACACAACACTTGGCACAACTGTCTGCTCACAGCGATATCAAAGCAGTGGCCAGTCTGCGTCTGCATCTGGGGCATCACTAGGAGCTGCACTCCTCTAGGACATACCATAGGATTATACTGACCTGAACTATAAAAATCCCAGTTTGTTGGTACCAGTGGGCAAGAGACCATTTCCAAATAGTCTGTTGGAGCCGTAGAACCATAGAATCATAGGGTTGGAAGGGACCTCCGGAGATCATCTAGTCCAACCCCGCGCAACTGTCCTCATAACTGGGGCACTGTCTGCATGGACACAGGCTACCAAAACCCAAGTCATCCTTGCATCTTCCTGAGAACTCTGTCAGAGAGCATTTGCTATCCGTGCCTCTGCCTCTTTGTGATCAGGTGCCACATGGCTTAAAAACTCGTGTATGCTCCTATAGATGCTCTTAAACACCATTATCTGCTCAGCAGCCTTACACATGGTGGCACCTGTACGATGAATGGGATGAAATAATAAATTTCAAAGAATAATGGTTTTAGTTATGTCTCCTGCCTTTGTTGGTCTGGATCACAAGGATATTAAGAAAAATCTGCTTTAAAAGATGAGTTTGTTGCTTTCGCTTTATTTGTCAAATGAATTTTATGTGAACCGAAAAGAGATAATGAGGTTTTATTTGTGTTTTGGGGGGGGGTTAAAAATTTTTTTGGTCCATCTTTTCCTTGCTACTTAGCTTTTCCAGCTGAGGAAATCCACAGTAATTTTCCATAATGCTTTTCATACCACCTTACTTTGTTGACTATTTTGTTTATTGGATTTCTTATTTAAAATCTGTTTCCTTATGGCTTTCTCTTTAATTTCCTCTTCTTTAGCAGGGCTGCATGAAGGTAAGCTGAGTCCCAAAGCTATTCTTTCCTAAGTTCTGGTATTTTATATATATAAAACTTCAGGGCTGATGGCAATGATACCTGGGATTATTTATGGGTTTTCATAAAAAAGAAAGAGGAAAATACAGAATTGCATGGCTTCTCTCTTCCTTCCCCTTTTCCCAACCCCCTCCCCACAGAGGAGTTTAATTTTAAATGATAAATGTGGAAATTAGAGACCGTCGAGAAAATCCAATTTGGTGAGGAGTTTTAAAAATCCCATAATAAACGCAGAGTGAAATGTATGATTTAATGCGGGGCGCCAATGGCTGCTATTATGTGCTATTAGCAAATCGGGGTTGAGAGTGAATCTTTATCACTTGGTGAGTGCGGGCTAGGCCTGCCTTTGCTTCTGCTATTGATTTGTAGCCGCTTGTCATAATGACATCGGGAAGCAATGAATGGAAGATGTGCTTTTGATAGGATTGAAGGGGTGCAAAGGGGGGAGAAAAAATTCAGCAAGTTTTCTATCTCTTCTGCCTGATTAGATTTTTTTCTTCTTTTAAGAGCTTTCACATTCCAATAAAAATGCTAAATCAGCTCTGAAGCAGAATTGTTAGGGAGTAAATAGCTAGTCACATTTAAAGGAGGAAAAGATCTGACTTTACAGCTCTGACTTTACAGCAGTGGGTGAATCTAAAGAATATTTCTGGCTCCACAAAAATCACAGTAGTGGGTGGTGTGAGCGTGGTTGAGAGCTGGGTAAGACCACCTGCACTGACGGCTCTGCAGCCAGCCAGCCCCACATAGGTGGTGTGTGCTGATGCGTGCGCGTGAGGCGGCTCATCGGAATGCACGGGAATTAAATCTCTGAAGTGTCTTTATTTAAGAAAAGGAGTGTACGTTTCTTGATTTCTGAACCAAAAGTGCCTGAAATGAAAAACCCAGACTTTGCCTTATAGCAGCAAATAATAAAGGTCTTTTGCATCTGGGAAAGGAAGATTTTTGTCACTGTAATTATAGGCGTTTCTCATCACAAACCTAAATGAAGGCTTGACAGAAGGGAATACAGTTGCTGCACTGTTTGGAGAACGCAGCATGCCTGTATTGGAGCGTTCTCTGGAAGATAGGCTCTTAGGAAACAAGAACAGGCTTACTACCCGGCCATGGGTCTGCTGCACATGGTGAATGAGACAAAATCCATGTATGCTCAGGAGCGTGTGTATCTGTGTATGAGTCTGCTTGTAGTGGTCCCCATGAATTTGCATTTCTGGTCAGTAGATCCATGCCAGTTTAATTTCCTGCCTCTCGATCATTCTCTTCTCCCTGGGAAGGGGATCCTGCATGTGTCCCGAGGAGCAGAGCTCCACTTTGAGGTCCTTCTTATGAAAGTCCGTATGTGTCTTCTCTCATTATTATTGTTGTTGTTATTATTATTGTAATTTCTCTGGTCAGCTGTGCTGAAGAGCTGTAGGCTGAGTAAGGGCTGTGACGCTGATATTCAGGTCCTCCCTTTTGGCCGAACCAGCCTCAGCTACTCTTATTTAGGGAAACCTTCACAGTACAGCCGAATGAACCTGGTTTCCAGGGCTCACTGTCAAGAGTATGAAATGGCAGATTAGAAATCAATGCAGAGAGTCCAAGTGCCTACTTCATCATTCAGGAGAAAGAAATACAGTATTTCTGGTCTGAGCCTTGCACTCATTAAAATCACATCCTTTAAAAAACCCTTTAAATTAAAACAATGATCGGTGGGGATGGGTAGAATTTCATGCAGAGTGAATTTTCCAAAGGCAGACAGGCTGAAGGCAGTGTGCAGGTTTAACGTGGTGTTTACCATACTGCCCAGTGCTCTTAACTTGGGCACTCCAGGTCTGTGCAGTGCTTGTGTTCAGGGAAGTTTGTAATCTAACGTAACCATAACCCAGCAGTGGTGGGAGCTGAGAACACGTAAGGGAACAGCAAGACGGACCTGCTGGTTGCAGGTCGTGCGTGCTGCGGGCAGCCATGACACGAGGCCAGCATCCTCAGGGACGTCCTGGCAGGCAGAGACGAGTCCTCCTGCGAGAGGGCCGGGGCAGGGCAGGTGGGCTGGGCAGGCACAGAGCACGGCAGCAGGTGAGAGCACGGCAGCGGTGTCTGCCGGCCAGCGGCGTGAGACGGTCCTGAGCCAGGAGGCAGGAACCAGAGAAGACACTGGCTGGGTCGGAGACGGGCACAGCAGGGTTCGGACCCCGTCCCGTCCTCACCGACTGGCTGCAGGTGGGCAGAGGAGCCCACCCATGGAGCACGCGCTGATCCCCACCGCCTCCGAGCACGGATCCGGCTGCACAGCAGCTGCCAGCACGGTCTGCGACCTGCCCTCCCAGTGACGCCGCTCGGCAGCGCTGCCCAGGAGAGCTGCCTTCAGGATCACGCCGAAACAGGGTGCGAGAGCTGCTGGGGGCAGCCGGAGCCCCTGGGCTGTGCAAAACCCCTCATCTGATCTCGGGCACCCTGCTCACAGGGACCTGTGGGGCGCAGGACACGGCGCATGCTGGCCCCAGCCGGCTCCCTGGCCCGTGACGCTGGGCACCGGGAGCTGTAGCCAGCAGAGACTCGGAGCATGCTTCAGAAAGGAATCAAACTTCATAGCACCGACCTGGATCGGCGGGCAGGGTGGAGGAGTTTACATGGATAGCCTGAGGAACAGGGGCTGTGCGATAACTGAGAAGGCTAGAGATGTGGAGATCATTACCACCAACACCTGAAATCTAAGACCACAAAATAAAGCTTCTGTAGAAGTTCTGTAGAACTGCCTTCTGGAGAGAGCGCAGAGAAAGAGCAGAAAGAATCCAGAAATTACATAGATATGGGAAAATTGTGCAGCTTTTTTAAGTATGACATCTAACTTATGATCTAGGTGGCAAGAGGAGTGATGGAAGAGATAGCAAGCAAAGATGAATTACGTTTGTCACATATGTATTAAGTTGATGGCTGGACTTTCAGTTGCAAAGAACTGCATTTAAAGAAGGGAGCCTACAGAGAGATGCTTGTATCCCCAGTATTTTATAATATTTAGCAAGGTCAGAGTAGGATATGATTACGACATTTCTGATGTCTGACTTGCAGAAGAGGTATGGGGTGGTTCATATTTTTTTGCTTGTAAGTGGTTGGCTTATTATTTATGCTTCTGACTTTCCATACAGCAGGAACTTATTAGCCAGTGCTTTGAATTTATTAATAAGTATTTTTTCTATCTTTCATAGCAGATTCATGCTTTTCCTTATTTGAAATGGCTGTTCTTTCTGGTAGGATGCCTCAATGCCTTTGTGAACTAAGGCATTGAAAGCAATTTGTGTCCTAAGTAAAGATGGTCTCGTTCCACTTGAAGGTAAAATGTCCCTAATAATTGGATCCACCATTTTCCATTGACTCCAACGAGACCAATGCCAGAAGCTGTTCATCTTTTGGACACGTCTCAGCAATCAAATTCACACGTGTGCAGCACAAGCCTGAGACTGTCAGCAGATGTCTGAAATCTGGCGTACCTTCTTGCCCACCTGCAAGCTTTGATGAAGGTTTTGCTATAAAAACTGCTTGTAGGAAATGTTTGTGTGCTTGTTTGTTTCCATTCTGGAAATGGACATTTGATTTCCAGTGTAAACCTGTTGGGTCTTTCACCTCTACGTTATCAATGAGGACTGATCCTCAGACCTTCAGATTCCAGTTCAGATTGTTTTATGTTTACTACCTGAACGAATGTCTGGTTTTCTTGTATATGCAGGCCAGTTACTGGACAGGAACACGGTGTGTTCGTCTGCGCTGCAGAGCGGTTTGTTTCAGAGCGGCAGAGTGCTCTTGGTGCAGGACTCCGGGATGCCTCTGAAGGCAGGAGCAGGGAACGCCAGCGCTGGATGCAATGGCTGTGGTCGGCATAACCTGGCCCCTCGAGGGGGCCTGGGTTAACGGGTCTGGGGTCGTTCACGCAGCCAGAGCTCATGCAGGCAGCTCTGCTAGGAGCCACCTCATGTAACCCCATTGATTTTAACCTGGGTGGCTGATGCCCATCTCTGCAGAAAGGGCCTGGGCTCGGTCCTGTTCCTCAGGGTGAGCTGTGAAGCGGCGGAAACCCAGAGGGCAGGGAGAGGACGGAGGGGGAGCTGTGCACGAAGGGCGCTGGTGTGTGTTCTGCTTTGAAAGCAGTGTGTTGGTAGGGGTGTTGCGTGCCTTCTCTCACACTGGAAGTATGCTTCAGCTTAGCTGTGGAGTGTGTAAAGTTTGAGAACAAGACTTTCTTTAGCTAAGCAAGTAACCATCTCCATTACTGGGTTTCCGTCATGATTGTTTCCCGCACGACTGAGACGCAGGTGTCTGGTCCTGATCTGCAACTTCTGTGAGGGCTTCTGCACTTGCGGTTCCAGCAGGATTGGAGGAACAAGTCTCACCTAAAAAGTCCACCACCTTCACTGCAGATGCTCTGCTCTCTGCATTTCCCAGATACCCCGCAGAAGGCAGAAGGAGACACGCAGCATTTCACTCAGACCTTCTATGCTTGCTGCAACAGAAATAAAAATAAGGGGATTCCATCAAGAACCTGCTTGCTTAGAAGTGATGACAGTGTGCCGTGTGTCAAACCATGACTTACTCCACACTGCTGCAAACTTGGATTTTTTACTTCACACAAAACATATTGTGTAGTTGGTCCTTCTTTCCTGTTCAGAGTTATTGAGATGAAGCTGAACCTGTTCCTCAGCGCAAACCTGGTAGAATAGATTTTAGGACAAAATAAATGCTGTTTTAAACATACAATTTTGAATTTGGAGTTGAGCTTTGATACTTTCTAAGAAAGTCCATCTTTGGCCTGTGACTGGATTTTACTGAGTTTAGACCACAAACTAATTTTGGAATGGAGGGATGTGTTATTCCACGATGGAGTGGAGAAGGAACTGTTCCCTACCAGGTTGTGTTTTTTCTAAATTTTGTTGATGTTCCTGCAGCCTGGGCATATTGCAGTAAGTAGTGGCTGAAGAATTAATGGGCGGAGCTTAGAGGAAGTGGTTGAAAATGCATGATGAATGAGGCTGGTGCATAGACCTTTGATTCACCTTCACATTGTGTAGTATAATAGGAAATATGCTAAAAGATATTAAGGTGCAAAATTAACTGTCCAAATATAAAGAAATACCTAAATACAAGATGTTCCCACTCAGAATCTCATTGCATGCTGCTTCCGCTGCCCCATTAAAGTTTCTCACTGCCACCGGAGGTTGGGTGGCAGGACTGCGCTCCCCTCCTTGCCAGCTCTGTCTCCTTGGCTCACCAACACCTCATGGTGGGCACAATGTGAACTCCAACACCCACCCCGGGCTTGCTGCTTGCCAGCCATCCCGCACGGACAGGGAATAAGGCCCAGGACTCAAGCACATAACTGAGACTTATGTGAAGGGATAGTATTGTGTGTAAACAGCCTGCCTTCATCACTTCTGAGCCCCGAGCGCTCATCTGGCCTGCTTGAATACTAACCTTGTTGGTATTTCTGTGGCTGGCTGTTTGTATTGGTGGACATTAAGAAAAAAATTTGCTTTCTCTGTTCTACCCGGAACTGGAAGCAAACAGCCACCAGAAGAGGGAACGCACACACGAGTGTGCAGCAATGGAGAGCAGAGAGACCATCCGGGAGATGTTTCTGGAACCCCATTTTATTCCCTTAGAGTTCTAAATGTTATATTGCATCTTGGTTGCTCTTTTGCAGTTTTCCAGCTTCCCGTGGAGGGTTCACACTACATTCAGTGGACAGGTTCTTCATCTCCAGTTGGGATATTCAATGCAGTCTCCTTCCATTTAGAACATGAAACAACCGTGCTTGTTTAAAAGCAGCCTCTTCACCACCTACACATTTTGAAACTGCAGTTTAGCCTTCTGCCCTGGCTGAATGCTGATAGGTTGTACCTGAATGTAAATCCCTTCTCCACCCTGTTACTTTTCAAGCTATGTTTGCTCATTCTAATAATAAAGCTATTATGAAAAAAAAGGAGCAGAAAAATTTGCAAAGAACACATATGCATTTTATAAAATTTAAGAACTGAAAACAAAAAAATAATTTTAGATGTTTATGATTTGACAACTGAAGATGCTAACTGTAGACACAGGAGACATTCTGGGTAGTAATGAGAATTTTGCCTGTCACACTACTAACAGAAGAGCCAGTTTTTATGTAATTCTAGGCTTACCTTTTTTGAGCCATACCTTCAAATTGCAGTTTTGAATGAAGGTGGTTTGACAGTAAAAATAAAGTTAGATGAGAATTTAGGAAGGGTAATCTTTTCAGCAGCTCTGCCATATCAGTCACTTCTAAAACGAGAAAAAACAGAAGAAATGCCCTGCCTTGACCATCTAGTCCAGTGTTCTCTCGCCAAAAGTGGCAGGAGAGGTGCTATCTGGGGAAAGTCCTTGAACCTGGCCACTTTCAGCAGCAGGTCCCCCCAGGTGTGCACAGCCATTAGGTTTGGGATATTGGAAGGTGTATCCCTGCTGAGTCCTTGCACTTGCTGAGTTCCTGACACTTGTGGTCTACTGGCTAGTCATTTGTTCTTCCTTCTGAGATGATGATTTTTTGTTATTTTCCTTACTTATAACTTCTTCCACCATTCCTTGTATTTTTTAAACATACTAAAGAATCGGGACCCCTAAGTATTTCCAGTAAGTGGCTGATAAATTCTGAAGCTCTTTGTTCTTCCCGTAACTCTTATGTGATAGATCCAGGTCATAAAGAAAGCATGTGACAGCTCAAAGTAGGATCCAAGCCTTTTGACCTCTAGTAGATCTACAAGACTGTCTGTCTTCAAAGGCAATGTGCTGTTTTCTTAGTTATGTGATACAGGAGGAAAATATTTTATTGCAAGTTGTTAAAGCCAGGCCAGACATAGTTGTGCTACAGTCTCATGTCTGCTTTCTCCATTCTCGGATATAAACCAGTGCTTAATGTCACCAGCTGCTATCCTACTGGAAAGAGCTGCGTACTTGCCGCAGAAATTCAATGCAAACTCTTGGTGTGTCCTATGCTGCTTTTTTGCTGCAGACAAAATAGAGGGGATTACCACCTGACCTGTTCTTGTTCAAGAGCGTCTGTTGACTATGAATTACAAAGGGTCAGACTCTTTAGGAATCCATCTCACCTCTCAAGATCAAGTAGTTTCAGCATGCTTGTACAAACAGAACAGATTATTTCTATGGGCGTGAATGAAACTGTGGGAGCCCTTTGCTAGATGGGAAGTGGTATTTTGGTCCAGATTTTAGTGGTGTTTGATAATAAGATAACAACTTGATTCTCTGCATTTATTTATGAAAGTAAATGGAGGCTAGGAATCAACTTTGGAAAGCTTTTGGTGCTAATGCAATATTGCTTCTAGAATGATTGCTCATATGATACTTCTAAAAAGATGAATCAGCAGAAGTACAAAAGGCAGTGTGCCAAACTGGTTTTTGTCTTGTCCTATTGGCTCTTAGGTGCAAATTTTATGATAGCAGTAGAGGAGGCTGATATGACAACAGCTTTCAAATATGAAGAAGCTGCTGCCAAGGGGAAGGGAATAATCTGTTTTCTATGTTTAAGAATTAATGGCTTAAATAGCAACTAGGTTAGATCAGCAGCCCTGAACCCGAAGTCCGTGGACCCCTGGGGTTCTTTTGAAAGGTCTCCGGTCCATCTGTCTGTAAGTGTTAGCAGACATGTGCGTTCTCTGGTTACGTATAACTATTCATATTGTGAACAGTTTCATATGTAGATTTTGGTTGTCATCTTCAGGAACAAGGCTGAACATACACGGACAAATTCCTGAGCAACCTGATCTGATTAGACCTGCTTTGGGCAGGCGTTAGACTAGATGACCTCTAGAGGTCCCTTTCAACCCTAAATCATTCTGTGATTTTGTATTACATGTTTTCTGGGAGCTCAGAGGCATCTTTTTGCAAGGTGTCAGGGAGAGACCAATTTTGGGCTTTCTTTGTCCCTGCTCATTGCAAGGGGCTTGGACTGGATGACCTTTAAAAGGTCCCTTCCAACCCAAACCCTTCTATGATTTGTATGTTTTACCCCAAGGGTACTGGGATTATGTGGCCTGTGGCGTGACTTTGAGCAGCCTGATGCAAGCTGCACTAACTTCTAATGACTGTTTAGGTCCCTGTAAGCTGAGACGTATTAATTGTGCTAATTTCTTCCTTTGTTCTACGACAAGGGCAAAGTAGCACAAGCCTAGCTTGACCTTGTATGTAGGACTGCATGTAAAATAAACCAAGGCTTAAGACAAAAGACACTGGTGAAACCTAGGCATCTTGAAAGAATTATTTAGGGTAGTAAAGGGCATTTGGGGGTTTTGATTATTTCCATAATAGGCATTGATATAATTCCAGTTCCACAGAAGAGCTTTAAATGTAAATGTTTCAGGGAGACATTGGCACATGTAATTTCTTTTCTGGCAGCTAGGTGAGGAGGAGGAAGACTAATTATCGCGTCGTCATCTTTAGTCCTTGACGGGTCCCTGCACTACCTATGGTATTACTGTTCCCCGCTGGTCTTGCTGTAGCCAAAAGGAGAGGAAAAGGAGAGGAAGCTGCACACACTGTCAGTACATGGGGGCAGCTGGAGCTTTGGACGTTTTCTCTCACCTTGTGGTTGCTTTACCCCTCATGTTCCTTTGCTTTGCATTTCATGAATCTGGTATAAACCTGAGCATAGGAACACCTAAAACATCAGTGGCAAGGCGAAACAATGGCATGCCAAACCATAGCATAATTTTGGTAGGACTTTGTCAAGAGACTGAAGCTGTGCATTACCTGAACTATTTTTTTCACTCTGTCCCTTTTATATTCTTTTCTTTGGTTTAAAAGGGAGGAGGGGAGAGAGGACTTTAACAGTAGCTTCTAAAATTGTCTCTCTTCTTTCAGTAAGTAGAGGTGATATATCTTTGATAGCTCCTAAAAGCACATCGATCATTTTCAATTTGGAAGCTTTTATATAATAACACTTTGTTTGTTATAGAAGACAAGTTCGAGGATGTTTATTGAGTTACTGCTTGTTAGAAAAGGGTCTTATAGGTTCTCTGTTATGCTGGGGGTCCAACGCTCTGTCCCACCGCACGTGAACCCCTCTACTCCCCAGCACCAGATAGGGCTCTGGTTCCAAACGTGACTATCTGAGGCTCTGCTCAGAGTTTCTTAAAGTCCTCAGCAAAGATGAGAACTCTCAGATAATAGGAATATAGGAAAATGACGGATTGGGAAAAATCAGGAGTTGACTTAATCATAATCTTTTTAACAAGATGCAGAAAAATTCCTCTGCCGGCAGTTACAAGGCAGCCTGTCCACTGCCAAATGTTCTTTCTAATTCTCTCATTAAAAAAATAAAAAACCAAGTTATCTTACATCATAAAGCACAAGTGCTTTTGCAGCAATGCTATCCAAGGACTGATCAGGTATCGTGGAAAGTATTGTCTTGTAGTTGTGTGTTTTTCAGGTTAGCTTATTTCTGTCCTTGCAATGTAAACATTTAAATATTCATGGTCTTTGCTGTAGACCCCTTCTTCAGAAACTAAGGGTGCGGTTTCTGGAGCTGTTTAAACCTAGATAACGGGCCCTGCTAAAAGGGAGAGTTCCATCCCTCCCATCTTCCCTTCCCAGGCTTGAAATTCGTTCTTGCCCCTGCCTTATACTGGCACTGGTGCTCCGTCAGCTGCCCCACGAGCCACATCAGAGAGGCAGTCTGGGGGAGAGCTGGTGTGGGGTAACGTCACGTGGGAGCTGGCAGGACAGTCCCCCTCCTCCTCCTCAGAAGTTATCCAGGCATATTAGATTAAAGCCCTGGTAAAACCACAGTGTGACGTTTGATGAAGGGTGCAGGATGCTCGGTATTCGCTGCTTTGGGATGGAGGGGCGGCAAGGTGGTCTCTACGCTATTTTCAGTGTGCAAGGATTGTGGTGTTAAAGCTAACAGGCAGCATGACAGTCATACATCACGTCAGCAAACAGAGCGCTCGCGCCCACGTGTTCTGGTGGGAGGCAATGGTTCTGTGGGACACGTGCCAGGCGCTTCGCGAGCATCCTGTGACCATATATCTGGCCGGGCAGGCAGGAGGAGTGTGTTAAGCAGTAGCCTCACTCGCAGGCTTCCGGGATGACAAATATTCCTTAAAGGAGTCCATTAAAGTAAAATAAACCCATCTTAATGTACGTAGGGAACATATATAACAAAATATATGAAGCATGTGTATATTTGCTGTATTTAAAACCTGAATTTGTGAGAATGGCATACCATCTACTTTGTATAAGGTATATTCAGAGCTGCTCAGTGGGAGACAGTGTGGCTTGAGAAATTTGTTGTCTCCTGAAATCTGTTCATATTCTGAGTTAGGTATGAAAGAGACAGGACAACAAAGTATTTGTTTTTGTGGCGATGTGATCCAGCTGGTCTGTTGAACCTTTGGAGCGTGCACTTTATGCTGCTCGAGACTAGATAGCCTTTCTAATGAAGACATGTGAGAAAGTTTTAAATTTTAGAGGTTGATTGTCCTCTTACTATAATCCCAGGGCAGCTTTGCCCCACATCTCCATAGCCTTTGGAGCAGCTGGTGTTTAACTGAGTCTGCCAAGCTCACTCTCCATTCGTGAAGTCCTGGCTCCAGACCACGGATGACGAACAGGCTTTGCATGTATATGTGGCTAGGAAAGATGTACTTGGGAAATTTGCAATCACTTAGATGTAACCTTCTGAGTACCCGTGAAGGAATGCCACATTCACTTAGTGCTGATGGGAACAGGCTAGGCTCAGCGTGATGCTGTGTTCGTATGGCAGTTGTCATTACCTTTCTCCTCGGGTTTCCTGGCCTGAGCGATGCAGATTACCTGCCTTGGTAATGCTGAGCATCATATAGAGATCTGCAAAATGGTTACTGCAGTAGCAGTAAGCACACTTTAAATATCACCTCTTTATGATTCAACCTGTACATCTGATGCTTGCTTGAGCATGCAGCTATTTAATCTGTACTTAGCTGGAATTCCTCACTCTCCTTTCTGCAGGTCATAACGCTAGCAAGTGGGAATATGCTAATAAAATGTACAGATAATTCTGATTCTGCCGCATCCTCTCTGCCCGTTCACACAACTGCCCTGACTTCTCTGTCTCTTCCTGGTGCCTTCAGAGGGCAGATGCACGTACACGGCACCTCACAGTGCTGACTCTGAATAGCTATTGCCGCGGAGGCGTGTCCGTCCATGTGCCAGACACTTAGTGTATAAGGCATGGGTCTTGCAAGTATGAAAACAAATGGGAAAAACTCAAAATGGGAAAACTCAAATGGGAAAAAAGTCAGCTCCTGAAGTGATGAGCTGCGCACACCTTATTCCCGGTGCAGGACTCCCCTCTCTTGGGATGCAATCCATCCTGAAATATCAAATGCAAAGCTTGTCTGTGTTTGTGAAGAGGCAATCTCCTCCTGAAGGAGATCTGCTTGATGGGACTGCTTGTGCACAAGCAGAGCTTCAGAAACAGGAATCTTCCAGCCTTTTTGCTGGAGCTGGGCAGCATGTTCTATGTCTGTTAGCAAGGTTTGTTGTTTATTTTTTTTGTTTATTGAGATAATGTTGCATAATTGTAAGGATCATCTCGTACACTTAGGAAGGGGATTCAGAGTGTGAAGTGTTACCATCAGATCTGTAGGGTAAGGGAATAAACACAGCAGGAATGTTCTCCATGTTCTGAAAAAGAAGGCAACATGGGTGCTTTGGGGGCCAGGGAGCTGGTAACTTTGCTGCAATTAAGGCAGGTGCCAGTGAGGCTTTAAGCGGGGACGTGATGGGGAGAAGAGAGTACAAAAGAAGTACTAGTAATCTGCCTATCGCGCTGGTCTGAAAGTAGGATGGTGTTACTCCATCCGCACCTAGGGAGCAGGGAAAGCTGCAGCCACGTCCAAAGTGACATAGCTACAGCAGACGAGTGGAAGTAAGGAATGAGATGGGCTGTAGGTGTCAGCAATAGAAACAGGTATCAATGCTGAAGCGTGACAGTGGCAGCCAAGGAAGGGAGAACAAGAGCTTCAGGCTCACCAGTGCTTATTTTGCAAGCAAACCAAACCCACTGAAACACATCTACAGGTTAGAGTCAGCGATAGAGAAGGATCTCTGGAGTTACGAGTGCTGAAGGGTGCCTGGAGACAGGGGATAAAGACTGAAGAAGCAAAGGACCAAAGAGGGAATACAGACTTGAAAAGTGTGTCAAATCGTGGGTCCGTGAGTTATGTCATGAATGGATGTGTCCTGATGGCCCAAGCGGGCTTGAGCTAGGAGATGAGCACAGCACTGAGATTTTCAACAAAAGAGACGAGGACAGGTCAAGAACAGACCTTTGTATCCTGCAAAGAGCTTGTCTGTGAAATGGAGGGAAGACCCTTGCTACAAGTAACCCTAAGTATGTTGCAGCATCTTCCATGATTTTAGGATTGGAGGGAAGGAGAGTGATAGAATAATACTTGGCAAAATCGCGGGGGTAAAGAAACCTTTTTGGGGGGTGAAAAATGTCACGGTGTCCTGATATGGAGAGAGATGAGAGCTGGACTGCAAGAAGGGAGAATGCGGTATGGAGAAAAGAACGGTAAAGCTCAGCTGATCTTGTCTTGGTTTGGGCATCATGCTTAAGGATTCTGGCAGTGCTCAGTAATTGGTGAAGCTGGTGCAGATCGCAATGGCTCCACCAGCACAAGAGCAGCAGTATTTGACAGGTTATAGTGCTCTCTGGAAGATACCACACTTTCCTGTAGAGACCCCTGAAGATAATGGGCTCTGGGCTCTCAAGAGAGAGACCATTCAAGCAATTCATCTGGAACTAACGCGCTTTGTGCCTTTGACTGGACCGTGCTTTTCTATATACCTCCTGTGCCTAGTGAGATCCAAACTACACTGTAATCGTTTCTGTACAAGACAGCAAAAGGTGTTATTTAAACCAAAATTTAGACTGATACACCTTCCCTGGCAAATAAGCTTGAATAATTACAGCATTTTAACAGTAAAAAAGTATCTGTCTTAATTGCGTTTCAGAGGATTAAAATCTACCACCTTGTCTCAGTGCAGAAAGAACAGCTGGCAAAATGAGGTTCCTCTCTACATCCTAAATGGAATCTGTCCTCACCAGCCCCAGTTAGCTTTTAGCCTGCTTATTTCTCTGTTAATTAAAGATGGCCCTTCACAGGGACTTAATTGAGGAGAGGAAGGAGGCAGCAGCTATGCTCACTCTCCTGTCTCTGTGCAGATCCTCCCCTCCTGTCTCAGCAGACAGCCCTTTGGCTTGCTGCCTTGGGAGGATGGTAGTCACTGCAGTGACTGTCTGAGCAATGGGGTTTGTGATGACTGGGATTTTTGAAGTGGGTCTGAGTCCTGCTGGCTCGCAAAGAGAGTGAATTCTAAAGGGTCATGAATACCTAGACCCCTTGGGAACTTCAGCTATCCCACCAGACTTGAAATTGTGGGAACAGCTATAGGGATCAGCTTTGGCATGACCAAAGGTGCCAGCTCATCCTGCGTTAGAAATAGTTTCTAGGCCTTGGGTTGGCTTCACAAAAATAAAAAATAGTCTGGAGAGACTTTCATCTCCGCTAGTAACAAAACAGCACTGCCCGCCAAAATTACTGTGACTGATGTCTGCATTCTGTCAAAAAATGAGACCTGTCCTTTTCATATAGGAAAAAATGCACACTTTTCTTGTCAATTGCAATTTTCCACAGTGCCTGCAAAGAAAAAGCTGTTCCTGTCCTCATGGGCTACAGTCTATTTGTTCCTCTTGTACAGCCTCTGAAAATGTTAGTTGTCCTTTGTAAATGAGCCATGTCTGTGAAGGAGAGCGCTACTTTTCTCCAAACTTGAGTTAGGCCCTTGAGTCGATCCAGAGGATTGTTCAGAACAGGGAAGCTGGTGCCTGGGGTATCTACGTCTGCTCTGTTGGGGAGGGAAGGAGAGGGCTTCGCACAGAGAGGAATTTCAGTCTGAATCACAAACTGTAATTTTGTTTGAAATGGAAGAGTAGATGCAGTGCAAAACTGAAGAGGGAAGTGCCTTGAACTCTTTGAAAATTCCTGAACTTCCTATTAATAGATCTCTGTTTAAAATAATGTGAAAAATTAAATCTCTCTAAGGCATTGAATCATGTGCGTTCCCACGAGTGCTCAGCGTGTGTCTGCGCTCCACATATCTCATCCGATGTTGTCCCTCCCATATTGGCTCCAGGCTTACATTGCAGCAGGAACCTTGGTGGGTCCTGCAGCATCTCAGCTTTGGAGATTCATAGCTGGCTTGGTGATTTTATAAAACATTTGTGTTCTCCATACTTTATTAGTCACTGACAGACTCATTGTTTATAACATACTTCTCAGCAAGCTGTTTGCGACTCATCGCCCTGCTTGCTTTATAGTCTATAAATATTTAATTCTTTAATAAACTGCTTATATGTAATATCAAATGACTGATGTACTTCTTTCCCCTCTTCAGCAGTGCTACTATTTGCAAAACAATTCGTTTGGTTTTTTGAATAGCAATATGTTCTATAAATGCTTGAATTTCCTTTTTCTAAATCACAATTTCTTCAGGGTATTTGGTAAATTGACAAGCAGAGCAACGGTTCCCGTAGTGTTATAAGAGCTGCCCCTTCCTACAGCCTCCGTGGGGAGATTCACTTCAAAATGGTCACAGACTTGTAATCAGAAAATATTTGGGACACCGGAGGTAACATTTCACACCTGTGCATGTGGAAAAGCAGCAATAGCCTGTAGGGGCCAGAGCACCTCTGCAGAAGCCATGTGAGAGCACGTTCAGCGTTGCACGGAGCCGGGTGCCCAGCCTTTCAGAGTGGGTATTGTGGAGCGAGCATCACTGCCTCTTGCTGCAGGCTGCATCACCACCTCCTCGGCCTCGCCCACGGACCTGTTGTGTATACGCACACTCCACGCTCATTTTCCCAGCTGCTTCTTTTCGGGAGCACTTGTAAAAAGAGTGACTCTGACTAGTCTTTTGGTTCTAAGCTGCTTGTCTCCATCTTCCCTGGGGGTCTCTTGCCCTGGAGCAGGCAGAAGCCTGCGTGAACTCATCTGGCAGTTCCCAGCCTCTCCTTCCTTTGGCCCTCCTCCCATAGTGTTGGATGCTTTCCTGCATTTGACAGTAGCAACCTTGAGGACTGCAGGAAAAGTGTCAGCCAGGTGAGGCCACCGCTAGAGCCATTGATCTGGTTTGCAGCCTGCTCCACGTCTTGGTCAGAAAACCCTCCTAGGATTTGGCAGCAAGCTCTGGTCAGGGTGGACGGGCTGCCTTGACTGCACTAAGACCCATGGGCAGAGGGAAAACTGCCCTGCCGTGCTCTGCAGTTAGGATTGTCCATCGTTGCAGGCACAGGAAGGGAACTATGAGACTGCACCACCTCCTCTGTGCCTCATAGCCTGTCTTTCAGTCCTTATCTTGCCCTCCACCTTAGGGCAGATTTGTGTTTGGGCTCCTGCACTGTCAACCCCTTCCCTTCCCCAGTGGCTAAGGCTCACAACGTGCAAAGGCACTGTTCAGGACTGAGGTCCCTGCTTGTGCTGCCAGGGCAAAACCAGGTCGGGGGAAGGATCCAATACCTGGAATGATGACAAGGGCATGGCACATGCATGGCTTTTCTGTGGAGCCACATTGTGTTTGTTTCAGTTATTCCGTATTCCCAGGCTCCATTTGGTCTTTGACAGACAGCGCCTCTGCATTGAGCTGCTTTGAGGCTGGAGACCAGAAAGACAGGGCAGGGTCGGGTGGCGCCTTCTGGGTTGCTGTTCCACAAGGTCCAGACCAGCAGTGCCATTGTTCTGGGGTCAAGAAACAATCAGTTGGGGTGGACAGGGTGGAGGTGATCTGCTCAGGTCACTCCAGCTGCTCATGGCTGCTCAGGTCCCTACAATAAACTGGCTTTGGGCTGCTCGCTTGGGTCTAGGTTGATTTTAGCACAAGTTCCTTTTCATCAGGACAGCAATATGTCTTAGCCATGCCTTTGAGAGGGCTGCGTGGACAGGATATTCACATCTAACTTCTGAGTTAAGTTGACGATTGGGTTGTCCCTTGTGTCCTGAATTTTTGAACGCTGTTTGAAACTGCGAGCAGAGAGAGCCCGGATTTAGGATTATTGCCCAGAGGCTGTACGGATGTCCTATTTTTTATCGGAACTGGCAGTCTCTTCCTTTCTGCTCAGTCTCCTGGGCGCCTCTGCAGAAGGGTGTGTGCATGTGCATGTGTGCGACAGGGATGCATCTGTTGAGATGCACAAAGGAACTGGAGGCAGATGACAGCTCGACGGGTCTGTGGTTAGGAGTCCTTAAGCAGCATTGGGCAGCAGCTTCCCTCTTTGCTTCGGGTCACTGCATCCTCTGCACATTGGTCCTTAGACAGATACAGACTAGAGCATAATCCTCCTGTTCGGGGCTCTCAGTGCTCCCTTTGTGATGGGGCCTGCCTAAGGAGACCTGGTTACCGTCTGCAGCCTCCTTCGGGCAGGTTTTCATGCCACCCCTGTGTCTGGGACAAATGGCATACCTTTAAGAGGCAGCGAAACCACCCCACTCTGACAGCTGAGGATCTGCTCAAGAGCGTTTCTAAAGCCACAGGTGAAGTCTGTGCATGCCCACAGCGTGGCAGAAGAGGAGAGCTCCTCTCACAATGGCTCCCATCTGCAATAGCCTTTCCTCTCCATCCTGCCTCTCCCTTTTCGGGTAGAGAGGAGAGCAACGCTCTCTCCCTCCCTGGAGACCAGGTCTGGCTGTAGCTTGAGCCTTACCCACAACCGAGGGTGCGGCAGAGGCTGAGGAGGCTGTGAAGGCAGAGGCGTTCAGGATCGGTGTAGGGCAAGCACATAAGGCACAGACCTTCCAAAAGCTGGTGTCAAACACAGCCGAAGTGAGGGTGTTGCTCTTTGCCGCTGGTCCACTGTATCTTACTTGGTTCAGCCCTTGCTGATGTATGTAGGTGGAAACCCCTGGCCCAGAAGCGCATTCGTAGCAGAACAGAGTAGCCAAGAAATCCTGTTTCCACAGGCACGTATTTTTGTCCTTGTAATATCCAGTGGTACCATTCACTGCTCTGAGAAAAATGGGTGAAGGCAGATCTGGCCAGCTCCCGTCTCTCTGTGTCCCCAGCAGCCTCCTTGATGGCACACGTGGCCAGGAGCTGCTCTGCCCCAGGCCCAGCTGCAGCTGAGCCCCGTGTCCCACTGTCCCATGGTGGGGACACAGAGCTGGCAGGGCAGGGACCTGCTAGGCGCTGCATCAGGGCTCTGTCCCTTGGGCAGTACACGCAAGCCTGGCATCAGCCAGCGCCAGCGTGCTGCCGTGTTGTCACTCCACCCTTGAGGCTGTCATCGGACCCCTCCTTTGCCACCAAGCTGTGGCACTTAACACATTCTCCCTCCAGTTCCTCTTCTCCTGTCCCCCTCCCACCACACACTTCATTGAGATTTCTGAATAAAAACTGGGAATTGTCCAGGCATCCAGCTCCCAGCACTCCGAGTCTCCAGGCGGCGAGCGTGCCTGCTGCCCTGGCTTAAGTATGAGTAATGATAAATAAGTAAATCGCGCAGTGGGCTGTGCTATTCCCTAATGAGCCTGTTTGTCCCAAGCACAGTGCAAAAAAAACCTCTTCTCCTTGGCGATAACCTTTCTGCGTATTAACATTATGTATGCATTCATGTGACTTCCTCTGCCTCACCACCACCTCTTCAACTCATTTAAATAAAAATAATTTATGTGGACATTCCTTCAGTCAGGATTCCCCCCCCAATAATATTTCGTTGATGCTGTGCACCCAAATGGGGTCGTTATGCTTTCGCATATCATTAGGGCTTTATAAAGAACAACAGCGACATCTGCATGTGCCGCAGCGCTACAGAGATGGGGGGAAAAATACGGAAAACAAACCCCAAATGAGCTCCAAGCTCATCTGGCTCTGTCTTTCCTCAGTGCCTTCGCCACCACCACGGACACAAGTAATTGTACAGTGTAATCACATCACGGCTCATCTGAATATTCATAACCAAGACAAAGACTTGGAGGAGAAGAAAAGTGGGGGAGGGAAAGGAGGAGAATTTAAATACAAAACAGCATTTCATTTTGAAGCAAAGTTCCGCATTCAGCTCAAGAGATTGTCTTGATACCGATATTGTCTGTCTGCCGTTCCAAAGTGGTGGGCAGTGGTAGCATCGCACACATAGCCCCCTCCGTGGAGAAAGAAAATAAAGCACAACAACAAACAGCGACAGAACTGCCCCCAGCAAAAGTGATATTTGAAGAGTCGCCAACGGTGGCTAACCAGCTGCTGTTTTTCCAGGAAAGAAACAGTCTATTGAGGGAGCTTTATAAAGACCCCAATTAATATGTTGTGCATGTATAAGATCTACAAAGAGCCCACTGTGTTCCTCCCCCCGCAACCACCACCTTCTCTTCCTGATCAGTGCCAGTGGAGAAGGATCTGAGCTACCAAATAATTGATTAATCACTTCAGCAGTGACAACACCCCTCTCCAAAATAAAGAGAGAAGAAAAACAAACACAAAAAGAGGCAACTGTTCGCTAATTAGTGTGTAAATTACCGCTAGTTCCATCCTTCTTTGTACCTTTAAAAAGGAAAAGAAAAGAAAAGAGAAAGAGTAGAAAAATATAATCCCCATCTTAATGTATATGTTGTCTTCATTTCTTTCGTATTACTCTGATATCCTTTACTAGTATTAACCCAGAAGTGTGGTGGTTGTCGAAGCTGTGGCTGGCTCTGCCAGTTCATTCCCCAAAGAGCTCCTATTTCCATTCCACTGGAGCTTATATTCCTTTAAATGTCTAGCGCAGCATCATTTCCCCCTTTCTAATACATCACTCTGCTGGAATTAGAAGAATCCAAGGTTATATCCAACTTCAAAGGTTTCCAAGTCATCATGATTTTAGTAAAAGTAGAAGACAGATCATGGAACAAGTCCCTGGCTTTTGAAGATAGGCATCATAGGGACCTTCCTCCCTCTGTCTGTTTCTCGCTCTCCCTCTCTCTCCCCCCAACTTTGTACCTCTCCAGCTCTGAATGTCCCGCGCTAGCGCGGTTTAATGATATGCAAATGAAATATGCATAAAACCATTCTACTGTATGATGATTAAACACTGGAGACATTAACAGCCGACGCTTCGCTGTTTGACTATAATAATCTTTCCCGAGCATCCACTTTGATTGCAGAGTTATGGAAACCCATAGCAGTTGGCAGAGAGAGAGTAAGAGAGAGAGCGAGAAGGAAGGAGAGATGCAGGGACGCATCACCCATCTCTGCATTTATCCCACTCCAGGAGACGTTTCCCCCCCTTTGTACTGCGTTCCTACTGCTGTCTTTTGTAATCCATCCATGCGGTCGCACCAGGGCGATTAACGGGAAAAAAACCCTCTTTTCTCTTAATGTTTCAAAGCTCATTAGCCAAACGATTATTCCTCATTAACAGCGAAAGCTCATTCATTAAAAGAAAAAATATGCCCAAAAGATGCCAGCGCTGTTAATCCCAAGCCCTGTAGCTGGGCTGTAAATCCCATGCTAGTATTTTCCATGCAGAAGGGAAGCGCGCCAATCCACAAAAAAAAACCAAGCAAAAAGAAAACATTTTGTGTGTTTTGTAAAATCCGCAAGAGAGGCAATTAATATTCCCGTTGTATGACTTTATTTTTGTCTCTCCCTTTTGTTTCCAGTGCCCTTCCCTGGCTCAGCGCCTGGTGCCAACAGAACACCTTGCAGGATCCTCAGCAGCGCAGACAACGTAAGTAGCCAGCTGTCCCTTGACGCCCTCTTCCAAAAGCCCCAAGCCCTCCGGACCCTGCGGAGCGCCTGTGCGGCTCTTTCCCTCGCTCACCCCTCCGGAGTGCCACCTGGGTTTCACAAGTAGCACCTTCCAAATCTCTCTGTCTTCCAAGTTTGTGCATGTCTGTGTGGCATCCCTCCTCCTCCTTCACTCCCATAGTGGATCTTGTAAAGGGCTTCAGATCGGCCCCATTCATCTCCCTGGTGATAGCAGTGAATGTAGATAAATCTCTGACTGCCTGCTTGCTGCTGGAGTATGATTTTTATTTTGTCTTCAGTGTATACCTAGGTCAAAAAGTGGGATGTATACTGACGTTGGGTGAGTGTGTGTGTGTGTGTGCCTGTGTCTTTCTCACTCTGTGTCTTTCTCTCTCACCCAAGCACACAAACATACATCTCCCTGCATGTGTGTGTGTGTATATTACACGCGTGCACACAAATATATATCCACACACGGACGTATGTGTGTATACACAGAGGTATACACACATCTCCGTCATACACACCCCCACACTCACACATCTAATCTGCAATTATCTGAGGCATTGTGTGCATATGTGTATGTGTGTCCATACGCACACTGTTCTGTGTGCGTATGTGCATACACAGGCATCTCTCGCTACACCGATAAACATTCCCTCTCCTCCCAGCAGAGGCTGTATGCAGCTGTGATCCTGCCCTATAAGAGCCGTATTCCGTCCTTCCTTCGGCGTGCTATTCGGAGACCTTCAAGCTCCCTTCTCGGAGTCTCTCCCGAGCTGCAGAATTGGCATCTTTCCCTGAGGTTGTCCGAATGGCAAGTGGCATCGTCTGTAGCTTGCATTCTTGCAGCTTCTTATGGCATTTCTCTCTCGATGTCGGCTATTCCCTTTTGTTTGTTGTTGACTGGGCTGGGTGTGGTTGGGGTTTTTTTGGAGTTAATTGTAAACGAACCTGAATGGCAAACACGCCAACAGCTTGCGAAAAGAAAAAAAAAAGAAAAAAAAAAAAAAGAAAGCCCCACACAAACGCCTTCTGCTGCGACAGATGCCCATGTTGCCCCTGGCATGGAGAACGGGCACAAGGGGTTTGTTGTTGAGGTTTTTTCTGTTGCTGTTTTTATTGTTCGCATTTCCCTTTTCCCTTTATTTTTAAAGACTCCAAGATGCCGGCCTCGGCTTGGAACGGAGCGGTGTCATGGCGGAGACGACGGCCTTTGTCTCACAGGGTGTGAAAGCATCCGTTGTGCTGGCTCCACTGCGGCAGAATGACGTTTAAAGGGGGGAAAAAGTGCTGAAAGTCCGAGTTGCGCAGCGCTGGTGGGGGAGCCCCTGGCCCCACAGCGGCGTGCGTCCGAGGAAGGGCTCGCAGCGAAGGAGCCTAGTCTGTAATCCTGGCACTCGCGCCTCCGGTTGCTGCCTGCCGTTTGCTCCTGGGGGTCTGGATAATCTCCCTTGGCTTTACCGCACTGTCTGGCCCGCGCACAGGGCCCCCGTAACATATACCCGCTGCCGCGATCGCAGGGAGCTGTGGCGTTGCCACTGAATGGATGGCACTGTGCCAACTCCGCTGCCATCCGCCCTTGCAGCTCTTTTCCTCCCTCCTCCCTCCCGCTCTCCCCTCCTCCTCCTCCTCCCGTCGACTTGACGTTAATTAACACACGGGTTAATTGATTTTAAAAGCTGAAGAATTACAGTTAACTTTTCCCACAGGGTACGGACGCCAGCCGCTTGGCACGGTTCTGCCGCTCGCGCTGGTGCAGGGGGGCAGGGAAGAGCCCGCAGCAAAACCAGCGACTGCGGAGGGATGGACGGACGGTCGTCCGCCTGTTGGAGTGTGGCTGGGGGCGGCTGACGCGCTCCTGCCTCGTCCTCCCGACATGTCACCGCTATATTTTGCTATAAACAATCAAAGCAATCCCTCCCCTCGCCTCTCCCACCCACCCTCCTTTCAGAAAGGCGAGCTCTGTCGAAGTTTAAGCAGGGAAGCCGTCCCCCCCAAAGGCTTATCACAGCACACAAATGACCAGCCTCTGCGAGGTCTTGCACCGCAGGGCTCCCCACCCCGAGCACCCTGCAACTGCTGAGGTGGGGCATCGGAGGACCGCTGCCTGTTATGGGTTCATCCTGTCTTCCAGCGCTCTTTTTCGTTGCCTTAATTGGCTCAGATACGTTGCTTGGGGTGAAATATCTCAACCAGGGGAAAGTTAGTTCGTTGTAATTACGAGAGAAATAAACCATGTGAGGGCTTTGTTTTTGTGCTTTTGCTCTCCCTCGCCCCAATCTCTGCCGCGAGTGAGGGTGAGTGACGGTGCGGCTGGGAGGAGACGCAGCAATGCTGGGAACTTGCTGCTTTCACCTTCCCGTGCTTTCATTTTATTTCATTTTGTTTTTTTAAAAGCATGAAGCAAGTGAAGCGACGAGAGGAATCCATTATGCAAATCAGGTCACATTTGCATAATGTCTCATGACTGGAATATGCAAATGAGTTGTATAATTTATGAGTGCCAGTGTCTGTCTAAAAGTGTTTCCCAGAATTTATAAAAAGTGAGACGCAGGGAGGGCAGCTGGGCTGGCTGCCCTGCCAGGAGGGCTCTGCGCTTTCTTTTCAAAGTCTTCCTTGAGATCAGCAGCTCAAACGCTCATTAATGAGAAACAAGCCCCCCTTTCCACCCTGTCCCCCTCGGTTTATTTTCCATTTCTCCCTCTGCCAAGCCCCCGCCTGCTCCCTTCGAACTTCTCCAGGAGGCGTTCGGCTGGTGCAGGGGAGCCGGGACCGCGATGGCCGCGCAGTCCCGTGTCGGCTGGCTCAGCCTGGGTCTCACTCTGGATGTCTCTCGGGCTCGTACCAGCAGGAGAGACCCTGCCTTTCAGGCAAGCGAGCTCCATGGGCACAGTGTGCATCAGGGAGCTGCGTTGAGAGGCTTGCCTCCGACAGGCATGGTGGGATTATTTGCAATGCGCCACGTCTAAGTTGTGCTTTGAGTCAGAGACCCGTGCCTGACCTTCGGAAGAGCTGCAAGGTCGGTGCAGGGGTGGCAGTGCCAGTGGAGAGAGACCTCGAGTTTCCTGCCCAGAGCCGGCAGTGTTCAGCTTCAGCACTGAAGAGGTCTCCGGAATATCTGGAAATGCAGGACAGGTATCAAGACTCTCTTTCTTTTTCTTTTTTTTTTCTTCTTCTCTGCGTGTTTGGAGATCTTGGGAGCATCAGGAGAATGCAGGTAGGCTATTTCACGTGGGGACACCACTGCTCTGAGCTGTCTGCACAGGGAGAGGGTAAATAATAACAGACACGGGCACGTGGAACGCTGTGGTGTGGCAGTGACTGCGGCGTGGCTCTGGCGCGTGGATCGCAGCCTGCCCACTCCGGCCAGCGTCCAGCGAGGAGCGGCAGGGTGGGTGAGCCCAGGGGTCGGGGGCAGCCCAGCATCAGCCTTCCTCAGCTCTGGGAGGTTTCCGAAAGGGCTTTTGGACAAGAAAGTGTGATTTGCTTTTCTCGAGAATCTGCATTTCAATTGTAAAAACTGTGTTTATCTCTCTGGTTTCAAAACAAGTTTTTTTGTTAGTTACCATCTAAACTGATGAATCTCTCACTTGCAATTGGTTTCAAAATGTAAGTCTTTGTGTGGTTTATTTCATAGATGCAGGTCTTGAGTCTGACAGCGTATGTCATACTGAACATCTCCAGCACAAAGAGTGAATTCATAAACTGTGCTTTTACCTGTGACTGTAGGATTCCTGGAGTGGGACTATAAAAGAACCCTCTGCATTAGGTGTAAGGAAGGCAAAGCTGGCATGTCTTCTGTCTTGATAAGCTACTTCACCCTCAAGGCAGCAGCACATCCAGACTCCAAAGCATCTTTTGCTTATGTCTGTTCCACGTCGGTGCCTTCCTCCTGCACCGAAGAGTGACTGTCCCCTGTGCTGGTCCTCACCGGTGCAGTTAGCAGAGAAGTAGCTGAGTCTGACCTTGAGCCTGCTCAGGGAAAATGACTGGATCAGGGCCACTGCAAATAACTGTTGTGTCTGCTGAGGGCAGCGGGAGACAGGGTGTTTTGTGGGGAGCTGCAGCAGCAGGAAGGGCCGAGGGCCATGGGAGGGAGCAGTGTGGTAGCCCCGGGGAACATCACGCAGCTCTGGGACTGGTGGCCCTGCAGTGTCAGGAGTCAGGGCCGTTTTTAACCTCTAGGCAAACCATGCTGCCTTGCTCATCGCTAATGCTCCTGCAAGCTGGAAAGGAGAGGAGGACATCTGTTCACTTGTTAGGGCGTTTGGTGTAGCATCAGCAGATCCTGCACCAGGACTTGAGTTGGTTGTCTGGTCGGTACCTGTGACGGGCAGTCTCTCAGGGCTGGCCAGCACCGAGGCCTGGGGTCATGGGGTTGGAGGAGGACCTCTGAGGCTGTGGAGCAATTCAGAGGCATCAGACGGAATTCAGTCTCCATCTGGGGAGATCCCACAGCTCTATCTGGAGCCTCTCCCCTCCGTGCCCTGCTTTGCACAGGGTGCTGGTCGTGGTGCCCCATCCCTGCCACTGCTTCTAACCCATGTGGCACAAGGAGAATATCAACAAACGTGGGACAGAAGAAGCAACAGAAGCTGCACTTCTCCTTCTCGAGATACAGCGCGCAGTTCAGGTTTCCCTGCTACTTCACCTTCTCTCTCTCCAAGGCACAGCTCTCCCCAGGACCCCTGTCATGCCATCCTCTGCCCTGATGTCCCCAGGGAGAGCAGCCTGCTGGAGGACTCCCTCCCTTCCAGTGGGCAGGGCCTTCTATCTATGTGTTGCTTTTTGGTATTTTTATAAAACCATCAAAACTCATGAATGTTCTCTTTTGGTTTTGATGCTGCACTGAGGACTGGTGAATGTCCTGAGCTTTGGATTTAGGGATGAAACAGCTTCTTTGGGGTGGGAGAATGAAAGTTTATCCAACGTATGCTCTGAAATTTCCATATCTACTGGACAAGATTTTCTGGACTTTGTAGGTCAAGTAACAAGGGACAATAGCATGGGGAATCCCTCACACGGTATCACTCATTTATAGTCTGTGTTTCTATTGAGGTGGTGCTTTTTGCCAGCTGAATAGAGTGCGCCTGACAGACCCTTGTTGCTTTCTTCCAGTGTCCTCCTGTGCTTGGCCTCTGTGGTTCTCCACCTGCGGCGTTGGAAGGATTCCCTGCAGGTCCCTCCTGAGACTTCCCCGGGCCTCTCTCTGCAGTTCTTGCTTTCTGTACCTATGGAGGTAAGCCATCTGAAACACTAATCAGCAGACTTGTGAGCTGAGGCTTCTCTGCATGTAGGGGCCTGCTCAACAGAGCATGGTTTAGCCATGTGCCTACTAACGTTACCTGTTGTTGTAATTTCCACCAAGAGGAGTCCCCACATCCTCGCTTTTGCCACCTTCCATTCCTCAAGTACTGATGCTGGTTTAAGCAATGGGATACTGTAATAGGTAACCACTGGGACCTCCAGTTCCCTCCTCACCTCTCCTGGTTAAGGCATGCAACATCAGGCAATGCTAGCCTGGGTTGGATGGATGCTCCTGATTTCCCATTCCTGCTGGTGTTGAGCTCCATGACAGTGTGAGCTGTTGATGCCAATGTCGTGACCCGTGTTCTGAGCTGCCGGCTTTGTCCCACCCTTTCTCGGTTTTGCACAAGAAGGGCAAGCTGCAGGCAGAGGTCTGAGCACTGCTTTCTGAACAGGTCTGTGAAGGCACCAGTCTTCCAGCAACAGGCATCAGCCATCAGCATCGTGTTACCAGCCTTGGCACACCTAATGGATGTGCCTGACATTAAAAATGGCTTGTCTGCATGGGGCTTATTGCCTGATGGTTGTAGATAACAACAGTTGTAAGCAAAGTGCATAAAATCTTTAAATCTTTAACAAATCTCTCATTAATCCCAGCTAAGTAGATTAAAGCTGACTGCAGGCTTTAAAAGGAAGCAAGCTGATCACTTGTAAGACAGAGAAAATATATACAATGAAAAACAGTCAGACAGAGAGGGTGTAATGTGCAGTTCCTTTGTTCCTGGTCTAGATAAAACTAGGATGGCAGTCAGCCCAGTAGGCTTGGGTTCAATGGAGCCAAAGATTCAATGAGATGAGACTGTACAGCATGATTCTATATAGCATGCTTCGAAAATATCAAAGATGCTACAGGCAGATATTGTCTATGCACTGCAGACTCTGGAAACGAAGAAGTTTTGTATGAATGGCACCTTCAGAAAAACAAGACAGAACGCTGAAGTCCCAGATGAAAATCAGGATCCTCCTCAAGGTTCAGCCTGATGCTAAGGTCCTGAACATGAGAAGGGCCTGTTTGTGGCCTCTGGTACTCTCTCTACTGTGGTCACTGGAACTGATCCGTATTTGTAGATATAACTCTGATTGGAAAGGAACTGGTTAAATATCTTAGCAGAATGAAATTCAGCCAGATATTTACATTTTGCTTCAGTAACCGAAGGAGTGGATTTTGTAGGATTAGGCTCTTAGCTGGAGTGATTTGGGGTTTCTCTTCCTTAGAACCACGTGTTCCTTTTCTAAAGATATAACCTGAGGTGTAAAGTACATAAACATTGCTAGCTGTAAATGTCGCGGGTACAGCTGAAAGCTCTTCAGCAAAGGCCGGACATATCTTTATAACCCATCCCTGTTGTAACTCAGTGACTTGCTCTCAGCTCTCCCCTTTGCGCACCCATCTGCCCATCCTATTTTTCTGCTCATACATCTGTCCATGGCTCCTGCTCATCCAGGACCATATACTGCCTGTCACTCTCTCCCGTGTTTTGTCTGTCCCAGCCCCTTATTTCAATGGTGCCCATTTTCTTTGCAACTTCAGTGACTCTGTTTTCACTGTCTTTGCCTTTGACTCTTGTCACGGCACTGTCCCCAGCCCAACAAGGACTAGGCCTTTCTGCTCTAGCATCTATATATGTGTGTTTCAAAGGCGGCACCAGGATGACCAGTGCTAAAAATTGCAGCAGGACCTCCTGCTTCTATGGTCATGTGTCCGAATGGGAACACTGATGTTGTTTCCTGAAGATTCAGGTTGACAATCAGGTCAATGGCGGGTTTTCTGAGCTTGGTGGTAAGCAAGGGAAAGCAAGAGATGCAGGATAAATCTTCTGAAGGACCAAATGCTGCTTGACCAGCAAAGCCTGAGTGAGCCTGGGTCCACAAGAAGGGAGCTCTTGTGTTCCCACATTGGCAAGTGACATTTTGCTCTTTTGAGAGCAGCTGAAATCTGAGGGTGCTTTGTGAGCAGGGCGGGTGGTAATGTCCCTCTTCTCTACCTCGTCCTGCGAGATGGGCAGAACAACAGACTCAATACAGGTGATTCAGCCTGGGCCTTTGGCTGTGCAGTTAGATCTTTAGTGGCAGAAGGAAGAAGCTGGCTGAAGGTTTCAAAGCTGCCGTAGCAATTGGTCTCCTAAAACAGTCACACCTGTTTAAATAAAAAATTGCGCTTTGTCTAATCATGTGAGGAGATGGCTGAAAAACAAGAGCAGGAGGAGCTTCTCCCACAACTTTACCAAAATTATGAGCAGTTCCTGTTGTCCCTCTCAGATGATCATAGGATATTGTACTTAAATGCTGAGATCTGCTCACCTGACTCCCCAAATAGTCAGCTTCCTCACCCTGCAAACTGCCCAAGGGCGCAATAAGTAGGTTAATGCTTGCTTTAGGGTTAGCCTGAGGGTGAGAGTTCCCCATAGGAACAGCGGAGTTGTGTTTGCTTTGTGTGTGCGCCCGAGTTCATGCCCGGGGAAGCCTTCAAGATGAATGAATACCTACTGCTCCCATTTCATTGTTGTGTGCCGCTTCCTCCTCATTTCTGGCCCAGCAGTGGAAACCTGTGTAGCTTTGTGGCTGATTACCGAGTGGTCACTTTGCATAACAGTCCTGCTTATTGTGTTAATTCTGTGTTCATTGATGCCTTTCGTTCTTTACAGTTTTGATTCTTTTGTTTGGGAGCAAGTGGAAGGAGCGAGGGACAAGGACAGAGAAACAGAAGAAATGCAAAAGGTGGAGATTACATCTCTGAGTATGATTTGCATGCTGCAAACATCAGTATACTACAGCCTGGAGACATGGCTATTGCTGTGTCTTCTATTTCCAAGACACAGCCTATGTGCTGGGTTCCCTCACGGTTCTCTGTACTCAGAATCTGGAGCACAAGTCACAGGCAGCTGAACATCTTGAAGAGGGTCAAGACAGCCCAAGGCATCTCTTTGGGGCTTTGAAGCCAGGTAGCTCAGGTCAAAGCAGGCAGCACTAATGTAGCTCCCAGAAAACTGATTTCAGCTCCTTTGTGTCATCCTGTACCTCCCAGCCGGGGAATCCCTCTGCGGCGCTCTCTGGGACTGAGGAATTGCCCTTGTGCCCTGCGTGCACTGCAGCGAGTGCAGCTGCTGGGAAGAGCTACAGGAGAAGCAAACTTAACTGCACATCCCAGAGGCTGGTTGGCTTGGTCGCTTCTTGGCTTGTGCTTGGAAAGAAAGGCTGCCAGCTGCACGAGGCAGAAGCCCCACAGGCCAGACACTTACTGAGATCCAGAAACAATATCTCTTCTTCATGCTCTGTTTGCTCACCACTAGCATCCTGCCCTTCCATTTAGACAGGGGTTGACCCGGAGAAGCCAAGCACCCAGCATTTCCATGGGATCCTGTGCTGTTTCGTAAACATCTCACCCTGAAAGAGTGAGATGGGCCTGCCTGGCACAGCTCTGAGCCCTTGACCTCTGTGTTCTCCACAGAACCCTTTTGCATCAGGGCAGACTAGTGCAGGGAGGAGCAGGTTGTTACATCTTTTTCCTCCAGCTGTTTCTTATGAATCGGAGTGATTCTGGATTCAGATTCTGAATCTGGATTCAGGTCTCTGCCAGACCAGGCACAGTGAGGCTGACAGGACTAAGATTTTCATTGGGATGGCGATGTACTGAATATTTCAAACAGGTTCAGTCAAGAGTGGCTTGTGTGTGACCAGGACCAGGCTGTTTGCTGAAGATCAGAGACCGTTCTGCTGCAGAAAGGAAAGGGTCTTCTGCATAACCTGGCGTACACAGAGCTGATGCCTTGTTGCCTTGTTGCCCAGTTCTCATGCACGTTCTGTCTAGCTGCTCAAGCCCTGACTCAGCCACCAAGGCCACATCTCAGGTTTCCGTTGCACTTTTCCAGTAGTGGTTTGGTTTCTTTTTTGCTTCAGCCTCACTTTAACCAGGGTAAATAATGGAGCAACAGGAACTGAGGTTTCAGGTGGTTTTTAAAGAGCAACTTATTTGCTGGTTAAAGATTCGACTCGGGGAAGCAAATCAGAGCCAGAAAAAGGCAAACGAAGAGGTACATTCTGCCAACTTTCAGTTACCACGTCTCTGCTCCAAGAGACCTTGAGCTTAGGCAGTCAGCTTCAGAGCAGCAGAGCTGTTCTCCTGCTCAGCTGCTTGATCTGTGCATTGAAAGCCCAGTCCTGGAAGAAAGCCTGTGTGATGACACGGGGCGTACGCTGCTGGCTCCTCAGCAGTGGCGTATCTGAAGTGGTGATGTTAGACCTGGAGATGAGATTCCCTTATAGGCATCTAGCTGGAGGTAGTCCTAGAGGGAAAAAGAAGGTCGTGGTGGGGAAGCAGGAGCTCTTGTGAAGTGAGAGAGCTCGGGACCAGAGAGAGGAAGCAGAGTGCTGTGCTGTTACAAGCGGGAATGGAGTACTCGTGTCCAAAGCGACTTGAGTAGTTCATACTGTAGCAGGAGCCAACAGAAGCACTTCCGTCCCGCAAGACTGGATTGTTTCTTTTCTGGAATATGCTGGTCTGCACAAACTGTCACATTGGATTGGTTCATTCTATGTTAGCCATTTGCAACCTCAAGTCAGGTGTGTTCATTGTGAAGCTGTAGAAGCCATCAGTGAAGGCACTGACGGATGTTTTAAATGCAGTAAGGGACCAGGAAAGGTGCTAACAGAATCCAGACAGGAGCAGCATGGATTCCGGTGGCATGGCCAGCGTGCCAAGTCCAGCACGGCTTGCGGGTGCTCAGACACTGCTGTAGCGTTAACTGGCCAGCTCCACCTGCACAGACAGGGACCCAGCCAAGCACAGCAGAAAAAAATAGACCAAGGCTTCAGCATGTTCTCCGACGAAATGTTGAAATACCTAGTGAATTGCCCTACACTAGAATATTTTAAGACTTTTTAAAATAAAGCAAAGAAGGACTCTAAGACCACTAAGTAAACACCAAAGCACAGAGCATGAATGTCCAGTCGTGCTCCTCAGACATGCACGCAAACACCCGGGAAGTGCCAATATCAACATACTCAGTAGGTGCAGGGATCTAGGTTGCAGAAATAGGGGCTGCCCGGACCTCCTTCCCTGCACAGCAGCAGTCTGCCCCTTCAGAAAAGATTCAGAGGAATCCTGTGGATTTTCCAGTGGCTTAGCCTTAGATTTTCTGTTTATATTTGTATAACTTAAAATTTTCTATTTGCTCTGTGGTTTGTTCTTCTTCTTTGATGCTTCTTTGAAGCATCATCCATATTAAAACTTCAATTGTCTTTAAAAATGAATTATTTAACTGGTGTGAAATCCTGCCTAAACATTCTTATCTTCATTTAAAAGAGGCATGCATTGATTAATTACCAAATTAAACTACTGTGAACCCAAATTAAGAGTTTGCACTAGATTTTGCAGCAGTTGCATTAAATCTTTTTAAACTGATTTTTAAGTGATGCTGGTTTTACCTTAGACAAGGCTTTGATTTCAGTTCTGCCACGCTTATATGCTTTTCCTTGCATTATTTTTTCATTTCTTATTCATTCTTCCAGTTTCTGCCTCCCAGCCCTCTGTTCTCACCCTCCAGTGCTGTGGATTTTTTTTTTCTTCCTACCTTTTTCTGCAGTGTCACAGGCAACCTGCTCCTCTTCTTCTGGTCTCCACTTTCCTGGCTGTCAGTAGCATGTGCCTGCAGTTCCTCTCCCCTCTCCTCCTTCCTTGAAATCTGTGGAGTCTGTTTTTCTCCCCTGTGGAGTGCACAGAGGTTATTAAAGAAATGACAGGCTTACCTGTGTCTCTCAACAGTGCACGAGGCAGGTGCTAAGTGGGAGTGACTGCAAAAGGCAAGAGTGAATGCTGGGCATCTTTTCCAGCAGCGTCTGTCACTGTGACAGGCGTGTGCGTCACAGCCATTGAGGCACGGGAGCAGAAAGCTGGGTGCCCGCAGGCCACCATGAGCACCTGCACGGCAAGTGGGGTGACAGGCTGCCCAGGGCAGGGAGCGCGGGGCAGGGATGGGAATGCAGGAGAGCTCACTGGGGGGACTTTGGTCATGCCTCGTGCATCAGGTTGCCCTGTTTTCACTCGCTGCCAAACTAATTCCAAAAAAGGAAAACAAACCAAAATATGAATTGCAAATCTGTGTGTTCAAAAGCCATGAAATGAGAAACACGAGGTGCTTACTGCAACATGAATCCACCCATGTTGGACACGAGCAGCATTTCCTATTTCTGCTCAGAGTCCTAAATCCGTATCTCAGTTAAAACACGTCCAAGCAGCTATGGCTGGCAAAAACAGGGTTAGGGAGGAAAACAGGGAGGGTTTTGCTATGTTCATTATTACAGACTTTGACTGTGGCAAGGTGAGGTTAAAAGCGTGCCTAGAACTATGTATTCAAAGTTAATTTACTATTTAAATTTTAATGTTTGAAGTTCCTGTTTAATTTCCGTGTAAATATTAACTTGTATTGTCACATAAAGGTAGTATTGACATTTTCAATTAAAAGATTCTCTTTTTGGTTGCTTGCCACTTATTTACCCACTTTAAACCTGAAATTTTCTACACTCATTTTTGTCTTGGCATGATTTTTCTTTAATATTTCTGGGAAAAAAAACCAGTTTTGCCAAAAATCATTTTAACAGAAAAAAAATACATGACACGACTGGGGAGGAGGACCTTACAGATATTTCCTTGAAAAACACAAAAGCCTCTGTGCTTCGATGTAAAGATTTCAGTATTCTTGTCAGAAATATTTTAGCAATGTGCTGCACCTTGCCTTTAGAACTAGCCTTAACTGTGGCATTTCTCACCCTCCAGCCCTGCCGGGAGTGCCTGGGATTCTCTTCCACCCCCATTCCCCGCCTGCCCTCTCCCTGTCTGAGCACACTAGTCCCACAGCCCTGGCTGCATTCCCAAATTGCAAAACTCGGCGTGGTGGTGCAACTTCAGTTCAGCCTCGCCGTGCGTATGCCTTACACCACTGTTCTTTGATGACGTGCTGCGTGCGTGGTTACTGCTCTGTGAATGGATCAACGGGTGGCAAAGATGGTCACTGTGGGATTTCTCACCCAGCTGTTGTGGAAACCTGGGAGCGTTGCATGAATGACAGGCAGTGGCGTGGGAGTTGTCTCAGTGGGGAACTGCTTTTACTAACAGGTACGGCCGGGGGTTCGCTATGTTGCTGGGGACAGTGGGCAAGCCTGGACGCTCGTAGACAGCTCTAATTGTCCTTGTCTTCAAAGTTTTCAGCTTGGAACATGAAGGCGTTTGTAGAATCACTGAGAGCTCACAGTTTTGCTTGAAACATATGAAGTGCTATAAAGTTGTTAAGTGCTTCACAAATCAGAACTAGACACCTCGAATCAAGCACCTAAAATTAGAGGGCACATGTAGTGTTTGAATCTCTCTCTGCCTCTACTCTGCATTTGTGAAGTGCAGATAATAAAACTTTCTCCTCACAGGGTGCTGAGATTAGGTAATGCTCCCGGAGAATTTAGATAATGATGAATGTCATAGAAATTCCCAGAAGGAAATTAATAACAATGTTCTGTGTGAAGTTTGAAAAGTGTGCGCTAAATGCAAGTTGGAGCCACACACCAAGTTGTGAAAGAGAAAAGAAAATACCGACTGATTCCCTTTTCTGGGCATGTTATCCACCTTGTGAATGAGTAAGGCCAGGACAGTATAGGATCATTTATTGGAGAACATATCATATGCTTATACAGAAAGGCCCAAATTGGGCTGGCAACCTTAATTCTGTCGTATCCAGTGTTTTAATAGTGTCTTGTAATTGTAGTACTTTTCTAAAATAGTTCTACTGTAGGGAGTTTTTTTAAATTAAGAAATCACATCTGTTCTCATGCATGTTTCCATACTTAGTCCAGTTAATGAAAACTGCAAGGGTTAGGCATTCTTTGAAAGCATTCCTCAATAGTAAATGTTAACGGAGACACCGGAGCATTCTCCTAGCTATTAATCTGCAGATAATAGAAGGTCCATTTCTTAAGTACACACAGAAAAGGAGAAGAAGAAATACTGGCTATGACACAAAATGAATTGTCTTCCTTCATGCCCTTGTAACCTAGGGCATGTAGTGCAGGCTGCCAGCCATTGCGTTACAGATTTAAAAGTGCTGGAATCTCTCAGTTCTTTAGCAGGGTGCCTGATGGATTGGTGAGTAATGTACTTGAAGAGTGCATTACTAAGCCCCAGACTAATGGCTAGCTCTTGCCCATGGCTTTTGCTATAGATCATTCATCGTGCTATTCATAAGCTCTCTGCCAGTCTGTGTCTGGCACTTGTGCTGCTGCTGCTAACACCATTTGCCTGATGAATTCTGCACGAACATCCCCTACGTTTTCAGAAGGTGGTAAACCAAAAGGAAAGAGTGAGTCGCAGTTCTCCGGTAGTTCTTCTCATGCTCTTTCAAAGGACATGGTAAAGGATAAGGCGATGGACATGATACTCACTAACCCAGTATTACTAGCACAGCAGCCTATAAAAAAAAGTCTGGGGTTTCTGCACACCACAGGGCATCTTCCTATCACTCGCTGAGGAATTTGTGCCTGGCAACTTTGCTTTCCTAGGAAGACTGATGTTACAGGCCGTGGTCAGATAGAAAGGGGAAGGATGGGCGACTGGGTTGCTGAGTATGGCCCTTTGAAAAGGAACTAGTTGGTTTCTCTGACATGTGGTCTGGTGTGCTAGAGAGAGATGCCTTGGTGTAGTTAAGATTTGGCTTTTGTGTGAGTTAAACGCGGTACAACCAAGCTTCACAGCAAAGACCACGTCCAGGGTTGACTTCTGGGCTGGCTTTGGTGGACAAGGCAGATGTGTGCAGATGAATGAGTTGCCATGCTTCCAGTCCACACCTGGATTTGGAGGTTTTCCTGTTTCTTTGATATTAGTAAGACTCCCGGGTAACGTCCAGGAGTTGTGGCTCCCTGGTGTGGTTGAGACTAGCTGGACCGCTCCCTGCGCCTTTCACTTGGACCACTGCACGGCCATGAGAAAAGAGCAACCCAGTCAACTATCAATTTAAACTGGTGCCCCATCCCACCTCCAGCTGTGTGAGTCACCCAGGACCCTTTCTGATTCCCAAGTCCAGTCTGGTAGCTTTGCCAATAGAGAAGGTTCAAGCCTTGCTCTGCCATTCTGTGCTCTTCGGCTTTGTATTTTTGCAAGAAGTTACTTAAAATAAGTTTCTGCAGGTCTTTATTAACATATTCCCAATGAGCTTATGGAAAGGATGAAGCCTTCATCCTAAGGAATTTCCTCTACAGCAGTCATAGTAAAGATTGCTGCTAAAACCAGACAGCAGAACCAAAATTGTAAAAACGATGCAGATGAGGAAAGTTCTTCAGTTCCAGTAGTTCTATGGAACTAGAAATAACCCAAACTGAGCAACAAACACTTTAATTTTTCTAATTTACTCCACGTGTTAGGAATGCTGTACTTTTTGAGGGGATAGTAGTAATGACATCAACGTACTTGGGGCACCAGATATTATATTCTTTCAGAGACAGACCTTTTTTTACTGGGGGTATTTTTCTTTACACACTTCAAATACAGCTTGGGCATCTTTTCACTGCCCAAGCAGGGAGCAAATTCTAATTCTTTGTATAATTCACATTAATTCTACAACCAAAAGTCTGAGGGTATGTTGCATACAGAAACAGGTGGAGGATGCAGAGGGTTGCAGACAAAGGCAATGCTGTTAAAAAGGAGTGTGCCATAAAACCAGAAATTCCCAGTGAGTATTGTCAATTGGTTTATTTGCATGCTCTTTTGGAAGATGTTTCTGGTAATAACCGTCATCGGTCTATTATTTCTTTTGACCAATCTTTCTCTTTCTCAACCTGCCTATATAAACCTTTATAGTGGCCTGTATTTAACTGGGAATATCCTCTGCTTGTTTCCTGTCTTCTAGCTTGAGTTTTCTTTCTTTAACAAGCACAACAGCATGCTGCTCTTTCTTCAAAGAGGAAATTAATTCCGTCCGCAAAAGGGTCAAGTGCTAGAAAGTGCATAGCAATGCAGTTTGCATGGCAGGATCCAGGAGATATGATGCTAATAAGATTCTAAGATGAGAACAGCAGACTGGCTCTGGGGATTCAGATGAAGGGTTCTGTAAATTTTAAAAGAAATGGTCTCCAAAAACTAATGATGTCTGCTTTCCAATTCATTAATAATGTGGAGCAGGGAGATGGGAGTGAGAAGCAGGCCATGCTTTGAAATATCGAAATGTAACAAGGAAAAAAACAGTGAGAGCTCATCTCATCGGGGTCATAAAGCTGGGAGAAACAGGCAGGCTGCAGGGGAACGTAGTGTCGGAGCCTAGAGGGAAGGAAATTGCACTGTCTGTTCTGCTACGTGTAATTTATGCACAGACTCTTCGCCAACGTTGATGTAAAATTTCTGTGCTGAAAACGACGCCACTGTATTGACAAAGCTTTTTCAATGTTCTTGTTTAAGGTGACTTACTACACAGGATGTCTGATGGATTTTAAAAACCTATCTGAATTGTCTTAGCATATTTACAAATGACGCTTGGTAAACCCTCCCCTTCACCTTTTTGCATTGCATGCACGAAACTGAGTAACAAGAACCTGAACCTTGTTTGTAGTTAATAGTGGAAGAAAACCCCTCAGGCAAAGCCTAATGAACCAAGAGCAATTCCGAGCTTTCCTCTGTAATATCTGGAGAGACTGTGCCTTTCCAAGGGCTGCCTGGACACATTGTGTGACCTTGCTGCTTTACATCATGAAAATTTCCCATTACTGGCATAGTGTTTGCATGGAGGTGCTATTGTGCAGATACTATGCTAGAGTCTCTCCTTTATGTGTGCAGAGTTTGCAGCTAATAGAAAATGTCTGTGCTTGACCGGTTTCCAGAGTGAGAAGGTGTGCAGTGGGAGGATTTAGCTCTGACTTTTATTTTGACAAAGCTGTTATGATTTGTAGAGTGAGGTTAAGGTTTTCCTCCTATCTTCTCCTTTTATCTGTGTGATATTTTCTCATCTCGCCTCTAAACCTCCCGTCAGCGATGACTGGTGAGGTTCTGGGGAGCCGCCTGTGCCGCAGAGCCTCGCCACCACCTGAAGCTCTTTGGAGCCCGCTCTCAGACTGCTGCCTGGGCAGCCACGGCCACAGAGAGCCCAGCCCAGGGGCACAGGGCAGGGGCTCCGCTGCCAGCCCTGAGCCTGCAGGGCTGATGCTGCTGGAACCGGCTGCTGCCGCTTCCCTGGGACTCGGCGCTGGCTGTACTTGCACGCTCCAGGTGCAGCGAGGGGCACCTGCCATGGCCACCGCGCTGGCCCTCTCATCCCGGGCACTCTCTCGGCCCGGGTGTTTGACAGAGCATCTTTTTAGCCCCAGTAAGACCAGTGTCTTTTCTTTGCTGCATTGTGCTACCCTGAAGCTTTTTTCTTGCGGTCTGCTTTCACAGCCTGCAGGCCCCATCTGTTTTCTTTAGCTTGAGTCACACTATCTCAGCGGCAAGTCATGCTCAAGACAAGTAAGTCCTCCTGGGTACAGGAGCAGGGGTTCAATGGAGTGTTTAGTAAGCGGTAGCATGTGTTTGGGATACTTTGTCCTCTCAGAAGAGCTGTTTTCATGAGGGCTTCTGCTGAGTTGCAGGATTGGGAATGTCTGGCATGTGGTGGGCAATTTTTGGGAGATAGCTCATCGAGTCTGGCCAGGAGGCTTAAGCTGAGTTTTGTTTTCTAGCTAAAGCCACAGCCATGGAAGTGGGTGAAGTGGGGCTCTGCATCACGTCTGCAACATGTTCACAAAACAGGTTTCTCTTACAGTGTTTCTAAATGCTGTGTATTTCTTCATCAGGGTACCGTGGGGTCCTTGGTACTGACAGGCATGCCTCAGTTGTCCCTAGAGCAAACCACAAATGCATTGGCACCACCTTCAAAAGCCACAGCCTTTACCTTTGGTTTTTTCTGCACGTTCGCGGTCTCCGCTGAATGAGCCCGACTTTACAGGCATTCCCATGAACTGCAGGGATGATACAGCCATGTGTATCAAATCTTCCACTTTCCACATATTTGCATCTTAAATGTTTCCTTGGAGAAGAGCTGGGGAATTTGTTTCCTCAGGAAATCTCAAGATAGATTGATAAGAATTTTCTTGAAGGTTTTCCAGTGAAATTCCCGCTTATGATTCAGTGTCTCGGCACAAGGTTACAGAATGACTTGCCTGCAGTCACATAGTTGGTCAGTGGAGCAGACAGGAGTCCACAGCTGCTTCAGTGGAGACACAGTTGTGTGCATCAGGACTGTCTTATGGCATTGGTAAGGACATGAAAACCAGCTGGTGTATCGGAGGCCCTTTTCATTGATGTTCTGCACCTAGCCACTTAGCAACTGAGTTGATTTTTGTGTCAATGATCTTCCAGCAGAAATTATTCTGGCTTGGAGCTTGGCAGTAACATTACTGTAGCCACCAGGACCTTGGCACGAGCAGTTATATTTTTAAGATCTTTGCTTATGGTGAAGGGGAAATGAGCCAGCATTCCAGTGTAAAATATAAAGATTTCATAAACCTGAATTTCCTGAGTTCTGTGCCACACGTAGACTGACTGATGTGTGATGACCACCGCAAAAAAATTATGCATTCCTTTCTGATTTGCACCAGTTCACTGCTGACTGCTTTTCCCAAACTTTTATCTAAAAGATGAGAAAAACCCTAGGTTTTGCTGGAGGAGAAATAAGAGGCCAAGAAATTTTCTCTGTTCAGAACCTAAAGCTTCTGCTCTAATTTGGGAGCCTACTGCTGGAGACATTCCCCAGTCTTCCTGAGAGACAAACATCTCCTGTCCCCCTCAAGTCCCCCTCAAGAACAACTACAAAATGAGACATCTAAATTTCTGTAAACCTGTGAATGAGATGTCTTCTATAATCATGGCTTGAAACAGCCTGTGGAGTCCTTTTGAAATACAGTAGGAAATGCTAGAAGCCAATGAGCTCTCTGATCTTCTGGATGTTGTACTGGAACTTGCTCTCCAGGTGAGAAACCCAGCTCTTTGTCCCTGTGCCGTAGTTTCCAGTGCTGCACACTAGCTTTGTGCTTGCAGTAACAGTTAAGGTTGCCCGCATTCCTCGAGCTTGCAGAAAAAGCAGACAAAGATATTGCAAATAATACCTGTGATTTTACTGTCTCATAGCACCCTGCTTAGGGAGAGCTGCATTTGTGCTTCTCATCCTGTAGCTGCTCTTTGCAGTCTGAAAGCTCTCATGGAAGAGGGATCCTCAGCAATCCTGAATAAACTGTCCTGAGCATTTTAAAATGGCATCTTTAATTAGAGGAGACGTTTCTGAGATTGTGATGCTGTCACACTAGTGACATCATCTGCATGTCTGCTGTAGCACAAACCAGGCTTCCTCTGGCTCAGGCACTGAGTTGTCAGAAGAGACACTCTTTGCGCTGCACTTAGGCATTGGATTTAGCTCAGACACAAAAGTCCTTGCGAATTCACTGTTAGGGGAGTACCAGCTCTTTGCCTTCCCGTAAGAAGAGAGCTCCTGCCCTCTTTCGCTAGGACTCGGCTGTTTGGAGCATGACACATTTCCGCAGTTGCCTCAGCTACACCTACTTAGAAAGCAAGTTCTTCCTGCGTGGCTACAGGGTGACAGAAAAGCAGGGCTACACAAGCAGCGTGTGAGGAGCTACCTGTCCATCCCCATTCTCTCAAGTGCGGTATTCCTGACAGGTGTGGTGTATAATCTAGCCTTGAAGGCTTCTGAGGATGGAGACCTCACGGACTTGCAGCCCGAGACAATGAATTCCAGTTCAAACTATCCTTTCCTCTAAAGAGCTTTTCTTAATCTCTCACCTAAAGTAATTTAAGACCATTACTATCTGTGCTTTCTCTCACTGGCATGGGGAAAGGATTACATTCTTGCTGTTTGCAGGAGTCATGGTTTTATTTGTTTGAAGAGATGATTCCTTCAGTTGTTCTTTCTGCAAGCTAAATCATTTGAACTCCTTCACTCCTCCCTTAGGGGTCATGTTTCCAGATCTCAGTTCATTTGCACTTTTCACCCCTGGCATTTATCTAGCTGGTCCACCAATCCTTTGAAGTGTGGTTCCCCAAACTGGACACCGTGCTTCAGCTGGGGATCAGACATGCAGATGACTTCACGTGTCTTGTTCATGCATCCAGTAGAACCTTTTCCTTTTTCACAACAGTGCAATACCATTGGCTTGCATTTGTATGAGTCCACTGTAGTACTAGCCCCACTTCATAAGCTCCTACCCAGCACCTGTTGATACTCTCTGTACGCAGCAGTGATTCCTGCCTGTGTAGACCTTGCACTCCTCTCTGTTGAATTTCACTTTATTCTCCCAGCTTATTTCTCCAGTTTAGGAGGTTTTAAGTCCCGTCTTCCAATAATCTTGCAGTTCCACCTAGACTTGTCATTTGCAAGTGTAACTAACATTCTCTATTCCATCACCTACACTGCTAATAATCCCCAGCACAAAAAAGAGCAAGCCCTTCAAAAGCTATGGGTACATCCTTCCATTTTGACAACGAATCACTGATAACTATTTATGTGATGGGGCTCTTCAACAGGTTTTGCAGCTAAGTTACCTTTGTACCTTATCTAATAGTATTTTTATCCAAATCATGTTTCTTTAACTTGCTTAAAAGGAGGCTATGTAAGACTGCATCAGAAACTTTTATAAGGTCAAGATATATGACCTGTGTTGTATCTCTTCTATCTACAACCTTTTACCATTTTGTGGAAGGAACTTAGATAGATTAGAGAAGATTTTTTTATTGACAAATCCACGCTGGTTGTTAGCCATCTCCTTGTTATCATTCAGGTGCTTACAAATTGTTTAATTACCGGTTTGTCAGAAATTGAAGCTAAGCTGACTGATCTATAATGCTCTGACTTCTTTTTCCTCTACCCCCTTTTTATAGACAGACACTATGTTTGCTGTTGTCTTACAGTAGTTCATGAGGTCTTAAGTGCTCTTAAACTGATTCAGTCAATTCTTTACATACCCTACACTGGGATTCCATAGACCCGGATAGGTTGAAAATATCTAACCTATAACTGCACACCATACCTGTTTGAGTCTGAAATCCTGCCTCTTTGTCCTTGATAGTAACTGTGATGGCCATCTTTTGCTGTCGACCTTTTAGACTGGAGACTGGAACAAGAAGATATGAAAGACTGGCCTTCTTAGCATCATATGTCAATAATTGTACCGTTCTATGGAGGAGCAATCCAGCCCTTTTCTTAGTCTTTCCAGTAAATGCATACTTGCCACTTTTGATTTCCTTTCTTGCTTGCACCTCATGTTGTGTCTTTCCTATTTTTTCTCTCTACTTACTCCTCCTTTCATACTTGTCCCTAGAAATCTGGTGGTTCCTGTTTGTATTTGTCGTCTGGAGCTGTGGGGCTCATGGTTTAGCTGACTTCATTTCACACACCCATCGTGCTTCCTTTGCACAATGCCTTGAACTGGTGCAGTTAACAGCATTCTTCTGAGGAACTGCTATTAACCTGCTATGTTAATATTTCAGTCACATGAGGCATTATAGTAAGTCTTTGTTAATCCCATTCAATTGTATTATTTAGCATTAATTAAGAATTAGAATCAGAAAATCACAGAATACTAGAAGTTGGAAAGGACTTCATGAGGTCTGCAGTCCAACCTCCTGCTCAAAGCAGGACTAACCTCAAAGTTAGGTAAGGATACTCAGGGTCTTGTTCAGTCGAGTTTTCATCACGAAACCTCCGTAAAGGACTCTGAGGTAGAGAGTCAAGTGCAGCAGAAGTGCTTGCTGCAGACCACAGCACAGTCCCAGGAGCAGCACCTCCATGTCAGACAGTTACTGTCCTGACTTGCTGTGCTCCTCTTTGTGCACAGCCTGTCTTTTATCTTCTTTTTCTGGGCTTCCCCTCACTTACATGGGAGTGGGCGCGCACGTCAATGAAGAGTGTAGTTATTTTACAGCTTCTGCTTCCCTCAGCATCCAGGGCTTTGTAAACCCAACTGATGCTTATGGGAGCTGCAGAGATCCATCGCTTCTGAAAACCAGACCATGTGCCTGTCAGTTCAGAGTGTGCCCAACAACCTGTATTTCATGTGTCATCACCTGATATGCTGGCTGGAGATGAGGGATGCTGCAGTAAGAGGAGATAAGTGGTGGGAGGAACATGTCTACACCCTTCATACAGTGAGGCAGGAACATTGGGCAGGGAAGATTTCTGTATTCTGAGCTGCCTACTTGTAGATTTCTTGTTTTATCAAAAAACCTTGAATTTTCCATTGAGGAGGGAATTCAGAGATCTGCCAGAGAGATTGTGTCTTGGTGGTATTCAGACATTGCCTTATGATCCTTTTTCCACTCCTTTTCACACGCGCAGCATCTCCCCAGCAGTTCCCTTTCTAGCGCTTCACACCAGGCAGGGCTGTCTGATTATTCCTCGTGGCAGCTGTAAAAATGCCTGGATCCATGGCAGCCCTACTGCAGAAAATCTCTTGTGAAGAGTGAGCTCTCATTTCAGATAACAAACCAGATTTCTGTCGAAATCTGTACTGGACCAACTCGTCAGGCTGACATGCCGAGGGACGAGCCATGGGCCAGTCGGCACACAGACGCTGGCGCCTGTTGCTGCTCTTGCGGCTGTACCTGGGGATGGGGCTCTGTCCCCTGTCTTTCCCTATCCCTCAGTTCGCTCTACTGCAGAACACTTGAAAATCTAATTGCACAACATTTAATACTATGAATTGCTAACTTGTGGAAGAGACATATACAAAGAGCTTTATAAGTAACAGCAGAATTTAATGCACCATTTCCTCCTGCGCTCTGCTTCCTCCCACATTTTCACATAGATCCCAGATTTGCTTTGCTGAAGCTGGTTCCTGCTTATACTGCCCCCCACAAACCTCTCCTCTCGTGACAGTGCAATGCTCCCTGCACATCTCCCACCCCTTCCCAGGAAGGGAGAGACATTAGTTGTTCCAAGCAGCACTAACATTTTTGTTGGGTCTTTCCTTCTGAAGCCCAGGAGGCGAGCGTTACAGGAGCAGGATTACTAGGTGGAGGCAACGAGGGGGACAGGTTTTGCGACAGGACAATGCAGTGTCACAGATAGGACAGAAGCCAGCCATTGTACGAGGCTACGCTGAGTCCCAGTGTGGTATTGCGCGAGTCTCTGAAACCTTTCTGGACCTCAGTTTCCCCATTTGAGAGAACGGTGGTAGTACGTGTGTGCCCCACTGGGCTGGCAGGACTGTGCTCTGCAACGCCCCGTCCTTTGGTTCCTCCACCTCCCCACTGCTGTCCAGGACACTGCTGCTGCTCCAGAGGCCGCTGTGGCATGTGCCACTCATGACCTGTGTCAGGCACCCCACGGAGCCCTGGAGACGCGTATCACTGCCTGGCACCACGGGCTGCGGCACCACTCCTCACCAAGACCAGGCGACAGCAGCATCGGGACCAGCCAGAGGATCCAGCCCCATCTGGGAGCACAGATACCGCAGCGACCAGCTCTGTTACAGACCCTAGACAGGCCGAGATTCCACAGCAGGACTCTGTTCTTATGACAGATACCCAAAGGCAGATTTTCTGTTAATTAAATATGAAAATCTATAATGCAGTCAGCATGATGCCTCTTGGTATGTTTATTTTTATACCCCATTTATTTGCTTTTGTTCTCAACATATGCTTTCATTATGAGGGAGATTTTTATACTGACCATCTGTGCATTACAAATGGATTTCAGATAGGACTGAAGGACTTGGCGAGGAGGATAGAGGTCAGTTGAGTTTTTTAATATCTGAGTGGAAATGGGTGTCGTTTACAATTGTGGAGTAAACACGCCAACTGCTCTTATTCTTAAAATAATATTGAAATTGCAAAGTTGACATTTTTAAGCTGTTGTCTTTAGGTTTCAGGATTACCAGGCTTTTGAGATTAGTGAAGAATTTCATACCTCCTATAGTTAACGTTTCGCTTTCTGTCTCTACACTCAGAAAAATATATTTATTGTTTCAATAATATTCTGCCTACATTTTAATATTTTTCTCTGCAGCCAAGGGCAAAAAGCATTTAATTTCCCCAGCACCAAAGGTGATGGCATTTATCCGTGCATCTGTGTGGCTGTAACTGTAGCTCTGTACCCAGTCCAGTTTCAGATCTTGGGGAATGGATCAGATATTCCCAGGCAGAGCCCTGTGGGTGTCATGAATGCAAGAAGGGGCATGCAAACCCTGGCTGGCATAGCGCCTAGATCTGTGCTTGCCTACAAAGAAAAAGGCCGCAGCTCTCTCCAGTCTTCTCTCTGCCCTACCTGTCCTCTTGGCACGGTTTAACATGCTGAAACGTCCCACATCTGCATCTCCCTGCTGAGCGCTCGCTGCCAGTGTCAGCCCCACGGCCTCCATTCGTAACACGTGGTTGTGGGAGACCTCAGTGCCTCTGTACCCTCGCACAGAAATGGAAGCACTGCCATCCAGCTCTCCCCCATCTCTGCCAAGGAGCAGGTTTAGGGGCATGGTCGAAACCCGGTTCTCTCGCCCAGCAGAGCAGCTCCAGCAGCGTGGGCAGGCACAGCGGGGAACCACAGGTCTTGCCGTGAGTCTGAGCTCTGCAGAGGAAGCCGTATGGCAGGACTGCTGCAGAAGTCTCTTCCCTTGACTCCTTCAAGCTTTTAATTCCTCTGTCCCCCAGCTTTTACCCCTTCTTCCTCTTTGCCTTGTTATTTTTCCTTTTGACCACTTTTCTATGCTCTCGGGTCAAGGGTTTGCCCTATGGAAAGAAAAAGCTCAGCTGAAAATTAGTAGATTTAATCAAAGCTTCTCCAGACAGCATGAACAAATGCCAAACATTGAACTGGACAAAATGAAAGGTCACTCAAATGGAAGCAGAGAGTTATGCAGATCTCCCTTAGCAAAGAACTTGATGCCATTTCCACCACCCCACCGGACACACTCATCACTGCAGAGGCTGTGGGTGAACCCGGGGGGGCCGGGCAGCACTGTGGCAAGGGCATTTCTTCCTTCCAACCCTACAGCCGATGCCACTGCTGCCAGCAGTGTGTCCAGAGGCTGCAGGAGTTTGCAAGGAAAGCTCTCCTCTGCCCTGTACCCCACGCTCAGGACGTGCTCACATGCCTCAGGCTCTGGGCATGCACTGAGCGTGTCATTCCTACCCCCTCTCCAAAAGCACGAGTGCGATGAAAGCAGCAGCAGGACTGGGGGGAGCTTTCCTGACCCCACGGGTTCACTGGCATAGCTCTGCCTTGAGGCACTGGAGAAGAAGCATCCGTTCCTGAGGGGTATGAAATCCCATCTTCCCCCACGCTGCAGGTGCATTTCCAAACCCTGAAGCACCAAGTTGAGCTGAAGGACAGAGCCGTCTTGAGCACTGCTCTGCTGGGCAGCAGTCCTTGGAGCTCAGCGTGGGGTGCAGGCTGGGGCAGATGTGCTCTGCTTACTGCAGAGATGTGCCGTTCTTTCCCAAGAGCTGCACTAGATCCCTCTCTAACAAAGCATGTGTGCCTTTCCTGTCCTTTGCTATCCTTTCCTATGCCATTTGCCTGCGTGGCATCATGTGCCCCATATTAAGTATGTGAATGCTTGGGCACATAGGCACTACCAACAGCGAGAGAGTTCTCCCCCATTTCCCACTCAAAGAAGCAGGTCTCCCATCTCCTCAGGCCAATGCCAGAGTGATCCCCTGCTCCGGCCGGGTTCTCAGCTGCTGCCTCGGCACCCGCAGCTCTCGTGGCACTCCCTTCGCTGTGATCGCAGGGTTGTGGTCGGGATTTGCCCCTCCAAGCTCTGCATGGTGCCTTGTAAGGAAACGTGTGCTGCGAGAGGCTGTTCTGCCCCTCCAGCCGTGGTGGGCCTGGTTGTAGTTTGGATGTCTGTGCGCAGCACTGAGACTGGCTGCAGCAGCCTGTGCTTAGCTTAGGCATCAGGAGAGCGCAGTGCGTGCCTGTGCTCTGCAAAATAGGTGTATCGTGACTGTCTGCGGTGCCCCGCATAGGCGGCCGTGAGCAGAATGTAACGTGCCCACGGGGGGACCTGTCGGACGCGGGCTGCTTTCAGGCAGCACTTGGCCTCTGCCTCTTGGGTCACGGTGCCCTTCCTCCCGGGCAGGCTCCGCGCTCCTGCCCGCACGCTGTGCCGGGGAGGGTGGTGTGAGCTTTGTGCTCCCGCTGTCGGTTCCCGTCCTGGTGCTGGTATTCTGCAGCTGAAGCCGAGTGAGGCAGAGACAATGTGCTGGAGCATTCTGTCTGAGGGGAGTTTGGGGAGGGGGAGAGGGAAAAAGGCTGTTAGATCTATCGCTGGCAATTTAGATTCAGAGACATTTCATCTGCAGTTCCCTCAAGTGTTGAATTGAATAAAACCAGCAGCAGCAGTGGAAAAGGAGGTGGGGGAAGGGCTCTGAGCACTCTCAGCTAAACAAAAAGAGACAGGCAGCTCATAAAAAAAAAAGAATTGCATCCTTGGGCTGAAAATACAGATTCACACAGAAGGGAGGAGAACGCGTGGCAGAGCCCACCCGGCGGGCAGGGAGGGCCCTGGGCAGGCGCTCCCGAAGGCGCCCAGTGCTCCTGCAGCCTGAGCAGATCACAGGATTCACTTCTGGGTTTCATGATTTTCTGTGGGTTTTTTGAAGCTCCGGTTGTAGAATCAAGCAGGAAGAACAGAGTCCCAGGCTTTGTTTGTGGTTTAAAAGAAATTCTACTTCACTTTCCAGTGCTTCAGGAGAAAAGTGCAGAAGTGAAACCCTCAAGGGTCAAAAATTCAGATGAAAAAGTAACTTAGCAGTTGTAATTTTGTAAATGCTTTCTGTTTGGGGCCTGACTCGTGATTCACAAATGCAATCATGGGATGGCAGAACTGTCCTCATCATTAGGTGGTTCCGTTCGTCTGCCTCTGAGAGGGAATTGCTACTGGTTTTTGTTCTGACCATGCATTGCAGCATTTGTTTTTCTCTGGGTCTGTCTTTCATTCCCCAGGCATCAGGTGAGAACAGCTTTCGCACAGAGCCACTCAGCCCAGCCGAGTCTGAAAGGAGAGTGGCAGCCACTTGAGAGAATTAGATTACAGCAGAAAATAAAGTCTCGGGGTCTCTGTTGCCTTGTGTGAGTGTGGTGCCGCCACTTCCAAGGTGATGCCTCCAGCGGCTTTTAGGTCTCAGAGAAGCATCGGGTGTCTCAAGGTTGACTGTGACCTTCCTTCAGGTTACCCCTTGTGACACCGTGATGCTGTCTGCTTTGCTGGTGGCACAGGTTGCTGCTGGTGGCACCTCTCTCTGATGCAGGTTTCCTGGGCGCTTTCCACCCACAGGGACCAGACCCCTCACTCGGGCTTCTCTGGGCTGGCACCCTGCAGGTCCCACTCCGAGATGCAGCCTTTGCACCCGCTGCATCTCCTCTGCCCAGCACCCTGCCACGATGGCGGCGCCTGCCCCCAGCCCAGCCCGTGGCAGGGAAGGGCCCTGGGAGGGGGGCTGCTCTGGAGCGGAGAGGGCAGGCCTTCCTCTCCCGGGCTGCCCAGTCTGCGTCCCAGCTCGTGCTCCTCCCCAGCCGGGTCTCTTGCTCTCCTACAGAAGAGTTGCTTTTCATCCTGCTCAAGCAGTTTGTTCCCTGCAAGCAGCCTGGCAGGCTCCCCAAAGCCGGTGACTCTCCAGTGGTCCTCCAGCAAGCGCCGTGGGGGCTGAGTGGGGAGCAGGACCTCTCTTAAGGTGCTGTCTTACTGTTTCATTAGGTGCTGCAGAGATTTAATCCAATATAGCTGTACCGAAAGACTCCTTACGGCCAGGCCAGCGCAGCACTCCTACAAACGCTTACACAGCAGCAGCACAGCTGTCAGCACCTATTCAGGCACAAGGCAGAGTTCTAACACGGTGTTTACTAACATGTGCTTACTGACATGTCCTAACCCTCTCCTGTTCCCTAGTGTGGACACAACATGTGGGCAAGATTTGTATGTGGTCGCAGTCTAGAATGCCCTCGCATGTGCGCGATCTGCAGTGCTCCAGCCACCTGCAGGCTGCTAGCCTTTGCTAGCATATCTCACCCATCTCAGGCATACGGCAGTTGGTGGGGTCCATGGGTTTTCACCTGCGGAATATCTGGGCCTGCCTTGAGGCCCATTAGAAAGCAGTACAATGTCAGGAACTGCTCTGCACCATCGTTTCTAGCAATAGTGGGGGATAACGAGAAGCCTGCTGGTGCATAATCCCAGAGCAGGCACCAGGTGCTCAGGCAGGACCTGCTCACACTCCTCAGGTCCCACGCCCGCTGGCTTAGATACAGGGCGAAGGGGCTGCCTGATGCTTCTCCAAAGTTATTTCTTACAAAAATATGTTCCTGCCTCAGGTGGGAAGGTAAGTCTTTTGTTCGCCCCCTCCATCTTCTTTATTGACCTCCTTGCTCCCTTGTAACACTTTAGTGACAGTTGTCTTACGTGTTGCACGGCCCTGCTCAGACCACGTGCAGACGTGCGTGCAGACAGCACACGAACACAGCCAGCACACCGCATCGGGCAGAGCGCGCTCCCAGCACGGCGTGGCCACGCGGGAGACGGGGAGCCGGCGTAGCACCGGCGTGTGAACGGACGCTGGTATGTAGCCTGAGTAGCAGGTAGTAGGAAAGCAGGCAGGTGACACACATGGAGGCAGCTGGCTTGAGCCAGCCCTGCGTGCCTCACCGAGAAAAGCCATTTGAAAGAACAGCATGTGAAGTCGGTATCCCACAGCTGAAGTCTGGCCAGCACCACGTTACCCGGCGCCACCAGCAGCGCAGCTGCACACCTCAGCCTGCGTTCTGAAGCCGTGCTGATTGTGACTTGGTCGAGCGCTGTGCTTACATTAAAATGTCCCCTGCCTTTGCTGGTACTCACGCGGAAGTGCATGTGAAATACAAAGGCAAGAACGGGGTGAGGAGTCAGGACTTCTCAGGGCAGGCACCGATACCTTTCTTTCAAGTCATTTCAGCTGTAAAACAGAGGTCACGATTCTGATCTGCGTCACAAGGATTTGGGAGCCTGATTAGCTACAGCCTGTAAAAGACTGAAGAAGTCTTACTGTGAATCTAGGACCAAAGAGTAGAGAATGAGAGAGGCTGTCTTATGGGCATGTATTACGCTGCCCTGATTTTCTCCCTGTGTTATCGATCCAGCAGCTTGCTAAGATACAGCCCTGCCTGCTGTAGTGGTTTAATTCATTTTTAAGCATCATTATTTTTCATGTTGCGGTCTTCCCCTGCTTGGGGTGCTTCTCACTGCCCATCCCCAAAAATGTCCATTCCTGTCTGTGTTTCATGGCATGCACTGCTCCCACATGTGTGTGCGTGCACACCAGGGAGACGGAGAGGCAGCTTCAGCTACACTAAGCAATTAAACTCCGGTAGCTCAGGGATGAGCAGGAGGCCGTGATTTTCTTTTCCTTTGCAGTAATTGCCTCTGCAATCAGCTTTGATCACCCGAGAGCAGAGGAGATGAGTGCTGCAAGTTGACATCAGTGGTTTTAATATATCCATTTACATATACAGGAGCAGTGCAGCATACAGCTTTCCATAGCGCCTCTGACCTGAAACCATCGCCGCTCCATAGACACCTCATTTAATTTAATACTTCACCGCCACTGCGGAAGCCACAGGATGGGGATGGGAGGGGGGATAATCAAGCACTCACTCTCTTGCTCTCTGTGAATGTCTGTAGAAATGACATGAAAGTAATTGCTTTTGAAAAGCAAAGCAGAAATGGCACAATTGATTCCACTTAAATGAGAAGAGAAGGGGTGGGGGTGGGGGATGTTCACCCTAAACATGCCACCTTCTTTCCTGCTGCAAGCAAATCGCTTCGTGGGTCTGTGTGGGGACGAAGGAACGGTGGGCTTTCTCTGAACGGCACGCAGGGGAAGGAGGCAAGCTCAGACAGGCAGTGCTGCTTTAAGCAATGTACATCCTTTCAGCTAACTCAGACCCGAGACAGACGCTGCTTCATGAAGCCATATGACATCCCCTATTGTCACAGGCATTTCTGTTGCTGGGGAGCTGGTAGGGAGCCTCATTGCATTGAACATGCTAGAATTATTCTGCCTCCAAAACCCACTCACCTGCCTTGCAGCTGGGGGAAGGGGGTGTTTATCCTGCTTGCTGGGGAGACATCAGTTCCTCGCCGTCTCTCATCCATCTCAGGTTAGCCCAGTGGATAAAGCGTTGTGAGCCGAAGGCTTTGGAAGCGATCCAGCCTGGTGCCCGCTGGGGGATATCCATCCTTCCACCAAGGGCCCCGTGCCTCCTCTGTGAGCTGCCTGGCAGGCACCTCTGCCTCCCCCATTAGCAGGAGCTGGGACCCGGCCGTGCCGAGGTGCAGCCCCCCTGGCTGCCGTGCCTGCCCCGCGCGCCCCTCACAGCCCCCGAGGTGCAGGCGCTGGGGCTGGGGGTGACGGGAGGCTCCGCTGCTCCTCTGCAGCCCTGTGCTGCCGGGTGGGCACTGGGGTCGTGGGGCTACTGGGAGGGAAGGGTGTTCTGCGCCTGCCAGCCCTCTCTGCCGTGGACCTGTGCTGCTTGTGCGGTTTGCCTGGTCCTCGGCCGCCTGTCTCAGGGCTTTGCCGTGTCCTCAGGCAGAGCGCTGTCAGGCAAGAGGGTGTTCCTGGGGCCAGCTGCGCAGAGATAAGTCCTTGCACGGATTTTAAGTATGTTGCTGCTCCTTGGGAGGACAAGCACTCCCTAGATGCTTCACTACTTTTTGTTATCTCTTTGTTCATCTGCTCTGCATGGCAGCCAGCTGGGCTGTGCCCCCGACTCCAGCCATAGACAATGTCTGACTTTGCCATTTTCCCAGCTGCTGGGAATTTCTGGCTGTTCATCCAGTCTCTGCTGTGGAACACGGGACTGCTGCGGAAATGTGCCTGGGACGGTGAGAGGGACGTGGCACCTCGGTGCAGGTGCTGTGGCTCGAGGCTCGCAGGCGGCGGCGCAGAGCGTGTCAGCCCCACGGCCTGGCAGCCCTACACGGCAGAGAGGGAGGGGGAAGAAAGTGTTTTGTCTGTGCCAGGCTGAAAGACGTGGTGCGTGAAAAGTCCTCCGTGCCCTGGTGCTTGTTCTGTTCTCTGGCAAATACAGGAAGAAACCACCACACAAGAGTCTCGGAGAATCTTCCTAGATGGGGAAGACTCAGATACGTTTGTACCGAGGCAAAGCCGAGTATTTGCAGAACGTCTTCAGTACTCGGTTTGGCCCATGTTCACGTCGCAATGGAAGCCGGCTGTCACTGCAGAGTAAGAGTGACCCTAGGGTCTGGCAGGCCTCTGCCCGACACCGGAGCATGTCCTTTGCTCGTCAGAGCACGCCGTCTTCACTGCTGGATCCTGTGTTCAGCACAAAGATGGCCTCTACTATTGCACACACTCGGAATTTAAACATGTTCTTTTTTTTCTTTGGCGGGCATTTTGCTGGACAGCTGTAACCTTTTTCACTGTGGGTTTGAATGGGTTATGTGCATACGGAACACAGCTTGGAGGAGCGCAGGCTACTGCGCTAATAACAATGTCTCCAATACACCTTTAATGTAGACATTAATGTCATTTTATGTTAATTACATGCAAATTGATTATTAATGTATTTATTGAATGTTGACAGCTGGGTGACAGTCTTCAGTAAATATGTTTTACTAATCAGTTAGCATTTAATTAATATCAAAATTCTCTCTAGGTTTAGCAAGACAGTTAGTGAACATTAATTAGGCCCCTCAGTTGCTGCGTATGTTGCAGGACGTCCACGGTGCTGCTGACAGGGCTCAGCCGTGCTCGGCGGTGCCGCGGGGTGCGGGCAGGCAGGTGGGCTCGGGGGGGCTGGGGGCAGCGGCACTGCCAGCAGGACAGATGGACATGTGCCCGGAAGGGATAAGTCTCTTGGGAGAGCCCCACAGGCAGCGTGGCGCTGCCCAAGGGCCGGCAAGCTGCCAGCGGGAGTGGAGCTGGTGGTGGCCAGGCAGATGCCATGTTTGCGTGTGACACATGGTTGTGGGAGGGCTGAGGCTGCACCTGCTCGGTGCAGCGTTGTGGACCCTGCAGTGCTGGCCAGGCCGGACACCAGAGAGAGTTTGGGACACTCCTCCCATCCCAGCATTTGGCCCGTGGGGTCCTTCAAGGCCAGTGAGCCGTGTCTGTGCCCCAGAGCAGGGCTGCTTGCGCTTGGGGGGTGAGTCACGGGTCGGGGCAGGGCAACGGGTCTGGGCTAGAAGGCCTCAAACCAGGACAGCAGTTCAATGTCTGTGAGCTCTCAGGACCTCTGTCCTTCCTACTTGTAGGAAGAGATTCATAACCTATATGGGACCTATTGATAGGGGAGAAGAATACAGTAGATCTCTGCTAGAAATCTGTTCTTTGTACATTCTGCCTTGTTCCCACACCTGTGCGCAGCTGCACGGGCACTGCTCTCGTCCAGTCTCAGTGAGATGTCTGAGGTGTCTGTCCCCGGCGCGTTACCTCGTTAGTGTTATCAGGAAGCTCTGGAGAGCCCCTTTCCCCATGAAACAAGGCTGCTTCCAGTCACTCCCGAGCAGTAAAAGCAGCATGGTGTTCTCACCTGCACACAGGACCCTTGGTTATGGCAAGGCATTGCGCAGCCCCTGGCCAGCAGCACAGAGGATTTCTTAATGCTGAATTTAAAACACCAAGCAGACCAATTCCTGGGCTATGCGGCCAGCGTTTTCTCTTGCTGCCCTGCCACGAGCAGGGCAGGAGCCACGCAGAGCCTTTGCCCCTGCCCCGCACGTTTGCACCCACTGGCCGTGGCTCCTCTCGCCTGTCGGAAGAAGGCGAGCAGCATCCCTGAGACGTCCATTGCAAAGGCATCGGGGTCAGTGGCCAGGGAGCCGCTCCACCGCAGGGCTGCTGCAGCACTGTTAGCTCCAGCAGATCGATACTTTAGTCTTGTCATGCTAATTGCTCTTTGGTTGACATTCATGATCCTTTCCTGCTCCTTGCCTGTGTAAACTCTTCACAGCTGGGACGACGAGAATTGAAAATGCTGAGCCCTCAAAGCCTGCTCCTGTTCAGGCAGGACAAGAGGGGTGGATGACCAAGCTGCGGGGCACCGGAGCTCCCCTTCCCCTCCGCTCCATGGACCGGGCACGGGGGCAATGCCTGGAAGGGTCCTTAGTGCAGGGTAGGGGAGCACAGAGCCCCAGCACACAGCCAGGATCAGGAGCTGGTTATTTAGTTATTAGTTAGAATAACTTTGGTTTTGCTCAGTTTTTCTTCGCCTCCCTCACCCAGACTGTCTGACACCCCCTCCATGAGCAGAGGAGGCAGGTACCCCGGTGCGGCAGATTCCCTGCCTTCCCCGAGTTGGACATATCACTGCTGCCGCGGGCGTGCGTGTCAGATCACACCTACCATATTGGCTTCCTGTCCCCAGAACATCAGGTTTTTGCAGCTAATGTGTGCGGGGGGTGTCTCCTCCCGACAATCCCCACCCCCAGCAGCATCAGGCCTGTGCTGTTCGGGGTTTTGTTAAGCCGTTTAGTATTAATTGATTTTTTTTTCCATTTTTTCTTTCTTTCCCTGGGCGGGTCAATAGCTGGATGCTCAAGAGCAGAGGATCTATCAACTGCAGACCAAGCAGAGGGAGAGGCAGGCAGAACTGGAGCAGAAATGCAGCCGGATCCCGCAGCTCAGCCAGGACGTGGAGGCCAGCCACCAGCTGCAGGAGGAAGCTCAGAGCAGGTAGGAGAAGATGCCAGTCCGCTCTAGCTTGGCAGCCCAGGCTGGGAAGGGAACTTAATTTAATGCATTCGCAGCAGCAGTGATAATCTACTGTTCTTGTTTACATGGCAGCATAGGGAAGGGCTAAAGATGCGAAAGTAGAGTCTGTCAGCTCCCAGTGAGGAGGGGAAAGTCCAGGGAACCGGAGAGACAGCTACGGCTCTGCTGACTGTAAATAGGTGCTGGGATTGCACTTGATTTGAGGGTGCGACTGCTGTAATGCACAGATGTTCTGGATGTTGCTCCTGCTGCTGACCTTCTCGGAGAGAAGGGAACAGGGTGGCCGGCAGAGACGATGCCTCCTGGGACAATGCTGTCCGAGCTGGTGGTAACAGTGACGTGTAGTGAGCCAGGAGACGAGCCTTGTTCAGGTCTGTTCAGCTACGCTGCCATGGATGAAATCCTCAGTTTGCTCCAGGACATGCAGACGATTAGGGTGGGAGTACCCTCATCGCCCTGTGGACCTGACAGGAGGCCTGCTGGGCAGCGCTTGTGCCAGTCCTCCCTGTGCTGGGTCTGTTTGCCCCTGCCCCGCTACAGCTCCTCTCTTCTGATCCCCCTGTTTCAGAAGCTGCCAGGAGTCAGACGGTTTGCTCAGACAGCGTATTCCTTCTGCATGTGAATCCGGCTTGGGAGAGCGTGCCGCTCCCCCGTCTCCTCAGCCACTGGGTTGTCTGCCGCGTGTCCACTCGGGCACCTGTAGCCGTGAGCGGATTTCGACCACAAGCTGTCATGCAGGTCCATATGGCAAACAGAGGTGGGGAGCTGATCCTGAGAATCTGTGCAGCTGCTGCCGCCGCACACTGCAGGGTTACTTGCTTAACCTGAGTCTGTCCTCCATGGCACCCACTGCTAATCTCTTTCAGCACCCCATAAGACAGAAAAATTATGTTTATTTTAACAACTCGATAGTTAAATATTCTCAGTGTTCTGGAAGACTAAACCAGGTACTCTTGACGTTGGACTATGGGGTACCAGCATGCCGGGTAGCAGGAATGAGCTCTGCACAGCCGGTTTGTCTGAGCAGCAGCTCAGAGGGCAGCTTTTAAAATTGGGGGGGTGGGATGGGGGGTGTCCCCTTATTATTCAAAGTGGAAACATTTTGTTTCACTTAATTTGGTGATAATGAGTATGTTCATATGAATATGATATATATGAACAACATATATTGCATCATATATGAATATGATGCAATTATTACGTTCATTGCATTTGAAGGAAAATAACAAGATTTTGTTCCGTTTGCTGCCGAGTCACCCATTGGGGGGGGGGGTGAGACAGCGCAGCGTGTGGGCGGAACTGCATGTTGCGAGCCTGTTTTCCGATTGCCCACTAGTGAAGGCTGGGTGTGGGAAGTTTGTGTGCCTTTGTCTGTGTGCATGAGTGGCGGAGCACAAATAAATCTGCGAGTGTGTCAGCGCGCGCCTGCGTTTTCTTCTGCGTATGTATACGGGTCACCGTGTATTGATTTGTGCAAGGACAGCGTGTCAGAGTGGGAATCACACTTCTAATTCTTCTTGCAGTTACTCTGTCTTAGTCCCTTCCCATCCCATCCCACTTCATGCCTCCATCCATTGATACCGAGTTCAGCCGAGCCTAGCTGCATGGTTTTGATGTGAAAGTGGCAGATAAAACATCCCAGCTCTAAACTTTCTCTTACAAAACTCCCAATTAAAGTACTGAACATCAAGTCCTGTTACGCTGGGAAAAACAGGGGAAGCTTGTGATACTGCCCCCGGGTGCTCGCCCACCTTCTGTGATGAAGGGGCTTCCTGAGCCCAAGCGGGAGTCTTTGTTTAACAGCCCTTGAGGAATTTTCATCCATAATTTGTCAAACTTCTTTTGTAACTCAGATATTATGCAGCTTCCCCAATGTCTTGGAGCAGCAAGTTCCACCGCTTAACCCCGCGTAAGATGCAGAGCCACCTCCTTTTGCTTATTTTGAACCTGTCCCCTGACAATTTCCGTAGTTTTATTGGAAGAGGCCATGATCAGTCATTCTTTAGCAACCTTCCCTGTGACAATTCTGATTTTATAGACCTCTGTCGTGTTTCCTTTCCATCATCCTTCTTCCAGTCAGAAGGGCCCAATCTTTTTTTTGGTTTTGTTTTTTTTTTGAGCCAGACACGATTACTGATAAATTTCCAGTTTGGGGGCTTCGGGCTCCCGTGGCTGACAGTCCCAGGGTGCCTGTAGCAGGCTGCACGTACCAGAAGCCCCCTGCAAGGAGTGTCAGGTGTAATTTAGCACTGGGAGCATGAGTTATGGTCCTGCCCTTTAAGGAAAGGCTAGCAGCACAGCCCTGCCTGTCAGCTGAGTCCCCCACCTGATCATGAGCTCTCCTGGTGAATGAATCAGGATTTGGCATATCGTTGTTTAATACAGCCCCCATGCTAATGTCTTTTTGAAATGAAACCGAGAAAGCTGTTAACCTCAGTTAGCCAGCTGTCCTCACCGTGACCTGGATAAATCATCATAGCAGGAGCTCCGAAGAACACCGCTCTTGCTGCTTCAGAAAATGGAGCTGGAAGGGAAGGACCGTGCTTCCCACTCATGCCAGGAAGGCTTCTCTGCACCGGTGCTGTGCAGCAAAAGGACTGGGATGTTCTTATGCCAGGGACCCCGCGGGTGCTCCAGGCTGGGTGTCAGGTCCTGGAGACTTGCAAAGGCTGGAGAGTCCACTGGCACGCTCCCTGCCCTGGCATACCACAGGGGTCATGGTGTTACGCTGCAGGCGGGAGAAAAGCAATGTGTTGTGTCTGGGAGAGGAGAGGGTGGATTTCCACAGTGACCCCAGGGACTGGCTCCCTCTGCCACTCAGCCACCGGGCACGTCTCACCATCCAGCCCCGCTCGTGACCACACGGGCGCTGATGCAGGGCCAGTCTTCCATGTTTGTTCCCTTCAGCTGGAGGCTGGACTTTCTCCAGGGCTGTCTCCTTCACCACATCTGAAGGCAGCTAGCCTTCTGCTGCCTGCCTCTGTGGTGGGAAAGGATATAAAGAGGACAATTAGGTGGCTACCACAAGGACATCTAGATCTACTGGAGCAGGGCGTTTCTCTCCGCAAAGCTGTTTTGACTCTGAGAGCAGTTACCTTTATAAAGGCCTCACTACTTTATCTGTTCTCACAGGGCACTCATAGCTGCTGTCTCTTTGGGTGGCAGTGAGTTGCACCAGACAGGTTTTCTTTTGGTTTTTTTTCTGATCTGGCTATTTTGTGTTTTTTTCTCCTGCATGACTGAGGAAAATCATAACACCAGCTGCATGTAAGAAACTCCTGGAAAGAGGAACAAAGCCATCTGTTCTCCATGTCCATGAAGGCACGCACAAGAACTAATGGGCATAGCCTGCATCAAGAAAGATTCAGGTTAGAACAGTTTTCTAATGGGGAGGAGAACAAAGCACGTGAACAGACTGCCAGGGGCCTGAGGATTCTGCATCGCAGGAGACCTTTAAGGACAGATAGAAAAAAGAAAGGGCACTTGTAGGGTCCCCTGTCTTAGAACTGGAAGATGGGCTGTCAGCCTTTTGAGGTTCATGCCAGCCTTGCTCATTTCCTAAATCTATCCTGGCTCATACCTTGAAACCCAGCTCTGCCTTCTTCAGAGCCCCACCGTAGTCTCCTTTAATGTTCATGTGATATCGACATACCATTTCCCAGGATGATTCTCCTTTCTCCAAAGTGACTGCACTTGAGTCTTGGATGTGTGCTCATATCCTGCCGTGGCTCACCTGATCTCCACAACGCTTAGTCCCAGCTTCAGGTGGTGTCACGTCTCAGCAGTGCCGGCTGTGTTCCTGTGCTGGGTAGCAGTGCTGGTTTGTGGGAGCATTCTTCCACCTCGCTGTTATGCTCCCGCACACGTGTTCCCAGGAGAGGTTTTCTGGGGGGTACACACTAAATTTTTCTCATGTAAATTCATCCTTGTGTGTCTTTCTCATGAGTGACGTTCCTTCAACTCTCTTCGCGGGGAACAGTCTTCTCTTTTCCGAGTGCTGTGGGCTGGAGGTCTCTGTATGCACAGAGACTCTCCTTCCAACCCTCTGGAAGGACGAGTGAGTGCACCGGCCTAATCTCATACTGGAACCTTAGCACTTACATACTGGGCTGATGACTTGGTGAGCCTTCACCTGTTCCAGGTGCTCCTGGGTAAAGACGTGCTCCATGGGGGGAGCAGAGGCCTCAGTGCAAGTGGCTGAGAGCTAGTGCCAGGGCCCCGGCTGAAGCAGTCAAGGGTCGGGCAACAGTGCTGCAGCAAGGGACAGACCGTCCAGCTGACAGCCTCTGAGCTGCTCCCTTTAGTGATGCACCCAGCAAGCTGCACTGCTTCGGCTGGAACTGGTAGGTGCCTTGTTTGCTGAGCTGCACCCAGGAACTGGCATGTGGAAAGAAAGCTGGATTTTGCCCCTTTTACTACCTACTTATCTGGTCACAGGTTACCCAGTAGCCAGATTACGTGCTTTAACATTTGCTGAAAAGAGCAAGCAGAGCCTGGAGGATGTCAGTGGGTGATGAAGGCTCTGACACCACCATCTGTATGACATGTGCTGCTGTGCCTCAGGCTTTGGCCTGAGCGCTGCAGTTCCGCCCTTGGTGGTAAACATAAGAGTAGATGAAGCAGAGATGGGAACGTAGATTTGCTATCAGAACTTTTGGATTCAATTTCCATTCTCAGTAGAATAACTACATGCAGTTTCTTACACGTGCTGCTTTGCAAAGGACATGGCTATCAGTCAGAGACCACCTGGCGAGTAAGGTCGGCTTGATGCCATGCAGTCTTGCTGTGCAGTGGCTGGCCCAGGCAACGTGGAGGTCAGGGTCTGGCTGATGGAAAGGTCTCGCCTCTGCTCCTTGATGGCTGTAGGAGTCTACTGCCCTTTGCCTACCTCCTACTGTCTGAGTGCAGTCATGGCACTTCAGTAGCTGGAGAGGTAGAATTGCCTGGATATCGGTGGTTGATCTATCTGCTTTCTTCTCAGCAACCAACGGGGGTGCAGCTCCTGGCACGATGTGGGTCGCCTACCTACAGAGCCTCACGGCCGTCTGCCAGGTAGCAGCCGTGTTAATACTAAGCAGCACCCACTTCGATTATGTGTCCTCGGTGGGAGGGTGGGACGTGCACAGGCACATACCGTATACCAGGACACAGAGCAGCTCACGCAGACATCCCAGCACCGTCAGCAGATAGACAGGGCTGGAAACACGCAGCCATGAGAGCCAGTGGGAGCGGCGAGTGAAGGTGAGCTGTGTTATTTGTGTAGGCACTGGCGAGGAGCCCCACCGGGTACCTGGGTCTGAGAGCCAGTTCTACAACACAGACATTAAAGAGGGAATAAAGAAAATAATACAGCATTGACTAAAATGGTCTGCAAGGTTGATTTCTCTCCATGCAGCCTCTGAAGGAGCAGTCTTTGGGGCTGTGGAGAAATGGGCAGCCTCCAGGCTGTGAGGCTAATGCAGAGCCACGGCTGTTTGTATAGCTGCAGAGCCTTTAAGAGAGACTTGGGAAAACTAGCTTGGATTCCAATGAATATTTACAATTACACTGCTCCAAAGCTGAATCCAATCACAGCACTGCAGCATGCAGGCTTTGTGCATCAAAAGAAAATGAGAGGAAAGCAAGAAAGATGGAGTTGCCTTTGGAGAGACTTATAAACACAGCTCTCTGCTTGTGGCAGAACTAAAATGCTTTATTTCTGATTGGAGCAATTTATTCTTCAGGCATTTTGCTTGATATTAGAAAGTGCCTGGCTGTTTTTTGAAGTGAGAGTCTTCAGTAGATGGCCTTTAATTCAGAATGAAAGAAAGGAATGGAAAGTGTTGTAGTCCATAATTTTGATATTGTACTAACAAACTCCAGAAACAGGGGAGCATTTCCAAACTAGAGCTGGGGCCCCTTTCACTCACCGCATTCTTGGTTACAATGTGGAAAAGGGCTGGGCAGAGCTACCCTTGTTAAAACCATGCTTCTAACATTATATTTGGCTGATTACCATGCTCAGCCACTAAACAGGATGATCTGACAGACAGAGGAAAGGGATGGCTGAACATTCATTGCAGCCCAGTATTGGCCTCTTCTTTTTTGCAGTGGAAGGTATACAAAAGTAATGGTGTAGGAGAATCACTGCATGACAAAAAGATGGGAGGTTTGTGACTGCTAGATCGCTGCAGAGAGCTGCGTACAGCAGAACAGAAGTGTGTGACAAAGCAGAGGCACTGCTTGAAGTGACAACAGGAACAGCACTGAGCAGCTCACTCCGGGAGCTGCGCCGGTGGGCTGCCTGTATCGCCCACTGATCAACTCTTCTACACGGTGCCCAGGGAAGTCAGCTTGGATTCTCTGACTTGTCTTCCTTGTGTTGGTAGTTGGGAGAGCTGTAGGAAAGGGCTTGGCAGAAGACCTACAACGTGTCCATCAGTTCCATATACTGGGAGCTTGTAGGGGACTCTAACACACCGGGAGGTAGGTGTGAGAAGCACAGGGCACACCTACGTATTGTGCGGAAGCACAATCTGGATCACACAACTAGCAATTAGGCGTCTTACTCTGACACTTCATGCACAGGACATCGGTCACCAGTGCTGCCAAAGCACGGCTGCCGCACCGAATGCTGCCGGCTGCTCTAACATACGAGGGCTGTGAATAGTCTGTGGCCTTGGTGTGGTCCTACGGCACTAAACCACCACTGCTCTTAATTGCAAATATTTATGTTACATCTTTGCATTCCACCATTCCCTGGCACCACGTCAGCGTGAGAGCAGATGCTCTGAGAGAAGTCAGATTAGGATTTACGCCGCAAGAATGTGCAATTACTTTGACACGTTGTGCACTCACAAGCACACCTGACCTGAGAAAGCGACATCTGAAGGCTAGCCTCCTCCATCCCCAAGGCCCCAGCAGGCAGCATGTCTCCACCCCCGAACAGAGGGCAGCATGTTGCTGTTTGCGGACTGTGCTAATCCCTTTGTGTGTTTTGAAGATGATGCTGTTTCCTGGTGCATTTCACCTTGTGGCTGCACAGATCCCTTCTGCTGGATGGCAATCTTAAAGGATGCTGATGGGAAATCCCAGGAAGCTGGTCTCTGATCTGAGTCACGCTGCTGGTGCAGGGAAGCGCTCTGTCACATGCAGGCATGGCACGGGGTGTTCCCTGCAGCTTGGCACATACTGAAGTCGATAGCCCTCAGCAGGAACTTGCATTCAGTATTACACTGTCTAAGAGGCTTAAAATCAACTGTGAAGTTTCAGTATAGCTACAAAACAACTGTTTTCAGTTTCTCCACTGGTAGCTTGCTCCAGAAGGAGACGGTGCAATTTAGTGATTGATTCTTGGAATCTGGCTGGGGCATCTGCACCAGGGTATTTTGAATCATGTCATGTAATAGGAAAAACAGTCATTCATTTCATTCATTTGAAGTTGTCTTGCGGGAATGGCAGCTGCCCGTCCAAATTCCACATGAAGACGAGAAATGTGACGGAGAGCCCAGCACTGCGTGCAGCAGAAATAACAGTGCAGTCTTGCACCCACCAGGAAGCCACTGTTGATCCGTCTTGCTCTCTGCAGCTTATTGTAGGTTCTTATACCAGCTCCTGACAGACACCAGTTGCTGTGGCCAAATCCAGCGCTCCAGTTGACCAAAAGAGGAGTAGCATTCTTGCACGTATCTGGTAAACCCGCAGCCTGCTGGAAAACTACCAAATAGTTGCTAGTGTTAGAAGCAGACTAAAGCTTAAAGCAGCAAATGCTGTGGGAGCAGGACTTGGTGTAACAGTCTACAGGAGCAACTGGCCCAGGAGCCGGAGTGGTCGCCGCTTGCCCATACTGTGTACCTCTTCTTCGAGTTGGCTGGAGAGCTTTGTGAGCTCAGTGGGGCTGGAGGGCAGACCCAGAGCAAGGAGCGTGACGATAAATACACCTGGAGTCATGGCTGAGCCAACGCTCATCCTGCTGATAGCGAGCAGAGCTCTGCCGTTACCTTGAAACTCCCAACTGAGCAATCCAGGTGCGTGCAGGTGGCCCACACCAGCGCGTGGCTGTACAGCTCTGCCCGTGTCTTCCAGCACTCCATCTCCCTGCTACTAGCCTCACGTGCCGTGTGTGACATGGCTGAGTGCTCTTCAGGACAGGTCCCAGGTCACCTCTTTCTAAGCCCTACACTTATTTCGTATTTCCATGGTGGGAGCAGTGTAGTAAGACCCGCGCTGGCCGGGACAATTGAGCAGGCCCTGCCCTGCTCCCTTGTCTGACCACGTAGCCCTGAGAAGAGCCATTGCTGGTGTGGAGAGGTACAGGAGAGGGGGGAAAGGGCTGACAGTGGTCTCTAGTACCTGTAGAGCCCGGAGGGGAGCATCACCAGCAGCGATGGAGGAAGAGCTGCTCCGACGGCCAGAGCAACCGCTGCAGGGCTGGGGGAACCTGGGCGGTGATTGGCGCCATGTCGGAAGGCAGTGCTTGGATGGGTGCCTCTCCCACACCCGCCGTGGGAAGCACTTGCAATTCTGGGACAGCAAAAGTTGGATATGATTAGAGATGGCTGTAAACTGGTTTATGTAGTCTTAAAAGAAAATAAAGAAAAAAAAATCTCACCAAAGATTAACGGTCAAATGCTTCCTAGGAAAGTGCCCATATGTTACCTGCTATAACTGATAATGGCGTATGTGCAAACAGAGCTGTTGCGGCAAACAGCCGGGGAGCTACTGCAGCTTCTCTGCTGGTGTCTCTTTACACTCCATCCCTCCTCACTATTTCTTAAGCATCGTGCCTTGCTCTCTGGCCTGCTCCAGAGGACAGAACTCAGACGTGAGCTGGCTGAGACACCCCTCATTCAGTGCAGGTGAGTGCACACCTCACAGATCCATTGCCCGTGTCAAACCGAGGTGCCTCTGGGACCCCCACATTCCCTCTGGGGAGCAGCAGCAGGTCAGCATTGTCTCTCCTGCTTCTCTGAGACTCCTCTGGCCTGGCCGAGCCCCCATAGGAGGTTGCTGGGCAGCCCCTAATGCCCCAGGGAGCCCCAGCACTCTGCAAGCCACACCTGGGCACAGGTTCTCTGGTCCTGCACCACCACTTGCACCGAGGGCAGAGGTGCTCCCTGACATGCAGACGTCCAAGTGCCGTCAACCGAGCTCGAGGGCTCCCCACGAGAACAAAGCACAGGCTTTCGCACTGAAGTTGGCCAGCTGACACAACAGCAAACTGTTCACTAGACATCCTGGAGCTCATCACAGAGAGGGACTGGGACACAGAGGCTTCTGCTGTCACTGCTGCCAGCCAGCTCTGCCACTGCTAAGAGTGAGTGTTGTTTAAAGTGGACTGGTCTGTGAAGGCTCGCCTGTATCCTGACGTGGCAGTGCAGAGCTCGGGTTACTGGCCCACCACTGCAAATTTTTAAGCTAGGCTTTTGGGATACAGCTCCTTAAAAAAGGAGAGCAGACTGATCGAGACAGGGCAGGATCCATCCTTGCAAAGGAGCCTGGAGCAGTGAAGGAAAGAAAACGCTGCTATCAGCTGCAAGTCTGCCTAGCTCACTGTTTCATCCCTGCCACTGTCTCCTCTCTGCCACTGTCTCCTCTCTGACAGTAGCCAAGAACTGCGCTCTTGGTCAGTGTAAGAAGAGGGCATAGATACCACGGTACTGCCCGGAATACTCTGCCAGCCTCCAGCGAGCTGCAGCTCGGAGCCTTCAGAACCTAAAGTGGGGTCTTTACATTTAATCAATGTAAGTGGATTTTTTTCTCCCATTAAAATGTTTAATTTCTTTTTGAATGCATGTAAATTTGGGGAGCCCACCATATCCTGTGTGAAGCAGTCTGACACAACATATGACATTAAAAAAAAAAAAAAAGAACTGTGTTTTGTTTTGTAGTTGTTACCTGATGATTTATGGGGTGCTGCGGGTTCTTATATTGAAGGGACAATGAGAAATCATACCACAGACAACCTCCATATGCCAAACTGGATTTTATAATCCTCTTCAGTCATTTCTTTTCCAGGCTAAAGAGACTATCTACTTTTTCCTCATGTGGAAAATATTCTTTGTATTTGATCACCCTCGTCGCTCTTCTCTGAAACCCTTCCAACTCTGTTTTTCTTGAGAGGCAGACCAGAGCTGCATATGGTAATCACAATGCAGCTTCCACTACGGATCTATTCAGTGGCATGACTGTGATCTGCTCTACATTATTTTCCTAATAATTCTTAACAGTTGGTTTGCCTTTTGGGCTGCTCCTGGGCACTGAGCAAACATTTCCATAGAACCATCTCTCCATCTATATCTGGTTTTATCTCGTATAGCCCCAAGCCCAGCCCTCGCTCCTGAGCAGGCAACAGAGCCACAGCAGCTGGGACTGCAAGTAAAACCTTGTAAGAAAGAAAGTGCAAACGCCCCGGAACTTTGGCAGGGTTAAGACCACCTGGCTGTGTCTCATACCTTCAAGATTGGGGACAGCTGCTAAATGTCTGAAAAACAAGAAATGATAAGAAAAGCTCAGCCTCACAACACTGCAGCCCTGTCTTCTTCCAGCCATGGCTACCCTCGAGTACCAGCCCCGCCTGAGAGGCTGCGTAACACTGTGGGAAGCGCTTGGGAGCCTGCTCTCTGCTGAAGCAAAACTTGGGGTCAGGTGAAGCAGAATCGCTAGGAACGGCCCATGTTTGCCCTGCACTTGGACATGGAGCCTCCTTAAACAAAACACCCGCGCCTATTGAATGTGGTCACCCTTTCACCCTTGTTGCAAGGATTCCTTCTGAGATCCCACCTTCACTTACCATGCCAAGCACAAAGGCCATTGTTATACAGGCCACAGGACTGCTGATGGCCCACGTGGCACGGGGACAGGCCCACGTGCTTCAGCTGACACAGCCTGAACAAGCCAGTGCTGAAGAGCAGCTGCCTTCATCGCTCAAGAGTTGTGCCGGGTGGCTCCCACTAACCTTTCCCCATTCAGCACAAGGACACCCACGCCGTGACTGCAGCTGGAGCCCCCGCAGATAAACACTGATGTTAAGTCACTATCGAAGAACACAAATAATGGCGTGTTCTCTTAGTCCTTCTTCGTGTTTTCTTTCAGTAGATTCACAGAGCGAGCAGGAAGGGATCACGCAGCCTGACCTTCTGTACCTGCAGTCAAGAAAATTTCGCCATGTTACTGCTGAATTCAATAACTTGTTTGATAAAGGCAGCTTCAGAAGGGCGTTCAACTGGACTTGAAGACATCAAGAGATGGCAAATGCCATGCTCCGTGAGCAGTCAATCCTTCTGCATCACACATGCTGATTTTTTTTCACTGATTATTGCTGTGCCAATGGGGCTAATGAAGCTTTCTATGCGGCAGCAGTATGGTCTGAACTTTGTTTCTCCTGGGTTTCATGCTGTATCTTTTCGGTATCTTAGAATACTCCTTTAGTTTTGGCCGGAGACTTAAGGTTAACCATAAGGAAAGGGCATAAGGATCCTCTCTTTCTGCCCCTATTTCTGCATTCCCATGCCCACCCACCCTGTGGAGCTTCTCCCCATGGTCCCCACAAGAGTCTTTGTCCACTTACCCAGCTCCCTCTGGTTTCTGTCTCCCCTCAGCCTCTGTGTTTCCCCCTTATCTTTTCCCACCTGCTGTTGCCACTGCTGTTGGTTCAGGAGCCCCCCGAGCCCCCCGATGTAGCCGTCCAGGTGCACCATCCACCTCCCAGCAGCTCGGTGGCTGTAACTGCAAGGACCACTGAGGCATCGTGTTCTGTGACCAGAACTGGGCAGCGCTGCTCTTCCTTCTTCCAGCAGGACCTCTGCTTGCTGATTCCTAGCTCGTGGTTCCTGACAGAAACACGTGGCAGCTCCTACGCGGCTCATGCATGTCCTTAACCCATGGACACAAGAAACCAAGACGCAGCTTGCAGGAGCAGTGGTGGAAATGGTTGCCATGATGGAGTAAATATGAGACAGCGCTGAGAGCGGCATGTGGGCGCTGAGCATCCCCGGCAGGCTGATGCACACCTTTGGGTTTGCAGGGTCACTCCCGCGCCTGCCCGTGCATTCCTCTTATCCTGGGTGGGGGTGTTTAAAGCCCGACTAGACACAGCCCTGCGGCAGGGATGAGTGGAGGTACCTGGCGTTTGAGCAACGGGAACGTCACAGGTTTGCTTCTGTGGGACTGGGCTGAGTGGGCCCCCACCTGCACCAACAATTGCTTCAACACCACCACCACCCCCGCCAAGATTTCAAGGGAACAAGTAGAGGGCTGGAGGGACAAAGGAGGCACAGAGCGGGTCCCTCTGCTCCAGGGTTTGGCCTGGGCTCTCTGCCAGTGCTGGAAATGCAGTACGGCAGGTTCCTACCTATTTTTGCCACTGTAGCTGTTTCCTCCTACTCTGTTTTTACACATCCAGTTCCTTCCTTTCTCCCTTCTCTGGAGGGGACTCTCTCCCAAGAGCTGCAATGTTTTTTTAATAAGTATTTTTCAAGTAGCTGACTGAGACCCTGGAAAGGATAATGAGATCATTTTCATTGCAGAATGCAAAGCCACGCCAGACTTTCCTGTTTGTTATTTCTCCCCTGTAGACTCTGACCATGCTACTGGTATTTCATGTTTGTTGATATTCCTCACCAGCCAAACATACAGCCTGTGCCCTAGACAGCACCCGAATGTGATTAGACCAGAGGCACCGCTCCCCTACCAACACAGAGAATTGGAAATTATCGCTAGAACCGCAGAGAAATAACCTTTAAGGCTCATTAAAATTCCACGGACGCAAGCGCCTGTTCCCGTTTTCCCTTCCCCGGCTCCCGCCGGCTGCCGCGGCCGCTCCGCCACCGCCGGGGCCGGGACCCACCGCCCCCCTCCACCTCCCCCCGGGACCCCGGACGCCCCCCCGGGCACCGCCGCCGGCCCCCGCCCCGCTCCCGCTCCCACCCACGGGAAAAACGGCGGGGCCCCGGGGAGGGCCCCGGGGAGGACGGGGGACGCGCCCCGGCCCCGGGCAGGTCCCCGAGGGGGCGGAGGGGGGCCCCGCTGTTGCGGGGCGGTGCCCGCGGCACCCGGCTCCTCACGGTCCGCTCCGCCCCGGGGCTGCCCTGGATCCCCGCCGCGCTGCCTCGGGGCGGCTCGCCCGGCCCCGGAACGGCAGGAGGGGGCCGGAACCGGCCGCCCCAGCGCGGCGAGGCGGGGGCTGCGGGAGAACAAAGGTGCCCGGAGCCGCCCCGCAGCACGGCGGAGCGGCGGCCGCTGGGAGGAGCCGCCGCCGTCGTCCCGGGCGCGGGGGGAGCCGCCGCCGCCATCGCGGGCAGCAGCGCGGGGCGAGGGCGACCCCTGCCGGGCGGCGCCGGCACCGCGGCGGGGCGGGGCGGGGCGCGGAGGATCCGGGGCGGGGCGGGCAGCGCGGAGGGATCCGGGGCGGTGCCGGGACGTGGCGCCTCCGCCCTCGCGCAGCCTCCGCCCGCTCCGGCCTCGGCCGCCCCCGGCCCGGCCTCCAGCCTCCGCCCGCCCTCGGGCCTCCGCCCGCCCTCGGGCCTCCGCGCGCCGTCCGCTGCCGTCTCTGCCGGCTGCTCCCCTTGGGCCTCTGCCTCCCCTCAAACCCCCCGCTTCCCTTCAGCCACCCCCTGCCCTCCCGGGAGTACCACGTACCTTCCAGCATCAAACTTCGGCCTCCCCACTCCCCTCCAGACGTTCTCCTCCCTTTTTGGCCTCGTCCTGCTTTGTGGCCTCCTCACTTTTGTCGAGGATCTGGGTCCCCTTCTGCCTCCCTTAAGCTGCTGGCCCCAGGCTCCTCTGCAGTCTCCCCCATCACCTTTGCGCCCCCTCTGCCTTTTCAGCCTCCATATCCCCTCCAGCCGCCCCTTCCCCTGTGGTATCACCCTCACACTCTTTTTAAGTAAGTCTGCCATCTGGCCTCAAACTCGATGTACTCAGGTGGGAGGCCAACTTAAAAATAGAGGCCAAAAAGGGATGGGAGGCCAAACGTAGGTAGGAGGACTATAAGAAAGTAGAGGCTGAAAAAGTGTGGGATTCCGAAAATGAGTGGGAGGCCAACAGGAAAGTAGAGGCTGAAAAAGGGTGGGAAACCAAACGTGGGTGAGAGGATGAAGAGTGGGAAACCAACAAGAAAACAGCACAAAAAAAAAAAGCGATGGACTGAAAACGGGTGTGAGAACAAAGAGGGGTGAGCTGCCAACAAGAAATTAGAGGCCAAAAAGGGGTGGGAGGCCGACACAAAAGTAGAGGCCAAAAGGGTGGGAGGCTGAACATGGGTGGGAGGCCAAAAAGGGGATAGGCCACAACAACAAAGTAGAGGCTGAAAAGAGGGGGGAAGGCCAAAGAGCGGTGGGAGATGGAAAAAGGGTGGAAGGCCAACAAGAAAGTAGAGGCTGAAAAGTAGGGGGAGGCTGAACAAGTGTGGGAAGTGATGTGGGAGGCTGAAATGGAGTTGGAGGTCAAAATGGGGTGGGAGGCAAACCAGAAATTACAGGCTGAAAAAGCGGGGGAGGCTAAAAAGCAGTGGGATGATGAACAAGGACGGGAGGCCTAAAATGGAGAGGAGGCCAACAAGAAAGTAGAGGTCGAAAAGGAGTGGGAGGCCAAACATGGGTGGGAGGCCAGAAAGGGTCTGGAGACCAAAAAGAGGTAGAGGATCAACAAGAGAGTAAATGCTGAAAAGGGACTGAAATCCAAAAAAGAGCGGGAGGCTGAAATGGGGAGGAAGGCGGACAAGAAATTAGAAGCTTCAAAGGGTGGGAGACCGAACAAGGAGGGTAAACTCTAATGGGCTGGGAGACCCAAATGGGACAGGAGGTCAACGGAAAGAAGAGAACAAAAAACTGTTGGAGGCTGAAAAGGGTGGGAGGCTGAGCAAGGGTGGGAGGCCAACAAGAAAGTAGAGGCCAAATAGAGGTGTAGGCCAAACAACGGTCAGAGGCTAAAAAGGTGGTTAGGGGCCAAAAAGAAGTGGGAGGCTAAAAAGAACATAAAACACGAAAAAGAGTGAGAGGCTGAAAAGGGATGGGCACTCAAAAAGAAAGTAGAGGCCAAAAAGGAGTGGGAGGCCGAACAAAGGTGGGAGGCTGAAAAGGGGTAGGAGGCTGAAGGGGGGCCGGAGGCCAACAAGAAAGAAGCAGGCAAAAAGGGGTGAGATGCAAAAAAAGGGGTGGGCAGCCGAAAAGGCATGGGAGGCCAACAAGAGAGAAGGGGCTGAAAAAGGGTGGGAGGCCAAAAAGGCGGGGAAGTTGGAAAAGGGCATCTACGTTCTTGTCCTTTCTGTAATCCTTTTTATCTTCTGTTTTCTTTTTGGCCTCCCACACCGTTTTGGCCTTCCATGCTTTTTTGGCCTCCTGCCCTTTTTTGGCTTCTCACTGTTTTTTGGCTTTTTCTTGCTGACTTTCCCCACTCCTTTTCCACCACCCACCCTTGTTCTGCCTCCCATCCCTTTTCATCCTCTAATTTTTTGGATGGCTTCCCATCCCTTTGTCAGTTTTCCACCCTTTTTCAGCCTCTATTTTTTTTTTTCCACCCCTACCCCTTTTTGGGCCTCTACTTTCTTGTTGGCCTCCCTGCCCTTCTCAGCCTCCCGCTTTTTTTGTTCTCCCCCCCTTTCTTAGCCTCATCTTTCATTTTAACCTCTTTCTCCTTTTTGGTCCTCCCACCTTCTGTCAGCCTCCACTGCTTTTTGGCCTTTAATTTCTTGTCATCTTCCCAGCCTTTTTTCTGCCTCCCATCCCTTTTCAGCCTCCACCCTTTTTCGGCCTTTTTTTCTTGCCCTCTTCTTACCGCGTTTTGGGAACTGTGTCTCTGGCTCGCTCAAAATTCCTGCTTGGGCCACAAGGGATGGTTGAGCTGGGAGGTGGCACACTGCAGCATGACACAGCAGGACTCCGTGCAGCGAGCTCTGCAAGGCTGCTACACGTCACCTTTGTTAAATTTGTCACTAAAATCAATAAGGATTCCTGAAGTGGTGCCGCTCTCTGCAGCTTTTCGAGGAGCCCTGGGCTAGCCTTTCCCCAAATAAATTTTGAGGCATTTGGGTTTTTTGGACTTTGCACAGACAGTCCCGTGTCAGGGAGCTGGTGTCCGTGGATGGCCAGGGAGACGTTTGTACTTCTCTTACCTGCGGTTTCTCACGTTGTTTCCATCCCTTGAGGTGGAAGAGCTCCCCAGCTCCAGATGCAAGTTGGTTGTCTCCTATTTTCGGATCAGACAATAAACACATTCCCCATTAAATCCTGCTGTAGAAATCCAGCTGTTCCCCAGCAGCCCCTTTTTCCTTCTCCCTTGCCTCCAGTCATGCTTGGTCTGAGTGCCGAAACCACAAAAAAACCTGGGAAACCTTCCTGGGTGAGTCACCTTCTCCATGTGGACCACTGCCGGCACGGGCCCGCAGCACAGCAGTCCCCGCCGTGGCCCCTCGGCAGTGGTCCACCCACCATCCATGGGCAGGTTGAGGGAGACAATGGCATTAGACTGGGCTTCCCTTAGTTTTTACTCTTTTTTTTTTTCCTTTTTTTTCCCCCTCTATTTTCCTTCTTTTTTTTTCCCTGCCGTAGGCTCAGCGTGTACCATCTGAGCACGCTCAAAAGCATTTTTGTTGTAGTTGCAAGTATTTGTTTCTCAGGAAGGAGTTAGGCCACATGAGGATGAAGTCTGGTTAAGCTAAAAAAAAATGCAACTATTTTTCCTGTGGTTAGAATTATTTTTAACACTAGTAATTTTTTACATGCAAGTATTTTTCCACTCATTCCGTAACTCAGGAATAGTTGGAAGGAGGTTCATCAAACATTTGAATTAAATGCATCTCCGTGCAGGGGCTCAGCATGGAAAATTTTAGCTGCAAAACAGAAGCGTTTCAGGAGTTGAGCCCGAGAGTGACGTGGTGATGTCCACGGTCCCCTCAGCCCGCAGACACTGATGCGCGTGTGGCCCCAGCTCCCGCAGGAGCAGCCCCTCTGAGCAGGACTGAAAGCCTCTGTAGAGCTTTCAGCCCGAGATCTCTTCTGGTTCTTCACATCAGCTTACCCAGGGCTCACCCGGGGCCTGGGTCACCCCTTCAAGCACAAGCCCATCAATATGCCCCCAGACAAGCCCAGGGACGGGTGTGCTGGCCCAGGGCACCAACGGGGGCAGTGAAGACCCAGTACGGTGTCTCCCACCCTGTCACAGGACCACCAGAATTAGTGTCTGCTTTGGAATCAGTATCTGGGTGAACAGGGGTGGAAACTAGTTCAGGGAACTACTGGAGAGAGCCCAGCGTAGGGCAACAAAGATGATGGAGGGGTCGGAGCGTCTCCCTTATGAGGAAAGGCTGAGAGAGCTGAGGCTCTTTAGCCTGGAGGAGAGAAGGCCGAGGGGAGACCTTACTAATGTTGACAAGTATCTAAAGGGTGGGTTTAAGGAGGATGGTGCCAGACTCTTTTCAGTGGTTCCCAGTGACAGGACGAGGGGTAACGGGCACAAGCTGGAACATAGGAAGTTCTGAACAAATATGAGAAAAAAACTTCTTTATGGCAAGGGTGACAGAGCCCTGGAACAGGCTGCCCAGGGAGGGTGTGGAGTCCCCTCCTCTGGAGACTTTCAAGACCCATCCAGATGCAGTCCTGAGTGATGTGCTCTGGGCCACCCTGCTTTAGCAGGGGAGTTGGACTAGATGATCTCTAGAGGTCCCTTCCAACTCTGAAAAATTCCGTGATTCCATGATTCCGTGATTCCGTGAAACAAGCTATCCAGACTTTGTTTTAAATGTCCACTAATGGCACATCTCCTCCCGCAGTCAGTTTACTCTGCCAAGAGTTAACTATTAATGCATATGCTTTATTTCCAGTTGAAGTTTGGCTTGTTTCATCTTACAGTCGTCAGACTGAGATGTACTTTGGCCTGCTAGATCTAAGAGCCTTCTGTTATCTAAGAGACTCTGTTCTCCACAAAACCACTTACATACAGATCCGTGAGCAAATTACCCCTCACTCTCCTCTCCACTAGACCCTGCACGCAGCATCACTCGAGTCTTGCAGGCTGAGGTGGTGCCTGTGCCTCCTCTTGGAGCCCTTCCCAGATCTCCAACATCCCCCTGCACCGGGAGCACCGGAGCACGCCAGCTCCCACCACCACCAAGAGACCACAACTCCTTGTTGAGATGTGCCCGTCGCTGACTCGGGGATCCCGTTGACTCGCCAGCCCACAGCTTCCTCTGAGCACCCACGAGCCCCTGATTCATCTCCAAGGCTGCTGCATCTTCCACCGAGCCCGTGTTCCCGGGACAGGTCCCTGTACCACTGGAGCAGCGTCCGTGCTTTGCTCCTGGAAGCAGGATTTTACATTTTGCAGTGACCTGGTGTCATCTGCCTGCACCTGGCGTACCACAGCACCCAGACTCTCTGTAGTGGTGGGACGTCTCCTTTGCTGTCCCCCCGTCCCCGTCTGAGAGAATTTGTCATTAACAATTTAATCAGCCATTTCTTTGTTTTCTTCCTCCATTTGTTCAGTAAAAATGCTGCTGTCTGCTCTGACATAGGCGCCTCACAGGTGCTGGAGGAGTTCACCATCCTCTGTGCTTCTTCGCACATCCCAAGAGTTTGCTTGTATTAAAGTGATCCCGTCTGGGTTTTACTCCAAACTGATTTTTCCTTTCCATTTGCTCGGTGGCAGTATATTCATTGGGCGCTGGTGCAGAGACCGCGCGGTCCAGGAACCCACCTGGAGAGAGCGAGGCAGCGTTTGGGCTGGGCTGGGCTGGGGGAAAGCGTGGGCGCAAACGTGCGGGCTCACCTTTGGTGGGAAGGCAGAAGTTCCTTGCATTACAAGGTGCTTGCAGTAGAAATACTGCACTGGCAAAAAGAAACCCAAAAAACCATCTGTGGGCTTGACCCACGCTGGTGCCAGTAGATGTATCTGGTCAAAACCCGGTAGGATTACAGGGAGGGTCTGTATTATCAGCATGCACATTAAATACTGAAATTTAACTGAAGTGACAGTGGCTGTACAAAGGCAGCATTCCCTCCGCCATTCTGTGAAGGGGACCGTAAAGAAAAGGCTGTCAGAGAAAGGCGGGTTAAAACGCAGGAAGAGACTTCTAAGCTATTAAACAGTTTATGTACTTGGAGAGTTCTTTTAAAATACCATCCAAACCCATCAGGTGTATCACGGAGTTGGTCCTAAGATGATGCTCAGGACATGAGCATCGGACATGTCTAGACAATGTGAGATAAAGCAAAGAAAATAAGGATATAAAATCCGCCCTGTCCAGAGGATTTTTCCTGTTTCCCATGTGCAAAAGCGTGATCATTGCTTTTTAAAAACCAGCCCTTTAGGATGGCTGCTGGGAGATAATACCCAGCCATGGAGGAGGCTGGCATGGGTTGACTCCGAGCAGCAGAACATGTGGCAGTGCCCCACGCAGCCCCTCGGCCAGCGGAGAGCTGCCCGGGGCTCCCAGGGCATCGGGCCTCTGTGGAAGGGAAGAGGCGGCGTTTTCTCCAGGCTCACGTTGCCGGTGACTCCAGATCCGTTCCCGTTACGCAGCTGATCACAGGCAGGACACTCTGACCTGTGTTTTTGTTAGCTGGCCGTGTGGATGTTTGTGAACTGCCCCCTCGTGTGTGCACCGTGCCCGACTCTGCCGTGGCTGGACATTTGGTGGCACAAACAGCCGCCGTTGTGTCTGACACACCACTGGTGTGTGCAAATGCCGCGGCTGCGACCGCGGCCGCACGAGCTATTTATGCATTCACATAGTTACAAGCAAGACCTTAACTTATCTCTGCTTCGGCTTCCCTGTGCAAAATGGGGATAATAACACTTGCTCATTTTGCAGAAGGGCTCTGCAGTTCAGTTCATGAATATAAAGTAGCTCGAGATCCTCTGATGGAAGGTGCTAGAGATGGACAAAGAGGGAGTAATGGCACAAAGCTGACTAAGTCCCAAGCACTGGTCTCACCCAGTCGCACTGTGTTTGCTAATCCAAGTGTGTAATCAGCATATACAGGGGCGACATGTTGGTTCAGGCTGTGTAATACACAGCAACTTCAAAGCATGCTCTCCGTATGAGCTCCCGCTTCCCGAAAGGGGCAGGCGGGATCTGTGCGCGCAGCCACAAAGGGCTGGCGATGCACGGATGAAAATGGAGAGCGGTCTGGTAGCAGGAGCGCGAGATGGGTGTAGATCTAAATACAGACATGGTGCCGCTCCTGGAAACAGAAAACATCTAAATCTCTCTCCTCCCTCCCCACCTCTGCCTGTCAGCTCTTCCGAATGAAGTCCCAGCTTTGTTTTCCTGATTTCCATTTTGTATCCTAAAATATTCACTCCAAGTTCCGCTTGACAGACATCCCTAATCTAATCTCCATGTCTGCTTTCTAATTTTCGCAGTCAGGATAAAACAAATTGGCTGGCGTTAATTGCCTGTGCAGCGGCCTGGAGCTTTGAGCCGTGATTTACGAGCTCAGAGCAGGCGCTCTGCAACACATTTTTCTTAATTTATTTTTAATGAGTCTCTCAATTAATTTTCTTGGAAACATCTTAATGATGTTGGAGGCGGGTGTTAATGAGGTTTGTACCGGCGCCTCATTTTGCATATTTTAAAGTACTGAATGGCATCACAAGCAAGCTCCCAGTCCTAAAACAGAAAAAAAGCTTAAGGCTGTAGGGAGGGAGCCCCTCTGCAGCCACCGCTGCTGCCTCAGCTCAGGCTTTCAGTACCTATGGGCCAGTTGGTGACTTTGAACGTCGGGCAGCCGAAGTCGGCCGAGCCCGCAGGGAGGGACGATGCCGGCAGCGCGGGAGGGACGAGGGCAGCGCTGGGGCACGGCTGGTGGCTGGACGCTTCTGAACAGACAGGATCGAAGCCTGGACTCACCGCCTGGGCATGCCACAGCTCTCCCCGACACCCCCGTGCCGGCATCCCCCGTGGCATGGGTTCCATGTCTCCACGTCCCCCCAGCCAGACCCTCTGGGTGGGAGCACCCCGGGGCGCGGGGGCCGGGCTGACGGCTGTGGGGTGCTCAGGGGCGTCTCCGCCGGCTCACGGGGTCCCCGGTAATTGCTGGTGCATGTGCCAGGGAGAGGCAGCAGCTGGATCGCCTTTGTTTTCTCTCAGCACGTCAGTCTTCATTAAACCAGAGGGGAATGAAAAGGGATTCACTTTTGTCCCAGCCAGAACGTGGCAGCTGTTTAATTTCAATTAACGTGGCACTGAAAAGAATAACATTACGGCAGTAATTAAAGCGAGACAACTCCCACCCCCAGCGCTGCACGGTGCCGGCTCACCCAGCAGAGGGTCCAGTTTGGCCCCCCAGGTCCTCCCAGCACGGGGCGAACACGGGCGGGCAGCTGTGGGTCAGGGCTGTGGGGCTGGAGCAGGGTTGCGCGCTGCCAGGGCAGGCGCTGCCCGCAGCCCCGGGGCAGCGGGATGGGCAGCAGGTCGGCTGGAGGCGAGGACAGGAATGGCGGTGGGTCAGAGGTGCCTGGGCGCAGGCAGCCAACACTCACCTCCGGAAACATGGTCCCAAGGCACAGCCCCACAGCCCCATGGCTGGCTCCACGCAGCATAGCGCAGCTCAGCACAGCGTGGCACAACGCAGCACGGCGCTGCGTGTTGCGCAAGGCAACATGGCATGGCAGAGCTCAGCGCTGTGCGGCACGCATGGCAGGGCAGAATGGGCCGTCGCAGCACGGGCAGTAACCAGCCCGGCAGTGGGCATGGCCTGGCGGCACAGCCAGCACTGCTGCGAGCAGTAACAAGGGCAAACAAGGTGGCAAAGGGCCACCTACGCCATGGCTGCAAAGTGCATGCTACTGGGGGACGCAGAGCGATGCCGAGCCATGCGGAGCTGTGCCAACATGTGCTGCGCAGAGCTGGGCCATGCAGAGCGGCGCTGGCTGCGCTGGGCTCAGCCCCAGCGTGTCTGCCATGTGCAGGGTGCTGCCGGGGGGGGCAACCGGCTTTAATTAATAAGGCCGTGATGGAGCACCAGGGCAGAGGCTGGCAGCCGGGGAGGCTCTGTGCCCTGATGAGGCTCTGTGCCCTGGCTGCCACCACCTGAACAGGACCGAAACCCACAGGGAAATTTTGTTCCCTTGCACTGGTAGAAATTAGGGCTAAATTCAATTGCGTTCCGCACAGCGGGGGTTAAGTGGCCCCGCTCGCTCACAGGGCTGTTGGTGCTGCCTGCTCCCATTGCCTGTGGCTGCGACCCGCTGGTGGAGCAGGTCGCCATGGCAACCGATGATTTCTATTATGGTACATCTGCGTTCGCCTTCTGGGCCCAGCTTGGCCTTGGAAATTTCCAGTTAAAACACTTACCTGAGAAGCTGCACCGAGCGCCAGCGAGGGGCGAGAGCGCAGGGAGCCCTGTGGCACAGGCAGCTGGGGCCAGCGGCAGGTGTGTGCCCAGGGCATTGCCGTGCAGCCATGCTGAGGGCAGCGCGGGCACCCAGGGACCCGCTCTGCCACCCTGAGCCCAGGCAGGGAGTGCAGGCCAGCCACAGGCTGCCCAGAGCCCCGTCCACTGCCCCCACCTCAGCGAGCATGCTGGCCTGGCCAGCAGCCCCCCCACCCAGGCACCACAGACCCCATTTCACCAGCCTGCCAGCCCATCTGCACCAGCAGTTTGCCTCGACGGACGGGTTTCATACCTCTGCACTGCTGCACACCCAGCCACACTGCCCCTCTCTCTCTGTGGTCACTGTTTTATGCAGTCCTTTCCTTTGGCAGCGCGGCAGATTGCACCCGTGCCTCCCACCCGCCGCAGGGTGACTGTGGCCCAACGGGATGGGGCACGTCTCCTGTGCCCCAGGAACGGGCTGGAGGTCGCTGCCTGCCAAGACTGATCCCTCCTGCCAGCACCAGTCCATCCCCTGTGCCCTGGCTGATCGTTTTGCTTAAAGCCCTGGGTGAAGGTTTGCAGCAGGGCTGCACGGCTGGATTTCCCTCTGCAAAAGCCACTTGCCCTCTCCCCAGCAGATCCCTGATGCCCATGTGCCTGCTGACCTGGGTGTCTGGTAACTCCAGCAGCAGCCGGGCTGACGGCCAGGCTCATCTCCCTGCTCAGAGCCTCTCCTCGCCCATGGGGCCTGTGGCCCTGCCGTCCCTGCGACGGGTCCCTCCATGCGTGGTGTGTAGAGCGGAGGGGCCACACTGCACGACCGCCCACCGCCCGGCCGCTGCCCTCACACCGCCTGGGCAGCCCCGGGCCCGATTTGTCCACATTTACTGTAACACACACAGAGGCAGAAAGTTTGTTTTGGGGTTGGGTTTGGGTTTTTTTATGCTATCGATCTGGTGCTTTAAGAAGGGAAACAAAATCTCCTTGGCTGTCTAAACACTATTGATCTGTGCTGGGAAGCCGCATGGACAGGGAAGGGCGTGGAGAAATTGAAATTTCATTTCCGACAACTTGTTATTTTTACCCCTTCGGGCAGGGAGAAACACGGAGCAGAGGCCCCAGTTGATGTGGTCAATGGCTCCCCCGGGAGCTCGGCGCAGCCCTGGGGGCATCTCGGGGAGCCACAGGCCGGCACAGTGGGAGGCAGCTGTGCCCGGCTGTCCCAGGGCACGGCCCCGAGCGTGGCGTCACTGCGGGCCTGCAACATGTCCTGGGGCCAGCAACAGGGACAGAGCATGGCAGGAGGACGGCGCAGGGGGTTAGCACAGAGAGAGAAGGGGGTGCAAGGCGTGAGGCCCAGCCATGGCATGAGGCTGCGGCAAGGCTCACCACGTACGCCAGTGCTGGGAATGCCAGCGGGGTGGGACGGGGCTCGCTGGCTGCACCAGCACCGGGAGGAATTCCCCAGTGCACGAGGTCACCAGGTTCTGGTTCTGGGCATTGTCCCCAGAAGTGGGCCAGGGCAGGGGCTGCAGGCAGGGCCGTGTCACGACGTGGCAGGGACAGAGCGTGGTCGAGGAGGAGCATGCCACATGAAGGCTTGGGTGAGGGCTGCAGGCGGTGGGGGGGGGGGCCGTGCTCTGCGAGAGAGGGCAGGCGCTGCTGGAGGGGACGGCCATGGGCTCCCATGCAGCTCTGCCGTGCTCCTGCAGGACCCCCAGCGTCTCCCACTGGCACCAGGAGCCCCTGCAATGGGGAGCTGCAGAGGTGATGCCATGGGATGGTGGGGCTGCTCCAGGCAGGGCTGGGTGACATCCCTGGCTGTCCCCTCCCTGGGACCGAGGGTTATCTGGGGCCGGTGGGAAAGGCCTGTCCCATGTTGTGGTCCCTCTAGCAGTGAGAGAATGTCCAAAATGTGGCATGGCCAGGGAGCTTCCTGCACCTCTGGGCCAGCCTGAGGGTCCCCGTGGAGGGCTGCCAGAAGTGGAGGAGGCAACATCCAAGCAGAGCAGCTCCATTCAGCAGCTTCAGCAGGAGACGGAGACCTGGCAGCCCCAAGTGAGTCATGCCGGACCCCACTCCCACCCCAGGCACCGGTTGTGTACCCACAGGTGGCCGGGTGCTAGAGGAAGCCCTGTGCCATGAGGCAGCTCATCCCCCTGGGCTGGGGAAAGCACGAGGGCTCAGGGGCAGCCATTCCTGCCGTGGCTGCTCTGGTCCCACTACCACCTTTCCCACAGCAGCCACAGCTCACCCTGGCATGACTGCAGCGCCGAGTGCCAGCAGTGTCGGGGGCTCGGCTGCTCATGAGCCCAGGGGGACTATCAGAACACACACATGGGGGGTGGTGCCTAGGTCTGCACCCCACCAGTCATCAACACGCTCCAGTGCTGCTCTCTGACCAAAACCTGAACTGCCAGTGTTGTTGCCCAGTGCCGGGCAGGAGCTGCAAGATGGGCTGGCCACAGCAGTGAGCCAGACAGATGCTGCTCATGTGTCCTAGGGCCAAAGGCAAGCGTCGGTGCTGGAGCCACGGCAAAGGGAGCCCCAGGCATACCAGGACACAGAGCAGCAGGAGCTGGAGCCAGCACAGCTGCTGGCCTCAATGCTGGAGCTGCACCTGGACTTCTTCAGGGGCAAGAACCGCGAGCGGCTGGACAAGCTGCAGCAGCAGGAGAGCGCAGTGGAGCAGAAGCACCAGGACTTGATCTCCCTGATGCAGCAGTACCAGGCAGTGATAGGCAAGGTACTGCTGCTGGGCATGATGGTCACAGCCCAGGCTGCATGAGTCGCCCACCCTTGGCCATGCGTCCCCCACAGCCATCCCATCACAGGCTAGGCATCATGCCTGCCCAAAAGGCCTGCCTGTGCAAACAGCTGGTGACCGGCCCCCTCAGGGGAGGGCAGGGGATGTCCTGCCACCCACATGTGGGACACAGACTTAGCACTGCACCCTGAATGGGACAGCCCAGATGCAGGACAGGCATAACCGGCATGGCCCAGTCCACCCAGCTGAGCCAAGCCTGAAAACTGAAGCCCCCAGTGGCTCCACTGACACCCTGGGCACCATCCCAGCCTCACCAGCAGGCTGGGCTCACCACTCACCTCACGTGCCCGTGCCCTGGCATGGGTCAGGGACCGCGGAGATGCCTTTCCAGGGCTGTTGGATGTCCAGCAGATACTGACGCAACAGGAAGGGCACTGGAGGCCTGCACAGGGAGGAGAGGGCTAGGAGCCATCCTACCTCCCACCTGGCACAGACCACATCCTTCTGCCACAGGCGCTCCCCAATAGTCCGGTGCCCGGGGGTTGTCCCAAACTAGCTGCTTCTCCAGCCCCAGCCCTTCCACAGCAGGGGTACAGGGCAATCGAGGGGGTCCCACACCCTGCTGGGTACACACAGGCCAGTGACGCACCTCCCCACAGGAGCAGAAGGATGAGGCGGTGCAGACAGAGGTCACCTCCTACGTGGCCGCCCACAGCCATGCCGACACCAGCTACAATATCCTGAAGGAGGAGCGCACAGAGCTGCTCGAGCAGGTCAGCGCTGGCAGCCCAGCAGCCGCAGCACCCATGCGTGGCACCAGGCTGGAGCCAGCAGAGGGCACATGGCTGGGCTCCTCACACAGGTGGTGGTAGATGCAGAGATGATGCACTGCAGGCAGAAACCGGCAGCTGAGGAGCAACAGTACCAGGCACAGGACATGCAGATGGGGAGGGCGGCCAAGTGGAGCAGTACTGAGGAAGGTGGGGTGGGCGAGGAGGGGGACATCCAGGGCTACAGGGCTGGGACACGTAAGGGCTGGAGCCTGCAGCCAGCACCCTGGGGTTCCATGCTTTTGGTGTCTCCAGCGAGGAGAGCAGGCCCAGCCAGAGCTGGAGCCCATGGCTTGCCCCGATGGCAGAGAGCGGGAGCAAGGAGGCATCTGGCACCCATAAGGGTGAGCGCACACAGGGCTGGAGGGTGACGCAGGAAAGCACCCTAGGAGGCAGCGGGCAGTGCCTCCCCACCAGTTACCGCAACATCCATGTGCTACAGCAGCACTCGGTCCATCCTGAAGCAACAATGGGGGAGACAGCAAAGCCCTGTGAGCACCACAAGCTCCCTGTGCTCTTGGGGCACCACCAGTTGCCAAGTTACAGGGCAGATGCTGTTTCCCTGTGCAGTTCTGGGAAGGTGGAGAGGCAGCTCCCCAAGCCTGGGGGGAAGCAGCCAGAGGGGCATAGGTTTGGGAGCAAACGTCCCAAAATCGCACTGCAGGGCTGAGCCCTGCTCCGCTTCCCACAGAAGCCCTGGGACGGGGCCGGGGGGAAGGCAATGCCAGCCAGCGTCCACTCTCTCAAGCAGCCCAGGCGCTGACAGAGCAGCTGCCAACCCTGCAGAGTGCAGAGGAGCAGCCATGCCCACGTGTGGGGAAGGACGTGCCACGTGAGGCCAGCGGCGAGGTGGAGGCCGAGCTGCAAGCACTGCAGAAGCCCACAGCCAGCAGCAAAGCCGAGCAGGCACAGAGCGGGTAGGCAGGCCCTGAGGTTGGCTGGCCCTGGCACAGCCAGAGCCCAACCAGGGTTCTGCCCCTGCTTGCTCCATCAAGGGAGGCCACCTGGGGCTGCCACAGCTCAGGCTGTGCCCTCGTCCCCAGGGACCTGGCAGCGCAGCTCCAGGCAGAGCTGAGCCAGTGGCAGTGGAAACAGCAGGTGACCCTCGAGCAGGCGCTGAGACACATGCACGCTGCGGCCCATGCCAAAGAGAAGCTGCAGAGGAGCCAGGAACAGCTCCAAGCCCTGAGGGAGCAGGTAGGCAGTGGGCAAGACCTGCTGTGGGGGTCCCTCTGTCAGCCTGGCCCCAGTCTCCTCTGCGCCCATGGATAAGCCAGCGCCTGCCCAGTGCCAGGAGCAGGCTACCACGCCATGAGAGCTGCAAGGGGAGCCGTACTATCAGCAGAATAGGAAGGAAAAGCTCGATCCAGAGCTGCAGCAGGTGAAGGAGTGGACGAGCACCCTCGAGAGAGAATAAAGCCCTGGAGCAAAGCCTGTGCTGCAGGAGTGGGCAGGGAGCTGGGACGGGCAGCAGAAGGGAGGGCACAGACCTCACTCTGGCAGGAAGCAGCACTAGCACAGCGACGCAGCACCCACTAATGCTTTGCCTTCTCTGCAGCTGAGAGCACAGGAGGAACAGAGCCAGGGCCTGCGGCAGAGCCTGGCTTGGCTGCAGGAGAAGCTGGGAGCCACCCACAACCAGGGGCAGCAAAGTCTGCAGCAGCTCAGCAGAGCCAAGGAGACCATCCAAGACCTGCGCCAAGAAGTGACCTCCAACAGAAAGCACCTAGCAGAGCTGCTGCAACAGGTGAGGGCAGGGACAGCACAGCCCCAGGATGCAGCCATCCACCATACAGCCCTCGGTGCCAGAGCCCTTTCCTGCTTCAGGACAGCACCAGCCCCTGGGGGGAGCCCCATCCTTCCCACGGCTTGGCCAACCACCCTCCCTGCCCCACAACTTTGCATGCAGGTGCAGGACATGGCCACCTTGCAGGCAGAGCTGGCCCAAGCCCAGCAAGAGAAAGCCAAGCAGGAGGAGAAGATTGCAGCCTACGAGGAGGAGAGGCAGCAGCTCCACTGGGAGCTGAGGAAGCTGCAGGGGTCCCAGGAGCAGGTCAAGCAGGAGGTAAGCATGTCCCAAGCCTTCACCCAGGCCACCGGCAGTCTGCGCTCCACCTGCATCTCTCACTGCCTCTCTGTGCCACCGGCAGGTCCATTCCCTCCAGAAGAGGCAGCAGGAGCTGAGCAGCCGAGCCCAACACTGGCAGCAGCTACACCAGGACAGCGAGCGAGCTCTGGCTATGAGAGAAAAGGAGCTGGTGGTTTGCAAGGTGGAGATGGCTTTCCTCAAGGAAGATCTCAGCAAGGCCAAGGAGCAGGTGCAGGATAGAAACAGGCAGCACCACAGCCCAAGAGCAGGAGCGCAGGCTGGGCCCTAGCACCAGGGAACAACAGATCCTGGCCCACAGGCAGGGGAGAAGTAGAGAGGACAGGAGCGGGGACAGCATACTGCAGATCCCAGGCCACCAAGGGAGGAGACCGTGGGTCTAGCAGCAGCAGGGCTGAATATTTTGTTCTCCTTAAACCAGCCCTCTTTTCCCTGTTGCTAGAACAAAGCCCCTCAGCGTAGAACTACCATGTTATGACAGAAGCTCACAGCCAGCAGTGCTGAGGTAATGGTTCCTCTCCAGAGCAGCTCTCTCAAGGCATCGGCATCTCCAGACCCTCTGCTCAGCCCCAAAGGCTGCTGCCCCAGCCAGCCTGGTCTCTCCAACTGCCTTCAATCCTGGGCTCATAGAGGCTGGGAAGAGCAACCACATGCTCGTTCACACGTGGCACAGGGGGTCATTCTTTCCAGGTAGAAACTCTGCGCTCTTCCCACACTCTGGCATGCTCTGATAGCAGCAGGCTGGACCAGGAGAAGGAGCTGGTGCTGGTCAACATCAGCCAGTATGTGAAGGAGCAGATGTGAGCGAGAAGCCTTACCAGAGTAAAGAGAGGCAGGTGGCTGCCTTCTCCTCACACCAACTCGCTCAGCTCACGCCTTGTTTGCAGGCAGTCAAATGAGAAACTAGGGGACAAGATCCAGTGGCAAATCAGGCAGACCACAGAGCTGACAAGCAAAAAGGAGTAAGCGGGCAACATGGGGAGTAGGGCTGAGGTCTCTGTGCACAGCAGTTACTGCTGCCAGCAGGGGTGTATGGCACAGATGGACAACTGCTGGACTACCCAACCTCCTGCAAGGCCAGCAGATCAGGACTGTCTGCACCACTGCATCTCCCCTTCCTTTCCTCCAGGCATCTTCAAGACACACTGGGCAGGATGCAGGAGGAAAACACGTACGTCACAGCCAGAACACATAAGCAGCAGCACGTGTGGGCAGCCGAAGGTGAGCGGAATTCCTGGCACAGCCTGGCCTCAAACAGGGCTGGCCCCATGGTCCTGTGCGTACAGGGGCAGCAGGGCACCGGCTGCGGGCCCAGGGCTTGGGTTGTGGGCAAACTGCCTTTGCAGTAGGATGGGACAGGGCTGGGACAGGGACAGGCTGTCTTTGCCCTCTAGGGCAGTGTAATTCTGTGCCTTGTCCCACACTCTACAGGGCAACAACTTGACAGTACCAGCCCTGCACGATTCTGCAGGGCTGCCTCCACTCAACGGTCACCTCCAGGACAAGAAGCAGCACAAAACAAAGCAAGGATTAGACTGACAACCTTTAAACAAATAAAATTATTTCTGTTCTGTAGCAAAATTAGTGCCAAGCACCAAAGCCTTCCTGGACCACAAGCTGTAGAGCACCTCACAGAGTACAGTGATCAGAGGAGCTGGGCACTCTCCTAAGGCTCAGCTGCTCCTGGAAGTCTTTAAGCCTCAAAGCAACGGGCACTGCCTTCTTAGAGGCCAAAGCGGGCTGGGGTGCGTCGTGGCGTCAGGGGTTCCCCCTGCTCCTTCCGCCCAGGGGTGTAGATTTTAGTAGATCTGCCAGGAGAGGACAGGGGTGATTAGTGGAATGTGCAACCTTTCCTTGCACCAGAACACCCACGGGGAAGCTGGGATTCTCCACGCAGCTCACTACCCCCACTCTTAAGGAGGCAACCCATGGCCAGGCAGGGCCAGCACCTACCTCACGCTGCCCAGTGGGTTACGGCGCTCCTGCTCCTCCCGACGGGCACGCAGCTGCTCCTCAGCCAAAGCCATCTCTTCCTCCATGGCAGACACTTCCTCCTTGGCACGGCGGCGGTTCTCCTGGAGCAAGGCAGAAGCAGGTCAGAGACAGGCAGAGGGCTGGCCAGGAGCAGACTCTCTGCAAGGCTACAGGCCTGTTGCCTCCATGTCAAAGCACAGACACACACACACACTGCACTAAAACAGGCATGCAGCGGGCCTGCTGTCTGCCAGCTCATCCTGGACAGGAGACTCACCTGGCGTGACTTGCCAGCATGTTTGATACTGTAGAACATGGGGCCCAGCTCTGCCAGCCACTCTCCATCCACAGCAGTGACACACTGCATGTATTCCTGCAGGGAAAGAAGGAAAGGGTAGCGGGATGGCACACTCAAGGCCTGGGCACCATTTCTAGAGCCACGGCAGCTCTCTCCCTCCCCCACTTTTCTCAGGCTGGGACTATACCCCTTCCAGACAATTCCTCCTGGCCTCAGAAGCTGCTATGGGCTGGACTTGGTGAGACCGCAAAGAAGTTCAAACATGTCCCACATAGGCCAGGAAAAACACTGGGAAAGGTACAAACAGGGCTCTGCAGATGACACAGACATGCCTAGTTGGTATAGATGAGATAGGCTGAGAACCGCCCTTCTGACAGATCCTAGTATCACAGCAAAGCCCTCCCATCTCCCTCAGAGCGCTCCTCACCCTTCTTGGTAGCCCTCAGCTCAAGCTCACCTTGGTGGTCATGACCAACTCATGATACACAATGTAATCTGGTGTGTAGCCCATGCCGAACAGAGAGCTTGTGGGGTGCAGGTGGCAGGGCATGCCTGTGCGGATGTTCACATACTCCCCAATGCCCTGCAAAGACAAGTGTGGTTAGCCCACCACTTCATAGACAGGGCCTCTCAGCCCCCAGACGAGCACAGACATCTCACCTTCAGCTTTGCAGCTTGATGGAAATACGCAGCACAGATGCACTTCCTGACAACATCCCAGTCAGTACCACAGGATGCTAAGCTCATCCGCTGCTGCACCATAATGTCCTTGAGCTGGGCACGCACCTCCCGCACCTGCAAAGGTGTGTGGCAGTCAGACCCCTCTCCTGCGTAAGGCTCCCTCCCCCAGCCTCTCTGCCACAGCCTCACCTTCCGCATGGCCTTGGCATGGATGAAGTGCTGGTTGCACCACAGTGTGGAATAGCTGTTGTTCTTCCACTGCAGGTAAACATTCAGATAAGTCAAGTGATCACTCTCTGGAACAGCAAATTTCTCCCGCACTTGATCACTCTCCTCCTCTCGGCCCTGAAGGGTAAGCAAAGAACACAGGTTAGTCAAAGGTCAGAGTAAAGCCCCAAACTGCTGAAAGAGCAAACAGGTACCTTAGGCCGATAAAAGATGGCAGGCACAGACAACATGGAGACAATGAGCAAGATCTCAGAGCTGCAACCCATGTCGCAGGAGACAATGAGCATTTTGGAGAGTGCAGGATCCAGTGGGAACTCCACCATGAGACGTCCTGTTGAGGTCAGACCACCTGTAGGAACAGCATAGGGATCAGCAGCTGGGCAGGTCCTGGTCCCATGGATTGACAGCTTATCCCAGTAGCCAGCACCTGTATTATCCAGGGCCCCCAGGATCCACAGCTGGTACATGGAGTTCAGCATGTTGTCCTCAGGAGGCGGATCCATGAAGTGGAACTGCAGCAGGTCCTGCACACCCAGGGACTTGAGCAAAAGCACTACATTGGCGAGGTTGGTGCGCTGGATCTCGGGCACCGTAGTTGTCAGCAGCTCGTTCTTGTAGGCACTCTGGGTGTAGAGCCTGGGGAACAGATGCCAAGAGCATGCTCCTCCCGTTCAAGCCACTGCGTTCCTTACTGACTCACCAGCTGTTGCCCAACCCAGCCAGGCATGGCACGGGGCAGCAACTCTGCACTCAGCCAGGCCATCCAGCAGGACCACAGGGAGGAACCTCTACCCTGGCCGAAGTGTGGCCTCCCCAGCACATAAGGATGCCTGGGCTGCAGTACAGCGTACACCCCTCTCAAGCACAGTCCTTCCCTGGGTGCAGGCCAGTCTCAAAGCAAAGCCTTGAGAAAGCTGCCTTTGGCTTGTCTGTTATCCTGACAGAAAAAAGGGTGGAACAGCCACAAGTGAAGATGGGTAAGGGAAGAAACCGGAGTACATCCATGCCTCTGCAGAGGTGCTGGTTCCAAAAGAGAAGACCTCAAGGCCTGCCTACTGCCCTCATCCCCACAGAAGTTCAAAGTAATGAACAGCTCCAGTGAGGGGGAAAAGAAAAAAAAAAAATATAACCTGTTGCCAAGCTGCAGATATGACAGAACACCAGTGACATTCCTACCTGAAGCAGTGGCCTGGGCCTGTTCGTCCAGCTCGGCCTGCCCTCTGATTGGCATTGGCTTGACTGATGGGGTAGATCTGCAGCGCATCCATGCCTATACGGGGGTTGAAAACCTGCAGAGCACAAGAAGAACAGACTGAAGCAAAAGGAAGTCTGGGTCACTACCACAGAACTCTGTCAACCCAACCCTAGAGATGACAGACGTAACAGTACATGAAATCTTGGCTTACCTTCAACTTGCAGTAGCCAGAGTCAATCACAAACATGATGCCATCCACTGTCAGTGAGGTCTCTGCAATGTTAGTGGCAACAATGCACTTCCTGACCCCATCCGGAGCCTGCAAGCATACTGCACATCAGTCAAATCCCTGGGCAAGGGCGTCTGCAGCACTGAGGAAGAGTGCAGAGCAGCAACACAGAACCCAGGAGGACAGGAGTGACTCTTGGGAAGTGGAGCAGGGGCACATGCTTTCTCTCACCCTCACATGCAATACAAAAGGCATGTCTGAACCTTTTACTCAGGCTCAGCAGTCCTCCCTGCACTAGTTTCCCCTGTCCCCACTCCTACCACAGAGCACACATCAGCACCTTCTGGAAGATCTTGGCCTGCAAGTCCGATGGTAGCTGAGAATAGATAGGCAGTACAGCAAGAGCAGGTGCCTTCTCTAGCTCCTCAAGGTGCTCCACAATTTGCTCTGAGGTCACCTAGACGCAAAGAGGGCTGTAAACATAAGATTAAAATAACAAGGGGGTAGAACAGTGCCTGCCCTTGCAGCTCACCTCTATGTCCTCCTGGCCAGGCATGAAGACAAGGATGTCCCCAGGAGCACCAGACAAATGGACCTGCAGGGCTTGTTTCACTGCAGCCTCCACATAATCCTCTTGTGGGGTCTGAAAGGCACAGCCCAGGTTACAGACATCAATAATCTCACCTGCCCCATCCTGTGTGCAAGACTACTCCTTGTAGTAGTAGCATGGCTACTCCTCCTCTGTCTTCTCTGTCCACCACAGAGTACAGTACACCCAAGTCACAATGCCATCCCATCACAACAGAGCTTCCCTCTGCAACATTCACCATACCTTGCTGAAAAGAATATCAACAGGGAAAGTGCGCCCAGGAATGTGGAAAATAGGAACGTTCCCAAAGAAGGATGCAAACTTATCTGCATCCATAGTGGCTGAGGTGACAACAAGCTTCAGATCTGAGCGTCGGGCCACCACCTAGAAAGCAGATGAAAGGAACAATAAGGAAGGGACATTTGTGCGTGGCTGCAGAGACAAGGGCACAGGACAAAGCTTCTGCTGTATTCTAGAGGCAACAGCCACTTACGCCAGGAAACACAGATGTGATATGATCTGTGCAGTTAAATACCTGCCAACCTCAGCTCGGGAAGCCATAAGCAACAAAAATCTCTGTACCTAGAGTTTCTGACAGTTAGCCCGCAAGCCTCTGGCAGCACTTACAGGAGATTTAACCCCTTGGAACCAGAGACCAGGATGTTGGAGCAATAAGTGCAGAGATGTGGCAGCTCTGCTTCCCTCTCCCAGACCTGGTAGAGAAGGGCTGTCCCTGCCAATACTCTGCTGGAAGACCACCTCATGTGCCCTATGCTGCTGTCCTCCAGTCCAGGCTCACACACACCTCCCGAAGCAGGCCAAAGAGCACGTCAGTATTGAGTGAGCGCTCATGTGCCTCATCCATGATGATAGCACTGTAGTTGTCCAGGTCAGCCTCTCGCAGTGACTCACGAAGAAGGATTCCATCTGTCATGTATTTGATCACCGTTTTTTCGGATGTGCAGTCCTCAAAGCGGATGGCATAGCCCACCTGGGAGGGCAGAGACACTAATAAGTCTTCCAACAGCCCCATGCACCCACTGTCATCAGGCTGCACCCCTGCACCCACTGCCAGACTCACCTCCTCACCCAGACGCACCCCCATCTCTTCACTGACCCGTTTGGCAACTGACATGGCCGCCACTCTGCGGGGCTGGGTGCAGCCAATCATGCCATAGTCAGTGTAGCCATCCTCATGGAGGTACTGTGTCAGCTGAGTCGTCTTCCCACTCCCCGTCTCCCCCACCACAATCACAATGCTGTTGTCTCTGAAGAAAGGGAAAAAGTATTTCTTCACACACCACAAAGAAGGGCTTTTGCATTCACAGCCCTGACTGGCCACCCAAGTGCCATCTTACTCAAGTGGGAGAGCTGCCACCAACCACACAAAGCAATGGGCTTTGTGTCTGGAGGGTACAGCTTCCAAATGGACCATGTATCTAGAATTTCCCACTTGGGTTCCTGAGATGTAGGCCAATGCCCCGGGGATGCTCTATGACCAGCTCCCTAGCAGCCATACCTGAGGATGGAGAGAAGCTCCTGCTGCACAGCAAAGATGGGCAGATATTGTCTCTGCTCCAGAATTGATTTCTTCTTGGCGAACTCGCTGCTGGCTTCACTTTTTTCTTTCATGTGTTCGGCAAACTTCTGCTCAGTCCTAAGAAAACACCAGAAGTCCTGGAACTGCCTCTCCATACACTTTGTTATGCCTCCAGCACCCATCACTGGCTAAGCAGGAGTAATTCAAAGCAAGCTCCTACTTGTAATCCACTTTGCCATCTTCTGTCACCATCTCATCCTTCTCCTCTTCTTTCTTGATCCCCATAATGTCTCCCAGTTTTGTGCCTGCCAGCTCCCAGTGCTTGTGCTGAGCCTGGAAGGACAGAGAGCAGCATAACTTTGCTACAGCAAGCACTGACAAATCATTCTTCTCCAATCCTACCCACAAGACTAGGAGAGAATATTAGCCCCACAAATCCCCAATGCTACAATGCAGAACATACGCCCCATTCCTACATCAAGCCCCCCTCTTCCAAGCGAACTCGAACAGACCTTTTAGACACTGGTCTGGATACAGAGACTTCAGGCACAGGATGACCAACTGCCTCCTAAGAAAATGGTTCCAGCTGATGACTCTTCCATTAAATTTTAACTTAAACCTACACAAATCTGAACAAGAGATAATCTTCCTGCTCTTGATGAGCGCTCACAGGCCTCTCTCCCAGCTCGCTGTTTGCTCTCTCAGTTTAGCTTCCACCTCCGTCTCACTCATAGCATACGCAGCTCAAATCCAGCTCAGTTTCAATTTACAAGGAACACAGCTGTGCTTTCCTCACAGCTACCACACAAGCTTTGCAGAAAGTCCCTAGAAAACACCCCCAAAAGCTAATATGCTACCTTGCTGCATACTCCTCCTCACAACTTTTCTGCTGAGACATGACAAGATATATCTTGCTGCCATACTGACTGTTCCTAAGCTACCTTGCATTCTTCCACCTTCCCTCTTCTCCCATGATCCAAATGTCCTTTGGATCAGACTCCACTACACAAGTGCACAGTGATTCACGTCCCACACAGTGCCTGAGGGAATCATACCACAGCAGCTGCTTATGAGACAATGCAATGAGCTGTGCTGCCACGATATCTCAGATCATAAAAATACGAACTCCTTATCGCCATTGCTGCCAAAGCCTGTATTCTGCAAACTCCAAACAAAGCCTGTGAGGCACTACAGAACATGTACAGTGGGATAGTAAGCCAAAAAGTCACAGCATACCCGCTTACGCTCCTTTTGCTCCCTGTGCTTCCGCACCAATTGGCTGCCTTTCCGGGCTATGATGGCCAAATCTGAGGTGGCATCCTTGACAGGGATGACCGGCTCTGGCTAGAGGAAAGAGGTATTGCTTCAGTACAGAGAGCTCACTCTTGTGGGGCTCCCTGCCACCAGCACCTTCAGCCACAGTCTCTACCTGCTTGGTGAAGACAATCCGTCCATCTAGGAAAGGGGGCACTAGGTTGTGCACCAGCAGATGCACTTTAGCAGAGTTATCCTCCTCAAAATCTTCATCCACTTCAATTCGATGAACCACACCACTGGTCAGCATGCGGTTCGTCTCCCAGCGCTCATTATCCTGCAGGAAACAACTTATCAGAAAACATAGAGAAGCCCCAAAGGAAGCCTGAGAGATCACACCAGAACACTGAGCTCAAGTTTAGGCCCTGCACTGACAATAGGATGAAACTGATAGCTCCAGCGTAGGGAGCTTGAAAGTAAGCACTAGGGAAGAAACAGTAACTGGAAGCAGCAGGGTATGACAAATACATTTGTTTCACATGGCCAACAGGATTGTCTCCAAGGAAATGTAGGACAGACATTGCCCACAAGGCCCCTACCATACTCGGAATAAGCCAGGAATCCTGGACATAATCCTGCTCATGTGCTGAGGGAAGCAGCCCCCAGCATCCACTGTGCCAACAGCAGACAATCCGAGTAACCTAATTCACACCCCAGAATAGCAGGACCATAGCCCTCTGCACTTCTGCTGCCCTGGACACTGCGATCCACCGCAGTCACTCCGATTGCGAATTCTGCTCCACACAGGAGATGCAGGGCTGCACTTTCTCGGGGAGCTTAACAATAGTTTCCCTGTGAGCCCTCATTCAGTCTGGGCCAGGACACAGACTGTCATCCTCCATCCGAGAGCAAGGGCCCAGCCTTTGCTGCCAGCAAGCGCATCTCTCAAGGGGCAGTGAAACAAGCAGTGCCCACGTGTTCAGAGCAGCCGACCCCGCATCTCTCTCCTACCTCATTGATCTGCCGCCGCTGTGCTGAGATGCGCTTCTGCTTCTGCTTGTGCAAGTGCTGCTCGCGCTTTTTCACGTACTCCTCAGAGGAGTAGGCCAAGGGGTTGTGAAACTCGTCGTAGCCCTCATCCATCATGTACCAGTCCCTGTCGGCTTGCTGGGAGGGGAGAGGTGCAGCCCTGAGCTCTGCCGGCCCCGCTCCCAGGGCCGGACCCTCCCGCCGCTCCCGGTATGGCCGCCGGGGGGAGCCCGCCCCCCCTCGCCCTGCTGGCCAGCGGCGGCCCCGCGGCCCAGCCCAGTAGCCCCGAACCCGCTGCCCGGCCCGCTCCTCGCCCGTCTTCGGGCTCTCACCCGCTGGTCGTCCTCCCACTGCTGCCGCTCCTCCTCCGTCTCAAAGGCAATGCCCTCCTCCCCGTCTGCATGCCGCCCTGGAGAGGGTGAGCCGGTCAGTCCGGCTGCTCCAGAGGAAATCCCAGAGCCCTTCCAGGGCAAGGGGACTCCCCTGCTGCCCACCCTAGGCAGCCCAGCCCAGGCTCCTCACCTCTCCCTCTAGACAGCCGAGGCGTGGACCCCAGGTGTTTCCGGTCGTCAGCCCACTCGTTGTATTTATATGATGGGGTGGGCAGTGGCGTCTTATCCGAGTACCTGCTCCTCACAGACCTGAAAAAACAGCATGAGGGAGGAACTGGTGCCCACAGCCAGGCGCTACTCTTACACACACCCTCCCCTTTCTGCAGCTCAACATAGGCGCAGCCCCAGGCACTGATACCTGTCCCGGTCTCTCCGGTCCGTGTCCCGCAGCGATGATGCCCGGTGGCTGCGCTCTGAGTCTCGATAGGAAGGCGTGGGTGAGGGAGATTCCCACTGTGAGCGGCGGGTACTGCTGTAGCCGCTATCATCTTCCTCCCAGCTAGAGCGAGACGGCGTGGCTGCATCTAGCAGAGGAGATGGGGTTTGACACCTGATGTTCAAACAGTGACCCCAGGCACCTGGAGCCACCTTACACCTTCTAGAAAGGAGCATGAAGAGAGGGTACCCATTTGCCCTCCCTCTAAGAGAAGGGGCCAACCCAGCAATTCCAAGAAAAATTGTCAAAAGACCACCTTTCTAACGCATAGACCCAGAATAGACCCCACTGCACAGAGATCAGCCAGATTTTCACACACACAGAGCTGGCAGATTGCTCCCAGACCCAGGTCAAGCTAGGAGTTTTATGCTTGCCCTAACCACAAATATTAAAAGATACAGGCTTTACTACCCACACTTATCCTGACAAAAACAGCAGGAAACAAACAAAAAAAAAAAGTACAAGCCCCTTCCTGTTAGGTCTCACATGAGAACTCTTACTGGGTCCCGCTCCTACCTTTGGGCCGATGTCTGGGACTCTCTGGTTCACTCCTCCTGCTGCTCCGCTCCGATGAGCCATCTCTTTCTGACCTGCTGCTATGACGACTTCTGTCCCGCTCCTCTGCAAAAAAAATGTAAGATCAGGTGCCCGGTGCACAAACGGGCTTCCCAAGTCTGCTTCAGAAAACAGCACAAACATTAGCTAAGGACTACAAACAGCCTGAGGGAAAAGCCCAAACCCTAAGCAGGAAGAGCCACAAAGGTCTTTGAGTAGTTACCGCGGTCCCGTTTACGATCATGGTCCCGATCCCTGCGTTCCTTCTTTCGTTCCTTTTCCTCCTTGGAGGACGCAAAGACACCATGTTCCCGACGCTCCCTTTCCCGCTGTCGGCTGCGTTCCCAAAACTCCTCGCTGACACCCCCTGTGTAGGAAGGCGTTTCCACACGGACAGAACGGTAATGCCTGGAAAAGTAGAGCAGAAAAGCTCAAAAGTGATGAGAAATAGCTGGCCTTTGACTTGTCTCATACAATTGCAGTTTTAACCTCTGCTATAGCAGAAGCTTATAGTTAAAAGTGCTCTCTCCATCCTTTGCTAACAGCCCACCACGTCCGCTCTCAGAGTCATGCACTTCTCAGCAGGCCACTGCCTCCAGGCATAAGGAAGCAGGTAGGCAGTCTCACAACTAGGATGGCTGGTGTTTGCAGGCGTAACACCATCTAAAAGCACTCCTGCCCATAACGCCTCAGGGAAGGCACCAGTGAAAGAGCTTTTCCCGGACCTTCTCAGATCTACAGAGACGCCCCATCGTCCACCCCCAAGGAGATCTCCAGGCCTCCTCACCACACAGGAGGTTACGGCCCTGCCTCTCGCAGAGCGCGGCCCCTGCAGAAGCTGACAGTGCTCGTACCCTGCACTCACGCTCATTCCTCCTGGTGTGGACACAATGGCTGTGAAGCACCCAGTGCCATCACCAGCAAGGGGAAGCCCCACGCTGACCCCACCTGTTCTTGCGAGCATTCCGGCTGCTCCAATCGGTCTCCTCATTATCATCCTCCTCCTCGGGGCTGCCCGCCTCGTCACGGCCCTCTTCCCAGTCCTTGTAGGAGGAGACCCGGGACCGCTTTCCACCGGCCGCCTCCTCCTCGCGTTCTCGTTCCCGCCGCTTCTGGGCCGCCAGCACGTCCAGGCCCAGCAAGGACGCCCGTGGCGCCGGCGCCTTGAAGACGTGCTGCTCGGCGGCGGCGCTGCGGTTCCGCAGGACCAGCCCGCCGGCCTCGGCGTCCGGGCTCGTCCCCGCCAGCCGGTGCAGCGACTCCTCGCTCGCCTCGGCCATGGCCATCACCGCCGACCGCTACCACGCCTGGCTGGGCCGGGCGGCCGGGCCGCGGCGGGCACCCATGGGGCCTGCGAGGCACAGGTCAGCGGGAGGGTCGGTACCGGAGGGCTGCCCCGGTCTGCCGCTCCTCGCCCCGCTCCCACAACCCCCACACCTGCTCGCAGTTGCCTCAGCGACCGTAAACTAGCTCCCCGAGCGCCGCCATGGCCGCCCCACAGTGCTCCGCCAGACGAGCCGCTCTAGCCCACTTGCACCATAGACGTGGCGGCCAGAGCCTATAGGGGTAGCAACCACCATAGAGTCCAACCACCTCTAGACAAGACACGCTACGCGTCCCTCGGAGGACTTCCGGCGTGCGGATACCGTAGGTGGTCACGTGGCCACGGGACGACTTCCGGGTGGGGAGGGCGCGGCCGGAACACCCAGGGAGACCCCCAGAGGCAGCGGGGTGCGAACCCCGCGGACACCCCGACACCCGGGCGGAGGGAGAGGAGAACACCACAGACACCCCCCACACGCGGGGGGCATGGGGACAATCCCAAGGACACCCCCCTGCACGGGGAGGGGAGAACCCCGCAGGTACCCACACACACGGGAGGGATCGGGGAGACCCCCACAGACACCCGGCCCAGCCTTACGGGAACTCGCAGCGGCGATCGCTCGCCCGTGCCCAGCTGGATGTGGCAGGCCAGCAGCAAGGGCGCCAGGCAGAGCACAGGGTGACAGCGTCGCAGGGAGGCCACCCCAAAATCGTCTGGAACATGGGGGGCCAGCCCCAGCCCTGAGCCATCGAAGCCTGGCCTGGTGGGGGTCTCTCTAGAGCCCCTCCTGCCCCTCGGACTCTCCAGTCCTTCAGGCTCAGGAGGGACATCTGTGTGTGGCCCCAGACACCCCAGAAGGAGCCTTCCCATCCTGTGCAAGCTTCTTCTCATCATCATGGGGCACCTGTTCCCCTAAACAATGCAGGGCTTGACACCTCTGGACCAGCACCAGTCACACTCATACAGGGGGCGATGGGGGGAAGAACTCCACAGAGCCCCAGGCAGCCCCTGCAGACAAGGCCCCTCCGCCACCCCCCCAGGGGAAGCCCTGCAAGGACCCCACAGGCACCCCCTCCAAGGGGCAGGTGCACACACAACGCTCACCCCCACGCACAGACACACACAGGCACGCCCCCGTAGCGCCATGCACAGACAGAGCCTGCAGCTGGGTGTGGAGCAGTTTTATTCCCCCACAGCCCTGCCTCAGCCGGCCGCCACCGTCTCCTTGACCCAGTCCAGGACGCGCTGCACATCCACGTATACACCATATTTGGAGGCCGTGCAGGTCTTGTCATAGCTGAGGATGCCGGCCACGTACCAGGTGTCATCATTGGGGTCCTGCACGGCAAAGGCGCCGCCGGCATCCCCGTAGCATGTATCCTCCCGCAGCTCACTCATGCCCACACAGAAGGTGTCATTGCTGAGGATGGGGTGGACCCCGTAGGACTTATTCCGTGCCTCGTAGTACTGCCTGCACTTCTCGCCCTCTGCCACAGGCAGCATCACATACTTCAGCATGTTGGGAAAGGCAAAGGTGGCACCTCGGCCCCAGCCTGAGACGTAACCCACCCGCCCTGGACGCACGTAGTTCTTCTGGGGTAGGCAGATGGGCATCACCTCCTCTCCAAGGAGCACCTTCTGCTTAAGCTTCAGCAGGGCCAGATCCACAGCCTCTGGGTAGCCGGGGTGCAGCACCACACGCTCGATGTCCAAGGAAAGCTGCTTCTGGCTGCCCAGGAAGAGCTGCAGCGTAGGCGCGATCTCCTCTGGCTTGGTGTCCTCACTGTGGTTCAGGTAGACATTCTTGCCCGTGGTCAGCAGCCACTGGTCACCAATGAGTGTGGCCCCCACGGTGAGGTTGTGGCGGGTCACTAGCCGGCCCTGCCAAGGGAAGCTGCCCTTCCTAGCCAGCAGGCCCCCGATGATGCGCTGCATCTGCCTGGGGGGGTTCTTCGGCTTCCCACACACTGCATAGGGCAGAGCAGGGCTCTGATGAGCTGTCTGAGGCCAGCAGGCACCAGGTGCCTCCTGGCCCATAGCAGCCCCAGGGAGCAGCACTGAGGATCGGGGTTGCGAGGAGCCCGTTCAGCTGCCCAGGCAGACCCCTCACAGCCTCCCACCCACTCTGCCCCTTGCAGCCCCAGCCCCTGCTGCTCTGCGCTCACCTGGCTCACAGACAGGCACCTCCTTGCCAGCTTCAGGGCTCACCCACGCGTGATCCTCATCACACTTGTATGTGCCTTTGGAGGGAAACCAGAGTTAGCACCCCTGCCCCGCAAGGCGGGGGATGGACCCCACAGCCAGGGAGGTGCAGAGGTACCTGCAACTCCCCAGGGCTTGGGGGAGTGGGGGTAGCTACTCGTCCCCCCCAGGAAGGTGGGAAGGTGGAGGGGAGCTGCATCATGCAGCTTCGGTGCAGCCCCATGCATCCCCTGGAGCTGGGGACAAGCCCCGTCCCTGGGTGCTGTGCCCGTGCCGCATGCCTCACCATCACCGGCGCCACGCAGCTGGTAGTACGGGTTGCAGCGGTACTTGATCAGGTGCTCCACATAGCCATGTTCAATCTCCGCAGGCTTTGCACAGCTCCACTCTGCAGACAGAGGATGCTCAGCTTCCCAGAGGACCCAGCCCAGAACATCGCGCCCGGCTCTGGCAGGTCCCTCCCCAGTCCTGTCCTCCCTGCCCCATGCCTGCTCCCTGCCAAGCTGTCCCTGGCTTCATCTGAGCCCCAGTGCTCCCGCCCTTGCCCTGGAAGGTACCGGAGGCAGTTGCAGTCTCCAGCACAGTCCAGGCCAGGCCAGCAATCAGCAGCACTGCAGGTCTGCAGGGAAGAGAGGGCACACTCAGTAGAGAAACAGCCTGGAGAAGTCACCTGGGCCATACCTGGACCCTACTGCTGTGGAGGATGTCTGCAGTGTTGGGACCCAGAACGTTTCAGTCCCAACACAGCTCCTGCCACAGCCCACCGCAGGGCCAGGTCCTCAGCCAGGCAAGGCAGACAGACACAGCACCGAGTATGTGCAGGGACGTGCCAACAATGCTCACCCCATGCTTGTAGCTCCCTCTCCTCACAGCAGCCTCCTCTGCAAGCCGATGCCGTTCAGGGCTCCCTCCTGATCCCTTTTATTGCCACCTCCCTCGCCCTGGTGCAGACCTGTGTGCTCCCAGACCTCCTGACCTGCTGTATGCAGCCAGCACCTTTCCCAGCAGGAGGAGCACAAAAAGCCCCACCTGGCTCACAGCCGGCCTGGCAGAGGCTCCCGGGAAGCCTGCCCAAGCCCCCATGGGAAGCCAGTGCGCCAAGAGTTTCTGGGATTTTGCAGCTACAAATATGCAGGGAGGGATCTGGCTGCAGACGCTGGTGCCCTGGCGCTGTGACACCAGCTGAGGTTCACAGAAAGCAGAGACAGCCACTGCTCCCTGCAAAACTGCCCTGTGCCACCACTCAGAGCAGTCCCTGTGGGGGCACGCGGCAGCCCCACGGGGTGCAGGCAGCCGCCCCGGTGCTGGCAGGTGAAGCTGGGGCACAGGAGCCATCCCATCCTGTGCCTGGCTGTGCCCACCACCGGGGCACACCCTGACAGACACAAAGGTGGGGTGCAGCAGGGCTCGGGGCTACCAGAGCCCTGGGCAGTGCCAGCCCGGCTGGCCGAGGGGTGCAGCATGTCCCATGCCAGCTCACTGCAGGCTCTGAGGGACTGCGGCCAAGCTGACCTCTTCCCACAAGCACCCACCCCTTCCTGCCCAGCAGGCTCCAGCCCCGCTTCCCGGCAGCCCCCGTCCCCTCGGGTGCAGGTTGTTTGTCAGCAGAGGCCAGGGCCCAGCCCAGCCTTACGGGAACTCGCAGCGGCAATCGCTGGCCCGTGCCCAGCTGGATGTGGCAGGCCAGCAGCAAGGGCGCCAGGCAGAGCACATCAGCCTGCTCCAACGAGCAGAGTCTGCTTCCAGCAGGAGCACAACCGAGGGGCAGCACGGTGCGGAGGGGACAGGCACCGACACTCTTACCTACCCCAGCGTGACAGCGTCGCAGGGAGGCCACCCCAAAATCGTCTGGAACATGGGGGGCCAGCCCCAGCCCTGAGCCATCGAAGCCTGGCCTGGTGGGGGTCTCTCTAGAGCCCCTCCTGCCCCTCGGACTCTCCAGTCCTTCAGGCTCAGGAGGGACATCTGTGTGTGGCCCCAGACACCCCAGAAGGAGCCTTCCCATCCTGTGCAAGCTTCCTCTCATCTCATGGGGCACCTGTTCCCCTAAACAATGCAGGGCTTGACACCTCTGGACCAGCACCAGTCATACTTATCCAACCACCCTTGGAGCACAGAAGGCTAGAATCCAGCACAGGATGCATCAGGGCTTGACAGCTCCGATCCATGAACCATGCCAGCACTTAGAAAGGTGCTGTGGCATTTGATGATAGCAGGCTTAGATAGCTCTGTCCCACTGCAGCAGGCTTGTCCCTCCACAGGAGACTGCCATGCCCTGGCAGGGGGAGAAAAAACTACGCGACTGCGCCGTGGTGCCCGCTCGTCAGCCTCAAGGTTAGCTCAGGCAAAGGGACTGCCAGCAGGAAGGTGCGGGAAGCTGCCCCAGCCTGCCCACGGGGCACGGACCGCACACCGCACACCGGGCTATGCCAGCGCAGGGCCATGCTCGAGGCCAACACCACCGGCAACTGCCGTGGCAGCGCAAGGCACTGAATGTCTCCAAGCCACAGTCTTGGATCAGCTGCAGAGCACAGACAAGAGTGCTGTGGGACAAGGTGAAACTCAAGCTCACAATCCCACAGGCATGACAGTCACCTTCAGACTGGGAGCAAGTGCCTCCCGGGCGCTCTCCAGAGAAAGCGCATCAAAACCTCGGCCAACGGACCAGGTCGCATCCCTGTTAGGGCAGCAGTAAGTGCCACCTGTCCGAAGCAGAGAAGCTAGGAAACAAAGGGTCTGGTGCAGAAGGTGACAGCCCTGATGTGAGCCGAGGGCCATTGCGAGTGGGGTCAGCAGTGCTGCTCCTCCTGTAAACAGGCTTGGTGAAGTGCTCTGACGCAATCCTGCTCTGCAGGGTGGATTGCGAGAGACTGAAGAGGGAACACCATGTCCAAATCAAGATGTTTTGCTCAAGAAAGGCCCAAGATGACCACAGGGAGTCCGAGGAAAGCAGCAGCCAATGCCAGAGGCCCCAAATACAAAACCGAGAGCCTCCAAAAGCATGAACAAACAGTGCCTTTCCATAACGAGTGACAGGGCATAACCACAGCTGTCTCCAAACATCTGCATACCGGCAGCAAAGGGAAGAAACGGTGCCCAGCGCCTCCCAAGGGCCCAGCCTCAGGCAGAGGTCTCCTCAAGGGGAGCCCTGATGAACTTTGTGTGGATCCATCCCAGAGCCCAGCTTACCCTGCAGCTTCTATCACTGGGAAAAGATGCACTGATTGGGAACAATGTAAAGACAGCTGATCCCGCTTGGCTGAGGAGAGCCAGGCTGCATCCTTCCAACCCAAGGGATGTCCCCAGAGCAGCACACAGGACCAGGTGAGCCAAACATTTATTGATATTCAGGCAGGACCCGGGGCTGGCGGGTTTGTTACAGGACCACGTGCGGAGAGGGGAGGAGGGCAAGGAGGGCAGACACTCCTGCGGAGGCTGCGGTGCAGGAGGAACAAGCGCCAGCCAGAGCAGGCACCTCGGGCTGCGGGGTCCCTGGCAGAAGGGACAGCTTGGCCCATGGCTCTGGGCAGGGAGGTGTGTGACCACGGGGAAGCACTGAAGCAGGAACCAGGGCACAGGACTGCCTCCAACCCACAGGGCTGTCCCCCTCAGCGGCCTTCCTCACCACCCAGCAGAGCCTTGCCCAGCACTGGTTTCTGCTGGGGACCCCAGACACAGAAAAGCCAAAATACGGCCCTGGACAGAGGCACCAGTGTGGAGGCCCCCCGCCCCTGCTCCCCACCAGTGCAGCCCCAGCTTCGCCCATCACTGACCCTTCTCAGGGGCTGGCACCAGGACCTCAGCTCAGTCCCAGCCTGACCAGCACTGGAAGTGTCCTGTCCCTGCTTGGCCACTGCTCCTCCTGGCTAGATCTTGGTTCCGCACCGGTGATCTGCTCCAACCGCCTCCATGACGTTCTTGAAGCCCTGCTCCCTAACCAGGGATAGGGATGTGTGTGACGGCTGGGCCAGCCTGGCACTGCGGCTCGGCCCCGTGGTACCACTGCTCGTGCTCCAGCACGCGGCTGCCGAGAGCCACCCTGGGCCCAGGGACTCCCTGGGGAGGTGCCTGGCTCCCCACTCACCTCAGCAGCTCCTCCAGTTCCCGCTTCACCACCCCCACCACCGGCGGCCCGTGGTACACAAGCGCTGTGTACATCTGCACGAGCGAGGCTCCAGCACGGATCTTCTCCAGGGCATCGCGCCCGCTGCTCACCCCACCCACGCCGATGATGGGCACCCGGCCTGTGGGCAGGCGCGGGGTCAGGAGAGCACGGGCAATGCCAGCAGGCGCCCCCAAGCCCTACTCTGCCCCTACCTCGGGTGAGGGAGTACATCTCCCTGATGGTCTGCGTGGAGAGCTCCCGCAGGGGCTTCCCGCTGAGGCCCCCGGGCTCTGTGCGCTGCCTGCTCCGGAGGCTGCTGGGGCGGCTCACTGTGGTGTTGCTGACAATCAGCCCGTCCACACCTAGCTGAGGCGGGCAGCAGCATGAGGACACAGCCGCCATGAGCAGTCCCCCACACTCAACCCCAGGCTGCCAGGCCAGGACGCCCCTGGCAAGCACCTCAGCAATGTGCATGGGGACAAAGCAGCTGCCCCTCACTGCCTGGACTGTCCCCAAGGTCCAGGTGATGCACAGAGGCCCTCACAGACTGAGAGCTACCTAGGACACCGTCCCTATGGCAGCTAGAGGGCTGCAGGTCCTCCTGTCCCTTCAGAGAGGTGACTTGTCAGGAGCAGTGGGGTCCTGCCCCCGTGCTGTGCAGAGGGCAGAAGGCACACCAGCCCGGCTCCTCACCAGCCTCCCCTTCCCATCTCCTCACCTCGCAGATGACACTAGCGATGTCCTGCTTGTCCTGCGTGGTGAGGTCAGGGGCAATCTTCACCAGCACGGCTGGCTTGCGCTCGCAGGGCAGCGCATCCCTCTCCGCCAGTACCTGCATGGGGACATGTCGGGGCACAGAGCAGTGTGTCATGGGGAACGCCTCCTGCCCCAGACGGGGAGATGAGCGCACCCACCACCACAGGCAGCAGAGGGACAGGCCCTGCTCTCCCTACATGTCCCCAGCCGATGGGACGAGCACCCTACGGCACAGGGCCAGGGACACAGGACCTGCACAGGACCACAGTGACTCCCAGTGCTGTGGGGTGGGTGGCTCGCTGCCCCTTTGCCGGAGCGGAGCAGAGGGCAATTCCTCACTGCTCACATGCCCTTTGCTGGAGCACGGCACCCTGTGAACACCGCACCAGCAGTTGATCAAGGGACATCTCGGTGGCTCTGCCCGCCATGCTCCTCCCTGCGCTGGGGCAAACCCACTGGCTGGAACAGTCAGGGGATGGGAGGCACCCAGTGCTGCAGGTGTGGTCTGGGCTGGCTGTGAGGGTCACCCACCTTGGTCAGCAGGTCCCGCAGCTCAGCCTTGCCCTGCAGGTCCCGCAGCCCTGGAGTGTTTGGGCTGGACACATTCACAACTAGGTAGTCAGCCAAAGGGCCCAGCGTCCGGACCCCAGCCATGTAGTCCGCTGCAGCGTTGGTAGAGCTCTTGTTCTTGCCCAGGTTGACTCCAAGGGGCATCCCCGCTGGAACACAGACATGGCTGAACCAGTGCGGCAGGACCAACCGCCACCTAAGGGGCCAGAGTGCCTGACAAGGGAGGCCCCAGGACCAGCTAAAATCAAGACAGGGATATGCAGCCCACATGTTTCACGAGGGTGGGCCTGGGACTGTCCTGCAGCCACAGGAGCATCATCACAGCTGCCTCGGTCAGCACCTTCCAGCACCACAGCCTCCAGCCTGACCACCCAGCGGAGGCTGCCCTTGGAAACTGCACAGATGGGGCCCTATTGGCTTTGGCCAGTCTCAGCAGAAATGTCTTGCCCAGAGAAGCAAGCGCAGCCTCTATCACAGAGAAAACGGCAGGAGAAAGGTGCCTGGTCACAGTCCCAAGGGGGAGAGGCTACAGCCCCAATAGGGTTCCTGCTGTCTGAGCGCACCCCGCTCTGGCCAGGGCCTTCCTGTGCCTGGACACTGGTGTTACGCACATTTCCCAGCCTACAGCTACCTGGGAGACCCCCAAACCCACCCTGCGGACACCAAGAGCAAAGGTTTATAAGCTTGTCTCACCACCAGTGAGCCTGAGCTGTGTCTCCTGGCGGGCCCGCAGCCTGCGCTCCACTGCAGCGTGGCCGTGGCTGTTGAATCCATACCTGCACCAGAAGAGACGAGGTTCAGGGCTGGGCTGGTGTCCACAAGCCCTGAGCAGGACACAGGAGAAAAGTGAGGGAGATACATGGTCTCTGCAGCTCTGCTCAGCACATCCAACGCAAGAGCAACCACAGCACAGACCACAAGGCCGGGACCACCCCAGCCCGTGGGACACGGCGGAGCAGCCACCCTCAGATCCCACCTGTTAATGACCGCCTCGTCCTCCACCAGCCGGAAGACCCTGGGTCTGGGGTTCCCCTCCTGGGGCTCAGGTGTGACAGTCCCTACTTCCACAAAGCCAAACCCCATCTTGTACAGCCCGTCCACAGCCTCGCCCTGCTTGTCGAAGCCAGCTGCCAGGCCCAGCGGGTTGCGGAACCGCTGGCCGAAGACTTGCACCTCCTGCGGGGCAGGGACCGGGTCACACTCTGGCAGCCGGGAGCCAGGAGGGCTAGAGCCCACTGACACCAGGAGCCACAGCCAGGGCCTCGCTCCAGCCCCCGCAGGAGCCACCCCGGCCCCCTCCCCTCCATCCCCTCTGCCCCACAGGGTGTCCTCCTCGGCTGCCTGCCCCGGGGGACCCACACCAGGGCCATCTCCTGCACCCTGGGCCACCCCAGCAGCCCTGTGGGGCACCTCCACCGGCGGGCAGAGCTCATTGCCCCCCACGGACCTCGACGGGTCTGGAGTCACTCTGGGACACGTCTGCCTGCCCACCCCCCCGGGCCCTGCGATCCTCCCGCCGCCGCTCCGGCTGCACCCCCCGGCCATCACGCCCCGCCCTGGCCACCCCACCCCGGTGTCCCCCGCCGCAGAGCCGTACCAGCGCGGGGCCGTCGGGACGGGCAGATGGCAGCAGCCCGAGGGCGGCGGCGCGCAGGGCCAGGCCGTGGGCGGCCTCAGGGGGGAGGACGCGGAGCGCGGGCATCACCGCCGCCGTGTAGAGCCGCTCGTCGCCCGCCGCCAGCGCCGAGCCCAGCAGCAGCCCGCAGCCGCCCAGCGCCGCCGCCAGCGCTCGCAGCCGCCCCTGAACGAGGGGTCAGCACCGTGCCCGCACCCCACCCCGGCACCGATCCCACATCCCTTACCGGTACCGGCACCCCATCCGCACCCCATCCCGGCACCCCGCCCCAGCACCGCCACCCCGCCCCGCCGGCACCCCATCCCGGCACCCGCCCCCTGCCCCGCCCACATCCCATCCCTCCCCCCGCCGCTGCACTGCCCGCTCCAGCCCCAGCCGCCCCCGGCCAAGCGCGACGCCCCGATCACGCCCCGTCCGGTAGGTCCCCGCTCCTCCCGCCGCCCCCCGGGCGCTCACGCGCAGCGGCACCGCCATCTGCTCAGCCCGCCACGTGGAGGGGCGCTTCCGGGAGTCTCACCCGATGATTGGCGGAGGCCGGGCCCTCCCAGCCAATGGAGGCGCAGCGGGACTCGGGGCGGGCGGCCGGATCCCGGGACGAACGGCGGGGGGTGGAGCCTGGCGCGAGACGGCGCTGACCCCGCCCAGGGGCGGGCGAGGGGCGGGGCCAGAGCGGGACCCCGGCGTCGGCGCGGGACGGGGCGAGCGAGCGCCCGGCTGCGGGGAGGCAGCGCCCGGGGAGCGGCCTTGTCCCCACGCAGGGCACTGCCACGGCCGCGCACCGGGAGCAGAAGGTCCTGCCGCTGTGCAACCCCCCGAGTAACAGCATCTCCCCCCCCGGCCCACTCGGACACCGCTGCTCAGGAGCCCACGCTTTATTAGGAACCAACCCATAAGATACAAATCGACAAAAACTTCAAAGAAAAGTTGTGTGAAAGTGTTATGTACACATACGTTACACAGAAGAGGGCAGGCGCGGCTCAGCAGCCCCTCTGGCGTCGGGGAGCAGCTGTGCCACCCCAGCTGCAGAGGCCAGGGATCTCCCCTCCCCTCGTTCAGGGGTGAGGAGTTACTGCCACCTGCACCCTCGGGGTCCCCTCCAGGTCCCCCCAACCTCAGCTCCCCCACAAGAAAGGAGCTGGCACAGCCACAGACGCCGTGTCGCTCTGCATGCCCTGCCAGCGGGTTGGGGCAGAACGTGCCACCAAAGGGGAAGGCATTCAGTGCTGCCTCCTGTGAGCAGGGAGCCGACCCCTGCCGGGAACGCAGCGAAGGCCACGGAGTCCAGCGGGAACAGAAGAGGACATCAGGCAAACCGCAACCGGACAGAGCTGGAGCCAGGGAGACGGCAGAAGCACAACGCCACATCTCCTCATGACCGTATTCCCTGCTTCCACCCCAATTAGTTAGAAGTCTTACTGAAAGGACTTAATCACTGTTACCATACAGGCTATTGAGCAGAGAGGGGCAGCTTGTGGATGACGCTTGAGACCACCAGGGGAGAGGAGAAAACCCTGTCCCGTTTCGGCCTTCACTTCCCTTCTCTGCCAGGAACGACTCCCAGAACATTACGCACAGCTTTCCTGTACAGCTTCCCAGACTGACAGGGGCTGTTCCCAACTCCAGTCTCACAAGATTCCCCACAGTTCACCTCCTGGAGCAAAGATCAGGAAAGTGGCGACATTTGGTTTAAGTACAGCAGGAAGAGAGCGCAAAAAGAAGAGCGCGTTCATTTGAGGTTAATACAGGAAACCAATTTCAAGGGGAGTGTTTCAGAGAGAAGCAGCCGCCACAGCTCCTGCCCCTCACACGGGAGTGACAGCCCAGTCAGTTTTATGTTTTCTTCTTTAGCTCCTCAAATCTCCGAGAAAGATCATCAAAGTCAATGTCTTCAGAGGCAGAAGAGTTGGCGCCAGCAGATGCTGTTGGCAGCGTATCTGGCACGGATGGTAATTCAGGCAGCACAAAGTTATCAAAGGTATTAGGAGCTCCAGCTCTTGGTTTAGGAGAAGCTTCTGACTTTGGCCCGGGCCCTGTTTAGAGTAAGAGAAATATCGTTTCACCTCACCATCATCACAGTCTCACCAGGGCAAACAGAGACACACAAAAGAAATATTGTTCTACCAAAAACTCAGTACCAGTCTATTTTTCTGAACTGGACCAGTGGTCAGACAGCTCCAGCTGCTTGTAGACTCAATGGGGAAAACCACAAGGTTTCAGGTTTATGTGGCTGCACGGGGCCACAGCCACAGCAGAGCCAGACTGGTGACCCCACCTGCAGCTGCACCAGACAGCAGGAGAGCCCCCTCCACTGCCCACAGCCAGCTGCAGCTGGGCTGAAGCTCCCACATGCCTATACCAGCCAGACGGCATCAAGAGGATTCAAAGTCCCTGTTCCCTCCGTTCCAGCACCTCCTAAAGACACATGCAGGTATCACATGCTGTCACCCAGCTGTCAAACTGAAGCATACAGCCAGATCCAGTGCGCCCATAGGCCTATCTTCTTCAGCACACATCACCGACACTCCCCAGAGGACTCCATTAGCTCATTAGAAATCCTTCCTGGAGTTGGCAAGGATCTACTTACTCTATAAACCCTCTCCACCCTTATCAAGCACTAGAGATAATCAGTGCTTTCAAAACACAGAGCAGAATCACAGGGCAGAAGAATTTTGTTATGATCCAATTACAATGCATGAAGCATCTCATAAGCCTTTAGGCAGATGGACTAACAGATAACAGCCATCTCTACTAGTCCTGTTCTGCTGCATGCAACCTCAACACTGACATTAATACAAACCTACCTACCCTCTCAGTGCTTACTTCTCTCATTCTGTTGCTGCAGAACAATATTATTTATGCTGTGTAAAAAATATATTATCCCTTAGAGCTGTTGCTTTCTCATTTTACCCTGCAATGTCCTATACCCGGTCTGATGAGACAGCTTAAGCTGGAGACTCAGTACTGTCTTGGAAGTCAAACTCTAGTTCTTGAGCTTCCCAGTGGAAGTCTGGATCCTCCCAGTTTCGAGAGGATACTCTCCATTTCCATCAGAGTCCTCTCTAAACTCAAATCCTGCTCTCAAGATGTGTTGAGTTCTACACATTGTTCCCCATATGGAAAGCTAACTGCAGCCCCATACTACCCTAGGTTTCCCGTACCTCCTGACATACTCACCAGCGGCTGGTGCAGCAGTTTCCTTGTCAGTGTTAGGCTCATCAATCTGGAAAAGACTCTCAGTTACTACAGTGCTCTCTCCTACCAGGCACAGAATCACACAGATGTGTGGGTGCTGCTCATGGGCAACAGCAGCCACACCCATGCAGAGTAACGCGTACCTCACCCCTCCCCTACAATGAGCCTGGCTTCCAGCACACTCGGAAGAATCTGCCTCTCTTCCCAAGAAAAGGAGGCAGTGCTTTGAGTTTCCTCTCCCTCCCTGTCAATCAAAGCAGCTTCACTGGCCATACTCTATAACTGGATAAACAGAGCATATCCACTAGCAGGTCTAAAATATTTATCAAGGACATAAGTGGGAGAAGACTGCCCTCTTCATCCACGTAATCACAGCTACTCCTTCCTTTCTTTCCTAAGCAACAGATAGGTCCTTGTAACCAGCCGCAAGGTACAAAATGACCCCATCTCAGGTCTTGGTCTGGTTGGGACGAAGGCCCATGGCATGGTCAGTTGTGCTGGTATAACTCATCATTCCTGTGGGCTGCAGTCAGTGCCATCTATCTCTACCCTGCAAATAACTGCTGCATCTGTGCTTGCATCTTCTGGACTCAAAGCCTGCTGTGCAGCTAGTACAAGGTGTTAGCACACACAGGTGCTTGGCTACACTCATCCCTACTCAGGATACAGCAGAAACAAGCAGCAAGTCACTGAAAGCAAAATGAGAGGCATGATCATAACTGCAGCAGCAAAAACATAGGCAAGCACAGAACGAGAAGACTTCAGCCTCTCCTTTGCTGTCCCCAAGGACTGAGAAAAGTCTGGGAATCATAGAATCATAGGGTTGGAAGGGACCTCTGGAGATCATCTAGTCCAACCCCCCTGCCAGAGCAGGGTCACCTAGAGCAGGTTACACAGGTTACAAAGGAGGAGTGTTTAAACACACATCATCTGGGTCAGCCAAAATGTTCATCCAAGCTAACTATGAATTAGTTCAAAAGCCATTAACTAAACAGACTGAAGGTGATAAACCCTTCACATTGCAAAAACCCCTGGAATTTGTGGACTCTACTTGTTAGCTGTTTATCACCATTTTAACAATGCAGTAAAATAGATCTTGGCTTTCCTTTGCAGCCCAAGCACACAACAGAATGAGGTACTTCTGCTCACAAGTCATTCTCCCATCACATGCACTCAGTGATTCACCATCCCCGTAAGCAATGCCAAGCACCACCCCAAAAGCTCCAAATGTTGACAGTAATGTGCTTCACGAACATTTGCCTTTTCCGTGACTACCACCGCACTCTTTTTGACATTCCCTCTGCTGCCCACAATGGTAATTCAGCTCAGGCACTTACAGACTCGTATGTTGGTGGAGTTGCTGGAATTGGTGGTGGACAGATGTTACTGAAAGGCTGGTAGGTCCCCACTGGCAGGCCATTGAAGTTCTCCTGTACAGAAAGATTAGAGTCATGCATCAGAGTACTCACCTGGGAGAGCAGCCATGGGACACACTACACCTACAGCTGCCATGGGAGTCAGAGAAAGCAGTAGTCTAAGATAAATGCAGGCAAGTACCCAACCTGATACAGTTTATACTTGCTAGGAAAAGATTCTCAAGCATCAAGTCAGATGAGTCACCAGACACACCAGAGCAACCAGACACAGCTAACAGGACTGTGGGTTATTCTAAAGAACCAGCATGACTAGAGGACAAGAGGTAATGGGCACAAACTTGAGCATAGGAAGTTCCACCTAAACATGAGGAGGAACTTCTTTCCTTTGAGGGTGGCAGAGCACTGGAACAGGCTGCCCAGAGAGGTGGTGGAGTCTCCAACTCTGGAGACATCCAAAACCTGCCTGGACACATTCCTGTGTAACCTGCTCTAGGTGACCCTGCTCTGGCAGGGGGGTTGGACTAGATGATCTCCAGAGGTCCCTTCTGACCCTATGATTCTACAACTAAACACTTCACCTTTCAAGGCACGAGAAGTACCAGGAGACAAAGGGTAATACCCTGCCTTAAGCATACCTGAGCCATTTCTCCTAAGTGCAGTATCACAAAAGAGGAAAGAGATCTCTGGCTCACTCAAGGCTTTGTACTACCCTTACTTGTAACACAACTATACCTTGAAACCCTAGACTTGACACAAGTCCTCAGCATATTTACACCTGGACCCTCAGCCAGCTGATGATACTGGGCCCAAATTTTCCACAAAAAAACAGTGCAGCCTTGCTGAGACCATATTCAGATTCCAAGCCACCCCACTCTTCTGCCACTCTCCAGTCTACACAGATACCCTGTACATGACTGAATTCAGAAAACAGTGCTCTCTTCAGCTCCCACCTTCCACCCTTGCAACAAATCATCTCCAAGAGCCATTGACCTGGTCCCGTCCCTTCCCTTGCAGGTCTGAAGGCAGGGCACTTCCGCATTTTTCTGTGCCGTTCCCACCCCACAAAACTCACCTGATTTCCTTGACTGAATCTTGGCACACTACCAGCCTAGCAACTTCAAAGTGCAGCTCCAACCCCTGGTCAAAAGCCTGACAGTCAGAAGACTGCCTCAGGAGTTAAGTCTGGACTCCTCTGTTCCCTGAAGGCAAAGAGGGCTGGCTGGAGAACAGGGGTAGGAACTTCCACAGTCAAGAAGCAACATGAAGCTTCAGCTGCACTGCCAACAATTTCCAACCCATGCAGTCTCACAGCAACATGACGGCCTTCTGACACATCAAGCTATCAGGTACAAACACCTCCCAATCATCAGGCACAGGGCTAAGCACCACAACTGGAATCTTCCATAGAAAAAGGGAACAGACAAAGCAAAGGCACTTACCGGTCCCTTTGGAGGTGGATAGGAGACGGGCGGATTTGGTGTTGGCATGGGCATAGGCATAGGCATCATTACCGGCATGGGTACTAATCCATCATGACCAATCATTGGGGCTGTAAATCCACCACCTCCTCCCCCTCCAGGGCCACCCTTCTTCACATCATCTGTGAATCCCACATCGATCAGATCTGCCTCTCCGCCTGCAGGGGCTTCAGCCTGGACAGGGTGGAAGAATTCTGCTCACCAACACATCTCTATTCTGATCACAGTCCTCTGAACAGCATTAGATGCAGCATTTGTCCCTGGACAAGACGGGACAATGCAACAAGGACACAACACAAGCACAAAACAGACAGCAGCTACACAGTGATATTAATGGAAATCAGAACAGGAACCAGACTACGGCATGACTAACTACAGCCACATGCCATAGGACTGTGGGAAAGAGCAGAGATCCTGTTATTCTAGGTCTGTCTAGAAGATACTAAAGCAGAATTACCACCAAGTTTGCTGCAATGCCACAGCCCTGTGCTCTGAAAGCCTGCAGAGCACTAGCAGGACATTTCAACGACTGGAACATAGAAAGAAGCTCCAGACTTGCAGGTGCCTCACTCACCATCACCACTGAGTCAGGCTCATAGGGTACATTGTAGTTCTTGGCAATCTCGATGAGGTATCTCTCCACCAGAATCTTGGGCGGCGCCTCCACGCTCAGCTTGTGCATCAACTGGAACACAGGGGTGCAGAGACACTCAGCAGGACTGGGACAGTGCGGCACATCAGACCTCTATCCCAGCCAGGGCCACCTGCTGTGGGGAGCACAGTGCAGGCCTGGGGAGGCCTTCCCTCCCCATACGGCACTGCTGCAGAGGAGGCTGCTGGCAACCACAGTCCAGGGCTCCATGTGCTCTGCTCCTCTCCATCCACAGCCAGCACAGCAAGGCCACACCTGCCAGGGACCTCAGCACTATGTTCCCATGCTCCAATGCAGGCAGGTCCCCCAGCAGCACATCTGGCCCACCCTACTCTGCAGTGAGCCACAGGCCTCAGCCACTGGCCACAAGAAAAAGGGGCAGAAAGCTAAAGCAGGTGTATCTGTCCTGCCAGCTCCAGCTGGCTGCAGCTATTCCACCAGTTCATTACCCTGTCATTGACTGTCCCAATCTGGTTTGTCCGGCACAGCTTCCCATACTCCTTACTGTACTTGGCACACAGCTGGTCAGCAACCTGCAGCAGGAGAGAAACTCTGGGAACATGCACACCCTTGCTTTCCCCCACCACACACTGCACATCTGCTGTAGCCCCTACAGATGATATACCTCCCCACCTGTTGCCCTCATTTCTGCCACTGAGCACCCCTGCTGAGCAGCCTTAGCCATCCTTGATGCTCCAGGGACACCTATACTGGGGTCTCCATCTGCCTTAATGACACAGAGTCCCGGACACAAGCTTCCACCAGCTTTTAGCAGCATCACCCCCACCCTCCACGTGTAACACCCCTCAAATAACCCTACTCACAATCTTCAACTCAGCCACTTCTGACTGGAGTCGTGGTGCAGCCCAAATCAGTGTAGATACTGCTTCTGCCAGGCCAGAGTCCAGCTCCCTAAGCAAAACAAAAGGCAATCCTATCTCCACAAGGAGTCTTTGCTGCCCTCAATCTGCTTAGACTGAATGGCCCCATCCTCCATGCCAGGCTCCAGAGACTTCCCTGCCTGGGGAAGAAGAGGTCTCTGGAGGCCCTAGGACACCAGGACAAACAGGTGCCCTTCTGTATCCCAGGCCTGCCCCCAGCAGTAGCCCTCCCTGAGCCCAGGGGGCCTGGACCCTCTCCCACAGCATACCCTCTAGGTCAGAGCTTACTTCATGGACTGAATCAAGCCAAAGCGGGCTAGCAGCAGATCGCAGTACAGCTCCAGGATCTCCATGGCCTCCACAAGATAATCTTCACGGATGATGTGCTCCACACGAATCCTGGCACGCTCATCTTTTCCAGCTGCCAGATAATCTGCAATCTCCTTCCTTGCCTTCTGGGCCAACTCCGCTACAGCACATATCCCCAAGGCCAGTCACTGGGCTGGCAGGGGCTGTTGCCTCCATACCCACCCACAGTCCCACCATGCACAAAGCCATCATGAGTTTCTCTCTCTCCTTCATCAAGGCTCTACGGTGCATGACACTGAGACATGGCTTGGTGGGGCCCTTGTGTCTACGTTCTAGCACACCAACTCACGGCAGAAAGGAAAGTGAGCTTTTAGCCGCTACAAACACTCCCACACCTTCAACTTCCCTGCAGTCAATCAGAACCATGGATCTTATCTGTGTCTGGGCAGGGCAATACAGCACAGGTGGGGAGAGCCTCCCACGGCACCCAGGAAGTTCCCCACTATGCTGTGGGCACAGAAGGCCCAGGAAAGGCCCCCCCGGGACAAACTGGCATGTCCTTCCACACAGGGCCCACAGCTACCACCCCATAAACTGCACTCTAACACCTGCCAGGAAGGTGGGCAGAGGACACATTGTGGCCAGCCTGCTCCTCCGGGTACTTGCACATTGGGGCAGACTGCAAGGCCTGGGTCCAGCAAGGAAGAGCAAAAGGCTACTCCATACTTGGCCCATGAAAGTACCTTGACTCCAGAAAAATCTTCTCCTCGTGTCTCCTGAGCCCCAAAAGCATCCCCAGTCACACCTGCATTACATCTGCCCCCTCAAATACTCACTCTTCTTTTTCTCCAGCAGTTTGAGGCGATTGATGACAAGGCGCAGGTTGACTCGCAAGCGCTCAGCCTTGAACCCAGAGCCCAACATGATAAGCACTTTCTGTGGGAGAAGAGGGGAAGGTTATTGGAACCAGGAGCTGTTGGTCACACCAGAAGGACACTAGTCACTGTTTTACTTGGGGAAAAAAACACCAATTTCTCCAAACAAACAGCACAGGCCTGCTATTCCTGAATCTGGTTATTTAAAAATTACCGGACCTACAGCACGCATTATTCCCTTTCCTACCTACAAACCTACACCTAACCAAGGCTGACACAGAATAGAAACTTCCTGGATATTCCCATTCTGACAGATGGAATCTCAATCCCAGAAACAGATGCAAAATGATAAAAAACTGGCACTACTCCATAAATAATAATAGGGTTAGAAAACATATGCCAAAACAAGTTAAAGGCCTGGGTCTATTTAATCTGGACAAGTGACACTAGCCATTGATGCACATAAAGTTCTAAGAATGTTAGACAAATATCTACCAGCAGTGGCCTAGGAAAATGTGACTGTGCCTCAGTTCAGTAAGCTGAGCTTACTGAGATGATATTTCGAGGTTCCATTCAGCCCTAGATTTCTAATAAGCCCAAGTGTGAAAACCCCTCAAATTTCACAATAAACAGCACAGCTGCTAGAAGGCATGCTTTCTTCAAGATGCCATCTGCGACAACCATCATACAGTCAAATCCCCTCTGTTACTTCACTGACAAAACCACTTTTCTAAAGAAACATGAAGTCAGCTACAAGAACCAAACCGACCTCAGCCCAATTAATATGCAAGTTGTAAAAGAGCTCTATGATTCACCCAAGGACCGTACAAACTAAGGTTGGAACAGTCCTGTCATCATAAGGAAAAAGTTGCCATTCCGTATTCCCCGCACTCCTCCTCCTTCCCGAACACGTGCTCTGGCACTTCTCCAGTCTCTCATAAGCCAGTTCAACTCATTAGTCCTACAGCAAACTAACTCAGAAGACACTTTAGTACAGCATTTTGTTATGCCAAGAACTGTTCATCAAAAGATCCTTTCTTAAGAGCTATCACATACAAAGATCTTGGCTTGTACCCGAAGGCCACACTGGAGCAGACTTTTAGATAGCGACAGCATTTTGTGTGTAACTAGTGGTTTATTTAGCTGATCTAGTCACACATCAATACAGTTATTTCAATGGTGCACAGAACCAAGCTCAAAAAATATCGATACAAAAATATATATACTGATATTATATATATAGTGATATAACTCTGATGCCATAAAGAGCAAGTTTTTCCCTTCTGTAACTGGAACAGGCTCCTACAACATTAAAATAACTTTATAGTGCAAGCTGCAATATCTCTGTAAAATTACCTGTTAAACAACTATTCTGTTTAACAGCAACCTGTTTTAACAGACCAGTTCAAAACACAGCCATTAAGCAGCAGCCAGCTCCCAGCCGTTTTTTCACAACCATCCTGCTGTCATTCTAAAAAGTTTTGTTGCCCCCACTCCCCCGCATGAGGCTCTCGGCCACCCTGCTGCAGAAACGCTGATCCAATTCTTCCTTCCCTGTACCTTGCCTTCCCATCTCTTCCTGCAGACGGGCTGCTACTCTGACCAGGCCGAGATTAACCTTTACTCGTATAGCAATTAGCCTGGCGCTAGGGCTGTTTCCAGGTACATTAGTCCGCCAGCCAGACTGGCCGCCTAGCTGCCCAATGGCCAGAGCTACCTCAGAAAAGCGCTCAGGAGGCCCCGCGTTCGCTTTACCGAGCAGCCCCGACGGGGCTGAGAGGCAGAGACCCCTCTGCCTCCTCCCCGCTGCCGTCCCCAGCGAACTGGCGCCGAGGGAACGTCCCACAGCGCGGACGGGGCGGGGCAGGCTCGGGGGCTGCCCTCGTCCCACCCAGGGGGCATTTAGGGCAAGGCGTCCCCCTCACTACCAGCACCTTCTCGGCCACCGAGAGCGCGCCATCGCCGCCAGCTCGGCCGCTACAGCCGCAGCCCCACTCACCGGCCGCCCCTCCGCGAAAGCTTCGGGCACCCAAAATGGCGGGTCCCTCAGCGGACCAGCTCACCGCGTGCGGAGGAATCCACGGAGTCGGTGGTCCCTACTCCTTACTCAGGGCACGACCGAGCTGTTCCGGTAGCTGCGGAGGCAAGGCCACAAGAAGTGCCTGCCGTATCGACGCGGTGGCGTCCCTGCAAAGAAGCGGCAGTGGGACAAGTGAGGAGAGCGGCGCGGAGGGACTAAATGACCCAGCGGAGGGATCCTTGTTGCGTGATGGTCCTTCTCATAGGAGCCCGCCGGCACTCGCCGCCCGGCGCGGAGGTTCCGGGAGCACAGCGTTCCGCCTGCTACTCCCCTGCCGCCGGCCCCGCCTCTACGGGGGACGGCAGCCGGCTCGGTTGAAGACGCCGCGCCGAGTCGCTGGGTGGGCGGAGGGGTCTCCGGTTCTCTGAGGACCAGGGGGCCGTGGCACCTGGGTGAGGGAGGGTCGGGCTGAGCCTGAGCCCGGTACTGGGGGCTGCAGTCTCGCCGCTGCCTTTTTCCGGGGCGGCGTAGCCCCGAGGGTAAGCTGGCCCGAGGCGAGTGCCAGGCGGTGCCCGCAGGCCCCCGTGGAGGCGGCTGCTCCGGGGATGCCGATGGCCCGCGGGGGAAAGCAGCCCTGAGCCCCCCGCTCTGCGGTGCGGGGAGGGGGGTGTCCTGTCTAAACGTGTGCATGAGTTCGTAACGCCGGTGGCGGCTTTTAAATTAATACTAAAATCGTGATTTTTTTTTTTTTTTTTTTTTGACCTTGCAGGGAAAGCGGGACTCTGCTGAGCTCCGGTAGCAGAGAGGCAGAGCCGCTTCCCGACGCGGGCGTGGGGCTCGGCCGCTGCCAGCAGAGGGGCCCGGGGCTCGACGCCGCTTCCCGGGCTGCGCGCCGGGGTGCGGGAGACCGGTAACCGGCGCGGATGAGCTCCTCCGGGCGGCCGGGAGCTGCTGGCTGGGACGGATCCATGAAAAACAGGTGAGATGCTTCGGAGAATGAAAAGCCCGCCCCTGGGCTCTGCAGGCGAGGTCTTTGACAGCCGGCGGGGCACTGCCGCCGCCGGGCCGTGGGGTGCCGTGGCCGTGCCCTGCCGGGGGCTTCCCGGGGCCGTGCCTGTGCCCGCGCCCGTGCCCGCGCGGCGCGCTCTGGCGGCGCCGCCATCTTGCCCGTCTGTCTGTCCGGCGGCCCTTTGTCTGTCTGCGGCTCCCCGGCGCCTGCAGCGGGACCGGGTAAGGCGGGCCGGGCCGGGGCCGTCCGCCCGCGAGGGGCGGGCCGGATCCCGCCGTCCGCCTGAGGGGCGACGGCGTCGGTCCCTCAGCCTGCCAGGGGCCGGGCCGGTCTGTCCGTCCGGGATGTCGGGATGGGTCCCTCGGTCGCCTGTCGGCATCCTCGGGGGCCCGGGCTGGGTTCTTCCGTCCGTCCCTCTGCCGGGGAGCGCGGTCCGTTTGTCCGTGTGTCTGCCCGCTTGCGGGCTGGATCCCTCCTGCCACCTCCCGTGCGCGGGGACTGCCGGCTGGATCCCTCCGTCTGTCGGTGGCAGGCTGAGGGGATCCCTGTGTCCGTCTGTTGGTGGGAGGCCGATGGGATCCCCGTGTCTGTCTGTCGGGATCCCTGTGTCCGTCTGTTGGTGGGAGACTGATGACATCCCTGTGTCCGTCTGTCTGAGGAGGCTGCGGGATCCCTGTGTCTGTGGGATGCTGAGGGGATCCCTGTGTCCGTGTGTCGGTGGGAGGCTGACAGGATCCCTGTGTCCATCTGTTGGGGGAAGTGGATTGAGCTCCACCTCTTGTCTGTCTGTCTGCCTGAGGGGACTGTTGGGGTTGATTCCTTCCTCTGAGGATGAGGAGTCGATGTTTCCCCCCTTGTGAAGTTTGAGGGGGTCGGTGTGGCTCCACCTGTGAGGGACAAGGGAGGTGCGTCCTTCCCCATGCGAGGTGGGGTGTCGATGGTCCCTCCCGAGGGAGGGCAGGCGGTGTGTCCCCCTCCCGCCTGTCCCTGTCCCTGCCTGCCCAGGGCTGTCCTGGCAGCAGGAAGGGTGCAGCAGCCCTGCTGTTTCCCTCTCCCTGTGCCTGTCTGCAAGGGCCATGAGGTCAGCCTCTTTGAGGGGCGTCTGTCTGGGACAAGACCTGTCCCTTGGGCTGGCCACACCATCAAGTCAGCTGCTGCCACCATGTCTGGAGCTGTGACCATAGGGTGGCCAGTTCCCTTGTCTGCCTGGGCTGGGTTATCTGGTGGCTGACACCAGCCTTCTGGACACGATGGGGCCTTGTGTCCCCTCTGGGTCTCTGGGTGGGAGGACGGAGATAGGGCAGGGTCTGCGGGTTTGATTAGGCTCTTGTCCTGTCAGCTGTGGGAATGGACAGGAGGGAGAAGGGTGGACTGAGATTGCAGTCACTCTTGAAGTGGGGCACTCAGCTTTTTGAGTGCTGGGGACAGGATTGCTTGTAAGTTTGCTTGAGAACTGGGTGGGACTGCCTGCTACACGGTGGCTTGTGAAATGCTTGTGGATTGTGTTGGATGCTGGCACTGAATACGGCTGTGGTGATGCAGAACGAGCACTGTAGGCAGAAGGGTGGAGAGTGACCCTGAGACAGTAAACTGTGTTTGACCAGAAGCTCAGAAGGTTCCAGTGGTGTGTGTGACAGGCTCTTCTCTTCTCAGGTGAGCCCTCTGCTGAGGGAACGAACACTCTGTGCTCCCAGGTCAGGGAAACATGTCCCGTCGGAAACAGACCACTCCTAACAAAGTTCACTGTGAGTATTATGTTACACAGCTTTGTGGGATCCTTGCCCTAGTTGGATTGTTGTGAAGTGAGATGGGGAGGAGGGGAATGATGAAAAGGTGTAGTTTGTGGGGGAATGGTGGTTATTCACGTTTCGTCTTAGGGACTGTAAGAAGAGAAACTCAGCTCTGTGCATCAGGGGAGCTGTCTGTGTCCTGGCATGGCAGGACAGGGATAGACTTGAACAAACAACCAATGCTGTAAAGGTAGGTGTGTATGTGCAGGGTCTGTAGCTGTGCTTTGCATTCACACTGTCACAAGTGCAAGTTAGTATACTAAGAAACGTGACTCCAGGGCCCTGGCCCATCTTGGGTAGCAAAGGAAGTTCTAGGTAAGATGGTTTGAGTGTGTAGGTGAAAGCCAGGAAGTCCTGGGCCCTATCACAGACTCAACTGACTGGCCTTGGAGATGTTACTTAAGCTCACTGTACCTCAGTTTCCTGCCAGATAATTTAAATAAACCATTTGTTCTTTCCTTGTAGGGAACGGGCAGTGGATAAGTAATTTACTGGACAGATAAATTCTATCTGTCAGATCTTTCTTGGACTGAACTGATAGGACAGATCTTTGTGTCTCCAGCATTGTCAAGACCCTGGCATTTGTTTCATAGTGAAAGGGCTGAAGATGCTGTACATCAGCACTTCTTGTGGGCAGGCTACAGTGAGATGTTAGTGGAGCTAAGAGACATGTATGGATGTTTGGCTGCAAAGGGGAAACTGCACATATATGGCTTTTGTTGACTGACTGCAGCAGAGCGAAGTTGGGGGGACTGAAGCTATGACCTTATTCATACCCAGCTTTGTGGCTGGAGACACGTTTGGAGTTTGGACTGGAAAGAGGAAAACAAATTTCTGTAGACAGCTGAAAGCAAGGTTGATGAGAGGGCCCTCGGTATTGCTAAGCTGTAGTAGCTGTCAGGAGTATGTGACAGAGAGCTGAATGCTGCAGCCCTAACACTGCCTCACTCTGCTGATGCTGCTGGCTTGCATGTCTCTGTGTTGCTCTGTGTTGCCTTTTTTTTATGGGTACAGCAACAGGAATCTATGCATGCTGCTCTCTGTACTAGAGGAAAATACACTGTGATACAGCCTAACACTTTGCACGCTCAGTGAGTGTGCTGGAGAGAATTACCTCTGTCGGGGACTCGAAAGCCCCATTAGCTGCTAGAGCTAGGCATGGGAGAGCTGAAAAAGCTTTCCTTGGTGGCCAGTGTAAGAGTCTTGAGGCGTGGCTTTTGGCATCTGCACTGACTTGTGCTCTCCAATTCCTGCTTCTGGGTGCTGGGCTCAACAGTGGGCAGAGTACAGCTTTGATTTGCCTGATAGTACATTAACGACTTCGGAATTGTCTTCCTCGGAGAAATTTGGTATGTCCTGTGTTTTGTCCTATGATGCCAGTAACACATCTTGTGTCTATACACTTTTGCTTCAGTGAGTGCCCAGATATTACTGCTGCCGTTTAGATCAGACTTGTATAAGGCATGCACTTACACTGTCTCCCCGGTGTGGAGTCATGGTCTTTTGTGTATGGAAACCAAGGGGTACAACAGCTCTAATGGTGCAGGTGGAGTTTCCATGATATTTAGGTGGGCTGTTTTCTGCACTCCACTGTGTAAGGGTTATGTTCTTCAGAAGCATGTACTATTATATACAAAACTATACGTATTATGGAGTTCAGTTGTGCACTATTTTCACAGTGAACATTGCTTTTTTATCTGCAATACAAGTGATTGTATCTCCAGTTTTGGTCTCGGGGGAAGCTATTTGACAAACATGCTACCAGCATGCATGAGGTTGAGGTTATGGCATCTGGTATGCCCTAGAGAGGAATTCTGGGACCTGTTCACCTCCTTTACATGCAGTACATTGCTACAGAGCAACTATTCAACAGGAGCCATCAGGAGCAGCAAGTAGGACCACAAGAAAATAAAGGGACCGAAAGATACAAGAAACATGTCAATGGTGATGTCTCCACCTTGGGATGGAAAATCTTGTCTGTCTTATGATGAACGCCACCAAATCGTTGGGACTTCTCTGTCTACCTAGCCTGCTGTGTATCTGGAGGGCCCAGAAATGCCATGCAGTGCACTGACGAGGATAATCGGAGAGAGCATCAGCTCCAAGAACTGGGTGAGCCAGCAGAATGAGGAGTCAGGCTGAGACATAGCAGACACGTTACTGAGAATTCTTCACAGGGACTGAAGTGGTTGGGAGGAGAGGAAAAAAAGGGACAGCAGGTATGCAGCTTTTTACGCAGTTGTCTGCAGCTGGGGTCTGATTTGGCAGGCTATGGGGCTGGGGAAGTGCTTTTTGGATTTGCATAAATACCACTGTGACTGTAACTGGACAAATTTGTGGGAGGACGGTGCCTACTTCTTCCTTGCATGGCCACTCCACATTATCTTCTTTCTTGGATTCACTAGGGCAAGCAACAGCTGCAGATCTCCTCTCCCTGGCTTGCTTGGTGCCACCTTTTTCCAGGGTCACTTTCCAGGCTTGGCATGGCCCTCATTTAACCTTTCTCTCACAACATGGTTTGCTGTCCTCACTTAGCACAGAATCACTTTGTTTGGCATGCAGAACGACTGGCTGGGAAGTTGTGTGGTTACAAGTCTAAACAGTTTTAAATGGAAGTTGATGTGTAAGGAAATTCAAAATGATGCAGAAACAATGATAAAAAATTACTATTATCACAAAAGTCTCATTTTGCATGATGGCCAGTCCTCCTACAGTTTTAATTGTAGTCATTTCCCCTTTGGCAGGGCTGCAGCACATAACTGGCTCTTAATAATTTAATTTTGTTTTGCCACATGGTGCATGAAAAATATACCTGACAAAAGTGGTGTACCGCACAAAGTGGTAACAAATAAAACTGTAATACTGGAATATACTTATTGCATCCCCCAATCCACATTGAATTGAAAAATGCAATGTAGTTACGCTTTTCCTTTGGAGGTATCTTAATTGGTTCCATTTGGTCTTTATTTTCTCCCTGAGACTAAAGTATAAAATCTCTCTAAGCAATTCACCTGACTTGCATTCAAGCCCATCCATTGCTGCGCTGTCACCCCATCAGTTATGGGCTACTCACTGTTCTTGTGCTTGCCAAAAATTTGCTGCAGGTGTTACTGTGTACTTTTATTTTCTCTCCCTGCTGTCCCATGAGCTGCTTTTCTTTCTATTCCTTGTACCCTTTGCAAGTGATGCTTATTTTAGAACTCTTGAGAACAGCTTTTGTTAGTCAAATTAATTCCCACTTCTTAGCTATATTTATCATGGTCCCAATATCCCATTAATCCTCTATTTCCTTCCCTCTCCCTCTGACACACACATATTCTCTGCTCTTCAGTGTTCCTTCAGTTCTTCTGTCTATAATATTCCCAGTTTGAAGAGAAAGTGTCTTGCAAGAAATAGCACCTAGCATTCAAAAACGAGCAGAAATGTTACTTGCATCAAAATCCTTGGTTCTTAAAGGGCTCTGTGGGCTGACATTGTTAACTCTTTCAATTGTGTTGTTTTTCATTTCAGTAACCACTACAGCAGTGTGGACAACCCAGAATAGCCATGGGGCAGGTGGACTAGATCCACAGTGGTGGAAACACTTGCAAATTTCAGGTCCAGGAAAGGAACACAGAGAAGACCTACATGAACAGGGACTTTAAATTGATGTACAAGGAGGGAATAAAGTGGCTCATCTCTGGGAGACCTTTCTGTTTAGGAAGGAAGACAGGGGAACGATGCAGTTTCGGTTTATTATTTTTTAATTTTTTTTGTGGATTTTGGGATGGGGGTTGTTTGTTTGTGTGTTTATTTTCCAGAACACCTGAGCATTGTCCTGCATTCATACAGTTCAAGAAGGGAAGGGCTCAGGAAAAAAAATAATTTCTGGCTACCAAGTTGATATACGACCAGATCCTAGCAGTCATAGCTGGCCCTGTTGCACAGTACCACAGGGCTGCCCCCTACCTCCACAGCTGCTCACCTGGCATCCCACTCATTTACAAGATTATGGAGAGGAGAACTGGAATGCAAAGCAGAGGCATTTGTATGATCTTTCACTGTCCTACATCTCTAGCTGTTTGTAAAACAAATACAGTGACTTGTTCTGGTGTTGTGGTCAGCCTGCAGCCCTTTTTGTGTTTAATAAAGAAACGTCTGGAGAAGAGTCTGTGAATTCACTATTGAGCATAACATCCTTTGCTGATAGCAGTAATCCTAAAGCTGTTGCCTGTCTTACTCCCTTTCCAAATGAATGGAAGTGTATTCAAAGTGGGTTGGGGGTGTCTCTGTATGTGAGCATGTGTGTGCAGAAACAATAGACGTATAACTCTGTACCTATCAAACACTAAAGCTTCATCAAAGTAGGACTTAGTCCATCAGTAGACAAACAGAACACTCTTCCCTAAGTTCTTTTGGAGGCAATTTTAGCTTAATACATAAGAAATTCTGTATAAGCTAAATATAGCACTTTTAAAAGTTTGTCTTTCCCAATCCTGTGATGCCTTTTTAGATACAGGCTAGTTGAGAATGCGTAAGATGTCATCTGCTAACAGCACTGGTTTGGTTAACAGTTTGCGTTTCTGGCTGTAAGCTGATCGTTCTCTGCACTGCACTGAATCAATGCTAACTTGGTTCTGGCTACGTTGTACAGAAAGGCCACCAGCAGACATGATCGCTTTCCTAGTTGTTGTGATTGATGCTAGTGTTACAGATAGGAGTTCCTTCCTCTGTCACTTCATATAAAGATCACAGCTTCTGAAGTCCTGCAGACTGTCTGTATATCTGAGCAGGAACCTACCTGCCACTAGACTCCAGGCTGCTGCTCAGTGGAAATGTAAGCTATCTGGAAGGGGAAAGGAGAAGAAAACAAACATGTAACTGCTTCTACTAGCAGTTGCAGTGGTGCTTGGGAACCCTGCTTTGTAACTCTGTCACAGGTAGCACATCTCCCACCATAGTTTTACATCTGTCCTGTGTTCTGCAGGTTTCCTCATTTCACCATACTTTCTCTTTGTCTTGCAATGCTTTTTTGGTCTCTGGGCTTTTATCCTGGTGGTTTGTGGATATCCGCTTCTTGGAGCAGCACCGTAATTCTGTTGCGTCTGCTGTTCATGCAGTCTATCTCAGTCCCACCAGTGCGAGGTTGTGGTCCAGACATAAAAGCAGCACTCCGGGTTATAAAAACCATTCAGTGCTGAAGTGGCTTCTGATGGGGGTACATGTGTCACAGCAATCACAGCAATCATGATGGTACCTGCTGTTCTCAGTGACAGACTTAGGTGCCCCTCAGCACCTCTCTTCACCCCGCATGGATTGTGTTCTCAAGTCTTCTCTGCAGAAACCTTTCTCACGTTTCTGAAACAGAGTGATAAATGCCTTCAAATGCTTTTGGAAACCTCCATGGGGATGTTGGGAACTAAAACTCTTCTCCCACAGTCTCCGTGAAACTTCTGAAGGTCTTTGAAATCTTCCATAAATTACTGCTTTTTTAAACACTGCTGGAAATTGCGAGGTAAGCACCAGAAAGGCAGTGTGAGTATGAATATGGGGCAAAGCTGGCTGAAACAGTTTAGCATGTTGGAATGCACCTGTACTGGTGCTCTCCCAATGGCTCAAGAATTCAATTCCCTGGTTATACTGATGCTAGTTGTGGCCCTATACTAAAAGGTACAATTTTCTTCTGAAAGCTATAATTTGACTTTTGTTTTATGTGAAAAATGCTCTGCGTCTTCCTTAGCATTTTTGTATTTATGCTTTGAGTGGTTCTTGAGAACTTACAAATCAGTTGATAAATTTAACCCAAAGGCTAGCCTGCTGGGAACTTTAGCACCTTGTCCCAAGCGCTCCCAGCACTGTGAGAGGTAAATTAGAACTACACGTGGAACAAAGTAATTTGTTTAATTTAATACAAAAATTAATGCTTGCCTTTATTGTTATTCTTGGGAACCAAGAGTTCTCCTTAGCAGGGATTGCTGTAAGAAGTTTTCTTTCAGAGCAGCACAAATAGTTGGCCCTCTTTCAATGTATTTGCCATCTCCTATTGAGTCGAGGTACTAGTGATCACTGTCTTTCAACAAAACAGACTGTAGCTATCCTAAACAAGCAACTCAGCTTTCTGGGTGCATTCCCTTAGTTTTCTGTTTAAAGCCTTTGAAGTGCCGCAGATTTACTTTAGCCAGAGCCACTCCTAAGCAAGGCAAGGTAGTGAAGCAAGTTATCTGTCATGGGAGCAGGAGAACACCAGCTCCAAGCACAGACACCTGCTTGAAGGGCAGCTTGTCCTCAGTTCTCCTGGGACAGAAGGTGGTGACAGAGCATGTCAAGGACAACCCCTGGTTTTAGTATCACTGTGGAGAGCAGGTGAGATGCCAGGCACTCGGGGGTACTTCTTTTGTGCAAGTTGCCTGTTGTAGCAGGGAATAGGACTTAATGATTTATAAGAGACATATAGCACTGGGCCTGATCTGGGATACTGTCATAATCCCTGAGTGGCTTCCCCCCAGCCTAGCGCCTCTATTGGCGGATAGCTTGGGAGCAGAGAAAGCCACCTGGCTACATATGGCAGATACATGGGATCTTACAGGGGTTTTTGTGTGTCTGGAGTGGCGTATAAAGAGCATGCAGGGAGCAGCCTGATGCTGAACATTTCCACTAGCAAGACTGTTCTAGACAGAGAGACTGGACGCACATCAGCAGGTACAAGAGGCTGGTGTTGCAGGGTAGACAAGCAGAGAGATTACTTAAATGCTTTCTGAGAGGTGACTTCAGAGGTTCTGCACAGTGCAGGTGAGCAGCCCCACACCCATTGTGTTTTTGGCAAGCCTTGGTGGTGAAAGCAATGGAACGGCACCAGTCTGACTCTTTGTCCTTGTGGCTGCCAGGGGAGCAAGTCTTTGCAGGGCTGGAGGAGCAAGCCCGCCAAGCCATGATGAAAAACAACTTTCCTGGAGCTCTCGGGGACCAAAGGCCAGCCATTCATCCGCTGCAAGACCCCGACTCCAGCAGCAGTGAGTTCTGCCCCTACCAATAATGGCAAGGTAGTGGAACTGGGGAGACTCTGACAAAGGGCAAGGCTAGATGCTGCACAGCTTATGGGGGTCCTCTGAGGACCATCTTACCCATCCCCTCCTCTGGGTTAGCTCGTGGCTCCTATGCAGGACTTAGTGTCAGCAAACAGCAAGAGCAGGGCTGCTCCCTAAGGGAAGGCAAGCCCAGAGCCAGGGACCACCATAACACAGATTCGGCAGTGACCTCACCACCGGGATGCAGTCCCAATTTACCAGAGCAGGGTGGTAGCAGCAGCAGGTCAAGCAAAGCAGGGTAACAAGCCAGATCCAGGGACTCTGCTGAGCACTTCAGGGACTGAAGTACCCCCAGTTTAAATGGAGCCCCTGGTCAGAGGGGGTGGGTGGAGGCCCAGGTGATGCTGGTCAGGACAATTAAGGCCTAAGAGTACCCTCAGGGTCCTGACATTTGCAATAACTGTTCTGCATGTTCTAGGTGGCAGTGATGACGAGGAAACCACCCAGGATGAAGCTTCTTCCCATACATCTGAGGAGGATGGCTCAATGGTGAAAGTGAAGAAGGAATTAGAGAATGCAGAACAACCTGTGGCTGGAACCCCACCAGTGAGAGAAAATGAGGCAAGTGTGTACTGGCTCTACACTAACCTTGGCCTCCCAGGGAGAGAGAAGGGTTTTGTCTAAACACCTTCTCTCCCCATTGTGGTTTCTTACCTTTTTCTCCCTCCCACCTCTTCCAAACAATGTCTCCTGGCAGGAGGAAAGGGTATGAAGAGCTCTTGGGCTGCCAGAACAGGAGACAGGAGACACAAACTGCTGTTCTCCTGGCTGGCCAAGGTGATTGTGCAGTGTGCCCCTTCCTTCAGTTCTGGTGCCTTTCTCTGACTGACTTCCCCTTCCCTTCTGCCGCAGAGCAGGCCTTGCCTACCAGAGCCACTGCGCGGGCAAGAGCCTGGGTGTGAGCAATGGCCATGAGGCTTCTGCCTGTTCTCCCCGAGACAGCAGGAGTTTTGCTCAGAGGCTACATAAAGGAAGTTTCAGACTGCAAGAACACAAACCGGCCCCAGCAGGACTGGGCACACAAGCACTTGATCTGGTCAAGTCCTGCCTGCAGTGTTGACTAGATGCTAAGGGAGGGTGGGGTGACTGTGTGTGGGGGCATCTGTGTGCCTTACGCAAAGTGGCTTTTCCTCCCTGTAGGTGCCTGAGAGTTTGAATGCTGACCCTATGCTGGGACTGTCACAGTGTCCCCTCTGCCAGCTGGAGTGTGGAAGCAGAGAGCAACTCATTGCTCACGTATACCAGGTAGGGGATGATTCTAAACCGTGGGATATCTCTGGCCTTAGGCCCCCAATCCAGAAACAACCCAAAGCACAGACTGGCTTTGTTCTGGGCTTTGCAGTCACAGAACTGAGCTTCTGGCTAGGATGTGATTGAAGTTTACAGCAGTAAACTGTGTCCAGAGGGTGTCCTAGGGAAAGAATCAGCAAGGCTGATCTGCAGATCTGGAAAACACAACTCTACCCCAAGGGAGTCTCTGCAAGCAGTTTCAGGCTAAGACGAGGCAGTTCCTTCAAATTAAACGTGGAAGTAATTTTTACATCCTTCATTGAGAGAAGAAACCTTCCTCCTCACTCGGTTCTTTATTTTGTACCTTTATGACAGTTCCTGCCCATGAAAACAGTTCTTCCTCTGAAATTACTCCAGTATTGCAGGAAATGTGTGCTGGAATCTCACAGTTTTTTGTTGTCGGTGCTCTTTTCACAGCACATCAAAGTCTGTAAAAGAAGGAATGAAGCAGAACTGAACTGGCCACTTACCTGCACCAGCTGTCTCCATCTAAGCACTTCCTCACCAGCATCCTGCCTACTGTTAGTCCAGTCATGCTTTGTCCAGCAACAGCAGCTCCTCAGATGCATTTCTGAAAACAAGGGTCAGGTCTTACAATCCAAGTGTTTTGGCCTTAATTATTTCTCTTGCACTGGAGTGGAACTGTGCAAAGGTTTCCTCCTTGCTGTTTGACCTGTGACAACCCAAATGCCTTGAGCTTGGCTTAGGAGCTGTCAGACAGAGGTTTAGGGGTAAAGCGTTCCCATTCCATGAGGCTGAAGTGAACGGTTTGCTGTGTCTGTTAAGCATGCCTCAGACTGGGCAGGGAGCTGGGCAATTTGTAATTAACAACCTCGTGGTTGCTTTGCAGCACACTGCAGCTGTGGTGAGTGCCAAGAGCTACATGTGTCCGGTATGCGGCAGAGCCCTCAGCTCACCAGGATCACTTGGGCGACATCTCCTGATCCACTCAGAGGACCAGCTGTCAAACTGTGCAGTGTGTGGAGCACGCTTCACCAGCCACGTCACATTCAACAGGTCAGGGTCACCCTGGCTGGTGAGTGGGCTAGGGTACCCACATTAAAGATTAGGTGGGCTGCCTTAAATGACACAGGAGTCATGGCTCTGGACCCACAAAGGCTTGTAGGAGAGTTGTGAACACCCCTAGTAGTGAGTGAGATTCCCTAAGTCCCTTCCTGCCCGCAGCTCTGCATCACCTGCTAAGACCTCCATGGGCTGTGCTGCTAAAAGAGTGTTCCTTAGCTCTGTGAAGAGCTAGAACTGTAAAGAAAGCACTGGGGTCTGCAGTCACTGGAGAAATAATCAACTGCGGCTATTGCCCAGCAATCCATCAGGGTAGGTCTGTACTGCCCAGATGGGCTCATCATTTCCAGAGCAGAACTACAGGCAGAAACCAAGATGTTCCTTGTTTGTGTCCTGCCTGGTGGAAGATTACCCACTGACCAGTGGAATAGGAGAAAGGAGCTGAAAGGAGAAATCCAGTGATGATGGGGAGGAGCAGCTTGCTGGCTAATTCCTGCTCTTGTGCTCTTCCAAGCCAGATACTGCTCTGGGCTAACCCACTTCCTACCCCCAGATATGATGTTGCTTCATTTTAGGTATTCATACACGTCTGTGGGCAGGAGCGGCTGAGCAGAGGCCTCTGTCGTGGGCTGTAGTAGGGGCACTGTTTATTGCAGCCCCTTGGGCAGCCTGAGATGGGGACTCTTCTGTCAGCACCAAGTCTCTGACTCTCTGCTCTTTCTGTTTTCCAGTGAGAAGCTGCCAGAGGTGCTCAGTGCAGATCGCCTGCCGGCACCCCAGAGCGAGGGCCCCTCCAGTGGTGAGGGGAAAGACATTGCCTTTCACGCCCCTGTGTATCCTGCAGGCATCCTCCTAGTGTGCAACAACTGTGCTGCTTATCGTAAGCTGCTGGAGGCACAGACACCTGGCATGCGAAAGTGGGCACTTCGTCGGCAGAATGAGCCCTTGGAAGTGCGGCTGCAGCGTCTGGAGCGGGAGCGCACGGCCAAGAAGAGCCGGCGGGACAATGAGACACCTGAAGAACGGGAAGTGAGGCGTATGCGGGATCGAGAAGCTAAGCGCCTGCAGCGCATGCAAGAGACAGATGAGCAGCGGGCACGGCGGCTGCAGAGAGACCGGGAAGCCATGCGACTGAAACGTGCCAACGAGACCCCAGAGAAACGACAGGCCCGGCTCATCCGGGAGCGCGAGGCCAAGAGGCTCAAGCGGCGCCTGGAGAAAATGGACATGATGCTCCGGGCACAGTTTGGCCAGGACCCTTCTGCCATGGCCGCTTTGGCAGCTGAAATGAACTTTTTCCAGCTGCCAGTGAGCAACGTGGAGCTGGAGAGCCAGCTGTTGGGCAAAATGACCTTTGAGGAGCAGAGCAACAGCGCACTGCATTAAGCTCCAGCCAAGGACTGCGCTGCCTCTGCTGCACCTGCCACAGGTGCACTAGCAGGCTTCTACACTCAGGAGGCTGCTGCGGGCCCCTGGCTGACTCTCCCTGACAGGTGGTTCTGGTTTTCTTCTGAACATTGGAGGAGAACAGAGCTGAGAGATGTCCGCCAAAGTAACGCTGGTGGGAGCAGATTCTGAGGATGTAGTCTGCTCTGGGGGCCAAGTCACAGCCTGGGAACAGAGGGAAAATAAATTAATGTTCATGTTTATTTAGTCCTCCTCTTTACCTTTTGTGCTTCATTCTGTCCTTGAACACTTGCCCCGTAGATGGGTTTGGGCTGCTGCAGGTCTGCTGTAGGCGAAAGCGTACATCACTGAAAAGGGATCTTGTTTACTGCAGCATGAATTATGGAGCTGAGGACTTTGATAGTCCACAACTCCTCCAGGAGTAAATCCCTAACAGTTGGTGCCGATAAAAAGGAAGCAAAGCAGGATGTCGTCTCCCTGGAAATGGCTGTACACGCTCTTTCTCTTAACACTATTGTTATGTGCTTATTTGCAGTAGCACCCATGGAAAAAAGTAAGAGGAAACTGAGTTCCTGTTGTAAGATACCCCATATAAACACTAACAGAAAGGTTGACTGAGGTACGCAAACAGCAGACAAGTTTGCTGGTTTACTCACAAGTTAATTTTCACTTAAACAGTATTTCAGGTTTGCAAGTGAAAAAGTTGATTGAATGGTGAACAGTAAGGGTAGGTCAGTTCTCTAGTAGTGTATGGATTTGCTTTCCCCTTTATTCAGCACTGGTGAGGCCACACCTGGAGTACTGTGTCCAGTTCTGGGCTCTCCGGTGCAGGAGAGCCACAGACATGCCGGACAGCATCTAGCACAGGGCCACTGAGATAGCGAAGGGCCTGGAGCGCCTCTCCCGGGAGGAAAGGCTGAGAGCTGGGACTTTTCAGCCTAGAGAAGAGAGGGTCTGGGGAAAGGGGGTTATAAATACCTGAGGGGAGCGTGTAAAGAAAACGAAGCCAGGCTGTTTTCGGTGGTGCCCAGTGACAGGACAAGAGGCAGTGGGCACAAACGGAAACACAGGGGCTTCCGTCTGAACACCAGGAAACACTTTATCACTGTGAGAGTGACTAAGCACTAGCAGAGTGCTTACTTACAGAGTGCAACGTCCCAGGGAAGTTACGGAGTCTCCCACCTTGGAGACATGAACAAGACATGCTCCTCGGCACCTGGCTGTAGGCGGCCCTGCTAGAGCAGGGGGGGTTGGACCAGATGAGCTCTGGAGGTCCCTTCCCACCTCAACCGTTCTGTGACTTCATAGTAAGCTGAGCTTGTTCAACGCTTTTTAACACAGAGGCAACACTGCTCATCTAGGACCACACTTCAGTTATTAATTCTCACAGTAAACTCCTCTATGACCAACGGTGACTTTCACTGGTCACTGCAGATAACACTGTGGGGGCCGGGGGGGACCACTAATAAACAGAACCACCCAGGTAGAAAAGGAAGTTGCTTTCGCTTCCACACTCAGCAGCAAAACCCATGAGAGGAACCTGGGAAAGGATTGAGCCGGGGAGGAACCATGGAAAGCTACAATAACTGAGTCCAGAAAAACCTGCTAGAGGGTAGGGAATTTAACCTTCTTTAGTTTATTCAAGAGGTAGCCAAGGCAAAAATGTGATCGTAGTCTGTACCTCTTTGAAAAGGTTCCCATTGCTAATAGAAATCATTATGAAACTATGCAACTATGGAAATAAATCTAAGCATGTTTAAACTGGAAAAGGCAAAACATTAGCACAGAAGGTCTCATGGGTGGTACAGTCTCCATTATTTGGTTTCTTTAAGAATGAGCATCTAAAAATGCATGCTGTAGCTTTGTGGTTTCCAAACGTTAGCCCACCAAACACCGGTGTGGCACAGATCCATGTTTTGTAGCCTGAAGACCCCTAGTGCTTTCACAGTGTTTCCTGCTCAGGTCTGCAGCACCGTTACACGGTGGCCTAAATGCGTTGGGACCTACCGCCTTCTCTCTGATGGCTGTTTCTCTGCAATAAGTCAGAAACGGTGACTACAAGACTCCTCTTGAGATCAGAAGAGCAAAGTTAAAACAAGAAGCAAAACCTTTCAGCCAGACTACTTAGAAACCTGATTTTTCTCTCTTATTTTCAGTTTGAAAAACTTTTGATTGAAATCCCTTAAAGCCCTAGTTAATGCTTACAATAGTTGCCTTCAAAGTGCATAATGTTGCATTTTTTTCATGATAACGAACTAACCTTACAGACAGTCTTGTGGACGCTGACTACAAAAAGCATTTAATCTTTTCAATGCTACCATTTCCTCCACGTGCCGCTGTAACGTCTTGTTTCCTCACCTGGTAGAAGCTGTTCTAACATACCATTCATCACACAGACCTGACATCCAGGAGCCATCCTTGCCTCCCACTTTGGGAAAAGGCACTGGGTCTGGAAAGGATCCATTCAGTTCCACGTTCCCTCGTTTGTATCCTCCTCTGTTCTCTGAACTGATCCCTTACTTTTATTCTTCCCTCTGTCCGTTTTCATACTCAAACCGACAGAGTTTGCTTTTCGCAGTATTTCCTATTGCTCTATCTTGTGTGTTTTGCTTGGCCAGCAGAGGTGCAGCTTCACTCTGCACACTGTAGCTGAAACTTTCCCTGCAGCATCACTGGCACCTGATCGTTATTCCAAGGGGTTTAAGGAAGAGGACACGTAAGAGCAGAAGTATTTGAACCCAGAATGATGGCTTATAATCCATCTGTCAGAGAGCCTGTACCTCGCCCTTGTCACAAGTCTCCAGATCACCCCGTGTAAGACCAGAGAAGCCACATCCTAATGATCGCTGATGCTACAGACAAGCAAAAAGTCTCAAACACCAAAGGAAAAGCTATTGGTTTATATATATATATATAGATATATAGATATATACTGTGTTTACAGAGTCAACAAGTTAAATGCAATATTCATAAGAGCATTAACAATAAAAATACAATCTGTGTGTAGCCAAGTACAGACTTAAAATGGTAAAACAGGAAAAAGGATCTCACCAAAAGTACAAATATACAGTACAAATTGATTTATTTAAAACAGTTACAAAAAAAGCACAACAAAATAGAGATTATCCTTAGAATTATTAATGCTTTGTTAAAGATCAGGTAGGAGGAAAGGGGCAGGAACAAGGTCGGAGGGGAGCACCTGACTAGTTCTAAGGCTTTAGATACAATGCGGTCGGTTACATGTTAATACAGCCATTACATAACTGGGATTATAGTTGAGGGATCAGCACTTTATCTACAAAGACCTCCTTGCCTCAGCGCAGCCCAGCCGGTTCCCCCAGTGCGACGCGTCTGCTTCTCTGCTTTGCACGGGCAGACCCTCCCCTGGCGCTAAGGTGCCACGAAAGCGGAAAACAACTAGAATGTGCAGGGGTGCGTTTGCAGGGTGGGGTGGCGGCAGCCTAGGAGGCGGCAGGGGCAAGTCCCGTCCTCCATGGACACATGTGAAGACCGTGGGATGGGCCTTGACCATCAGCATTTTAAGCCATACATGGAACACACCCTGGGCCAAACTCTGTACAGAATGTGCATTCGTAGCCATCTTAGCAGCTTCTGCAAAGTTTCAGGCCCTAGGACAGCCTGAAAGACAAAGAGCAGTTGTGAGCGACGCTAGGGAAAGGCACATGTACTGCTGTGGGCAGGAACTAGCATTCGGGCTACTCAAGCTGCTGTAGTTTCTTTTACAATATTTTCTGAGTAACAAGGATTGTTAGTTCTCTACGGGGGAAAGTGACTTCAAGTGTGGGGTGGGGACAGGGGGAGCGGGGACACTTAATGTGAAAAGTGCATTATATTTGTGCACCTGCTGGAAAGGGGAGGCAGAGGGGCCTCTGCAGCTTTCCTTCTTTCCAGACAGAGCTTCCTCTGCATAGTCTGGTAGTGATGAGCGCTCGTCGCTTGGAGCAAGTCTCACGTTCCTGGAGCAACGGTGTACGCGTAGCCTAGAAACAGGCCTGGCCTCTGCTGGGCAGCTGACCCAAGGAATGTTTCATGAGATGGGACAGATGGCTACAGACACCCATTATTGCATCCTACAGACTCTTGCCACAGAGTGTGAGCTGGGTAAGACCAAGGCCAGGAGACCACAGCTCTCCTCCCCTTCACAATAGCAGCAGGAAAACAGTATATTTCTCTGAGAAGCCTGTCACATCTCTGCCAGCAGAAAAGCCCGGATGACCGTCTCATTCCACAATGTCCTCCTGGATTTATCTCCTCCTTTCCTATGTAAACCTAAGAAATAAAAGCCTCCTCCATGGGCTCATTCATAGCCTTTCTGCCGACAGCAGAGCCCGTCTCACGCGTTCCCTAATCTCGGGAGAGGCTCAACGCTCAACACAACAGCCACCACAGGTGCTGAGCAACACAGCCCAACCCAGTAAGGACAGATTCCAGTGATTACGAGTACTGCTAAGCTGGGCTAGAGGGCTGCCAGTGGCCCCCTCCTGCCCACCGCCTTTGGGGCAAGCAGCCAGATGCCCAGATTCTTCATCTCAATGCCCTGCCGTGAGATGTGCCCCAAACCGTTGCTTCCATAGAAGAGCTGGCAGCTGAAACATCCACAACAGCGGGACTGACAGGGAGTCTGGATAGAAGCACCGAGGTCAAATTCAGCCTGGCCTGTTCCACAGAGCTCACAACCACACTCAACAGATGCGTGGCTAGCCAAAGTCCAGGGTGAGCACCTTCACAGCCCTTCAGCTGCCTACAGTACAAAGCTATTTCAGCCACACAGCATCTTGCTTCATACACCAGTGTCTGCCCTTTCACACCACTGTTCAGTGAGGCCGAGATCTAGGAACAGTAGTTACAGTAACACACATGAGACAAGGCAGGCCCTCCAAACCCTCTCTCTAGGAGACAGACTCCTGTGTTCAACGATGCGCGTGAGGGGCTCTGCACCCTTCAGCTGCTCAGACATTCCCTCTATGCATGCACTCAGCCCATCTACATTCACACGCCACACGTATGCAAATCCCTTTCTTAGCTGCCTGCCACAGCTCTGAATTCCTCTGCATGCTCCATGCAAAGAACAGGCAAGAGAAGCTGTGCTCCTCTGCCTTCTGCCTTTGGCCACAGACACCCTGGATATCCTGAGCATTAAGTACTAACCAACATTAATCGAGGTCTTTGCGTCGGAGAGTCCAATGAATAGCAACTGTGAAACACACAAGGTGATGAGGCCAGGCACCTGGGCCCGGACAGTACGTTTTACTGACAAATGGTGCCGTGAAAACAGCATCTGCTCCCACAGCTGCTGCATCCAGGGAGGCAGAATCTTCACATGACAGCATCACCATGACTTCACACATTTCAAATGCAGCTGATGAGATGGGAAGCAGTATGTCATTTGGGGGAAGCCACATGTGATACAGGCAGCATCCTCATTCTGGAGAAACCCCCGTGAGGCACAAACACTGAAGGCATGAGTAGCGCATATCACCTACGGCCTGAAAAGAAACCGTCCTCCTGGTGCAGGCATGTCAAAGGCAACAGAAATGGCTAGCAATGTGCTAGGAAAACAGGACTGACGGCCGGGAGGGAAGGGACCATTCTGGAGACTCTCTGATTTGCCCAATATCCAGGCAGAGCACCCCTCCATCACAGTCAGCTGAAACCAACCAGTTACAGGACGCGTTCCTGGCAAGTGTGCGGAACAGCCCTGAGACACCACCACTGCAAGCTGACGGAAGGACGGCTATGCCGAGGAGAGGTGCTGACACACAAGCCATCCAGGGAAAGAGAGAAGCAGTGCCCTAGCAGTCAGGCACGCCTGACAGAAAACTTCAGGAAGATGAGAGAAGGGAGACGGAAAACGGTACGCTGAACATCAGGAGCAGCATCGGGACTGCCAGCGGGGACCTGCACACTGAAAAGAAATCCTCTCAAAAGCCTGGTCCTAGCACAGAGATGGGCACCTTAATACAAAGAATATTTAACCCAAGTTAAGTCAGTGAAGACTCTTATCCTGAACATGACAGTGACTATTTTTTATTCTAGCTAAGCAGTTAGAGCTGGTGTCATAACACACCATCAGAGAGGGCAAATTAGTGTAACCACAAGAGCCTTCACTTGAATGGAGTGTTATTACCATAACGAGGTATTAACATACATTTGTATTAAATCTCACGGTGAAAAAGACTACTCTTGATTTTACCATGTTGTTCTACAGAGGAACTCCAAAGAGAAGCATCAGAAAACCTAGCACAAAACCATCCCAAAATGCCCTATGATGCTGTAATATTTTTAGAGTCCCTACATTAATCATAGAACTGTACTTAGCAGAAACTTTGTACCTTGCCTGCACATGCACAAACACACGTCTCTTGTCTAGAGCTTATTCAGGAAACTGCCTGCAGGGAAGAATTAGCGATCTGGAAAGTTTTCTTCTGATTTAATTACAAAATAGTCTCGGTTCTTGTAACAGAAAAAGGATATGTTTCCATCCTTCCCTAGAGAATGTTGAATACATTTTACTTCAGCTTTAAAAAAAAAAACAAAACACCAAAACCATAAATCCAACCAAACAAAAAAAACCCCAGCCCCATTCACCCATAGGCTAAGCCTCTGCAAAAGCTATAAGCCCAAGAGATTTTTTTTTTTTTTAAATTATTAACACAGGAAGAAAGATTTGATTTGGTGGCAAAGGTATTTTATGGCAGGAAACTGACGTCTCCCATCCCAGCTCGTGTCCCATCCCAAGTGCTCAAGTTCCCTATTCACCTACACCCAAAGCCATCCTTTTGGTCCTTCCTCTTGAATTTCTGTGATTCATTCAAATCTGTACATTCTTTGCAAGAAGAAAGAGCAGTTGGATTCAGTGGAAGAGACATTAAACAGAACCACCAGAGAAGCATCTCTGTCCTGCCTTCAAGAGCTCCATCGGTGAACGGTCCTTTTAAAGTGCATGTGTGAAGAAAAGGGATACTGGGAGTAGAGCCCCCTAAACTCCAGTGGGGATCCATCTCTCCCCATCGTGAGAAAGGAGGAATAAAATCTTCAGCAATCTTATCTGCTACTTTAAGCTGTGTCTGCCCTCCTCATCTCCCCACCCACCCTGAACGCTTAGACCCTGCCCTGCAGGGAATCAGTTATTCAGGGAGGTGTGAGAAAGCCCCAGCCTCCAACCTCTGGAATGCTCTCATCACAAGCTCATGAGCACATCCCTGTTCTCTACCCCAGCTAGCCGTTTGCTGCTCCCTGAGGCACTGGAGCCCTCTTGATTCCCCAAGAGGAACTGGTCAGCCATTGAACTGGATGGAATAAACCCAGTCCTGCAGGGCAGAAAGCAGCCTCGCTGGTGAACCTGTCACAAAGTCTGTGCAATTTCTCCACCTGATGGTGAGGCTCACCTGCAGGGGATGCCCTAGCTCACAGCCTCAAAGGGATCATTTCCCTGCATTAGAACGCCCTTCGATAGACAGCTTGACCTCCTGGGGAATGAAAGAGGGACGGAGCAGAGAGGGCCGAGGCTCCTCCGCCTGCACACTGTATCTTTGGAAGCCTGGGACTGTCCAGCTGTGCTGACCGCCCGTCTCAGGCTGAGAGGGTTCCGTGTGAGAGCTCTGGGCTGCGCTGTCCCTGCCTGCGTGGCTCTTCCTTTCAGCAGCTCTGTCAGACGGTTCTCTGGACCCCTGAGCTGTTCTTTCAGATCTCTCCCTAGTAGATATCAACTGATCTGCGAGAGGGTAGTTAGCCTGAGAAGCGGAGTTGCCATTCATGCTCTGTAAACTGATTGATATGCAGACATCGCCCACTTGCAGCCTGTGGCAGGGCAAAGCAAAGAGCTGAGCAGTCCGCCCTGGGCTACAGGAGGACCAACCCTGGCCATACACAAAGAAGGGATGCTCTGGGGGCACATCAATGCTCACTTTACTTTGTTGCTCCCCAACGACAAAATGCAGTGTGACAAGCCCAGGCCACTGGCTTTCCTGGATATCCACCACGGTGCTGGAGTCGATCTTCAGGCCCCCGCTCACCTCTGCACTGCGAACAAAGTCTTGAGTCTGCAGGTCCTCCACCCGCTTCAGCTCTCCTGTAGCCAGCTGGATGATGGCTCCTTTCATGAAGTGAGAGGGCAAGTGTGAGGAGCTGGGTGGCTGCAGCTGGGACAGGTCCTTTTCAAGCACGCTTCCTCGAGCCTGTGCGTCCGGGCTCCGCCTCATCAGGGTTTCTGAAGTGGAAGACCTGATGGGCTCAGATCCAACGGGAACCAGGACTGGCTTGCCGTTGGCTATCACCATTCCTTTGGTTAATTGTCTTTGTCTAACCGGCTCTTCGGGGGACATTACGTATGGACTCCTGGACTGGCTTTTCTCAGCAGCAGCCCTTTCCACTGTGTTCCTCAGCACGTCCTTTGACTCCCCCTGCTGATCAGGGATATTATGGCAAAGGTTTAAAGGGCTCGGGTCATCTTTCCTCTGGGCCGCCAGAACGTGATAATCCTGAGATGCCAACACCCCCACCACCCTCTGAACCTCCAGATCAGCGTCTGGGGTGCTTCTGTGAGCTGGCACAGAGGCCTCTGTTCCCAACGTCTGGTAACCTGAAAGGAACTGTCCATCGACCACACATCCCGCTGCAGCCCCTGGCAGACAGTCTTCAGCTTTACCGCTGGCAGAGTCCACAGCCTCGCTGGTCCTCCTCACCACATTATGCTCCACATGTCTCTGTCCACCATTGGCAGCAGCTACCTCTGAATTCAGCTGACTGTCCTGCTGAGGAGACTCTGGGCTTCCACCCGCTGCAGGTGTCTCATATGCTGAATACCCTGGTGGGAGGCGGGACATCTGATAATAAACAGGAATTCTACCTGGTGCAGTATCTAATGGCTGGGTCCCAGCATGATGCTGCATCTGGCCAGAAGGAGAGACTGCAGAAGCGGATTTGTTGAAGTGGGTAGGAGAGGTAGTCTGGGGGGAAGGAGCGGCTTCTTCTGTGAAGAGAGAGGCGTATGGCACAAAATGGGGGACGTGAGAGGCAGTGAGGTTGGTGGAAGGAGACAGAAGAGGACTAGGCATAAAGCCAGGAGGGACAGCATAGGGCACTGTGTAATGCGAGCCGATGAACTGTAGGGACGTTGGAGGGATCTGCGCATAGTGGATGGGAGGGTAGGGCACCCCCGGGTGCTGGATTATTGGCGAGCTCACATTGAAGGCAGGGGGCAGGGGGCTCACGTTCACCACGGGGTGCAGACCCGTGGGGGAGAAAGTGGCAGGTGGCACTGCCACTTTGTAGAGCATCCCATATTGGTCCACCGTCAGCCCCGCCACCGCTTCCGTGGCCTCGCCAGGGCCATAGCGCAGGGCCGCAGGACCCGGCCCAGCTGTCCGGGCCCACTGGGGACCCTCGCCCGAGGCCTGGGCACCCCCCGCCCGTCCTGCCTCGGTGCCGGTGCTGGCGGAGGGAAGTTCCCGCTTCTTTGGCGGGAGGCACTCCTGGCTCCGCTCGTGGCCCGCTCTCATGGTGCCCCACGGTGTCCCGGCAGCCCCGGCCGCGACGCTCGTTCATGGGGGCACCCGCAGTGGCTGCCACACGCCGGCTCCCGGATCCCCGCTGCCGGCCGCCGCCTCACCTGCACCGGGAACAGAGGGAGCCGTGAGTCCCGGCCCTGCCACCGAGCCGCTGCGGGCCCCGGGACCGCGGGGACAGAGGGAGCCCTGAGCCCCTGAGAACACACAAGGCGACGACCCCCGGCCCCAGTCCGGGGCCCGAGGAGCGGAGAGCGCCCGAGCCCGGTGGCCGGCCCCAGAGCCCCGGCCGCGCCCCGCCCCGCCGACCCCGAGGCGCCGCCAACGCCCCGCCGCCGCCGGCCCGCCCGGTGCCCCTCGCCGGCCGCCGCTCACCCGCCATCGCCCAGCTCCTCCTCCGCGACCCCCATCGGCCCCGGCGCCGCCCGCGGCCGCCTCCGGCCCGACCCCTCCCCGCGCCGCGGCGCACGGCGATGACGCGCCGCCCCCGCGCGGCGGAAGTGCCTCACCCGTCGGGGCTGACGTCGGGGAAGACGGGGGAGGGGGCGCCCGCCGCGCCGGTTGTCGTGGCAACCAGCCGCGCCCAGCGCGCCGGTACCCGGGCGCTGCCGCCGGGGCACGGCCCGTCCCGCCGCGGCGAGTAACCACCCCCCCAGACACGATTTCGACATCGGCAGCCCGGCGCCGTGCCCGCCGCCGCCGTGAAGGCGCGGCGCTGCGCCTCTGCTGTCAGGGTGCCACGACGCGGTCCCCCGGGGTCACCGCTCCGCGCAAGAAACCGGCGGGGCGGGGCGGGCCGCCCTACCACCACCGCCGCCGCCCGGGCCCAGCCGCCGGCCGCCCCGCCCGGCGGAACGCTGGTTGCGGGCGGCGCGACCCGCCCGGCCTCGCCACGGGGGAGCGCTGGCGGCGGGGGACCGCCCCGCGCGTGACGTCATCAGTGACTGCCACGGTGCAGACGCACCGCTCCTTGCCGAGGCCCGGCCCTGCGGGTGCTTCCGCCGGGGAAAAGTAGTGCGAGCAGCCCTTTCCCGCCGCGCCGCCGCTGGTGCCGCGCCGTCTCGCAGCTGTCCCCGCTGAGGCCGCCGCGGCTCTGCCTCCTGCCCGCGGCCGGCGGAGGCCGGGAGGCCGAGGGGAGCAGGCCGGCGCGCGGATCCCTCCGCCTGCAGTATCGGTGCTGCGGCCGCGCCGCCGCCATTTTGAATGCCTGGCTCCTGCCGCTGCCGCTTCCTCCGCTGCAGGGACCGGCCCGGTGAGTGGGGCCGCGGCGCTCGCCGCCCCAGCCCGCTTCCGCCCCGGGCCTTCGCCTCTCCCCCGCTCCCTTCCCCACGCCGTCGGCCAGGCCGGGTCTCTGCTGCCGGGGCCCGCGAGGTCCCGCAGGCCCGGGGCCCCCCGTTTGCCTTCGCTGCCTCTGCCCGCGGCCGGGCTGCGGCCGTGCTGTAGCGCCAGGCGCTGGTTTCTCCGCCGGCGGAGTCCGCCCGGTGCCCTCCTGCGGCCTTCGCCGGGGCGACTTGCCACGGGCCGCCGGCTGCCTTCGGTTCCCGTCCGCGGCCTGTGCCACGGCCTTGGCCCGGGCCCGTCCCGGACTCTGCCCCGCGCTCCCGGGACCGGCCTGCCGCCTCCCCAGGCACAGGGCAGCGCTTTCTGTCTGCTTCGGCTTTTACCCGCCGGAGAGGCGTTGCTGGCAGGGTCCTCTCTGCTCCCCTCGCCCCGGTTACTGGGACTCGCCCAGCGTTTCGTGGAGTGCAACGCGCAGAGCTGCAGAAGTTCCCTCAGCACGGAATGTGGTGTGACTCTGTCCGTGCTGGAGGCCCTGGGTGTCTAAGAACGTGCCTGGGCGTTTGCACCCGTCCTTCCTTGGGTTTTTCATTAGCTGGTGCTGCACAACTGCTCAGAGCGTTACAGCTAGCGTGTCTCTGGTACTTACAGTGTTTGCGTGTTGCTTTATGGTTGCATGAATTTTAATGGAAGCAAAAATCTGTGATCTCTGGTCAAAGGCGTTTGCAATGAACTGCAAGTGCGGGTTTGTGTTGGTGGTAGCCTACTGTTTAAGAATCGATCTGTAAAGACAGTTTCAAGTCCCTTTTTCAAGGTTGGTTGAGTTCTCTCCCTCCTATCAAACGCTACAAGACAAATTGTAAGTTTCTTTCTAGTAGGCATTGCTTTTAAAGTTTGCAGGTAGAACAGCTGTGTGTTTTATTACATTGCAGACGGTGCTTGAAAATGCTTAGTGATGTATTTTGATTTCTAATGCTTGAAATGTTAGTGAAACAGTATGGAATCCCAGTGGAACACCTTCGTAAGGGTGGCATTTCATATGCGTGACCAGAAGGCGTGTTTGGCCCATATTCGCTTAAAGAAAGTAAAACATATCTGTATGTTCCCCTGCATAGTACTACTAGCAGCTTACATTTAAAATGGCAGAGGTTTTTTGTGTTGTTTTCTTTTTCCTGTTCCAGTTCTGTGTGATAGTGTACAGCTGATTTTTGTTTGTCTGTGCTCCCCCCACTTCTCTAAACTACACTTGTTATTTTTTCCCTTTATTTATTTGCATGCCCTGTTCTATTGCCAAATTCTTTCTTTTGCCTGCTCATGAGCACTCTGGTATTTGGCACAGGATTTGAAAACTTTACTGGGTGCCTGACAGCTCAATGAAGGCAAGAGATTTTGTGTTTTTTTCTGAGGGCTTCAGTGTGAACCCCTTGATTCTTCCATGGTGGGAGAAGGAGGGGGAGGTAGTTAAATTCCCGTGAGTTGAGAAGTGGAAAGGAAGTCTGGGGTAATTGTTTTGTGAAGGAATCCAGCTTTTCTGTCTTCCGTGTGTAAGATAACTCTCAGATTTCCTCCTCTTTTGATTAAAAAAAAAAGGATTATCTTTTTTTTTATTTTTTTTGCTGTTGTTCCTGTGTCTGCTGGTCTGATTTTTTTTTTTCCTAAAGGTGGTATGATGGGAATGGACTCATCCTGCAATACCTTTGTTGCAGTGTCCTGGCAAGAGAGCAAGGGATACAAAAATGTTCTGATTCTTTTTGCGTTGGCATAGCTGTAAACTAAAATGGGATTAGTAAGTTTGTCAGGCAATAGTATAAAAAGGTTGTGAACAGCAGCAGAGGAACTGATGTTGTCTGTTCTTAGGCATGCAGACAGACTGCACTGGTTAATGCAGTTCAGATTTGGAAAGTTGCCTTTCAAACTGTAAGGGCTCATAAAAATCTTAACTGCTTCTAAAGTTAATGGCACTCATTCATTAGAGCTTCCTGTGCCTCTAGTGTGAATATTTTTTTTAGTTTTGAGTTGGCAATGCATAAGACTTCAGGAGATGGGTTGTTTAATTTGTTTATATTTTTTAATAACAGGGCAAGCTCTTCTGACAGAAAGTGATGTTAATTTGTTCTAGATGATACTCAGCTATTCTCTGAGGAAAAGGGTCTGGTCTGCCTTGGTAGCAGTATTACTTTGTTGGATGAGAGTTTTGGAGTTAATAAGTTAATATATGATGATGCTGTAACTCGAAAAACAGACTTACAGTAACGTGAGTACAAGTGAATCCCTAATATCACTTGTAGTAGTGTTAGCCTTTATCTGCTGTTTGGCAGAGATGCTATAGGTAAAATCTAAGATTAGAATTTCCTAGGGCACAGCTGAAGTTACCTGGTATATTGTGAAGTTTATATTAATGATTGTAAAAATGTGGCATCTTGTCTTTCATCTGGCATTAACCATGCTAAAGAAAAGTGTGGGGTTTTTTTGTCACAAAGTAGTAACTCTTTTTTTTTAATTATTGTTATTTTAACTCTGCAGGAAAGTGAACAGGAAGTAAAATAACCAGATTACCTTACAGATCAAAATAGTTGTGAAACTAGAAGCAGGTGAGAAATACAAAGGTAATGTAGGTCAGCGGTGATTGAAGTACAGAAACAGAAGCTAGGAAATCTGGAATTCTGATCTCATCTGTCATGCTGCTCAGCTGTGTAGATGTGCTAACTCTTCTTCCAGTGCTTCATTTGTTAGCTTCTAAAAAAAGGGAAATATTTATTTTCTTCTTTGGCAGATGTTAAGGTTAATTGTAATGGTTGAAAGCTTAGTGCATCTTTTGAAGCCAGTTCAGGAGTTGTTTGGCTTGGTGTGTTTGTACTGTTGTACAGGAATGGGAACCTCATCATAAGTGCTTACCTGGTCTCACTAAGTTCTGTTGTTGGGCTGTAGCCACAGGAAGCAAAGAGAAGAGAGGTCGGGCTGCGTTCAGTTTGGGTAGCTCGTAGGATCTGTTCAAACCAAAGGTCAAGAAGAACAGTGTAACATCTCTGTCACTGTCCTGTCTCTGGTCCACCTCTCAGCTTCTGAGCAGCATGGTGGCTTGCTTCTTGAATGCACTTGTGCTGTATTTCTTGTTTTTTTGAATGTAACTGGAAATGGGACCATCACTTCTTCTATTTTTTAGCTCTTGTTTTGAGGCATTATTTTTTTTCCTTACTTGACCTTCCCTCTCCTCGTGCTGTCTTTGTATAATGCAGAGTGTAACACTGATGTCTTTTATTATCATCTTGTATTTTGAAGCCTTCTGCTGCCTTAATTTCTTTTTGATTTTCTGATGTTACCTGCTTTCTACTTTCTATTTCTCTATTGTATTAAATAACTTTCTTAAGGGAGATTATTTTTCCATTTGGAATGTTGTATGGTGGGTTGCTTTTTCTCTCAACTCTTTTGTTTTGCCTTTGCCCTTCTTTGCCCTTCTTGGTGATGATGGTGCTCCTTGATTAGGTGTTTACTGTTTGCTGTATAAATATTGATAATATTAGACTATATACCAGTATCTCTGCTTTTGTTCACAGCTTCATCTCTATTTGTAGCGTATGTTTCTGTTTTTACTGCCAATATGTTCTTTTTCTCTTCTTCTAAGTATCTGTCAGAAGTATGAAGCCCACTGATAGTAGTATGGAGTTGAGGTCATCAGCATTTTGTATTTAACCATTGCAGTTATTCCCTTCGTGTAGTCCAGACATATCTTCTGCTTCTGTGTACAGGAGACTTGATTCAGTTGCACTGAAGCAAGTGGGGGAGTTCTGCTGCTCATTTCAGTTGGGAGGTGGGTCAGGCTTTAATTATGTAAGTTCCCAAAAGCTGGTTTTTGCTTGAGGAATGTGATTACTTCTACGTGTGTTGGGGTGGAGCAACTTAAGTTGTGTATTTCAGATGTATTTGAAGATGTACGCTTCTTCAGTCTTGGGTTGCTTTCTAGGATGAACTGAGTTCAGAAATACTGCTTACGGAAAAAGCTATAACTGGGTATGTACCTTACTTGAATTGAAAATTCAGGCAGTTTCCCCAAACAGTAAAGCCTGTCTATGCATGATTCAATGAGCTTTGAGGGTTTTATGTCTTAATATTTCTAGAATTCAAGGCTAAATAATAACTGAATTTTAAAATATGTCCCATAATTCGTCCTAAACAAGTTATTAAGCAACTCTTTTTAAAAAAATTGTTTCATTAATACATTGAAAGAGTAGTTTTAGTTTATTCTTTCTTTTAACATCAGCTAATGTTTCTGAATAGTTTCTAGAGGGAAGGATCTCAAGTCAGTTACATGTTTAAGGACAGCAAGTCCTTTTGTCTTTACACTGCAATTCCTGATAGAGGAATATAGCTTGGCTGAGGCGTTTGAGAATTTTATATGTGGCATTTGGAAATATTAGGTGCTTCTTGTAAATATAAAAGGTTATTTGGTGAAAAATCATATTTGAACGTGATTGCATTCTAAGAGATTTTTATAAAGGTTCTGTACCTAAATAGTTTTCGCTTTGAAACATGACAAGCTTAACTAGTAAAAGATTATAATAGGGAAGAAAATAGTGGTTTAAAAGCATAATTTAGATGAAAGCAAAATTATTTTAATACATTATGATTTTTGTTTTCTTGATTAATTATTTTTTCACTTTTGAATAGTTTACTAGGAATAAGTTGCATAAAGGAAGAATGCCTTTTTTTATTGGTTCAGGGGAAGAATTCCTGAATAGCCGAGGGAGGAGAGTCACTGAGCTAATACCTTTCATGCAATCCAGAGACTAGGAAAAAAGCTGGGATTCTGTTTTTAAAGGAAGTTAGACATCAGCAACCTATACCATTGGAACTAATCTGAGTTAGGTTGATACCTAACTCTTTCAGAAGCTTTGATCTTCATAGTAGGTTACTGTAACAAGCAAGGCCTTCAAAATGAGGAGGGGGAAACAGACTTTATGAGGTGGAAGAATTCTGCATTCATACATTGTAAATATTAACTGGTAGGCTTTTTTCAGGTATTTGGGGATCATGCCTGATTTCCAGAGCTTGTAGGTAGCAAAGAAATGGCAGAGCAAAACTGCTGCTGTAAACTAAATGAGGAAAGAGGTAACTACTTTTAAAAATTGCCTTGTCATTTATGTTAATGTGCAAAGAATAAAAACATATGCCTGTACTGGTGAAAAATGTTAACTGATCCTGAAGAACAGGACCTGCTACTTTGAAGGAAGTTCTAAGCAGCATTTAGCCAGCTAAAGTTAAACTTCAGGTCTGCTATTACTAGATGATATGGTTGTCCTGTCTCTGTTAGTCATCTTGCGCAATGAAATGCGTTTCTGTAATATAGAGAAGTCTGTAAAAATTAATTTTTCAGGGCAGTTTGGTATTTGATAGCTTTGTAGTTGTCATTTGAAGCTGACTTTTCTTAATCTTCCACATGGTTCATAGTGTGAATTTCAAGATTCTGTCTAGACAAATTATGTAGTCAAAATTAGATGATCACTTAAGTGTTTTAATTCTTCTGAGCTCTAAATTGTTTAATCCTATTTATATTTGCTTTTGTAATTCTTTAGTATTCGTTTTGTTTTAACTCTCATTATTAATGTGTTTATTGCTGTATAGCCCTAATTGCCCCCCTCAGTGAAGTCTGTATGGTCATGTATCAAGTCCTGGTAAGATTTTGATACCGTAACTATCTCGCCTTGACAGAGCCATTCTATGGTTATGCTCCGTGTTGTCCATACTTTGTTTATAGGATCAGGAAAATCATAAATACCTGCCAATAAATTATATTCCAGGGCTTGCTGAAGCCCTTTTCCGTTCTTCGTGCCTTTTATTATGCTGCAGCTTCCTAGAGTGCCATGGAGGACATGAGACCTTGTGCCGATCTTGCTATTATGACTTGTACTCAGTGAGTCTAGTCTCCAGCCATGGATTGCTTGGCAGAGTGTATGCGTCAAAGTCTTTGTTTCCTATTGTTCTGTGATCTATCAGAATCCTAGAAAATTGATGTGCAAGTGTCTAATCTTAGAACTCTGGGAGAGATTAGCAGGCAGGATGTGAAAAATAACTGCTCAGGCATCCCCAGCTCCTTTGTTCAGATGTTTCAGCTGCACATGCAGCTGTATCTTTTTTTTATTTAAGTGGTAGTATCTGCCCCAGCAGTTCCTGCTGGCTTGGCTTCTCCCAATTTTGTAGTAATCTACTCAGTAGACCTTTGTGTCCATACCATCTTGATGCTTATCGCCTGATGTAGGCAGTGATCTAAGAACTGCAATTAAGGTTTTTGCGGGCAACGCGTGGCTCTTCGGGTATATGTATTCTGCAGATCCCTCTAGTAGGAGTAGTGGGAAGCCATGTCTGACTATGTCTTTCAAATGTGACAAAGTGTCTGAGAGAGACAGTAAAAATGAAGAACTGCTTCATATTTGTTTGAAGTTTTTTTGTGTTAAGTTGCTAAGCAAATTTCTTGATCTGTTTTTCTGTCCTTATTCTTCTTCTCAAATGGCGTTCATAATTCATTTTCTCAAGACCTCAGCAGGGATGATATGCCTTTTTTTATGTATTTTTTTTTTTTTTTAAATGGTCTGGTGACACCTAAAGACCATGTGCCTGGATAAGTGTCCTGTTTTGTTGCCCAGTATAGGAGGAATGGGATACATAGCAGAGACATATGCTCAAGTCTGGCTGATAACCAATGTGTAAAGAAAACAAATTCATATAAAAAAAATTTCCACGTTATTTGCATCAATGCTTTACATGGCAAAACCTACTGGGATTCTGATGTTGAAATCTGAGAGGTATACTCTCAAACTGAAATGTCACAAGAACAATTCTGGGAGCAAATAGGTAATATTAGTAATAAATTGCCAATGGAAGGTGAAGGTCACCTGTATCTCTGAAGGAACTCAGAATTGTTCAACTTGTAAATCTGATTGTCACTGTCTTAATCAACACTTTACTTACAACGAGTAGGTGGTAGTTTGTGTGATTCTAGTTTTCGAAAGAGCTCCAGGAGAGGACCCAGTAACTGCATGTTTCTTGACAAGTTCTTAGTAAATGGATAAAGGTCGTCTGGATCATAAAATTGTTGGATTTGTCAGAAATGTTGACAGAGCCTCTAACCAAAGGTTTTTATTGCCTTATAGTGCATCTCTTCAAGGGAGGTCTTATTGTGAATTAATAACTATCTAAGGAGGAAAGAAAAGTGACCAGACAATGATAGAACATTTGTCTGCTTTCATAATAGAAAGAGGTCATTGAGAGGCACTCTGTGAAACTGTGCCATTAAGTGTGTTTGTAAAGCGATCAGGAGGAGAAGGGTGAATAGTGAGGTGACAGTTTCACCGTAAAGCTGTGGAAGGATTTTCTGATGCTAAAAGTATGCTATAAGATGGTAAAACAAATTTGTTGTCAATAAATGCAAAGCAATGCCTATGCCGAAAAGAAATTACTATGAAGGTAAATACACAGTGAAAGGCTCTAAATAAGTTGTCACTCAAGCCGGAGGTCTTAGAGCTGTCTGTAGGATCTTTATTAAAAATGTCAGCTCGGCAGTAGCCAAACAGGCAAAGTGAGTTTAAACGTTTTTAACTTTCGAAGTGCAAAGAATAAAAAAATCTGTGTAAACTCATGGTGCTCCCACTGCCTGAATGCTTTTTATAGGTCTACTCTTTGTTTAAAAAAAAAAACAAACCCAAGTAGAATTCTAAGAGGTGCTGATATGAAGGAATTGTGCAATGGCTCCATACCGGAAGAGATTAGAGTGGGACTCCGCTGCCTAGAAATGGAGGTGGCTGAGGTATAGATACAATGAAAGACTGTGAAATCATAAATGACATAAAATCAATTAATAGGTGATGAGTACTTACTTTATCAAGGTGTAAGAATTTCGTTTAGTATCCCTTACTTGGTCAGACAGCAGGTTTAAAGCAAAGGATAATTTTTCGTGGAATTTATAGTTAAACTGTGCAAATTATTACCGTGGGTAGGAATGGGAAAAAGGTTGGATGCTTTCAAAAAGTGATTAGATAAATCCATAGATCTGCAGGGAGGTGCTGTGCAGAAAGATAATCTCTGTGGTTCAGGAAGTCTCTTAAGTTGCAGTTGGAAGCAGGGACTGTATTGAGGAGATGTGCTTTCTCTACTACTTCCCATCCTGAGGCAGGCTGCTGGATTAGCCTCACCTGGTATGGCTGCTGTTGTTGATCAGAGGTATTTGATCTTGCAATGTTCTAGTGAGGATGCTCTCACCATATTATTTAAATTGTTTGGGAGTATTGTGTCATGTGAACAGTCATGCTTAACAGAAAATCAGCAGGTATTAGCCAAGGTATATCGCATTAAAGGTCTATCAACATTATAATAGGTAAATGTTAATCTGTTGCGGAATGTTTCTGAATTTAAGTGTTCTCATGTCCAAAGTTCCATGGCACTTGCAATATCTACAGCTTGCACTTAATATATCTGAAACTTAAAAATGAGATGAGATTTGCAGTGTGTTAGCATGCAAAAGAATCTTAGAGTTGCAGAAGGCAGAAATCAAATACCTGATGTAAGAATTTCTTGGTAGTAAGAGAATGCTTTCTTGTTCCCGGGGTGGGGTGGGGGGGCACATTGCATGGGAATTACTATGCACTGAAATGCTGTGAGTATGCGCACAGGAAAGGAGCTGGAGCCCCAAGGAATAAGCATGTGAAGTGATCTATGAGAGATGGGTGCAAAACATTTTTTAATGAGAAGAATTCAAAGGTATATTTTTACAAAAACATAATGATTTAATATGTTTTTTAAAAAAGGCTGTGTATGGGGTTGCAGCACAAGGATGGAGGTTCTGAATGCTGGAAAATAGATCATTTTGTCTTTTACCCTTCATGTTGCCCTCTATCAGAGCAGTTCTGAATTGTTCTGTGCTTATCGGGCAGGAAGTGCATGTGAGATAAAATTGCTCTTAGGAAGTAGTTCAGATTGGACTGTGTCTGTAGTAACTGCCTGTTGGTGTGCTACACAGTTAGGTGGAAACAGGAGGTAGCCTCATAATTCGGCTGTCATCTCATTATGATTCTTATTCTTTAGTTCATTGCTTTCCGAAATGCTGGTTTCTGCTTGTTTTCCTGTGGGTGTGGTGTGAGGAGGAAAAATAATCTTTACAGTGTGGCTTGCTGATTATTTATTAATGCAAGCAAGGGCATTTGTAAATATAGGCTATTCATTTTGTTCAATGGCTGGATGATGTTAGGTGATATTAGAATTCGGGAGGGGTTTGTGTCCTTACTTATTGCAGAATAACTTCCTAAGTAGACAAGCCTTGTGCTTTAAGTTTTATTCAGATTTTCAGCTCTGAAGGCAGACTCTAAGGCTAGGCTTATGCAAACAAGCATTTGGGGTATGTACTAGGGTGCCATTAGCAGCAAGTGAACAAGTCTCCAGTGACAGCACACAGTCTGTGTCCCTTTTCACTCAGAGTAAATTACTGCAGCGTAAAGCAAACCACCCAGACAACAGCTAGGAAACAACGAGTATGTGCTATATTGGAACTCCAGCTTACAGTAATTGACTCTTGCCCAGTTACCTTAATTCTACATGCCATTTAAATCCATGTTTTTAGTTTACTTTAGTTGTTTTCCTTTTTATTTTTTTTAATAGTTCTAAGTTGCTCATTCTGAAATTTCCCAAGCAAGCTGTTCATCAGAGGCTTTTTGCAGGATTTTAAAAAAGTATTTTGCTCTCTTAAGGTAGGGAATAGGTAGAATTAAACTATGTTTTATTTTAAAAGCTTTGAAACCTTTATGCTTCTGGCTGACTTCCTGTATGAGCGCTGGGGAGTTGTCCTTTTATTTTGAGGATTTATATTTCGTTGCACTGGTGAAGATAGCCTTCCAGTTTGGCCAAATAATATTTGCAAAAATGATTTTTTATGTGCTCCTTTGAGACTCGCACTTCAGCATCTGAAAACTCCAGAGACTCTGCAACAGGTGTTTCTGATGTTGTGGAAAAGCAAAGGTGATGTACAATGAATTCCGCTGGTTTTAAAGTTTCCTTTTAGCCATGCTACTGAAGCAGTCTGTATTTTCTTAATTCCTCTACTTACATAATTGTAGGGTAAGAAAGAAAAAAAAATATGCAAAAATGTGAGACCATTATGAAGCCTTTAGGTACGGTACAAGGCTTACAGATCTCTTTCTTCTCCCAGAGGATGCCAGCCCCCATCAGACTGCGGGAGTTGATCCGGACCATCCGGACAGCAAGAACCCAGGCAGAAGAGCGTGAGATGATCCAAAAGGAATGTGCTGCTATCCGGTCATCCTTCCGAGAGGAAGATAACACATACCGATGCAGAAATGTGGCAAAGCTGCTGTATATGCACATGCTGGGATATCCTGCACATTTTGGACAGGTAGGTCAGAGTCCAGTGCTTGGTGTGCTATGTGCATATGCCATTCTGCTTTGCGTGCTTTGGGCACATTGACTTGTTTGGGGCATTCCTAGCTGCAGTTTTGCTGTCTGCTTTTTTGGATGTTTTGAGGTCTGTCTTCATGTATTTTCTGAACCTACAGTAGTTAGTTTTGACTTCGTTAGTGAGATCTGCTGTTTGGAGACTTATATATTTTGTTATGAAACTTAGGGTTAGTCTGCTTTTGCCAGACTGTTTGCTCCTCACCACCCGTGTTTCTGCAGAGCCGTAGTTCTTAAACCACAGTCCAGTAGATACGGATATTTCTAGATGGGTTCAAAACAGCACTTTGGAGTTCCGTCTCTGATGGAAAATACCAGATGCTTCAAAGGAGGTTCTGTACCCTTTTCCTTCTAAAGCAATCTATTCTAGGCGGTTAAGAGCGTGTCTGTTCCCAGCAATAAGAAATTGGTGTTCCTTATCCTTATCTTAGTGAGGTGATTTGGAGAATGTTGGTATGAGTTTTCTATCTCTTGGCATATTTTTGTTGTGGTATTTTTGACACAGGTAGATTGTGGAAAAGGGAGGCAGGAAGATGGGAGTTCTTGATCTACTTGTTCTTCAAGTGGAGCTTTACTTCGTCTTTGGGGCATGCTCTGTTATGCTTAGAAGTCAGTAAGTGTCCTGTTAGTAGTGATATAATCTAGATCTTCCAAAAAGCTAAATAACAAGTCAATCAAATTGTTATATCTCTTAAAAGTAGCTTCATCTCTTGGGAGTCTATCCATTCATGGTTGGATTTGCCAATCCTGACATGTCTCACTGAAACAGTAAACTCAAACCGCTGAAATCAAATTCAAAATAGTCTTAGTGGTAGGGAGTGAGTCTGGACCGTCCTTTTGCAATACAAAGTGCATCACCTTACTTCTACAACATTGGATTCTTCTCACAGGATACTGAGCTCTTGCATAAGAGCAAGTGAATTTGTGTACTATCCTGTTTTTAACACTTTACATAGCCAGGCTCCCTGGTCCAAGAGAGAAACCTCCTGTTACAAAAGTTAAGGTTAACTATCTAAGAGCTACAAGAAGAATGAAGAGAGTTACAGATACGTGTCATCTAGAATTTATACATTTGACTTATGTTAGGAACATGTTTAAATTTTATTGGGACTGTTTTATCTTGTTAATCAAGTATTTAATTCCATGTATGGAAGACTAGACCAGATATCTTAAGAATTTTTCAGTTTCTGCTTTCGTCAGTAATGGTAAATTACCTCTTCACTCTCAGTGGAAGAAGGATAAAACAGATTATTCAATATCTGTTATTTTAAGGGTTTCTACATCTCAAACAGAAGCATCTATGCTGACTATTTTGGGAACAGAGTACTTAATTCGATGGCCTTGGTTCTCATGTAGTTTATCAGCTGCATTTTCAGGAAGGTATAGGGCCCGAGGCCGAGAAGGGATTTTAACAAGTATTCTCCAAGTGAGTAAGTTGCAGACCTTTGCATGTCCTCAATGTTTGTAACTGGATGGAATCTTTCAAAATGCTAATGTTGTGTAGGTGGGGTATAGTTTGCATGAGCTGGGGACCCGTTGAAGACACATGCTGTTCCAGCAGTGGAGTCTTGTAGATAGACAGTCAGGCATTGTGGACAGGAAGTTTCTGAGTAATAGGATAAATACGTGGGAAATATGTTTGGTGAAAAACAAGAGAGCCACAAGCTGTGTTAGACAGAAGATGTAAGCAGACAACTGACTTTAGCTAACGGTGTGAATGGGGTAACCAATAATAAAAGAGAATCTAGAGAAGGTGTCAGAAATAGTGAATGGCTGATTTATTTCTTTCCAAGCCAGGGATCCTCGACTTTGACCTAGGATATCTTGTCCAGAAATATGAGCACAAGCACCATATTTAGCCAGTGCATGCTGAAATGCACTGGATGGCAAGATGTCTCTTGAGCATGTGGAAGGGCCATTTGTGCAAGTTTGGAAGGTATCAGGCAGCCTGGGCAAATGGTCAAATAACTTTATTATTATTGTCATTATTTCCACTTGCAAAAAAATTCCAGTTAAAATCTTGGGTAAGCTGTAGTCTGGGTACATGCCGGTATCTTGTCTGGCTTTACTAATGTATCTGTTACAGTACTGATGTAGCAGATTTTAATTGTTCCTTTGAATGAAATGGATATAATGGTATCATGATTTCTTCCACTAATTAGACCTACTAAGAGCTTCAGCTGATCATGTTTCTCAGTATTGCTGTGACTGAAGCTAGTTTGCATGTATTTGTATACAAGCGAAACAAGAACTCATCAGCTTTCATGGAGTAAACTTTAATAATATCTTTCAAATTCAGAAGTACTAGAAATTTGTCTTGCAGTATCTGTTGCAGTCATTGGTTTCCTTCTGCTTTTTCTTAGTCGTTCATCTTCTGCTGTTGTTGGCTCTTACGCTGTAGCTTAGATGTCATCAGTTCTGCCTTACATTTTTGCAGGAGGTTGTATAAGAAAGTATCTTGTAAACCTGGAGAAGAAAGTTGGCTCAGAGGTACATTATTCTCTTACAGAAAGAACTGGAAAGATAAGAGGTCGATATCTAGTGTTCTGTACCTTATCCCTGGTTGATCTTGCCCGTTTCTGCAAGTTTGGTTATCCTTGTGGATGACTGAACTTATTGTTTAGAGGTGTTTCTTTATTCTAGGTTTTCAGTCCCTTTAAACCTAGCAAACTGAACTTGCTTTCTTTCGAGCTTTTTCTTATCAGTTTATCACCTTGCATTAGCTGAGTGTTCATATGTGACAACTTCCATAGTTGCGTTGTGTGTTCTGATGCCATGCGGCTGTGAGATGCTAGGCCATGGCACTTACTTTCTCTGGCACTTCAACTTTAATTTTCTTGTCAATATCCTGTACAACTTCACCTTCCTGATGTGTGTGCTTCTTGCATCTCACCTGTGTCTGTTGCCCTTTTCAAGCTTCCCTATAGCTAGGGACCATGAAAAACTCTTCATGATGCCCCATATTTTTGCCTGTGCATGCCCCCTTTACTTCCTGTAAAACAGATCTGTTGCAAGCTTTCTCTGACCCCTCCTTACATCCATTGCGTATGCTTGCTTGCTGCCTCAGCTAATTTGTAAAACAGACTTACGGGATGTGTTTGTGAGGGACAGGTCTCTTACCAGTTTTGAGAAGCCATTTATGCTACTTCCTGCCTGGAAAGTAGGGATTGATTATAGTTGATTAATTATCTGTTAGATAAAAATATCTTAGTGCATAGTGGTGTCAGAATATCTCTGTGGCTGATGTCTTTTTTTTTTTCAGTAATAAAGTGTTAAGTTTAAAAATGGGTTAGCAATTAAATTCTTAATCAGCTGAGTGCAAGTGGCAGCTATGCGTGTTATCTTAGGGATCTCCTTTATGCTGTTGAACACAGTTGACATGTGGAAGGGAATGGTGGAAGGGAAGCTTGTAGTGGCTACAAGGCATGATTTTAGTCAAACTTCATGTGTTCAAATAGAGATTGCAGAGCAGCACAGAAACTTAACTGTCTCTGACTGTATCTAAGGTTTACTTAGCTAGCAAGTTCTGGCAGATCATAATAAACAAAAACTGGTTTTGACCAATTAACTTACAGAGCATTGATGTTCTCTCTAGTAGGTAGATGGACCCATTTAAGCCTGGTTCAGAAATTTCCAGTGTGTATCAAACATGACACATGATTTAGATTTCCAGATCTTTCGTATTTTGTTTTTAATGATGAATCTTTTGTCTATATAAAAATGTTATCTTTTATTTTTGTGATCTGACATAAACCTGTATATTTAGTATATCTGAGGTCATGGAAGGCCAACAGTGTCTGGTTACTTCAAGATGCAGGAGCTGCTAATGACTTTTCAGCTGGCTTGCTGGGAGCTTTGGGCAGGTCATTTAACCTTTCTTTAGTTTCCACATTACCAAAATGGGAATAAAATACACTTTTAAGAATGCATTCTGAGAGACCTAAATGAGTAAACATCAAAATTCACTGTTTCTTGTCTAGCTAAGAAGTAGTTTAAGCTAATTCTGTCTTTTTATTTTTCTTCTTTTTTTCCTTTTTTTGTTTTTTCCAGTTGGAGTGCCTCAAGCTCATTGCCTCTCAGAAATTCACAGACAAGCGCATTGGGTATTTAGGTGCCATGTTGCTGCTGGATGAGAGACAGGATGTCCATCTTCTTATGACCAATTGCATCAAGAAGTAAGGGTACCACCTCTCTCTCCATCAACACATGCTGTAAGGTTTCAGGATCTGAAAGTACACTCCTGACAGTGATATTTTGAGTACTTTAGGTTTTTTCCTTTGTGTTAGAAAACTTGTATCTTCAATTTGTTCTGTGCTGTTGACCGTACAAGACTGTTCTAGTATTGTACTGTATTGGATGATTCTGTCTAGCTTGCTTAGAGGGAAAAGAATATAAAATTTCATTGGTCCTAAAAAGGTGTATGTGGCAAATGACACTTCGTGTAACTACTGTCACAGAATGGTAGTACGTGTTTCTGGAGGCTACGTTAAGATAAATAAAACCAGGAAGATGAAATTACTAGAGTAAGCTGCTCAGCCAGTGCAGAAGACCTGCAATTGTTGCAGAGAACTCTCTTCCATTTCTGTAAATTAGTTATCTCCCAGCTTGCAGTAGGGAAGAGCCAGGCGAGCAGTAATGCAGCATCAGTAAAGGTCCGTGCACCTTTTAAATACGATTGAATCAGGATCTCTTTGTAGCACTGTTAAAGCTTTGTAGGCTGCACTGGCCATCATATGTCACAAAGTCATATATATTGCTACAGCCATGTTGTCCTGTGTTTATTTACTTGACTTCTGCTGACGAACTCTTCAGAGTCGTCTGACTTCAAGGATCAAGGCTGTGTATCCACCTTTCTTTTTAAGGTTGGCCTAACAGTTCTGAAGAATGGTTTTCCTTGGAAGCAAGGCGGTAACGGGATGTGCTATCTGCTTGGCATCTTGCTGAAATCAGACAAGAGGGGATGGGAAATAATATTTTTTTTTTCCCTTCTCTCAGCAAAATGCTGTTAAACTGGGACTGTTTTACATTACAGTTTAGTAGATCATGATTGGTGCATTTCTAATAACACTCCTTTTCAAGAGGGATGGGAGCAGGAGTGGAACAGCTGGGTTCTAGTTGAGTTATCCAAATGTCTGCTTGGTTGTGTGTGGTGTGTCTTTTTTTATTATTATTTGCTTTTAGAACATAAGCCTCCCAGATATTAGCAAGTAAAGTATTGATCTTCAGTTTGACAGAGGCCTCAAAGTACTTGGAAAGAAACTTCACAAAACTGCAGGCCTGAGGATCTGCTAACTTTGGATGTAGTGTCCAGGAGAGAAGAGACATTTGGCTAAAGATTTTTTTCATTGAAGTGTCATACCTGTGAGGCTCTTCCATTAGAACTAGGCTGCTAGGTCAACAACTCTTCTGATTGTTTATGCTAAAATGAATTTGTGTGGTAAGGGTACAGTTTGAACTGGAAATGGGTCAGACTGAAGCTGAGCAAAACTGGTGGACAGCTTCCCACTATCTTAGTGGGTTGTTTATTGCTTTCTTCTTTGGCTTCTGTATTTACCACTTTGCCTTGCTTTTATGTAGACATTAAGGTATTTGATTTATGGCATTGTCTATTGTTATTTTATCACAAAACCTAGATTTTTTGATACAAAAAATGCGAGCACACTTGTGAGGTACATACTTGCTATACACACAGCTATATATAGCTGCCAAAAATTTGTTAAAGGAAGGAAACGAATAACAACCCATTTAGAGGCATGTGCTGTCTGTTCCTTCATCTGCATGTTGCCATAGCTGCTTGATGTTACAACCAGAATACTGTCTCCTGCTTTTCTGCACGTTGTGCACATTTGGTTACGTACCACTTGTATCCCCTGCTCTCCCATCACGCAGTCACCAGCTCCCCTCCCCTCCCAAACCAGGAACCATAGCCTTTACTTTCTTCAACATTGAATCCTGGGTACTTTGGCAACATGAGTACTAAATAGTCTGATGGAAAAATAGCTTAGAAATCAGTTTTAAAGGCTGTTGAGATTGCCATGTGGAAGCTATATTGTCTTGTACTTAGTGTGACATTGGTTGCTGGCCTCGTGAGTAGCATCTGCTGTTAGGTGGTTTAACTTCTTATTGGCTGCTTTTTGCAACTTTCTTAGGCGTATGGATAGTTCAGAGTGCTAAACAAAATTCCTGTGTGGATTATTTTCAAGGTGTGCGAATGGTGGGGTTTGTGGTTTTTCCTCAAGATAGAGGATATTTTTACATAGATGTTTATATACTGTTTGGTTTGTAAATGCAGATGCAGAAGCTAAAGCCTATCCTGTAATGTGTTTAAACTGGGACGACCCACGGACTCACTGCAGGACTGTACTTCATGTTGTGTTTTTTTGGTTTTTTTTTTTTTTTTTTTGCATGAAAGTTCCAAAATGCAACATTTTGGCTTTACTTGAGAAGTTTCAATGGGATTCTGTGTGGTCTTCCCTCTTTCCGGATTAACCCCTAGATACCCACCTGATAGTTTTAACCAAAAATTTTATCTTTATAATTCTAAGGATTCTAAGTAGAAGTAGTAGCAAACCCTGTGGTACATGCACTCAAAGCTGCTATTGCTCCTGATGCCTGCTTCCAAATGCTGAGGATCTGGAGAGTTCTTCTGGGCTATATGTGCAGCTGGTTAGATGACTATAGATAGATACAGATGCCTTTTTTTTGTGTGTTCAGGTTCTCTGTGCATGCTGATTGGCTTTTTTTTTTTTTTGTTCTCCTTTACAGTGACCTTAATCACAGCACGCAGTATGTGCAGGGGCTGGCACTCTGCACTCTTGGCTGCATGGGCTCCTCAGAAATGTGCAGAGACCTTGCAGGAGAAGTGGAAAAGCTCCTCAAAACTTCCAACTCCTATCTTAGGAAGAAGGTACTTCAGGGAACTTTTGAATACTTTGTTATGGATTAAAATGCAAGATTGGTTGGATACCTTGCTAATATCTGGAGTACTAGATGGCGTGGATCACACTGGCTGAGTATTTTCCCAATGTGCAAGGCAGAGGTCAAAACTCCCTGTCTGTCTATAGCAGGAATGTGTGTAAGCCTCTGAAAGACAAGCCTCCAACAAGTGAGGCAATTGTTTCGGTGTTGACACTCTCCACCTTGAGGTTCTTGATGGTGATGTGAACACCTGCGCATTCATACATTAACCCCAAACTTCTAGTCACTGGCTTCATTTCTATATCTTCTCATATAAGTCCAGAGGAACTTTGACCATTAACAGTGGAGGCTGATATCTGAAGGTTTCAACCTATTTGATCTCCTCCGTTGATGATGACGACAGTAGTATGTGAGATAGAAAGGTTAAGGGCTTGAAATGGGCAAACAATTATAAATTGTCTTGTGTCCGTGGCAAGTGTGCCATAGCATCTGCAAAGTGTAATCAGTCGTGTGCTTTTCAATTTATTTAATTAAGTCTTGTGGAGGGTGGGACGCAGTAAGGTTTAGGAAGAGATGCATTGTTACTTCTTTGTCTAGTGCTGGATCTAGGGGGAGATTGGAGAGAAAGCAATGCTAAGAGGTATTGCTGTGTTCTGGGGAGAGGCCCTCAGTGCACTTGATTCTCAAGCAGCTGTAAAGTGTAGTGTCTCCTGTTGCTTCTGCACCCTAGAAGAAGTAGGCAATTTTTTTGCAGTATACTTCTGTTTTTCATAGGACCCATCACCTGCAGGAGGAAGTTATTTCGTGGGGAAGGAGATGATACTCAGGGGAAAGAAAATGAGCCATAAATTTGACATAAAATTTCATTCTTTGCTTCCAATGTATTATCCCCTCCCTAGCAACAGGAAGACAGACTGAAGCAGCCGTATTAAAGGCAGAGCTGCTTTGCAGTTAATATCACTTCTGGAGTGAATAATGTAAAAATGAACCATTGCTAGTGGGAATATTACTTTGTAACTCAGTGTCTTCCCTCCCCCCCACCCCTTCCTCACTCGTGGTAGTTTATTGAACTATTCTCTGTGATGCTCTTTACTGTCACTTGTAGTAGAGAGATGGAAAAATGTACCATAAACTTTACAGGCCTTTCTATGTCATGAAATTTGTGAGAATTCTCACTGTGCTAGATGTTCTCAAAACATGTATCGTTGTCATTACAGTATGTACTAACAGACCTGTTTTTCCTATACAGGCAGCATTGTGTGCTGTTCATGTCATTAGAAAGGTGCCTGAACTCATGGAGATGTTCCTGCCAGCCACCAAAAACTTGCTGAATGAGAAGAACCATGGTAATATCCGAGACTCTACTTAGCAAGGCTATGCTGTTCTTTACGGGATGGTGCGCTTGCTACCTAAGCCTTTTGTTTGGAAGGAATTGTTGAGGTGTATTTGTATGATTTATTTCTTCCCATTTCTATGCAGTGAAAGCAAAGAAGGAAAGGGTGTGTATGACTGTGCTAGTCAGCAGGACTTCTACATGGCATAGGTGATAAAAGAAACTCTTTCACTGGGTTTTGATACACTTCAGAGTGGGTGGAATGGGAAAGTTTGTGATTTTTATCCAGTAAGACTGCCTTCAGGGACTCTAAAGTGCACTTTTTAGGGTGTTTCTTTTTTTCTTTTGTTAGCATAGCACTATCAGATTCTCTGACATCATTTTTGCAGGCATTCCCAGGACTGAGATACTTACTTTGCTGTCAGAAGAGAGTCTCTTCAGTGCTGTTTTTCATCAGAACTACATCATAAAACAGATTCTCACTTTAATGGTCCTTTGTGAGATTATTCTGTTTTAATGCATTTTCTTGCACAAGTGCTTCTAGAAGGTTATTTCATAGAATCATATAATCTTCATGGTTAGAAGGGACCTTTGAGATCGAGTCCAGTCATACAGACACAAAAAAACCCCCCTACAATCTCTGCCACTAGAGCATGCCCTGAAGTGCCAAATCTAGACGTTTCTTAAACACCTCTAGGGATGGTGACTCAACCACTCAACCACCTCCCTGGACAGGCTGTCCCAGTGCCTGACCACTCTTTCAGTAAAGTAATTCTTCCTAATATCTAATTTAAACCTCCCCTGCCCCAGCTTCAGACCATTTCCTCTGGTCCTGTCATTACTCACCTGGGAGAAGAGGCCAACACCCCCCTCTCTACACCCTCCTTTCAGGTAGTTGTGGAGTGCAATGAGGTCTCCCCTCAGTCTCCTCTTCTCCAAGCTAAACATGCCCAGCTCCCTCATGTGACTTGGAGAAGATTTAAAGAGAAATACCAATATTAACACCTTGACTAATTTGTATCGAGCCTAGTGCTCACTTCCCGAAGTCTTAGTCCTGTAACACATCTGCAGTGAGCATGTGCCTTAAGAAAATAGGTGAGTGTGCTAGGAGTTCTGCAGTAGATGTTTGCAATGCTGAAAACCCATTACAGGGAGAAGTTCTATCTCAAGACAGGTTAGTTGTAAGCACAGCAGTACTAATGGGCCACAGTAGCTGCCTGAGAGCTATTTTTCCCTTTTTTTTTTTTTTTTTTCCAGCCTGTGTTGTAAACCTTTGAGGTACAGGACAGTTTGCATGTGGAAAGTGGTTTGTGTGTGTGCAGCTAGTTGACCTTGATTTAAAACATGGTGATCAGAACATTTAGAATGGGTGCTGCTTCATGTAGGTAATGGTCTGTCTGCCTTAGAGTAAGTGATGCCTATGTGATCCAACTTGGTAGCGACATCCTCTGTCTTTGTTTTATGCAAACCTGAAAAGCTGAGAGCTGTTCTGTTTCCTGTGTTCCCTCTTTAAAGATGGGAATGCTCCTCTTCGAGCCTTGGCCAAGCAGAGAATTGAGTCTAGATTCACCTGAATTTAACAACTGGATCATCCTTTCTGCTTTCATCCTCCTTAAAAATCAATATCTTGTTTCCACCAGTCTTAGCCATGGGCTTTGTGTTGAGCTTTCTCTGAAGCAGCCTTTTGGGAGGTTTCAGTGATAAGTAAGCAGTGTCAGTGTTAAGACAGCTGTGACAAAAGCTTTATAGATAGATATTTATGTACCTCAAAACAGATTTTGTGTAGAACCTACAATAGGTCAGAAAGCTGCATAGCTTGTGGAATATGAATGTTGTCATCTCTGTAGAAAGCGTTGCTTATTAAGCAAGCTTCTAGTCTCTTTCTGAGTCAGGAGGTCTCCAATACAGACTTAACAGCTACAGAAAATGAGTAACTGAAAGTTAGCATCTGAGAAGGATTGCTGCGTTACAGCTGAATGCAGATGTAAAATAATGCTCGTTGTTGAAGTTTCATGCTATTTACAGGGCACACAGCAGCTGGCTGCCAGTGCACCGACGCTGACTTGACCGAGCAGTCTACTGTAGTCACTTTCTAGACTGAGTTCTGAGACCTTCTGAGAAAGACCCAATTCAGGTCACATAAGGTTGTCTAGAGTACCCAAATCAGAAGAGAAAATCAGGAAGTTTGAGGAACCCAACACCTGCAATGCTATTAACGCTTATTGTCCTTCTAGAGTATTAACTTTTTGTAGACACATAGGATGGTTTGAGTTGGAAGAGACATTAAAGATCATCTAGTCCAACTATGTCTGTTGCTGTCTGACTGAATATTTAGCATGCAAGTTTCTGCAAAGTCTGATTTCTCTCCTCCTTTGGCCTTTAGTTGCAGCTTTAAGACATGAGGACATTGCTATCTGTTATTCCTTGGGCACACCTGCGAGTGCAAATGTATATTTTGGGGTAGATATGTTGGATTCAATAATATTTTTTTTTAATGATTTTCTGTTACTTCCTTATGATGTTTTTCACATGTCTGGAGACAATGGAGTTATGTTAAATGTAGATACTTTTTTCTTTTCTCCCCCCTCACCTTTAGGTGTTCTTCACACATCAGTTGTCCTCCTCACAGAGATGTGTGAGAGAAGCCCAGACATGCTTGCACACTTTAGAAAGGTAAGTGTGAACTGGTAATATTGCAGAGTCAATATCCATGATTTTGTTTGTGGTGGGTTGGGGTTTTTTTTGGTGGTTTTTTTGTTTGTTTTTTACCAATACCTCCTCTTAGTCTCTCTAGTGAAAACAGTGTGTATGTCTTTTAATAAAATACTTAAAGCCATTTGGGTGAAGAATTTCATGATACTGTCTGCTTGTTATCAATATTATTTTTTTAAAAAATAATTAAATTTGGGAATTTTGTGTGTATCTAGCCCAAATCCCCTTCAATAAGTGGGTAAGTTAAAAAACATCAGTTTTAAGACTCTGCAGTATGAAACTCATCCTAAAGTTGGATATAAAGTGTCCTCTTTGATGTTCCCTTAGCGTTTTTTCCACCATTTGTAGCTAATTGCATAGTGACACTGGCATCACAAATGTATTAAATGTAAAGAGGTAAAGATGAAAAACTGAGGCTTATACCAACACCTGAATGTTGTAACCACAGCCACACAGTTTTCTAAACTCAGGTCAAAAAATACCAATGGAAATTATAGTTATGTAGATACCTCATCTCTGGTGCATGCTATGTTACATCGTTTTCCATTTTAAGGGTTTGAGAGTCTAAGTCACTCTTCCTCCTCTGGTTAGGAACGTTTACTTCCCCCCCTGCTCCCCGCCAACCTCCCCCAGCATAGTCTCCTTTATGCTGTTTGCTATAATTTGCTGTGCGATATTATTGCCGTATGAAAGACTACCAATAGAAGGGCATCTGAAAATTTCATTATGTCATTCTGACTTCCTGGTCAAAGAAGGAGAAACTGAACAAAGCTGGTAGAGGCCATTTGTTTCTCTGAAATTCTTAAAGGTGCGTATTTACTTGTATGCCCAGTTTACTGTTCTTCCTTGGCTTGTCTATATCATTAGGAATTTCAAACAGTACATCCTTTGATGCATCCTAGCATTTTGGCATGCATCTTCCCTTGTCCTGATTATATATGTCAAAGCAGGAATGAAAGTGGGACTAGGGTCATCTTGAAGGTGGCTATCCCTGCTACTAATTGTTCAGTTAAGATAATAGTCACGGGAAAAGAGAGAAGAGCTGAGTCCACAAAATTTAGGTACTGGGTACATTCTTTTCTAGCTATTTCTTGTAGTTGTTTATGCTGTGAATGGTATAACACTGATGTGTCCCTAATGCCTGCTTCGTCTGTTTTGTCCCTTTTTGTCTGTTTGGAATCCTGCTGTGTGTTAGAATGAAAAGGTAAGAGTTAATTCTTCTAGATGGTGCATGCTTGCATTGAATCCGTAGGTGTTTGTCCCTTGTGAGGTGGTGCCTCTTAATGCCACGTTTGTGATTGATGCCACATGCTTAGATCAGTTGTATTTTTTTTTAATGCTTTTTGTGTGCTGGTCTTGTCTTGTCACTAAACCTCTCTCCCCTTAGCAGCCCTGAAACTCAGTTGTGGCCTTCTCTAAACACAAGCCTGCTTTCCTCAAGCTCCCTCATTTGATGAATACTTCAGGGAATTCTTTTTATGCCCAAACTGTAGTCCTGGGCTTTCTTCCCATCACAAACTGGGCTTTGCGTTTTGCCTGAATCATTTGGGTCCCCCAAAAGGGAGCAGGAGAGACACTTAGTTGTGACTAAGTGGACTTACTGTGCTGCAAAGAGCTACTGAGTACAGCTGCATTGCTGATATTTTTCATTGGTGTAACATGACTACAGAAGACTCGGGGGGGTGGCCCTCAACCGATCTCCATGGCTGTAATGTTTCCCTTTGTTTGTCCTGTCCCCAGTCCTGATAACTCTTGCATGTTAGAAGGCAAAGAAAACGTTAATCAGGGTTCCAGGAATGCTCCAGCACGTCATCCCACTTGTCTGTTACTCTGTCTTGAGGGAAGATGTTGCAGCATCCTTTGGTTTCCTCTTTAAGGCAGATAATAGGAAATTAATGGTTCCTTTTGTTTGTGTGTTTTACAAAATGCATGTTTTCAGAAGAGTGTGTAATTCCTGAAGAGCGAAGGTAGGAATAAAGAGAGGTGACAGGGAAACTCAGCTAGTTTTCTTCTTGCACTGTACTACAAATGTACAGGACTTTAGTCCAGGAAACATTGCCCGTTTAGTATGTCCACATGCAGCTGTTGTGCTCTGTAAGTCACATTATGATTTTGGCACCTTCTGCTACTGTCTGTCCTGAATCTGAAGCACCATCTTGATTTGATGTTGTCAGAAGTGGCAGCTTTATATAAGCAGTCTCTGATTGAGTGAAAACTTAGTGTGAATGCAATCCCTGACTCATAGTATATACTATGAATACATGAATGCAGGTGCAGCACATCTCAAGGATGGGAAAATGTGTTGAGTCTCAAGGGTGAATCAGTGGGAAAGGTTTTATAGAGAATATTTTGATAAACTGTAATTGTCACGCATGGAGTTGAGAGAAAGAATGATGCTGTCCCGGTGCTAGCAGTGTTTCACAAATGAAAAATCCACTTACTGCAGCCACTATAACGCCTCTGTCTGGTTTGGTACCTCATCTCCAGCCAGTGGCTGGATTATTTTAATAATCCCAGGATTGAGAGGGATAGAAGAAACTTTCTGTGGAAGGAATAAAGCTTGTAGAGGTCTACGTCTCTGCGTCATCCACCAGGAGTGACTTTTTTCTTACAATTCAATGACAATTAGTCCAGTTTCTGTCTTTCAGCCTTAAGATTTTTCATAGGATGTGTTGGAAATGAGCTTCCATTTAATGCCTTTGATTACTCATAGCTGCTATGAAGGCTTTTAGAGTTAAATAATAAGTTTGTTATAGCTTTAATGATTAGTTTATTTGCTACATTGTGTCTTAAATTGATTATTTGCTTGGCATGTGTGAGATGCTGCAGAGAAATTCTGTTAGGGTTCCTCAGAGTTGCCCTGACAGATGAAGCACATCACTAGAGGTGCCTAAGATGGAGGGAGTTGAACGAAACATTTCCAAATAGGTAGCATTTCTTCAAAGCTGTGCACAAGTCTTGAAAGATAACTTATCCCTATGGGTAGATGTCTACTGGGAGACTGGTGCCATCAACATCTGAGGAATCTGAACTGCTTCTGAAAGATTTATTTTTTTTTTTTATCCCATCAGTCGGAAAGAAACTTTAAAATACGAACAATACAATTTTGTGCTCCTGAATCTGCCGTGGTAGCAGTGCTTCCATCAGTTTCTCTGCTATTACGCAGAACCTTTCTAATGGTAGTGAAGCAAAGAATTTGGTCAGTTTAGTGTTGCTGCTCTTGCTGAGAAGTTTGGGGTGAAGAAGAGGAGAAGAGACCCTGGAGTTACTTGTAGGGAAGAAGTAATCTAACAATAGAGCCCTGGGGGAAGGCTGAAGGGAAATCCATTCTCTTCCCTATTTGGAAACTCCTGGAGAGGAAGTAGATCACAAAGCTTTTCTTTCTGGAAGTTGAGTTGGATGCAGTGTCAAACTTTAAGGAATTCGTAATAATTTACACTAATCATAGTAGTACAGTACTTGAAAAGATCAAAACTCTTGGCTATGCCTAATGCTTCCAGGGCTATGCTAAAAATGAGTGAGGAGCTAATATAAAGCCCCCAAGTGAAGTCCCAGAATTATACCATTTTAATAGTCCCAGCACATCCCCTTTTCGTGAAGAGAGGAATTTAAGTTGGTTTTTCCTCTCAGGCCTCAACTGCCAAGCTCTGGTAGATTTAGTACTTTAAAGATACAACGTGGTGCTCAGGTCCCAGCTCAGCTGTTTCTAGTTGTGCCCTAGCTAAGCTGTGGGTATTCACGTAACATCAGCTCTAGGTGTGCGCGTTGAACTTTGAGGAAGAATCCATAGACTGACTTGCTTTCAAATAAAAGATTTGTTCTTGGACCTGTACTTCAAAGCTGGTGGGGGGAAGGAACAACACCCTAATAGGACAACTCTCTTCTTCACAGCTTGTTCCCCAATTAGTTCGTATTCTGAAGAACCTTATCATGTCTGGATATTCACCAGAGCATGACGTGTCTGGGATCAGTGACCCCTTTTTGCAGGTAAGAACTGATGCAAACAGTGATTGATAGCTTTAATTCTAGTACAGTGTTTTGAGACTTTGGTATGTTGAGGTGGTTACCTCAGGGCAGCTCTGTTGATTTTAAGATTTTGTGTCTTTGTTGTAGCTGATTGTGCAAATGCTCTTCATCTACCTTAGTGAAAGACACCTGCCTTTGTTTAAACAGCAGTTGTAGTGCCTTATCATTTTATGTGAAATTGTGACAAAAGGGAGAGGCAGCAATGTGTGTTGGTCTTGCAAGGCTGTGCCTAGTGGGTATGGGGGTACTCTTAACAGTTCTGGCTAGTGGGAAGAAAAGGAGTACAGCATAAGCCTGTTCTTGTTTGTAAAGGTCTTATTAAAGATAAGCATTTTGCTTAGGAATGGAAATCAGCAGATTGTTTTGCTCCTTTGGCACTCCTCAGGAAGTGTACTGGGCATTTCGTAGTTCCCATCTGAAACACTGCCATCCAATGAGACTTTCTTTGCTTTATTTTGTCAAATAGGTACGAATCCTGCGGTTACTAAGAATTTTAGGGCGAAATGATGATGATTCAAGTGAAGCGATGAATGATATACTTGCACAGGTGAGGTGTGCAAAGTCGATGAGCAGCTTGAACTTTCTCTTTTGGTTTCTTAATAATTTGTCTTCAGCAGCACTGGTGAGGATACAGCTGCTTGCTATGCTGGGTTGAATTTTGCTGCAAGAGACACATGTTCATAGGTGTGATGTTTCTTTGCTGGGGATTGGGTAGTTTCACTGCCTGTTCTGCAGAACAGCATGAAGGGGATCTGTTTTGGATGTGTTGGAGTCGCTTATTTTGTTTCTTTTCTCCAGGTTGCCACTAATACAGAAACAAGTAAAAACGTGGGAAATGCCATTCTCTATGAAACTGTGCTGACTATTATGGACATAAAATCTGAGAGTGGACTTAGAGTGAGTTACCTTTGCTATGGCCTTTTTTTCCCCTGGGCTTATATTAGAGTAATTTGTGTAGAGAACATGAAGCAAAGTTGTTTTGCCCAAGCATAGCCCTGCAGTTCCCTCTAGATAACGTTGTAGCCTCTTCAGAAAATGGTGTTTGTGTTTTGTTTTGTTTTTAAATAACAAAAATAAAAAAGCAAAACTTCCTGCAGACTGTGTTCCCTTGAGTGCAGGAGAGAGCTTGTGCTGTGTTTGTCTTAGCTTTTCCTCTGCTTAGTCAGCTTCTAGAACTCTTTATGTTGTGCTTTCGGCCAAGAACCACAATGGTAGTTTTGACATGTTGCCTTTAAAACCATCTTGAAACAATGAAGATGACCAGCAGCCTGTTTTGATCGCTGACTTTCCCTAACTCTTTCTGCAGGTGTTAGCCATTAACATCCTAGGCCGTTTCTTATTAAACAACGACAAAAATATTAGGTAAGTTGTATAAAGTGTGTTTTAGCAACACCCAGTTTAAAATGTTTGAGAAGCAATCACACAAAGATTATGCTGAAGTAGAGCTTTCCAGGAGACCATATTGGGAAGTAGTGTTGTTGGGGTTAGCGTGACTTGTCTGGCTATCTTCCTTCTTGGTGCATTCTTTTCTCTGTGAAAATCTTAACTGTTGCCCTGCCCTTCTTAGTTGGTGAGTCTGGTTGTATGATCTAATTCTTAGCATGGGATTTCTTAATCTAGTCAAGTGTTTTTTTCCGATAAGCTGTGAATCTCCTGTCTTGTCCCAGCTGGTCTGTGGTGATGTTGAAATCAGAGGTGGCATTGGAGATCTGACAAATTAGGCAAAGGGTGTGGTTTTTCTGATTGTGGGCTGTTGTCAACAAGGAGGTTTGGTTGTGCTTTGGTCACTATGAATCTGGAAATGAGATTGTCGCAACTGCTAGAATTAAGTCCCATCTCCAGGCATTTTGATTGCAAATCATGGTATAGGCAGAAGACTCTAGCGTTGGGAATTGCAGCTCAGGCTAGTCTGAGTGCATGATCTATGGAGGTCTGATCTTTAATTGCCTTGTCTTTTCAAAATGTTCTTGAAGACCGGACCACCGACATGAGCCCAGGTGTTGGGACAGGTGCTTGCCCAGGCAGCAGGATGTTGTTAGGCACGTTACAGTTTAGTATGGTAACTCACTTTTGAAGATAGGCCAGGCAGTCCCCTAGAAGACTTCCATTTATTACTGAGTACAAGAGAACCTTGTTCTGTTGCAAAGTAAGACTAAGTTTTGGGGGGGTGAGTGTCTGTGCATAGAAATTAAATGCCTACTGTCAACTATTTATTACTGTATGTCCTTATCCCAGATATGTAGCTTTGACGTCATTGTTGAAAACTGTGCAGACAGACCATAATGCAGTACAGCGGCATAGAAGCACGATTGTGGACTGCCTGAAGGATCTGGATGTCTCCATTAAAAGGTAATTGAAATATCATTGAAATAGACTCTCAAGGCTGACAGCCTGTGGAAAGTGAGCCAGGGCATAGGGAAAAACAATAATAATCTCGGGGCACTGTAAGTGAGACTAGTATTAATGCGTAGTATGGTTCATACTTCAAAGAAGGTAATGAAAGATGTGCAGCCACCTCCTTTGGGAAGCTGCTTTTACGTTTTATGAATCTTGGATTGGGAAAAAAAGATTTTTCCGTTTGCCTGAATTTTTCCAAAATGGAGTCTCAATGGAGATCAAATTGTGTGCTCACAACATGATGGAGAACCTCCATAAAGTATGATCCTCATCAAAGCTACTCTGACATGCTCCGTATTGTTTTTCTTTCCCAGATGACCAGGCAGTGCCATGTTGTCTTGAAGCAGTGTTAAGCCATCCAAATAATGTATTCTAGAGTAAATTTGCTTAGGCTGTGGTAGAATTCAGACTTACTCGATTGTTCAAGTAATTTGTTTGCAAACCACATCCTGTTGTGCATTCTTGGTATTCATTTGTCATTTAAATAGCGGTATGTTGCTACTTCTCTGGGCAGTGGGAGAGCTTGCAACCTCACTCCTCTCTACAGAAAGACTTTCTTCTGATACTCAGTTTAAACTTCTTCCTCTGTTTCTTCTTGTTACTTCAGTTATGTTCCTTTTACTCATGATGTTAACTTTCTCCTTTTTCTGTCAGACACTAATGCTCTTGAATTGCTTGATCTCACTTTTGCCCAGCCTATATGGAATCCTGCTTTTAATCTTCTAAATTGCATCTTTCAGCCTGTTGATTGCTTGCTCTTTCAGAATTCTCTTCCTCATCATTATTCTTTCTATAACAGGTGGTCTGAGCTCAGTGCACATCTTACATGTCAGTGATGGGGACAGTGGCATCCCTGTTGCATCTTGTGGAATCTGTCTGCTGCAGGCCAAAATTTCATTGAGCTCTCGTCACATCATGAATATACTTTCAAAATTGCTCAACCTCTTCTTTTCCATCTTGTCAAACTGATTAGATACACCATAGATACTTGTTCTGACAGGCATTCTTCAAATTTATGCCCATCCTTGAATCAGATCTGTATTTTTTAACAGCACTGCTCAGTCTAATATGTACAGGATAGGAAAGAAATTGTATCTGTCTCGCTTTGGAAACTTAGTTTTTACTGTTATATAGGTGGGTATCATGTAATCTATTTTTACAGTTGCAATCTATCCCAAAACAAATATGTATCTTATATGCTGAGCAAGTCAGGCTGCTCTTGCTGTTCAATGCCAGAGCCAGCATGAAGCTAGGTTGTGGAATAGCAAAGCCTCATCTAGGTTTTGGATAGAAGGCAACAAAAGCATTTTATTGGTGCCTGCTAGGAAAACATAGGTATGCTACAAATGACAGAGCTTCATGTCTGAGTGCTGTTGGAGGATGAAGCCTTTGAGTGATCCATCGGCAGAGCATGATATTGCCGTGCTGACACTCATGCTGCTGACACTGCACTGTCTTCATTGAAGCAATATACTGTCTGTTGGAGTCCCCAGGTAGCAAGTTTCAAGGGCTGGGATTTGAGGGAAAGACACGATACCTGGTTTGGGTTATCTGAAGCGTGGTCTGTTGTCGTTGTCTTTTAACCATTGCAGTGCATCTTTCGGTCCCTGTAGTATAATCCACAATGGCTTTGCCATTTAATTCAAGTCTTTTTGTCTGTCTGCTTAATATGATCAAGCTACATGATTAGGAATTTCATGACAGAAATGAGCTGTGTAATATGATTGAAGGTAAGCAATGTTATATGTTGCGATAAAGGCCTGGTGTTAAGATTGCAGAGTACCTCTGTGCACCTGCAGTATTGATATATCTGCTATAATGTGACTGAAAAGTTAAACAGGAAAATACTGGTACAGTTAATGTGGAAGGCTGTTCTCATGGGGTTAATTAATGTTGCTGTCCTCTTAATTAAGAGGTAAGTGCATTTGAGTAACTGGACTTGGGTGGGTTTTTTTTTTTTTTTTTACTTCATTAGCTTAAGATACTTTATTGGTTTTCTGTCTCTTGCCCTAGGCGTGCGATGGAACTGAGTTTTGCTCTTGTTAATGGGAACAATGTCCGTGGAATGATGAAGGAGTTGCTGTATTTCCTAGATTCCTGTGAACCAGAATTCAAGGCAGACTGTGCATCTGGAATATTTCTTGCAGCTGAAAAGTATGGGGCCATTTTACTTGCTATTAATTTTTTGTACATCCTCGGAATTATGAGCATTTTGTGTGTTGCACACCCCCCAAGAGAGAATATGTTGATCATCTCTTGTCCATTTGCTGATCTCTCTGTGGTGTGTCAATTTTAACCCACTCTGAGGAAGAGGAACACCTGTGCCTTGGGACACACTAGTGTGTCCCATATGGATAGTCCTCATATCACTAAACCACTCTAGTATATTGATTTCTGCTGTGCTTTGGAAGAGGTATTGTGTTGACATCCTGGCCCTGCTCCCCCTCCGCACACACAGATTCTCTCTGGTTAGTTGTACAGGTGAGATGATCTCTTTACTGTTGAGCCGTTGTAATCAGCAGCTTGACTTTGAAGTGCTGCATGTGCAAGGTATGGCTGTGCTGTGTTATACAGGCTCGTATATTCAGTTTTGCAATGTCAGCGTTAATACAAAAAGTCCAAGAATGTGAAATGTCTGGTGTTTTGTTTTGGGGGATGGGGTTGTGTGTTTTGTTGGTGTCTCCCCCGCAGGAAACAGTGGGCCAGGAAGTAGCTGGATGGGGAGGTTCTGGTGATGATGGGTTTCTTGCTGGTGTGGAAGGCTAGCAGTTATTGCTCTAACTTATTTTCTTAATTTTGTCAGGTATGCTCCTTCCAAACGCTGGCACATAGACACAATTATGAGAGTCTTAACAACGGTAAGTGAAACTGCCTCTCTTGTGTGTGACTACATAAAAACTTTTTAATTCTGTAGTACCTTACTCATCATCAAGTTGAAGATGGCTATAAGGACTAGCAGATAAAAATTCTACAATACACAGAGGAAGTGCACTTATATCCTAGTGACCATAATAATCGTAAGCAGCCAGTCAGAAATATGTAAACTCAGTAAATATGACTGAGTGGTGTTTGATTTCATGTATGATGTATGTATTTCATGTATGATTTCACTGATTTCAAATGTGTGATTTCAGAAACACACAAGAATACAGTGTGTAGCAGAGGTTTTTTGTTTGTTTTTTTTCTGTTTGTTTGGTTTTGGTTTTGTTTTTTTTCTACTGCAGTAATCCTGCAGTAGTCACATTATATTCTAAGTTAGGACAGCTCTTGTGCTGTCTGTGATTCCAATATACAGTACTTTCAGGGGAGAGTGAACACAGCCTTAAGTGACTTGCAAAGGGAAAGGGAGTAAAGCAATTTCTTGGCATTATTCCAAGTTGAGTTTATCAAAGCTTTTTTTTATGAAACTGTATCAACAGCTTTCTAGCTCCTTTTCTTTGGGTTTAATTATTACTCTTTACCTACATGAATTTCTTTATAAACATCACAGATGAGGTGGAACTGGAGTAATGTTTTGGCAAACAGGAGGGAAGAGATCTTGATAACTTGGATAGGCAGTGTGCTCCCAGAGGCAAAGCAGTGGGAAGAAATTTATTTTATCAGTATGAGTGTTCAAATTTGAGAAGTTAATCAGGAAGCGAGTCTGGCTTGTGTGCTATTTTGCCACCCTGAAACAGAGAAAAGTAGATTCCTTTGAATGGAGAGTTGATTTCCATTACAAGGTTGACTGTGAGGATTGCTCTCAGATTACTTCCCTCAATTAAATGACTTCCTTCTCTTGGCTGCTAGAGAAACCATTAATAAAGCTGTATTCATAAGACTACCTACTGCAGACTGTTACAGATAAACATCCTTTTCAGTTTAGCAGACTTAGGAGAGCTAACACCAAAGATGGCACCAGCCATCTTTGGCTAGATGGATTCTTAGTTGACCTAATTGGGCTCACTTAATTTCCTTCTTTTTGCGTGCTCTGGTCTCAGTGTCAGAGGAGTGCCTAAACAGAACAGGTTTGGAACAGTATATATCTTCCCTTCAGTGCCAAACCTGTGTGACTGATAGCGTATTGCCCCACATGCTTTCCTGGCCTTAAAGTGGGCTTTGCCCTCTGAGCTCTGTGTTCCTGTCCTCTAACCAAAGAGTGATACACAGGCAAGTTCCTGGGTCCTGCACTTGTTTGGCATAGTCGGGCTATGAGCAAACTATCGAATAAGCTGCATTCTGCCCCCAGGGTGTCTTTCAACTTAAAGCCTTCCATTTAACAGAAGAGTTTTCTCTGTTGCTTTTTGTTCCTTCTGTAGCACAGGCTAAGAAGTGTCTGTCCTCTTGACAAATTCAGGATATCTGTAGTATGGATTTCTCTAGGTATAGTTGACTTCATTGGGAAAATGTGCTGTCCTGTACTTCTACCCATCTGACCCTGCTCAAAATCAGCCATAAAGTGCTTGGGGATGAGGAGGTTGACTTTTATTTCTGCGTACATCGGGTGGCTTTGTGAAGAATATCGGTAGATGCTGAGTGTTCCTGACAAGTCAGATAGTGAAATCTAACAACTTTTATTTGTCTCTTGAATACACAATTCTTCTCGCAGGCAGGAAGTTATGTTCGTGATGATGCTGTTCCCAATCTGATTCAGCTAATAACTAATAGTGTGGAGATGCATGCCTACACTGTGCAGAGACTCTACAAAGCCATCCTTGGTGATTACTCCCAGGTAATACCAAATGCTTCAGTTTTCTTGTTGTACTATAATAAGCATGTTAACTAAGCATCTCAAGGTAAGTCAACATCACGCTGTCTAGCTCCAAGGGACAGATTGCAGAGGAGGTGTGTCTTCTATAAGTTCATGTTATTTTTATTTTCTCTAATTCTCTTAGGGAATTCTTGATTGAATCAAATATTCCTGTTATTTCTGCTGTGGAGAACTTCCTTGGCTAAAAAGAGGGCTAAGCTTGCTCTGGGAAATGGTGATGGTTTAATTTGTCATACAGGCACCCACTTATATCTGAGGCGTCTGCTTTTTCTTCTTCTAACAGCAGCCCCTGGTGCAAGTGGCCTCTTGGTGCATAGGAGAGTATGGAGATCTTCTGGTGTCTGGTCAGTGTGAAGAGGAGGAACCAATACAGGTATAGCTTGGGAAAGAACAACTTTGTAGTTGTCTGAGGCTGGAGCTGCCTGATGCTGGCTATGCGAGGGGAATGCTTGCTACAGATACTTGGTGTCCATGATGGTGATAGACCCTGGACAGGAGTCTCCTTCCCACGCTACAGGCATGGGCTGTGTAAACACTCACTGAGAGGAGTGCAGCTACAATTGGCAGAGCAGTGTGGTTTCAGTGCTAACCTAGCTTGCAGGGTATCTGCTAGAGTCTTAGCTGTGTATTTTGGTTATAAACCTGCTCTTCAATATGTGGAACAGGAACTGTATTTTAAAACTAATATCATAAGATCTCCACCTAGATGCATCTGTCTCGTGCACTCTGAACGTATGCTACAGGCTCACAAAGTCGTGGAGGGGAGATGACGTGGCCATTAAACAATAGGCAGGTTTTTACAGTATGTCCTGGAAAGCTTGCAGCAAAGCTTCTCTCTGTCTCAGCCTAACCTTTCTGTACCTTTTCAGGTAACAGAGGATGAAGTTCTTGATATTTTAGAAAGCGTCCTGATATCTAATATGTCTGCATCTGTTACACGAGGCTATGCTCTCACTGCCATCATGAAGCTTTCCACAAGGTTCACCTGCACTGTCAAGTGAGTTCTCACTGATGTACTGCACAGGGCTTTGTTGCAAATATGCTGGCGTCAGTTGTCTTCAGTAGAAATATTTCTCAGACACCTTCTGCTTCTATGGTTTTACAAGAGTCATCTTGTTATTTCTTGGCTTTTCAGTTCTCCTTTGCTTGCAGGATGGAAGACTTCCACTGATTTGTACTGTTTTCTCTGTGGATGTCCTCTACCGTGTAGGGACTTAATCTGTTGCTTGAAAACCATTTTATGGGGAAGATAAGTCCTTGCTTTCAATGGACTGTTCTTTGCAGTCCCTTTTTCAGCTGGTGGAGAGAAAAATAGGCTTGTTTCCTACTGATGGCTTCTCTGTCTGGGTAGTTGAGCTTTCTTAATATATACCTTGTAGTGGTTTATTAATCACCTGCTGATGCTGTTTTGTGAAGGGGCAGTTCAAAACTGGATGTTGCATAGCTTCTCCAGGAAAACAGCAGTGACTGCTGTTTTAAATGACTTACACAAGGCACCTGCTGAGCAGATGCCAGATAGTGTCTTCTGGATGACAAATGCTCATCCCTTGTTTACTGCTGCTAATTCCATGGTTTGTTGTTTTTTGTTTCCTCCTCCCCCCCAGTCGCATCAAGAAGGTAGTTTCCATTTATGGCAGCAGCATTGATGTGGAGCTACAGCAGAGGGCAGTGGAATATAATGCACTTTTCAAGAAATATGACCACATGAGGTAAGTGCTGATGAGTTTTGGTGTTTGAAAAGGATCGTTATAATCTACTCTGATGTCCTGTGTACCACAGTTTGGCTTTGAGAGCTTTGTCTGGTGATTTTGGTAGGATTACAGAGGAACTAGAATTCGTTTGTCATCTACAGTGTTAGTGAGTGTTTTAAGAACTTAACATATCCTAGGAGATTGTTCTGTGATTAGGGACTTTCTCTGCCAAAACATTTCCCCTGCTTTGAGCTTGAACTTGACTAACTTCTAGGTGTTGAGTCTTAAATTTGTTAGCTGAGTGTTTGCAGGTAGCTTTTACCATGCTAATATTACCACAGTCATTAGGTTCAAACTCATTTTAAAATGTCTTGGGAATAAGCATGCAGAGATCCATTGATGTGTCCTCCTAAGCTGTGCTCTGAACTTGAAGTAATTCTTCCAACTGTTAATACTCTTCAGTTTTCCAGAACATCTTAATTTACTGCATCTTCTTGTGTGTATCTGTTTAAAATCTCAAATTGTGCATGCAAAGGCATACTATTTCACTACACCACTCAGCATCCCTGTTTTACAATTTGTGACCATGTTAAACTCCTTGCACCTTATCATTGAGAGGTTCCCATTCATCACTGCTTTGCTCAAGTCATTGTTTCCTTAAGAGAAAGTTAAAACCCTACTTTATTGCAATAACTGAAGCTGTAGTTCTTTGCAGAATAGCCATTAATCTGCTATGTGCAATAGGTAATTGTTGATTCATAAAAGCACCACAGATTCTTCTCAGTGAGGATCATAAGATTGGAGGAGATCTTCTGGGGATTAACTTCATCCACCCTTGAAAACGTTCCATAAGATTCCATTTTAGAGTCTGGAGGAGAGGACAGAGAGAAAATGGGCGCCACTGGACTAAATAATTTCTGTATTTGTAGGGGCATCCAAACCTTGTTTCAAAGGCTCTTCACAGTCGCTTTTTTCCATAGGTACTATTCGCTATGGGTAGGACACAACATCCTTGTGATTTCCTCTTCTCTCCTCCCGTGGGATCTATGCAGCAATTCAAATTGTTCTTGGAAAAGTCACGTTAATGAGCTAGGGCACGTAAGCTGCCTGTGGCTTCACATGAAGCCTTATTAATGAGTTGAGAAAAATCTAGCATGAGAAGCTTTTGATCTCTGAATTGACCATTGCAGACAACAGTGTCTGGTGATCATCTGGCTTTTAATCAGATGGCAGCGTGTGCTATTCGTAGTTTTGGGAAGTGTTGCACTTCAGAAAAACATATGTGAGCTTCATTCAATTTTACAAGAGAGCATTTTCCCCCAGTATATTCTGGTATTCGTTACAGTGTAAAGATCAAGGTTTAATAGTTTCTGCTCATTAAGACTTTGTTCATGGTCAAAAATGTCACCCATTCTTGGGTTTATTGGTACTGAAAACCTTTTCAGACCAAAAGATGTGTAGACGGTGTGGCTTACTCCTATTTCGTGCAGTGCTTTGTGGCTTGATCTGCAAGAGTAATGGCCTTTGTATTATGGACTAGTTCTCCCTATACAGGTTTTCCTAGTTTTTTGGTTTGATGTCAGGATTCTGGATCCTGTGCCTCTTCTTCAGTCTCTGTATCATTTCAGGAGGGTACTCTCAAGGGCTGAACTTAATCTCTTTGAAAATTTAATTTGGCTAAATGAGAGCACGGTGATTTGCTTTTCCAACTTTGTTACCTGCTGTTAATCCTTCTGCAAAGAGAAGTCAAATTAGCTGACTCAACTGCATATGGAACAAAGCAGTCAAGTGTCCCGTGTCTGCCGTTAATCCGCCATTGCTCAGCCATTTAGTCTTTGTCTTGGAATTTTTTTATCTTAGCCCCTCAGTGGAAACTGTCAAGCACTAGGGGAAAACATGAGGCAGGAAGGCTTGTTTGGCTTTCAGCTGTCAACTAATGTATTTCTGCTGGCACAGAACGCCAGGGATTGCTTCTGACCACCTCAAGCTGTCATGCAATCTTACAGTTCCCCTGCATTGGAGCTAAAAGGAATAGGCAGGTTGCCCTGTGTATATCATCTCCTGAATGTCTGAGTAATTGGATTGGGATCCAGGAAGACGGCACAGTGTAACTATGTCAGCTTCTTTCAGGCCAGCCCTGCTTGAGAGAATGCCAGTAATGGAGAAAGTCACCACAAATGGCCCTACTGAGATTGTACAGACCAACGGCGAGACAGAGCCAGCGGTACTGGAAACCAAACCTCCACCCTCTGGATTGCAGCCTGCTAGCCAGGTAATGGAAACTGATCTAGGATAAGTTTCCACTGCCTGACCAACCACACTACTAGCCACTGACAACAGTAAGCTGAGACCGTCTCCCTCCCCCTCTCTGCCTCTTTGCTAGTTCTGGCCTGGTGATGACTGCATCATCTCTATAATCTCATGGCTCTAGTGTCAAGAAGAGGTGTGTGAAAGAGGCTGTTGTGGGGAGTGCAAGAACAGGGTGGGGTAAAGCCATCTATCCCCCAACCTGTCTCGGTGCGCACAAACTCCATCCTTCTCTATCTCTGTGGTCCCAAGAGCAAGGAAATTAGATCTTTTGTGGGGCAGGGGACCGTAGCCAAACTAAGAACCTCTCTGACTGGCCAGCCATTGGTCTTCAATCTGAGAGCAAGTAGAATCCATTACATTTGCAAGGGTAAGTAGCAGGAAGTTGAATATGTAACTATTGCTTCCACTCTCTTATTAGGCAAATGATTTGTTGGACTTGTTGGGGGGAAGTGATATAACACCTGTAATCCCCACTGCACCTACAAGCAAGCCAGCTTCTGCTGGTGGGGAGCTCCTTGATCTTCTGGGAGACCTCAACCTAACAGGTGAGCAGGCTGCACCTCTTAAAAGTCTACGGTCTCAGTCCTGGGGTGGGTGGGATGTGGGCTGGTTAATTCACTTCCTGTCAAGTCCTAGTCTTCACACATACTCTTACCAAGATCCATATTAGCATACAGGTGGGAGTCAGAATGAAGTCGCATGTTGATTAGCTGTTGAGACTCAAGCTGTTGAGACTCAAGCATTTTCATGCTCCAGCTTGGGAATGCTGTGAGCCGTTCCAGAGAGGACTGGGAGATGTGAGGAATTAACTCCATTTGAATGCCTGCTAGCTCAAGAGGAGCCAGTCCTTTTTAGTGAAAACAGAGAAGGGGAGGATGATAACGCAGATGATTTGTAGAGCTTCATGTAAAGAAATATGATACGCAGCAGTTGATCTTTGGAGGAGTAATTACTCTTTATTTCATGACAGCTAAGTAATAATCCTCCAACATTTCTTGTAGGTTCTCCAGTATCTGCCCCTGCGCCCCAGATAGCACAGCCTCCGTTCCTGCTTGATGGACTTTCATCACAGCCTCTCTTCAATGATATTGCTGCAGGTTAGGGACATGTAAATCCTTAGCCTAAGGTGCCACAGCACCCAACTAGAAGAGGAAACAAGTGGTCGTGAAAAAAAAAAAGGGGGGGGATGTGGGAATGGAGTATGGCACAGACACTGGAGCAGGAGGAGGGGGTGTGTTCAATCTTCAGAAGAGTTCATGTCTGGAGTAAAGTAAACACGTTCTATGATGGTCTGCCGCTTTTTTGTTTTCTACAGGAATCCCTTCAATTACTGCATACAACAAGAACGGGCTGAAGATCGACTTTACCTTTGAGAGGTCAAACACCAACCCTAGCGTCACTGTAATTACGATACAGGCCTCCAACAGCACAGAGCTGGATATGACAGATTTTGTTTTCCAAGCTGCAGTACCAAAGGTACAGCCCCTTGGGGCAACTACAGTGATAGGCTTAGGGCCAACTGCAGATACTTCCTCATCAGTGCTTTCATGTAGACAGAAACTTGTAGCATGGTAAACAAGGCTGAGAGCAGTTAATAAGTTCCATAGTGCTCAGTCTGGTCATCTCTTTCTATTCTGAAAGTAAATGTTATAAATGCAATAGAACACCGGTTCCTATCAGATTGGACTGCGTCTGCTTGGACAAAATCTTGTTTAAAATCACCACTTTCTAGGAAAGCTGCTAAACCGTATGCAGAAAAATGTTGGGTAAGAAAAAACGAAGACACTAATCTTTCCCTTTATTCTTACATTCTAGGAAATATACCATGCCCTTTGAAGTTATGAATACATGAAAAAAATCTTTTGAAGCTATTAGCTGCTTATAAAAATTTAAATGAGTCCCCACACGGTGATTAGTGATGGTCCCTCCTTTAAGCAGCAAACTGTCTCCCCTTGCACTTAGCTGCAGCACAAAATCTGGGAGACAGGTATTGCCTAGTTTATAGTAGAGCAGACCATTTAAGCAGGGTGTGATTGGAAAGTCCTTCAAGTTTAGGAAAATCTATTCACTTCTGGGAGTTTCACTTCTAGGAATTAGTAATGTTCTAACTTTAATTCTTTTTGCCCTTTCTTCAGACATTCCAGCTGCAGCTCCTATCTCCCAGCAGCAGTGTCATCCCTGCATTTAACTCGGGGACCATCACACAGGTCATTAAAGTCCTGAATCCACAAAAGGTGAGTGATTCTGAGAACAGTTATTAAAGATACTGTCTTGGAATTGTACATTTAGTGGCAGTCGATTAGGGATGCATCTCTGATAAGAGACGGGGAGTGATGGTGTTACTGATGTGTTTTTAATGACAGTCACTTTGGTTAGGGTTAGGAAAAAGTTATGAAAAAGATAGGAGACCTCGGGCAAAGGTTTGGCCTTCTATTTGGTTATACTGCTAAAGCATATTCACAGGTTTGCAACCTTCTTGAATTCATGAATGTCTTTTGCATCAGAATGGTTGTTAAACAAGTTTTTAGATGGCCTTTCTGGAGGAGCTCAACCTGATGTTTGTACGTGTTGTAAAAGCGATGTCTGAAAGGCAAGCATCTTGCCATATAAATCTATTTAACATTCATTCTTGTTACTGCAGTGATGTTACTTGAGAAGTTTGTTACACAAAAAATAGCTTGATCCATTGTCTGTTTTGTCAAGTGGTGTCATTTGTTTTTAATGTGATGAGTGTAGTTTTAAACAGTTGATGGAAAGAATCTTTAGGTGTGATTTAATCGTAATTCTATTTGTTTTACAGCCTTCAGAGACAGGCTTCAATATTGGGACACAAGAGACTAGAGGGGAGGGAGGGGTGTGGCCCATGTGTCCTCCTTAAGAGGCCTCGCAAGTAATTCAGGTGGCATCAGAAAGAAAAATAAAATTGAGTCATGTATTTCTTCCTCTGTGGGACACCCTTAAGATCTTAAACATCTTTAAGAACTTTAAACATCTTAATTTTTTCATAGGTTGACACTTAGGTACTGCTCTAGAAGTTAAATGTGAAGACTGATGTACAAATTAAAAAAAATTCTCAAATCTCAGCCCATGATTTCACTGAAATTGCTGTCTTCTGGTGCATAGTTTTTGTGGTTTCCGTGCATCTCCCCATATCACAGTGTAGTGTGCTCCACTCTGCCTATATTAAGGCACTAAATTAATTATTCACTTTGTCTTCTATACATCTGATATGAACTTCTCTGTGGTGCTGTGGAGCACCTTTCAAAGACCACCTTGAAAGTCATTTTCTGAACTTGGAAGTGTTTAGGAGTTTTCCAGTAAGGTGCCAGAAGTTGCAATATATCCATCTCAGATGGGCCCCGAGAGTTGAAAAACACCTAGATAGTGGGATGCTTTCTTGTTGGAACATCAGAACTCCTATGAACACTTAAGAATACAGGGGTGCAAAATAGTATTTTACTACCCTCTTCTCTTGCCCACTGTTTCCTAACTCTTCCACCTCAGGCATTTGTGCATCTCTTACTGTCCTTTAGATTGCTACTGCCTGAAAGTACAGCTTTGCAAGAGCCCTGTCCATGAGATAGTGTAGCTACCTGGAATACTCTGAGGGAGGCGACCTTGGAACAGCCTTGCTATTTAGGAGGTAGCTGTTTGTCTTGTCAGTGTCATAAAAAAGTGTGTTCACCTGGACATGGACTGTCATTATGCTGGATTGAAACTGATGGCCAGTTTTCCAAAACAACACCAAATATAACAAAAACTGACACTGATTATATTGATTTATTAGTGATAAAGCATAGCTTCTTTATCCTGAGGCTGGTTGGAGCAGTCGTTGTCTTCCTTTCCTCCATCTGCTATCCCTTTTGCATATTTCCCTGTAGGTATGGGGAAAAGAGCCAGAAATAGATAACTTCTTGCTTTTCCTCTTAAGGTTCTTGGGAAACAAGTGTTTTTGAGAGTGAGGAGAATAGGGAACCTGGCTGGAGCATGCTATGCTCTAGCTGTTATTAAGGGCCACCTAGTATCTGGATGACAGCCAAATGACAGAGTGTAAAACAACTTCTGAGCTATTTCATCGTTTACTCACAGCAGGAGGAAATGTTCTTAAAGACTCTTTTTCTAGTCGTTCTTAGGTCATTTCCTTCACAGTGCTACTGAGCTAGGCAGTACTTGAAGTTTCAAGATCGCTGCTTTGAGTGAACAGCTGGCATGGGAAATGACACCTCTCCCTGCGAGCCTAAGTGCAGAGTAGCAGAATCCAGATCTGCCTCCTGCTTTCTTCCATTGTTAACTGGGATTTTAAGGCAGTTATTTTTGTATTTAAGGACTGCAATGCTTGTGAGAGCAGGGCCAGCACAGAGAGAGATGTGGGTAGAAGCTGTGCTTTAGCTTTTCTGAGAGCTTGTACCTGATCTGAGAACTACAGTGATCAATCACCATCCTACGAGATTAAGCATTTATCTGCAGTATCATAGCTTGCCCTGCACATCCTTCCAGCAAGCTGTTGTGGTGAGGAAAGGTCCATGTTTTGTATTCATGGGGTAAGGGAGGGGAGCTGGGATGTGGGGGGGGATTCGCTGACCTTTTAATGAAGACCTGAATTTGTTTTGTGTTTGTGTTTTCTTTTTTTTCCCCTTCTCTCTTCTAGCAACAACTACGTATGCGGATCAAGTTGACATATAATCACAAGGGCTCAGCAATGCAGGATCTAGCAGAAGTCAACAACTTCCCCCCTCAGTCTTGGCAGTGAGGCTCTGGCACCATTCTTAATCTCACCCCACCCAATCAAAAGAACTCTGGGAAGAAGGTTGTGATCCTTGGCAATCCCCCAAACTGCACCATGGGCATGGGGAACAGATGAGACCTGCTGATGAGGAGGAATTTTCCTGAAGTGATTGCTGACTTTGAAGCATATCTGTTAAGACTAATCTCCTCTCCTCCGCTGATGAGGCTGGCGGCTTGTGGAGGCTACTGTGCACTCCCTCACACATGCATTCACAGCCAGAAGCAACATTCCCTTCTCCCCTCCCTTCCTCCCCCTCCCCCCCAGCAAAGAAACACAGCCTGGTTAGAAGAGAAGTCTGGAATTTCTAGCAGGGAAACTTTTCTTCTCTCTGCAGCAAGTGAACAGCTGCCCCTTCTTTCTGCTGTCTTTTTTTCCTTGGGGTGGGCAAGGTGTGTTGTCATTCATTACTAGCTGGATTCCTTCAGGCACTTTCATATGGGGCTCAGACTGGGGACCTGGAGAATGTCAGGCTGCCCTGCTTCTTTCTTCTTGTATCCCCTATGTCTGAAGGGGCTGGAGGCTTCTTATGAGCCTATTCAGTGCATTATTGTATACACCCACCTCTTAGTTATGCGATACATACCAAGAGCAAGTTGGGCCTTGGGAGTTCATCTGCGAACCTGGGACAGTGCAGGAAAAGAGGTGCCGGTGGGAGCTGATAAAATTGCTTTGGTGCTGTACTTGGAAATGAAGACCTTACACTTGAATTTTCTTTCTTTCCATCAATAGCTTACAGCCATGCAGATTCACAGGCAGTCTTCTGTACCTTCCCCAGAAAGTGTGGTGATGTATGAGAGATGTAGAGATCCAAGGAGAGCTGGCTTTCTACCACAGACGGTTTCAAAGCCTTTTAACCCATTAGTTGTGGTTTATGGGTAGAAAAGACATATTCAATTTTGTAGATCAGTCTTTGAGGGCTCTGTTCCTGCTGGGAGACTCATCAGAGACTATGCTGCAAAGTTGCTCTTCCCAGTTATTCCAGACCTTCTCCCCAATTTAATTTCCAGAGCCTGTTGTAGACCCCCAGGATTCCATTTGAGTTACTTCTGACTGGGATATTTGTGTTGTATCTGTAATATTGGCACTGAAATAAAGACCATGCGGTTTAAAGAGACCTTTTCCCATTTTGTTACTTAACTGGTCCTTGTAGTTTGCTCCTTGCTCCCCTTCAGAGAAATCTAGTTCAGTTTCAGACTGAACTAAGTAACTAAACTGTTTTTTTTTTAATGGAAGCCAGCTGTTTGAGTATTAAGATGCAAAGATGTGAGGTCCAGTACTTTTCTAAGCTTACAGAAAGCTGTGTTCAGTTACGCTTCCTGGAGTGGACTGTTGTTGAGGTAGTAGAGTTCCATGAATTCTCATGGAAGCGATGTGTAAGACATAAAGCACAGATGTTCAGTACTTTTCAGGAAGGCAGAGGGGAGGATATATCTTAGATCTTCATCCATGAGCGTGCTGGTAAGCTGAAGGTACTTCAGCTTCCAACCCAGTGCTTTCTCAAAAGAAACAGATGGCACGTCTGCTTTATTTCTGTTACAGGGCTTTCCAGACAGTGATTGTTCGGTGCTCTGATGGCAAGCTCAGACACAGCTTTTTGCATCTGCAAAAGTGCGAACACTAGGCTCCAGCCCTTGCCAAAAACACTGCAAGAGTGGTGCACAGTGTACTTAGGGAAAATGGAAGACCTGTTCTGCCCTTGAATCGAGAGCAGGAGGCCACTGAAGGTTGTTCAGTCTGCTTTGGTTTTAACTGCACTAAGTAACGTAACGTAAGACTGACTGTCACTGGCTTAAGTGCTGGTCTGTGTAGTGGCGTAAGTTTAGCTTCTCTTGAAGGGTGTTTTTTCTGCCTTATTGATTAAACAGGTTTGGGCCTTTGGATTAGCAAAGAGCTTTATTATTCTACTGGAATTGGCATCGGCATGGGGTTATAAAATCTAGAACGATGTATGATTTCCTTAAAGGTAATTCTGGGTTGTGGCAGGGTCATGCCTTGGGTATCGGTGGTGAGATAGATACTGTGCTTCAGCTAGAAGCATCGTGAAGCAGGCAGTCATGCAGAAAATGGCCAAATCAAAGTCTCTTTGTAGGTGCTGAGCGTTTACCTTTGTTGCTCTCACTGCAGTTGTGACTGCTCACCACCCCACGGGCTCAAACTTCTTAGTGCTGAAGTCTGAGCATGTTAGATCCAGACTCCAGTGCAGTCTGAGGGTGTCCCAGATACGAAGCTAATGGAAAGTCTTTGCCTTAGTTCCTGAACGCCCCATAAACTCTCCCATTGTCTTCACAGAATTGTACGTGGTCGCTTGTACTGAAAGCTGGCACACCTCGATCTCCATTTAGTTTTGCTGAGAAAGAGCACTGGTGCAGGAGTCTAGATGTGGAGAAAGAAGTAAAGGGTCTGTCACCTGTCCGGTTTGTGGCAGCATAATTGTGAACAGTTTATCGTGTCCCTCTTGTTGCACTTGTTTTCTGTCCCCTAGAGCAGCTGGGTTTTGTTGTTGATCTCTGGTAAGCTTGTAGGGTGATTTCCTACTGTGTTCTTGGGTCCTTCAGCCGCCCTAGCACAGAGCATTTGTGTTTTGGGAAACAGGTGCTTTGTCATGTGTTGCTGAGTCGAGCTGAAGGAGGCGGTGCACATACCTGAAATGTGTTTTGCTTGAAGCCATCATTTGGCTATGAAGTACTCCTTCGTAGCAGCCGAACATTCCTGTTGTCCATGGAGCTCTTTTCCCTTCTCCTTGCTAAGGGATGGGGTACCAACGTTGAGCCAGAAGGAAGGCCAGGTTTCACACATTCCCATATCTGCAACACTGGATGCCATTGCTTGCTCCTTGACCCCTAAGTACATCTCTTGAGCTCTGTGCTGCTGCTTTGTTTTCTCACTGGAGAGTACTCTCATGTCCACCTCTGAGGCATTCTGAGGATAGGGTGAGTCTTACTTCCACCAGTTGAATGCAACAGTCTTTACAGGTCTGGTCAACTTTTTCTTTGCTTCAGTGTAAGGGGAATATAAGGGAGCAAGATCTTAGTAATATTTGCGTTGGAGACTTTGGAGCGGAGAGAGATTGGATGTCTGGGTTTTTTTCAAGTGAATGTATTTAGAGTCAAAAAACTGACAGAAAGAATAGTGGCCGTAATGGGCCTGAAGGGGGAAGAAGACATGGGAAGATCCTAAGATACGACTTTGTCCACGTTTTGATGGGACAAAATAAGGCCTTGAACAACCTTTTGAAGCAATAGCAGTGAGGGGACTGCCGCCTGGGGACTGCCACCTACCTTTGATATATAACTCAGAAGATGCTGAAACAGCTGGGAAAGGCCATTTAGTGCCTTCCCTGAGGCTGGTACTAGCTGCAAGATGAAGCAGCAAAGATGGCTTTTTTTTAGATCTGCTGGTGCGCTTTCTATGTGTTCATTTTCTACTTGGGGGCTGTGTGGGAAGGAGCTACTGGACTGCTTCCCTCTGAACTTTCACTCTGTTCCTTTATATTCCTTTTTCTTTCCTGATGTAACATTTTACATAGAGCCCCATCCCACCTCTTTGACAGTACAGTAAAAAAAAAAACAACCACCCCAAACAAAAAAAAAAAAACCCTAAACCCAAAACAAAACCCCAACAAACCCAACCAAATTTAAAGTAAAAACACGCCATTTGAGCAGGGAGCCTGGTGGCATTCAAACTTCTGCAGACCTATTTTTGAGATGTGAAAAATTTAAATAAATGCTGAGTCTTAGGTGAGTGAGGAGCATAACGGATGTAAACATTTACATGGGATGCATTAGACTTCTGCTGTGTGTATTGTCTTTTGGTTGAAACAAATTATGAAGTGACTAATAAAATGAGTCAATATTCAATGATTTAAAATGGTGCCTTGTTGCTTTTTGCAAGTACAGTGGGATAGGTCTTACTGATTCTTCATGTCTGGCCATGACAAGGTCAGATAATGTGAAATAATCAATAAGGGTAGAATTTGAAAACCTTTCCCGGAAATTTTGGAGAGTAAAATGAGCAGACAATTACCAAATATTTAAACAGTTCAAGTGAAACGTAGCCCTGAAAGAGAAGTTGTCAGCTACTCGCAGCAATACTTGTCCAGGTGCTGGAAAGGTGTGATGAGATCTGAACACTAGGAATTATTTTCCCTGGTGTTTGCAGCCTGCCCTGGGCGTTGGTTATGATTCCCTTGCTGATTAAAAAGCCCCCTTTCATATTCCATGTGCCTCTGAGACCAGGATTGTTGTCATCTCATTGTCCAATAAAGCAGCACAGGTGCCTCCTGCTTGTAAGGTTCTTCCTTGTGTTTTCTAGTCAGAGTAACATTTTATTAGATAACTTTTCATGTGTTTCCTGACACATAATTGCACTTCTCTCTGCAAAACACAATCTCCTCAGTATTGCCACTTGTCTTTCCTTTATGGAAATTCTCCTGAGGCAAAGTAGTTGCAGAACTACAAAGCTGTAGCTAGAAATGCATTGTTATCTGCTGTTCTGTAGGGAAAACCCAATGGAAACTCAGTTTGGTTTTTTTATGTCTTCTCATCTTGTGTGTATAGTCTGGAAGCGTTAAGAACTAGGTGGCCTTTCCTGTGACTGCCTTGTGTTAATGACATAAATTCATACGAAGTGCTGGGGAGCACTTTCAGCCTAGCTGATAAGATGGGTTGTCTGTTGTTCCTGTCTTTTTTTAAATAGGAGATTTTTTAAATAGTCTGTTTTTTTTAAATAGGAGAGCCCTCCAAATACTGGAGAGTTCAGAGATGGCGTTGGAAACTGCCAGTTTGTGTGGCAGCGAGGGGTTGGTCATCTTAGGCCCTGGCTCTGGAGTGGGACAGACCCGTGGAAGCTTTTCCTCGGGGTTTCTCCTGTGTGTGGGGCTGGAGCGTGGGGAGGGCTGCGCATGGCACGTGTGCCCGCAGCAGACCCGCAATCTGTGCAGCAAAATGCTCCAACAGACCCGGAGGAAGGCGGGAAATGTTTAAGGGAAACATGTGATAGAGCTGAAAGTGTTTTGGCGCAGTAATAATACCAATGGTGAGAATTTGTAAAGCATGTCTGGACTTAACTCTGAAATAAGGCCAGGAATGAGAGTAGCAAGACGTGATGATGACGGGCTGAAGTGCGTTAAGGTTTGGAACCATTGGGGATTATAGGGAAGGCGGGAGACTCTTGTTGTTTTAATGTGCTTGATCCTGTAGTAGATATCTTGGATTAACGCTCTAATTCTGGTAAACTGCACCGTGATGATCGCTATTAGCAGACCCTAAGTTGCGGCCGCCCGCGGTAACGTGCTGGAGCTGCCCGGCGCCGGGAGGAAGGGGGTGCTCGGACACTGCTGGCGGTGACAGCCGCTGCGGAGGTGAGTGAAGGAAACGGTGTGATGGTTTTAGAGTAGCGGGTTGAGCTTTTGCTTCTTTCCCCAGCCGCCGAGAGCGCGGCCCTCACCGCACAGCCCCGGCCCGCGGCACCGGAGGCGGGCGGGCCCTCGGGCGGCGGAAGCCTTCGCGCTTCCGGGGCGGGGCCTGTGCGGAGGCGGGGCCGCCGCCGCCGCTGCCCGGGGTCTCGCCGTCCGGCCGGCGATGGGGGAGGCCGGGCCGGGGCCGGGGCCCCGGGAGACGCCGGAGCCTCAGGAGCCTGATGAGGCGGCGGCGCCGGGCCGTGCGCGGGGGGGCCGGGCCGGACCCCGCGGCGGCATCCGGGTGCTGAAGGTGAGGAGGGGACCGGGGCCTGCGGGGCCGGCCGGGGACCGCTCGGCCCGGCGGCAGCTCGGCGGCAGCTCGGCGGCGAGTCGTAGCTGCGGGACCGACGAGGCGGGACGGCGGGGCGCGGCCGGGGGTCGTTCCGAGCCGGAGCCTGGCGGTCTGCTTTGTCCGGCCCATCGCCCGGCGGCTCCCGCCGGCCCATCGCGGCCCGGTCCCGAGGGAGCGCCCAGCCCAGCGGAGCTGCGGGGCTCGCCGGGCCCGGCCGCGGCCTGTGTAGAGGGGCGGCCTGCCATCCCGGGTGGGAGCGGCCAGCTGCGGCCTTGCGGGGAAGGGGCGGGGGGGTGGCAGTCGGAGGCGGCCGCTGACCCGCGGTTTGGGTCTGCCCTGCAGAGAAACGTGAAGCGCAACGGGAGCAGGAGCTGTTTGAACAGGAGCCGGTTTGGTTCCCGTGAGAGGGACTGGCTGAAAGAGGACGCCGGCCGGGGCTGCGTGTATGTCTATGGAAGAGATCCTGCAGCTGCCGCTTCCTCGGACTTGCGCTTGGTCCTCTGTACGGCGGAGACCCCGGCGTCCGAGATATGCGATGGAGAAGGGAGGAAAAATCTCTTCTTGCAACTTCATGGAGACCTGGTCAGGTGAGGGCTGAGAAAGGATTAATCCATTTGAGAAATGCTTGCTTTAGTCCTGCAGGGCTCTGTTTGCTGTGTGCCTACGTGTGTTAGCGGGGCAGGTCTGGAACAGCCAGAGGTGGTAGGTAGCAGTTAGATACAGCCTTGAGTAATGCAATTCATAAAAATGAAGTAGTGGTGCGCCTTTTGCACATATCTCAATTAAGCCATAGGCGTTTTAGCTGGGAGGGTTTGGCTGGTGCTTCAACCAGAAATATGTCCTCATTTTGTAGGTAGAGGCTACTGTGCATATGCTCCTTTGTTATGCTCTGTTAGACATCTTACTGTCCAGAAAACTTAAGCTATTTAAGAGGCTGTAAACAGTTATTCTGAGTCAGCGAAACATGTAAGGTACTTCCACAGTTATGTCATGTAATATTTATGCGTTAGTAATTTTTTTGCTAAGAAGACTTGCCAGGTAAATAATTAAAGGTAGACAGGAAGATAGTGCAGTAAGGGTTATACAAGGGAGGCTTAAGCATCAGATTATGGCCGCAGTTTATTTAGGCTGAAAGTAGACAGCTCAGGGTTTAATGTGCGTGACCTTTATGCCCTGGGTGTAGTATGGGCTCCTCTGGGTTTACAAGCTCCCATTAGGGTTGTTAGGATTTAGACTTTGCATTGAGTCTTCTGGACTTAAGATTCGGTTATAAAGCTGCCGCTCCTGCTCTCAGGGGAAAAAAATTTCTGTGGTCTCTTTACTTGAAGGCTAAGCAGTAGAGACAGCACATGCTGAACGGGACCAGTGGATGGGGTTTTTTTGATAGTGAAATGAAAATCATAAGTTGCATGTGCCCAAATTTTTAAAACATGGCATGAGGGAGGGAATGGTAGTGGCAAGAGATGCAGAGAATAGGAAGTGGTTAAAACTGACTGCTGAAAAAGGTTATTTAGACCCATTTGCCTTTTCCAGCCTGGGTTGTCAGAACTAGGGATAGGTTAGTTGTAAATACTGTATGAGGATAGATGGATGCTGGAATGTAGCCATCAAGACAGCTGAAAATCTCTATTCACTGCTTGAAGAATTTATAAGGAAATTAGTTTGTTTTGGACTCTAGCAGCGAGCAGCTTGCCCAGTATTTAGAAAGAAGAGCAGACCCTTTACTGCAGATCATGAAAAAAGCTACGTAAATCTTGTAGATATGTTCAGAGAGGAACGTTTTGGCCCTTTTTAGCTTTTGAAATGGTTTTTGTGTTTTAATTCTTTTCAGTGTCTGTCTCTTTTCTCGCGCTAGGTAGCCATGCCTGTCTTTGCTAATCCAGTGCAAAGCCTGCCATAAATCAAATTGGCCCTGCTACCAGGGTGTTGGAAGCAAGTCCCAAGTTGTAAACGTTTACTTCCCACTCTTGTTGCCTCTCGTGTGTCTAGTACTTCGTCAAGCTTTGCCTGAAATTTCGTTAAGAGGTCTTGTTCACAGTGTGTCTCTTCCTTGTAATTCTCAGAATGTATTTGCCACAGAAGAGATCCCTGAATTACTTCCCACTGGGGGTGTTCTCAGTAGAGAAATGGGAGTTACTGGTATCGCTTCAGTAACGTCTGTGTTAGTAACAGGAAGCAGGCCTGGATGGTACCTGCTTGCATGTCCACAGGAAGATGACAGAGTGCTCAAGATATTCCCATGCAATGTTGAGATAATTCCTTCCTTGAACAAAGTTTTCTGATTACTTTAATAATGTGTTTGCAAATACAAATTATTCTGTTAAGCATCTGATTGCATTTTACCATAGGTACTTTTGTCTTCCAAACAACTTCTGAGTTCTTCACCCTTTTTATATTAGTAGATGACTTTCTTTCAGAAGCTGAGTATAGCAAAGATTGATTTGGCACCTGACTCAGAATAATGAAAGCTGGACAGTAAATGAAAGAATAAGAGAAACCTTTTTTGTATATTCACTTTAAATATTCAGTTGTGTCCTTGTGATCGTTTTGTGTTTCCCTTTCTAGTTTGTGCGCAGGGGAGTCAGTTTCTGTCAGAACTTTCTTTTCTTCTCCCCAGTGCACCTCAAGGATCTTTAGGGTTCTCCTAGCTAGAATCTTTCACTGTGATAGCATCCTGTCATATTCAGAAATTATACCCTCCCATAGAGGGGAAGATTAAACAAAAATAGCACAGATACCTTCTTTGGTCTGGACAACCCTCATAACAAAAATTTAAACTACTGAGGTTTGAAATCTTGACTGTTGATTATGAAGAGCAACAGTTGCAGCAGGAGTTGTGGAACTGTTGCTGCTTTTCCTTGGTTTTTCTGTCTCCGTGCCCTTTGTACCTTCGCTTAAGGGAGCTGCTTCTCTGACTACTGGAGGCGTCCAGTACCTGATATGTGATACTGGTGTGGATATAATGGGCTGTTTGTGTCAAATAGCAGCTGCTGTGACAGCCAGGGTGTTCTCCATGTGTGCTAGCATTCGGTGTGTAATGCATTGGCTAAAGATGAATTTTTACATTTCTCATGTGATCACATGCCAGTTTGAGTTTCACACCACACTGCTTTCTCTCAAAGAGAAACCGCATTTTTCTATCTCAAGCTTTAACTGTTGCCTCTGGAATCTGTCAGCCTTGATCATGTTAGTCAAGAAATTCCGTGCAGAACTGCTGTTCCAGATACTGGTTTTGGTTTTCCCTTTCCTGGCCTATCCTAGGTTTCGTTAGTGAATCGTATGGCTCTTGACAAGAACTTGGACCTGTGATCCATTCAGTTGGGTCTCCAGAATGTCTCCAAAGGCATTCAATGAATTGTTCCCTTTCCTCGTTTGAATATGGTCCATAAGTAATGAGCTGGTTTGTTCATTTACTTCATTTACAAAGCCCCATGCGGGATCTGTGAGTATCATTAGCAAAACGCCTGGACTCTGCGCTGGTGTTTGCTGGGTCACAGGCCCAGCTTACGGCTAATGCCAGAAGAGCAGCTCGGCCGTGGGCTGGGAGTCAAACACCCTTCCCAACAGGTCTTCATGCTTGAAATGTGTAACACCAAGCCATGCTTCATTGGCGGAGTGGTTAGTCATTGCCTCCTGCGTATGTGTGTCTTGTTAGTTGTAGGTTTTTCTGTAAACTCCAGCTCTTTTGCCAGGTAGTGAACTTTGAACAACTTGTGGTGTTTTGCAGTCAACTTGAAGAATTCAGAGGACTTGACTTTTTTTGCAAGGCTGGTCTTCCAGCCAGTGGCAAGCAAACCTAGATGGTGCAATAGTACAGACTACTCTTGATTGTTTTTCAGGTAGGAATGGTGCTATGGCAAGAGAGATACATTTGTCAGGGGTCTAGGCTTGAGTAGATATTGCTGCCAGTGTTCCTTTTTTACATGGCTTTTTTAAAAAAGAAACAAAATGGAAAGCATTGTGTTTGGTATCTTCAAGAAGCATATCAGTTTGATTTATGTGAACGAGAAAGAAATTAAGGGTTTTTTAAATTAGCGTTTTGAAACCCTGAAGCATTAATTCTTCCTGAAGTGAAAGATGAGAAGAATAAAAGTAATGAAAAAATCAAATCTCCTCTCCAGAAGGGACAAGTATGGTGGGATAGAGTATCCAGCTTTTTCAGGAGGGTAAGCCACAGTACTGTACTTCAGAGAGTATTGAGCAGCCTGTAGAATTGTGATTTATTTATGTCATATGAAAAGCACGTGTCCCTTTACTGTATTCTGATGTGCAAGAAGTGTATTGTTCAGTGCGTACTTGCAAAAGCCTCAGTCCATTCAGCAACCAAATTGTAATGTTTGAGTGGTTTGGTTTTTTTCCTAGGAAATCTAGATGCAGACTACTTGAAGTGTTCTTTTTGTGAGTAACACTCAAGCATTTGTGGTTCCTGATCCACGGGTCACATGCTGGAAAAGCTGTTTTCTGGCAAGCGTAAGGCTTTAATAGCAGAAGAATTGGAATCTAGGGGTAGTCAAGGAAAACTTGGGCGAGGTTTTTGGAGATCCAGTCAAATTTCTCATATTCTTGTATTCTGCACTGAGGGGTATAGAATACATCAGGGTTTACTGTATTGGAAGTCAGCATTGTTTGGTGCAGTCTATTATTTATTCCAGTTTCTAGTAGCTTGCCTGTTATAGGAGACAGATACACAGGTTTGTCATTTCCAGGGTTACCTCAGAAAGCTATTTTGAAAGTTTGGTGTCACATTCACTGCTGTCCTGCGCATAAAACAAAAGCAGGGTAGCAAAGTTGCCCTAAACTGGCTTACCAAACATTGAGCAGTAAAAACTGGTTTTCTGTATCAGTTGTATATAAACTACATTGGTTTTTTAGGCTAGAAACTTTGTTGGTTTGGACCATAGCTTTGAAGAGTGATCCTGTTTCTGATCCAGACGTCCTGTGTGTGAAGTGAAAGAGTTGTGATGTATGTCCTTGAAATACCTGAGATCATTTTACTTCTCGAGGTGTGTCCTGTTGACTACAAAGGAAGTCTGGATGACTAGATACTTGTAAATGGTGCATATTTTATGAAATCTGTCCTGCCTTAATTATGAGATGGCACTTGTAAAGCTGTCAGTAAGAGTGGAAATACTATAGTATAATCGTTAGAAAGAATCAGAAATATTTTTGTTCTTCAGTGGAGAAGAAGTGTAAAGGTTTAGTACATACAGTAATAAAATATTTCACGTTAAGACATGCATTATAAATGATGTATGCAAGTCAACAAAGTTTAGTAGAAAACAGGTCTTACCGAACAAACTTGATCTTGCTGCTTTGAAATTTCAAGCTTGGTCGCCAAAGGCATTACTCATTGGTTGCAGTGTGTGATGTTGGACGGGGCTCTGAGCAACCTGATCTAGTTGAAGATTTTCCTGCTCATTGGAAGAGGGTTGGACTAGATGACCTTCAAAGGTCCCTTCCAGCCCAAACTGTTCTGTGATTCTGCGTTCTGCTGTTATTGGTAGAAAAGCAATGCACAAAGCAATAAAACTTGCTGGCTGATACCTTACACATTAGAAACTGTTATTCAGTGTAAGCATTTTTTCTTTTTTGGAGGGGGGTTAGTGTGTGTCTGAATGAAGAAAAGTAAACTTCAAGTGTTCAGTTGTTCTGTTAGTAATCTGTGGCTAAAAGACAGATAACAGCTCAGGAAGGCATAGATGGAGGGAGCGATGAGTACTGAGAAGTCAGTGCAACAGGTTGATCTAGGTGGTTTGGCATACAGTATTCTCTGGAAAACACCACTTTTCGATATCACTGGATATATTTATGTAAAAGCCAAGTGTACTAAACACTAAAGAGGAGACGAAGGAGGCTATAACTTGGAAAAACTGCAGTTTGATAGGACTCGTGGACTGAAGGGATATGAGTGAGCGTGCCAAATAGTTGGGAGCAGGTTTGATCCAGGAATATAAATACTGTTGAGCAGAACCGACAAGTCTCTGTACAGTTTTGTGTAGTCAGTGCAAGGATACAGCGAACAGTCATGGTGCTAGCACTACAGAATGTTGGTAAGCTAAAAAAAAAAATCAGTGATAAAAAATATTTTGAGTCAAAGTAGACCCAACCTCTACTGCAAGAAAATTTTAAAAGCACGTTAAGCCTCATCTTGAAAAGGAAGTTTGAAATGGTTATTCTCATGATTTATAAACACCTGTTTAAAGAATAGATAACAAGTCAAGGTTCAGTGACCATAATCTGAAGCTAGGCACTTTTAGATTAAAAATGAGGATTTTGCTGGAGCAATTTATTCTAATTCCCATCTTACATTTTCAGTGCTTAATCTTTCACTAAAGTAAAACTTCTAATGTAGCAAGAAACTGTTATTTTTACTGCAGAAAATAACAATTCAGTGTCTCTGGAAGAAGTGAGATGAAAGGATCAGAAAACATCTTTTCTGCTCTGAATATACTAAACCTAATGTTTCAGGAGACCTTTCTCTTATTGCCATTTATTCCTTCCTATGATGTGTTGTATTCTAAAAATGCCCTTTTTTAAATGTACCATTTGAGTTAATTTGCCAAAGCATGAGAATCTTGCACTGATGAGAGCTAAAGAGGGTGGGAAATTTCTTCTTTCTTTTTAGAAGTCATTCTTCAGGAGGATTCTCATGTGTTTTGCTCCCAGCTGCGTTTGGAAGAGAAATTTAGTAGAGTTCTTCTGTATATTTCAGTCATTATATGTAGGTTTTTTAATTATTTGGCATCACTGCACTTTTTGTGCAGTATTTCTGTTTTTGTTTCTTGTCATTGTTTCCTCCTGGTGCTCCTTAAATCACGGAAGGGAAATGATTGCCATGGATTGTATGGCTTATGCCTATTGCTTTTCCTCTCCGTTTCCCTTCTGCAATGTAATTCTTCAAGTGCCGCAGTTCTTAAGTGCTACTTGACAAGCAAGAAGCATAGATCCCAAGGATGCGTGCTTGCCAGACCTTTTCAGAGGAGCAGAACAACCAGTATGTCAGTATTCCTTACACTTCAGCTGCAATGAGAGCTGTTTAATCTTTTTTGCGTTCTCAAACTACTTTCTTGTATGTTTTGACAGGAGGCTGGAACCGACAGAAAAACCCCTTCAGATTGTGTATGACTACTTGGCTGGGTTGGGTTTTGATGATCCTGTCAGAATGCAGGAAGAGGCAGCAAACTCAGATCTCAGCTGCATGATTCGCTTTTACAGTGGTAAGAAATTGCATGCATGCACACCGTCACTGTTCCTGTAGCTGTAACTATGAGGTGGAACTCTGCTGAAGCCCGGGTCATTGACTTGTTGCGTTTATAGATGGCTACATCAAACACCCAAAGTATCAGTAAGCATTTCTTAAAATAACAAGTTTTTAAGATTAGTAGAAAAAAAACATAATTCTGTAGTTCTCTTGAACTTTCTTCTATGTCTTGAGAAAAGGCAGCTCCACAGGAAAACACAAGATTGCTCTGTTGTCTTTAGTTTCCAGTGGTACGACAAATGCCTTAGAGCTCCTAATGGGATCAGAAACATATTGCAGTTTGGTCTAGATATGCCTGAAGATTGTATTTCCAAAAGGTGTATGGATATGGGCAGGGCAGGTCCTGGTCAAAAACCTCCGCAGCCTGTAGAGCGTGAAGGTGCCAGCTGGTTAATAATAATGCAGGTTGCCATTATAGAGACCCAGTGCATTTCATTGCAGAAGCGAGACTTCTGAATGGCCTGTTGAATCAGTTTGGGCAGGATACCACGTGTGTAAGGAGTAACAGCATGATAGTTGTAGGCTGTTGGCATTATGGTGCTAGCAGAAAAGGAATTCACTGAAGTGAAGAGTTGCTATAAAATAAATAAGGGGGATGAAAGCTGATAATGAAATTATTTCATTACTTTTAAATACTTCACCTGTGTATTTTTTGCATTGCAGGAAAAAAAAATCCAAGTCCTTTTAATGGAAAATTGTTCTTGCGTAGTGGAGCTGGGTAGCCTGACTAAGCTGCTAGCCATCATTTGTTTATTCAGTGTCAAAAAATGGAATCATAAGAAATCACCTTCTCCACCCGTTTACCTGAGACAAGCCCCTTCTCTCTGGGAGCTGTGCGCAGAACAGGCAGAACAGTGTTGAAGTCTAATGGAGATGGAAAGAAATGTGACGTGTACAGCCTGGATTTATAGGGCAAGGAGTAGGGAGTTGGAAGTTACTCCAGCTGGAAGGAGGAGAGGCATCAAGCATAGGGGTGTAGAGAATTTTTGAGGAAAAAATGAGCAATTCGGTTTGGGTACATCAAGCAGGAACTGTTGCTGATCCGGGAACGGTGACTCAACTTCATGGAAGCAAGTAGGTAGAAAATGGAATTGAGTAGTTTCAGTCAGCATGGGAGAGTAGTCCATCTTAGAAAGAGGCTGTAAAGGAAGACGCGTAAGGATTGAAGAGTGTTCAGCAGAAACTAAAAGCAAGTGCTGACAAAGTTGTTGTTAAAGTTAGGGGAGGAATTGGAGGGAATGGTACGATGATTTTTCAAAGCCTGCAGCTGAGAACATAAGGGACGAGGTAATTCATTTTAGCCAGAGAAACAAGCCAAAATCACAGAATGGTTTGGGTTGGAAGGCACCTTTAAAGATCATCTAGTCCATCCCCTCTGCCTTGGGCAGGGACATCTTTCACTAGATCAGGTTGCTCAAAGCCCCATCCAACCTGACCTTGGAAAATTTCCAGGGATGTGGCATCCACAACTTCTCTGGGCAATCTGTTCCAGTGTCTCCCCACCCTCATCATGAAACGTTTCTTCCTTATGTTCAGTCTAAATCTACCCTCTTTCAGTCTAAAACCTTGTCACTGCAGGCCTTAGTCTCTCTGAGCCTTTCTTATAAGCCTCCTTTATATATTGGAATGCCACAAGAAGGTCTTCCTGGAGCCTTCTCTTCTCCAGGCTGAACAACCCCAACTCTCGCAGCCTTTCTTGGTAGGAGAGGTGTTCTAGCCACCTGACCATTTCTGTGGCCCTCCTCTGGACCTGCTGGAGCACTGAGAGCAGCCTTCGTATTTCTTTTACCCATTGGGGATGTCTCTTGGATTTCTCTGCTCTCTTTCCCTGTCTGTCTCCCTTTCTCAAGTGATACGTTGGGTTTGTTTCCTTCCCTGGTGCATAGTTACGCCCAGTTGGGGTGGTGTGACTGCAAGTGGATTAATAGAACTCTGACATTAAACAGCAGTGAGAGGGAAGCATGCTTCCTGAAGTCTGGCTGTTGAGGTACTTGTAGGAACCCAAGAGTTAGTTTTATGAGAGGAGAGGATGTTTTAGATTGGCTGGGAAAATGGGGGGAGGGCTTCCTCTCAATGGAAGTCACTTGGAGAATGGACGCCAGTGACCCAGGCTGGCTGGGCCAAGCTCAGAGATCAAAGCGTTATGGAGTCTTCACATGCTTCGACAACAGATCAAATGGAAGAAGCTCTCTAGGGCCATCAAACTGTTCGTCTATGTCAGGTGTGACAGGCATGAATTGTAGAGGGTCACACGCTTTCTTTGGTGGAGAATTGTCTTGATTCCTTGCATTGCTATAGCTGGACTTTTTTAACTTGCAAGCTGCTGTTAGAGGTGCTAGCTATGTCTATGGGATGACCTGTATCCTTGCTCTCGATGGGAAAGCCTGTGCTCACTAATTGGAGCATGGAGTTAAACGTGATCACAGTGACATTGAAGGTCAAGCTGAGGAGCTGCAAAGAGTGACAGGAACTTGCCTGTCCCTAGAGGTTAAGAACATTCTTGGGGAGTTGTGAGATAGTTGGGATTCAGAGTAGAAGTCCTTGAATGTTGCCCCTGGATGTCTCGCAGCACTAGGACACTGATGCTTTGGAAGGGATAAGGAAACTGGAGGATTGGTGTAGCTTATTAATATTTTTAATATTTTTTAATATTTATCTTAACTGATTTTGCATGTTACAGCTGTGTTGCTGTTTGTACTCGCAGCTGAGAATGAAGAACAAATCGCAAGTAAATGCTAATGTCCCCTTTTTCTTCAGAAAAGCCATGTCAAGTGGAACAGTTAGATCGCATCCTGCTCTCTGGAGTCTATAACGTACGCAAAGGAAAGACCCAGTTGCACAAGTGGGCAGAGCGCTTGGTAATTCTCTGTGGTACGTGCCTCATTGTGTCCTCTGTGAAAGACAGCCACACAGGGAAGATGCACATCTTGCCTCTCGTTGGAGGGAAGGTAAGACATCGTTTGGTTAGCATCCTGTGGCTTAGAAAGGAAGAAGGGATTATAATGATGGGTATTATCCACAAGAGGTTAATCTAGGCTTTTGTAACAAATTACTGCATTAACACGAGCAGGCAGTTGTACGACCCCTTTCTACTTGCTTTGCTTCAGTATTAGTCTTAAGGCTGATAAAACGAAGAGGCACTAGTTCTGTTTTCACTTTAGTAGCCAATGCTGTGAATGGGCATTCTGGAAATTATTACGTCTTGGATCTACTTCAGCAGAAAGATGTTAAGAAGGATTTGCTTAGTGTTTCTCTTCAATAAATTTACAACTGTGTTTTCAGCAAAATTTAATGTTACTGATAGTCAGTAATACCTCACCCTAGACTTCAGATGTATTGTAATTTCTGGACTTTAGGCAGACTGTCTTATTTTCAATTCTCCCTTTGCAGGTGGAAGAGATGAAACGTCGGCAGTACACACTTGCTTTCACGTCTGCTGGAGCACAAGCTCAAACATACCATGTTTCCTTTGAAACACTGGCAGAGTGTCAGCGGTGGCATCGACAGGCGTCCACGGTGAGGCCCTGGAGACTGCAGTAGTTCAGGTGGTGGGTACAGGAGTAAGAAAGGTTTTCTGATGAAGGCTTGGTATGTGGCAGACATGAAGCTATGCTGCTGGAGAAAGTACCCAGGACACTTTACAGCTTTCTTCATTTCTTACATGCTCAGGACTACAGAGGTTTTCTTTTAGCCTTCTCTTTTCTTTTCTGCCTGTGTAGCAATGTTGAGGAGTAGTTCTGCGTGTTTTTCACCACTGCTGCACCTATTGAGAGTAGCTAATCACAGGTCACTAGAGTAAACCCCAGGGACTGGCTGACTCTACAGCCATAGAAACCTATAAATTGCACCCATTGCCTACTTGGATCTGCCTAAAGCGTGGCCTGGACTGGCACGGGGCTACCCTGATAGGTGTGAGTTAATTCAGAGATCGTAGGTCAGCGAGGGAAGTGTACTTTGTTCAAAGCTGTATCCTTATTCCACATTAAAGTACAATTAGATGGTGATAGCTTAATGCTGAGCCACACTCTGAACTCATATAATATTATGAATTATGAAACGAGTTCAGGATAAAGCAGGTTGTAAAATCTGGAATGAAGCAGTGAAGACCTTGAAACAAAGCATATTCAATGAAAGGACATGTGGTATTTGCAAAGACTTTTATGAAATGTTGCAAAACCATAATTTATGAAGCCTGTTCATCATAACAGCTTATGTTACCAATATTATATGCTGAACAAGCTAACAAAAGAAAGTCGTAAGAAGTAGCTAGGCCAAGCAGAGGTTCTGTAAACCTTAAAGAACTGAACTGGAAAGTCAACTGCTTCCTGTTGCTGCTTGCATCTTTGGATGGCACTCACAGATTATGCTTTCTCAGCAGTTTCCGCAGCCAAAGATACGGTTTTCTCCATTAGTTTGTCTCTCTTACGGTCTAGCTTTCAGGCAGCACCTGTTGCACATACAGAGCAGGGCTTTCTGTGTGTCCTAGTTGGTATCCAGATACACATCCTTGTCAGGGGGCTTGCAGAAACAATAGTAGCAAGAGGCATAAACTCATATGCCATGGACTCAGTTTCCTGCATGGAATCTGCCTGGTAGGTACAAGGGGGTTCTTTCATGTTCTTGCAAATTGTTTGCTGCTTGCATTCTTTGTGGCCTTCCATTAGACTTCCAGAGAAGAATTGTTGCACAGCTGTAGCTCTTCCTCTTTTTCAGGTTGTGTCTATGCGACTTGGCATGGTTGATCTTTCATGCTACAGCCTTGAGGAAGTACCTGAGCACCTCTTCTACAGTCAAGACATCATCTACCTCAACCTACGACACAATTTTATGAGATCAAGCGGAGCAGGGAGTCTCGACTCTCTTTGCAGGTCTGCAAAGAATTATTTCTCTTCTACATTTGGAGTTCTTGACATGTGCATCCAGGGATGAAGAGAAGGGGGGAGTGTATTGCCCATTCTCATGGGATGGTAAAAAGATTGGTCTTCAGGAAGCCCTAACAAAGGAGGGAGCTAGGAAGCGGTACTGAACAGCGCAGGCAGGCATAAGCTTCCAACAATTTACAGTATTCATGAACTCCCTTCCACAGATTCTTTGTGCTGAGTTTGATTTGAGATGAGCCTTATGGAGTGATATGCCCTTTGTATGGACAAGACGCAATAGTGATATAAGGCTGCTTGCTAAACAGAGACTGTTTGGGGGTATAAAATAAAAGCTGAGGGCAAGCATAATGCTGCTGTTGTGGGTAAGTGTTCGTAGGAAGAAGTGCAGATCTGAAAAAGCCTGGTTTGGTAAGTTCTGAATTTGGATTTGGAATTGGCAGAGGGCCTGTGAGACTGCAGCTTTGCTTTGGGAACTTGTAATGATCTGCTTTTAAGAGGGGGTAGCAGTTGTGTGATGGTATGGAAGCATGATGTAGTCATCTTAGGTAAGCGAAGGAGTCTACAAAAATATTTTTAAATTAATTTCTGAAAACCATAAAAATCTAGAGGAAGATTAGTCTGTTGATATCTACGCTAGCCATGCTAAAAAGAATTCAAGGAGTCACTCTATGAATTTTGAAAGCCGTTAGGAAGCCTCTAGTAATATTGTCAAATGGCTCTGTGTTTGGAACACATTGTGCCTTAAGAAAAATGTAGTTCGAGAAACTTTGCAAAAGTACAGGGTTTTTTGTTTTGGTTTGGGTTTTTTGCTGTGTTATTTTGGGTTTGTTTTTATCTCTAGGTGCCTATTATGAGGTTATTTCATTTTTCTTCTTACAGAGTAATGAGATACCTAGGTATCTATGAGGGTATACGGGGGGGAAAAATACTCACCTGTGGAAATTCTTTGCAGTTTCATTGAGAGCCAGACTCTAATCTGGTTTTGTTTTAATTCCAAACTTGTTTAAATGTTTTCTAATTGCTGAATTGTAATAGATTCCATTATTGGAAAAGCTGCTTAAAATAATTCAAAATTTTGCTTTCTGCTTCTCTCTTCAAATACATTGTATGATGTTGAAAACCATATCAGAACTTTATTTTCTAAAATGCGGTATCCTTGGTTCACAGGATCAGCAAAGGGGCTTGAAATTTATTTTGACCTTGCATGTAGTCAACAAGAGATCTGACATGTCAGAAACTCGACTCTTTTCCTGGCAGTGACTATGTCTGATGAAGCTGAAATCCTCAAACAAACAAAAGCCATAAAAGAAGCCCTCACTTCACACAATCTTGAATAAACAGGTAGCATTAGGTAGCCCACATAAGGCTGCTCATTGCCTTTTGAAAAGACTTTCTTTCTGAGGTTTTTAGGATGTTTATCAGGTCACAGACCCAAATGAAGAAACTTGCTCACTTGCAGGAGGTGTTATCAGTGCCTAGAGACTGACAGTTCTGAACAGCAGAATTTTTTGCAATGATCAGATCTCTTCCTCTGAGGAAATCTTTGAAGCTCTAGGAGTCTAATTAGCTATAACTATAATAGTGGAACAAAAATAATTAACTAAAAGGGAAATGTTAAGCAAAGGAAATTAAATAACCCCACCTGTTTTGTTGTATCTCCTAGCTTATTTTTTTATGTAACGTACTGCCTTTCAAGTATCTACCTTTTTTTGGAAAACATTATCAGGTTGGATCTTCGTTGATGTTTGTGTGTGCACACACGTGTGTATACACATGCATGTCTATTATCACCATTCTGGCTAGTTCATACAGAGTTGTACAGGGATGCTTTGGTGGCAGAGCAGGATGTTGCGTTAAATTGGGAATATTTCAGGCCAGCACCAGTTTGGGCAGCTGAACAGAGGATCCCGTTGAGGGTTTGTTGCTGTGTTTCCATACCTCTTTGCTGTAACCTCAATACACCCTGTGAGAGCACAGACCAAAACTTGAGTAGCCGTAACGATTTCAGGATCCTTATTCCCTATGATACATCATTCGTGTATACAACTTGAGTGAGAGTTGGGTCTGCATTCCATTCCTACATCCCAACTGCTTGAGAATATTGGGACAAAGGAGGAGGAGCAGAAGGGGAACTCAAAAGGCTTTTGAGTATTGTCCTCCCCATTGAATATGACAGTCTGCTCGAGGAGTCTCAGACCAAGCTGTGTCATGTACCAGTTTCCCTCCAGCTTTTGGAGACTTTTATATCCTTTTTGTGTCTGCTTTGGTATTGTTGCAGAGGGATGAATTCTAAAAATTGGTTATGCCATTGCGTTTAATGCCATGCTTCTTGGGGCAGCTTCTCACCACACTCTGCTAATGACAGAGGAAGAGCTGCTTTGTGTCAAGGACAGGTGCCTTAGAAAAAGCCGTTGTAGAACTCCAGAAAAAGGAGTTTTCATTAAAGCATTTTTTGATTCCAAAACCTGAGATCTGTGATCTGTCCTAAATCTCTTAAAGTTGAACCAGTTAATGATAAAGTTCAAATCTATAGGTTTATCCTCATCGTTCCTTCTTTTGTGTTATTGTTGTGAAGTTCTGTGTGCAAGTTTCTGATTTTTGTATCATTGTTAGATCTTTGCATCATACAGTATGTTCCCTTTACCAAGGGACCTTATCGGTACAGCATCTTTTCCTTTGGCTTTCAGTTGTGTTGCAAGAGAGTCTGTTTGAGGCTGCAGCAAACATAAAATGCCTGTGCCCTTATTTATATGGCAGGGTGCTTTCTCAAAGCAAACAGCCAATGTCCAAGTTTCAGATATGCTCCGCCTTTAAAAAAAAAAAAAAAAACACCCCATCCCCCCAAAGATTGTAAAGCAAAATGGAGAAATATAATGCATAGCTGCTACACAGACTGTTCCAAGTATTCCGAATCTGAAAAGAGTCTCTATGAAGAAGAAAAAAATATCAAAACCTTTCAGTCTTAACACTTCAAGACATCTCAAGCTAGCAGTAATATTCTCCCTCAAGCTGATTAACCTTAGTTTTGTTACCTATATTAAAACATTTGTTTCAGAATAAGAGCTACTGACCATTGCCTAGAAAAAAACGTGGTAGGTGGAGCAGATGAATGAACTATGTTTCCAAGAAAAGTACTTCTCTGGTACATTACATTAGATTGGCAATTGTTTTGTAAAAGTATTACATTAATTTCCCCACTGAATTAATTTCTGATGGTTCCAGTTTGGAATGAGGAGGCTATTACTTGGGGAAAAATACTTTTGTTTCCTGTGAAAAGAGGTAGGAACTCTCTGAGAAGAACCTCTTGCATATTACCCCAGCCCATGCTCCCTTTCTGCTGCCTATTTGGACCTAGCGCAGTGATAGAAGGAGCTGGAACAGGCAACCCTCCGTTAAGCACCGGTGGGACCGCAGTGACTGTGAGGGCTGTGTCCGTGCTGGCTGTACCTGTGGTACAGTCTGCCAAGCAAGTGGCACTTTAGACATGGAATCTCTTCCAAGGACCTCCGGGTGCAGGTCTTGGGGCTTCCCAGTGTGAAGTCAGCACTTTCCTGGTTGTCCCTTTTACAGCTCTGCCAGGCCTCTGTTGTGCCTAGCTTGAGAAGGGTATTCCCCTCTTCTGTTTTATTCTCAGACTAGTTCCAGTTAATGTTGTTTTCCCAAGCTGCATAATGGTAGATTGTTACTATAAATTCTTTGAAAATAAATTTGAACTGAGTGTTCTTAGTGTCCTTAATCTTAGTAACAGTCACTAGGAGGAAGCCTAGTGGAGAGGGCAGAAGGCTGTTATCAGTTTCTGCAGTAAAACCATGGTATTTGATCACTTTCGGTATTACCACTGAGATACAAAATATCAGTGGCTTAAAACCAAATTTGTGCAGAAACTCCCGTTATGAGTTAGTTGCCTGTATCGCTAGTGTACAAAGACTTAACTCTTTTATGACCGCTTTTGTATGGTTTTGCTTTGAGATTATGGAGGTTTGTGAATTAACCATTATTCTTGCCAATAGGTTTTCTCAGTTGAAGAGCCTGAACCTGTCTCACAATAGACTGGGGGAGTTTCCTGTGTCACTGTGCGAGATCTCTACTCTGACAGAGCTTAATATTTCCTGTAATGGACTTCATTATTTGCCAAGCCAGATTGGGAAACTGTTGAAGTGAGTATATTCTTTTTATCTGTGGCCATAAACATCCTTGGTGCTTCAGTTGAGCACAGCCGACATGAAGGTATTACTTTTGAAAGTGTGAGTGCTGGGGCAGCCTGTTCTGCCTGTGAAGAATAACTATGGATTTCACTCCAGCGGAAGGTTGAGAACCAAGATGTCCAATAAGGTTTGTTTTCTCTTGAAAATTAAGATCTCACAGTATGTTCATACAGTTGCCATTTTAAGTCACTGGCATATAGCAAATTATTCATCATTTGTGACTTTCTGCCTATTCTACTAGCTATGTAAAATATATTAGTGTAAATCAGTTTTCTAAAAGAGGAGATGAATGGGCTTTGGCCTAGGAAGACACTTAACAGTCGGTTATGATGCCTTGAATTGCAGGCACCACCTTGCTGAAATAGAGTAAACGTGATGGCTTCGAAGCATTTGCATATACTCTCACTTAAAGTTTAATAAACCTGAAGCTTTTTATGTTCTCTGTGGGGGAGTATTTTGGGGGGTTGTTTTTGTGGGTTTTTTTTTGTTCGTGTTTACTCTGGGGTGACTTGTATGATTTCTTGCGGGTTTAATGTCCAATTTTTATGTAAATTTAATGCGTCTTGTTCTCTTTGCATCAGCTGCCATCTTGCATTCCCCTGCCTGCTTCCTTGTCATTTCCTTCCTACGTTCTTTTCTAACTTTTTTTTTAAACTACTATTATGGTGGTGTCTTATTGGTTAAACATAAATATTGTTATGTTTATATATATAAACAGTTAAGAGTTTCTGAAGATCGTGCTGTCAGGGACGTTTCCAGAAGTTGGAGATTAGCACAGTGAAACATCTGTGGAGATCAGCTAGACTTTCTGAGGCCTAGTCTGTGGACCATATTTATACAATCAAGAGTGTGCTGCTTACATATTGCTGCGGCGTTCATAAATGCAGTTTTCAGAGGTTTACTGCTTAGTTATGGGTCCAGTCATCTTCATGACCCCTTAAGCCCTTATTCATAAGAACTTTTTATGGCCCTAGGTTGCGTTTCTACCACCACTAAACCCTGTTCAGAAAGTTCTTTGTTGGAACATAATCATAATGAGGGAATTGTATACTGGGGGGCTGAGTCTCAAAAGACATGCAAACTTTAAAACAATTCATCTTGCAACAGAAAGGTACCCTATTTTTTTCTCAGTGTCTGAAAGGACAACTAGAATGTAAAAATCTGTTACCAGTGCGTTAGTGTGGTAGGAATTGTGATTAAACCGTGCCATAAATTCCATAGATGTCCATACGTGCCATGATAGTGATAAGAGATTCCAGGGGTTGAATGATGAAGCTGCAGTTGATTTTTATTGTTTCTTATGAGACAGGTCTGTACTGTTGTTGCTGTTGGTTTTGGTTTTAGTTTGTCATAGGTCCTTTAAAGACTGTCCGGCATGCTAAGTGAGGAGTTCTTAATCTGTAGAAAACCAAGTGAATGAGTAAATATCTTTCATTTGCACCATAAGTGCTGATTTGTATTTTGCTTACGTTAACTTACAGTCTTTGGCACAACTGGAAGTTTATCTCAAGAATAATTTAGGAACTTTTTGGTATTGCATACATGCAGTTCCAAGCCTATTACATGCATAATAAAAGTACTCCCGTAACTTTATGTGTATAAGAATATAATTAGCTGTTAGGTACCTTTAAAAAAATAGCCACACTGAGACCAGCTAGCTATACAAGGAAATTCACTCAATATGCTAAATGTGATGTTCGCTACTCTTTGCTGAATTATTTTCTCTCTCTTTCACTGCTGCAGTCTCCAGACGTTCTGGCTTGATGGGAATTTCCTCACGTCCTTACCAGAAGAACTGGGAAGTCTGCAACAGCTCTGCTGTCTTGGGCTTTCCTTCAATAACTTCTGTGAACTGCCAGCTATTTGTGAGAAGCTCGTCATCTTAGACAAACTGTCCCTGGCGGGGAACTTGCTAGAGACGCTGGACCTCGCAGTGCTGAACCGTATGAGTCACATCAAAAGCGTGGACCTGAGGTAAGGGGGGGGAAACTTGTGCACATATATAAACCAGATCGCTACTTTCTATTTACAGCAGAGGAACTGTGTAACTTCTAGTACGTTTTGCGATAAACTAGGTGTAATTCTTTAGTTTTTAGGGAGTTCTGGGGGTGTGCAGAATTCACTCAGAGAAGCAATGCCTGGAGCCACTGAATGTCACTCAGCCCTCCAGCTTCCCCCCGGCTTTCCAAGGTGTGATCATGATTCTCCAGACTGCCAGCTGCAGAGCTCTCAGAAAGGGACAAAGAACTTTTTGTCTGTGGCAAGGCAGGCTTGTATCTAGTCTCTGCATCAGTTTCCTGTGTCAGTGCAAAGTAACTGTCCCTTGGCCTGGCTTCTGATTTCTAGACTGGTTTTCAGAATTTCTTAAACACTGGGGAATGAGTAAAATGGTTTCACATAGCAGTGCGGACAAAGGAAATGTTTCTTTTTGTATTCACTGCCTGAAATCCACCATTGCTTCTCACACATTTCACTGTATTCACCTTTGGTGTTAGCTGCCTTACTTTCCTTTTCTTTCTTCTCTCTTCTTATTGATGTACAGTGTTCAGTGTCCTATTTTCTGACTTTGTAACGCTTCTCTCTGAGTGTTTAGGCTGAACAACCTGAAGAGAACAGCAGCTGACACTCTGGAGGGGAACAAATCTGTGACTTATATGGATTTACGAGACAATCAGATGACAGATCTGGACCTGAGCTCTTTGGGCAGCCTGGAGCAGCTGCACTGTGAGCGGAATAAGCTGAAAGAGTTGACGCTGAGTGGCTTCTCCCTTCGGGCCCTCTATGCCAACAGCAACTGTATGTCTCTCTTCCTCCTTCACCTGTCTTATTGCTTCAAGTCCTGGGAATAAATGAAAACAGCCCTTTCCCCTCTCCCCCACAAAAAAAATACTTATGCTGATGTTACAGTAGTGAGACGGTACATGATGGGTCTTCTGAGGTCAGCTCCTAGGGATCACCGCATGTATGTGCGCAGGCTGTGTACCAGGCGGAGGCTGTGGTGTTGAGTTACTGTCCAAGGAATTTGTCTTTCAGCGAGATCTGTTTGGGAGTCCACAAATAAAAGTGTAGTTCTCCCTTGTTCTGGTGCCCCACACGGCAGATGGAGAAATGGGATAGTGAGAAACTGTAGTGCAATATGGCAGATGTATGAAGTGTGACCGCTGTCTTGGGAAGGATGAGTAGAGAGCTTGAGTATCCATAAAGTAAGACTTTGATTCTCACTTGCTAGCTAGTCTGTCTGCTTCTCTGTGCTGTTTTCTCTCTGAAGCTCTGCAGTCGTAATTATTTGCTTTACTTCATCAGGTTTGACAGCTGTCAATATTTATCCAGTTCCTGGTCAACTGACGTGTCTAGAACTATCTCAGTAAGTGACTATACACCACAGAATATAAAGCAAGTATCTGGATGCCACTACTGTTTTCTGCAGAAATTTTCTGGAGCTTTTAAGCTTTTGAAAGAGTTCACAGCAATTGAGGGAAGGCCCTTCATCTTCACAAAAGAATTGAGAAGCGTAGCACTAAACAACGACAAAAGTGTCCCAGACCAGAAGCCCCTCTGAACCAGTATGACCTGTTTAGGTGACTGGCTGTCCTTCAGCTGTAGGCTGTAATCAGCAAAAAAAGCCAAGCAGGAACCACTGAACTTGTGGCAGCTAACGGGGCTGAATGGTGGGAATCGGTGGAGCAAACGTTTAAAGTAGCTGCCAGTGATCCCTGCTGTTGGCTTCGTTGCCTACATCTGCCCTTGGAGCAGCATTGAGACACTTGTAAGAGAGGATGCCCAGAGGACCTCATCACCTTTTGCTTCAGTTCTGGGTGGAAGCACAATAGCAGGATAGCGTAGGGTGGCCTGTTCTGCTGTCAGTGCTGCAAACAAAAAGCCTGATCATCGGAGCCTTGCATCAGTACTTTCTACCAATCATGCGCCAGCTCAGTTTGCATTACACAGGTAGCCATGAGATAAATTCCACGTGACTAGGTCAGATACTGTTGATCATTTTTCTGCCTATTGTTTTTGGTTTGGCTGTCGCTAATGTCGCGCAGCATTCAAACAGGGTATGTTCTGTATGAAGTGCTGATGTCTAGCTTTTCCCCCTTGCTTTTCCCAGCAATCAACTGCAGTGTGTCCCAGACTGGGCCTGTGAAGCAAAGAAACTGGAAGTTTTGGATGTGAGCTACAACCTCCTTGTGGAGCTTCCATCAAGGTCAGTGAACATTCTTTTTACACAGAGCTGAGCTTTCTTCTATGGTGAGCTGAATGGGGAGAAAGAGGCAATGCTATTCCAGTTGCTTTATTCCTTGTTGTGCAGAGATATAATCCACTTACTTTCTCTGTGCGGTGCCGAAAATACTCTGTATTCAAATGTTGGAAAGAACTGACTTCCAAATCAGCTTCTTGAATAACAGGGGCCAGGTAGTTTCATCCTGTGCTTCTGGCTTCTACTGCAGCTGTTTGCACCTGAAGTAGAACACTCTGCTGTGATTTGTGTTACCACAGTGTCTGTGAACAAAGGTCATAGGTGAGGCCCTGATATGCCTTGCATTGCCCCAAGAATGTCATAGGGATATCTCCCTTTCGTAGGGAGATATCACAGAGGTACGATATAGCTGATCTCAGAGGTAGCTTTCACAACACACCATCAGCTGCCTCCTTTCTCCCTGTTTCCCTTTCAGTTTCTGCAGAAATGAGGTAAAGGGGAGCCAAGAACTAATATAGTTTTGCAGTTATTTGTAATGACTTCTTCAAAGTACTAGGGATATCATGGGAAGAAGCAAAGTACAAATGTTCTTAGCCTAACAAGTGTGTTTGGTGGGGGTGTGATTGTATGAATGAGAGACAGTGTCTAGGGTAAGCTATGTTGAAATTGAACAGAAGTGAAGAAATGCAGAGAGCGGGCTGAAGCAGTTCAAGCAGCAGGCACGGGAAGTGATCTTAGCAGTGACATTCTAATGGTTGTCAGAGACAAGGCTATATATATATCAAAAGCAAGAAAAGGATGTTACAAAGATCAATAATGAGAACTTAGAAAAGAATTTAAGCCATGACAATGGGTGAAAAAGACCAAATTTGAAGTATGTTATGCAAAAAGAACCTGCAGAATTCAGACACAGATGGATATATTCTAAAAAGAAATTTAAGCATTTTTAAAGATTCCTAAATGCTGGAATTTACTGTATCCATTGGGGATCTCTTCCAGTATGTGTTTGTCATCAACACTGTAAGTATGTCTTGTGTACAGTTAGAATTTCACCAGCGTTGACTTTCGGCCATTCATCAGGTTAATCCAGCAGACTAAAGCTTAATGAGCCTTACATAAGGGGATATAGTTCACTGTGAAGTTGCTTTTTACACTTAATTGTCCGAAAACAGAATTGTGTCAAAGTGGTGCATGACAGTGTTGAGTGGAGATACCCAAGCCTGCTCTGGGTCCGCCAGCTTGAATAAGGAAATTGGTGTATCTGCATTTGAATGGCTTTTTTTTTTTTCCCTTCGAGGGAAAGCTTTGAGAAGCCACAGCATACAGAAAGAAACTGAATTAATTGGTCCGCATGGAGCAGTGCACAAATGCAGCTTTAGCATTTCATGCTTCAAAGCTGTTCTGTACAGGGCTCTCAGAATATAGTCCTAAATTATCACCTCACCCAAACGGGCAGGGTGGTTCTAGGCTATCTCCCGATGTGTTCAGACATCCTTTCTCAAAACTCCTGCAAGCAATTCTCTGCAGGTTGTGGGGATAGAGGCCTTTTCCTTCAATAAGCACTGCAATTCTGGAGGATGTGACAACAGGCTCAGAAGTAACACGGGAGCGCTAAGCAGCCTGTAAAGCTCTGAATTCACGTTGGCACAGGGGAAGCACTTCTTCCTGCCTACAAGTGAAAAACAGGCGTTTAAATCCATCCTTTGTGACTTCTCTTATTTTTGTCTGCATGAGAGAACACGAGGCATATGCACACGGACAGACTCATGTCACAAGTTACTGGTCTGCAGTAGCACAGAGGGAGATGTAGATACACTGCCAAGTGTTCAGAGTGACTGAAGCACCTTACCGTGTGGGGGTTTTCTGCTTTGCATTGCTCACATTTTATGGATCTGTGTATTTTAATTTTTCTCTGCTGTACAGTCAAATTATAATGGATTAAATGCTACCTTTTTCCACTCTGTGGATGTGAAGAGGAGAGATCCAAGCCGATAAAAAAACCCCTGTGTCTTTCTAGGATCCTCAGCAGCTTGAGCCTTCGGAAGTTGATGGTGGGGCACAATCGTCTGCAGAGCCTTCCACCTCTTCTAGAACACATTCCACTGGAGGTGCTGGACCTTCAGCACAACCTGTTGACTAAACTCCCAGAGACGCTCTTTGTCAAGGCTCTGAAGTGAGTGGCAGTAGCCAGTGTCTTTTGTCTGCATTAACCTTTGGAGCTGTAAAGGCTGATAGCAGCATCTGCATGACTGTACTTGCAAGGTGCCATTGTATAAGAGAGAACTAGTCGTGCACTTTATGAGGAGGTAATTCAGGTGTCATCAAGCTGATTTAAGGGAATCAGTCCATGTTACTGTTTAATTACAGGAAAACAGAGGTTTGCCTAACCCAACAGCCAACTGCAGAATTAGCTTCAGTTGCAGCTGGTTCTAAGATCATGTTTACTCTGCCTGAAGAGATTTGTCTTTAAAAGTAGCGTGTAAATTCAGATGCAAAGGAAAGAAGCCATACAGATTTTAAGATGTTACAGCAAAAAGTACATCAGGTCACTGGAGAACAGTGAGAGAGACTGTTACAAAAGAAAAACCCTTCGTAACTGTCTATTCAAACAGGAGTCAACCCTTCTTTAAAGACTCTGAGTAAGATTTTATGTAGTCTGCTTCCAGCAGTATTACCCACCCCCTTCCAAATGCTATTCAGTACTCACTGTTTACTGTAAAATGCTGAGTGCATCTGCAGTGCTGTAGTAGACTCATAAATCTTAACATGAGTAGGGATGTTACACTGTGTTGTCTGTCCTCCTGTCTGATGCTGTTTCTGTGTCCACGCTGATGTTTGTATAGCTCCTTTTCCTGCTGCTAATGGAGAGGTTTAGATGGTGTGGAGTCTGATTTTTGCACTTGCTATGGTCAGCCTCAGGTACTTGAACGCATCTGCAAACAGCCTGGAGTCCTTGCCCTCTGCATGTACAGGGGAGGAGAGTCTGAGCATGCTGCAGCTGCTTTACTTGACCAATAATAACCTCACAGATCAGTGCATCCCTGTCTTGGTGGGACACCCGAGCCTACGGATCCTACATCTGGCGAACAACAACCTACAGACCTTCCCTGCAAGGTAAGTAAGTAGTGCTGGTGGGTAAGATGGCGCGCACCAGGAGGACGTTGCCTGCCTGGCTGCCATTGTATGTGAATCAGTGTCAAAGCAAGATGCTCTCCCTATGGCTTGATGACAAAAGCCTGCCCTTCCTACACCCACACACCCACAGAGAGGGATTGGCACGGGGTACTGCTGGCTGCAGTGGTTCCTGTCCTCCTAGTTGTGGTGGGGGTGTGGGGGGGATGGGGGACAGTATGTCTTTGCAACTCCAGTGCCACTAGCATGCAGTTTGCTGTGCTGCATTTTTTCACTTTTCAGTTTGCCAGAAGACCCTCAGTCAGACTTGTCTGAACTCCTGCCCAATACGGGTCATGTAATTTCATCTGTTAATTCATAAACCAGGCTTATGATTTGGGATTTGGGTGGCTGGAACGTGCCTCCTACGAGAAAAGGCTGAGAGAGTTGGGATTTTTCAGCCTGGAGAAAATAAGGCTCCGGGAGCACCTTCTTGCAGCCTATAAAAGGGACTTAAAAGAAAGGCACAGAGAGACTTTTTGCCAAGGCCTCCAGCGACAGGACAAGGGGCAACAGTTTTAAACTGAAAAAGGGTAGATTTAGATTGGACATAAAGAAGATATGTGTTGTGATGAGGGCAGTGAGACGCTGGAGCAGGTTGCCCGGAGAAGTTGTGTATGCCTCACCCCGGGAAGTGTTCAATGCCAGGTTGGATGGGGCTTTGAGCAGCCTGGTCTAATGAAAGATGTCCCTGCCCGTGGCAGAGGGGCTGAACTAGATGATCTTTAAATGTCTCTTCCAACCCAAACCGTTCTTTGATTCTATGATTTTCCAAGTGTAAATTAAGAAAACTTCAGCTCTCCATGCATAATGATAAATACACTCAGCATTTTTAGTTTCTTAGTCTGTGGGGAGGGTTCCTCTGAACCCTTTCCAAATTCTCAGTGCTTTTGTGGCTGTGTAGACAGCAGAACTTGGATGCTGCTCTACTGAAAATCATAAGCAGATAATGTTGATTGCAAACATTTACTTGAGTCCCCTTCTGGTGACATCTTTATACACTGTTCTGTTCCGAGCACCTGTTCATCTGACTCAAGCCTTTTTCAGAGCCACGTCTCTGAGGATTGTTTCCCCTCTAATTGTGACTTGTACATAATAAAGGGCAGCGTCTATGGATACCTTATCTGCAGGTTCAGAAAGTTACAAGTTCTTGCCTGTAAGATATAGTATTATTTTGTTTCCCTTTCAGCAAACTTAGTAAGCTGGAGCACTTGGAAGAGCTGAATGTGAGCTGCAACAAACTGAAAACAATTCCCACAACAGTGGCAAACTGCAAGCTGCTTCATACACTTATTGCACACTCTAACGAAATCAGCATCTTTCCAGAGATCCTACATTTACCCCGTATTCAGGTATTCTTATGGAGAAGGTAAAGAGATATCAGAAGAAGTTTGGGTTGGAGAATGAAGAGCAACGGCTAGGAGAGGAACTGGAGATCCCAGCATTTTGCTTGATCAACCTGAAAAGAGGGCGCAGAATATGCATTCTAGATCTGTTGCCTTTCTGAGTTGATCGAAGATGGCTCATATCCATCTTCTTTACCATCTGTCTCTGACTTGGTGTATTTCTGGTTTACCATCTGAGGCAGCAGGGAGTGTTACGTAGCTAGGCAGGTTTGTATATGTAGGTCTTCTGTTATCTTCAGCATTACCTATTCTTTCAGTATTGGAGTGTTGGCTATTGTAGGTTATAAGTATTTGCTGCTTATAAATCATTCTTCTGCTGACAGGCCATGAAAATGGGTCTGACCTGTTTGTGGGATACAATCAGTAGTGGGGTTGTATGTTTAGAAGGAGCACCGGAGCAACCGATCACATGACAGAACAGAGAATATTTTCTTGGTCATTTTGCTTTTTTTTTTTTTGATACTGCAGTTTGTGGACTTGAGCTGCAATGAATTAACTGAAATCCTAATCCCTGAGGCACTGCCAAGTACCTTGCAAGAACTGGACCTGAGTGGCAACACAAACCTGGTGCTAGAACACAAGACGCTGGACATCTTCAGGTGAGCCATGGAGATGCCAACCCAGTAGACACCTGCACAGGGAAGGGTAGCCTTTCTCAGGAGGGGAAATGGGATAGTAAAATCTATCACCGCACTGCATAATGCTAGAACATTCACTGCCTGAGGCAGCTGAAGCTTTCTATCTGGTAGGAAGGGAAAAGTCTGGATCCAAATCATCGGAGCAAGCAAGCAGTGTCTCAGGTGGTATGAGGTTCTCCCAGCTGTCTCTGGCATTAGCAGCCAGACACCTTCACAAGGCCAAGACCTTAAACTCCTCTCCTTGGTGCAGTTCTTTCCACGGGCTGCTGTCTAAAACTCTAGACTGGACAAGGTTCTTTGGCCACAAACTGTTCAGTGGGGGATCTAGGAGAGAACGACTTCTGTTCTTCTCTCTCTGTAGTCACATTACTACACTGAAGATTGATGCAAAGCCCTCCCTCACGGCAGACTCGGCGCTCACTTCTACCTTCTGGAGTCATGGAGTAGCTGAGATGGCAGGCCAAAGAAATAAGTGAGTATTTTGGTCTGCTGGGTGCTTACACTTGGTCTTCTCAGGGTGCGAGGTGGAGTGCACTGCTAAGCACCCAAGGAGGCCTGTTTTGCTCAAGAGCTTGTCTGTCTCTCCAGACTTTTTGCTAAGTTTTGGTAACTCAAGCCTCCGCATTGTCCTTCCCCTCAGTTTTCACGCTGAGACCCTTGGACTTTGCTTCCCACCCCAGCAGAGTTGCTTTTTCTTTCTCTTGCCACTCCTGAATGTGGTCAAGGAGGGTTTCGGGAGTTCCAATCATAAACTGCAGCTGTACATCCTACGGGGCAGTAGATGTAGGGACAGTGGCTTTGCTGCCCTGTGAGAACAGCACTCACGTAAGATGCCTGATGGCTGTGGTTTTGGGGACCATATAATCTTTTGAGACATTAATTTTGCTTGTATGCTTTTCTAACAGGCTGTGTGTGTCATCGCTGGCACTGGGGAGCTTTGCAGAGGGGGTGGAGGCTGTGTACGGCATGTTTGATGGTGACAAGAACGAGGAGCTGCCACGCTTGCTGCAGTGCACCATGGCCGATGTGCTCCTGGAGGAGGTACAGCAGTCAGACACCATGTTCATGTCCAACACCTTCTTGGTCTCCCACAGGTAGGACAGTGAGCAAGCTGGTCCTGGTGGGACCTGCATAGGTATATCCCGTCATGTGTTAGGTGGGGTGAGGCAGCCCTCCAGATTGCCTGCCATTGGAGTCTGGAGCCTTCCTACACCTTCTCCTCCAACAGGAAGCTGGGCATGGCTGGGCAGAAGCTGGGTTCCTCTGCTGTCCTTTGCTATATTCGTCATGATGTGGCCGATCCAGCCAGCAACTTCTCTCTGACGGTGGCCAATGTGGGGACGTGCCAAGCCGTTCTGTGCCGAAGTGGAAAACCACTGCCTCTCTCCAAAGTCTTCAGCCTTGAACAATGTCCAGAAGAAGCCAAGAGAGTCAAGGAGCAAAAAGCCATTATAACAGAGGTTGGACCCTTTTCACTTCAGCTTCCACCCTCCCACAAAAGCTTGATGCAAATACACGAGCTCTGCTGCCTGCACAGTACTACAGGGGAGAGGGTGGCATTGAAGGTGTTTGAGTGACTTGTCTGTTGCTTCCTGCTCTGCTTCTCTTCCTGATTAGCTATTCAGAATGACATGTTCCTAAAACGCCCATTATGGCCTGAGAACTACAGGTACAGGATGCCAGGTATGGCTTGGGGAGAGAGGGAAGAAAGAAAGTAGGTGTGGAACTAAAGAAGGGGAGGTCCATAATGCTGTGCATGACTTGGATGAGTGTGGAGAGGAGCCACTGAAGAGCAGAGCAGGGCATGGGAAGTCATCTTGTCTCAAAACCCACAAAATGTCTTTGGTGCTTCTTGAAAAGTACGACTCGAGTTACCTCTGTTTGGATTTCGTCCATGTTTTACTCAGTGAAGGTACAGGATTAGTGGCCCTTAAGACATGCACAACATGGATATAAAGTATATTACAAGTAAAAATTATAATACAAAAAAGAGACAGAAATGTTCATTGGTTTTATGTGAAAGTATTAAAATTATTTTAATTTTTATTTAAATTTAGAGATTTAAAACTCTCTAAAAGTTAACTTTCTAAAAACTTGGAAATAACGGAACTGGAAAATACAGCATCAGTAAAGATCTGAGAAATCAGTGCCAGTCATAGTAGTTTTATGCTCAGTGGGTTTTTTTTTTAAAAGCATCAGGTTGTTTGATAAAAGTGTTTCTGACAGGGATAATCTGTTAATGTGTTATAGCTCTGCAAGGTGCTGTATTCCATAGCACAGACTAAAAATAACGGTGGAATCAATGTAGCACATTAAATGGTTTAAAAACTGGCTGATTAATGGATTCTGAAAAATAAAAATGAAATCATTCTCTAAGGAAACTTCTCTGCATGTGTCCTCTGCTGGTTTTCAGTACTTGGCAGCAGTAGCAATGTTTAACACCCAGAGGATACAGAAATTAAGAACACTGAAATTAAATTCAAAGCACTGGGGAAGCTGTGTTCTCTGTAGGCGCTGGCTTGGAGAAGGGGCGGAGGGCCGTGGGCAGTCCTGTATCCAGGAGACTAGTGCCAGGCTGGCCAGGGACAGGAGGAAGGTAATACCTCCAAGGCACAGCAGTAGTGTGAGGTGTACCTGCTCGTTTCTTTTCTTCCTCAGGATGTAGTGTCCACACTTCAGAATGCAGTTATGTGTAAATAAAGAGGGAAATAGTTCAGAAAGTACACAGAAATCATTTAATGTCTGGATAATCTGCCTTGCCATGAGAAAGTAAAAGGTCGCTATTTTGCTCATACCGGAAAAAATAAGTTTCATGTAAGACTCATGAGTGAGATTCTCTGATCAATATGCTGCCGATAGACCAGCTGCACATTTCAGAATAGTTTGCTACAGTTCTTCAGAATATGACAAAACGTCTTTTGGAATAAAAGCGTGTTGTTGCCAGCATGGGTGATGGACGATTGCTGTACCTGATGATCAGGCACAGTGAATGTTGGTGCTGTGGTATCTGGACCTAGATCCCTTTCTCCTATACTGTAGCTCTGTACTGGCATTTCTCAAGGCTCCAAACCAGCATATTGGCGGGGGAAAGACTGCTCTCCTCTCCAAATGATCTGGTAGCAGATCTAACGCTACTGCCTTCTTTCTCTTGTCTGCAGGACAACAAAGTCAATGGTGTGACTTGCTGTACTCGGATGTTGGGCTGCACGTACTTGCATCCTTGGATCCTGCCCAAACCACATGTCAGTTCCATTCCACTGACTGTACAAGACGAGCTGCTACTTCTAGGGAACAAAGCTCTCTGGGAACACCTTTCCTATACAGAGGCTGTCTCAGCCGTGCGCCACCTACATGACCCGCTAGCTGCTGCAAAGAAACTCTGCACTTTAGCCCAAAGCTATGGTTGCCAAGACAATGTAGGTGCAATGGTGGTGTGTCTGAACATCAGTGAGGACAGCTGCACATGTGAGATGCATGGCCTGACTCTGCCAGGTCCTGGGGGATTTAGTTCCACTGCCACCAAGCCAGCAACACCTTCGTCTAGCAGTGGGATTGCTTCAGAGTTCAGCAGTGAACTGTCTGCTTCTGAGGTTAGCAGTGAGGTGGGCTCTACTGCTTCAGATGAACACAATGCTGTTGGTCTTGATGGCAGTTTACTGCCACGACAAGAGCGACGTTGCAGCTTACATCCTGTGCCCCCCTTGAGCATCTTTCAGCGCCAACCTTCCAGTGCCACCTTCTCTAGCAACCAGTCTGACAATGGTCTGGATAGCGATGATGAGCAGCCTGTGGAAGGTGTGATGACAAATGGCAGTAAAGTGGAGGTAGAGGTGGACATCCACTGCTGTAAAGGAAAGGGCCTGGAGTTTGAGCCTCCTGCTGCAGAGTGCAGCTCCTCTGCTCCAGGGCCAGAGGATGACTCTGGGCTTGTCCTCGTCATTCGGAGACAGAACAGTGTAAACAGCAACAGTGTGCAGAGAGTGCTCAAGGAAAAGTGTGAACTGCAGAAATCTCTTTCCACATGCTGTCTCTATGGAAAGAAGCTTTCCAATGGCTCCATAGTGCCCTTGGAGGAGAGCCTTAACCTCATCGAAGTAGCCACAGAGGCACCCAAGAAGAAGACAGGCTATTTTGCTGCTCCATCCCAGATGGAGCCAGAGGATCAATTTGTGGTACCACCTGATCTGGAGGAGGAAGTGAAGGAACAAATGAAGCAGCAACAGGAGAATGGAGCACATCAGGAGCAGAAAGAGGAACATGCAGCAACTCTGCCAGAGGAGTTTGACACAGCTTTGTAACCCTACAAGTACTGCTCCCACACTGTCTGTCCCAGGAAGCTCGGTCCCATAAGGGCTGCCCTGCCCTCCAAGGGGAGCTGGGATCTGCAAGGAGTACAGGCATCCGCTGCTTCCTTAATGGAGTCAAGGAGGAATTAGGAGTGCTAAGGTCTGGGCTGTCCATTTGTCACTCTAGAGTCTCAGTTGTTCTATGAGCACTCAAACCAGCAGCTGAGCTCTGTGTTAGGGACTGTCTGGAAATCGTGCAAGCGCTAGGAAGAAGGCAGGTGTTCGAACATCTGCCTGTAACGCCTTGAACCCTGAGGCTCTGCCAGCTCTGCAGGAAAGGGGCTGGAGTGTGTGTGTGGGGGGTGAGGAGGCTGCTTGAGGGGGCAATGTTCAGTGTTTGGAGTCCTGTGAATATTTCTGATGCAGTGCCCCCCCCCGCCCCAGCACCTGACCTTGTTATTCCTTGAAAGAATACAGCCAGCTGCAATGAAGCTGACCCAAGAATGGTTTCCTACATTAATTGCAAGCACTTTTATTGATTGCACTTAAGCTGTTCTGCTCCACTTCAGCCCAGCACTTTATTATTTAGGGTTAGGGGAGAGAGCGCTCCACAGCAGGTGTGGTGGGGGCTTTTCCCAATGGACACTGTTAGGGCAGTGGAGGACTCAGGGTACCAGTGTTCCGATGGGCACTGGTGCAGGGTAGAGTGAGGGTTATGATGGGATCAGCCTCTGCAGGATGAGAAAATACACAGCTGAGTGATAAGCAGGTGCCTATTGATGTGTTTTACTCGGAGCACAGGAAAGATCAGCTCTGGACCGGTTGATTAAGGTAATGTGTAGAGCCAGTGCTTCTAGCTGCAGAGCACAGACCCAGCTCAGCACCAACTTCGCCACCTCCCATCATGAATGCTTCACAGGAGAGGCTTCCTGTATCCAGAAGATACGGGATGAAACCAGGAGCTTGTGCTTGTTCCGGTGAGGTACTGGGTCTAAGAGGAAACCAAGCTGTAAGCAGTGGTACGCCACTCTAAGGCTAGCGAGCAGTGGGGCTGCCCTTCCTATGCTGGGGAAGCGTTCCGTGCTCTGCTCCACCAACATAAACCTCTGCGCTGTCGGCTACGGCATCTTTGCTTGCCTCTGAAAACGAGAGTTGTATTCTAAATCCACAGTAACCTGCATTTCGTGGTACATGCCCAATTTGGCCACAGACAGTGAAAGCATGCTTGGTTTTGTTTAGCTTTCAATGCAAAAGGAAAAATAGAACTTTTCACCTTAATGTCGTCTTTATCAGCACTGGAAAAAATGTTTAAAACGGTCGCAGTGATGGTGAGCTGGCCAGTCTGCGCTTGGCAGGTGCATTGTGTTTCCATTAGGATTTTTGGTGCAGGGTGTGAGTTGGCTGCCTGCGTTGTCATCTTGTGTAAGGGTTGTGAAAAGACCACTGCCCCGCTAGTGTGCAGATCTGTCTTCCTTAGCTGGCAGAGAGCAGGACAGCAGCTGCCCCGGTCACGTCAGTGGTGCAATAATCCTGACTGTCATGTGGGCTAGTGCCTTTGCTTCTTTGTTACTTATATTTATGAAGAAAACGTGACAGTCTCTTCTCAAGAGATCTGAGGGGCTTGAGTTGCGTAATTTTTTGGATCAAATCAGGCCTTGCTCTGAAAGAAATGCTGTGCAGACTACTTGTGGGATTCTGTCAATACGGATCTTTTGACAAAATCTAATGGAGTTTTACAGAGATTTCAAAGCACCTTGAATTTCTTCTCAGTAGGAAAAAAATAATGTATTTTTATCATGCATGGGAGAGCAATGTTTTAGGACATACCTTGTGCTAGTTACAATGTAATCGTGAAACAACCCAACTTTTTCCAAAGTTTGAGCTCTCACAAATTCTGTCTGTTTAAATGTCTGTTTCATTTGGAAATGGAGAGAAAAGCTAATTCTTAGAATCACAGAAGCAGCAGCATTTGAATCCCTTAGGCAGAGAAACAACAGCAGAAAAGATTAAAAAACTAAACCCCAAACCTCTTTCACGTTCTCTTCATGTAAGTATGCAGAAAAGGCTCATTCCAATGTATTGGACTGTAACTTTTAATTCTGTCACTGGTGATGACTTTATCAAGTAACTGTGCCCAGCCCAACGCTTTCTGATACCTGACAGGGCTGCAAAGCAGCCCCTGTTCCGTGTGGGACTGATGCAGAAATACGCTCTTCTTTCTGAGTAAGACGGTGACAAGCTTTGCACTTTTGCTAACGCAAATCCAGTCTCTGTTCTTGCGCTGATGTGGAAAATCCAGTGTGTCCTTGCCAGTCTGAACCAGTAGCATTGCACGGAGAGTTGGCATTGCCACCGGGAGCTAGTCATGAATGGCTCTACCTAGCTCAGTGGAGAAGGGCTAAGGGAAATAAAGCTCTGGAGTGGAGCGTGCAGATTTCTGAGCTGCAGCTCTTCATGGCAGTGGCAGAATGGAATGCAAGGAGCTCCTACTTAGCCTTTTTCTCCAGTGATATTTCTGGTTTTGAAGCAGAAAGGGAGTTTAATATAGCCAGATCCTATTTTCTATGGGTGTGAACCATCATGGCAGAACATGGCTTGTTCTCTTACATTAGGCAAGAGTCCACAGCGTTCTCTGCTTAAGCTGGTATTATAAACTGTTTGTCTTACTCGGGGCAGCACAGCCCGAGTGCTTCCCTCCACCACCACCTTTTGTTTTCCTGCCTCTCTAGAGGCAGCACACTTCTCCTTTGTCCTCCTCACCTTACTAATTAACACCACCTTAGATTTCAAGCTGCCTAGGTGCACTGCTGTAGGTGGAACAGGTACGAATGAGCAAGTCTAGTGAAGGACTCGTGGCAGGGAACAGAAGGTGTTTTCCCAGTTCTCCTCCTGTTCTCCAGTCTCTTCCCTGATTTTTTTGTATGTGGTTCTTGCACAGATGCATCATCTCTACAGAGCCACATCACTAAGAACGTCCCATTTGTTAAGAGACTTGCTATTGGAGAGGTTCTCAGCTTGGGGTCATGAGGCTGTCTTGTCCCGGCTGAGCGATGCCGGGGCTGCCGTGCTGCCCGTGGCCACAATCGGGTTAGGATGGTGAGCTGGTTTGTCCATCTCTTCGGTAATTCTGGCTCTGCTGGTGTGTGCTCGCTGAGAACGGGTACTCTAAAGGCACTGACCTGTGTGTCCTGTCCAGAAAGGCTGCTGCAAAAGGAACCCATAAAGGTTATATTCAGTGACGAGGAGTTGGGGCCCAAGTATTAAGCTTAAGGGACAGCCTCCGAGTTGATCCCAGCACCAGGAACAGGCCTGGTGGAGGCAGCACCACAGATTGCTGGGATCCGATCAGAATCCTCAGCTAGATGGGAGGGTAAAACCCTGTTCCAGGAAGGAGCAAGTATTTCCCTTTCTCGGGGACGGGCTGCTGTGAGGCCTGAAATGCTTGCCCTAGGACACGGGACATTCAGCCACACCTAAGGGCCTTGGACTTCAGGATTTTCTGCACTCCTTCCGGATGGCCGTGGCTGTCGTGTCACTTGCCAAAGTCCTCCTTCAGACAGTAGGTTCACCTCTTTTGGTTTTGTGCAATTGTTGTTTGCTGTTCCATTGCTGTCTGAAGACTAAAGTGTATTTTTTCCTCTTTTTTCACATTTTAAAATGTTACCTTTTTTTTAACTTGACTCATATGCCCCAGTGCATGTTAAAGAAATATTGCAGCGCACCAACTGTTTATTAATCTTTTCTGTGTTTTTTTGTTTTAAAAAGGAGAATATTTTCTGTATCCCACTCTAGCATGCACCTACAACCACCCGTTTTTATCATGTATGGGAGTAGATTGTCCCGTGAATGCACCTTCAGCACTGTGGCCTATGTTTGTATTGCTTTGGAGAGGCAAAAAAGATTGCTGGAAAACACTATTCCATTGATTCTTTACTCAGATGTATAGAGCAGTCCAGGAAGGAAGAATATTTTTGCATCAACTTTTCAGCCGACTTAGCAATAAAGATTTTTACTTTCATCTAACTATATATTCTGATTCCGTTACTGCGCTGGAGGCAATTTGTGCGATATCCCAGTCAAACATAGCTGTGGCCAGCAGTAGCTGTGCTGTAGGCTCTCCTTCATCGAGCTCCGTGTGCTCCTTCACTCATCAGCCTTCCGAACAAAAGCTACGTGCAGAACACTGAGGGCGCAATTCATAATACCAATTATTAGGCAGCTTTTTGTGTCCTGCTAGAGGAATCCTGCCCTGTGAACTTGCTCTAAATAGTACTGTACCGCTCTAGAAGCAGCTGCAGCAAGCAGGAAACACAGAATCATTAAAAGAAATGGGACCACAGAGGACTGTCCATATAAACCCCTGCGCTGAAACACTCAATGCATCTTAGCTACCGAAAGGGAGAAGTCAAACCAACCCCAGAATGTTCCTATTTAGCATTTGTTTTACTTCCGGATCTCTAATTCCAACAATGTTCCATGGTTTTGGTAATTGTGAGGATTTAATCACTGGTGCCAGTGAAACTGGAGATACATCGAGATATATTCTGGTATGTTTAGTTTGCGTTTGGGGATTTTTTTTAATACCGGTAGAATGGATCTGAGACCGGCGGTGGTTCCATCTTCATATGGACAATGCACACAGTGGGAACTGCTCTGAACTGACATTTCATTCTGAGCCATGATTTTGTGATTCTAGTGCTACTTTTCTTTTCCCTGGTAAATTTCATATAAAAATTTTTTTTAAAAGTAAATTTAACTTTTTTTTAATAAATAATACAAGAGCAGTTTATCTCATTTCCCCAACTTGTATATTAAAAATGTATTTTGAAAACAATATACTTCTATCTTAAACCACCTGTTTGAGCTTGTAAAGCTTTTGTCTGATTCTTCCACCTCATGGCGTCTTTTTAAGCAAAACTGAGTATACAAGTTATATAAAAGAACCACTTCCTACAAAATTGTGCCCTCTCCAGGAGAGTTTGAAAAGGCATTGTGTCACAAATTAGGCTGAGTGCATTCATCATCTTGCAAGTTTATTTCCGCATTCTCTGATGGCTCTACAATCTGCCCTGATGGTTCTAAGAGACCTACAAGAAAGCAATAATTAGCTGCTCCAACCACAGGTCTCGATTACTCATTTTTAAGAGCTCTGTTCTCAGCGAACAAGTCACATGCCCTTTATAAAGACAGTTTCAGCTACATAAAGCTGTTTATCAGCAGAAGTATGGAGCAGTATTTGCAGCAAGCCTCACTGGAGGCAAACAAGGCACCGGACAGGGGCGAGGGAAAGGTGACCTGTGAAGCAGGCAGCTTGGTAGTCACCTACACGGGGACGGTCACTCTGAGACAGCCACCGGATGAAGACAAGCCCTTGGCCTGACTCTCTGTCCACTAATAATTCAACAATGCAAAGTCAAGTTAGGAACAGCTTGACTCTGCTGTATTTGGAGCTAGACTCTCTCAGCGTGTGTTCTGCTGCAGCATCAAAGATGCGCTGCACAGAAGCAAGGAAAAGCATCCTGCTTCGTCTCAGTAAGGAGGGTGGCCAAGATCATGACCGTTCTAAAGCTCATATAATTCTGCTGGCTTCTGTTTCAGTTTGCGAACTGTCCTGTAGCCCCTACCAGCCAGGCCTGCGCTCAGCAGGAATGCCACCGCAGCCACGCAGCCCCAGAGGCCAGCGGCAATCTCTGCCCCGTGCAGGCTGCACCCAAAGCCCCGATAGCCTTTGCTTTGGTAGAGCTGCTCTCTCTCTTTGCACACTGATGAATTATAAACCCCCAGCAGAAAATGGAAGAAATAGTACACAGCAGGCACTAAGCCGATTGCAATCGCTGCGTCCAGGACGCATTCCAGCAGCAGCCACGCTGGGAAATGCCAGGGTAACCGCAGCGCACCGACCAAAATCAAAACGCAGGAGAGGACCAGGAGAGACCCTCCCGCGGCCATGGCTGCCCTTGCGACCGGCAGCTTGAGCAGGTGGAAACGCTGGTCGAGCTGCTGGGCTTTTTCCCCGTCTGCTGCGTTGAAGCCGCTGTACGCCCCGCCGTAGTGGTAGTAGTAGATGCCCCCCAGGGCGGGGAGGCCGGTGTACCCTCCCGTCGAGCCGTAGGACACGGAGCTGCAGACCAGGATCAGGACGGCCAGCAGCGCTTCCACCACCTGGCAGCAGGCTGCAGGGGGAGAAGGGCGGCGGTGGGCGGGCGGCCGGGGCGGAGGGGCCGCCGAGCGCCGGCGGGACGAAGGAAGGGGGATCTGCCGCAGCCATGGCGGCGGCCCCGCTCACCCCTGGCCGTGCGCAGGTACCGGCACCGACCGCACTCCAGCAGCCCCGGCGCGGCGGCGCGGCCTCCCGGCGGCTCCTGCCACCCCGCTCCGGGCACGGCGCTGAGGGGAGACGGCGGCGGGGATAGCAGCGACCCGCCACGGCCGCCGGCCCGCCCCGCCGAAACCCGGCCCGTCCCATCCGCCGCCAGGGCCCCCCGCGGCCGCCTGCCCGCCCCCTCCCGTCCCCTGCCCGGGCCCCTCACGCCCGCCCCACCGAGGCCCATCCCGTCCCCGCCCCGGGCCCCTCATGCCCACCTGCCCGCCCCTCCCCATCCCCTGCCCGGGCTCCTCATGGCGGCCCGCTCGCCCCGCCCCGTGCCGTCCCCTCCGCCGCCCGGGCCCCCCACGGCCGCCCGCGCCTCCCTCACCGCCCGCCCGCGCCGCTGCGTGCTGTGCGCGGGGTGCGGGAGCTGCTCCGCTCCGCCATGGCCCGGCCTGGCTCCGCTCCTCTGGCGCCAGGGGCGGAGAGCAGAGCCGGGCCGCGACGGGCCGCGGAGCGACCGACCCGGGGCTAGCGCGGGGTCGCGCCGCGGGCGCGGGCTACCCCTGTCCCCTCCGTCCCGGGCTCGCCTCGGCCCTGCCGGGGTCCTCCGAAGGGCGGTGAGCAGCTGCGGCCCGGCCCCGCCCCAGGGAGGTGTCAACTGGGCTGGTCGCGGCCCCCTCCCTTCGGAACCTGGTTGGGGACGTGTTGGCCGCCGGGGTCCCCGCTGGCGTTCGCACGGGCGCGATCCCCACAGCCCCTTGCGGCGACAAGGTCCCGAAGGTCCTCACCTGCCGCGTAACAAGTACTTGTTTGTACCTGTTGGAAACAGCACAGACTGATTTCCACGAGTGCCGCGTTTCCCCGCGCTGTGGGGTTTGGCGAAGTTCTGCGTTCAGCTCCCCCGCCACCTCGTGCCCCTGCAGACCTCAGTCCTGCCCCTCTCTCCCCAAACCCAAGGCCCAGCCTTTTCAGTCTCCCTCGCACAGCAGCGGCACCGTTCCCTGTGTTACATCAGCTGCCCTTCTCCGGACCTTCCCTAACTCCCCTACCCCCATCTGGTGGTGCGGTGACGAGACCTCCACGCCGCACTTGAGACGTGAGTGCACCAGGGATTCATATATATCACAGCAGAATGACTGCCTCTGCCTTGCCCTGTGCTTCTCCTGGCAGTGCACAGCATTTTATTGCTTCTCCAGCTGCCCGGCATGTGGAGGCCGTCTCTCCAGAGGACAGACATCAACATCTTGGGATCCATCCTGCAGCACAACCACCAGGTTCCAGTTCAGCACTCTGCAGGCCGCATTCAGGTAATTTTCTTTAGCTGCATTACCTTATATTTATCCCTACAGAACCACCTAGACCTCTTCTGGTTGCTGAAGGCCACTTCAGACAGTGTGACGTGGCCTTTTTACTGGCTGCCCTGTTTCCATGCACAATAACATCCTGCTGTCTGGTGGGACTGGCTGCCGTCCCGTCCCTGGAGGCTGCTGAGCGCAGCCATCACCATGTGGCAGAGGAGGCGATGAATCTTTCCTTTGTTTCTTGGTGGTTGCCGGAGTGAAGGCAGGTGCCCCAGATCTCACCCAGGCACAAGTGTCAGTGTTTCTCAGGGCCGGTAAGGGCAGAGCTGATTGAAGAAAGGGGGGGTGTGTCATGGGAAAAAAATAATTTGGAAACACAGAGGGAAGCATAGAAATCTCCACAGCCAGAGTGAATGCTTTTACCAAGAGTTTGACCAAACACTGCCTGGAAAAGCTTTAGTGTTGCAAAGAAATACTTTTGTTGCATTTAGAATACTAGGGACTTTTAGGGAAACAGAGTTAGGCCATGAGGTCTCAGACACAGTGTCTGAATGTGCCCCACAAGGTCCAAATTTGTCACTGAGATGCAGAAATACATTTCCTCCATCTGTAAGATTGGTGGCAACAGTAAAATTGCTTCACCCTTATGTCTTTGCAGGAGCCACAGCAACAACCCTATAGACTGACACCGTAAGAAGCCTGTAAACTGGAGTACTTCTGCACCTCAGCACCGTAGGAAAACACTCTCCCCAACATTTTGCCTGACTCCACAAAGGACAGGCAATCTGAAAACTTGTCTTAAAATTGACTTAGTTTGGGGATAAGAGGGAAGCAAAACAAAAGAACTCTGTTCAACCCCAGTTCAGATAGAAGGGGTGGGAGTTTTATGATGACAGTGAGTTAGGAGATGGGGACACCATAGGGAGTTTAGGAGGAGGGCTCCGGAGATGCTGCAGTTGCTCAGCAGTGAGGCTGCTGCACACACCTTTTGGTGTGCGAGGGTTGCGTCACTCATGTTCGTGGGCCAGAACCCAGGCCGCCCTGCTGCCATGCACAGGATGAGCTTAAAAGCTTTAGCAACCCTGTGTCTTAATTTTAGGATCGTGGGCAGTGCCATTTTGCTTGGTAGAGCTTTTAACTGACATGACAAGGAAATTAATAACTCAACTGAATAATCATGAGTCACAAGAAGGGATTAAATAAGCGTTTCTTATGCAGAGTGTTGCTGCTGGTCATCCAGCAACCTGAGATGAAGCTGTCTTTGGAATTTGTGATGTGCTGGAATTACTTGTCCAAATACAGAGCTTTGGTTGATTTGGTGATGCATTCAGTGTTTTACTGGAGTGTTTGCTGCTAACAAGGTACAAACTTCAAGGTATTGTAGAACTGAGTTGGTCTTATTCCATTTCTGTTATATTGAGAATTGTTAAAAATATGCTTTGTGCCACTTCACTCCTGCTCAAAGCACCACAGCTGAGCTTGGTCAGCGTCATCTTCTGTGGTCCTGCTCTCACTGCAACAAGTAGCAGTCAGCAGAAGAGAGCAACAGGAGGCTGAGGACACCAATATTAATCTTCACCTCTGCTTTGGCTTCTCTTTTTAATTTTTTTTATTTTATTTCTGGCTCTTCTGTTTCCTGCTGCTGCTGATGTCGTTGCTTGCACTGAGGGGAGGGAAGGGCCTGGCCTGGCTCACTGTGGGCCAAGAGCTCTGACCTGGTTCAGTGCCCTCCCTGGGAACTTGGAGGGGGAAGTGGAAGGAGCAAGTCATGAACTGCCTCATATTTCTCCAGCGTGAGGCAGCTGGGAGCACCGCAGCCAGATTTATTGACTGTCCCACATAAATAAATAATCACAGCAACAATGAGCGCAGCACGATGACGATGCAGCAGCGCTGCAGAAAAGAACTGGAGGTTATTGTGAATGACAAACTGAACTCAAGTGCACAATGTCATCCTGTTGCGAAAAAAACTAACATTGCTAGGGTGTATAAACAGGAATGTCACATGTAGGACATGTGAAGAAATTCTTCTGCCCCCCGCCCCCCCAATTTGGGCCTACATCCAGAAGCGAATGGATCAGCTGGAAGGGCTCCAGAGGAAAGCAAAAGAAAGCTCTAGAACTACAACCTATGAGAAATAGCTTGATCCCAGTCCTCTCGTTTGACAGAACAGGTGTCTGTTAACAACTTGTAAGCTTCTTAATAGGGAGGTGTCTTAACAACTTGCAAACTCGTAAGAAGCTGCTGTCAAGAGAAGGGGAACGTTTTGTTCTCCCTGTCTGCTGTTGGCGTGGTCAGGATGCAGTGAGCTTTGCTTGAAGCAAAAGGCATGTGATTTAGGCATCCCCCAAAAAAGGCAATACTTCTCCCCCACACACCGACTCCACCGCTTTGTAAGGAGACGAGCAGTTGTTGCTGGAGCAAACTGATGGGGCAGATGGTGGGTTTCCATCACTGGGGCTCAAATCAAGTGATGAGAGGGGCTGGCCTGTCTGTGCTTAGAGAGAAGCAGGTGCTTGGGACTGCCCACCCCACTCACTGCAAGCTCATGGTGTTGCTTTGGCCCGCAAAGCCACTGTGCCCCTTTCCATCCCATCTCCATTGGCTGGTAACAGTCCGTGTGGCTTCAAGGCCATCAAGGGGGCAGCTGCCACAACAAAGCACGCAACAGCTCACGTCTCTGAAGTCATAACTCAAACACAGGGTATGCACTTACATAATGTTTACATATGCACTTTACATAATGTTTAATGGATGAAAGCAAAACACAAGGATGGACAAAGTGTTTCTCTTCGCTTACCTGTACCCAGGAGTCACTAAATCTCACACTGGAGCACTCCTCTCGGCACCTGCAACAGGGTTAGCGAGTCTTTTATGGAGGCTGTCGGGCCTGCAGCTCACCAGTGTTTCCGACTCTCTGTGAACCTGGAGCGCGCTCTGTGTCTCTCAGCACGCTTGCAAGGGACATGGTGCCCAGGCTGAGTGCGCGAGGGCCCTTGCAGCGGCCAGACTCCTTCCCCTCCCCAGTGCTGCCACGGTCCATGGCTGGGGAGAGCGAGCTGGACTGCCCACCACAGCCGGTACCAGGTTGCAGCACTGCATCTGCAGACCCTAGTACTGTGGGAGGCCCACAAGATTCCACAGTCATGAAGGCATTTGGTTTTTACATTCCCTCTTTCCTGACAGAGGAAAATCGCAATTGTAGGAGAGAGGCAGGTGTATTAATGCGGCTGTTTCCAGCCTGGCCCAGGGCCTGCAGAAGAGAGCGCTCTCTACCAGGAGCCCAGCCAGGGTGTGACTGCTGCAACACCCAGCCTTCTGCGAGGTGTGTGACACCTTGTTCCACTTGCGGAAGCGCAGAGATGAGACAGGCCCCAGATGCCAGCGCTCCCCTTTCTGAAGCCCAGCTCACACAGGTGGCACGAGCACCCTGCAAACTGCTCCTGAACACAGGCTGCTTTTCCAGATCGAGGCACCTCTAGCTAGACTCTGCAATTTGCCTTTTAATGTCCTTCAGATTTTTATTTCTGAGATCAAATCAAAATTGATCCTAAGTACAGGCAGATAAAGTAGCCACTGTATGTTTTTGAGCCCCTTGAGCACTGGCTTTGAGTCGCTCTGTGTGGATTGTGCCATCTTTCTGGCTCTTAAACACAATGTTTGCACAGCTTTGTAGAATCTAGTTGCGGTATTTTTTTGAGCTGATTTTCTGCTCTGATTATCCAAAGAGATAATGCTCCTTTTCAGGTGAATGCTGGGCAATTAAAATTGCTGGAGGCACAACCATCATAATGGTTTGACCAGAGACTCATGCGGATATGTGTAGGTTTGGCACAGCAGCCCTATCCCCAGTGTAAATCAGATTTAACTGTGAATATGTACATTTTCAGAGTGATCATGTGAGCTGACCTGTAACAGACAAGGTTTGTCCCTTGCATTTCAGGAAGCTTGCTGCAGTGTTATAAAGATAAATATGCTGTGGGAATCGATAAACAGTCACAAGATCCATGAGAGCCAAGGAGGCTTCATGGCTGTTTGCTCATCCAAATGAGAGGTTAACAATAAATTGATTTAAAAATGAAAAATCACATATTTGGTTATTAAAAGCTGAATCAACTGGAAACGCAGAGACCAAACAGAGATTAAGCTACACGGATATTTGTGGATACCAGCCCTGAACTGGTTTGGGCTGTGCCAGTGTCAGAAAAGAGCAGACAGAAATCGCTGAAAATAAAAGCAAAATGTGAGGAGGTAACTAGTGAAGTGATTTGTTATTGACCCTGGTGGACTTTTGTGGTGGATTTGCAGGGTACCAGTTGGGTGTCTGTCCCTGGAGGAGTGCAGCCTGAATGGGGGTGCAGGGCACATGGGCAAAACTCTACTGTTACGTGTGCTACCTGCAGCCCAACAGAGACACAGGTTGGTCAATGCAGTCATGCTTGAGCCTGTGCTCCACTCAAGCAGCCATTTTTCAGTCCTGCTTTGTAACTGTGGCTGGTCCTGGAAGAGGGAACTGCTTGCTCTTGCTGACTTGGCCTCTGTTCGCAGAAAAGGGACTCTGGGCAGTCCTGGTACCAGACCAAGGCAGTACCAAAAAACACTGAAGCCATCACCAGTTTCTCCTGCTACTGGGAAGAGACAAAAGTCAATTCCTCAAGCTACAGAAGAAAGAGGGAGCTGAAGAGGTATGCAGCGAGATACCTGTGGGGGAGAGTTGCTGAGACAGAGGAGCAAACTGCAGGGGGGAGGCTAGTCAGGGCTAGTGGGGTACAGAGTCCTGACAGCCAAGACAGCCAGCTGCCTTCCTGGCAGAAATGCACCCTGCGGGGTGTGGCCACCCTTTCACCACACCATATAACGGGTAGCTTGGCCTTATTTGTAGAATATGAAGTGCTGAGCTGTGCGTGTGCTCATGCTTCAGCCCAGGCAGGCTCTGTGCGCCACAAGGTGGGGGGGCGGCTGCAGACCCCGTGTGAAAGCATCCAAAGAAGGACTGGACTCATACAGAGAAAGGCCTAGTAATAGCAGGAGAAACCCACTGACACCGTTGAACACCACTGTTCTACCCCTGCTTCTGGCCAGGTTCTCAGCCTTACGTAACTGGGTCTATGTCTCCAGAGCCGCATTTTTTTCCCCTCTTGGCAGCAGGTTTCCACCATGCACTTCCCTGAACCCCACTGCTGTGTGCAGTATTGTGGGTAGAGCTCCGGTTGCATCAGATTCAGGGTTGTTGCTAGGCAGAACACATCGTCCTTGAGACCTCCCAATGCTACATTTAACCCTGGCAGGGCTGTGGCATGGCAAGAGATGGGACCAGCTGGGGGAAGTGAGAAAATAACCCATAGGTTCTTGGAGAGGGCCTGCATGAACTTCTGAAGGTCGCTCATGTCAGGCTTCAGGAAAAAGAAGAGAGAAAATAATCTGGAACTGTGCAGCTCTCAGCAGAAGAGAGTCCAAGCAGCTTCAATACAAGATGTTTGTCTGTGAAGTGTTTTTGAAAGGTGCTATTCCTTGCCCAAAGCCCCCGGGGATGGCTGCTGTGGGACGCTTGGCAGCCAGTCTGGGGATGGGGACCCTAGCTGGACCCGCTGGCTGCACCCAAACTGCCTCCAGCCCCAAGTCCCTGGCCACCATTGTGGCCTCAGCCGTGCCCACTGTGGTCAAGGCAGGTCCTGACTCTCCAGCAGCGTCACCCCAGCCCCAGCGCTGAGGGAAGGGGCCACCGCTGGCACCAGGAGAGATGCAGTCTTATTGCGGGTAGTGTAGTGAGCATGGGTTGAGCCCAAGTGGTCCTTCCTCCTCCCACGCAGGAGTGGGTGCAAAGAGGCAAAAATCATAGTGAGCACTGGCCTCTGCAATGAAGGCGTCAGCAGTCCATTTTGCAGGAAGATTAGCAGGATCCCTCTTGTATCTGAGCAACAATTTGATCTCTGGCCATTTGCTGCCAAGGCAGTAAGGGAAGACTTGGAGCAGCCCTTTGAAGACAGGGAGGGTGCAGATGCCTCTCTTGCTTACCCCAGGCCTGCAAGAGTCAAGGGACAGGAAGGCACAGATTTCACATCACTTAGCAAAAAAGGGCCTTCTGGGAATGGTGTCATCTGTGCTTTGCAGTACCATCAGAGAGGGAAGAATTGCATCATTTCTGTTAGCTGCCAAAATTATGACCTTGAAGCAACCAAAAAAAAAAATCCAAAAGAGAAAAATAGCCCACCCAAACTCATGGCAACTTGAGCTTCCTTTAACCCTTCAGGTCCTGGTGCCTCCAAGACACGGGTTGGGAAGTGCCTGCCTCCTTTCAGCCTATGGAGGAAGATGCTTCCTGATTGTAATGATGACACAAACTGTTCTTTCTTAGCTGGTGCATTGGGAGCCTAGAGCCTTTGAGGTCAGGACAGACTGATGCTTTCGGCGGGCTTTGGGGTCCATCAGTCCACTCTTGGTGCATTACAAGGTGCTGGAGCTGGAATACCTGGACTCTGTGCAGATTTCCCTCCCGCAGTCTTTGAGGACTGAGAGAAGTGGTGAAAAAAGGTGGCAGCCCAGAGCCTCCAGAAGGCCACGCTGTGTCCCTCTGTAGGCTGCCCCCAGAAAGAGTTAATGTGCAGGCATGTTCCAGGTGTTTGAAGTGGATGCAGTTGCAATGGGGAGAAGAGGGCGTTTTTGGGTGGGGAGAGCAGCCTTCTCTGTGAGCCAATGGCTAAACGGTTCAGTCCACACGCCCAGTTTGGGGGCTTATTTCATGGGCAAGAATTTGCAGGAACTTCCTCTCAAGGGGACTTGTCCTGGGTGAAAGTAGGGACTGGACCCCCAAGCTTGTTGGTGTCTCCCTCTCCGTGCTGTAGAAGGTAAAGTACTATGTTCTGGTACCTTGCATCTGTCAGGGGGAGAAGTGGGGAGATCTTCCCTGGCTGCCTACATTGAAGGCATCCATTGTGCCTGTGTCTGCAGCTCCCCTTTGCATGAGAACAGCGTTGCAGGGTGGTGTGAAGGCTCTTCTGAGACGGACTCTGCATTTGGGACTCAGCCCTGCCGCTGAACTGAGATATATGGCTCACCTCTCTGCTCAGTTTTTAAGTAGCACCGCTGTATGTTTCTTCAGCTGCCTTTCTTTTGGTAGAAAGGAGACCCAGAAGATATTAGCAGCAGAGAAGCTGAAGTCTTGCTTTGTGACCCTGTTAGATCAGCCTAAGTTGCTACAAACAGGCTAATGAGGCACTGCTGGCAGAGTAACTGCAGCAGCACAGGGCATCTCTAGGTGCAAACTTCATTGAAGCAGTGAGAAATTCATTCAAATGGCAAATCCTGCCTTTACCAGGCAGCACTACAACTCTTCCAGCTCTGTCTCTGCAGCAAGGAAGGGGTAGCTGTGTTGTGAATATCTGCGAGCATGGGGCAAAGTATCTACCGTCAGAAAAGGGCCACTGTTCACTGAATTGCCGCTTATGGCAGGATTACAAATTAGTGTGCCAGTATCAGCAAGAACAGGCTTGAGGGCTCAGGAGGTCTCTGCCTGCCCTGTGCCCTTGTCCCTCACCTTCTGCCGGTGCAAAGTCCTGAGTCAGCAGCAGTTGATAAGTAAGGCTTTTGCTGGTTGGGTCTGGCTTGTGTTCTGGGTACGTGTGCTGGGGTGCGTAAGTTCCTTTTGTGTGCATTTTGGGGCCTAGAAAGCAGCTGTTCCTCTGCTGTGCCTTGCTTGTTACCCGGCCTCGGGCAGGACTACAGGCCCTTTGCTTGGGGCCGTGCCACCTCCCCGATTTCTCTCTTGGCCGCACCAGTCTTACTCCATTTTCTAAGCACTGCCTTTTGACCTGGGGTCTCTGGGCTGGGCTGTTGCTCCCTGTTCTGCTGACAGAGGCAAGGGTCTGTAACATATCCCCTGACACGGCCCAGTACACCCTGATGACAGTGGACCAGAGCTACCTTTGTGGTATCTGATATTCGATTTAAACAGTGGTGCATTTCTGTCTGCAGACTGGAGGGACATTTTGGATGTGAACACACATAGCGGGCTGATCCTTTTGGCTGCAGCTTGAGGTGTGCAAGTTTATAGCTGGGGATGAGGAGGAGGGTGACCTGGCCAATTCTGTCAGTGGAACATTGAATCTGCAGTCAAGCAGTGACTACAACATGCTGCTAACTCTTGGCTGCTGGCTTTAGGGAGCCTACTCCTCCTCAGCGCAGCAAGTCCATGCTAGGCAGTGGTGCAGCTAGCAGAGAGGTGCCTCTGACCTGACTTTCCTGCTACACTCTCACTTACGTGTGTGGTTTCACTCCATCCTGGCCCCAAATACAGCCCCGCTTGCTGCTGAGTTGTCCATAGGCAGTAGGTAGGGTCTACAGCTTTCATAAGTTTTATTTTTGGAGAGTCATGGGCTGTGTCCCCAAACAGGCAGATCCCTTTTTTGGCAAGTGTTAACAAAATCCACTTCACACTGACAGCTCTCAGGATGGACTCGTACCTGATCCAAGTGAGTGGCTGTGGAGATCATGCCCCTATGCTGGATGTTCATCTCAAGACCAATGGGAACAGCATATCGCTGGGGAAGGTGAAGGGCCGGAAGCCAAGATGGGCTGTCAGGGCTTCTGAAATGTCAAAGAAGACTTACAATCCTGTCCGAGCCATCGTAGACAGCATGAAGGTGGAGCCAAACCCGAAGAAAGCTATGATCTCCTTGTCCTTAGGTGAGCATAGCGTTGTGGCTGAAGCCTCTGGGCAATGTGGTAGACTGTGTATCTAGCAGATTGCAGGGCTCTGAAGCACAAAGCTCTATGCCTGTCACAGATCAGTGAGAACTTTACTATTTTTTCAATCTTCAAAAAGGAGACCCGACGGTCTTTGGAAACCTTCCCACAAATGATGAGGTCACACTGGCTGTGAAGGAGGTTTTGGACTCAGGACGTTACAACGGTTATGCTCCATCTGTTGGTAAGTTGACAAAGCTCTTTCTGTGAGAGCAGGATGAAGGCATGTGCCAGCTGCCACCCCACAGCAGGTATATGGAGCCCATAGACATCTTTCCGGTAGCACCCGACAGGTGCCCTCACCAATAGTCCCATGAGAACACAAGCATTTTTATCCCCCAGACACACCTGAGTGCCCTTCCCTGCATGATCTGTGTGTGGCCCAAAGCCTCCTGCAGCAGCTGTGTTTGCTTCCCCAGCCGTTAGAGCAGGCAGGGTTCCAGGCACCCAGAAGGGCTCCGGACTGTGTCTCCCTGCTGTGGGTTGCAGCCAAGTTCTTTTCTGATCTGCCTCGACCAGGAGTCCCCTTGGGCTCCATGACTTCACAGGCAACAGGAGCTTTGTTTGCAGTTAGTGCAAAAAGCATGCATGGAGCATAGATCATGCCTGTCTCCCAGGACGTTCCATGCGGCAACAGGATGGGCTGCCCCCATGCTACCACTAAACAGTGAAAGCCACGTAATACCACTTGGCCCCCAGCTGGGTCAGAGCAGCTCCCTGGCTGCCCTCTAGCCCGCTGCCATCAGTTCTGTGTCCAGGACATGTTGGGGCCAGAGCCTGCCTCCCTGCCCAGGGTCTGACCCTGCTCTTGGCCTGCCTGGCCCAGCCTCAGGGCTGCATGGTGCTTGGCCTGAGGCAGGACAGTCTCTGCCACCTTGGGACAGTGTCACTAACAAATGGGCTTCCCCCAGCTGGGTGGCAGCTCTGAGCCTTGTACTGGCAAGAAAAAGGCAACGGTCTGTGAAAAAAAACTTCCCTTCCATGTTTGGTTTCTCTTTCCCCAGGCTACCAGTCCTGCCGGGAAGCCGTGGCCGCGTACTACAACTGCCCGGAGGCACCACTGAAGGCCCAGGTACTGGTGCCCAGCTGAGGCTGGCCATGCCTACACCACAGGGCACGGGGCCCTGCCCGGCTCTCTCCTCCCCTGCCCAGCTGTGGGACTGAAGGCTCGCCCATGGCCTTGTCCCACAGCCACCGCCTGCTGCTCCCACCCACTGCCCTGAGCTTTTCTCCTCCACCCTCCTCAGGAGGTGGCTGAGCTCTCCAGTTGTTGGCGGTTTCCTGCTTTCAGTCAGGCTCTGGATTTGTCTTTTTGGCTGAGAAGCTCTCACCTGGCAGAGCCTGGGCATTATGTCACTCCCACGTGGCTGGGGCACTTGAGAGTGGCTGTGCTTTCTGCTGACTCCTGTGTGCTCTTTGCAGGACGTCATCTTAACGAGTGGCTGCAGCCAGGCCATAGAGCTTGCCTTGGCAGTGCTGGCCAACCCAGGCCAGAACATCCTCGTGCCACGGCCTGGCTTCTCCCTCTACAAGACTCTGGCATTGTCTATGGGGATTGAGGTCAAACTCTACAACCTCTTGGTAAGTGGTGGCAGGCATGGAAGGGGCAACCCTGACATTCCTGCCCTTCAGAAATACCGTGTCCCTGCCTGAGAAGTGGGTGAAGATGACATGAGCAATCATGGGCACCCTGTCACACCTCACCCTGTGTGGCAAGTCCAGTTCCTCAGCTGTTACTTCCCCTTCTCTTCACTTCACTAGCCAGAGAAAGGCTGGGAAATTGATTTGGAGCACTTGGAGTCGCTGGTGGATGAGAAGACAGCTTGCCTCATTGTGAACAACCCATCGAATCCCTGTGGCTCTGTGTTCAGCAAGAGCCACCTCCAGAAGATCCTGGCAGGTGAGCCTGCTTGTGTGTGTCTGGGCCATGGTTGCAGAATAGTGTCTGCCCACATTGCCCATGTCTGCATCACTGTAGCACCATGGCCCAGGGCTTTGCGTCTCTCCTCGTGACAGACTCCAGCTCAGGAAGCAGGGCTTGCCCAGCGTGAAGGTGTTGCCTTATCTGAGCAAGAACATGCAGACTGTATGTTTTGCGCTTCCTCAAATACTCTGTGTGGCTTGGACTGCTTATTTCTCCACTCTGGCTCCACAGAGGGAGAGTGTTCACAGGGAGCCCTACACTTCCTGAGCCCAGCCTGTCAGTGGGAGGGCTGTGCTCCCTGCCCCCACCGGTGAGAGCAGAACTAGGCTCAGCCAGGGCAGGGATCTCCAGTGCTTGGGCTCTCCCAGTGAACAGTCTGTAGGAGGAAGATAGGGACCCTCTGCCCTGGGACAGAGCTTCCCTCAGAGCCCTGCCAAGCCTGGTCCCATGGAGGATGCAGGGTGGCCAGGCTGAATGCCCTCTCTCCCACAGTGGCATCGAGACAGTGCGTGCCCATCCTTGCTGACGAGATCTACGGAGACATGGTGAGTGTCAGCTGCAGTCCTTTGCACCCCCATGCTGCCTGTCCTTTCTGATGCACTGGCCTTTTGGCCATGGTAGCCAAACAGCTCCACTCCAGTATACTGTGCCTTGGTCCATGCCTGGAGCTCCCATTCCTCTGGTGTGCAGTCCTGGGGATACCTCTCATGTCCACCTCCTTTCCTCTTCCCAAATGGCTCACTTTCATGGGAATACACTTACCATGTTCATACCTTGAAGCTAAGAGCTTTCACCATCCATTTCCCATCACTTCCCTGCCTCCCTTCTTGTTGTGCCTCACGCACACCCCCGCAGCTCTCACAATAGAGGCAGGGAGAGCCCTAACACAGTCTCCTGTCACAGGTCTTTGCTGACTGCAAGTATGAACCCATTGCAACTCTCAGCACCAATGTGCCCATCTTGTCCTGTGGTGGCTTGGCAAAGCGGTGGCTAGTCCCTGGCTGGCGGATGGGCTGGATCCTAATTCATGACAGGAGAGACATCTTTGGTAATGAGGTGAGAACTGCTGAGTGTTGCTGTCACGGCAACAGTCCTGCAGTGGCTTCAGTGTGTGGATCACTAGGGCTTTAACTGATACAGGCATGTACTACTCTTGCTCTCACATGGGTGTCACCCAATTGCTTACAAGCTTTTCTGCACCTCTAAGCTTTTTGTGTCCCTTCCTTACTCCATCTGCTTCCATACATGGCCTTCTACCCACATCTGCACTGTAACGCACTCCTTGTCTCTGCTGCTCCTTCACATATGTCTTGTCCTTTTTGTGTGCTTCTAATTCTTTCTCTTCTCAGATAGCTCCAGTGTGCACTGAAGGTATTGCATGGCTTATCCAGCATGTGGAGTCCATGTGTGGTCTCTATATGCTCTTATATGGTTTCTCTTAAAAGTAAGTACAAAGCACATTGCAGCGCTGCTAGTGCTTTATCTGGCTATTTGTTCATCTGTGTTCCAAGAACAACCATCTACTGCAGCGATCTTTCCTCCCAGAGGGCTTTCTGCAGAGGAGGAGGAAGAAGAGAGGACCAACTGAGTGAGCTAATGTTGGTTATCCCTATCTGGCTTTGAAAGTGTGGATTGTGGGCCCAAACCTAAGGGAAATGCAAAGTGGGATTTGGAACAGCTCTGGCTTTATTTGTATTAGCTATATTCCAAGCTGGTTTCAGTCAGATTGGGAAGCTCGAAAGGTTGCCTGTGACATTACAATCTGCAACTGAGGAATAGAGAATGACACTCTAAATAGTCTGCAAATACCTGGCATACAGTCAAACAAATGTTCGTTAGTACTCGGTATGCTCACTGAAGAGAGGGGTGTGAGCAGCTGTAGAAATACAGAGAGTAGGCCTTGGAACTCTCCCTTACAGGAAGCACAGTCTGAGCTGCAAATATCACCATTTTTTTTCAGATCAGGGATGGCCTTCTAAGATTGAGTCAAAGGATCCTAGGACCCTGTACGATTGTCCAAGGAGCACTGGAACGTATCTTGCAGCGAACACCCCCTGAGTTCTACCACAACACCCTCAGCATGCTCAAGGTAAACAGGCGGTAACACGTCAGCACACTTTGTTCATGGACTGTTTGGAGCGAGCCGCATCTCTGTAGGTCATCGTCCCTGCTCCAAGGTGCAGTTCTGTCTGTGACTAGGAGAGCCAAACAAATCCAATTCCAGCAGGAGACATGGTAAATGGGGCAGAAATATTGTCTGTGATAAGTTTCAGGCAGCCCAGTCCTGCAGCTGGAGCTGATGACCCAGGGGATGGGATGTTTGGCACTGACTTGCTGAGCTCAGCTCAGTTATACCTGCTGTACTCAAGGCCATGGTCACCGATGCTGTTTGCATTCATTGTCCCTTTATTTGCAGTGGGCAAACCTGTTTATAGTCCTGGTCCAGGGCTTGGCTTTCATTTGCTGAGCTGCTTCCTGGAATTTCTCCTGTTTTGAAATTTCTCCTTTCTGCTTTTCAGTCCAACGCTGACCTTTGTTATGCCGCCTTATCAGCTATCCCTGGCCTCCAGCCTGTCCGTCCTGCTGGAGCCATGTACCTCATGGTAAGTGAGGAGAGTGACATGCCATCTCCAGGTCATCAACCCTCACACTAAGTCTCGTTTCCAGTGCTTGTCAATGGTTTCAGGTTGGTGCTTGGCACCAGGTCTCCATTACCATGCATTTTCACATTGCCCTGTGCGGTAGACTCATCCCTTGGTCACTTCAGAAGGCCAGAATATGTTGTGCACTTCTCACGTAGCAGAGGCTTGTACGTTTCACCTACTTGCTCCTGCACAGAACTCCATGACTTGAACTTTGCAAGACGATGTTGTTTTACCTGGATGCGAAGCCTTCTGGCAGTGGGAAGCCTCTGTTACCACAAGTCAGATTATCGTACTTCCTATTGAAGATGTAGCCTTCTTCCTACTAGCATGTCTGTCCTCTGCCTGTGCTGTTGCATCTTTTTCTGCCTTTTTCTATACCTGTTGGTTTTTTTAACTTTTTATGATGTGGTGAAATTTCCTTTTTCAACTCAACAAGGTCCATTGAGACATTTAAGTCTCTTAAGTTTAATACATTTTTAATTTTTTTTTTGTGTGTGTCTCATAGCGTCCCCAGTTTTTCATCAGCTTTTAAAATGTGGTCCCAGAACTGGAGAATACTGCAATATCGGTCTTTATCAGTTGACCCTGTTTCCAGTCTTACCCAGAGTTATGCAGGTCATTCTGCTTATCCTCTTTGTGTAGAGGCACAGCTCTAAGATTCTTTCACACCTATTGTATTTCTGCAGTATCTGAATATTTATTTAAATTAAATCATCTGGTGAAATTTTTCTTCCATAGCTCTTTCAGAATTTCAGAATGCAAATTCTCTGACCTGGTTTGTTTAAGAATATTTTCACAAGATGTTGAAAATAAGCTTTGGTTGTAAACAAATGGCCAGGATATCCATGTCGTTATGTGACAAACGGACAGCCTCCTTTCCAAATACCAAACAGAAATATTTATTGAACATTTCAGCATTTCTGTGTCATTTTACCAATTATATCATCCTACAAGGGTTTTTTTTCCATTTTATTCTAGACTTTGCGCCTTTCCTTTTTTTTTTTTTTTTTAAACCAAAACATTAGTTTGTCTTTTTCTTACCATATACATTTCTTGCATGGCAGAATTATTAAGGCATTATTGACTAGAGTTCTCTCCCAAGCTATTTTTCAATATCTTATTTATTCCTTTTCACTTCAAATTGGTTGCTGTATCTTTGCCATGAATTTTTTTACTAAAGTTGTCCTTAACTGAAATTCCAGCTTTAGGCAGTTAGTGAGTACTTCTTAAAGAAGCCCCAGTTTTCATTTATATGTTTCTGTTTGTGTCTTACATTCCAGTCGGCCCAAATCATGAGCAAAAACTGAGGGGAGACAGCTGCACTTGACTGGGAAGTTGTTGGGTCATGTGGGTAAGCAGGGACGCTGCAGATAGTTGTGGTGCCCTTGGTTGCCATGTTACATCCCTCTGCTGCAGGTTGAGATTGAGATGGAGCATTTCCCTGAGTTTGAAAACGATGTGGAGTTCACCGAGCGACTCATCTCGGAGCAGTCTGTGTTCTGCTTGCCAGCCACGGTGAGCCTAACCCTGAGAGCCCAGGGAGCTGTGGGGCCGAAGCATGCGGAGAGAAGCAACAGGGGTTTATCCCTGAGTTCTGGGGACAGGTTGGGAGCTGTGTGTGCGGCGTCCATGGTCTGTAATGGTGTGTGAGCTCCAAGTGCAGCATGTGGGGATGGGGACTGGCAGTCTCTGGCTCACTAACAGCCCTCAGTCAGGGTGCCGGGATCTTCCCAGCTCTAGGATTGCTCTGTATTTCTCAGGTTGGCAGAGCTGTATCCCTGAACCCTATGTACCACCACATCTCCTTGCTGAAGCTGCCCCCTTAGAGGCCTGGGACGGCTGCCACCTAAGTTCCTTCCTTTGCCCTGTCCCCCCACCCCTGTAGGCACTGGGACAGAGTACAGGCTGAGAACATCTATGCCCTGTGCCCACTTCCTTCTAGCTCCGCTTCCAGCATTGAATGCGGATGGGGCCTTGGATACCCTCCAGCCCTCTCCTTCCCTATCTTCTTCCAGCCCATTCCCTGGGTCTTGTGTAGTCCATGCAAGGTCCTTTGGCCTGTCACCCTCACAGCATCACATCCATGTAGATTTGCTTGGAACAGAAAAAACAGTCTAAGGGAGGAAGAGCCCAGCCCTGCTGTCCTCCAGTCTGTCCTACACTGACCATTTTCACTTGCTGACAGAGCATGTGGCCCCAAGGCAGGGCTCTGAAACTACACCACTATCCCAGGTAGTCTGACAGCTTCATCCTTTCTCATTTCAGTGCTTTGAGTACCCAAACTTCTTCCGCGTGGTGATCACCGTGCCTGAGGAGATGATCTTGGAGGCCTGCAGTCGCATTCAGGAGTTCTGTGAGATGCACTACCAGGGTGCTGAGGGGGCCCAGGAGGAGTGTGACAAGTAGCCACAGCTGGTCTCCTGCCTCTGCCAGGCTAGACCTTGTGTGAGGCAGCAGCCAGGCAGGCAGGGCTGCTTCCAGCCAGCCCCCTCATCCCCCTGCCTGAAGCAGCAGGACAGTGGCTGCTTGCACTTTTTGTGCTCCACAGACCCCTCAGCACTGTGGGAAGAAGCAGCCACTTCTCTCTTCCTCCACTGCAGCTTGCACACCCTCTGGCATCCCGTGCCTGTGGTCTCCATATACTCTGCATTTGCACCCTGTGTCAGTCTGTGCTGCCTGCGAAGCAGCTGCAGGCAGGGGCACATGGCTGCTCCTGTGGCCAGCCCCATGGCCCAGGCCCCTTGTGGCCAGTAGCTCCTGTGCTGGCTGTGCTTCCCCTTGGGGACAGGAGAAGGCCACAGTCTCAGAGGACAAAAGAAAAGTACCCACCCCTCACTTACCTGTGTTACCTTAGGAGGCCAGAGCTCTTTGTACCGAGCCCTTTGTATGACAAAGGGAGTAAGTTATTGTGACTTTTTTTTATTAATAAACATTCTGACATTCCAGTCTCTGCACTGGGCTCCTGTTGCACCAGGTCTGGCTTGGCCACTGTGTGGGTGCCCCTCGCTCGGCCCATGGGGCTGCAGTGCCCCAGGCCTGCCCTGTCCCCAGCAGGGGCAATGGTGGGAGCACCTCAGACCCGCAAAGGCACCCACCAGGCCCTGAGGGTGGGATGGGCCCTGTAAGTCTGGCACAGACCAGAGGTCGCCACTCCTGCCCCGTTGATGCTGGAGACTTGCTGTGGTGGCCTGGCCCCTTCCCCACAGAAGAGCCCCGTCTGCACCTGCCCCTGGGCCCTCACAGCCCCTTCCCCGTAGCCCCCAACAGAGTGGCGGGTGCTGGTGCCCACTGGTGTGGCGTGGCATTGCCCCCTGGACCCGAGCTAGCCATGCCAGGTGACGGTGCCTAAGTGTTCAAGGCCAGTTCATCATACGAGCTGTTTGTGACATGCCATCAGTGGCAGAGTTAATGATTGCTGAATACGTCAGCTCCATAATGGAAACGGGAGGAGTGCTGGTGCAGTCAAGAAGAGATAATGTTCAGACTGTACAGGCTGTTCATGACACGCCAGCAATGCCAGGGTTACTGATTGCTGAATACGTCAGCTCCGTGAAGTAATAAGGAACTGTTAGCCTGGTGTCTGTTCAATCTGTGGAAACGGGAGCAGTGCCTGTGTGGTCAAGAGGAGATAATGCCCATCAGACCACCTGTTCCGTTGAACTGCTCGGGGAGCCATCTCTGAAACTGGCAGAAGTGTGACTTGCGGAGTGCCTTGCATCATCACCTACAGCTCTGTTCACCTGTACTCCTCCAGAATTAGGATCCATGGGTCAACCCTGCCTCCCCAGTGATGGGAAAAGTGAGCTAGCTCTAGATTACACACTGCCAGACCTGCCACATTCTGTAGATGTGTCTCATTGCCTGCCCTTCCCCTGCCCAGGACAAAGTCTACATACCAGTACTCCATTAGAGGGGACGTATCTATGAGAAAGATAGCAGTGTATATCATCAACACGTCAGCTAAGTGTTCCTGCCACAACCTTTCCCTTCAAAGAAAGCAATCCCAGAACAACAAGAATGAGAGAGAAGCTGAGGCTATGGGTGAATGGTAGATGGCTTTGGCGATTTCATGCCATTAGACCTCCAAATAGAGCCAAATAACCTGAGCTGCTTGACGCAACCTGAGCTTTTAGAGAAAGCTGCCCCTTTCAGACTGCTTTCCCGTCATGGACCCCTTCCCTTTCAGAGTCGTCTCAGAGATGTCTGTTAACAGGCAAATATTCTGCAAAACCGTTCTGTTTCTTCTTAGCCCAGCAGCATTTGGCCAGGGACACTGAGAGACCCAGAGACAATAGGCATATATATATATGAAACTCATAAATCTCAAGATACTAAGATTTCTCAAGTCCACATCCTCTATTGACATCTTTTGCAAACATAACACTGCCTTTTGACCACACCTCAGTTTTCTGTGCCGGAATGGCAAAGTAGCATTAAACCACAAACGTGCTAGTATCATTTTTCAGGCATTATACTCACGCATGCTTTGCGTCACAGTGTGGGTGTAGCATAGAGCGCCTGCCAGCCACACAAACTAGCTTAAGCTGGTGTTTGGAGGTACTTTGTGCCAAAGAAAGCCCTTTCAGCACCCACACCAAGGAAGAAGCAAGACACAGGTCTGGAGCTGCTCTTCCTCAGATGCTCTGACAAGGTCTGCAGTGCTCTGGTAGAACTCCCTCAGCGCCTTTATGGCTAATCCACAACCATCCTCCCTGTCTTAGCTGAGAAGCACCAGCTGCACAACCTGGAGCACGTTTGCAATGTGCTTGTGCACTTCTCTGTGCTGTCCATGTTCAGGAGGAGGGTGACCTACCCCAGACATGGGGACCTAGGCAGTGAGGCAACCACACGCCTCGTGCTTTCCTTGGGAAAGGAAGGAACTTCTCAGCTCATGGGCAAATGAAGGTGAAATGCAGAAGCCCTCAGCTTCCAAAGGGACTGTCAGCATGGCCCAGCCCAGCAGAGCAAACTGTGGCCAGGTTGGGGCAAATCACAGCTGCTGGCAGTGAGGCCATCAGCTCCCCCAGGTGCCTCAGGAACCTGGATGCAGCCCAGCCCCTGGCCCTGCCCTCGCCCCCTCTCTTCCAGTGGCCCTGACTGTCCCCAGTGGGGCTGCAGCCTGGAACAGTCCACCAGTGTCTTCTGTGGCCCTTGGCCATCAGAGCTTGTCTGAAGCAGCCTGCTCTCCAACCAGCACGTAGCCACTCTGTACACCTACAGTGGGAAGATGTGGTCTGCCCTGAGCTGGACGTGGGACGGTTGCAGGTGGGCAGTCCGGGGATGACCGGGGAGGCCCTGGCAAACCAGGGCCCAACATGCCGGGGAGCTCAGGTGAGGCTCAAGCATCGCGTGGGAGTGGGAGGAGGACCCCAGGAGAAGGTGTCTGTGCAAAGCTCCTTTGTACATGTGGGATGGCACATAACCTCGTTTTCCCAGGCTGTGCAGGGCCTGTCAGAGGCCAGGTGAGCTGACCTGCTCTGGTGTCCATTTTCCATGAGGGCTGGAGGAAGGAAATACTTGGTGCATGGCAAAGGGAGGCATTGATAGGTTTCCATAAGGAGGAGAAGTGTCCAGGGAGAGACCATGGATGTAAGAGGAGGAGGCAGTAGTGGGCTGTGAGACAATACCTTCTTGAGGTGACTGGGAGGGATTTTGCAAACCAGCTTGTGCGAGGGTAGAGGAGCTCTGGAGGAGAAAGAAGGCTCAGCCTGGGCAAAGTCTTGCTCTTGACAGGATAGCCATGAAAGACACAGCCTGGGCAGGGTTCCAGTAGCTGGAAAGCACCTAAAAGCTGGCTAGCTAAGCTTAACAACTCATCACAACAAGATTGGGGTTATGTCTTGTATGTTTGCCTTCAGCTTGGATCCCAGCACTGGGGAAGCCTTCTGAGGGGCAGAAGCCCTGGATCTTCCTTGTGATTTGGTGTCAGCATGGGCTCCCTCACAGTGCTGGGAACCCAGGCCTCTACTAGCCCTTTGCTTTGTCATGTATTGTCAGCCATTACCTTATTTGACTTGGGTCAGTGTTCCCTGAAGCCTTGCCAGAGCAAACAGGTGCTGTCAATAGGTCTGAACGGTTTATTTCCTGGATGCCTGACAGAAGTACTTGGTGCTAGCATAGGGTCTTCTGCACTCTAGCGCATTGTGTGGACTATGCGTGCTTCAGCTCTGCTTATTGCTGTGGTTGCTCTCAACTCTAGACTAGCTGTTCTACTCCAAGTTTCAGTCCATGTGCTGATTTTTGGTTTTAGGCTGCCTATGTACGTAAAAAGGCAGATGCTGACCAGTGAAATGAATTCAAAAGCTGAATAAACATTTTTTTCTCTTACTATATTTCTCTTTTCTGTAATGTGTTGGTAAAGCTTCATGTGACTTCATTCTTAGAGCCTTATTTACATAAGCTTCTTTCCTGTTTTCCCACTTTCCCATTCCCTTACCGCTTGAGATATTAGAGTGCTAGAGTACAATGAAGACAACAAATGAGTGTTGCCATTGCATTATTTTTGTAAGACATGGGAACATGGTCCAGTAAGGTTCTTCCTGGGTTAGGGATCCCTGCTTGCTGCTCTTGAACAGACAGCTCTAGAGCAGAGCTCTCTTACTTGTTCAGCCATGGAAGATTACCTTTTTTTGTCATTCCATACAAAAATGAAAAGACAGATATAGGAAAATAAAATCGGTTACTAGATGGGTTGGTAGTAAGGAAAAAATAGTAATATTAACTCAAGTAATGGAAAGGTAGGTGATACTGGAGACCAGCTAGGAAATGGAATAATGTAAGACAGATTTGTCCAAGATGTTTGTTTACTAACGCAAGGAATCAGCAGTAAAAGAGAGGAGCTACTACAATTCCTGATATTGGCTGTAGAGTGGGGGAGTCTTACAGAGATTGGCAATCATGAATGGAACATATGTATTCAAGGACATGCATTGTTCATGAAGGGTAGAAACACAAGTAAAAGTCATGTGACAAGTAATAATGATGGGGTAAAAACCACAATTGCTTGTCTGAAAATCTCTTTGTAGAGAACTTAGACGAAAGCACGATGGAAGGAGTCTTATTGCCCCTGTGTAATTACATACACAGATCTCCATGGTATTAGAATAATAAATACAGTGAGGGACTGTGTGATTATGGAAGACTTTCAGCTTTTCAGGTAGAGACTGGGAAACAAACATTACTACTAATAAGACGAATCAATTGTTCCTGATGTGAGGGGGAGTTTTGTTTGCTGAATTAATGAGCTAATAAGAAATGACACTACTTTAAAATTGTTTTGGCAAGCAGTCATCATCTTGTAGAAGAGAGTAATAGAAAATAACCTCCAGTCACGCGAACACAAACTATCAGTTTAAATTACAGTGTCTAGGTCTTCATGTTCAACTCTGTAGCCTGGAACAAGGGGAACGTTTTTTGCACTCAGCAATGGTGATTTCATGGTACTTGCCAATGGCTTGTGATCTACTTAAATGGCTTCTGCTGGTCCAAACTGCTACATCCTCAATAGCAACATACATTAGTTCTATTTTCTTTCTACAGAACTAGGGCAACATGGTTCAGTTAAAAACTATGCTCTGTTGCCTGGAAGTTGAGCATGTTTCTTTACGACTTTCGTGATGCCTACCACACGTCATTCTCTAGTTCCTGATGGCTGCATTTATTGCTCATTTGTCTTCACTGCATACTGGAATCCTCAAGTCTGTGTACAGGCTTTGCAGTGTTTTGTTCCTTTCCCAAACTGTTCAGCTGTCCTTCTCTTTGAATGCATCTCTCTAAGACAAGATCCATTTCACTCAAATCTTGCTACTGACATCTGAAATCACAAAATCATGGGGTAATTTTGGTTGAAAGGGGCCTATGGGGCTTTATGGTCCAACCTCCTATTTACAACAGGGTCAAATAGAGCAGGGGCATTGTCCAGCTGAGTTTTAACATCTCCAAGAATGGAGATCCTACAGCCTGTCTGGTCTCCTGTTCCAGGGTTTGACCTCCCCGCATTGTGAAAAATTTTCTTCTTATACTGAGTCTCTCATCCTCCGCCTGTGCACCTCTGAGAAGTGTCTGGCTCCAGCCTCTCTGTGCCCTCCTGTCAGGTAGCGTCAAACAGCAATAAGGCTTTTGTCTTCTCTTCTCCCAGCTAAACAGATCCCACCTCCTCAGCCTCTCCTTGTGCACCTTGTGTGCATACCCCTGACTAGTTTTGTGGCCTCTTCTTGGCTCACTCCATTAAACCAATGTCTGTCTTTTACTGGACCTAGTATTCCAGATGCAGTCTCCTCTATGAGAAGGGAAGGCAACCCTCTGTTGTCTGTCAACCTGTCAAGAGTGCACTCTGTCCTATTGCCCATGTCCTTCACAAAGACCTTAAAAAGTATGTGCACGAAGATCTCTTTAATTTGGAAAGCTGTACCGTCTCCAGACTGATATATAAATGCTGTCTTTAACAGAGGCATTAATTACCACTTCTGCTTGGGTTTTGTGAAAATGATTATATTTTTATCCTTCTGCCACTTCATTTTGCGCCGGGCCACTCAGGAAACAAACATTTTCACTTGCTTTGGTATTCTAGGCTCCACTGTTTCTTTTTTTTTGAAAAAAAACATATCTCAAACACAAGGGAAATTCCATAGCAACATGAGTGCAGGAACACACCAGCCTGCCCTTGGAGAGATTTCTCATATAGGACATCCTATCAGTCATTTGTCTCATCTTTCCTCGTTCTGGAAGCCACATGGGGCAAGTTCTGCTCTGGCTGAGGAGGATCTTGCTCTGACTGGAATTTAGCATAGGCATTGCACCTCTGCTCCTGTGCATTCTGGTGCTTGCCTGACTGCTGCATTTCCTTTCCATCCTCTATGAATGATGATTTCTAAAGCAACCGGAATGACTGTATACAGCATCCCTGCCAAAAAATCTATTTCTGAAAGCCAGGGTTCTGCTCTGTTGACTTTGTCCCCTTGAAAGCAATAAGCAATTGACATACAGACTTTTTTTTTTAAATTACAGTCAAGTTTCTTTTCTGCAAGGAGCAGGGTTTTCCCAATGTGTTTCAAAACACAGAAATGCAGCAGTGCTCAAAATCCAGTCATCAGTGCGGTAGATCATGCATGGCCCTTGTGTGTAGCCACACTGTAGGTTTCTGTCACACTCAGATCTTGCAGAACCATAAACTTCCATCTTTCCTCTACAGCTTCAGCGGTGCCAGATAGAAAACACCTAAACTCCCTCTGCTTTGAAAGGGAGATGTCCTTTCTGTGGCAAGGATTCACCACTGCGTAGTCACCACATTGACTCCTATGGCAGTCCCTGATGTCATACCTTGGAGATGCAGGAAATGTGAGCCATCCCATCACACGTCTCTCTCAGGTGTGTTGTGACACCTGGAACTAACTGATCCCTCTAAATAAATACTAACAAACACATGAGAGACACTTGTAGTCTCCTAAATCTGCCTTTCTGCCAAGAAGGCAAGAAAAAGTGGCAGTGTATCAGTCCTTGTGTTTGAGAGTCTAAATGCTTTTCAGTTGTGATCAGAGCCAGACAGGACATTGCAAGATAGCAAACTTACCTTCAAATTGTAGAAGACAATGCCCCTCTCATCTCTGCCTGTAATCCTGTCAGTGAATAAACATTGCTGTCTCCAAAGGAAGGTGCTCCCAAGGGCAGGGCTCGTGAGACAGATGAGTCGATGTCTTGAAGAAGAGGGGAGAAGGATGCAGAACGTATGAAGGCCTTTCATCAGCCCGAGTCCCCTTGTATGTTTCACAGGGTTGTGATCGATCTTGCATGTGACAGATGGCTCCAGGGTTAATATTCCTCCTCTTAGTCGTGCGGGCTCCTTTTGCAATCAGTGAAAACAGACAGAGACTTCCGCAGCGTGGTTCCCATGAGCTGCTTTAGATATCAACCCGCTTTAGCTATAAGGCGAGTTGTGTTCTACAGGGCATATAAGAGCGGATGCTAAAATCCTGTGTAGCTTAAAGACTGGGAATGGGGAGAAATTACTCATTGTCTATCTTGATTAAAAAATTGCTCGTATTGCCAAATACAGTTTTATATGCCAGGTTCAAAACAGAGGGAAGTAGTTCTCACAACATGCAGCTGAACATATTCTCATTGCCAGGGAACACTGTTGATGCAAAAGTATGTGTGAGTTCAAAACATGATTGGACAAGTGAATAGCAAAAAATCTAGGTGCTGCGAAATGCAAAGACAAGCTTAATCTCGACTGATTTTAGACAGCTTCAGTGGAGAAGTCCACTCACAAACATCATGCCCCACTCTTGTCACAGCCAACAGAAAGAAAAAGGAACTTCCAGGGCGTCACTCACTAGTTTATTTTGGACACCTATATTCAGAGAGATGGATCATGTACTCCAGAGCCCGCTGCAGGCCAGGAGAGCACCTAGGGAGGAAATGTCCTTCTTGTTCTCTTCCCGGAGCATCTGCTCTTGACGATGATGGAAGACACGGCATGGGGTTGGTCAAACCTTTCAGCTGAGCTGGTTCCACTGGTCTAGGTGTGCCTGTTTCTCTCATCAGATTATCAGAGACATGCCGTCAGGGAGGAATTCTTCTCCAGTGTCAGCACTGAGGAGTTACCTCTAGTCCATACCTCTGACATTACTCCTCAGCCTACTCCCGTTGCTGCTGCACTGGGTCGGGTGTGCCCTGTGTGGGTGTGCTGGGGAGCGCAGCACACGTTGCATGCTTCAGGGTGTAAGAAATGGAAAGTCTGGCTGCATGGGCAGTTCACAGGGCTCACTAGTCTCTGAATCCCCAGAAAATACCTTTAATCATGGAAGGAGATTGGAAAACAGAAATGTGATCTGCCATTGTGTGAGGTGGAAGCAAGGTGTACAAGGCCAGGTGATATGGGGCTGACTGCCATATGCTTCTGCTTTGCTTCATAAAGCTTGTGAGTCAGACATACAGGCAGAACGATGTCTGTTGTTCAGGAGTTAGAGGATTCTTCCTCCACTTTCCACGATGCGCAGGTGTCAGGAAATGCAGTGTGACAGAACAGTGTGCCTTCCCAAGCCTTGTCCCCAAACAAGAGTACGTTCTCCTCCTCTGTGCCACAGAGGCTGCCTTCTGGAAAGCTCAGCCAAGTAGTTAGAAGTTGGGACCTATGCAACTGAAAAAATCTGCTCGGCCCTGCGACTAGAGGACTGTACAGCAACGTTCAGTGCTGTCATGAAGCCAGAATACCAGTGCCAAAGGACCAACGTGTGTTGGGCAAACCACATACAGGTGGAACAGGGGTTTTGATAGATCTCCATTCATGCAACTGTTAGGGAGGAATAAGCCTTCAGGAAGAGCTACTCAAGGGTCGTGACCTTTACAAATTAGCTTTGTAACACTTTATGATATACAGGTAAATCCTTCCCATAAACGGTGTCAGTGCAGGGCATAGGAACATGTAGCTGAAATCCAGGTTGCACAGAACATTGCATGATTCTCTCTGCAGGGCACTACCTGGGCCACTGCCAGCTTCTCAACTTTGTTTCACAGCCCGGGGTTACCAGGGCTTGACCATCCGTGTTTGCGGGCAGCAAGTGAAAGGCAACATGACCTGCCCCATTCAAGTTGTCCCTCCTGCTGAAAGGACCAGCCTTGCCCAGATTTTTTGCTTCTGCTGTCTCCTCTACTCCACTTGCCCTCAGAGCAGCTCAGTGAGATCCTTGGGGACAGGGGACACCATCAAGAGAAGGTCTACACCTCTACAGATAGTATGACAGAAATTATGAGACCTGGAATAGGAGTGACCCAGAGCGATTGTCTCTGCATGGTTGCAGAACACGATGCGTTTCTCTCGAGCCCAGTGCTGCCCTGCTTCACTACCTTACCTGGCACAGCCCCACTGCAGCTCCAGCACCCTCGTGAATCATTAACAGGCCAAGTCCAGCTGCTCCTTTCACAGCTTCTCCTTTCACACAATTTTCCTTCCCAGCCCCCAAAAGTTTAACTCAAGCTAGGCACAGACAGAAAAGAGTCAAAATGACTTTATGTGAATCTGCATCTGTTGACAATATGGCAAACAGCCAGAGCAACGGTGGGCAAATGTGCCCTACCTCTGCACTCCTGGTGGGCAAGCTGGTCCTCCTTGCAACAAGGGTTCCTGTTTGTCCTTTGCTCTGCTGACACTCCACAGGCATCCCTGTTCCTCCTTTTACGGAGAGCAATCTCTTTTGGGGCTTGCAATGGGAGTTAACATAAAAGCACCTCTCAGTCTCCTTCATGAATTTCCTGGCCCTTTACTAGCAGTCTTTGGTCATTTGTGCCCCCGCAAGAAACTGCCATTCCCATGCTTTGCTGCTTAGTGCAGGGTGGAGTTTTCTAATGAAAGGCTGGTCAAAGTAGGCGGGCACTGTAGAGTAGTCAGTCTTAGAGCTGGGACATACACAATTGAAGAGAACAAGAGGGAGCAGGTGTAGGTAAGAGCGGAGTACATGCGTATGTGAGAGCCCGGCATGAAGGTGGAGTGCCAGTACGTGAATGCACAGCAGTTCGTGTGGCTGCCTGGAGGAGCATATACCACGGTAGTGTACGTGTGTGAGGGAAACTTCGCTTCAACCCGGTCTGGTGGTGCTTCAAGAGGACTGGTTAAGGTGAGGTTTTCAACCATTTCTTGGTATCTGGTGTGGATGCTCTGGTGCCCAGAACTGTATTTGCTGCTCATGCTCAGCAGCCTGAACTGGGAGACAACTTTTGTAAAAAAAAACTGTAAACATATGGATGCTGGTAAATTACCACATGATTCTTCCTGCAGACAGAAGCTGTCGGTCTGGCTTAGAGGGTAGTTCCCGCTTCTCCAGACTGTCTTCTCAGTGCCCTTTCTCAGCATTTCCCACTAGCGACAGTCATGGCATCTGTTCTCCTCTGAACGGGCAGATGCTATTTCTAATTCTGCGGAAGCTGATCAGGCCAAATTGAAGAAGGATTTGATAAAACTATGAGCAACCATCAGTGCCATCAAAGACCAGTGTCTGGGGCTTCCCTGACACCAGATCCTCTTTGCTGCATTACTGCCACTATGGGTCTGCGGAGCTCCCTGAGGCTTCCAGAGCACTCAGCCACAGTCTTCTTAGCGCGAAGTACTTTGAGTTGTTCAGACATGCCCAGGTTCAGCAACCCTGGACTCTGGGGACATGCCACCCCTGCTCAGAGTGTGTTTGGTTGGGTGTTGGCGGTGTCTCCCTGGGGCTGCTTGCTGCTTTCTGTAATGCTCACTCTTTGCCAGGATCAAACTTTTCCAAGGTCCCTGTGTGTTTCTGGAAAAACTTAAAACTCTGTTCGTTTTTTTGGAGACTCCAGCTGCTCAGGCTGGCAGATCCCAGTTCTCTGTGTTCTCATACGCGTGTTGTGGGAGACTCTAACAGACACACTAGATTGTCATATATTTCAGTAGTTTCTGGTCTTCATCCTTACTGCCTTGAGATTCTTCCTGTTCCTTCTGCTCTCAGCCAAATCCTGGCTGATCTCTCTGACAGCAAACAGTAACACTGTGCCTTTTTTTATTCTGAAGCTGAGATTGTCTCAATCATTCTTTACCCTCAATCAGATCTTTACTCTGCCGCTCTGCGAGGGCTTCATATTTCACTTTTGCAATATGAAATGAACTGAATCGCTTGTGACTCTGGATGTTTGCTGTAGGGAAAATGTGGTTAAGCTTAAGACCTTAGTTTAGGAACATCTCAGCTGAGAGATACAGTGGTGAAAAAAAAAAGGTTATGAAATTGGTATTTCTTTCATATTAGGAAATGTCTGATAGAACCTCTACTGCTCTTTGCTGCTCTTCCTCTATTCCACTTCACCAGGTGTACACAATTCATTTCAGTCCTTCTCCCCTCCCTGTGGGACAGACCAGTCAGGGCAACAATCATCACTACTTCTTGTATAAGGGTGAAGAACCTGTTGCAGCTGTGTGCTCGCATGAGGCCGTTTCTCAGGCAAACACCAACAGCAGTCATGGGGATAGTCTTCATACTCTGTAAAATGTCTAAAACGTCCAGCTGTCCCACCCTACTTTGATTCAAAATAAAAGCACGCCCTTGCTTCCCCCAAAACCTGAATCCATTCTCTTTGCCTCATACTCAGAGTATTCACACACAGGTTTCCGGAGAAATAATGATTTCTGTGGTTTAAATCTGCCTGGATGTCTTAATGCCCGTGTTCATGTCTGCTCGACAGTTTTTCTCAATTAAGAGTTTCTGGCTATAGTCCAGGAACTCTGTCGGGAGTTAGAATAACGATATTAATGGTGCCAGCCGCAAGTGATATAATCAAAGTTCATCTGGAAGCCAGGACTCCTGGTGAACACTGGTGTATTCATTTGCAAGGAGGAAGCTGGTAAATGACTTATTTTTACAACAGTCTTTGTTTGCATCTCTTCCTAGGCTTGGTCCAAATGTTGACCTGAATCAGCTTCTTGTCAGACCTGAACGCTACGGTCTGTTTGTATAACCAAAAAAATCAGGGGGCTTCTTGTCTGGGAGACCCTCGCTAAATGCGCAGCCCCACCCTTGCAAGACATTACTAAAATAAAATTCATATTGTGTCACGTGTGTTGGCCACAACCAGGCTTACCCATTGGGCTGGGTGTTGTCCTGCCTTGGAGAAATTATAATTGGTACCTTATAAACCCTGGGCTCAAAATGAATGCCCAGTGGGTAGGTTAGATAAACAAGCCAATTTCTGCGTACATGCTGGAGGGAAAGATGAGTACTGTTCCTAGTTAGGTTAGCAGCAGTGACTATACTTGGAAATCTAAACAGCAGTGCTACAGGAACTGAAATCATGGGAGGAGGCACCTCCACGCAAATTAGTCTGAAAGCTTCGCTGCAGAAGGAAATTGAGGCAGGGCATAAGGAGGAAGTAAGGGAAACTTTGACTGGGAACATTGGCACATTACCATGGACCCAGAGGATAACATGGTAAGCACATAGCGGGGAAGCAGTGTCTGCATTTTGGCCAGTTGGGGCACACTTTATTCCTCTGCGGCTTTAGCAGGGAAGTGGCTGCTCTGTGGGCACGGCTGCCTGTATTCGGTGCAATCGTGGGCTGCACAAAAGCAGTGTACAAATCTGTAAGGACTTGGGCTCCAGTGCTGCTCTGTCCAGGAGGACTTCCAGCTTGCCCTGAAGGCCCTGCGCTCGCTGTCCTGTCTGGCTGTGGAAGCACCCAGAAGGACTGACCGTGACTCAGAACCAGTAAGGTGTTTTAATTTCACCTTGGGAAATGTAAAGCAGTTGCACTGGCCAGAGGGGCCCATCTCCACTGCAGCACGGCTAAACTGCCAGCGTGCCAGGGGAGCACACCATCCTGCGTGGACTTCGGGGCTGTCTGAGGAGCCTGTCCCCAGGGACAGCCAGTGCTGCAAGCACCCAGCGATACTCAAGGCACAGTCAGGCATGGCTGGGGGGATGTACTTCCTGCAGGTTCCTGTGCCAGCCAGTACTCAGGCTGTGAATTGTCCCCAGGCAGCACAATGGACATTTTCCAATAATGAAGTCATCCTCAACAGGCAGAATAGAGGTTTAGCGCAAGAAACAAGGAGCCAGATTTGGGCAGACCTTTGAGTTGGACTAACACTTGTTGTACCTCTTCTCATAAAAGACCTGCAGGATGAGTGGGGTTGGAGGGAGGGGTAGCAGGAGACAGTCTTTAAAAATGAGTTAGGCTAAGAGAGGGGTTAGTTGTAGGTAAGCCTGCCTACACAAAGATGGATGTGATAAGCCCTCGTGGGACTTTCTGGCAAAATTGCCTATGATGCAGTGATTGTGGAGGAGATATTATAGAATCACAGAATGGTAAGGGTTGGAAGGGACCTTCTGAGATCATCTAGTCCACCCCCCACCCCACCCCCTGCCAAAGCAGGGTCACCTAGAGCAGGCTGTCCAGGAATGCATCCAGGTGGGTTTTGAATCCCTCCAGAGAAGGAGACTCCACAGCCTCTCTGGGCAGCCTGTTCCAGTTCCAGTGCTCTGTCACCTTCAAAGTAAAGAAGTTTTTCCTCATGTTGAGATGGAATTTCCTGTGTTCCAGTTTGTGCCCGTTGCCCCTTGTCCTGTTGCCAGCCACCACTGAAAAGAGTCTGGCCCCATCCTCTCGACGCCCACCTTTTAGATATTGATAAGCATTGCTGAGATCCCCTCTCAGTCTTCTCTTCTCCAGGCTGAACAGACCCAGGTCTCTCAGCCTTTCCTCTTAAGAGAGGTGCTCCATTCCCTTGATTGCCTTTGTAGCCCTCCACTGGACTCTCTCCAGTAGTTCCCCATCTTTCTTGAACTGGGGACCCCAGAACTGGACACAGCACTCCAGACGTGGCCTCACCAGAGCAGAGTAGAGGGGGAGGATGACTTCCCTTGACCTGCTGGCCATGCTGTTTCAATGCACCCTAGGAGACCATTGGCCTTCTTGGCCACAAGGGGAAGCCACATGTATCATTGTGCTTGTATTTATTACAGTGCCAAATGACTTCCTTTTGTATGTGGTTTTTGTCTATGATGACAATAAATGTTTCCTGAAATTCCAAAAGAATATAAGCAAAAGAAACAGAAACCTACATTGTATTTTCACAGCATTCTGGCATAAAAATAATTGTAAATGGCAGAGCAGGAGCTTAAAAGTAGCAATGTGGAACTGTTGAATTCTCCACAAAACCTGTTTGTTCCATCTTCCCCCCATAAAAATTGCTGGGATCATGTCTGTAGGGATCGTGTACACTAAGTACACATTTCTGCGTACTGCCTTATTTCATTACACTGAACTAACTCTTAAACTTTGATAAAAGTGCAGACAAGCTTTTTGGTGATCTTCTAAGACTGCATTAGAATGGCTTACTGATAAACAGTGTTTTTGTTACAAAAAACGTTCAGCCCTGCAGTATTTATGTCCTTTCCAAAGACACCTTGTGCTCTGGTTGTCTGAGTAGCACTGGTACTGCGGCAGCTTTCCAAACCCCTGAGCCTGCAGAGGCATTGGCAGGAGCCTGATGCACCACATCTTGCCTTCTTCATGATCCTGTGATGCTGAACTTCCTCTGTCTCTACAGGTCCCTTGCAACCATGATGAAGCGTAGACGGGTGCAGGTGCTCCTGATTCTGGTAGTTCTGTCCTTCCTTCTGATCCACTTCCACTTCCCACCCTGCAGCAACAACGTCCCCGCGGAAGGAAAACCTTCTCCAGTCCACATCCTCATTCTCTCCTCCTGGCGGTCAGGATCTTCCTTCACTGGACAACTTTTCAGCCAACACCCCAGCGTCTTCTACCTGATGGAGCCTGCATGGCATGTGTGGGTTACAATGTACCAGAGCACTGCCAAGGTCTTGCACATGGCAGTGCGGGACTTAGTCAGGTCGGTCTTTCTGTGTGACATGTCTGTGTTTGACGCTTACATGTCTAGCGAGAGGAAAATGTCTAACTTGTTTCAGTGGGAGACAAGCCGAGCCTTGTGCTCACCCCCTGCCTGTGAGTTCTTCAGTCGTGGTGACATAATCAGTTCAGCCAATTGCAAAACAATGTGTAGCAAGCGCCCATTCAGCAAGGTGGAGGAAGCTTGTAAAACTTACAGCCATATTGTCGTCAAGGAGGTTCGGTTCTTTGACCTGAAAGTTCTCTACCCGCTTCTCACTGATCCGTCCCTGAACCTCAAAATCATTCACTTGGTACGTGATCCTCGGGCTGTGTTCAGGTCCCGAGAGAATACAGTGGCAGAACTGAAATATGACACTAACATTGTTATGCGGTCCCATAAGAGGAGGGGAGAAATGGAGCCCTACGACACAATGCAAATCATCTGCAAAAGCCACGTTGAGATGTACAAAGCAGGTAGTCAGGCCGCTCCCAGCTTCCTCAAAGACCGCTACCTGATGGTTCGCTATGAAGACATTGTCAGAGAACCGCTGGCAAAGACTGCTGAGATGTACAGGTTTGCAGAACTTCATTTCACACCAGAACTTCAGACGTGGGTGCACAACATCACCCATGGGAAGGGGCAAGGAGCACAGACCTTTGTTATTGAGTCCAGAGATGCGATGAGAGTATCCCAGGCCTGGAGGAAGATCCTTCCCTTCCAGAAAATAGAAAAAGTGCAAGATGTGTGCAAGGATGCAATGGACTTGCTGGGCTACCGGCTCCTTCAGTCCGAAGAAGAGCAAAAAGATATGTCACTGGATCTTTTGATTGCCCAGAACTCCACTGAGTAACAAATTCTGAAGGCAGAAAAACTGCTCTCTGCACCTACTCTCTGAAGGCTGCAGAGTGGAGGACTGTTTACTAGAGCAAAGGAGGACAGAGGTGCATGCATACGTGTGTAAGAGCGCATGTATGGATGTTCTATGCAAGGACAAGTAACACAGGAACCCCGACTGCAATCGGGAGAGCTTTCTCAGCAGCACAGCTGTGGTGGAGGGAAAAAGACTTCACTGAGACGTTCAAATTAACAATTTATTTGGACTTCACTCACAGGTCCAATGCGCCACTATTGCAGGTTTTATGGATACAATGGAGGTACAATGGAGAATGCACTATTGCAATTTAAAAAGGAATTTGCATCACTCTCCAAGGCCCCTGGAGGCTCAGCCACAATGCAGGCTGAAGTAATTTGAGTCTGTTTTCCAAATTCAGTCCATGGTTTATGTGAAAGAGGAAGTAAGCAAAAGAGGTTGGAGCAAACAGAATGCTAAAGGTGTGGGACCAGCTAGCAGAGCTCAAACCCCTCGCAGACCACAGCTAAATACTAGTGAAACCACATAGAGCAATTGCACTGCAAAGGAAAAGGAGATTTAAATGGAAGCTGAATAAAGAGAACGTTATTTGTCATGCTGCCATGGCAGAATATGTAATGCCAGGAGGGATGCAAGTATGACCAGACATTGGTTTCTGGAAAGATAACTTTTTTTTGGAATGGTTGAGTTTTCAAGTCCAGTTTTTCTTTTGCTCCAGACAATGTTGGGGAAATGTTTGTGTTCACTTACTACATAATGGGAAAACAGAATAAAACAACTATAGTTGAAAATAAAAGCTCCTGGGTTTGCATATGGCGATCCATTTCTGTGACTATGTGAATCCATTTATTTTTCAGCTGAAGTAATTCTGTCTTCTAGCTTTCAAAACCAAGAATAGTTGTTTCCCCGGGAGTTCTTGCAGTCCACACGAGTGACTGAGAAGAATTCATGCTAAGGTTGAGACTGTAAAGACAAGGTAAGGACAACACAGATTCCATTGGTATAAATACTGGAACTGGGAAGACAGGTTAACGGCAGGGGACTGAAGAAGCTGAAAGGAGAATGGGAAATTATCCTATTGAATTATTGGGTTGAGAGTATTTCCTGTCTTAGAGCAAAACAAAATTATGTTTAATAGACTATGCCATTCTGCACCATCTCCATTGGAGATGCTGTTCTCCCACCTCCAGTGGGAATATGTAGCTCAAAACCTGAACAGAATTATTTTTACCTGTTTTTAACAGTGTTCCATAAGACAAGGAGAAAAGCTTCTTACCAGACTTGGGGAGTGAAATGCCTACAAATACCTCCTTCCAAACATCCTTTTTCATGTGTAAACTGCAGAGTCCCTTTAATATGCATTTGTTTAACAGTGCATTCAGATATTGGTCCAGAGCTGGAATATTTCCACTACCTTGCAGACAGCCAGGCAGGATCATAGGCATGGGGCTTTATTATTTACTCCTGGCCAGCAGGAGCAGGGAAGTGATGGTGCCTCTGTACTCGGCACTGGTGAGGCCTCACCTCAAGTGCTGTGTTCAGTTCTGGGCCCCTCTGTACAAGAGGGACATTGAGGTGCTGGAGCGTGTCCAGAGGAGAGCTACCAGGCTGGTGAGGGGTCTGGAGACCAGGTCATATGAGGAGAGGCTGAGGGAGCTGGGCATGTTTAGCTTGGAGAAGAGGAGGCTCAGGGGAGACCTCATTGCCCTCTACAACTCCCTGAAAGGAGGGTGCAGAGAGGGGGGTGCTGGTCTCTTCTCCCAGGTGAGTAATGACAGGACCAGAGGAAATGGTCTGAAGCTGGGGCAGGGGAGGTTTAGATTAGATATTAGGAAGAATTACTTTACTGAAAGAGTGGTCAGGCACTGGGACAGCCTGTCCAGGGGGGTGGCTGAGTCACCATCCCTAGAGATATTTAAGAAATGTCTAGATGTGGCACTTCAGGGCATGCTCTAATGGCAGAGATTGTAGGTTGTTTGGTTGGACTTGATGATCTCAAAGGTCCTTTCCAACCATGAAGATTCTGTGATTCTATTCTGAGGTTGTGCATCCTTGGGAGAAGGTGATCAAGGCAAGGCTGGCCACTGGAGGTGATCTGAAGAGGCTCCAGGCAAGATCAGGGCATTCAGGGCCACGGGAAGCTGTGTTCCCCTTCCCTCTCCACCACCGCCACCCCACACATCCCCAGGCCCGCTTTGCTGCTCCGGTGCTCCTCTTCCCTGTCTGCCCTGGCTGCAGCCCCTTGCCCCAAGGCCCTGTTCACTTCGTCAGTCAGCTGCTCTCCTCGTGCCAGTGTAGCTCTGGTGAGGAGTGCTCGTGTTAAACCTACCAGAAGGGCATTGGGTGCCCACTATAGAAAAGTGACAATGTCTACCTGGAGGACTAGACCTCGTTTGCATGTTATTAAAAAGTTGCAGTATCTTTTTAAAAAGAAACACATACTGCTGAATTTTAAAATTAGAGGATATAGTGACTGTGTTCATGTTTGAAGGTGTATAGGCAAGAAACAGTGTCCAGCCTCTACCTATTGTGTGTGTTTGAAGGGTGGGAGAAAAGGATTCACTTTGGCTGCGTAGTAGTCTCTAACAGGAGGAAGAAGGCTCTTCTGACAAATTCACAGCAGCTGGGTTGGTTGGTTTTTTGTACCAGAGAATGAATGAGGATTTTGTTACGTGCTGATTCTGCTGAGGAAAGCAGGGCAAGTAACCTGACAGACAGACACGGAGCAGTTAACGTTGGTTAGCAAGAGAAAGTAGCTGCCAGCTGAAGAGTGGACCTGTGGAGTGAACCGATGAGCCATCCCCGGTTAGCAGTCAGCTCTGAGACCACAAAAGAGCGTCAGCCTAGAGAAGCGGGAGAGCTTCCAGCCCAGAAGCAGCTCTGTAGTCACCTTCACTGGGGTAGGCATCAGCATTCCAGATCCTGTGTGTCCCTTTGGGGTGGGAGACCATCCTGCAGCAGTTGGGAAGAGAGTTGCGGGATGAACTGTGCAACAGCAAGCAGCGAGGAGGGGAGGTTTGCTGCCCAGCCAGGCGGCTCTAGAAGCAGAATTAGTCAGCAGTGGGAAAGATGACATAGGCAGGAGGGAAGAGCCTTTCTTTCAATTTCTGTTACATTCGGTATTATTGTTAATTATTTAGATTTCACAGGCCAGTGTTTTGTTGCAGCATTTCTCTTACCCGTGAAATTCTATTTCTTCAAATGCCCCTGTGTATGCTCATGCCGTCTAAGTGGTGGGTGGGCAGGGGCAGACCTCGGCTTATTACTCAGTGAGCAGGGATTCCCTGGCTTCTGGGTACAGGACTAGTAGAATGTCAGCATTTCTGAAGGAGCCCTCTGAAATTGCATCTAGACATCTCCTACTGCTAAACAGGGCCTAGCACACTGAATTACTCAGGTGCACCACTAAGTCTGTACACCATACAGGCCGAATTTCTCCTATAGCTGTTGGTGATTCCTTCAGCACAAAGTCAGTCACTATCCAAGTTTCAGTCATGCTTTTCTTTTGGATGAAGCAATCAGCTCTGATCACCAAGCCTAAAAACATTTTAAAGCAGCTGTGGACAATTACGGGATGTTTGCTTCTCAGGGACATGGTTTCTTTCTGGAGATCACTAAGATAGGGTTCCTCTAAGTATGAATCCTGCTGTTAAAAACAAAGTTCTTAGTGGTTGGAAAGACTTCAGGTGCAATTTCTGTATCTTTCCAGAGTCTGAATTTCCATTTCATCATCTGTAAAACTGGAATTATACTGACTCAATTCAGAAGGGGCAGATCTCAGTCTTGCACTGTGTAAATGAAAGTTTGCAGCTAGATTTGTAAAGGAGACATCAGAAGTTGTATCCAACATTTAGGCTTCAGTGACACTTACAGATCACCTGCTGACATAGCACCGTGGACGTCTATATTCCTAGAGCTAAACCCCTAATCCCTGCAAAGGGTGGGATGTTGTATATTATGGAAATCATAGTCTTACTCCTAGGGATCCTGCTGCTGAATGACAAAACCCGTGCTGAGCAGGCAGCACTGGCGTTGCGGTAAGAGCACCGAAAGCAAGGTATCTTCCTTTACCCAGTTTCTGAGCAAACATGGACTCTTTTCAGTACATTGCTGATTATATTGCTACGTTAACCAATGTCACCTTGAGTAGTTTAAGTTTTATTATGAATACTTGTTTTCACTGGACTCAATCAATTCCGTGCATCAAATGTTTAACTGGACAAAAGCCTTCATAGTGTTTCCAATCAGCCAGTAAACAACTGACATAAAAATAACATAGGGTGCATTTTCTTAATGTCCTGTTTTGAAAATTACTTTAACTTCTGCTTCCTAAGCTTAATCAGAAAAAGCAGGATCGTTGATTTCAGTGTATCTTTACTAGACTCCTTTAGCTATGTTTCCTCAATACAAGAAGATTCTGAGATTTTATTTTTTCTAGAAGCACCAAAGCCACACAATGTAATCACATGAAAACGTAAAGTTGTCTTAAGACAAGCAAAGATGACTTAAAATACTTTTTGAAGGAGGAAAAAAACCAACAAAAGACCCCCAAACTTTCAAGATGGTGAGCATGACATTTAAAACTACGTCTACATCCTTTGGCATGCGCATAAAATAAAAATCATGAAAGTCTGTTTAGAAACAAATGTCAAATTTACATTCTGCAAGTTCAGAAGAGTAAACTGCTTTTATACCAATAAAATGTAAAATGGAGAAGTCGCCAATCAAAGGGGCATTTAAAGAACAACTCTTTGGTATTCCTGTCTGTTGCTTTTCAACTGCATGCAATCAGTTCTTCACTGGCGACTTTAGTTGTAAAAGGCCATAATTCATCAATTTTGATGAATGCTGGCTAACTGAAAGGAAGCAAATGGGAAATACCCAAATTCCAGCTAATAGCTTGCAGACCTGTTATTTCTGTCTCTGGAATTGTCTTTAGCTCAAAGTTCTAGCACACGCATTGCCACTCTGCTCACCCTTCCAGGTTTACCAATACTGCGGCAACAGGCAATAATACAAAGAGACTTGTATACGGCTTTGAGCTACAAGAAGTGTGTTCCTGATGCTCACCAACAGTACAGGGACCCAATATGAACATGGAAAACCAAACTGTCTCCAGCATACTGGAAGGAATGTAACTGTGTCTTCAGCAAGACAAAGCAAAGAAAAGAAGGATTTTCATCGTGGGAGAAGGCACAATCAGAACTCCCTGAAACAGAACCATAAGACACAGGGACGTCTCCAGGTCCTGTTAATGGCAAAGTGGACTGAAGAGACCATTCCCATGTGCCTGCACAAGCAAGAGCGTGGGCAAGCACTGCCTTTAGGAGTTCAGCACAGACGAAAGCAGGCAACCTGGAGTAAGCTCTACACTTAGATGCTATGCACCAAGTGCATGTGGAAAGGTTCTCAGTGTTAGGCAATGGGTTTGTGTGTCTAATTGCCCTGAAAAAGACAATCTCACTCTTAAAATGTCACTTAGAATTATAAAAAGATATAATAAGCCTTACTCCTGATCTTTTTGCGTTGCAGCCATTTAACGTGTTCTGCCTCTCACTTTGAATCCTAGAGCAGTTTTGGTTAAACGAGACGACCATTGAATTGTGAGGTTGTGGTGCTGCTGAGACATGTACACCACCCGAGCTAGAACAGGGGGTTTTGGCTGCAGGAGGTGACGGGTATCCTGTTCATGAACCTGGTCATCAGCAGTCCTTGGGTTTCGAATCCATCTGGTAAAGTTTCTAATTTAAAAAAAAATCTTGCCACTTTATTTCTTATGTTGTCTTGCATTTTCTTGTCAAGTGCTTGTTTGGTCTTCCACACAAGTAACCAGTCTGAGCAGCGTAAATGTACCAAATAATTCTCACTTCTTCAGCAGGAATGACCTGTCCAGGGAAACATTGCATAGTCTGAAACACGGTTTTGGCATTTATTTGGTTACATTGGTTAACTCCCCGAATAATCAGTTGCTGTTTCAGGGCAGCGTTTTTCTGAAGTAGCAATCTCATTATATCAATTTATTGTTGACTTTCAATATAATTTGAATTTGGCTTCAAATTGACAGTTTCCTAATTCAACTTAATTTTTTGAGTGTCACAGTGCAATAAGCAAAAATCCCAAAATATAATTCTACGGAAAAAAAAAAAAAAAAAAAATCTTTGCTTTTACCAGACCATTTTATTTTACCAAAAGAATAAATTCCAGATTTACAGGACTGACTTCAAATAATATTAAAATAGTGATCAGAGCATGATTTCAGGCTGAAAGTACTGAGCTTTTCAGACTGTGACTGTATACTAGCCATGGTGTTCTCCCTGAAACATGACTTGGGTGATAGATACCTAAATAAACTCTGAGCACTCTTTCTTTAATTGTATCTCCTACTTGAACTATTGCATGTGGCCTTGAAACCTGGTCTGCTTTTTCCGACTAGGCTATCTGGTCTGGTATAAGTGTTACTTTGTCTGGATTAAAGAAGCTGGGACTCTTCAATCTGTAGAGATGCAAACTGTGGCAGAGCTATTCATTATTTTTGAAATCACAAAGAACAATGGTGAAGTTGATGTTATTAAACAAACCCTGCAATATTAGCACTGGAGAACGCATGCTGGAAGTGGTAATAACAATTGAGATGACTGTCTACTGGCCTGGTGTTTTAACTGACAGATTCTGTAACATTGAGACTGAATATTATAATGTCACAGTAACCTTTTTTGGTCATTCCCGGTACATATGGCCACTCCGAGACATCTCAGCATTCATTCATGAGACCAAGTGCCTTGCCTTCTGACATTAATATTCTTGATCTCTCTTTATGAACAGTTACATTGTCATTGTTAGAATCTCCAAATGTCTGCTCCTAATCAAGGTTTATTAACAACAACAAAAAAAGAGGTAATGACAACAACTGGCAGAGCAGGTTATGAAATGAGCATCCACAACACTTTGAAGTAGGACACATGACAGAGGACAGGCTGCTATTGTGCACAAATAATGTATTATAGGTTAAAGCCCTTAATGTGATTCTGTCAGATTTTGGTGCCAAGCCTGTTCAAACTCCTTTGTGTGCAGCAATGTACAGGCAGGACTGTCAGATGGTTTATATAGTAGATACACACTTTGAAGCAAATTTTCAGTGAAAACCTGATACTGCGTAGAATCTTTCTCTTTACCGTTTTCTACTTTTAAATGTTTAGTGCACTCAGTATTACAAATAAAAATCAAATAGAAAATAGGCCTTTTATAAAAAACTATTTTAAAGGATTTCTGAAACTTCAGAGTGCTGCATCAAATTTTGTTTATCACATTTGCATTTCTGAAATGACTTTGTTTTTTTTAAGTTCCTGCCACTGTCCTGCTTTGCTATCTAACTTTTCCTAAATGCCACCCGCTTTGCTACATTTTCAGCTCCAAATTTTGCTATCAATCTGTTTCTGACACGTTCATCATCTTTTTGTAATTCCAAATCATCCTCTCTGCTCCATAGAGGGTACCCATCCAAGCGCTGCCCCGTCTGCAGAAAGTATAAAGTTGTTTCCACTTCACCAGTGTTTTTCAGGAAGGCCTGTGTAACAGTGAACAGGTCCATACCGAACTTCTCCATGAAGTGCTGCATAGTTTTTACTACTTCTCCCACCAGGCTGGAAGAAGAGCAAGTGCGTGTTGGTCTTTCTTCACTTTGTAACTGAGTGTCAGGCAGAACAGAGTCCTCTGGTCGAGTTTTCAAACCAGATGCTGTTTCTCCTGGGGCCTTTCCCTCTCCGTCTCGTGTAGCAAGTTCTTCCGAAATGTCTGAAGTGTCACTTCCTGACTAAAAGTAAGAGAAGTGGTCATCAATCAGACATGGTATTTTCTGGCAAGCTTCTTTTATCACTGCTACACAACCACCTTCCACTGTGACTCTACAGTACATAAACTCATAAATTCACTAGGCATAATAAAATTCAGTGACTGAAGTGAAGCCGTATACGTTAACGAGGATAAAAAGAAAAGCATGAAATACAAGGGAGAATTTGAACAAACTAAGTATAAAAGGCGAAAGTAAACGTTAATGGCACTGCAGGAACATTTTATGCCTGAGGTGAAAGGATGACTTCCATTTGACAATACAGCTTTTAATGCGACAACGTCATCACATTAATTTCCTCACGTTAACTTGGGCACAGAATCAAACTCAGAAGACGCTCCGCAGCGAGGCACCACGTGTCCATCATAAGCCACGCAGGTCATGGCTCACACGAAGCTCCCCACTAGCCACAGCTGAAGGGATGCCACGCTGCAAAGCCATTTAAAACGCCGAGTTATCGTTGCACCGTTTTGTGACAACCACGACCGGCCGCTCCCGGCGTGCAGAAGCGCCTGCAGCATACTCACCTCCGTGCTCTCAAACTCCCGGTTGGCTGCCTCGAACAGACCCCCGCTTTCTGCGCGCTCCGCCGTCCGCCGGGGCTCTGCGGGGAAGACGCGGGCATCAGCTGCCGGGCCGTAGCAGGGCCCGCGGCCGCGGTCGCCCCCGGCCATCAACCCCGCCTCGCCCCGGCCGCTCTCCGCCCCCCCGCGCCGGCCGCCCCCCGCTCACCCCCGAGCCGCGGCCGCAGGTGCCGCCGGTAGCGCTCGCGCATGGCCTGCCAGCTGTGCCGCGTCAGGCCGGCCCGCTCCAGCTCCTTCCACAGCGCCCGGCCGCCCGCCCGCGCCTCGCCCCGCCCGCGCACCGCCCGCAGCAGCGCCGCGTCCTCCGCCTCCGTGAAGGCCAGGCGGCCGCGGGGCGAGGCGGCGGGCGGCGGGGCGGGGGGCAGCCGGAAGGGCTCCAGCGGCAGCCGTCGATTGCGCTCCACGCACTCCGTCACGTACTCGGTGGAGACAGCCCCGGCGGGCGCCGCCTCGCCGCGCTGCGCCAGGAGCACGGCCCCCGGCTCCTGCACCCGGCACAGCCGTCCGCCGCCCGCCAGCACCAGCGGCGCCAGACGCAGCTTGGCCAGCCCAGGCCGCACGTAGAACCGCATCGGGCTCCCGTCGTCCCACAAGAAGAGGGACCGCGACCGCCCCGCCGCCATCGCCGCCCCGGGCGCGCAGGCGCGGCAGGGCCGGAAGGGCGTGGCAAGGAGCGGGGAAGATGGCGGACGCGGAGCAGCGCGCGTGCGAGGCGGTGGAGAGCGAGTCGCGCCTGAGCAAAAAGTGAGGGAGGACGGGCAGGGGGAGCCGGGCCGGGGAGGCCGGGCCGGGACAGGTCGCCCGTCGGAGCTGGCCATGCTGAGCCCTGCCGCCGCGCGGCTCCGCGGCTGGGTCTGGAGGGCTGCGCCCGCCCTCCGGTGGCGCCGGGCACTTCACGACCGAAGCAGGTCGGTGCTTTGCGGTCTGGCGGGACCCGCCGCTCTCCTCACGAAGTCCCGGCCGGCCGGGGCGGGAGCCGTGGGGGGCCGGGCCGGGCACCAAAGGCGGCTTCGGGAGCCCTGAGCAGCGCCCGACTTTTTCCAGGGGAGAGTTTGCCTTAAGTGCTGTTTCGCTTGTGTGCTGCGTGGGGTTGCCGGGCACTCGTGTATAAAATGGGCTGTGGAGGGGCCTCGGGCACACGTTCTCAAGGTCTGTTTGCGGGTTGTTTAATTCGGTTTTAACTTTCTCGGAGTATTTGCATCTCGTAGGAGGTAAACTAAAAAAGTTCGAAGAATGAAGTGCTTAGACACGCTTAAGGATTACTTTTACGTTTGGTCAGAGTAAGGGAAACGGCAGGGCCATTGGTGCTTTGTGAGCTTTGGTAGAATCCTGCCGAGCATTTCCTTATCGGAACGTGGGAGTGCCTGCTGCATCCGTGTGCCCTCTCTTTTGCAGTGAGCTGAAGAGACGTTTAAAGGCTGAGAGAAAAACAGCTGAGAAAGAGGCAAAGCAGAAGGAGCAAAGTGAAAAGCAATCAAACAAGCTTTCTGTGACTTCTGACTCCGAGAATAATATTGCTGCTGATGAAGAAAGCTTGGATCCGAACGTGAGTGTCTGGCCTCATGCTTATTACTGTTCTGAGAATAAATGAGATTTACATTTGATTTTTTTTATTCGAGGGGGGTTAAAAGGGGAGAGACTTACATATCCCTACATAAGGCCAGCTGTGTTTCAATTTACAACCTGTAAAATGCTTTCAGTTTCTAACCAAATCGTTTCATTTTCTTTGTTTCTGGTAACAGCAATATTACAAGATCCGTAGCAATGCAATCCAGCAGCTGAAGGGCACCAATGAAGATCCCTATCCCCACAAGTTCCATGTAGACATATCTCTGACAGATTTTATAGAGAAGTACAGTCACCTGCAGCCAGGAGATCACCTGACAGACATTACAGTGAGAGTGGCAGGTAAAGGCTTATCGGGGGTACAGGAAGACGGTCTGTTGCTTTGCCAAGGCAAGTCTTAGCTGCCTTTAGTGATGGGGTGGTCTCTTTTTGAATTTTGCTGATTCCCTGTTACTCAGTCATGAAGTCTGTAGCAGTGTTAGACTATTCAGGACGCGTCCTTTCAGACTGAGTGGACCTGCGCAACATCCCTTGTAACTACAAGATCAGATAGTGATACGGGCTCCAAGTTCATACAGTCTTTTGGGCACTGGTATTAACTTTGAGGCATAACTGCTACTCTTTCATGGTTGGCAATCAATTCAGAGCTGACGATCCTTTGTCCAAGTGATAATACTGCGGCTTTTGCCCCTATATCCTTTCTGCTAGGGACTGTTGTCCTGATGTCCTGCATGCTTTGATGTTTAGGTCGAATCCATGCAAAACGTGCCTCTGGAGGGAAGCTGATTTTCTATGATCTTCGTGGTGAAGGAGTCAAGTTGCAGGTCATGGCAAATTCCAGGTAAGTAGAGGTATTCCCATCAGCATTCTAAACTGAACTGCGTTCTGGGGCCTAGAGATCTGTATTTGGGCATTCTATTCCTTTACCTCCTTAGGCTATTCATCTATGGGTTGGCTTAGGCAGCTACGTAGTGTTTTGCTTAGGATGTTGTGGTTGGCTTCACTGCTAGAAGAATCCTTTTTTTAAAGGATTTGGTCTGGGGAGAGACTTGCAGGACAGTTTGGAATGTTGAATTTTAGCAAAACTGCTTACATTCTTTTTGTAATTACAGGCTCTACAAATCCGAGGAAGAGTATTTCCGTATTAACAACAAGCTGCGTCGTGGGGACATTATTGGTGTAGAGGGGAATCCTGGGAAAACAAAGAAAGGGGAACTGAGTATTATTCCTTATGAAATAACTCTGTTGTCCCCATGCCTGCACATGTTGCCTCATCTTCACTTTGGCCTCAAAGATAAGGTACTTGTCATACCTGTCACTCTTGGAGGCAGTTTGGCGGACAGGTCTGAATGGATGACCTTTTATATCTGCTGAGGGTATCGGTCAACAACAAAGAAACATTAGTTTCGTTATTTTCTTCCTTTGGTAGCACATTTGTCTAGCTTGTTCTAAAGACACTTGTTCTTTTCAGGAAACTAGGTATCGTCAGAGATACTTGGATTTAATTCTTAATGATTACGTGAGGCAGAAATTTATAACCCGTGCGAAGATCATTACATATATTCGGAGCTTTCTGGATGAGTTGGGCTTCCTTGAGGTAAGGCTCCAGTGTTTTATTTCTCTCTGTATACTGAATGTACCTAGAGCTTCTCAGCTTCAAGGATGCTTTATATTCAGACTCATACGCAAAATATTTACAGAAGTGAGAATAATTACCTCAGCAGGGTGTGTTTTATCGCTTTAACGTAATGTGAGCCATGCTTCTGGGTCAGTAACATTAATTCTTGATGCTAAGATGTGAGGATACGGACAGGCATACTGATGTTCGTTGTGTTAACATGAAAGCCAAGCTGGTTTGTAAGCACAGCGGTTGACACGTGGCATATCTCTCAGAATCAATTAGAAAATTGTTTGCTGCTTCCATCAGCTCTCTGAGTCATTCTGCTACTCCATTTTTCCATCATTTGCAGCTACTTTCTCTTTCAACTTCAGGAGACATGGAACTGTTTCTCATGTAGTTGATAGTGTGTATTGCTTGAAGCATAAGTGGTCACCTTCTAAACATCTAAGAAAACGTGCTTCTGTGAAAGAAAATTTGTAATGATTTGAACTAAATCAATTCACTGAAGCCTGCAGCAGGTTGATTTAAATCTTTTTTCTCTTTGAAATTGTGTGTGTATTCAGAAATGAATTCATTTGGACTCTGGGATTCCCCATACATACAGACCTTCAGTAACAGCTTTTTAGATAAAGTGAATGTTTCCATATTCCCAGACATTCTCACTGCCAAATATTTTTGAATGCTCCAAATGTAAATAATTCTAATTTTTTCCCCAAAAAACCAATATTACAAAATGGTTTAGGTCTTGCAAAATTTGCAGCATCCATGGCGTTTCATTTCTTTCAGGACTGCTGCTTTACAGCTTTGCCATGGGGACTATCCTAAAGAATTCACGGCGTAAGCAATGATTTGGAGAAGATACTGAGGAAGGCTGCTACTTTTCATAAGTTTTATGAAACGGCTCGCTCTCTTACCCAAGAGCTAGATGCAGTGCTCCAGCTGGGGCCTCAAGAGAGTGGAGTAGAGGCCAAGAATCCCCTCCCTCCACCTGCTGGCCACACTGCTTCTGATGCAGCCCAGGATACGACTGGCTTTCTGGGCTGCAAGCGCGCATTGCCAGCTCATGCCCAGTTTTTCACGCACCAGTATCCCCAAGCTCTTCTCGGCAGGGCTGCTGTCAATCCATTCATCCCCCAGGCTGTACTGATACTGGGGATTGCCCCGACCCAGGTGCAGGACCTTGCACTTGGCCTCGTTGAACTTATTTTTCTACAGTGCAGAGAGATGATTTTGTGACAATGCCACAGTCCAGTTCCTGGCTTTGACAATATGAATGCAGCAGGCTCATGTTTATAGTAAATGTGAATGATTCTTGATAGCAACAAGTAGTTTAAGTAATTTGTCTTCACTGACTGCATGGGAGAAATGCTCTTTAGTTCAGAATTGTTTTCCTATTCTATAATGTCAAACAAGAAATGAAATACAGAGATTTTTCATGAAAGCCAGCAGTGGTTTGTTTCTTTCTTTGCTCTACAGAGTTCTGCTTTGGAAACAGATTAGACGAAAGCAGGGCATTGAGGTAGGAGCTTGGAAATATTTATGCCACTGTTAAATTAACGATTTTTTGGTATTATTTTACAGATTGAAACTCCTATGATGAATGTAATTCCAGGTGGAGCTGTGGCAAGACCTTTTATCACATACCACAATGAACTGGATATGAATTTATACATGAGAATTGCTCCAGAGCTTTACCATAAGGTAAAATACAAGCCTCTCGTGGCTAAGCCTATATTCTCCAAACTGTTGTGATCTTATTCTAAAAAAATAAATGTAGCTAAAATGAGGATTATTCTTGAAGAAAGGTGGACTCATTGGGTTGGAGGGAGCTCTCTTTAGTTCTTTTGAAAAATTTTAGTGTGCTTACTAGAATTTCCTTTTGTTTAGATGTTGGTGGTTGGAGGCATGGACAGAGTATATGAAATTGGGCGTCAGTTCCGTAATGAAGGCATTGATTTGACTCACAACCCTGAGTTCACAACTTGTGAATTCTATATGGCTTATGCAGACTACCATGACTTGATGGAAATTACAGAGAAATTGCTTTCAGGTGACGTACGCAATATTAATTAAGAGTAAGAATCTCTGGAAGAATTGCAGATTATGTGGCATACTCTTTCTAAACTTCGGGTTCCTTTTGTAGGGATGGTGAAACATATTACTGGAAGTTACAAGATCACTTACCATCCAGATGGTCAAGATGGACAGGCCTATGAGATAGATTTTACTCCTCCCTTCCGACGAATTAGCATGGTGGATGATCTGGAAAAGGTCCTAGGAGTGAAATTCCCACCAGCTGAGTGTTTTGAAACTGAAGGTTAGATGCTGAACATGAATGTCCTATAATTCTTCCTTAACGATTTTTTTTCCCCCAAATAATACTGTCCAGTTGTGTGCGGTTGTGCGTAACTGTTGCCAGGTTTCTGAAATATAAAATAACTTACATTTTAGTGTAAACTGATTAAAAACAAATACGGGTTTTGCAGAATGGCATTTAAGCTCGTGTTTTCCATTATGTATACCGTTAAGATCTTATGAATCACTGTAAGACATGCTGAAGGATGCAGAAAGAAAAAAAACCCATGGTTTCCTGGGTGGCTTTTCTAATTTTTGTCTACAACAATTTCAGAAACTCGGAAGTTCTTTGATGACCTTTGTGCAGAGAGAAATGTTGAGTGTCCACCTCCCAGGACAACAGCCAGGCTTCTTGACAAAGTAAGTAAAGGTGGTGTTTTTATAAGCCTAATGCCTTTGAGGATCTATCTGTATCAACAGAAGTCTGTTCAGAGCAAAAGTGTAGCTCTGTCTCGGAAAACACGCTGAAACGCACTTCAGCCATTTCTGTATCGCAGCGGGAAAACTTGCTGTGTCAGAATCTTTTTTTTTTTTTTTGTGTTGTCTCCACCAAAATGTAGTTTACTGTTGCCTGCTTAATGTGAGTGCTAGATGATTTTAGTTTGATAACTGGTCTCTTGTGCTTAAAGCAGATCTGCTTTATCTTATGTCAGTTTTGTCTGCAAGATCTGTGCGTTTCTATGTACCTTACTAAACTGGTAGCTTACCATGTAGTTCTTCTGTCAATTGTATTAAGTCTTTTCCGTTGTACCCAAAATATTGCTTGATAGCTGTTTTTTCTGCTGCTTTTCCTGTTCACCTTTGTTGTAATGTCCAAATGAATTATATTTTCATTTTTTTATACAGTTTTCGCTATGTCATTTTTCTTGTCTCTGTTAATGAAGACATTACCATGATCAAGAATTATTAGTTGGGAAACTTTTCAGTTTTATGGTATCTTTTTCAGTAGTGAAGAGAGGGAAGCAGGATGTTTAGAGAAGGCAGTGCCAGGAAAGTGATATTGTGCTCTACACAATTGTTTTGCTTTTGCTTTCCCAGTTAGTTGGTGAATTCCTGGAAGTCACATGTATCAACCCTACATTCATTTGCGATCACCCACAGATCATGAGTCCTCTAGCCAAATGGTAAGAGTATGAGACACAGTCACTGTTTAACTCTTTAAAATCCTCTACTAGGTTATTAAAAAGAGCTGGGGCGGGGGAGGGGGGTAGCACGGGAGCAGGAGCTCGCGTTCCTGAGCTGTGAATCCCATCATCCAGGGAAGAGGTGTGCTGATACGTAGTAGTTTCAGGTTTTGACAGCTGTAACTGCTAAGTGTGGGCAATCCTCCTGAATTGACGTACATGCTCTTTGCTTCTGTAAAGATGTTTATTTTAAGGAGTGGTTGTTTTATCGCCTTCACATAGGCATCGCTCTCGTCCAGGACTAACAGAACGTTTCGAACTCTTTGTAATGAAGAAGGAAGTGTGCAATGCATACACAGAACTTAATGATCCTTTTCGTCAGCGGCAGCTTTTTGAGGATCAGGCCAAGGTATGGTGTCTTGCTGATAGTGAATCATTGATATTGGCACGTAAGCAAAGAATATTTCCTATGTGTATTCCAAATCTGGCATTATTCCCTACTGCTGAAAGGAGTTGTTACTACTTGGAGCGAGTGTTTGTCACTCAAATGAAAGCCTGCTATTAAAACTTAATTCCTTTTAAAGGAGCCGTGCTCTCGAAGATAAACAAGTCCAAACGTTGCTGCTGATTAGTTTTTTAGTAGTGCGACTTTGTTTTGGAATATCTTCCCTTTTATTCTACCTGAAGTACTAATCTGAAAATGAGCAAATGTGCAAAGGCTTTTCTCTGTCTTGCTCAAGTTGAAGGTTACTTTTCCCCAATTAAGCATTTATCTAGTCATACAACATTATACTTACAGGTTCTTACATTTCTGTGTCTGTTACCAGAGTTTGAATGGTGTGTAAGAAATAGCCTAAATTCCTGAACTGTGTTACTGCTGTTTTAAATTGGGTCACAGAATAGAGCTGCAGACTGGAAATTATTAGGCTTGCAAATTTATAGTACTAGGTTTCTCTAGATAAGTCTTAGAGAGGAGTGACTGAAACTGATTTTGTAATTAATTAGGTATACACATCCATGAATGCATGCATGCCCACACAACTGAGGTCAGATGATGCAGTCTGCAGACACAGAGCTCCTGTTCTTCCTACTCTCTCTAATGGCTTCACAGTGCTTGAGAAGATTAAACAATTGTCAAACCCAGGAAAATAGAATTATGTTAACTAACTTACTCAATAGTAAACTTCAGAATGTTCAGTTAGAATGAATAATATTACAGATTTCTTTTACCTTTGGTCTGTTGTATATATGCTTGCTGCAGTTGTCTCTCATGATTATAGCCAGACTGTGCAGGCATATTATATGTGCTGAATGAAAATGTGCCCAAAAATTTAATGTTAAGGTGGAAATTGAGATGAAGGATGGCAGCTTGCATTTCAGGATTTTCAGACTCAGGCAGAAAAGTTTGCTTTAACAGTTTTTTGCAAAGTCTTCTGTGAAACTGTGAGCCAAAGTGTTTGTTGCTGTTTCAACACTTACACTTGGCATTTTCTAAATTTGAGAGGGAGGGCTAGTCTGCGTTTTTATTATTGTGCCTTTTGGCACTTGGAGGCTGTCAGGGTCAGATGCATTAGTTACTGTCTCAGTGAAGGGTTTTTTAATCTTTCTACTTGAGGGGAAAAAAAAATCACTAAATTTTGTTTCATGGAGGAACTGCTGATGATTCAAACAATTATGTTTATTAGTTGTTTCTGCAAGCATTAAATAGAGGCAAGCAATAAAGAACATGAGAAGCCTTTGAAAGCAATTTATTCCACTGCCATCTGCTGCCACATGGCCCTGGTGATAGCTTTTACTGAAGTGAAGTGCCAGGGCCTTTGTCTAGAAAGGAAACTTACCTCTAGGCTCAGTTCCTTTCTTACCTGTACTTTGGAAGCATCTGTACAGGTGACCTCCACGATTCTCTGTGTACCGAGATTCCTTCATCGGTTACTCACTTATGCAGCTGTATAGGGCTTTGGTTTCATCAGTTACTTGGTTGCTACAAATACAACCCACCTTTTGCTATTCATTTTCTCATTTAGGCAAAAGCTGCAGGTGATGATGAAGCCATGTTTATTGATGAAAACTTCTGTATGGCTCTGGAGTACGGCCTTCCTCCTACAGCCGGCTGGGGCATGGGAATTGATCGCTTCACCATGTTCCTTACAGACTCCAATAACATCAAGGTAAATGTTAGAAATGGCAGTGCTTTGTCAGAGAACAGGGAATTGGATTCTGCAAAGAAAACAAATAACAGGCAGCGTAGTTGTTTGAGATTCTTTAAGATGAGAATTCAGAGTGGTAGGGTGTGGAAGGGACATTCAGAGACCATCTAGTCCACCCCCCACCGCCAAAGCAGGGTCACCTAGAGCAGGCTGTCCAGGAATGCATCCAGGTGGGTTTTGAATCCCTCCAGAGAAGGAGACTCCACAGCCTCTCTGGGCAGCCTGTTCCAGTGCTCTGTCACCTTCAAAGTAAAGAAGTTTTTCCTCATGTTGAGATGGAATTTCCTGTGTTCCAGTTTGTGCCCGTCGCCCCTTGTCCTGTTGCCGGCCACCACTGAAGAGAGTCTGGCCCCATCCTCTCGACGCCCACCTTTTAGATATTGATAAGCATTGCTGAGATCCATTCCACCTCAGAAAAGCCCTCCTTTGTCGCACTTAGAAATCTCCCCAGAGGCTGCCGTGCCCAGACTGGCCCACAGGGCCCTGCTCCCCAGGCCGGGGCGGGGGCGGCGGCCCTGGCGCCCGCTGACGGTGTTTCTTTTCGCAGGAGGTGCTTCTCTTCCCTGCCATGAAGCCGGAGGACAATAAGAAGGAGGCGCAGCCCGACCCGCCCGCCGAAGGCACCTCAGTGTGAGGAAGCGCCTCAGCGTGGAGAAGCCCCTCAATAAACGCAGTCTTTTCCGCCGCCCGTCTCCGTGTCTCTCTCTGCGCCTGCGCCGCCGCCGCTCCCGGCGGGCCCCGCGCGCGGGGGGGACGGGGGAGGAGCGAGCAGCTGCGCGCGCGCGGGCTGCTTGTCGCTGGGGCGGGTGTCCAGCAGCGGCCACGGGGCTTCGGTTGCCGCCGCCCGGCCCGGCGTGGAGCGGCGGCGCGGTTAACCCGGAGGGTAGGGCCCGAGGGCGGCGTGATGTACGCTTGAGTGCTACACAGCGCGTGGCTCGGGGCTGCCCCGGCTGTTGGGGCTCGGCGGTCGCCGGGGCAGTGTGGAGGCCCGGGGGCCTCGGCATGAAGGCGGTGTCGCCCGGCGCCTCAGGTGCGGTGCGGGGCCTGTACGGGCGCGGTGGTGTGGTGCACGCCGTTGGCCGCTGCCTAATGGGAACCCAGCAATCTCACCTGCTCCTGGTGAGAATCCTAAGGATTCTAGCTTTGGTTTTAATTCCTGGCGATTTGGGAAAAAAGGTTTTTATTTTGTATGTTTCTTATAAACAATCCTGCAGGGGTGATGCAGTTAGGCTTTGGACATTGGACTCTGGTAGGGGAAAGTGTCATGCAGATCAAGGCGGTAGGGTTTGAAGAGATGGGGCTTGTTAATCAGTGCTGTGATGGATCCAATTCTGTTTAGAACCTGCATTTGCATCGGGAGCCATGTGGTCAGCTGATGAAATTGCCGAGCTGTGTTACCTGCATTATAGGACCAGACTTCCTAAGCAGGGGAAGCCAAATCCAAACAGGGAATGGACTTCACTGGCAGCTGTTGTCAAAGTGGAGTCTGCATTGCGAAGAGAGGTTCTTGCTAGTCCAGGGAATCTGCAGGGTAAGAATGAGTTGGGACTGGGGCGAGAGGGGGGAAGGGGGAGAGGAGATGGCAGTCCTTGATGCTTTTTTCTTTTTTTTTCTCTTTTTTTTGAGATACCTTTTAAAAAGAGCATACACTTCTTCCTATCTCATTTCTGCCTCCACCCAGATTCTTTACTCTTGGTCATTGTAAAAGCTCTTACAGCTTCAGTTTGGAAAGAGACAGTTTTAGTGAAACACTATTCACTGTAACTAAGAAGGTGAAAGCCTGCATTTGGCTGTTCAATAAGTGGCGAAAGTCTAGGCAGGACCTGGATTCCTAATGTAAACCATTGCAAAAGTGTGTTTGGCTACTATTTGAAAGAATCCTAAAGAGGTCTCAGTTCGCTCTCCTTTAACACACTGCATTATTACATTGTGAGTTTGTGTTAGTTCACCATCATCTTCCTTTCCCTTACTGGCACTTCCATGTTGTCATGCAGATTATATCCCATGCTTCTTTCTTATGTGTTTGAGGAGTCCCGTGCCAATGTCCACTTTGTGTTGCTTAGCATATCAAGCCTTTGTTAGCACGCCTGTTACGGGAATTGTATACCTTTCCTTTGTGTTGCTTAGCATATCAAGCCTTTGTTAGCACGCCTGTTATGGGAATTGTATACTTTTCCTAGCACTGGTGCTTTTGCCTGTTATGCTCTGTTCTCCAGCTGATACTGTTTCCTTTCTGGAACGTCACATGGCCTGCCTTGCTGTACCTTAGCGTCTACACAATGTTCTGTGTGTTCTTGTATCGGAACGGCTGTATGAGAGCAATGTGACTGATGAGAGTTCGCCCAGTTAATGTTGTTTCTTTTTTCAGTAACAAAGGAAGTTGTTGCAATGGGAACTGGAACAAAATGTATTGGACAAAACAAAATGAGAAAAACTGGTAAGTATGGTGTAAAATCCAAGAACTGATAACTAATGCTACCTTCTTTCTTGCTGGTGTCGTGGAATCAATGAAAATGTCCAAGGCATTTTGCTCAGACTTCTGGATTGTAGCTAGAAGCATAAGCCACACCTCACCTTGCCAAGAAGAAAGGGGCTTAGGCAGCCAGAATGGCTGCCCTGAAAGTTTGCTGCACTTGCTGCCTTAAAGGTGAATAAACTTTCTACGTGGAAGTGTGTAGTTTAGGCCCTGAGTCTGCATACCCAAAGACTTCATAGCTAAAAGCAAAACAAAACATAAGCAAAATAGTTGTGCTTCAGTCACTCATTACAGTCTCATTTTATTGTGATCTGATGCAAGAGATACCACTGCTGAGTTAGGGTAGGGGCGACACCAGAAAGGTACTACCAAGCTTTTTCTCCCTTAACGTATATTCTGTAGCTAAACAGTTTTTTAAGTGTTTGTACAATAAACGTATGGGATAGATGCGTGACTTCCCAGAGCTACCATGTCTTACCATTTATTATAGGGCTTTCCTTGTTTTGCATGTCCATTTTTTTTATTCAAAATGTATCTGTCTCCTCTCCTAGGAGAGGGGAGAACCCATAATGCTGCAAAGTGACTCAGGAGGAAAAGTGTGAATATGTAGGTACAGGGCTTTCTACCTTCTTTAGCTTTCCAAGGGGGAGTAGAGCAAGGTAGGAGCAAATGGTTTTGCGTGCATCAGTTTTAGGCTGTTCCGTGTTCTGTATCATGTCCTTCATATTGAAGTGAATTAGTGGACCAAAAGAGAATAAACTAAATTCTGTATCTTAGACTTTTGTAGATGTTTCTTGTGATTTAGCCATCTTAGAAGAGTATTATTATAGAAATTTTTCTGATTAAGAGAATTGTGGTTAAACTGTTGTATTACTTACAATTTAGGTATTAAGAGTCAAAGTAGAAATTTTGACTAGTAAAATGTAAAGCTTGTTCCTCTCTGTTGCTTGTCTTCAGTGATCTTAAGTTTAGAGAATATTTTACTCTTATAATGTTAATTTATTTTTAAGTTAACTTGGTTAGTAGGTCATGTTAATGGTTATTGGCTAGAGAACTTTTAAACTTTTAGAACTGTTAAAGAGGACTTTTATCACCTGGCCTTTTATTCTGGAAATATAAGCTGATCTACAGATCCTGTTCCTATAGACACTGCAATAGGGGGACACTGCAGGAAGTTTGAAGATGAGATTTGTAAGTCTGGTAAATATCAGAATTATTTACAAGAAGATAGTTTAAATTGTAGGACATAGTGCAACAAAATACTTCAACCAAAAGCTTAACGAACACTTGAAACTTTCCAGATGTTGTGCTTAATCTGAGAATATCAATATTTACTATTAAGAACAAAGATCAGGAACATTTTGAAGGAAGCCAGTGTTTATTCAACTCAAAGAATCTCACATATCATAAGAGTTAAAATTTGGTATTTAAACAAGTCTCTGACCAGCTACAGGGTGAAGACTTTTATCAGTCACTTGTGTAGGCTGTTGACCTCCTTTTGTAGTAATTGGAAGTTTAAATATCTTGGAGTAACCTAATAAACCTAATACCAACGTTAAACCTTCAATTGCTAACAAATCTGGAGAACTGTCACCTGTCAAATTCTGTTTGCTTTGTTCGTCTCCTTTTCAGTAATGATGCTTATTGTTCTCATTTGGTTGTTGCTTTAGGAGACATTCTGAATGACAGTCATGCTGAAGTTGTGGCCAAGAGGAGCTTCCAGAGGTAAGGCGTGAAGTTCACGTGCTGTTGTTCAGTGCCACTTGAGGTTGTTGTGATACAAATGGTTTTGACCTACAGCTGAAACAGCCACACTTTGCAGCTTCAGGGAAAGAGACGGTGTTAACTTTTTTTTTTTTTTGTGTAGGCAGCCTTTTTTTTCCTTTGCTAGCAGGAGTTTAACCTAATTTTTACATTTCTAGGTGGCGTTAAGGCCCTTTCACAAAAGCTTGTTTCTTCCTTGTTCTTGTAGAGCCTCTGTACGAAGAAGTAGGATCTGATTTCATGTGAAGGCAGTGCTGGTCTGATGACTAGTAAGGGCAGCCTTTTTCTTCCCACATAGCGGTCCTCTTGTTCATGTGGGATAAGCTCGTTCAAGCAACTGAGCCAGGAGAATAGTAATGGTACAGAAACAAGTACATTTCTTGTGGCTTGATGCCACTCAACTGTCTCTCACAGAATCGAATGAGTTGCAGTGCTGGTAAAAATACAGTGTGGGAGGAGGGGACCTTACATATACGATTTGAGGAGATAGTTAATTCCACTGAATCTAACCTGTTGAGGTCTGTTATCAAGGTTCCAATGACGTGTTTGTGTTATGGAGTATGTTGGATGCCATCTGTCTGTGGAAGCGTAACTGACTGGCTGTTCTTAGACTTCATCAGGAAAGAAGAGGCATCTAATTTTTGTTGTTTTCCTATGCATCAAAAATGAAGTGAATGTTTCGTGAAAACTTTCTGCCTAACAGGTATCTTCTCTATCAGATGGGGCTGGCACTTTCCCATCAGCAATGCAGTATCTTTATTCCGGGAACTGAAACTGGGAAATGGAAACTCAAACCAAATATCATCTTTGTTTTCTTCTCCAGTCATACCCCATGTGAGTATGCTGGAGTGAACCAATTTTGTGGCTCCCACTTGTATCTTTCCTGCCCCTTTCCTTTCTTTGGTTTCTCTTCGTCTCTTTGATCTGGAGTGAGAGTGAGGCAGTAACTCATGTTATCAGTATGTGCCCTAAGATGTACTTGACTGATCCTCCACAGACGCATTTGCATTTTATCTCACTGGATGTGATTCATGAGAACTCAGTAAATCCGGAAAATGCTCTTTCTGGTGCTATTTTTTTAAAATACACAAAGATGAGGATCTATTGGCAAAATGTAGACTCTTGGTCTACCGTCTTATCAGATGCCTTGATGTTACCAGAACAAAGAAGTCTAAGCACTTTCAAAATTTGCTTCATTAGTACTTTGCATAGTGAATTAGTTGCTCATACATTTTCATGATTTTGGTGGCATTGCTGGAGTATGCTGTGATGGTTTTCTTCGTTAATGTAGTACGAGAATAGAATCTACATCTTCAAATTTAATATCAAGAATAATTTTCTGACTAACTTTTTCTCACATGCTTGCCAGGCTTTGTTTGCTTTGAACTGAGCTTCAGAATTTTGTTTCTGAGCTTGTTTTAGTGATACAGATTAAAATTTCTATCCTTATTTGATAGGGTTATTCTTTAATTATTCTTTTGAGGTTTGTATTGTTTAGTTAGACCAGACTAGTGTTCCTGTGAGGAAACTTCAGCACTACTTGTAGTCTGTCAAATGCCTTTGACACCTTTTGCTTTATAATTTTTGTTTAAATTTTTTTTAATTATTATTTCTTAAGTAGAATGCAAAATTCAGAATGAAACATATATTAGCTCAAATTTCAATGAAGTCTTATTTATCATTTTACAGGGCAATGTTGTTAGAAAAGTATGTTGTCATAGGTAGATTTTCCTGAATGCAAGTCTGTGAAAGCTAGTAGTAGCCATAATATGACTGGTGTGATGCGTTCCAATCATGAGAGATGCATTTTTGGCCAATTTTGATATTACTTCTTTTGTTCTAGGTGGAGATGCTTCTATTATTCCAATTAGTGAATCAGAGAAACGGCTTTCTAAGCCAGTGACTGAAGATGATGCAGCTGGACAATCAGCAGAGTGTAGAAGTAACCATGATCATTTGCATCCAGAAGATAAAAGGAAATCAGAGAAAACGGCAAGTAATCATATGATCAAGAGAATGAAAACAGACAGTGGTGGTTATTTTTCCGTAATCACTGAAGACCTGGCTGTTCAGCAAGTATCTGTGAAACAAGAAGACGAAACAAGTACAAATTCTGCAGAGATGCAAACAGCTAATAAGGAGACTGGCTTAGGGAAACCAAAGGTAGTAGATGTTTATAGAACTGGAGCAAAATGTGTGCCTGGAGAGCTGGATGATGCCCGAATACCTGGGGTAGGGTATCATTGTGTGGGATTATTACGAGTGAAGCCGGGTCGTGGGGACAGAACGTGCTCTATGTCCTGCAGTGATAAACTGGCTCGCTGGAATGTGTTAGGGTGTCAAGGAGCTCTTCTGATGCATTTCCTGCAGTATCCAGTGTATCTGTCAGCAGTTATAGTGGGGAAGTGCCCGTATAGCCAAGAAGCTATGCGGAGAGCAGTTATTGAAAGGTAAGTGCTCTCCTTTGGAAATCAGGTAGTGTGTGTGGAGACAATGAGTTACGGAAGACAACAGGTGTCACGCAAATACCAGGACTTTGCACCAAAGTCATCTGCAGAAAATGTGAATTTCTGCAAATCCATGTTTTCAGAAAGTAGCCCTGTGTAGTATGGAGTAAAGGTGACTACTGCTGATGAGTCAGACTTGAAGATTCACAAAAGAATTGGTGACTCCTTGGTTGTCCCTTCACTGAACAGTGAGAAGCTGTTACCCACCTGAGTTTTTCTAGAAGCTTTCCATCAGAAAAAGCAGCTGGAAGGATACAAACTTTGTGTAGTGAAGTTGACTTTTTCTTGCCCTCTTCCTGACTTTTATTTCCTCAAGCAGGCTCAAGAAAAGTTTTAATTGATTTAGTTATCCATACTCCACAAAGTTGTTCTGAATATCTATAGGTTCCTTTTATAGGATTGTGTTGGTGAGCAAAAGCACGTTTTATTTCTTGCAGGACCATTCCTTAAAATTAAATTAAAAAGCCCCCAAATCCATCCATCCTAAAGGCAACTTGACTGAAATGACTCCAAATGAATGCACAGGTAGACTTTTGCACTGTGGAAGGGATGTCTTTCTGGTTGTCCTTACAGATGTTTTTATAACTTAGCCTTAACTGAATTTCTTAGTTCTTTGGAAGCTTTCACTGATTTTTAGACCCTGCTTTCAGACTTACTTTCCAGCAAGTAAAAGGTGCGGTATTTTAAACTTCTTTTGAAGGGAATTGCTGTCTTCCTAAGTTTGGATCCCAACTTAAAATTTTCCAGGAGGTTAATACTGGAGTTATTGCATACGCATACAAGTCCATCCCATGTAAAATTTCAAAATTGTATTGTCAGTCCATTCTCAGCAGAGGTTTTTGAAAGCTGCGATTCTAAAGTTTTGACTGTATCGTGTGTTCAGGTGTGCTGCCCAGCCCATGGAAACTGAGTTATAGACGTAACGTGGAAATTGCTGTGGAGTGGTAGAGTGCATATAGGTTTAGAAAGATGAATGCTATTTGACAACCAGATTGGAAAATCATGATTTCATGTCAATGCTTTCTATTAGTGTTTTTTCTATTAGTGTTAATTGTCACTTTGTTGCTTTTTGAGCAAAACTTAGTGCTTCTGGGACACTACGCTTGCATGTAACCGAGCATCTCTCGTTGGTCTATTCCACCACATTCGCACTCATTTGGATGTGCGGTGCAAGTTCACCTTTTGTAGTCTGTGCGTTCTGAGGGATGCACTTCAGAATTCTGCCGTGCTGACCAACTTGAAAAATTTCTGTGATTAAGTGACTGGCCTGGTAGACAAGGGTAGGACAGTGAATATTGTCTACCTAGACTTCGGTAAGGCTTTTGACACTGCCTCTTGCAAGATCCTTGTAAAGAATCTGTTACAGTATGGGCTGGATGAGCAGACCATGAGGTGGATTGAAAACTAGCTGAATGGCTGAGCCCAGAGCGTGGTGATGATTGGACACAGTGTAGTTGAAGGTGTAACTAGCCATGTACTAGGTCCAGCCCTGTTTAACATCTTCGTTAATGATCTTGATGATGGCGCAAAGTGCACCGCCAGCAAGTTTGCTGGTGATTTAAAACTGGGAGGAGTGGCTGATAGGCCAGGGCATTGTGCTGCCACCCAGAGGGACCTCGACAGGCTTGAGAAAGGTAGGAACCTCATGAAGTTCAGCAAGGGGAAGTGCCAAGTCCTGCCCCTGGGGAAGGAGCGGCCCCATACACCAATATGTGCTGGTAGCTGCCCAGCTGGAAAGCAGCTTTGCAGAAAATTGCCTAGGGGTGCTGCTAAACCCCAAGTTGAACGTGAGCCAGCAGTGTGCCCTGGCAGCACAGAAGGCTAATGGTTTCCTGGGCTGCAGGTCCAGGGAGGTGATCCATCCCCTGTACTGGTGAGGCTACACCTGGAGTGCTGTGTCCAGTTTGGGGCTGCTCAGTACAAGCGAGACGTGGACATACTGGAGAGAGTCCATCTAAGGGCCTCAAAGATGTTTAAGGGATTGGAGCATGTCTCCTATGAGGAAAGGCTGAGAGAGTGGGACTGTTCAGCCTAGAGAAGAGAAGGCTTGGGGGGATTTTATCCATGTGTATAAATATTTGAAGGGAGGGTGCAAAGAAAATGGAGCCAGGCTGTTTTCAGTGGTGCCCAGTGACAGTACAAGAGGCAGTGGGCACACGCTGAAGCACAGGAGGTTGGTTCCCTCTGAACATCAGGAAACACTTTTTCAGTGTGCAGGTGATGGAGCGCTGGCAGAGGTTGCCCAGGTTGTGGAGTCTCCCACCTTGGAGATACTCAAAAGCCATCTGGACACGGTGGTGGGCAACCAGCTGTAGGTGGCCCTGCTTGAGCAGGGAGGGGTTGGACCACATGAGCTCTGGAGGTCCCTTCCCACCTCACCTGTTCTGTGATTTAATGAAGTGGTTCGGGACACATAGCATGTGACAGCTCGTACTGGTCAGCTGGAAAAAGACCAAGTGTTGTGTTAGACTGGAAAGGCAAAGCTTATGTGCATTTCCATGGTGGTAAAATTTTGATTGCTTGTTTGATGTAAATTACATCCAAGATTTCCTTTTTCTTCCTGCTGTGAGTAGTAGAGCTGTGTTAACCCAACCTGTCACCTCAGGGAAATTTATGAGAGGAGAAGTGCACTGCTGCTAAATGAGGAAAGTCATCTGCTGTGCACTGGCTTTTTTGCTCCTCAGATCCTTGAGTTCATGAAAACTATCCCAGCAACAAAGGGACAGGAAGTGTTTGTTTTTTTTTTTTTTTTTTTTTTTGCTAGGAAGTTGAATCAGTGCAACGAAGGAATTCGTAAGCATTAGGGGAGAGTAAATGGAACTGGGCAGAGTGGGGGGGGAAGGAGAGCAAGAAAGAAGCTGGGGAGCTGAACCACTCCCTCTAAGAGGCAGTTACTAGACCAGTTCATCTGAAAGGTTTGACTTTGTTTAGTAACTCCTTTTCTCCGTAGCCTTGCATCCTTCTAGGATAGTTATAAAAGAGGTCATAGTATATTAATAGGGGAAACTCTAGCTACTTCTCCAGTGGAGCTTACTGGAAAATCCGTTCCCGTGTAACACGAGACAAGAATTTGCCCAGCCTCATTCACCTTGGGTTGTAAAGTCAGGCACTTCTGCAGACTATCACATCTGACAATGTGAACCTCAGTCGTAATTCATTCCTGCGCTATGTAAATATTATGATTATTAAACACGTGCCATTTTTTCCTCCTTATATGATGCTAATCCCATTCGGTGTGTAATGGTAATTTAAAGTAACAAAGATGAGATTATACATGGAACTCTTAAGTATATTTTGTATCTTTCTGGTCTTTGATTTTGAACCTTTAGGTCCCTAAAACAGTTTTTAATGTAATATGGTTGACTATGTAAATACTTGATTATTGTTTTTTATTGTGTTTGCAGAAGTATATTACAGTTTTTATCCTGTTTTATCTCCATCGATTATACTAGCTTTTAACTAGACCTTTTTTAAAATCAATTCATCATAGTTTTTTTTAGGCTGGACAAGGTCTTAATAAACTATGTAGCTTTGTTTTTTTAACAAATACTTTTTTGAAGGGAAAAATGTCCCCAAACCTCCTTGTCTGTCTTTTATAACTCGTGTTCAATTCAGTTCTAACATAAAAGTAACATGTTTTAGATTATGAAGGGAAATTGCACAAAATGGGCTTGTTTGGGAAGACCAGACTTAAAATGACTTGCATTTTTCCGTGTTTACTTTAGGTGTCAGCACATCTCGTTTTTACCAGATGGTTTTCTCGCTCAGGAAGTTAAGCTGCTGCAGTCGGATCTTCAGTTTGAACATAGCCGTCAGGCAATTCATGAAGTTCAAACTAACAGCAAAACAAAACTTGTTCCTTGTAGTGCAGGTGAGTTAACTTGGGCTAGGTGCATAACTATATGCAAAAGTCCAAATGGAAATTATGTGGGTTTAGTGGTTTGCTAAAATGGAACATCATTCATTGCCAGTGCTAGAGGCAAAGTGTGACTTACAGCATTAAATTAATTTCAGGCCAGAACTTAATTGTTAATAATTAATAATATCCACCTGAGCCTCTAGTTCTCTGTAGGGAGTTTTCAGACTGAATAAACACTTCGTTGATGCCATTTAAGAATTTATAATCTAAACAAAGACAGAAAATAACCAGTGAAAGCAAAAGTTCTGAGGGCATTAAGAAAACAAAAATATCAAAAGATTTCCTGTTTCAGTTAGTTTCACATTCTGCTTGGTAATGAAGAGAATACGTGCCATGCTGAGTTATGACTATAATTGCTCCAGAAACCTGTGAGCGTAGAAAGAACGCAGAGCAGTATAGTGTAAAGGTTTAATTGATAAAGGTTTTGGACATTGCATTTTTTGTCATGGCGATGAATGAATATGCAAGTCACGTTGTGACTTAGCAACAGGGGCTCATTTGGGTAAAAAAAACGAGTGGAACTGCCACTGTATATGTATGGTTAAGCAGTTTCTTTAAACTTAGACATGCCTACCTTCTGCTGTTGTGATCTTTTCTGGCTTAACTGGAAGTTATTCTATTACAGTAGAGCTGATGATAAAATAGAATGGAAACAAAGAGTTCCAGGAAGGAAAAGATTTTGATTCTGTGAGATGAGAAACAAAATCCATCATTGAAAAATTGTGACAGTTCACTTAGCAAAAAAGATCTGAAGTCAACTGTGGCTAAATTCCTGTGTGTGCCTTTCTTTCTGTACAGTTACTCAGATAATTTTGTTAAATAAAGATGAATGATGCTTTATCACACATTTTTTTGCCTATATGAATTATGCTGGGATGACTTTTTTCTTCTAGAATAGAGGAGTAGAATAAACTGTAAATTCATGACTGTTACACTGAGTATTGAAATATGCTTGATAGAAACATTTCAGCTGGTATTTTTAAAAAGAAAAATGTGTTCCATTTAATATTTTGAAGTTTGTGATAACTATAAAGAAATGAAAGAATAGAAAATGTTTTCATTTTTAAGTAAATTTTTGCCTGCTTGTCGGAATCTGATATCCTCTGACCAGGTGGTTTTAGATACTCCACACATGGAAGGCTTAATGTTTAATACCAGTTGTATGTATTTAATGTTGTTTGATGTCACACACAGGACTTTAATTATTAGAGTGATACAGCATTATACCTAAGTCACAGCGCAAGGACAATTCACACTTAGCTGAGTATGGCAATTGCAGCATAAAGTTGAATCATAATACAAGTGTGATTAACCTAACTAATCTCCATAATATGCTTTATAATATGTAGCTTTTGAGCCTCTTGAATGGCAAGGTGGTATCATGGAGGAGAGAATCTGTGAAAATTGTCTTTAGAGTTAATGCATGTGCAGCTATTTTGCCTGTTAGGAACACATAGAAATGGAAGAACTTGGAGAACAAAAATTGTGTCAAGGGAGTAGAAGTTAAAGGCTCCGGAGGGACAGATTGAGCATGTTTTTGCTTCTGTTAACGTGCTACTGATGCTTTTAAATCTATAAGGTATGGCATGCAGTTTCAGCATTAGGAAGTTTACAGTCTATGATGGTAATAAGGTTACAAGAATGGGGATAAAGGATGAGGTGGTTGGCACTTGCTATCTCTTCCAACAAATTATTTTTATTTGACTACTAGCTAATAACATTTTTCAAGTAAAGTCTAGAGATACTTGATGTATGTCAGTTATCAAATGTAGCAGACTATTTAGAGTATACAATACACAAATAATAGCACACAATAAATTAATACGGAAAACACAGAATGACTGGTGCAAGTAGCTTAGGGGGGTATTTCATAGCCTTATATGAAAACAAGCTGTCTGACTTGGAAATTTCTTCATTCTTTGGCTGAACAGGATGTACAAAAGAAAGTAGAATCCCCCTAAAAAGGGGAGAATTACAAAGCTGGAGGCCAAATATTTAGAGGCATGGATTCTTGAAGGACATGATTAAGATGAAAGCTCTGTGTGTGTATATAATTTTTTTATTTTTTTTTTAAATTAAACAGAATTTACCTGTTCTTTTAGGTACTGGAATCCTTGCCCTAGAGAGCCATGGTCTTCTTTCTAGTTTGAATTTTTTTTTGGAAGCAGCATAGTATCATGTGACCTCATAGAATGGAAGGAACTGTTAAGTTCTGCTTTGGTGATGAGAGCACCTCCCTTGTTCATAATCCTTTCTTCTACAGCTATCAGTTGGAGTGCGGTCCCTGAGCAGCCTCTGGACGTCACCTCAGATGGCTTCCGGCAGGGAACAACAAAGAAGGCAATTGGGAGCCACCAGAGCAGGTGTGAGAATGTTGTGATATCTGGATGCATGTACGTACTTGTTAGCGTACGTGCCTCTGTCAGCTCGTGTGGTGTGTAGTGCATTGTCAGAGCAGAAAGAAATCAAGGGAGTGGGGGAAAGAGGGGAAAGGTAGGGAATGGGGGAAAAGGAAGAGTCACTGTGTAAGGGAGAGTAGGGGAGCTGGAATGACAAAAGTTGAGTGAGGGTTAACAAGTTTATCCTATTTCTTCTTTGTCGCTATTGATTAAAGAGAGCGTTGTAGACAATGGCGGTAGGGTCTATGATCAGTCCTTAATAAAAGACAACTTAGTTATTGGTGAAGTTAGCAGAATTTTTGCGTTGTATCTTTTGGATTGATGACTGTGAAGGAAATGTGTGTGTTGCAGGTTGTCTTTTTACAGTTTTCTTTTCCTGTAAGAGTCAGGCCAGCAGACCTGGATGTATGATTGCTAAAAGGTGTTGCTTTGAAATGTGACTTTCTGCTTTTAAGTTTGAAAATGTTATGAAACGCTTGTAGCAGATTCCTAACACAAAACATGTTACCTTTCCAATTGTAGTCATGACACTGTGCTCTTTAATAAATGTCATAATCTTCTGTCAACTATTAATGTTTAAAGAAACAGTTACAGATTTTTCTTGTGGTTGAGAGGAATTACTTGTAAATATCTGCTTGTAAACATTACTTGTAAACAATCAAATTTCTCCATCTCTCTACATTTTCCTCAGTTTAGGTGAGGTGACCAAAGTTACCATTGCTCTCTGAAAGTTCAGCTTGGGGGTTAAGGTCATGTTTTGGTTGTTGGCTGCTTATAATTTCCAATTTACCAGTGGTCGTATTGTTCACTTTTTCCCAGGCTTTCTGGGAGAAAGAAAATAATCCTGACAGTAGTGAATAAAATAAGTGGAGCTTAGACAATTATTGTGGAGAATTCATTCACATGTCTGCAAGTTGCACATTCTGAGCTTATCAAAGTTAGGCCTGAATTGACTGAAGTTTATCCTGGCATATCTTAGTATTTCCAAATTTTCTCCTGGAAAGAAGAGGACCATGAACTTTGTGGTTGTGGCAAGTATTGGTGTCTGGGGTATTGTTAGCACAGGTGACCTGGGTGACTTAGTGTGTGTTTTGAGACAGGCTTTATGCGCATTGTAGAATATCGGTATTCAATATGTGGTGTATAAGGTATTCCAGAAGACACGTGAAAGATCAAACAAACCAACCAACTCCTTTTTCTTAGTGGGCTTTAATTGGTTACGTAATATTTGTGTATCTGCTCTAAAACTTTAGAGCCATCTGATAGCTGCCAGTTTGCACAAAACTGTAGGAACTTAATTATTACCATAGAATCATTTAGGTTGGAAAAGACCCTTGGGATCATTGAGTCCAACCATCAGCTCCACTCTACAAAGTTCTCCCTTACACCATATCCCTTAACACCACATCTAAACGAGTCTTAAACACATCCAGGGATGGTGACTCCACCACCTCCTTGGGCAGCCTATTCCAGTGTCTGACCACTCTTTCCGTGAAGAATTTTTTCCTAATGTCCAGCCTAAACCTCCCCTGCTACAGCTTGAAGCCATTCCCTCTTGTTCTATCGCTAATTACCTGTGAGAAGAGACCAGCACCAGCCTCTCTACAGTGTCCTTTCAAGTAGTTGTAGAGAGCGATAAGGTCTCCCCTCAGCCTCCTCTTCCTCAAACTAAACAGTCCCAGCTCCTTCAATTGCTCCTCATCAGATTTATTCTCCAGGCCCTTCACCAGCTTCGTTGCCCTCCTCTGCCCTCGCTCCAGCACCTCGATATCTCTCTCGTATGGAGGTGCCAGAACTGGACACAGTGCTCAAGGGGTGGCCTCACCAGTGCTGAACAGGTCTCTCAACACCAGTATTGTTGAGAGATCCTCCTCTCTATTTTATGTGTGTTCAAAATTCACTAAAACATTCAAAAGTTAGTAAAGAGGGCCCACGAGACTGTGTGATGGCAAAGGTCTTGTTTCCTGAAGAAATCAGGATTACAAACATCATCAGGGAATAAGTAAACTGTTCACACTTTTGTGATAAACAGTCACAAAAGGAACTTTTACAATAAAAATAAGGAATTTATAGCCTTATTGGGGGGGGTATTTAATAATAAACAGGACTTGTTTTTCTACCCTATTTTTTTCCCCTCAAGGAATCTCAGGGCGATTGGTAGGGTATGTTGTTTGGGGCTTTTCCCCTCCCCCCTCAATATGCTAGATAACACTAAATATCAAGGAAGGTAAAGCTGACTGACTAAAAGGAATTTGTAGGTAGATGTCTGATATGTGCTTTTGTTAATGCTTAGTTAACTAAAACACCAAAACCTACAGTATGAACTTTTGGCAGATTAACATGAAGATGAAATTTTAAAGCATCTTTGCATGCCAATTTTGGGGTTCTTAAAGAACATACTAGCAAAATGGAAAGGGGTTTTGTTTGGTGGCTTTTTCAATGCTTCTGGAAAATCAGTTTGCACATGCTGGAGAACTGAATCAGTCATTGTGAAGACAAATGTATAAAGAGAATTTAATTAAATAGAGAAAATAGCTGAGGCTTTCAAAACCAAACCTTGCTTTATAAACAGCTCTTCTGATTGCCTTCTCTTTAGAGGAAGAGAAGGGCTTAAAGCTTAGAGATGCGTATGGTATCTTCAAAAGACTTTTCAAACTTTGACTCACTTTATTTTTTAATGAGCCTCTTTGTTTTAAGTGGCCTGCAGCTGTTACTGAATGTGTCCTCGTCCCCATTGTGAAAAGGACAGCATTGTTCCAGATATTTCTGATGGTTCTTTTATTAGTTTTGAGTAATACAAAGTTTGCCAGTTTGAACAAGCCTTTGAAGTCTCTCTGTGCTTGTGTGATCAGTTTTGGAACTAGTCCTTCTGTCTCACCCTTGCTGTAGTTGTGGTCTGATGAGGTGCAGTCTCACACGGGTACCAATGTGGGGATGTTAAAACGTTCTCTCTGCAAACTGACAGAGTGTTGGCTGGGACAATGGGGGCAATGCAGCACTTTGTCAATATAATATTTAAAATGAAGCGAAAAGGCAGGTGGACAGCTCAGATGGGGTAGGAAAAGTTAAATTGTGGAGAGCTTTTTACGTTCTTTGGGAAGTGAATATAATTTTTGTTATCAAAAATGTTCAGCTGGGATGTACTACTGTGAGCTGTAAGAGGAAGTGCATTTCTGATTTCTATTTTCAGTCAGAATTTCTGATTTCCTTTTTTTTCTTTTTTTTTTTTTTTCCCCATCAGATCGAAGATCTGTAAAGTGGAACTCTTCCATACGTTCCAAAAGCTGGTGACAAGTATTTCACAAGAGGATCTACCAGACACTCTCCGGTAAAGACATTTTCATTATATTTAGAAGAGTGAATTTATCTTAATGAAACTCAAGAATACTGTGATGATACCAGAATCTGCTCATGAATCTCACTTTAGATAAGTTCATTGTTAAAATTTGATACTTGGAAAAATATGGCATGTGCATGATGGGTTAGGAAGACTCTTTTTGGTCTTTTTAATCACCTCCCTGGAGAAATAGCTGCTGCATCTCATGTGTTAATGACAGACAGAAGAAATTGCAAGTGGTTTGTTTATTTGGAGTTAAGGTAGGAGTCTGGGACAGCTGGTCTCTTCTGAAGGCTTGCTGCTTTTCAAAAGGGTAAACTCTGTTTCTGATCAGTGGAGCCTTGTCTTTCTCTGGTGCTTGATCTGGTGTCTATTGGACACCTCTGTAAGCCTCTTCAACTTGCTATCTTGGTAGAAAACTCTACATTTTCATTTTTTTTCCTCAGTTAAAGTGGTCGTGTTTGAAAGTGGTGGTGGACAGCTGGGGAAGGAGGAGTGGAGAGGGAGATGAGAGGAGGAAGTAGTATCATTTTTGAAAATGGAAGCTGTTAGATCAGCTGCCTGCAGCACGGTACCCTTGATGGCTTTCAAACCCCCCATCCCAAAATTGCCATGGCGTTATTGATATCTGGTTGGTGTTTAGTAATTCTATCAAATGCCACTTCTTTGCTTCACAAGAGGAAAGAGTTTGAGTTAAAAAAAAAAAAAAGAAATTTTTTTCTTTTTTTTTTTTCTTTAGGAAAGTCTAGGCGAAATTTTTTTTTCATCTAAGTGTATGATGGAGTAAGAGCTAGTAAGGTGAAATAGTGTGTCGGGCCCTTTCTGCAATGCATGTATTATGTAGATGGGAGACTTTCTGGACAGAAGAGAAAGAAGCTTTTGCCTGAGGAAGGCGTACTTGGAGGTTTCTTTTACATTATTAGAAACAAGTTTGGTTTATCAGACTGGAGTTTCTTGCGGTAACCATCCAGTCTGTCACTTCACTACATGCATTACGTAATTGGTGGCATTCCAGCCCAAATAGCTACTACAGAGCAGGGCATAGTTTCATATATACAGAAACTTAGCTCTTGCTCTGTCTTAGAGATTCTGAGAGATGTAGAAGGTTCCAAATCCAGTGCCTTGGAAGGTTTATTTTATTCTAGACTATTTCCAGGTATGATTTCACCAGCTCTGGGGATGCAGTTATACCAGCTGTTGCTAATTTAACTGGTTGTCGCTGCTGATGGGGTGGTCCTGCAGCAGTCTCTGCTGCTACTTGCTGTAGATTCCTGTTTTCTCCCTTCTATCAGTAGCACTTCTCCAACGCTATGGTAAGCCAGTTCAACTAGCTAATGTGGCAGAAAACAATTTCCTTGTCTTCTATGTTTTCTATTGAATTAATGAGCTGAATTTGCTCCTGGAAAGCTAATACAGATAAAAATCCATGCAGAGGAAGTAGGAGGTATGTGTGGCTCAAAGCAGGGGAGATAGGCCATTACTGCCTTTCATGGTACCGAGACATTTAATGAGATGAACTTAGACAAAGCAAGCGCACCCTGGTTCTTTAATTATTGGATCTTGCTTGCTTTTGAGTTTTTTGAATTAAAGACTGCAGTTACCTTCTGTGTCTGTAGAAGTGTCTCATAACTATTTTAAAGTTCTGATGTCAATATGAGTCATGCTATTGCTGAAATGGTTTCAACTGATTCTATAACTGGAGATACACTTTCTCCTTAAGTCAGTTTTAAATATAGAATTATTAACCTCTTTTGGGTGGGAGTTTGTCCTCACTTGTTTAGCCGTCGTAATTTCCTCAGAGTGTGAGCCTGGTGCGTTGTTGGGTAGGTGACTCATTGTGCTGATCATGTGCTGCTTACGTAAAGTCACTTCACCTCAGGGCTTTTCTAGACTCCAGTGGCTTTGTAATTTCCTTTGACTTTTTTGTCCTCTACTGTTTTTCTGTCTGGGTTTCTCCTGACAAAGTCCAGCTGATTCGCAGATGTGGCATCATTTTTAGGCTGCACAAACTCTATACAGTAGAGGTGCTAGCTCACCAGTCATCCAGTTGCTTTCCTTTTGAAGTCTTTGTTTATCCTACTCTTCGCTTAAAAAGCAAAATAAAAAATGTTTTTGTATTCCTGTTTCCTTCTTCTTTTTCCCTTTCTACGCAATATTCTGGTACCTTTTCTTCCTTTCCTCCTTGTAGACTGAATTTGATTGGACTTCAGATAAGAAATCCCACACTCTCAAATTGTTTCCTCTAAACTCCTGTGGATTTAACTGTTTAGGATTTTCTTCCTATTCAAATGCATCTTGTTATCTCCTCCCACAAATGTTGGCTCTAGTGCTATACTGTCACCCAGTTTCCTTTTCCCACTTTGCCCCTAAGTTCCTGCCTTGCCTCTTCTAGTCCACTTTTTGGTCTCTTGCCTCCCATCCCTTCTGCTCCATCAAGGGAATCTCATTCTGTATTCCTTTCAAACTGGCTGAGCAGCTTGTCTTGGTAGTTGTAGGGTATATTAGGACACGGATCATTCTTTACGTAACCCTTCCTTCATCAACTGTTGTCCGCTGTCAGACCTAGGATACGGGGGCAGTTAAAGCTTCACATGGAACAAGTATACTGATTCTGATGGTCTTTTTTCTTCTTTCCTGTGTCTGAAGCTGCTTCTTCTGTTTTTTGTGCCTGCCTTTCTCTTTCATTCTTCACTTCTCTCCAAAGGATCAGTGTGGGCACTGTTAAATTGGAACAGGTGGAGAGCCTACCAGGGGCAGAGCTGTGGTGGCTCTCCTAAAAGGCACATTTAGGAATTTGTAGTGGTGTAGCTTAGCTAAGATGCTAAGCGTAACATTCAGCAGTTGTTTTTTCAGGATTTAGCTTACTTGCTTTCAGCTGAGACTGTGAGACAGTGGCGGTGTTTGTCTGGCATTATCTAAATGCCACGAAGAACCAGATAATGCAGTATTGTGCTGTCCCAGCTTTTTCTTCCTTTCTGACAAATTCTATGATCTCTGTCTTCTGTGCCTTAGTTAAATTCTCACTCATCTCTCTAGCTAATCTATCTAAAATGTTGTTTCTTTATAACCTCTTACCTCCACCTGCCGTACTTCATCCTCTTTTGTTGACTCCCTCTCACATTGTTTTTTGTAAATGTTTTGAAATTACTCATACATAAATTCACTTTTTTTCTTTTTTGTGTTTTCTATGCTCACTGTAAAAGGAATGATGGCACACTGTTGGGCAGTGTTGTGCCATTGTTAATGTGAATTGTGTAACAGTCTCTGCAGTATTATTATTGTTTGCAGATCACTTGGTGGTAATATGGCAAAGGAAGTTTTTTGCATTGTTGTGGGTTTGTTTTGTGGTGTGTGTTGTTTTTTTTTTTTTTTTTTTTTCCCCTGCTGGTAGAAAAAAGACATGCCTCGTTCATCACCCGAGGAAGTGAAACCCTTCTTTTGTCATACAGTGGCATCCACGTACTGTCCCCTGGCATTGCTGTTTGTGCAAGGTGTGTCTGGCCGTGCAACCCTTTGTTTCAATCTCGGAGACTCTTTGTAATATAAACCTGCCCCCAGTTTCATGCTGGGCTTGTTAAACGGATGACTGATCCTCTTTATTCTTAAATTGTAATTGGGAGCCATCACAACTACGATTGTTTTCTTCCAATTTCCCATTCAGTCTGCGGTATGGATGTTTCCAGTTCCTGTGACACCTAATGGGAGGAGTTGGGCTGTGGTACAGAGGAGTGCAAGGACTTTCAGATGGCTTTAAGATCTAAATATCTAGACTGAAGTATAGAATCTTTGCTTGGGCTTCATGTTTAAGACTTTTTGCCCATGTTCGCTTGTGAAAAACAAAAGGATTCTGACAGGGGACCACTAAGTGTTTCCTGCTGGAGTGACTGAGGATGATAGTAAGTGTCAGCCTAAGGGAAGTCACTGTCATGGAAGAGGTGTAGTTTCACTGTTACTGCTCTTCTCCAATTACAAAAACACCAACCACATTTGGCAAGAATTTTGTTGCAATTTTCTGGTCCCTTTTCAATTTTCTTTTTAAAGTTTGTACATTAAACAATTCCTATGATGATCCTACCCCGCTGCATAGTGGCCTGCGGGACAGTTAGCTCCTCTGATCTAACTAAAAATCTTTTCTATGCTGCACATCACAGATGCTTGTTAGGTCTTTGAAGAGCCTTTTATTAAGTAGTATTTTCTGCCCCATGAAAATACTTTCCGCCATAATTATCTCAAGACTTGATCTTTATTTTTTAACCATTTACTGTATTGAGCTTACACACCTTTTCCTCTGTGCAATTCATTTTTTTCCACATCTCGGATGACATTGGAAAAAGCCACAAAGCTCACATTCCAATTTTTCACTAATGTTTTGAAAATCTGATCTCCCAAGCTAGACACAGCAATGCAGTAACAGTCTTCCAAATGCTGCAAAACCTTACGTTACTGTTAAAACTTGTATTTGAGTGGAACTCAGTCCCCGAGTTAGCTCGCTCTGTGACTTTGTCCTCTATCGTCTTAACAATTGGTGTCAATTACAGAGTTTTGCCTGCAATGACTGCATTTTATCTGAAGCATTGAAGAAGATACTAATAGAAGAAGATACTAACAGAATGAGGCCAAGTGTGGTTTCCTGGCCCCCTATCACTATAGATTCACATCAGATTTGTATATATTGAGGATCTGTGGGCTCTTGCCCTCTTAGATGTGATTCATTAGTTTTTGTATAAGAGTAATGTTTTGGTTGATGCCTTATGCTTATGTCAACATTTTTCATGTGTGGTATGTCTGTAATCTCAAAAGTGCATTATGGGGTGAATGTGAATGTTTGAAACTGAATATAGGGTTAAAGGTAGGGTTTGTGGCTGAGAATGAAGTATTGCAGCAGTGTATCCCTCTTCCTTGGGGGCTGCTTTGCTTGTGAGCCCATTTCTGCTCAGCTTTGCACGTGGCTGAGCACACAAATATTCTCAAGCATGATGGTGATTTGGGTAAGGCTTTTTCCAAGAGTGTGATACTTTTCAGAATGAAATCTGTGGATCACCTCTCACGTCTCTGGCGCACAGCCATTGGAATCGCTCTGTGTCTCTCTCACACAATAGCGTAAGGGCAAGATTGAAACAGTAAAAGGAAACACAAAAGGAATGTAGTCAGGCAAACCTGGATAGGCTGGAGATCTTATGATTGTACTGGACTTTGCCTGGGGCAGCAAACTAGTGTTCACTTCTGCCAAAAAAATGTCACAGGTTCTTCATTACTAATGCTCAGAGCCTTAATGGCCCAACCAAAACTGAGATACAGTCAAATCATGTGAGGTTTTTGGGGGATGTTAATGTGCTTTGAATTGGAAGGCATTTTTCCTGTATGTATGTTGAAAATTTATTAGAAGCTTAGTGCAGACGTTGAGCATGAATTAAATAAATCTATTTGATTTTGGCAGCTATTTGAGGAAGCTGTTTAAAATGCAACTTTGTGTTGCATCTGCTGTTAAATCCTGTAGTGATGTTGTCTGCTTGGAGAGTGAGACCCCAGGAGGCTGTGGTCACGTGTGCTCTTGGAGCTGCTGCAAGAGTGAAAATACTGAGCTGCCCCTTACTGTCTGTCTGCTTTTGTGCTAGCTATGTTTTCCCTTACTGTCTACTGTAACAGGTTCCAAACAAAGGTCTGTTGGAGTAATCTAGGTTAGAAAAATCCCATATGTGTTCTAGTTAAATTGAATCAGATGGCCGGATACGAGCTGAAGAGCTTTTGAATTGCCAGCAGGTTTAGGAAAGAAAAAGAGCAAAATTTAGCAAGTAAGAAATGAAGAACAGCTAGGCATTGGAGTCTTTCTCTTGGCTTAGTGGCAGGTAGAATACATCTATCAGGATCTATCTATGTGCATCCACAACAAATGCAAGGGAACACCTTTAACAAGATTGAGGCAGTCCAAAAATCTGTGTTGTATAATTCTTTTTTGATCTGTGACCTCCTAAGTAGAAGTAGCTGTGTTTTGAAGATGTAAACAGCATCTGATATTAGTTATTCTATGATAAAGGACAAGTATAAGTGATTAGATGCATTTATAGTGAAGAAGGGCAGGGTCAAAATCTTAAACAAGTATGTCAGACCTACTTCTAGTGGTGCAAGAAGCACGCTAGCATGAGATAATTTCTTCACAAAGCATGATTCGGTCATTGACCTTGAGTGTAAGCATGCATGTTGCTCCCTAGAGAATGGTTTTGAGGTGGATGAGAAGGTGCAGGTGGTTTGTACCATGTCTGAGGTACATGTTGGAGTACCTGACAGAGGAACAGCTTGCTTATGCTAGAGGTTTGGAGTTGGTTGTGGTGGGTTGACCTTCGCCCTTCTTAGACCTGTGTTGTTTCCTGAATGCTGCTTATGCAGGTAGTTGCTGGTCTTTTGCCTGTTCAGTGATGCTCCTAAACCACGATCCACCATTAATGGGGGTTCTGTGACTGTTCCACTGGCCAGGTGGAGTGGAGTTGCAGTGAGCCCTTTTGTGGAACTTTCCAGAACAGCTCAGAGGTTAGTTACAGACTTCAATCACAGAGTTTGATTAATGTGAAAGAGGTAAAGACAGCAAAATGGATTAGCTGTGACAAGGGTGCAGGCAGGTTTGTAAGAGGGTGTAACATCTCCCATGTTCAGCAATGGCATAGACAGGTTTTCCACTCTTGCACTATTGAATCTAAGGTCTGCAGGATAGAGAATATCTCACAGCTTGCTATGCGTGTCACAGTGTTCTAGAAATACATTTATAGCTGAATGCCTGAAATACAGCTTCTGATGGTCTGCTGTTACGTTTGTTGGGGGTTCTTTTGGGGGGTGGTGGTAGTGGTGATAAATATTGCCTTTGAGCATGAAAGCCTGTTCTGGAAGGTTCTGCAGAGGTTCTCAGACTTTTTAGGTTAGGGTTCCTGTGATAGTTTGGCTCTTCCTCTTTCTCGACAAAGGTCATATTGCCTATGATCTTCCCTTCGTATTGGGTCGAATCTATAAACATGTGCCACATGCGGCTGACAGACTGTTTGGCAAAGGGAGACGAAAGAGGCTGGGAAAGGAAAGCAAGGAAAGGAAAAAAGTATTGATGAAATTGTCTTAGAGGCACTCGTGTTCAGATACTGTAGACCTGAATTTCCCTGTTTTGAAAATCAATGGTATAAGGCAGTCAGCAGAGTGACCAGTGTTTCTGCTGAGATTGTGGGGAGCAGGTGCTACGTGAGGGGGGGAACGGAGTACCAGAACTGCTGAGTCTCTTTTGCTTTAGGAAGAAGATTAAAAAAAAAACATTTCCTCCTTTGTCCCACTCTTCCCCCTTATTTTATGTTGGAAAAGAAGAACTATTCTGTTCGTCCTTGGCCCCTTCCTTTCCAGACAACAATCCTATCCATTCTTCTAGCAAAATAAGGCTACTTCTACCCAATTCAAAGCACCTCTCTCCAGCCACGTTTTCTGCTTTGCTTCAACATTTTTTGCTATCGTGGGAGTTTTTTGTAACCTATATTCACACAGTCAGACACTGACACCTCTGTCTCTGGAGGAGAGTGCGCATGAAGCATGGTAGAGGAGGTGATTTGCTTGCTTTTGTAAGACTGCTGACAGTGTCTGCATACACGAGCTTCAGGGCCTGGGCCTCTCCAAGTCTCCCTAGAACCTCAAGAGAATTTCACTTAGTAGCATGAAAGAGCTCATAAGGCATCATCATGTTCTTAGATGTTTGATTGGGGTGTTTTTTTTTTTATTTTGTGACATTACATCCAATAGGGTAATAGAAATGTTTTTGTTGTTGTGCATTTTCTGTCAGGATGAAGACTCTAGAAACCTACGGGGACTACAAGGAAGCTGCATTAAATTATCAAGAAGCCTGGAAAGTGCTGCGTAGCCAAGCCCTGCCGGGTTGGGTCAAGAATGCCAAGGAATACCTGCAGTTCACATGAGAATACATGTGGCTATGTAAATCCAGCAATAAGCCCCGGCGCACAGCAGATACCTCTGCAGTTCAAGGGCCAGGAAGAGATATCCTCTAGTTTATGTGCTGTAAGGAGACAGCAGCGAAAAGGAAAGCAATTTAGAGAAGTCTTTGTTTTGATTGAGTTGAAGTCCCCTTTTTATTGAAATACAGGAAAGGATCATTGCATGATACCGTATACCTCCAAAAGAAAAGCAGCAGTGATGTGCTATCCTCTGTTATCTGAGGATATGATCTGTACTTCCTTTGCAATGGACTATGGCTGAATATCAGCTGAAATTGAAGCAGTGCTGTGGAAGAAATGCTGTCATTGTAAAATTTTAGTGCTGCTTTTTTCTTCCACTCTTCATAATGTTATGGTTGGTTTTGTGTTGCTGGGACAACCCTAATGTATAGTAAGTAATATTTTTATAATTCTTGGCTCTCCTTGTCTGGTGCCTAGAAGAATTTTCTGTGTCCCCCAGCCTCAATGCTTCTAACTGGAAATACTAGTCCTGCTAAAAGGTCTTTTTTCTGGGAGTCCTTTGTATAAGCTTCCATTTTCCTAAATACAGCCGAAGCAGAAGAGTGCTGGGGAGAAGGCTGTGTCAAATGATATCGCGCACATGTCTTGTAATTTCAGGACTTTGCTGGATACCCCTTCAACTGCTTTGCTTCTGTGGGCAGGAAAGAAACCTCCTGAATTACGCGGTTCAAACCTGTCAATACTGTGTAATTCTAGGCAAACATTTACGTACTTTTCAGTGTTTCAACCACTGCCCATCCCCCTGTCCCCCCTGTGATACATGGTTAATTAAAAGCAGGGATGCCTTTAGCCATTTATGTCACCGTTTCCTGGCAAGTGTTCGTTAATAGCCTGGCAAAGGTGGAAATGCTCTGGGGGGTTCTGGAAGGAGTCTCTGGCAGTTTTTGCCTTTATGCTTTATTACCAAATAACATCTGCATGGCAAAACAGCCGATATTGAAAGCTGGGGGAAAGCAGCGAGTAATTCTCCTTAAACTTTCCGTTTATTGCTTTCTGTGAGTAAGTTCAGGACTATGTAACTGCTAGTGAGCACACTCGCTTTTTGAACTTTTTCTATTGTATACTACAAATCATAAAATATTTGGACAAGGCAATGGCAGGATGAAAGAAGTGGATAATTTAGAACTTAAGAATTCTTTAGTGATTGAGTTTTCTCTTCTTTGGTACCTTACTATAGTTTTGGATTTGAAAAATGGGCACAGTGGTTCTCCGAACAGCCTCTACAGTCAACCTACTGAGCTACAGACGGGACCGAGCAGTACATATCATGTTGCATTCTAAGAATTGATTACAGCAAATCGTTTTACTTCACACTTGGATTGACTTGTCAAACAAGAATAGCTCTCTCTTACTTGTTGAAGAAGTAACAAAGAACTTAAATTCTGTGCGTATAAGCCTGTCCTCTCAAATCCAGCACTAACATGCAGAAAGACCAGTTGTATTGGTGAGGGGGGAAGTTGTACACGTTTGTAGAGGGCAGGGGATTATGGAGAACAGAGACTTGCGTGAGTCATCAGAGGATGAAAAATGGCCAGATGCCATTGCGGATGGGATACAGGGTGAACTGCTGAAGAGGAAATGGTAGCAGTTACTGTAATTGAGCAAATAGCATTCCAAGGGCAGACTCCTGTAGTGTACCAAAACGGACAGCCAGTAAATTTCCAGGCTCCTGAAATTTACCTTTGTCCTTCCCTGAAATCCTGCAGAAACTATACCTTAATGCACCTAGTTTCCCTTTGTTAATCAAAAAGGTCTGTAGTGAACCTGCCGACCAGACTGGAATGTTCCCATTTCCTATCTGGCTGCAATATTAAAACGGGTTACATAAGGCTGGTTGTTCTGTAGTCTTGGCAGCAGACTGCTTTTCAGATGAGCAGTTATATGATGTAAATTCTTTTAACTCTTTTCTAAAATTTGAGCCTGGCTGCTAGGAGAGATTGTTCCTGGTCAGATTTTCCTGGCATTTGTAAAATACTTGTGACCTGCAGACTGCTGCTTTCTGCTGCTTGTCAGGTTTAAAACTAATAGTTTTAGAGGTGCCGAACACTGGTGTTAAACCTCACATTTTGGATGGAGTTGAGGTCATCCTTAAGCCCAGAGTGAGTCAATGAATATGCGAAGAGAGGGAAGGAGATAAAACAAAGCAGCATTTAAAAGGCTGTGCGGGGCTAAGCCTGCAGGATCTTATACTCAATGGGTAGCATTTCTGGGACTGAAAATAAGTATTTAAACGCTGCATCTGTTTAATTCCAAAATGACAGGAATGGTTAATGGGGACAACCAAACAATTGGTGATGGGAGCAGCAGAGCATGACGGCACTGAAATTCCCAAGGCATGTGTAAAATGCTCTCCAAGAGCATATTTATATTATCCAGGTTGGTCCTTGACTTTCCCAAACTAATATGGGGACCAATGGTCCCCATTTAACCGAACAAAGAAAGTGTAATCCTTATTTTGAGTGGGATGTCTTTAACAGCTTCAATATTAGAGAAATCATTCTGTCTTCAATCACAGTAAGAAGGCAGGGCACACCACCTGCTTATCTTCAAGGAAGTCAAAACCAGAGCATAGGAACAAGTGTTTTTATTCAAGCGTAGCAGTAAACTGTCTGAGCTGGAGGCTGCACTTCCATGAGACAACATGCTAGTGTTCCACTGCCTTTGAAAAAGCAAGGTTTTGATCTTCGCAGTGTGCTTGCACTGCTCACCTTACACAGGCTGGAGCACTAATGGATTTCGGTATGTTCAGAGTAAATTGAAGACTATTTAAATTACTGTCTTTGTAGATAGTACAAAGTTTATAAAGTGAGCCCAAAACAAGGTGTAGCTTTTCACTAGGAGTTAAATCATCTTTGCAGGAAGCCCAGTAAGCGCTAGAGGAAAGGAAGAGGGAGGGCTGTGCTGCGGAGGACAGAAAGAGGTAGAGCCAGGCTTCCTTGCACTTGTTACAAGCATTAGCTGGGTATGAAACCATACCTGGAGAAAATGCTGGAGGCGTGATTATGGAAATGAAGTGTGAGTTACTTCTGGGAAGCTACTGTTGGTAAGGAAGAAAGAAGTGTGTTGGGGTAAAATTGGGAGCCAAATGTAGTTGAGGGGCCCAGCAGTTCTTTCTCTCAAAGCATAACCATCCCAAGAATTTGATAATGGCATTATGAAAATAAGAGGGTTGCAGCGGTGGTTTACAGGTGGAAGCAAGAAAGACCATCTGAATTCATCTAGTACTGGTTTGGTTATATCAGAGATGTCATTTCAAGTTAGCTTAAAGATAGGTGATGTAGAAGTGTTGCTGTGGGAATACTGAGGTATTTCTTTGTTTCCTGTTCAGTGTGTAACTTGAAATGCCTTCCCAGTCCTGCAGGGTTAACAGAAAGTGAAGATCATGTGGGACCCAAATGCCTTTCATAACTTTACAAGAGCGACTCTATTATCATCTAAGGGGCCGCATTTCATCTGTGTGTTTCAAAAGGAAACCTTTTGATGTTTTATTGCCATTTTGAGCGCATCTGCAGATGTAAAGTAAAGTTACTGCTGTAGAACATTTATCCTTGCATTCTCTGGAATTATTTGCGTACCTGGGCTTCTAAATCTAAACTAATAATTACAGACACGTTAAAGAGAGCGGTTAGGTGGGTTTTTTTAGAGGCTTATGAACGGTATTCCAAAAGTCATCTAGATCCTAACATTGGAAATAAAACTTCATCTTCTCTTGTTATGTTTTGGTATATCTATGTGCTAGCATGTAATTAGCTTTATTTAGCAGTTGTAAGTTACACTTCTTACTCTCTTGTTAACAGTTATCAAAAAGTATTACTTGATAACCATAGATATAACCAACAGAACATTTCACAATTTTAAAGGGTAATAAAAAGAAATCACAGATAAAACTGCTTTTCTTCATTTTGAATCAAACATTATGTTAAGAGTAAACATTAATACTAAATGCATGGAAAGGGTGCTGGTGGAAGGAATTCATGATGGAAGCAATGACGGAATGTTTACTAAAGCAGTGCTATACATTGCTGTGCTATTCTGAATAATAAAGGCTTACTGAAATCAACAGCACATTTTCAGAAGCAGTGAGCACGTGCTGCACTGCTACTGGGACAAGCCTCAGCAATAGAGTAGTGTCAACATTTCACAGGCTCCTACCTTCTCATTTTGGAGTCCGTCTGCCAGTCCCTGTGGATGGCTCTAGAGCCAAACATAATTCTAGGCATAAAGCGACTTCATGGGAGCTTGGGTTAGTATGAATTTGATTTAACTTGGAAAGTGATAAATTTCCACTGTGACTGGAAACATTTTAAAAATTAAACTCTCCTGTACCATGTAGCAAGAAAATTAAGTTAAACTTTTATTAGGAATCTAAAATGTAATTAGTGTTTCCTTGCTGCTTTACGAAGTTCAAAGCAATGCTACTTTTCCAACCCAGTGTTATTCTTTAATATCAAAGCGTGAACTCCAGTACTGGGCAATTAAGTCCATTAGGTGTTCTTTCTGCATGTGCCCACCTTGTTCAGAGCCACAAGTTTGCCTCCTTGCCTGTGAGTAGAGGTAGCGGTGTAACTATGGTAAGCCCATTTGGAGAGAAGTTGAGAGCCTCATGAATAACAGCTTTTTTTGGTTTTGTGGCAAAGCCTCTACTTTTGCTGGGCTGTGTACGTGTTTTGGCAATAGCGCTCATAAACTGGAGGAACTGATCTTGAATTCTTTGTCTTGCATGGAGCATTTCTAATTCTACTTGTCTGCCTCAACTAAGTAGAATCATAAAATGGACCTTTAAAGGTCACCTTGTCCAGGCCTCCTGCAATGAGCCGGGACATCTTCAACTAGGTCAGCTTTCTCAGAGCCCCGTCCAACCTGACTTTGAATGTTTCCAGGGATGGGGCTTCTACCACCTCTCTGGGCAGCCTGTTCTAGTGTTTCACCACCCTCATTATAAAAAAATTTCTTCCTTATATCTAGTCTGAATCTACCCTCTTTTTAGTTTACCCCTTGTCCTATTGCTACAGGCCCTGCTAAAAAGTTTGTCCCCATCTTTCTTATAAGCCCCCTTTAAGCACTGAAAGGCTGCTATAAGGTCTCCCTGGAGCCTTCTCTTCTCCAGGCTGAACAACCCCAGCTCTCTCAGCCTGTCCTCACAGCAGAGGAGCTCCAGCCCTTGGATCATTTTTGTGGCCTCCTCTGGACCTGCTCCAACAGGTCCATGCCTTTCCTGTACTGAGGGCCCCAGAGCTGGACACGGTACTGCAGGTGGGGTCTCACCAGAGCACAGCAGAGGGACAGAATCACCTCTCTTGCCCTGCTGGCCATGCTTCTTTTGATGCAGCCCAGGGTACAACTGGCTTTCTGGGCTGAGAGCACACATTGTTGGCTCACGTCCAGCTTTTCACTGACCAGTACCCCCAGGTCCTTCTCTGCAGGGCTGATCTCAATCCCTTCATCCCCTAGCCTGTATTGATACCGGGGGTTGCCCTGACCCAGGTGCAGGACCCTGCAACTTGGCCTTGTTGAACCTCATGAGGTTCACATGGGCCCACTTCTTGAGCTTGTCCTCTTTGATAGCTTCCTGTCACTCAGGTGTGTCAACCGCAGCACTCAGCTGTATAGTAAAGCTGTTCTTTCACATAATTGGTTTTGTAATGTCCTTACAATATCTACAGAATTTTTACTTGGAAAGAACATGTATATACCTGTAACCTGACTACTGCTTTTATTTTTTTAAGAGCTGCTCATGCAACTCTCTTAATCTGAACTTACCAGTTATTTCTGTCCGCAACTCATGTACAAAAGGAGAACCTTCCAGTTCTCCAGCTCTCTGATTTCCTATTTGTATCATTCCTTCTTGTAAGTCTGCTTCCCTTCCATGCTATGTTTTTGTCACCTAGGTCCTGCTTCCCAAAGCCCAAGCTATTTACTCCTCCACTGCTAGGCTGTGGGCAGGCGTAGCTCTTCTGATGAAATCGAGTAGCTCTGAAGCTATTTGGTTTGGAACCTACAGCCAGATCCTTGTATCTTCTCCCATCATCCACATGCTAAAGGCTGAGAAGCTGTACAGTGTCTAGTAAATAATATAAGCAGCTGTATCATGTCTAGTAAAAGTGATGTATAACTTATGGCCAAAATTAAGGTAAAGAAATGACAGCACTGCCTGTTTGTGATAGGAATTTTTATTGTACTTGTTTGTTAATTGAGAAGGAGGAACATATTAGCTCAATTCAACATGATCAGCATCTTGCTCCTGCTTACGATAAGCTAGCAAATCCAGTGTTCCCAATACTAATTTAATGGTTTTATTAAACTAACACCTCAAAACAGAATAAATGCATATTCTTCTTTTCATGTTTTAGTAGTCCAACTACTTTGCTTTATTATTTATCAGTGATGTCAAGTGTATCCCCCAAAGGAGTGAGGCTCTGGGAATTCATAGCCATGAGAAAAAAAAACGCACAGAAACAACAGAACTTTCTTTTGATAATTTAACAGTCTAATAAAACAAGACCTAGCAATATATTAAGAAATAAATCCAGTTACAAATGCATGTATATAGAAGGAACTTCTGTGGATGTCAGAACAGAAAATGATCAGCTATTTACAAGATACACAGCAGGATGGAATAGTAGCCAAGACCCACCATTCAGAAACCAAATGTGTTCTCTCCACTGTAGGCAACGTACAAGAATCCATCCTCATCCTTTTCCTTCTCATAAAGTTGTCCCATAGTTAAGCTTGAAGGGGGAAGAAGAGAAATGGTTTGCTTGGATCGTGACAGTTGCAAATGGTAACGATTAGAACCTCACATAAACACGGATTAATAAAAGCTAACGCTTTTAAGTCTGCGTGGAAATTAAAATACAAAAATGAAGATATATGAAAAGCAGTTGACTTGTGAGTTACCAAAATGATCCTGGGCTCTCTGCAGAGCGTCTAGGTTTTTGTTACTTCTTCACAAACGCATTTGTCAGAATGCTTCCTTATTTTATTGGAAATTAGTCACTGAATGTATTTCAGGTTCTGAATCACCCATTATTGATGGCTGACAGCACCTTCCTTGATTGCAGCTGCGTTAATGTCTTCCTGCTTGTGTGAGCAACCTCATTTCTCCCTCCCCCTGGTGTAGTCGGGAATGTTCAGTTGGTCTTAAGGCTGTCAAGCTTGTGCTTTTTGGACTGTTTCTTGGAGATCCAGGTTGTTTTGGGGAGTAAAAGCTTTGTTTTCTATATTGTTAAAAAGTGATGACCTGAAGTAGTGCTAGTACCAAAATGCATGGGCAATAAATTACAAGTTAGCCAGAAACTAGTGCTTTTTCAGTGGATAAGGTTTTGAATGTTTGATCAAACGAAAATTTTCTTAAAGGGAATAGGCACGTGGCCCTTTACAGTCTAAGCCGTTGTGGTCTTTAGGGCAATGTCTGTATTTTGAAAAAGAAACCCAAGCAATTACTTGGCCAGTACAACTGCTCCAGCCATCTATCTACAGATGAAACACGCAGCTGGCATCAGTCAGTTGCACAAATGACGCCTCCTCAGCTCACCCTTCTCTGACTCCCCAAGACTGAGAAAAGGCTAGTGAATTGAAAGATGCAGAGTGAATGTGAGCGATAGGGAAAAAGATTGTGGATTTTTACCCAAGAGTGGAACTGGGAAGAGTTGCAGGCAGTACTTGAAATAGAAGGGAATTGGTGAGTAGTAGATAAGCTTCTGGATGAGGAGGGAAGGATGTCAAGAGTTAGTGGTCTATGCAATAAACTCAGCCTACGAGAGGAGCACAGCCATTAACAGATTAGATTTTTGTTTATCTGTTAACAAGTTATCATTTTTGCATTAATACTGAAGGTTCAAGGCCCTATTTTTCCAGCAGGGATATGACATCTCATCATGAACATATGAGACAATGTGCCCTTTCTTTTTCTTTCCTGTTCCTAGCAGTTCTCCATCAGTGTTAAGACGATGACATATAGGCATTCCTAATACTCTTAGAAGAAAGCAAACAGAAAAAGATGGTTCTCACAGGTGCCTATTGTGTAACACAAAGTAAATAAAAAAACATTCCTAACTGAGTCTGGACAGGTTACCTGGAGGGACTGTTACTGTTACACAGGTAAGGATTAATACGAATAATATTACACCTAAGCCACACAATATCATGCTGTCCTATTTCCTCAAATACTATTGAAGTATCTCATCTGGAAAGCAGCTGTAGTAGCTGTATCTGCTATACATTATTCTATATGTAGCAGATGAAACCCTTCTACAGTCATTTTGCATTTTATGTTCATAGAAGAAAATAAGTAATTTTTAAAGCAAGTAACAGCAACTAGCCTGTGACATCATAATTTGTGAGCTGACAAATTAACGTTTTTCCAGAATAATTTATGGCGTTTGCTTTTGAGTATTTAACATGCAGGTTTTTTTGTTATATTGAGAATGATTATTTTTTTGTCACTGATGATGTAAATGTTCTTGCACTCTACCAAAGACAACATAATAACCCCAGAGCTCACCCTCTTGCCATGGAAGTAAATCATAATATATTTTTCAGTCACCTTTCCTTTCAGCCTAGCTCAAGAAATAAGATGTTTGCCAAACTCATGAGAAAAAACACCTATCACAGTGAGATCAAGATGTAACCAAACACCTCCTAAAATCACCAAATAAGCCTCAAAGAGGGGAGTTACTATCTCTCTGATACGCACAGGCTTGCTGAAATTATTCTGAATACCAAGTGAATAGCCTCTCACCTGGATTGTGGGACAGTCTTGTCTACAAAGAGGAATATTGCTTTCTCAGATGGCAGTTGAATCCTCTTCCTGATGATCCACATGAACTGGGCCACAGTGATGTCCGATGGAACTAAGTACTTCCTCTTGTCAATATCAACAATCTGAGATCCTGAGACTTTCTCCACTATGACCTGTAAAGCGCAGGGGTGAGGGTCAGGCTTTTCAGCATTGGTATGAACAGACAGCTTCGGTAAATTGCTTGCTGGTACAGGCTTACAATGGAGAGCAAAGGGGAGGAACAAAAAGGTTTCTTGACCGCACCCAAACGAGAGGTAGGACTGGCTCAGCAGCGTAAAACCTGATTTTACAACTGCACTGAAACCTACATTCATACACACAACAGTTCAAAAACTCCTAAGCCCAAGGTTGACAGTCGTGGGTTAAAAAGATGCAATACGCCTAAAAGAAACCCGTGACAGGAAAGTATATATACATCTTCTAAGTTTTTGTACACCTGAAGGGAGGGTGCAAAGAAAATGGAGCCAGGCTGTTTTCAGTGGTGCCCAGTGACAGTACAAGAGGCAGTGGGCACACGCTGAAGCACAGGAGGTTGGTTCCCTCTGAACATCAGGAAACACTTTTTCAGTGTGCAGGTGATGGAGCGCTGGCAGAGGTTGCCCAGGTTGTGGAGTCTCCCACCTTGGAGATACTCAAAAGCCATCTGGACACGGTGGTGGGCAACCGGCTGTAGGTGGCCCTGCTTGAGCAGGGAGGGGTTGGACCACATGAGCTCTGGAGGTCCCTTCCCACCTCCACTGTTCCGTAATTTGGTGATTTATTCATACCAGGGCAGTGATGTCCTATTATGTTTAAATATGGCTAATTTTCAAAATGTTCTGAAGTTCCCCATGTGTACTATCCAAAAATAGTGTATATTGCAACAAAAACTTGTGGGGGCAGGGGCAAGAGGGGAATTGGCGCCTACTGAGACATTTGAAGCACAGGCAGCTTGAAAACATAAAGTTCAGGAGTGGCTTCTCTGCACTACTCTTAAACTAACTGGTGGTTGAAGGAAGGAGTCCAGGACTTCTGTCTCCTCACTCACCCCAGCTGACAGTAACAAACTGAGAAATGCATTTAACTGTATTGCTTCCTTGCCCCATTCATCTGTAGTGGAGTCATGAAAAATTCAACTAGACTGCAGTGCTGGTACCTGAGCAATGGCAGGTGATCTGGGGAAGTTCATTCCCTTTGTACAAATGCTGCTTATTTTGTTTTTGTTACTATCACAATGTAAAAAGAAAGTGGAATAGAACAGAGTAGTTCAGTTGCGAGGGACCTACAATGACCATCTAGTCCAACTGCCCTGACCACTATAGGGCTCACCAAAAACTAAAGCACGTTATTAAGGGCATTGTCCAAATGCCTCTTAAACACTGACAGGCTTGGGGCACTGACAACCTCTAGGAAGCCCATTCCACTGGCTGACCACCGTCTCAGTAAAGAAATGCTTCCTAATGTCGTCTGAACCTCCCCTGATGCAGCTCTGCGCCATTCCCACGCGTCCTGGCACTAGATACCAGGGAAAATAGGTCAGCAACCCCCTGTCCACGTCCTTGCCCCAGGAAGCTGTACAGAGCCGTGAGGTGACCCCTCAGCCTCCTTTTCTCCAAACTAGACAAACCCAGAGTCCTTCACTGCTCCTCACAGGACATGCAAGTGTGACCATCATTGCTTGAAATCTTGTGTTACCCAGAATTCTAGTTTGCAACAAGCATGCCCTAGCCTCTTTTAAATCATCTTATGACTAAATAAAATCCCACACTAAGAAGAAATACAGGTTTAATGCACACACCACCTCTGCCCTTCCAACCTAACTCTCTTCTTCAAACGATGTCCCAAGTTGCTCCTAACAGATGACAGGACCAGCTGCCATGTAGCAAATGAAAAGAAAAGGAAAGCATATTAGAAGTAGATTTCAGTAACACTGAAGCTAAAAAAATCGGCATTTAAGTAAACAGGAGGGAGAACCTCCAGTCTAGTCTAGTATCTAATCTGCTATTTCACCTGTTGTGCACAAACCAGATGCCAAAATGGCTCTCAGGCTCCCACCTAGAGCATTAAAGTATTCATTAATACTTTTTTTTTTTTCCTCCCTGAAGCCTGTTGTATTCATCCATGCAGCATACTGCACCATTACACACCACGAACCAGTATGTCAGAAACTGTCATGCTAAGTAGAGAGAGGCACAGGTATCCTTCATGTAACTCAGTGGAGAGCTGAAGAAGCCATGTTACATCTGAATAGTCAAAACTCTTGATGGCTCCACGTGTTCGTTTTTGTACAGTGCTTTGCAGTACTGCTTTTGATTTGACATCTGCGCTCTCTGCATTTCTATAATTAATCTGGCAACGACTGTTGACTTCCCACAGCTAGCCACCAAGCATTCCAGTCAGGCTCAACAAGGCCTCAAGGAAGAGAACTGAAGTATGGCTGCAGTATGCTCTGGAATACCAGCTGGCCTGACAAGAATGCCAGTTGAGCACTCCACCAAATCACCAGCAAGGTGCTGTGACGTAGTCTCGTCTGTGTGCCTCTGCTGTACCAGACTTACACTGCCAGATAAGCCAGCAATGTATGCATCTGATGTTAAAAACTACATGATTACAGCTTCAGTTGATTGGATGAAGCTACAGGATGACAGTGAAGCCAAGCTAATAAAGTGTAGGTTTTAGCTATATATGAATGAGAGCCAGATGGGATATGTAGGCTGTAAGGAAAAAATATAAATAATAATAATGATAAAAAAATCACAACCCATGCTTATGCTGCTAGGCCACTGTAGGAATTTGGCTATATTCTCTGCCTATACCGGGAGCATTTGGTAACAGAAAGCAGGAAGGAACCCAAGCAGAGATGCCTAGGTAAGATGATGTCTGCAGCATCAACATGCTATTGTTTGCAACTTCGAAAAAAGACTGCCTATGTTAATCACTATTTTAGGATGTCTGTAGACTCAGGTCTGCAAGAACATACTGATTTTATCACTGGAAACCAGAATTTTTTATGACGTGTTATTCTAAGTATAACTGCACTCTAAGGCATTTTGTTCGTTCCACCGTGTTATTGTTACTGATGCCATTCTCTGCTTTGTATTATGCTGAACTGACATCAGAGTATCTTACTTCATACCTTATGAAATTAGAAACTGACGACAAGAAGGAAAGATGACAAGATGGTCACAAACAAAACGAAACAAAAAGCAATAGGTACATGAGGAAGGTAAATTAAGTATTACTTGTGGAAAGGACCTGGCACTTTCGGCTCCAGACAGGCTGGTTCTTGAATGAAAAATGTAGCACGTGGGGAAAAAGGCTTACAAGTGGTTCCAGTGTCTCCATTCCTCAGCTCTGCATTCCCCATTGCTACAGCATACAGGTAATGCTCAAGTAAATTTACAAAATATGCTATCTTATGATCTGGAGAGGGTTTTCCTTATAATTTCTTCAGCTCTGCCTGCAGAAACAGAAGGAGGGCATAGTAGCCCCCCCCCTTGCAATTCGGTATGAAGGAACTGTAAAGAGGACCAAGAACAGCTTGAAAGAAATATTGAAGCCTTAACAACTGATACTTTTTTGCAGTGCTTAGCAAGCATGAATTTCTTTCACCTCCTATTGTATTCCTAAAAGGTCTAGCCTAGGACAGAGGCAGGCTGTTCATATATTATCTTAATAGGTTTGAACCACTGAAACATCTCAAAATCCAGGTAGACAGATACAGCAGCTGAGAACTGAAGTCACTTTGACCTATGCCACTCTGAATGCAGGCTATAACCTGGAAAGCAGGAAACATACATCAAGTCTGAAAAACACTTTTGACTAGTAAATGCCAAATATATATTTGATACTAACTATTTTGTGAAAAGTACATGGCTCAATCTGAATCATCAAGCAGAAAACATGTATCGGTCCATTCACAGCATCACTCATCAATTTGAGATTTAATTCCTGTAGCCATCCACACCTCGTTGTCCATTCCTGATAGAGCATCATGTAATTCTGACTCAGGCTATCAGTTTCAGTATCTCTTTTTCCCCTAACGTTATGAAAGATATTCTTGGAATGGACAAATGGGTATCTGTGGAGATGCACGGTCATTGGCGTGCTACAGTCTATACATGAGGGGGTGGCTAGCCAAGCAGAGAATGGCAAGGATCGGACCAGCTTGCCAGACTGCAACCGGAGAGGATGCCGGGACTAGCTGCAACTGAGCAGCAGAGCAAGTCAGTGGGACTCGAGGTTCTTCTCTGGGCTGCGCTGTCTAATGGGTAAGTCATTTACCAAGAAGTCAGACAGGAGTGGCACTAACTGGCATGTGCTCAGATGGGATGTGAGAAATTTTCCTCACAAGCAGGTAAGCCGAGAATGTGGCCATGTTGCCAGCTGTTACATAAGGATGTGAAGCGTGGTCATTCCGCTGACTGAAACGTGATAGAAGGGATTGCGGAGTGAAGACAGGTCATTCACTATTTAGCAGGTAAGCAGGTATTAATGCAGAAAGGAGGGGTCACTGCTTGCACTGGCTCTTCAAACAATAGGGTCTGCATGGGGAGATTCACCACCATGGCCTGGTTACAGGCATGGAATACATGGGGGAAAAATCAACTTCCTCATAGAGCCAGGATGGAAGATTGTCAAGGTTTAAAGAATTTATGATCTTTCTTTGGATGAGGCACAGAACAAATCCTCAAGACACTCAAGGCATTTGCTGGGATATAATTCCCATTAGAAAAAAACAGGACACTGATAAGCCATAAACATGCTTGGAAAGTGTTTGGAAAGTCAGGTGCTCTTGTTTACTTGTCAATATGTACTGGGGCAGAGGAGGGAATGCTGGATTAGTTTAATGTGTTTGGGGCCTCTTTAAAACATCTAACAGCACAAAAAGAAAGATGCATTTACTTAGTAGGATCTGATCAAAGGAGAGAGGCCAGGATGGAAACAGCTTATCCACCTTTGCCTCTAAGTGCTCAGATGGAGCTGGCGTGGTTACTCACCGGGACACGGTCAGGGTATTTGGCTCGGATTTTTGCCGACTCGACACATCTGTGCTCTGCGAACAAAACTCGTCATTAGTCACTGCATAGCAATAGCATCGCCGGTGTCCTGGGCAGAGGGGGCAGCGCCCGCGGGGATCGCGGCCGTCCTGCCCCCCCCGCGGGGGTCTCCAGCTGTTCAGGGAGGCCTTCCCCGGGCATCGCCGCCGCCCTTCGCCGAGGGCCGCGGGCGGCTGTCCGCCCAGAGAGGAGACCCCCGGCCGGGGGAGCCGACCGGGGCGCGCAGAGGCGGGAGGCCGCGGGGCAGATGGCGGCAGCGGAGGCGGCGGGGCCGCCGGCGGGCAGCGGTCGGCCCGGGCCCACCCTTACCCAGCGCATGGTCCTCCTTGAACATCCACTTCATGGCGCGGGCCGGCGGGGAGCGGAGCCAGCGGCGGGAGGGCCCCGTATGCGGGCGGGCAGGGGCTCGTGCTGGGCGGCCGGGCCTGTCGCTGTCACGATCCCTGTCACAACAACAACAGCCACGGCTCGGCAGGCGGGACTTCCGGCTCACCCGTTACCCTAGCAACCACCCGAAACGCAGCGCTTCCGGCAGGGGCAGCGAGGGGCGGGGTGGGAGCAGCCGGCCGCGGCGGCAGCTGCCCGAGGCGTTCCCGGGGCGCTCGAAGCCGCATCGCGGGGCCCTTCTCCGTCGGCTCCGTCCCGCTGCCCTTCCCGGCCGCTCTCCCCCCTCGCCGCAGCCGGCGGTCCCGGATTGCGGCCGTGCACGCTCATTGGCTGGCGCGCCCGTCCTCCCCTCGTCTGATAGGCTCGGCGTCCCGTCAGTCCGGCGCTCCGCCGTTGCCGGGGTGAGGGCGCGGGCGATGGCCGCCGTGGAGCTGTTCTCCCACCCCGCGCTCCACACGCGCTACCGGGCCGGGCTCTGCTCCGCCGCCGCCCTGGCCCTGTTGCTCATCACGGTGCTCACCTACGTGCCGCCGCTCCTAGTGGCCTACCGGAGCCACGGTGAGGGCCGCTCCACCCCGCCCGTCCCGGCGCGGTGCTGAGGCCCGGCGCGGTGCTGAGGCCCGGCGCGGTGCTGAGGCCCGGCGCGGTGCTGAGGCCCGGCGCTGTCTCTGCCCGCAGGTTTCTGGCTGAAGCAGAGCTCGTACCGGGAGCAGCCCACCGTGCGGTTCCGGTACGAGGTGCTCTTCGTGGCCACCACCGGCCCCAGCCCGGGCAGCTTCTTGGCGTGGAGCACGTTCCCGGCGTTCAACCGGCTTCAGGAGGACCGGCTGCGAGTCCCGCTCCTGTCGGTAGGCCTGCCCGCGGCGGGGGGAAGGAGGGCTGGAGAGGGGGACTAGGGGACGAGTGTTGGCGCCGCCTGTCACGCACGGCTGCCTCCGGGTAGCAGCAGCTTCACGCGTAACCTCGTGCCTCACAGCAAAATCCACCTGGGAGAAGTGACTTTTAGCCAGTCCAGTTTTACTCCCCCTCAGTGTGACAGAATCATTTAGGTTGGAAAAGACCCTTAAGATCATCAAGTCCAACTGTTAACCTAACACTGCCAACTCCACCGGTAAACCATGTCCCTAAGCACCACTGCTGTTTTGCGTGGACACATTAGTTTACTTTCCTCAAATTAGTTGTGCCCCCCACTTTCCCTCTGCCATATGGCTTATCGTGATATGAAGTTTGCAGGGATTAGTAGGTAGCCCCTGGTTTTGAAAGCAGGTCTGTGCTTTCTAAAGCACGTAGCCTCTGGCCTGCAGCCGCAGCCATTGTTCCTTCTGGGATTCAACAGCAGCAGTTATTTTTCTGTGTTACCTCTAAGTCCTGTTATACTTGCAAATAGCTGAAGCACTGGGCATTTGTGGCACAGCAGTGTAGCAAGCCTTGGCTCACAACCAGGAACTGGCATAGAAAGGCCATTAAGAGGCAGGCTGCAATGGAAAGAGGCAAAAGCCTGACCATCAGTAGCACATTTGCACAGGATATGCCAGAAGATCCAGCACTAAGGCATGATTTGTGGCATGCAGGGGAGATGGTTGGAATGGCATAGGGCAGAAGAGACCTTGAAGAGTCTAATGAGCTTTTCCTCCCTGGGGGGCATATGAGTCATTGTATAACAGACAAAATTGCAGGCTTCTTGCTTGTCTCTAGTCCTGTGTCTATAAAATCAGGCAGCTTTTTAATGCGTTCTTAACTATGCAATTTATTTGCTTCTTTAGTATGTGCATGCTGCAGTTGTTTTTCTTTCTAACAGAAATTCCCGTCTTCAAAAAAAATATCTTACTGATTCTTTTAGGCTAGAGAAGAAGACAAAAATCAAGATGGCAAAATGGATCAGTTGCATTTTAAATTGGAACTTCCGCTACAACCTACAGAGCATGTAGTTGGTGTTCATCTGATTCTACTCTTTTCCTACCAGCTTTATGTGAGCATTTTTAGTTTTATTTGTTGTGACATACAGACCCAATATAATATTCCAGTAGTGGTTATGCAAAGATGAAAGAACCTTTCCACATTTGAAATTACTAGCTAAAATATTTATTTTACTAAAAAATATTTAATTTTCTCCTCCTCTGATGGGTCATTCCTAGTCTAGCTCTGTTGCATATTTTGATATGTTTTGTTAGGGTTTTTTTTTTTTTTTGAAGCTGTGTATTCTCTTGGGCTGTAGTGCAGTGTAGAGGACAGAGATGTGCAGCAATGGATATCAGTGTCAATGGCATCAGGAAATAACTGAGTCTTGCAGTAGGCAAAAGGATGTGCATTCTTAAATACTGCTGTGTCTTGACATAACTAGTTAGTTTTCTGCCTGGAAGGGCAGGCTGTTGCAGCAGCCTAAAACTCTATAGATTTTCCTTACTTAACAGCTCTTGAAGCAATGGTAATCATCTGCCAGGATCTTCTGTATCTTGTAACTGGGAGGGGGGAAGAAGGTGTTACAGGGAGACAGGAAAATAAAATTCTGCTGCCATTGTATCTCAAGTGGCAGTGCAATTAATACCTAAAGCAATGAGTAAAACGCTAGTGCACAGCGAACCCTTGGATGCATCTGAAAGGAGCAGTAGTATACAGCTGTGTTGGATGCAGCCACACAGACAAGAAGTTGTTTTACTAGGGAAACGAGGCTTAGCGTATCCAAGAGACTCTTGCTGGTTGCTGATGGACAAGCTTAGCAAGCATAGCTGTGTGGTGTGGAAAACATTCTTAAACCTACGAGGCCCAGAGTGGAGACCCACCAGTCCTAAATTTGTGCTGAAGTATTAGGTCAGTGATTAGTATCCCAGAGAGTTCTGATATTCACAACACCTTTGCTTTACAGTAAATGTGAAAATTTTCCTTCAGATTGAGTGGTTGATAAGGGCTAAGGAACTTCCTTGTTTGGTTCTTATTGCAGACCAGGAGTCCTTTAGTTGGCTTCGACTGCTGAGTATTTTAAAGTGTGTCTCCAATGACTGTGTTTAAGCATCTTGCTGCTTTTTGCATGTTATGGCATATAAGTCAGATCTTTCCGTCATAAGCCACAGTCCGTTGGACTTCACTGAATTTATTGTGGAACTTTGGTTTATAAAGTTAGCTAACGAACAACTGAGGTAGTTCACTTAAAAAAAAAAAGTAATTAATGTTTCTTATTTAGCGTTCCCTTGTTTAGACTAATGTTATGAGCCTTGGGAGTCAGAACAAAATCAAATCCACACAGAAAATCTGTAGATACAAAGAGGTAGAAAAGTGTTGTCTTTCCCCCCTGCCCTAAATTATCTTTTTCTCCTGTTCACCATTTCAGAGAATGTCAACACTTGTGATGCAGAGCATGGCTTTTCTTCAGTTTTTTTCTCCTGTGCCAGGGTCTCAGCTCTACATGAATGGAGACCTGAAATTGAACCAGCGGCAGTTACTTAACCATTGTGGACTGGATACCAGATACAACGTGAGGAAACTTTTTTTTCTTTCCCCATTGGTTTTCCCCGTTTTTATTCTCCTAGTACCAGAGGTGATAACCCTAATTATTTTGTACTCCTGCACAGAGTGGACCCTAGAACTTAGGAACTGATGTTTTCTTGTTAGGCTGAAAGGTCTGATGTTTATCTGCGTTCCTTCAAGGGCATGGTTACTTTGCGTTACAAACTCAGTAGAATTACTTTCTTGAAGAGTGGACAAATAATGCAGGTATCTCCTTGTTGTAACAGGTGTCTGTGGTCAATGGCACAAGTCCTTTTGCGAGTGACTATGACCTAATGAACATCATTGCAGCATATCGGGAAAGAAATGGTAAGCCTGCAGGTATAGCTGTGAATTACAGGGCAGCAGGAGTTAGCATGTTGGCAGCTGTTCTGTGAGGATTTGAGTTCTGTGTTAAGACTAAAAAGCCTCTTAACCCAGATGTTTCCTTTCCCCATTTTAGTGACAACCGTCTTTTCAGATCCCAACCCTGTTTGGATGACTGGAAGAGTGATAGATACACCATTTATCATTAACGCCACTATTCGTTACCCAGTGGAAGTTATCTTATATCCTTTGAAAACTGCATAAACTGTGACATAACTGGGTTGCATTATTTGGGTCTTCACATACAAGCCAAGTGAAAACTTTTTTCTTCTAGACTTGCTGCTAGGATTTTCCTTTGTTAGCTAAGCAAATGCTGTAGTTCTATTTGCCCCTTCCTCCAGATAGTTCTGCTTGCATAACCACTTTTTGCGTTTCTCTACTGGGACCCTGTGGTGCTTTTCAGCCTTGCTTAACTGGCCTTTGAGGCAGTTTCTTTGCCATTCACAGTGAATATCCTTAGTCTTGCTTTGCTCCTGCAGCACCTGCTGTCCCAATCTGTCATGGATGCCACTAAGCAAAGCATGATACTATATTCTGTGACCTAAAGCAAATCATTAGAAATCTGTATGCAAGGTAAGCTCACCAAATAATAACCCCTCAGTGGATGTGGCAGATATGTTGCATGCACAGACAGATGTGATTTTTTTTCCCCACAAAATAATTCTTTGTTCATTATGTTCTTTATTCATTTTATCAGACAAGAACAAGCCTGTGTTTAAAAGAACCTGTATGGAGCACATTTCTTACAAGGTTTGTTTACCTGCTTAAGTATTACCGATAACTACTTTCTGGTGAGTCAGGAATGAAATAGGCACTTTCCACAGAATTGGGTTAAATGTCTTCTAGGACAGACGTTCTCTGCAGCTTTTGTTACATACTACAGTAAAGGGCTTTTAGGGGTTTCCATGCCTCAAAGGCTTTGCATTTGCCACACAAACTGACGTCTAATGAGTTTTGTACCTTTCCACCTCTGAGTTCCTTTGTTTAGTTATTGCAGTGATAGTATCAGAAGCTTCTTCATTAACACTCCTTGACTTTCTTTAAATATCAGCCAGGATTTTGGGAAATGATTAAATTTGCCTGGATCCAGTATGTCAGCATTCTCCTTATCTTTCTTTGGGTGTTTGGTAGGATTAAAATGTTTGTGTTCCAGAATCAGGTGTTGACTACAACTCCAGTATCACCAGTTCTGCCAGTGTCTCCAGTATTGTCCTACAAACTGCACCAGTCCTGAGGAGATGCCTAAGAACACTTTAAAGACATGCAGTTCAAAAACAGTTACTTGCTTTTATTCTCTATACAGTTTTTTACTTTGGAAGATCAGAACTTTGTAAGTATGTTCCAAGTATATTCTGTTCATGCTTCCTTTTTAAAATACATTTTCATTCATCGATTTCTCTGGGAACACTGCTTTGGGACTGAAAATTTTGATATTTTTGACAGTTAAAGAAGAACCTAGTTATTTTTTTGGACTGGAACACGCTTCAAAAACCAGTAGAAAGCAATGAGACTGCTTTTGCATGATCTTAATTTTCCTAAACCTTGAAGACTGAAAATAATACATTAACAGTAACAACATAAGCCGTTTTTACTGTCTTGTAAATTAATTCACTGCTAAGTTAGAGTTCTGTCAAGAGCTATTTGTACATGCATTTACATGCACCATGAAAGGAAAAAACATAAGAAATGTGAAAAAATGTATGGATGAGTTGGTGTCAGAGCCACACTTCTGTAACTGTGGCTATATGTGGTCACTGGTTTAATTATTAAATGGGATGGTGGATAAATTCAAGGTTGATGTGAGAAACTGGGTTGTGGGTGATAGTGTCTGCAAGGTTTGCACAATCATTTACTATTGGCATTATTCCTGTAGCACTAGACCATTAATTGTGAATTTGGAATGGTAAAACAGAGACGCCTGGTATTTATTTAAAGGAAAATAATAAAAAAAACCCTACCAGAGAAGCTTCAGAGTTCCAAAGCAATTAAATAATTACTTTCAGAAGTTAAATGATAACCTAGAACAGATAAAAATGAAATCAATTACAATCACCTGGTGAGTACTGAAAGATTTTGTCCCTTATTCTTGATGGGGGTGGTAGGGAAGATTATTTAATTCTATTTTCTCTTTCTGTGCTTACTTTTTACATCAGACAAGCTTAAAAGGAAAAACAACAAGATTTCCATTATGTTTTCAGTTTTGTAGTTAAGATTTAATTCTAGCAAAGCAGTCTTATGGCAGGAGAGAGTCTAAAACAATTCTAGATGCTAGTTAACAACATTCTGAGTGTCTTTGGTTCTCTTGAACTCCTAAGACATGGTGCAGCTATGAAATGTGAAAGAGCAACTTGTACAGCAGTACCCCATCTTTAGGCTGTTGTCCTCTAGAATTCAACATCCCGGCAGCTTGAAGACCTGCCTATTGCTTTTTCTGTTCTCCTCTCAAAACAGACAGCTTCTTTTTGAACTTCTCTTATGGCTTATTTTAAACTTTGTAGACTTGCAGCTTGCATTTCTCCCGACTTTTACATGCTGGACGGACTCCAGCCTATTCTTCAATGCATGTGAAACATTAATGTGGGGAGCCACATCTTGGTTATTCAGCACACTTTTGCGTTTGTGAAACTTATGTACTTACATGTGAATTGTAAATTATTGCAAAGAGCATTTGCTGTACATACATATATGTATTTTGGTTTGAAATCTCCAGTTTGCTTTTTGATCTTTGCAGTCTGTACCTGGCAGCCTAGGACTACTGATAATTGGCTTCGTACCGGAGTGCACAGAGTCAAAGCATCCGCCTACTGCTTTTTAGTGTTTCTAGGCACTACACAGGATGAACAAAGGGGCCTGTGCGCTTGTCTCCCCAACATCTCAAGTTGATGTACATCTGGTCTGCTGTAGTCCCAGCTCTTCTCCCTTGCAGTGGCGATGGTGCTTGTGTGACTGCAGGAGTTAATTCAGGGAGTTCGTTATGGTGAAGAAGATAATCGTTAACAAATATACTCACTTTTTCACACTAGTCAGTTCCCTGAATGAACTTGGTATGTGTCTGCATGAGTGGGCATAAGCAAGGGACAGAAATCTCCTGAGAGACCATAGAAACTCCATTTTAAGGGTTTGAGCTGTTGTAGTCCCACAAAAATGGAATGTGTAACAGTCCTTCAAACTGAACAGAAGCCTTTTAAAGGTAGCAACTGGAACATGAGAGAAGATAATGCCAGAAAACAACAATAATACCGGCAGACTCCATTAGCCATATTTCACTTTTCTTTCCTATTGTATCCTTCCACATTAAATGATGACAAATGACACTGACTGCTCAGAGCACCAGTTTAGGGAGTACTCATGAGATAGGAAATGGTGAATAGGTCTTGTTCAGGAAATACAGAGAAAAGTATCCTTATGTTCTATTTGCCTTCAGAAGGAGAAAGCTGGAAAAAATCCTCTACAATAATTTAAGAGGAGAACTATTTAAGTTAAAAGGAGGAAATAAAAAAGAGGTAATTGCTTGCAGGTGGAATTTAACTGTTTAGTATGACTGGAATCAGTCGCTCTGTTTCTTTTGAAAGAGGCGAGTTTCGTGACTGAGACTACTAAGTGAACTCAGTGTAAAAGGAGTAGTAAAGGCAGATGTGACTACAGCAGGGAAAAAAACCTGTTTGTGATACCTCTGGGGTGGTAACTCCCTGGGTCGCTTTTATACTGACCGTAGTTCTTGGTTCATAGTTCTGACTGCTTTTCAAGTTCAGAGAAGCATTCTAATTCTGTGAGGAACCAAGCAATAGAAAAAAAAGATAAGTAAGATTTTATGTGTGTAGCGACCGAAGTACAAGGAAAAAATATTCCTGAGAATCCACTGCACTAGCATTAAAGGAGCTTTGAGGAGTCTTTCTGGGAAGGCTCTTTGTAAGGACTCTTCCTTTAGCCTGCTAAGCAACAGAAAACAAACAAAAAAATAGAAATACCACTGCATTTCATCACAATGCTGCTACACAGGTCTTCTGTGTACACATTGCTAGAGAGCAATCTAAACGCTGTTCACTGAGGAAGGACAGGGAGGCGTGGTGGGATTAACCAGTTTTCTGGGAGAGGAAAAAGTAGCTGTGAATAAATAAAGGTGGGAATGGGGAGGTGCAAGAGCCGTGCTTCAGGAGGTTTTTCAGAGGTGATGCTAGCATGAAAGAACCCGCCTCTACGCTTATACCTCAAGCGGCCTGTCCGGGGGGGGGTCCCTTCCCCTCGCCCCGGGCCGGCAGGATGCGGCCGGGCTCCGTGGGGGGGCGGGCCCTGGGGCCGGCCGGGGGAGGTGGCGGCGGCGGCAGCAGCTGCGCCTTGGCCCGGGGGATGCTCTGGTGCGGGGCGGATCGGCTCCTCGCCGGGCTCCTCCCGCTGCCGCGGCGCCTCGGCCACGTCTGAAAGCGGCTCATTGTCGCTGCGGGCAGCTGGGATCGGCGGTGGCGCCGGGAGGCGGAGGGGGAGGTAGGGGCAGGCGGGGGCAGGCTGCCCGTGTGCGCGCGCGTCTCTGTCTCTGTGTGTGTCCCACAGGGCCCGTGAGGCGGGCGGTGACGCGCCGTTTTCCGCTGTCTAACGAGGGTGTCGGTGCTCGCTCGCCCCGCGCCCCGGGGGATGTTCGAAGGCGTTCGGGAAGGCTCGTGCTGGTGAGATAACGGTAACGGCCGGTGAGGCGGGAGCCGCGGCCCCGCGCCGGGCGCTGCCTGAGGTGAACGGGTTGTTGACTGAGGTCAAGCTGTTGAAAAACAGCCTTTTTTGTTATCTCCCCCCCTTCTCCCCTCCCGTAGAGAACATGGCTGATGCGGCTTAAACGGCTTTAGGTGGTTTTGTGTTTTTAGGCGGTGAAGTCAGGTGCTTTAGAAAACGTCATCCCGGGAAATCGTTTCCCGTTTTTCTGATACGTCCAGGTGAAAGTGACATATTGGAGGGAAGAAATTGTCCTTATTTCTCGGTGGCAGCGGTGGGTCCCGTGGGGCGCGGGGGGCACGGACCCCTCAGCCCGCCCACCCCGGGCTCTCTGGGCTTGCGGGCCGGGTCGTACTGCGGTCAGAGTCCCACGTAACCCAGCGGCACGGCCGGCGTCCCTTCGTCACCCCGGTTTTGCCGTCCTTAAAACCAGTACAGATTCCTAACGAAAACTGCATCCGAGCAGACCCTCACTTCGTGGGCGCCGGTAATTCGAGTAGCTGAAAGCGCTTTGTGATCTCCAGCTGCACTGCACGGAGAAATACATGTTGTAGGGCTCTGCCTCGACACTGCCATCTGTTCACGCTGGACAACTTTATCTAACTCCAAACAATATAAAGGAAAAAAAAACCAAACCACCCCAGTACCTTTTTTTTTTTTTTAATAATTTTATGGTCATATCATGAAACCTGTGGTATGTTTCATTGTACTATAAAGTATTTAAGCCTGATGATTACCTGGAAGCAACTCTTCCAATCTCATTTTCCACTAGATTGTAAAAGGAAGTACATTTTTCAAAGCTAAATTAACACTACCAGCTGAAATGCTAATATAATGTCAGAATTCAAAATGTCTGCTGACAGTGCATCTACTGTACTTTTATTATTTCTGTTGCGGTTTTACTGTTGTATTAAAAAAATTAAGCAGGCTTATTATTTCTTTCGACTATTCAGCAATAATCAGCTGTTGGAAAGACTTTTAACTCTTTGAAGTACCAGTTGTTATAGAAGGCACCCTTCAAACTAACTTTTTTTTTCCTCATTTGAAGACTAACCTGCGTGTTGTTGGCAATACAGTAAGCTTTTGCCGTGTGATGATGTGTGATTTCCAGCTGTGGGAGAACACTGGAAAGTGGCGTTTTGTCAGCTGGGTGATTTATAGCAAGAATTACTAGCAATACCGTTGTGCGTTTTCCTTGGATCAGCTTTGTCACGTTCCTGCGTTTCACTTTGTTTCTAATGTTAGCGCATAGAAGCCATTCTGGCGGTGGTTGTGTTGGTGAGATGTCTTATAGGTGAAGTATGTAGTGAGGAAGGTTCTCCATAAGGTATAGTAGACCTCCACGTGATCTTTGTTCTGTTTATCACATCATGCACAAACATTTTCCAATTCTATAAAATGCATGAGGATACTTACTATTACCCTTCTTTTCACAGTCAGTACTGAGGTGTTTTGGTGAATTCTAAGTACGTAAGTGATACTTACATTCAGGTCATATGATTGCTCTGAAAGTCACCATTTAGTGTATGACAAGTATACAGGACAAAATAATTTTTGGTTAGCAAAAGATTGAGTACATAGAGCATTAGTTATTAATTTTTCAGTGGAAGAGATCTATCTAGGAAACTAATTGAATGTTTATTTTTGCATTTTGTGGAAGTTGAAGTAATTTCTGTGTAATCTATAAAGACTTCAGCTTTAAAAGTGCTGCATAAACTGTTTTAAGTGAAAGTGTGCTGGAAATTTTCTCAGGCACAAAATGGCCGGGGAAGACTTTGGCAAAGACAGCTAAGATTCAGTTGCTTAGAAGTCATTTTAGGGGAGCAGGTACTTGTAATTCTTCTCTCAGTTGTTTTGCTTTATTCCAGCCAGATTTTTCAGTCTTCTTGCAACAGACCCAGATCTGTTTGTTCTGAGGGAGTCTTTCATCCCAGCCTTTTGTCCCAAGCTCAAAGAGAGCCCATGTTTCTTAACAGCTCTAACGTGAGGCAATCTCTGTCTCAAAAAAAAAAACCCAACCCAAAAAAACCCCCAGCGTTAATAGGAGTTTTTTTTTTGTGGGAGTTGTGTGGTGGGTTTTTTTGTTGCTGGGTTTTGTTTTTTAGCTAAAGTTAATTTTTAATTTGCTAGATCTCTTCAGGTCGAATTCTCTACGGAAAGGAAGTTCACTGAGCAGTTGTGCTCCTTTCAGTGCTGACCTGCAAAGTGCTGATTACTGGCTTCCAGCATTACTTACCTTATGTGACAAACAAATAAAAAGTCCCTGAAAGCAAGAGCTAAATGATCATCCACTGCAAAATGTACTTCTTCCCTTCTCCGTTCTTTTCTACCATTCTGGGTCTGAAAAGTGCTCTGTTTAGAAAGCAAGCTTTCTGGGATCAATACTACTGTTCACTGTATTTTTACCCTGCCTGGTAAAACTGCATAGCTTTCTGTAATGTATCTAGTCTCTTGGCAAGCAGTGGCAGATGCTAGTGGCCCTGCAGCTCGGCATTCTGTCAGAGACAGTTTAAATGATGAAGAAAATCATTGCTCTGTTGGCCAGCTTGTATTAATTTCATTTGCACAATATGTAAGAACAGTTTTTCTGGGGCAGACCCAGGGTTCTTCTAGTCCAGGATCTTGTTTCCATTAGGAGTCATTAGCGGACAAGCCCAGTGACAGAGCTTCACTCGGGACTCTCACCCAAACCGTATGTGCAGGTGCTTTTCGGACCGCGTTTTAAACATTTGCATTGGTTTGCGAAGAGATGATTCTGCCTCAAGAATTCGTTAAAATTAGACTCTTGAGTATTCTGCTCTTTGCCAGAGCTCTCCCTGAAGAAACAGCATCACAAAAGAAGTAATATTACTATCACAGAAAAGGAGTAACTGTTATGAAAATAGTTTATACTTTGCAGTATTCATTAAGCATGTATTGTGATACCACCAAGTATCGCAATGCTTCAGGCATCGCAGCTGAGAGGTGCGACCTATGTCCCTCACAGTCTCTTTGTCTGCCTCTTGCAGCTCCCTCGCCACTTCTGGTCAGTCTGATTTCACGAGTCGATGAGGAGGTTCTTGCTGGAGGGCTCTGTCACTGAGATGGCAGCTGAAGTGTCAGTAACGCTAGGACATCTGGCCCCTCTGGTGCTTCCCCATTCACCCCACGTTTTTAGTCAGCAGGCCTGCGGTAGTCAGGCAGCTGCAGCCAGAAGGAAGCACTGCAGCGAAGCGAAAAAGGAAGAAAGGAGGCGGAAACAGGCCCCTTTTCGCTCTCCTGAAGGGAGCTTGCTGAGCTGTAGGTGGAGGAGAAAGGCACTGGGAAAAAGAGAGGTGAGGCAATGCAAGTCACAGACTAGTGTTTCACCTAGTAGCTAATGAAGTTTTGGCATATTGCCTTTCTGTGCTGAAAGAGCAAGCTTGCCTAACAGCACCCTCTGCTGAGTTCTGCAATGGAATAAATAGAGGATCAGAAGCAGCAGCCTGTATCGCAAGGTCCTGTCCCTCATGATTAAGGTAATGATATTAGGTAGTCTGTTCAGTAGATTTATAAATATATATACGTGTTTATAGATATTCAGCAACTTTATGAGAAGGTGATTCTTCAGAGTACTCAGGAGCTGCTTTCTGACTCAGATGTTTGTCAAAAATCATGAAAGAGCTCGGTGGATTATAAAGTTGCACATTAAAGGGGTGTAAATTTAATCTGGGCTCAAAGCACTTTAGCTGCAGAATGCAACTGCAAATGGTAAGGGGTATTTACATGCAGATAGAATTATACATGCCCAATGTGAGAAATGCAGAAATAAAAGGCACTGTTTACAGAGAAAATCCAGTGAAATGGGTGTGTATTTGGCCTCATGCACTGGAAACTGCCTGAGAGAGTACTCTTACAGATGCTGCATTTTGTTGTGTAATCATTCATTTCTTTGTGATGTCTGCGTGCATGCATATTCCTTAGAAACATCCCAACTTTCCCCAAAGGATAGAAGATGAATCTTAGATAGCGAAAAGGGGTATCTATGTAGTGCTTTACTTTGATATCACACTTCTTCTGGCAGTTTATGCCATACTGAAGAGTAAGGAAATACTTTAGCTTCAATCATTTTACATATTATTTGTAGCGCTTATCGTGGGCAGACTAGTTCAGACACAAATTATGGACTAATACTCATGCTAGCAGGTTTTTTGTTGGCACAATATTGTCTGCAATCGTACTTGGGTGGGAATCAGAGCGAGGAGAGTTCCAAGAGGCAGTCAAGGCAAATGTGAATTTCAAAAAATGGCTCCTGGTTTGACATCTACATGTTTCGTTCCTTGCTCCCCCACCCTTGACCAATAAGATATAAAGAACAGTTAGTGTTTGCATTTCTGCAGAGTGATCTTGATCAGACTGGAGCAGCAGGTCTGTGTAGCTAGAATAGAAACATACTAATTGTATAGAAAGCATCATTGTGTCTCTAAAAGCGACTGTGAGGAGCTGCAGAATGCAGTCTTAGAAAATGGCTAACATTTTGCAGCCAAGAAAAAGATGTGACGTAGTTATAACTGACTGGCTTTCAGGCATAGGATCTGTTTCAGGAAAACTCCATGAACTAGCAAATGCAACTGCTCTTCCCTTTTGCTTAGATTCTTTCATCACCTCTGTTTGATGAAGCATCAGTTCAGTGCAGGCTGCTGAATTGCTGATAATCCTCATGGCATAGAGAAACTCATAGATGCTTCTGGTGACATAATATGGAAAAATTCAGTGTTTGAACGAGGCAAATCTTATCTATGAAGAATGACCATGCTGAATTCAACCAAAGGTTTTTCTGTCTGCTCTTGTGCCCGACAGTAACAAGTAGGGGATTGCTAGGGAAAGAGTTAAATAATACAGTAAAGATGATTTCTCCTAGTATACCTGCCAGACGCAGGCAAATACCTCGGGCCATATACAATTTATGTAATTGCTAAGCCACCAGTTGTAGCCTCATCTCTGCATTTAACGGTCCTTGGGAGGCTACTCTTCTATTAATTATTTTCAATCAATGTAATAATTTGTTGAACTCTTGTGAACTCTTGCTGACACAGCATTTTGAGGCAGAGTTTCACATTTTTATGATAAAGTGTACAAAAGGGTTTCATTGTGAGTGATTATTTAATTGAATTCTCCAATTTTTCTGGTTTTAAGCAGTTGTGAGAGAGAGTTTTTGCAGTTGCTGTCTCCAGGCCAGTTGTGATTTCCCTGTCCAGGGAGCCTCTCTTCCAGGCTGAGGAGTGATAGTCACTTCAGTATTCCTTTTACGGAAGTCATTGACGGTCCTTTTGTTTGATCTTTACACCATACTGTAGTATTCTGCTATATTGTCTTGAAGAATTATTGTGGGCAAATCAGCATGCAAAATACAATGCTCTGAAAAAAGTCATTGGTCCCTGAAAGAGTCAGGACTTGTTGGGATCTCAGTGAGGAGATCTTGGAGGTACGCCAAGGGCCCAATAATTCATGGTTTAGTGCAGTGCCAAGGTATCAGTTTATAGACCAGACTACACCTGTCATTCACGAGTTCCTTTTAAAGTACAGCTTTCATACCGATTGTGCAGTAAAATACAAAAGCCAACTCACAGTGTATTTGGTCCACAGACACCCTGCCCAGCCCATCCCACTGACAAAAATTGGTGGCATATTTGTTTGCTGTCCAGACACCATTGCCAGACAGAAATGGGGGAGACTGGGCTACTTTTTCCATGCTTGTCTGCCTGGATATATTAGTAGCGATTTGAGTGAATACATTGACATATAGGTCTTGTAAAAAGGTATGCCCTTTTTGTGGCTTTGAATTTGCTCATGAACCTGGCCCTGAAAAATAAGGTTGTTCTTGAGCACTCTATTTGTTGTTTAGTAACTATCCTCTCAGATGGGAATATGGAAATACACGCGTGTATTTTTTTGTCCCATTTTGCTATTTAGAAAAAAAAAGGCATCTTGAAGTGAAAACAATAAAGGTTGCTGTATAGAGAAGCTGGTGAAGTATGGGTTGGAGGAGCAACAGTGAGGTGGGATGAAAACTGGTTGAAGGCCAGGCCCACAGGGTGGCAGTCAGTGGGATGAAGACTTGTTGAAGGCCGGTAAGTAGTGGGGTTAGTACAGGATCCCGTCCTGTTCAACATCTTCATTAACGATGTGGATGATGGAGAAGAGTGTACCCTCAGCAAATTTGCTGATGATGGGAAACTGGGAGGAGTGGCTGATCTTATCAATGTTTATAAATATCTGAAGGGAGAGTGTAAAGAAGTTGGAGCCAGGCTCTTTTCAGTGGTGCCCAGTGACAGTACAAGAGGCAGTGGGCACACGCTGAAGCACAGGAGGTTTGTTCCCTCTGAACATCAGGAAACACTTCTTTACTGTGGGAGTGATGGAGCGCTGGCAGAGGTTGCCCAGGTTGTGGAGTCTCCCACTTTGGAGATACTCAGAAGTCATCTGGATATGGTCCTGGGCAGCTGGCTACAGGTGATCTTTCTTGAGCAGGGAGGGGTTGGACCAGATGACCTACACAAGGTGCCTGCCACCCTCAACCGGTCTGTGATTCTGAGAGATGAACCAGTGTCCTTTAATTGCTGTTTTGAAATGACAAAAGAATTGTAGCAGCTTGATGAGAAAGATGTGGGTTGTTTTTTTTTTTAAGTTTGTTTCACAGAAGTTGTGTGGGTTATCACTTTTGCTGTTCATTTGTGTTTTGTAGGCTCGGCAGTTAGCTATGTGCTTCCGTAATGTGAAGTGACCCAGTAGGCTCGGCAGACTGATCGTAGGGGAGGCCTAGCATGACTCAACCTGAAAAATCTATGTAAATGATTTTTGTGACACAATTACGCAGTAGATGGGCAAAAGATATATTCCTGACTAATTTGAAGACCTGAGTGCATGGCTCAAGCTGCCTTCTGTTGGCAGTCATGGTCTGGGGCTCCCTTGCTCTCTTTCCTTTCTATGTGTTTTTGTTCTCTACCTTCTTCCAGCCCCGGTACTGGTCTGTGCTGTGCTGAGTTGTTTCAACGCTAAAGAGCTAGGTGAAGAAAAACAAGCGGGTAACTTTCTTCTAGGCTAGCAGACTGAAACAGCTTGGCAGAGCATCTCATGAACACTGGGATTGTGCAAGAGAGGCTTGGGGGGGGGCATGGTTTTCATTGTAGGAGGTGCTATTGCAGTTGTGTGTCACAGATGTTTTCTCAGAGCTGATGGGAATGTGGAACCACTGGAGAAAAGGGCCTTGCCTCAAAGGGCAGCACAACCACTAAAAACTCGGTGATAACCATAGCTTTAGAGATAAATAAATGCTGTTGCTTTGCTACAGTAACAGGTTGTATGGTGAAGTAGGGAAATAATAAAACAGTAAAAAGGCATTTTTAGCTGATTGAGTACAAACTAGAGTGGATGTAAAGAGTATACAGAACTTTGCGTCCAGAGAAGACCAATGAAGCTGGTGAAGGATCTGGAGAACAAGTCCTATCAGGAGTGGCTGAGGATATTGGGGTGGTTTAGTCAGAGGAAAAGGAGGCTCAGGGGAGAGCTTATCACTCTCTACGACTACCTGGAAGGAGGTTGTAGCAAGGTGGGGGTCAGTGTCTTCTCCCAAGTAACAGGCAACAGGATAAGAGGAAACGGCCTGAGGTTGTGCCAGGGGAGGTTTAGATTGGATACTGGGGAAAATTTCTTCACCGAAAGGGTTGTCAAGCATTGGAACAGGCTGACCAGGGAAGTGGTAGAGTCACCATCCCTGGCAATATTTAAAAGAGGTAGAGTAGATGTGGTGCTTAGGGACATGGTTTAGTGGTGGACTTGGCAGTGCTAGGTTAACAGCTGGACTTGGTGATCTTAAAGGTCTTTTCCAACTTAAATGATTCTATATCTTGCAAGCGAGAGGTGCTACTTTGGTAGAAAAACTTCCACAAGCAAGTTAGTACCTTACTCGTTTGCCTTACTCTCCTTACAAGATACAGTATGATACCAAAGGTAGGCTTTTGTTGACTCCTTTTTCCTACTCAGCTCATATTTCTGCTATTTTTCTTAGCTTACAAATGAAAATTTAGTAGCAAAATTATGTTTATTTAACACAGAATGCATTTCTTTATATTGTGAAGTGACATTTAGGCAGTGGAAGGAGACGAAACTGCCCATGTCTACTGTCTCTTTCATTTGGCCACTTATATCAGCTTTTGGTACTAATTAATAGTCCTTTTTCATGTTTCATTAGGCTAGCACTAAGAACTTAATGCATTTATTATGTCAAATGTGTATGTATCTATTGTGTATGTATCTATATTTGTTAGTTTGCATGGTTTACTTTCAAGAGTCCAGAGTGTGTTGATATGTGTACCTTTCACTGTTAACAGGAAAAAAGTTGTCTAAATGCAGCTAGATAGCAAGTGCTGCTTATATGTAGAACTCTTGAGATAGTCTTCATACACGAGGATTCTTATTTTCCTAATACCATGCCCGCTAATGTGTATTAACTGCTTACAAGTGGAGTCTGCAAAAGTGAGAGCATGAAGGGGTGGGTGCCAAAAACCTCTAGTAAAAAGTTTGTGAGGCGTGCATGTGGCTTGAACTTTGACTTCAAAGTAAAACAGAAATCCATTTGGGGTTGACAAGCCTAAAATTTCCCAGGAGTTAATTCTAACACACAAATGGATAATTCCTTAAATGCAAACTCAGGGTATTCAGTCATGAAGTATATGTGCTCCAGGCCAAAGACACGTCAGCTGCTTTTTCATTTTAACATCTGTGGCCAGATGCGAGTTTTCACCCATCTCCTGCAATTTGGAAAATAGAGGGTTGTGCACAAGCATCAATCGGTGTAGCGCCCAACTATCACTGCAGGGTGCAGCGCTCACACTAGGTAAGATGATGATTTTTATTTCAGTAGCCAGAGTTACTGATGTTCCCGTCTACTGCTTTTAAGGGATAGAAACCTTATGTTTGACTCAAATGTAAATCCAGTATAATGATTCAGAAAGGTTTTTTCCTACAGCAGGTGAGCTGCATCGGCCCAACGTTTCCTTCAGCATCAAACATTTACTCCAAACTTATTTGTGCTGTGATCTTGCTGTCATGCATTGCTTACTTTCAGTATCCAACATGTCACCTGCAGATGATCATCTCCCAGTGCCACTGATCAAGAAAGCAAATAGTGCCAAATACATATATGCGTATTTGAAGAAAGGTTTTACTAATGCAAGAGTTTGTATTGTGTAAGTTTTATCATTACTGTGTCACAGGAGCAATGGTTCACCAGCATTTTTCTTCTCTTTTTCAGCTTTTTTTAATTGCATTTCCTCAATGAGAATGGCAAGGATTCGGATTCCTAGCACAATCGTTATACTTGTTGTTATGGTACAGACTGGATTCTTACTCTTCATGTACGCGCGGTACAGTAACTTCATGCCTCGGTCTGAGGAGAAACCATCTCAAGTCCACATCCTCATTCTTTCCTCCTGGCGTTCGGGATCTTCTTTTGTTGGTCAACTTTTCAGCCAGCACCCCAATGTCTTCTACCTGATGGAGCCTGCATGGCATGTGTGGGTTACGATGTACCAGAACAGTGCTAAGGTCTTGCACATGGCAGTGCGGGACCTAGTCAGGTCGGTCTTTCTGTGTGACATGTCTGTGTTTGATGCTTACATGCCTTGGAAAAGAAACTTATCAGATCTTTTCCAGTGGGCAGTGAGTCGGGCTCTGTGTTCAGCTCCTGCTTGTGACTCCTTTCAACGTACTGACATAACCAGTGAAATGGCATGCAAGACTCTTTGTGGACGGTACCCATTCAGCAAGGTGGAGGAAGCCTGTAAAACTTACAGCCATGTTGTCATCAAGGAGGTTCGATTCTTTGACTTGAAGGTCCTCTACCCTCTTCTCACTGATCCATCCCTGAATCTCAAAATTATTCACTTGGTCCGTGATCCCAGGGCAGTCGTCAAGTCCCGGGAACAATCGGTCAAAGCATTAGCCCGTGACAATGGAATTGTTTTGAGTACCAATGGCACTAACGTGGAAGACGGCAAATACAAGGTAATGCAAGAGATTTGTAGAAGTCATGTTCAGATTTATGAAACAGCTACTCTAAAACCACCTAATTTCCTTAAAGATCGCTATTTAATGATCCGTTTTGAAGATCTGGTAAGAGATCCGTTGTCAGAAATCTCAGAAATGTATAAATTTGCAGATCTTAGTTTGACCCCCACGCTCAAAAGCTGGATCTATAATATCACACATGGACAGGGATCAGGAAAAAAAAAAGAAGCCTTCAAAATCACATCTCGAGATGCAGTTAGTGTTTCACAGGCCTGGAGAAATGTTCTCTCCTTCCAGAAAATTAAGAAAATACAGGAAGTTTGCAAAGGTGCTATAAACATGCTCGGCTATCAGCTGCTGGATTCAGAAAAAGAACAAAAAGATCTGTCATTGGACTTAGTGTTGCCAAGACGACAAAATCAATTCAGTTGGTCATCATTTAATGCAAAACACTGAGACATTATTTTTGAGAGATCTGGGGGGTGGGTCGGGGGTGTGTAGGTGGCTGAGTATTTGTCTACTGTGCAGCATATAGGTAATTTGAAAATCCTTGGGTGGAGAGTTTAACTTCTTCTGTCTGCTGTTTTACTGTAATGGAAGGCATTTTTTTCCCACAAGTTTCTTACACCACAAAACCAAAAAAAAGCATCAGAAATGCCGCGAGATACTTGTCAGATCGCAAATTTACAACTGAGCTGTACTGTTCTCAAATTGTTTTAAAAATATAATTTAAATACTATTAAAAGATGAATTGTCAAAGATGTCTTTGTTCATTGATAATAGTTCACTTCTGTTTTCATGCTTTAGATATTTAAGAAACTCGGTTCTTAATTTGTATTATTGGAACAATAATATCTAGCCAAGGTGTAATAATGACAAGGGATAATAGGAGTTGCACTTTTCTAAGGACGATTCTTGGGCCAAATTCTAACACATTTTGCAAGTGTTGGGAAGTAGTACCCCTGAAAGCCAGAAGGTCAGTCTTTCTGATGGGTGCTGGCTTCTTACCATTGTGCCACCACCAAGCACAAACAACAGATATATTTCTCCTAAACCCATTCTCAGAGGCAGTTGTGAAAATAAACCATTTTCAGCCCAGCCTGAGATAAGCACTTGAAATGTTAGTCCAAATTACTGTTTTGGAGACAATGGTGGGAAGTGCCAAGCAACTTACAACCAGTGCAACCTATTTTGCCTCTAATACAAGAGGTCGTTAGCATTTGGACAGGGTATTTACACATTACTCTGAAAAATGCACACAAACACATACACATCTCAGTTAATTTGTATTATTGGAATAAAGTAGAAACTAAATTACTTCACTTTCTTCCAGAACTGCTTGACTCTTCTTTTGCTTTAAAGTTGTTGTGCGGTTGAGTATTTTTTTAGACTTCTTTCGACGTTTTAATTTTTAACATAAAAGTTCTCCCATGGCTGGGATCGCCCACTTGTGCCGTACAGCTCGACTGCGCATGCGGGGCGTGCTGCCTGCAGTATCGTATTCTGTCCACAAAGTGGCAGCAATGAGCGCTGTGCCGTAGGGCTGTACTGCGCATGCGCGCCCCTTTGGGCTGTACAGCGCCACTACGCATGCGCGCCCTTGTGTGCCGTATGCCTGTACTGCACATGTGCGCCCCATTGTGCCGTACAGCTCTACTGCGCATGCGCCCCCTCCCCGCGCCGTATGACTGTACTGCGCATGCGCGCCTCCCCTGCCAATGGAGTGGCGCTGCTCCAAATAAGGTGAGTGGAGGGGGCGGGTGGCAGGCAACGGGCGCGCGTCGTGGGCGGGGCGCTCTGGTAGCAGAGGGGGATGGGGGAAAATGCCGGCTGGCTCGAGAGCGGAGACGCGTGGTCCGGGCGGACAGTGGGGCCCGGCGGGCGGGCGGCGCTCGGTGGGTCCGGGCGGACAGTGGGGCCCGGCGGGCGGGCGGCGCTCGGTGGGCCCGGGCCCGGGCCCGGCCCGCGGGGCCCCCGCGAGCACGTCGTGAGGTAGCTGGACCGCGTGAAGGTGAGCGAGGGGCGACGGGGAACGTGGCGGGGAACGGCGGGGGGCTTGAGGGGGCCCCGAGGGGTGATTGGGGGGACTGGGAGGATCCCGAAGGGAATTGAGGGGGCTGAGGGTGGGACTTGAGGAAGGCTGGGTGGAGCGGGGGGGCTGTGGTGGCCCCGAGGGGTGATGGAGGGAGCTGAGGCGGGGGGACATGGGGGTTCTGAGGGGGAACGGGGGCGCTGAGTTGTCCCTGGGGAGTGGCTGAGGGGGGAACGGGGGTCCTGAGGGTAGTGGGGAGGCCTCGAGACGGGCTGGGTCGTCCTGAGGGGTCTCCGAGGGGGACTGAGGGATGATGGGGGGGCTGAAGAGACTCGGCGGGGGGAAACTCTAGGGGGGAACGAGGGGGCTGAGGGGGATCTAGGGGGGGCGAGAGGGCCCCGAGGGATGAGGGGGGACCTTGAGGGGGGCTGGGGGAACGGGGGAGCTGAGGGGGCCGGACGGTGGGGAGGGCGGCCCTGAGAGTGTGATGGGGGCAAACGGGGAGGTCTGAGGGGGTGGCACTGAAGGGGGTTGGGATGGGGACGAGGGGGCCTGAAGGGAGCCCTGGGGGGCCCGTGGTGGTGGGGGGGGGCATGAGGGGACCCCTGAGCTGGGGGTTGGGAGGTGTATGCTGGAGGAGCCCTGAGTTTGGGGAGGAGGGCTGTGGCCTGACGTGGGTGCTGAGTTGGAGAGGGGCTGTGAGGGGGAGATGGGTACAGGCTGAGGGGTGATGGCGGGGTGCAGGGGGCCTGGGGGTGGGAGGGGAGGGTCGAGGCATCCTCCGGCGTTTGGGGGTCCCCATGACCCCCCACCATGCCCCCTCCCGCAGAACGAGGAGTCCTACAGCGAGCTGTACCTGAGGGTCTGCGAGGGGCTCAGCAACTCCTCCAAGGCCATTGTCTTCAGCTTCAAGGGAGTGTCACAGGATCACAGAATCTTCAGAGTTGGAAGGGACCTCTAGAGATCATCTAGTCCAACTCCCCTGCTAGAGCAGGATTACCTAAAGCACATCCCTCAGGGCTGCATCCAGGCGGGTCTTGAAAATCTCCAGAGAAGGGGACTCCACAACCTCCCTGGGCAGCCTGTTCCAGTGCTCTGTCACCCTCACCGTAAAGAAGTTTTTCCGTGTATTTGAACGGAACTTCCTATGTTCTAGCTTGTGCCCATTGCCCCTTGTCCTGTCACTGGGAACCATTGAAAAGAGCCTGGCTCCATCCTCCTTAAACCCACCCTTTAGGTATTTGTAAACATTAATCAGGTCCCCCCTCAACCTTCTCTTCTCCAGGCTAAAGAGTCCCAGCTCTTTCAGCCTTTCCTCATAAGGGAGGTGCTCCAGTCCCATAATCATCTTGGTTGCCCTACGCTGGACTCGCTCCAGTAGTTCCCTGTCCCTCTTGAACTGGGGAGCCCAAAACTGGACACAGTACTCCAGTTGTGGCCTCACCAGTGCAGAGTAGAGGGGGAGAATGACCTCCCTCAACCTACTGGCCACAGTCTTCCCTATGCAGCCCAGGATGCCATTGGCCTTCTTGGCGACAAGGGCACACTGCTGGCTCATGGATAATTTGCTGTCTACCAGGACCCCCAGGTCCTTCTCCTCAGAGCTGCTTCCCAGCATGTCCACCCCTAACATATACTGGTGTTTGGCATTCTTCCTTCCCAGGTGCAGGACCCTACACTTGCACAGTGTCCCCTGTCACTGTCACGTTTCCCCCCACCCAGCGCAGGCTGCCCCCTCCACACCAGTTGTTCTTTGGGAGCCTGTGCCATCGCCATCCATGTCACAGGTATGGGGATGCTGGGACCCTTCTGGAGCTCTCTGAGACAGCCTGGGACCCCCCAGAGCACTCTGATACCCCCTGGGATCCCCCAGGATCCCCCTGAGATACCCTAAAATCTCCTGGGACCCCCTGCCCCCCGCCAAGAGTTCTGCAGGATGTCCTGCGACCCTTCATCTCCCAGGACCCCTCTGGGACTATCTGGGACCCTCTAGGACCTCTTATGTTCCCCCCAGGGCTCCCTGGAGCCTTCTGGGACCCCCCACATTCCCCCCAGGACCCCTCTAGGACCCTCCAAGACACCACAGATCCCCCTGGAGTCCCCCAGGAAAACCCCAGAGCCCTCTGGGACCCCCTGGAGCAAATCCCCAGTACCCCCCATGTCCTCCTGGGACTGTCCTGGGACCACCGTCTGACCCCCTGAGAGCCCCCTAGAGGCCTCCAGGACCCCTGGGACCCTCCCCCACACCTTTCAGGACCTCCCTGAGCCCTCCGCACCCCTCCAGAGCCTTTTGGGAGTTCCCCCCAGTACCCCACACATCTCTATGGGACCCTTGTGGGAACCCCCACGCTCTCTGAGAGCACCCCAGGATCTTCTGGGACCCCTCATGTTACCCCCAGGGCTCCCTGGAGACTTTTGGGAGCCCTCCAAGCCCTCTTGGAGCCCTGTGGGTCGCTCTGACATCTGCTGTAGGATCCCCTAGAGCCCCCCAGAGCCCTCTGGGACCCACTGGAGCCTGCCCCTGGTATCCCCCACATCCCCCTGGGGCCCTTCTGGGACCTCTCCCCAACCCCATGAGAGCCCCTCAGAGTCCTCCAGGACCCCCTGGGACCCTTTGTCTTCCCCCAGGACTCTCATGGGACCCCCCACATTCCCCCAGGACTCCCTGTAGCCCCCTGGGACCCTCCCACACCCTCTCCAGCACCCCACAGATCCCCCCCCAGGACACCCCAGAGACCTCTGGGACTCCTGGAGCACCTCCTGCTACCCGCCACATCCCGTTGGGACTCCCCACACCTCCTGAGAGCGCCACTAGTGCCTTCCAGGATCTCCTGGAGCCCCCTGGGACCCTCCTACATCGCCCCCAGAGCCCTCCAGGACCCCATGATCGTGGATAATAATACATATTTATGGAAAATATGGAAAATAAATACATATTTATGTATGTATGTAAGTTCAAAATAAAAACCTCTATGTCTAAGGATTCTATGATTCTGTGCTTCTGTGTTATATAAAAGATCCTAGAATATAAAAATATTTAAAAAAATGTATTTGTAAAAAGATATTAGTGTCAAAATAGATGTGTAAGCAGACAGTCTAAATAGATATTCTGTATCATAAATGTTAATGTATAAGTCTAAGCAGATTTGCTACATAAGTGCAAACAGGTAATATAAATTCCCTAAATAGATAATGTGTAAATAATTGAGGGGGTGCTGCCGCCCGGCGGCTGAAGGCTGTTCCTGCAGGTGTGCGCTCCTCCGTGCGCTGTGGCACCGCCCCCGGCGGCGCTGTGCGTTGGTTCCGCAGCGCGTGCGCGGCTTCGCGGAGGCCGTTCCGGCGCCGGTCTCGAGAGCGCGGCGGCCGGAGGGCGAACCAGGACCGCCGGGACTCCGCCGAGCTCCGCGCAACCTGCAGCGCGATTGGTGCCGCCCGCCCGGCCTTGAGAGCGGCCGTCGGCGCTCCAGTATCGGCTCTTACGCGTTACCGCGCCGCCGTCAGTGCCCGGCAGTTTTCCGGTTGTCCATTTCCAGAGCCCCTCAGTCCGCCGACGCGCGTCTCTATGGCACGTTGGTCCTCCCGGGCGCCGCGCAGTCAGCCGAGGCGCCTCTCTATGGCACTTTGGTCCTCCCGGGCGCCGCGCAGTCAGCCGACGCGCCTCTCTATGGCACTTTGGTCCTCCGGGGCGCCGCTCAGTCAGCCGACGCGCCTCTCTATGGCACTTTGGTCCTCCGGGGCGCCGCTCAGTCAGCCGACGCGCCTCTCTATGGCACTTTGGTCCTCCGGGGCGCCGCGCAGTCAGCCGACGCGCCTCTCTATGGCACTTTGGTCCTCCCGGGCGCCGCGCAGTCAGCCGACGCGCCTCTCTATGGCACTTTGGTCCTCCGGGGCGCCGCGCAGTCAGCCGACGCGCCTCTCTATGGCACTTTGGTCCTCCGGGGCGCCGCGCAGTCAGCCGACGCGCCTCTCTATGGCACTTTGGTCCTCCGGGGCGCCGCGCAGTCAGCCGACGCGCGTCTCTATGGCACTTTGGTCCTCCCGGGCGCCGCGCAGTCAGCCGACGCGCGTCTCTATGGCACTTTGGTCCTCCGGGGCGCCGCGCAGTCAGCCGACGCGCCTCTCTATGGCACTTTGGTCCTCCCGGGCGCCGCTCAGTCAGCCGACGCGCCTCTCTATGGCACTTTGGTCCTCCCGGGCGCCGCGCAGTCAGCCGACGCGCCTCTCTATGGCACGTTGGTCCTCCGGGGCGCCGCGCAGTCAGCCGACGCGCCTCTCTATGGCACTTTGGTCCTCCCGGGCGCCGCGCAGTCAGCCGACGCGCCTCTCTATGTTACTTTGGTCCTCCGGGGCGCCGCGCAGTCAGCCGACGCGCCTCTCTATGTTACTTTGGTCCTCCCGGGCGCCGCTCAGTCAGCCGACGCGCCTCTCTATGGCACTTTGGTCCTCCAGGATCTCCCTCAGTCCTCCGAAGCTCGTCTCAATGGCACTTTAGTTCTCCAGGATCCAGGAAGTGCTCATCAGTCTTCTGAAATCACCTGTTTCCAGCACTCTTCCAAAACCATAAAACACGATTAACAATTAACCACAAAAATATCTAAAGAACGCAAAAATAAAGCAACACCTACAGAACTCTCTTCTCTACAGCAACAAGCAGATGGCACTCAAACAACAGCGGTAAGAGAATCACCACAGGCGAGTGCCCAATGGAAATAAAAATGGCTGTTGCTTTGCCTGCTGGGAACTTAAGGCAGAAGGAAAGGAGCTGTGGCTTCTGTGGCCACCTTTATGTCTTCTGGGGGGTTTGGCCCCGCTCTTCCCCAGGGGACTGTGGGAAGGGCGGTGGGCGGGGCCCAAGGTAGTGGGCGGGGCCCGGGGTATATGAGCCACAGGCTCGGCTGAGGAGCTTGCTTGGCTGCTGGGCTCCTCTGGGGTCAGTGCTCTGCTGGTCCTTCACTTGGTTGCAGCTTTGGGGCAGGCTCAGCTGTTTGGGCAGGTGTGTTTTGGCATTTAGGGAGGCAGAGGTAAGAAGGCTGAGCTAAGACCTTCAGGACCGTTATCAAGATATAACAAAGATTATCAAGATATAGCAAAGCTATGCAGGGGGAAGATTGGAAGGGCCAAAGCTCAATCAGAACTCAGCTTGGCCACTGCAGTTAAAGACAACAAGAGGAGATTTTTCCAGTATATCAACAGAAAAAGGAAGACTAGGGAAAATATAGGTCCACTGATGAATGAGACAGGTGCCCTAGTGGTGGAAGACACAGAGAAGGCAGAGTTACTGAATGCCTTCTTTTCTTCGGTCTTCACTGATAAAGCCGTCCCTCACAAATCCCATACCCTGGAGGCAAGGGGGAAGGTCGGGAGAGAGCAAGATTTTCCCTTAGTTGAGGAGGACCGGGTCAGAGACCACTTGGCCAAGCTGGACATTCATAAATCCATGGGCCCTGATGGGATGCACCCGCGAGTGCTGAGAGAGCTGGCAGATGTTATCGCTAGACCGCTCTTCATTGTCTTTGCAAGGTCATGGGGAACAGGAGAGGTGCCTGAGGACTGGAGAAAGGCTAACATCACTCCAATCTTCAAAAAAGGCAAGAAGGAGGACCCAGGGAACTACAGGCTGGTTAGTCTCACCTCTGTCCCTGGGAAGGTAATGGAGCGACTCATTCTGGATGTCGTCTCCAAACACGTAGAGGAACAGGAAGTTATTGGAAGTGGTCAGCATGGATTTACCAAGGGCAAATCATGCCTGACCAATCTGATAGCTTTCTATGATGTTATAACGGGTTGGCTGGATGAGGGGAGAGCCGTAGATGTCATCTACTTTGACCTTAGCAAGGCTTTTGACACTGTCTCCCATAACATCCTCATTAGGAAGCTGAGGAAGTATGGGCTAGACGAGGTGACAGTGAGGTGGATCGAGAGCTGGCTGAGTGACAGAACTCAGAGGGTTGTGATCAGCGGCACAGAGTCCAGTTGGAGGCCTGTAACGAGTGGTGTCCCTCAGGGGTCAATACTTGGACCAATTTTGTTCAATATATTCATTCATGACCTAGATGAGGGGACAGAGTGTATCCTCAGCAAGTTTGCTGATGATACCAAGCTGGGAGGGGTGGCTGACACTCCAGAGGGCCGTGCTGCCATCCAGCGTGACCTGGACAGGCTGGAGAGAAGAACCTAATAAGGTTCAACAAAAGCAAGTGTAGGGTCCTGCACCTGGGAAGGAAGAATGCCAAACACCAGTATATGTTAGGGGTGGACATGCTGGGAAGCAGCTCTGAGGAGAAGGACCTGGGGGTCCTGGTAGACAGCAAATTATCCATGAGCCAGCAGTGTGCCCTTGTCGCCAAGAAGGCCAATGGCATCCTGGGCTGCATAGGGAAGACTGTGGCCAGTAGGTTGAGGGAGGTCATTCTCCCCCTCTACTCTGCACTGGTGAGGCCACAACTGGAGTACTGTGTCCAGTTTTGGGCTCCCCAGTTCAAGAGGGACAGGGAACTACTGGAGCGAGTCCAGCGTAGGGCAACCAAGATGATTATGGGACTGGAGCACCTCCCTTATGAGGAAAGGCTGAAAGAGCTGGGACTCTTTAGCCTGGAGAAGAGAAGGTTGAGGGGGGACCTGATTAATGTTTACAAATACCTAAAGGGTGGGTTTAAGGAGGATGGAGCCAGGCTCTTTTCAATGGTTCCCAGTGACAGGACAAGGGGCAATGGGCACAAGCTAGAACATAGGAAGTTCCGTTCAAATACACGGAAAAACTTCTTTACGGTGAGGGTGACAGAGCACTGGAACAGGCTGCCCAGGGAGGTTGTGGAGTCCCCTTCTCTGGAGATTTTCAAGACCCGCCTGGATGCAGCCCTGAGGGATGTGCTTTAGGCAATCCTGCTCTAGCAGGGGAGTTGGACTAGATGATCTCTAGAGGTCCCTTCCAACTCTGAAGATTCCGTGATTCCGTGACCAGTACACATCCTGCCACCTGTGTAGTAGAAAACTGACTTGTATGCTGCTTTTTTGTTTCCCTTTTTTTCAGGTCAGTAACTTTGTGATGAGTGTTTAGGGGATGCCCAGATGGTTTAATAGTGTGCTTTTGTTTATTCTAGGAGTCCTGCATTTTCCTAGAATTCCTGACTTTATTGAAGATGGACCTGTGGTTTTTTCCACCAGTTTTGCCATATGCTGTGTGAGTTGCTGATACTGTTTCTCTTAATTGGGTTAATGATGAGATTATATTGTAGGGCTTAGGGTGAGCATTTTGTATGCATCTGCATATTGCACTTTAGCACTTCTCAAGAAAGCAGCAGGGATGTAAGGTATAGTGTCATTCAGGGTATGGCATGGCTCATCACCTTTCCCCATTGCCCAAAGAGTGCCATGGTGTCCCTAGAGTTTTTGCAGCTTGCAGCAGGCCCCTCATAGATTGTGTCAGGGCATTACTTATTTTGTGGGTCTATAGCAGAGCCCAGAGTTTGTGGGAAGACAGAATATGGGAGGTGCCTGCTGAACACAGGGCATGGCTCAGAAGAACAGCTCCTGAGGAGTGGCTGACACAGGGGTTTCAGGGTTGCAAATATGGAATGGGAGCTGTCAGGAAGAGGTGGGGGTCCTTCCCTGACAGTTGAGGAGAAGGGGTTTCCAAAGTTTTGGTGCTGGGGGTTGACTAGGAAATGGAGGCACGTTCATCAGTCTTTGTCATATCGGTTTTGAACTTGGATTTGGGCGTCAAGAGGGTCTGGTCTGTTCTAGTCCCTTGCATTTGAGGTGAGCTGGATAGTATTGAGGAGGAGCATGGGACTGGTGATTTCACAGAGATGCAATGGTAATTTTGTGTTTGTTGGTATCTTAGGTGTCATAAATAATTGTTGCTGCAGCCCCTGACTCTGGAATCAGCGTGAAGCAGGTGAGCGGATTGCCATGACACCTCTGAATATGAAGGTGCTGTGGAAGATGTTGGTTTCTACTGTCATGGTGGTCACTGCTGGAGCCGTGGTTTCTTCTTGTTTTACAGATGAAGAGGAACCTGGTGACTGCAGGAACACATCAGTTAGCAGTTTGTTGTGGGTTTTTTGTCAAGGATGAATTCAGACCCCTGGCTGTCTGAAAGCTAAGTAGAGGCACAGGCACTGGAGGGGGACCAAGATTGACAGTTTCAGGGAGGAGTTTTCAAGTCAGGGTAGAGCAGAGGGCTATCGAGGAGGAGTCTCCTCTGAGTAGGTAAAGGGAGTGGGTTACTCTTCAGCACAAAGCTAGTGTCTGATGGGCAGGGCAGTTCTGGTCTGTGTCTGCTGTTCTGTAGTTTGTGTGCTCTGTCTTCTGTGTCTTGGACTTTCCTTAGGTTTTGATGTCCTTGTTTCTCTTTGCACTCAAGGGGCACAGAATGTGCCTTGGGCAGCCCCTGTAGGGTCTCAAATGCCTGTGCTAATTGGCATAGCGCCCAATGGGCACTTCTTTTCTTGCATAGCAATTTTAAAGTGCAGATCGGACTTGCCTCTCAAAAGTTTCTGGATGGTCCTTTTCTGCAGCATCATTCCTGGCTGCATGAGCAGCTCTGTTCTCTGAGCTATAACAGCTCTAGCCATCTGCTTTTATGAACTGGGATTTCTTCCCTGCATCCTTACGTTCTCAGGTCTTGAAGCCAGGCTTCCTGCACATACGTCATCTCTGTTTTGACAGGAACTTCTTGGAATGGGCCATTACATTTGACTCTTTTATGATTTTTATGACTTTGCCATAGAGCCTCCTCATGTCTGTGCTGTGGCTGTCGGTCTTCTTGCCCGACAGCATCTCTTGTCTGAAAGTCATTCTTCTTGTGAAGAGTTTTCTCTCGTCTTGGAGTCACATTGTTGTCTATAGTGCTGTGTGGTGTTGGGCTGCACATGGGTGTGTTTGGTGTGGAGCTGCCCTGCCTGGGGGTGTAGAGTCAGGGGTAGGCGGAACAGCAATAAGAGTCTATGGGTAATATGTTGATCTGCCAAGACTGTTTAGCCAAAGGTTGTACAGTCATCTGGGATCAAGCAGCCATTGGCAGGGACAATCATTTCCATAGTGTTTTATGGAGATGATTGGAGCCTTCTGGGAGGGCCTGTTTGGCAGTAGTGAAGCAGATTGAAGGTGTTAAGGCTTGTATGTGTGGGGATTAACATTGGGTCCAATTTTTTTTTTAACGGCAGGCTGTAGTTTGAGCCTAGATGATATTCCTAAATGGAAACAAGACCCCTGGAATTGTTCAGCTACTGATCAGCATCTGGGTGACTTGTTTACTAATTTTTTCAGATGCAGAGGGACAAGATGTGCACCAAAGAGTCATGGGGAAGGCAAGCGGGACCCCGTAAGAAGGTGGGTCAGTGCATGGTGCTGGAGGGAAGATGTGACTGGTGGCTATGTGATTATATTATGGCTTGGTGGTGGGGTGGTGTGTGTGTTTGTTTTTTTTTTTTTAATTTTGAAGGTGCAAAGTGATGAGTAAAGCAGGATATTGGCACCCTACATGACTCGGGCAAGGTGGTCGGTGACTAGTGGGCTGAAGCAGCAATTCTTCTCAGATGTTATATTGTGGGTGGAGTTTTTAGTGTCCTTTGGGTCTGTTTTAGAGGTGGTCTGTGAGCCTCAAAGTGGCAGCCCAAAACCATGGAGGGCAGGTGGGCGAGAGGCCAGGGTAAAGGAGTAGGAGACAGGAATGGCTGTAGGCAGGCTGAGGTTTTGGGCAGTATCTCAGCATATGCCTTTTGTTTGGCTTTTTTTTTTTTTCAGGTGCAGGACGCAGGCTCAGAGGCTCTAAGCCACATGCTGATGAGCGGGCTGAGAAGGTGAGGCGGTTGTGGGCCATATTGGTGTCTTAATAGTGAAGTATTATATGGCAACTTGGTTAAGTATTTATCTTCTGGTTTTGCAGGTGCCCTGTGAGCCATCTTTGGAAGCGGATGAGCATCAGAGGTGAGCTGAGGCAGTAGTGAGGAGGAGCTTGTGGCTGGTGACTTCTCACATGTGCAACAGTAATTTTGTTTCTTGGTATCTCAAGCAATGATGGCCGCAGCGTCTGACTCTGGAAGGAGCAGGTGAGTGGAATCCCATTGTGCTTTTGAGGAAGGGGAAATTGTGGAAGAGGTTGGCGGTGGCCTATCTGAAACTTCTTGCTGTCACTGTTTGGTTTTCTTTAATTGTAGATGATGAGGAGGAACCTGGTGACTACAGGAATATCCCAGATAGTTAATGTGCTGGTTTTTGGTGTGGGTTTTTTTTTTTTTTTTTTTTTTTTTTTTTTTTTTTTTTTTTTTTTTTGTCGACATGGGATTTAAGACCTCCATCCCTCTGAAAGCTAAGTTGAGTGGACAGGGCTAGGGAGGGGGGCTGGGAGGGGAGAAGTTTTTGATTTGCAGGGAGGCGTCTTAAAGTTAGAGAAGGGCAGAGGGCTGTCCTGGAGCTGTCCCCTTTGGGCAGGTAAAGGGAGCGGGTTAGTCTTCAGCACAATGCTAGCATGAGCCAGGCAGGGCAGCTCCAGCCTGCATCTGTTATGGTGTTTGTGTGGTCTGTCTTCTGGGTTTTAAAACTTCCTTGGGTCTTGATGTCCTCTTTACACTTGAGGAGCACAGCCTGTACTTCAGGCACCATCCCAAGAGTCTTGAATGCCAGTACTCATCAGCATTGCCCCAGTCAGGCCCTGCTTTTCTTGTATTGTAAGCTTAAACAGTGGATCGGCCTTGCATCTCGGAAGTTTCTGGGTGGTCCTCATCTGCTGCATTGTTACTAGCTGTGTGAGCAGCTCTGTTCTCTAGCCATCCATTTTCAGTGACTGGGACTTCTTCCCTGCATCCTTAAGTTCTTAGGTCTTGAACTTGGGCTTCCTGCACGTACATCTCAGTTTTAGAGTCACTTGTTGTCCCAGAACATTACATTGTACTCATTTCCTGGGGTTTCCCTAGAGCCTTCTCATGTCACCATTGTGGTCTTGCAGGTCTTCTTGCCCAACAGTCGCTTATGTTGGTGTCATTCTTCTCACTGAGAGTTTTCCCTCATCTGTGAGGTGCATTGTTTGTAGTGGTCTGTGTAATGTCGGTCTGTGCTTGTGTGTGTTTGGCTTGGAGCTGCTCTACCCGGCCAAGTAGAGTCAGGGGTAGGTGGAACATCAATAGGAGTCTATGGTTAGTTTGTTGATCTACCTAGACTGTTGAGGCAAAGGTGGTACAGTCAACTCCCATCAAGTAGCCATCAGCAGGTGGCATGGGCAGCTTTTTAATTAACGGGTTGTTGTGGGATGAGCAGAGCTATGTGGGAGGGGCTGTTCAGCAGTAGTGAAGCAGACTGCATCTTGAAGATGTTAAGGCTGCTTTGTATGGGGTGTAATGTTTGTATGTTTTTTTTAATGTCAGGCTGTAATTGTACTCCAGATGGTATTTCTAAAGCAAAACAAGACCTTTTTGAGGGTGTGTGTGTCACATGGAGTTCCCCCTAAAAGAGGCAGTTCACAGCCCAAAAATGCCTGAAAATTCATGTGGGGAATGTGTGTTTAGAAAAAATAATAAAACCTGTATATATGGGTATCAGGCATTGAAATAAAGAACAATTTCTCATTTTTATACATATTGAAAAACATGAGTGTATGTATATAAAAAAGAGTTCAAAATAAAAACCTATATCTACTATATTATATAAAGGATGTTATCATATTAAAAGATCTGTCCCATAGGCAATTTTTGCCTTCATGGTTCTCTCTGTTTTGCTTCCTCCTGTCTGATCTGTAGCCCATAGCTGTTTTCTTTCCCCTGTGGCTCCCTTTCCCTGTTTTTTAACCCCCCCCCCCCTTCTCTGCCCCGTAGTAGATTGCTGTTGTATTAAGTGACAAGGTTTTGTTGGCTGAGTTGTGGGGACAGGTGCTGCAGGGGTGGGTTCTGTGAGAAGACACCAGAAGCTCCCCCCATGTTGGGCACAGCCAGATCAGAGAGGGACCTGCCACAGCTCAATGCCGAGCCCATCAGCAACACTGGCCAGGAGCGGAGCAGAGAGTCCCCTGCAACCCGTGGAGGCCCCGCTGTTGGAGCAGAAAAAGAGGGCGAGGAGGAGGGAGCGGCAGAGACAATGCGAGATGAACCGACCACAGCCCTGACTCCCTGTCACCCTGCGTTGTCCGGGGTTACGATGTAGAGAAGTCGTGAGTGAAGATGATCCCAGAAAAAAAGAGAGGGGTGGTGGGAAGGTGTTTTTTAAATTTGTTTTTATTTCTGATTATGTGATTGGCAATAAATTAAATGAATTTCCCCAAACTGAGTCTGTTGCTCAACGTACAAGCTTTTTGATTTTAATTTCTCCCCTTGTCTCGTTGAGGAAGGGCAGCGACAGAGTGGCTGGGTGGGTACCCAAGGGCCAGCCAAGGTCAATCCACCACAGATGACTTCTACTACGCTCCCTGTCCTTGTTTTTTCATGCTTGACTAAGTTTCTTGTACCTGATCTCTTTTGAAACTCAATTTCTTACTTTCCATCTCTTTCTTTCTAATTCTTATGTTTCTTGATCCCAGTTAGTTTTCAGTTATTCTTGCTGCCTTTCCCTCTATCTGTCTCCCCAAATAAATTTTAATTTCTTTCCCATGTTTCTTGTACCCTGTTGCTTTTCATAATCGTCTTCCTCCCTCTCTTTCTGTGCAGTCCTGCGTACCTATCTGTTAAGTCTTGGGTATGATTCTTGTATCCTGTGCCTTTCAAAATTTTGTGTCTCCATCTCCTTCTAACCATTTCCCTGTCTATAATTCCCATTCTTCCCTCTCTGTCCTGCACCCTGTCACTTTTTTCATTTTTTTTCTACATCTCTCTGTTATTTTTTGCTTATGTTTCTTGTGCCCTGTTTTTCAAAGTTTTCTTTCAATGTGTACTTCTGTCGGGGTCCCTGTTTCTCCTTTTTATTTCTTCATGATGTTACTTTTCCCCCGCTCCTTTGTCTCGTCTCTGTTGTCTTGTCCTGCTGGTCCCTTCCGTCTCTCTTCCTTATCCTTCCATCTCTCTGTCCCTGGGCTTTTTTGCACAGTCTCTCCCCTCTCCTCTCTCAGCTCTTGTTGGCGGCATCCCCTTTCCTGCCTTCCTGTCCCAACCCCCCTTCCCGATGTCCCTCTGTTCTTCCTCCTGCCTTTTCCTTCCCTTTTCTCCCGCTGTCCTGTTGCCTTTGGGCACTGAGCCTCGTAGCCAACTCACTGCCGGAATTTCTTGGGCACATGAAGGAAGAAACACTTCCTGCCTCCTCTGTGCCCCTGGATGCGTTTGCTGCCCCCAGGGTGCAGAGCTGGCTGTCTGGGAGAGGCTCAGGGGAGGGGGTAATGTGCTGTGGGGCTTTGGCAATGGCCCCTGTTCCCAATGGGCTCCAGCTGGGGCTGAGGCAGCCCAGATGGCACCCACGAGGTGAGCATGGGCTGGGCCAAGGGCTTAAAAAGAAAGGCTGCCCCAGGGATGGGTCTGCTTTGCCAAGGGCCTCTAACTTCTAAGGGGGCTGCCTGGGCACAGCTGCCTGCCAGCGCTGGCTGAGAAGTCAAATGAAGGGGGTTCCGACAGGCAGGTGTCTCCAGCCAGGAACGGACGGTCCCCGCAGTGAGGAAGGATCCCTCCCAGCCATCCCTGACCGAGGGCACCACCAGCACAGAGCGCGGGGAGCTCGGCTGCGCGTGTGAGCTTCATGGGACAAGAGCGTCGAGGCACCCCCTGCCCGCTCCTAGGTGGGCAAGGGTCGTCAGGCCGCCCGTACCACAGACGACGAAGGGGCAGAGAGAGAAGCCTGTGAGCAGCGAAGGTCTCCCACACGTGCCAGGAGCTGTGGTGAGTCATGTGCCCTCTTGTGCATGTCCAGGCCTTTCCCTGCCGTGCCTCTTCTGATCTCTGCCTGCCGCCTTGCTTGTCCCGGCTTCTGGCTCCCCAAAGCTTTTTGCTCTTCTGCTTAATGCCAGCACGTTCTTTCTCCCCTTCTCCATTTCCTTTCTGTGCCTCTGCCTTCCCAGCTCCCCTTCCGCTCTTATTTTATTCTTCCCCCACTGCCTTGTTCGCTATTGCTTTTGAAAACTGCGTTTGTAGGTCTCCCTCTACCCAGCAACCTGTCTCTATTTCCAGTGACTCCCTCTGCTCTGAACCTGGTGAAGCGCTGTCACGTGCACTGCTACCTTTGTTGAATCCCTGTGCGTGTGTGTTTCTAAATGCTTCCTTCTCTCTTAGGAGTGAAGTGAATCGCTCTGCCCGCCACAACTGCATCTTGCCTTGTCTGTCGCCGCGTGGTGTTACGTCTTGCGTTGTATGGCTCTGTTGTTGTCTTGACTGTCATCTGATCTATTCTGCCGTTGTATGCCACCATATTGTCACTTCCTTCATCAGCTGTTTTCTATTTGACGGTGTATTGCATTGTACCGCCATGTACGCTGTTACGCTGTCTCGCATTGTATCGTCCTGTCAGTGTCGGGTTTGTGACTTTAGACTTTGTGTTTAAAGCTTTCACAGTCCACTGCAGTCCGACAAGTGGCTGTTGTTTATTGAACTGTGTATTCGTTAAACAATTCCCCATCCTGTGCAGTCCTAGAAATGTTTGCTGATTATTTGAGCGGGTATTGGGTTGTGCTGACCCGTATAGTGCTATGTCTGGTGCTGGATTACCCTGTCATTGTTTGGATTGTCATTTCAGCCATCGTGTTAAAAAATTCTCAAGACCGTGCAGTTCTGCACTCGTTTTCTTTTTCTTTCACGGTGTATCATATTGTAGAGCCCGGTATACGGTTAGGTCTTGCATTGTATTGCTCTGGACCCGTCTTGATTGATACCTGATATGGTCTCTCATGGCAGTGCGCTGTCTCGTCAGTTATGTATGCAGTTCTGGACTCGTTTTCTTTGTATTTCGCCGTGTATCGGATTGTACTGCCCGGTATACTGTTAGGTCTTGCATTGTGTTGCTCGGGACCCGTCTTGATGGCTATCTGATATGGTCTCTCATTATAGCGCGCTGTCTCGTCGGTTTTGTAACGGGTTGTTCTCTGTTTGACTGCATATTGCATTCTACGGCACCGTATAATGTTATGTCTTGGATTCTATTGCTCAGTCATTTTATGGAGTGCCATCTGCGACCGGGACTGCAGCGCGCTCGTCTGTGGGTTTTCGATCGGCGGTTCATTATTTGACTACCTCTTGCCTCGTCCTGCCCCGTGTTGTGTTTTGTCTTGCATTGTATTGCCCTGTAATCGCCCTGACGACCGTCTGGTCCGTTCCGGTATGTGCCGCTCGGTCTTGCGGTTTTTTTTAAACGTTTGTTCTTGATTTGGCTGCGTATTGCCTTGCAGTGCCCTGTATGGCGTTCTGTCTTGCGTTGCATTGCCCCGTCGTTCTCTTCACTGTCATTGTAGACACTCTGGGATAGTAGCCATCTGTATCGTGGGGGTTTTACCGGGTGCTCCTTCTTTGACCACCGTGTATTGCCGTGCTACCGCCTTTGTGTTGGGTCTCGAATTGTATTGCCGCGTCATTGTTTTGACTGCCGTCTGATGCGTCTGAGCATTAGACCGTCCTCTGTTGTCTTACGTTGTGCGCTGTATTGCTCTGTCGGTATCTTGCCTGCTGTCTGACATCTGTTGGCGCCGGAACGCGCAGTATTGTGGGTCCCTTCGTGGGTTGTGTTTATTTGACTGACTATTGCACTGTACTGCGCTGTGTAATGTTAACGTCTCGGATTCTGTTGTCCTGTAACTGTCTCGACCGCCACGTGACGCCCTGTGGGATGGTACTGACGGGTATGTAGGGGTTTTGTCAGGTTGTTCTTTCTTTCATTCTGTTTTGCATTGTGCTGCCCTGTGTTGTGTTACGTTTGGCATTGTATTGCCATGTAATTGTCCTGAGTGCCACGTGATGGATATTCTGGCAGGGTGCCGCACTGAGCTGTCGTTTTTTACTTTAAGGGGCGGTTGTTGATGTGAGTGCGTTTTGCCTTGTAGTGCCCTGTATCGTGTTTCGTCTTGCGTTGTATTACCCTGTCATTGTCTAGACGGTCTTTTTATAGACGTTCTGTCAGAGGACTGCACTGTATTGTGACTTCTCTAATAGGCTGTTGTTTCTTTGACCGTGCAGTGTCTTGTAGTGCCCCGTATTGTGTTACGCCTTGCGTTGTGTTGCTGCGTCGTTGTCTCGACTGCCATCTGAGTGATAGTCTGGCATTGTATGGCACTGTACTGTGAATTCTTTCCTTGGCTGTTCTTTCTTTGATTGTGTATGGCGTTGTACTGCCCTGCGTAACTTTGTCTTGCCTTGTATTGCCCTGACGTTGTCTTGCTTGTTATTTTAGCTTGTCTGGGATTGTACTGCGCTGTATTGTGAGTTTCTGAACGAGTTCTTGGGTTGTGTGTTCCATCGTAGCGTCCTGTATTGTTAGGCATTGCATTGCATTGCCCCATCGTTGTTTTGACGGTCACTTGAAACATTCTGTCGCAGGACTGCACGCTATCGTGGGTGTGTTGATCGGTCGTTCTTAATTTGGCTGCGTATTGCCTCGTGCTGCCCCGTGGTGTGTTGTGTCTTGCATTGTATTGGTCTATCGTTGGTTCGACTGTTGTTTTAGACTGTCTGGGATTGTACTGCGCTGTGTTGTGAATTATTGAATCGGTTGTTCTTTGTTTGACCGGCGTGGTGGTGCGGTGCCCTGCCCCCTGCCGTTTCCCACCCCGTCACCCCCCCAACCCCCCTTTCTCTCCTCCCCGCAGGCAACAGAGTCAACACTCCTTCTGGAGTGGGGACTGAGCTATTTTGTTCCCAGGCTGATCTGACTGGAAGTCAATTAGCTGCCTCCACAGATAGTGGACAGGAAGAGAGCCCTTGGAGCCTTCCTGCCCGGCAGCGGCCTGTTCGCCGCCTCCTCCGCTTGAGCGGGGACGCTCACGTAAGTTTCTGCTCCTCGAGGTTGAGAGACGCCTTGCCGCAGCAGAATCTGGGTAAGTGACTAATAGCATGCAGAGCTTTGCGATCTTAGCTGAGTGATAGAACGGGTTGATGGCGCAGATAGAATCCTTTAGAGGGAAAGGGTTGCCCAAGGCCGGGGCAAGGATGGGATCCAGCCGCAGCTAGACTCCTCTCGGAGAAGGAGTTTAGAAAGCAAGGGGGTCCTTTCCGAGCCTCGTGACTCAAGGGGAGGGTCTCCCTGACAGCTCGTCTGACCCTGGCCCCTAGGCAGTAAATAACCCGGGGTACGTGGCCGTGCAGTCTGGTGAAGCGCTGTCACGTGCACTGCTACCTTTGTTGAATCCCTGTGCGTGTGTGTTTCTAAATGCTTCCTTCTCTCTTAGGAGTGAAGTGAATCGCTCTGCCCGCCACAACTGCATCTTGCCTTGTCTGTCGCCGCGTGGTGTTACGTCTTGCGTTGTATGGCTCTGTTGTTGTCTTGACTGTCATCTGATCTATTCTGCCGTTGTATGCCACCATATTGTCACTTCCTTCATCAGCTGTTTTCTATTTGACGGTGTATTGCATTGTACCGCCATGTACGCTGTTACGCTGTCTCGCATTGTATCGTCCTGTCAGTGTCGGGTTTGTGACTTTAGACTTTGTGTTTAAAGCTTTCACAGTCCACTGCAGTCCGACAAGTGGCTGTTGTTTATTGAACTGTGTATTCGTTAAACAATTCCCCATCCTGTGCAGTCCTAGAAATGTTTGCTGATTATTTGAGCGGGTATTGGGTTGTGCTGACCCGTATAGTGCTATGTCTGGTGCTGGATTACCCTGTCATTGTTTGGATTGTCATTTCAGCCATCGTGTTAAAAAATTCTCAAGACCGTGCAGTTCTGCACTCGTTTTCTTTTTCTTTCACGGTGTATCATATTGTAGAGCCCGGTATACGGTTAGGTCTTGCATTGTATTGCTCTGGACCCGTCTTGATTGATACCTGATATGGTCTCTCATGGCAGTGCGCTGTCTCGTCAGTTATGTATGCAGTTCTGGACTCGTTTTCTTTGTATTTCGCCGTGTATCGGATTGTACTGCCCGGTATACTGTTAGGTCTTGCATTGTGTTGCTCGGGACCCGTCTTGATGGCTATCTGATATGGTCTCTCATTATAGCGCGCTGTCTCGTCGGTTTTGTAACGGGTTGTTCTCTGTTTGACTGCATATTGCATTCTACGGCACCGTATAATGTTATGTCTTGGATTCTATTGCTCAGTCATTTTATGGAGTGCCATCTGCGACCGGGACTGCAGCGCGCTCGTCTGTGGGTTTTCGATCGGCGGTTCATTATTTGACTACCTCTTGCCTCGTCCTGCCCCGTGTTGTGTTTTGTCTTGCATTGTATTGCCCTGTAATCGCCCTGACGACCGTCTGGTCCGTTCCGGTATGTGCCGCTCGGTCTTGCGGTTTTTTTTAAACGTTTGTTCTTGATTTGGCTGCGTATTGCCTTGCAGTGCCCTGTATGGCGTTCTGTCTTGCGTTGCATTGCCCCGTCGTTCTCTTCACTGTCATTGTAGACACTCTGGGATAGTAGCCATCTGTATCGTGGGGGTTTTACCGGGTGCTCCTTCTTTGACCACCGTGTATTGCCGTGCTACCGCCTTTGTGTTGGGTCTCGAATTGTATTGCCGCGTCATTGTTTTGACTGCCGTCTGATGCGTCTGAGCATTAGACCGTCCTCTGTTGTCTTACGTTGTGCGCTGTATTGCTCTGTCGGTATCTTGCCTGCTGTCTGACATCTGTTGGCGCCGGAACGCGCAGTATTGTGGGTCCCTTCGTGGGTTGTGTTTATTTGACTGACTATTGCACTGTACTGCGCTGTGTAATGTTAACGTCTCGGATTCTGTTGTCCTGTAACTGTCTCGACCGCCACGTGACGCCCTGTGGGATGGTACTGACGGGTATGTAGGGGTTTTGTCAGGTTGTTCTTTCTTTCATTCTGTTTTGCATTGTGCTGCCCTGTGTTGTGTTACGTTTGGCATTGTATTGCCATGTAATTGTCCTGAGTGCCACGTGATGGATATTCTGGCAGGGTGCCGCACTGAGCTGTCGTTTTTTACTTTAAGGGGCGGTTGTTGATGTGAGTGCGTTTTGCCTTGTAGTGCCCTGTATCGTGTTTCGTCTTGCGTTGTATTACCCTGTCATTGTCTAGACGGTCTTTTTATAGACGTTCTGTCAGAGGACTGCACTGTATTGTGACTTCTCTAATAGGCTGTTGTTTCTTTGACCGTGCAGTGTCTTGTAGTGCCCCGTATTGTGTTACGCCTTGCGTTGTGTTGCTGCGTCGTTGTCTCGACTGCCATCTGAGTGATAGTCTGGCATTGTATGGCACTGTACTGTGAATTCTTTCCTTGGCTGTTCTTTCTTTGATTGTGTATGGCGTTGTACTGCCCTGCGTAACTTTGTCTTGCCTTGTATTGCCCTGACGTTGTCTTGCTTGTTATTTTAGCTTGTCTGGGATTGTACTGCGCTGTATTGTGAGTTTCTGAACGAGTTCTTGGGTTGTGTGTTCCATCGTAGCGTCCTGTATTGTTAGGCATTGCATTGCATTGCCCCATCGTTGTTTTGACGGTCACTTGAAACATTCTGTCGCAGGACTGCACGCTATCGTGGGTGTGTTGATCGGTCGTTCTTAATTTGGCTGCGTATTGCCTCGTGCTGCCCCGTGGTGTGTTGTGTCTTGCATTGTATTGGTCTATCGTTGGTTCGACTGTTGTTTTAGACTGTCTGGGATTGTACTGCGCTGTGTTGTGAATTATTGAATCGGTTGTTCTTTGTTTGACCGGCGTGGTGGTGCGGTGCCCTGCCCCCTGCCGTTTCCCACCCCGTCACCCCCCCAACCCCCCTTTCTCTCCTCCCCGCAGGCAACAGAGTCAACACTCCTTCTGGAGTGGGGACTGAGCTATTTTGTTCCCAGGCTGATCTGACTGGAAGTCAATTAGCTGCCTCCACAGATAGTGGACAGGAAGAGAGCCCTTGGAGCCTTCCTGCCCGGCAGCGGCCTGTTCGCCGCCTCCTCCGCTTGAGCGGGGACGCTCACGTAAGTTTCTGCTCCTCGAGGTTGAGAGACGCCTTGCCGCAGCAGAATCTGGGTAAGTGACTAATAGCATGCAGAGCTTTGCGATCTTAGCTGAGTGATAGAACGGGTTGATGGCGCAGATAGAATCCTTTAGAGGGAAAGGGTTGCCCAAGGCCGGGGCAAGGATGGGATCCAGCCGCAGCTAGACTCCTCTCGGAGAAGGAGTTTAGAAAGCAAGGGGGTCCTTTCCGAGCCTCGTGACTCAAGGGGAGGGTCTCCCTGACAGCTCGTCTGACCCTGGCCCCTAGGCAGTAAATAACCCGGGGTACGTGGCCGTGCAGTCTGGTGAAGCGCTGTCACGTGCACTGCTACCTTTGTTGAATCCCTGTGCGTGTGTGTTTCTAAATGCTTCCTTCTCTCTTAGGAGTGAAGTGAATCGCTCTGCCCGCCACAACTGCATCTTGCCTTGTCTGTCGCCGCGTGGTGTTACGTCTTGCGTTGTATGGCTCTGTTGTTGTCTTGACTGTCATCTGATCTATTCTGCCGTTGTATGCCACCATATTGTCACTTCCTTCATCAGCTGTTTTCTATTTGACGGTGTATTGCATTGTACCGCCATGTACGCTGTTACGCTGTCTCGCATTGTATCGTCCTGTCAGTGTCGGGTTTGTGACTTTAGACTTTGTGTTTAAAGCTTTCACAGTCCACTGCAGTCCGACAAGTGGCTGTTGTTTATTGAACTGTGTATTCGTTAAACAATTCCCCATCCTGTGCAGTCCTAGAAATGTTTGCTGATTATTTGAGCGGGTATTGGGTTGTGCTGACCCGTATAGTGCTATGTCTGGTGCTGGATTACCCTGTCATTGTTTGGATTGTCATTTCAGCCATCGTGTTAAAAAATTCTCAAGACCGTGCAGTTCTGCACTCGTTTTCTTTTTCTTTCACGGTGTATCATATTGTAGAGCCCGGTATACGGTTAGGTCTTGCATTGTATTGCTCTGGACCCGTCTTGATTGATACCTGATATGGTCTCTCATGGCAGTGCGCTGTCTCGTCAGTTATGTATGCAGTTCTGGACTCGTTTTCTTTGTATTTCGCCGTGTATCGGATTGTACTGCCCGGTATACTGTTAGGTCTTGCATTGTGTTGCTCGGGACCCGTCTTGATGGCTATCTGATATGGTCTCTCATTATAGCGCGCTGTCTCGTCGGTTTTGTAACGGGTTGTTCTCTGTTTGACTGCATATTGCATTCTACGGCACCGTATAATGTTATGTCTTGGATTCTATTGCTCAGTCATTTTATGGAGTGCCATCTGCGACCGGGACTGCAGCGCGCTCGTCTGTGGGTTTTCGATCGGCGGTTCATTATTTGACTACCTCTTGCCTCGTCCTGCCCCGTGTTGTGTTTTGTCTTGCATTGTATTGCCCTGTAATCGCCCTGACGACCGTCTGGTCCGTTCCGGTATGTGCCGCTCGGTCTTGCGGTTTTTTTTAAACGTTTGTTCTTGATTTGGCTGCGTATTGCCTTGCAGTGCCCTGTATGGCGTTCTGTCTTGCGTTGCATTGCCCCGTCGTTCTCTTCACTGTCATTGTAGACACTCTGGGATAGTAGCCATCTGTATCGTGGGGGTTTTACCGGGTGCTCCTTCTTTGACCACCGTGTATTGCCGTGCTACCGCCTTTGTGTTGGGTCTCGAATTGTATTGCCGCGTCATTGTTTTGACTGCCGTCTGATGCGTCTGAGCATTAGACCGTCCTCTGTTGTCTTACGTTGTGCGCTGTATTGCTCTGTCGGTATCTTGCCTGCTGTCTGACATCTGTTGGCGCCGGAACGCGCAGTATTGTGGGTCCCTTCGTGGGTTGTGTTTATTTGACTGACTATTGCACTGTACTGCGCTGTGTAATGTTAACGTCTCGGATTCTGTTGTCCTGTAACTGTCTCGACCGCCACGTGACGCCCTGTGGGATGGTACTGACGGGTATGTAGGGGTTTTGTCAGGTTGTTCTTTCTTTCATTCTGTTTTGCATTGTGCTGCCCTGTGTTGTGTTACGTTTGGCATTGTATTGCCATGTAATTGTCCTGAGTGCCACGTGATGGATATTCTGGCAGGGTGCCGCACTGAGCTGTCGTTTTTTACTTTAAGGGGCGGTTGTTGATGTGAGTGCGTTTTGCCTTGTAGTGCCCTGTATCGTGTTTCGTCTTGCGTTGTATTACCCTGTCATTGTCTAGACGGTCTTTTTATAGACGTTCTGTCAGAGGACTGCACTGTATTGTGACTTCTCTAATAGGCTGTTGTTTCTTTGACCGTGCAGTGTCTTGTAGTGCCCCGTATTGTGTTACGCCTTGCGTTGTGTTGCTGCGTCGTTGTCTCGACTGCCATCTGAGTGATAGTCTGGCATTGTATGGCACTGTACTGTGAATTCTTTCCTTGGCTGTTCTTTCTTTGATTGTGTATGGCGTTGTACTGCCCTGCGTAACTTTGTCTTGCCTTGTATTGCCCTGACGTTGTCTTGCTTGTTATTTTAGCTTGTCTGGGATTGTACTGCGCTGTATTGTGAGTTTCTGAACGAGTTCTTGGGTTGTGTGTTCCATCGTAGCGTCCTGTATTGTTAGGCATTGCATTGCATTGCCCCATCGTTGTTTTGACGGTCACTTGAAACATTCTGTCGCAGGACTGCACGCTATCGTGGGTGTGTTGATCGGTCGTTCTTAATTTGGCTGCGTATTGCCTCGTGCTGCCCCGTGGTGTGTTGTGTCTTGCATTGTATTGGTCTATCGTTGGTTCGACTGTTGTTTTAGACTGTCTGGGATTGTACTGCGCTGTGTTGTGAATTATTGAATCGGTTGTTCTTTGTTTGACCGGCGTGGTGGTGCGGTGCCCTGCCCCCTGCCGTTTCCCACCCCGTCACCCCCCCAACCCCCCTTTCTCTCCTCCCCGCAGGCAACAGAGTCAACACTCCTTCTGGAGTGGGGACTGAGCTATTTTGTTCCCAGGCTGATCTGACTGGAAGTCAATTAGCTGCCTCCACAGATAGTGGACAGGAAGAGAGCCCTTGGAGCCTTCCTGCCCGGCAGCGGCCTGTTCGCCGCCTCCTCCGCTTGAGCGGGGACGCTCACGTAAGTTTCTGCTCCTCGAGGTTGAGAGACGCCTTGCCGCAGCAGAATCTGGGTAAGTGACTAATAGCATGCAGAGCTTTGCGATCTTAGCTGAGTGATAGAACGGGTTGATGGCGCAGATAGAATCCTTTAGAGGGAAAGGGTTGCCCAAGGCCGGGGCAAGGATGGGATCCAGCCGCAGCTAGACTCCTCTCGGAGAAGGAGTTTAGAAAGCAAGGGGGTCCTTTCCGAGCCTCGTGACTCAAGGGGAGGGTCTCCCTGACAGCTCGTCTGACCCTGGCCCCTAGGCAGTAAATAACCCGGGGTACGTGGCCGTGCAGTCTGGTGAAGCGCTGTCACGTGCACTGCTACCTTTGTTGAATCCCTGTGCGTGTGTGTTTCTAAATGCTTCCTTCTCTCTTAGGAGTGAAGTGAATCGCTCTGCCCGCCACAACTGCATCTTGCCTTGTCTGTCGCCGCGTGGTGTTACGTCTTGCGTTGTATGGCTCTGTTGTTGTCTTGACTGTCATCTGATCTATTCTGCCGTTGTATGCCACCATATTGTCACTTCCTTCATCAGCTGTTTTCTATTTGACGGTGTATTGCATTGTACCGCCATGTACGCTGTTACGCTGTCTCGCATTGTATCGTCCTGTCAGTGTCGGGTTTGTGACTTTAGACTTTGTGTTTAAAGCTTTCACAGTCCACTGCAGTCCGACAAGTGGCTGTTGTTTATTGAACTGTGTATTCGTTAAACAATTCCCCATCCTGTGCAGTCCTAGAAATGTTTGCTGATTATTTGAGCGGGTATTGGGTTGTGCTGACCCGTATAGTGCTATGTCTGGTGCTGGATTACCCTGTCATTGTTTGGATTGTCATTTCAGCCATCGTGTTAAAAAATTCTCAAGACCGTGCAGTTCTGCACTCGTTTTCTTTTTCTTTCACGGTGTATCATATTGTAGAGCCCGGTATACGGTTAGGTCTTGCATTGTATTGCTCTGGACCCGTCTTGATTGATACCTGATATGGTCTCTCATGGCAGTGCGCTGTCTCGTCAGTTATGTATGCAGTTCTGGACTCGTTTTCTTTGTATTTCGCCGTGTATCGGATTGTACTGCCCGGTATACTGTTAGGTCTTGCATTGTGTTGCTCGGGACCCGTCTTGATGGCTATCTGATATGGTCTCTCATTATAGCGCGCTGTCTCGTCGGTTTTGTAACGGGTTGTTCTCTGTTTGACTGCATATTGCATTCTACGGCACCGTATAATGTTATGTCTTGGATTCTATTGCTCAGTCATTTTATGGAGTGCCATCTGCGACCGGGACTGCAGCGCGCTCGTCTGTGGGTTTTCGATCGGCGGTTCATTATTTGACTACCTCTTGCCTCGTCCTGCCCCGTGTTGTGTTTTGTCTTGCATTGTATTGCCCTGTAATCGCCCTGACGACCGTCTGGTCCGTTCCGGTATGTGCCGCTCGGTCTTGCGGTTTTTTTTAAACGTTTGTTCTTGATTTGGCTGCGTATTGCCTTGCAGTGCCCTGTATGGCGTTCTGTCTTGCGTTGCATTGCCCCGTCGTTCTCTTCACTGTCATTGTAGACACTCTGGGATAGTAGCCATCTGTATCGTGGGGGTTTTACCGGGTGCTCCTTCTTTGACCACCGTGTATTGCCGTGCTACCGCCTTTGTGTTGGGTCTCGAATTGTATTGCCGCGTCATTGTTTTGACTGCCGTCTGATGCGTCTGAGCATTAGACCGTCCTCTGTTGTCTTACGTTGTGCGCTGTATTGCTCTGTCGGTATCTTGCCTGCTGTCTGACATCTGTTGGCGCCGGAACGCGCAGTATTGTGGGTCCCTTCGTGGGTTGTGTTTATTTGACTGACTATTGCACTGTACTGCGCTGTGTAATGTTAACGTCTCGGATTCTGTTGTCCTGTAACTGTCTCGACCGCCACGTGACGCCCTGTGGGATGGTACTGACGGGTATGTAGGGGTTTTGTCAGGTTGTTCTTTCTTTCATTCTGTTTTGCATTGTGCTGCCCTGTGTTGTGTTACGTTTGGCATTGTATTGCCATGTAATTGTCCTGAGTGCCACGTGATGGATATTCTGGCAGGGTGCCGCACTGAGCTGTCGTTTTTTACTTTAAGGGGCGGTTGTTGATGTGAGTGCGTTTTGCCTTGTAGTGCCCTGTATCGTGTTTCGTCTTGCGTTGTATTACCCTGTCATTGTCTAGACGGTCTTTTTATAGACGTTCTGTCAGAGGACTGCACTGTATTGTGACTTCTCTAATAGGCTGTTGTTTCTTTGACCGTGCAGTGTCTTGTAGTGCCCCGTATTGTGTTACGCCTTGCGTTGTGTTGCTGCGTCGTTGTCTCGACTGCCATCTGAGTGATAGTCTGGCATTGTATGGCACTGTACTGTGAATTCTTTCCTTGGCTGTTCTTTCTTTGATTGTGTATGGCGTTGTACTGCCCTGCGTAACTTTGTCTTGCCTTGTATTGCCCTGACGTTGTCTTGCTTGTTATTTTAGCTTGTCTGGGATTGTACTGCGCTGTATTGTGAGTTTCTGAACGAGTTCTTGGGTTGTGTGTTCCATCGTAGCGTCCTGTATTGTTAGGCATTGCATTGCATTGCCCCATCGTTGTTTTGACGGTCACTTGAAACATTCTGTCGCAGGACTGCACGCTATCGTGGGTGTGTTGATCGGTCGTTCTTAATTTGGCTGCGTATTGCCTCGTGCTGCCCCGTGGTGTGTTGTGTCTTGCATTGTATTGGTCTATCGTTGGTTCGACTGTTGTTTTAGACTGTCTGGGATTGTACTGCGCTGTGTTGTGAATTATTGAATCGGTTGTTCTTTGTTTGACCGGCGTGGTGGTGCGGTGCCCTGCCCCCTGCCGTTTCCCACCCCGTCACCCCCCCAACCCCCCTTTCTCTCCTCCCCGCAGGCAACAGAGTCAACACTCCTTCTGGAGTGGGGACTGAGCTATTTTGTTCCCAGGCTGATCTGACTGGAAGTCAATTAGCTGCCTCCACAGATAGTGGACAGGAAGAGAGCCCTTGGAGCCTTCCTGCCCGGCAGCGGCCTGTTCGCCGCCTCCTCCGCTTGAGCGGGGACGCTCACGTAAGTTTCTGCTCCTCGAGGTTGAGAGACGCCTTGCCGCAGCAGAATCTGGGTAAGTGACTAATAGCATGCAGAGCTTTGCGATCTTAGCTGAGTGATAGAACGGGTTGATGGCGCAGATAGAATCCTTTAGAGGGAAAGGGTTGCCCAAGGCCGGGGCAAGGATGGGATCCAGCCGCAGCTAGACTCCTCTCGGAGAAGGAGTTTAGAAAGCAAGGGGGTCCTTTCCGAGCCTCGTGACTCAAGGGGAGGGTCTCCCTGACAGCTCGTCTGACCCTGGCCCCTAGGCAGTAAATAACCCGGGGTACGTGGCCGTGCAGTCTGGTGAAGCGCTGTCACGTGCACTGCTACCTTTGTTGAATCCCTGTGCGTGTGTGTTTCTAAATGCTTCCTTCTCTCTTAGGAGTGAAGTGAATCGCTCTGCCCGCCACAACTGCATCTTGCCTTGTCTGTCGCCGCGTGGTGTTACGTCTTGCGTTGTATGGCTCTGTTGTTGTCTTGACTGTCATCTGATCTATTCTGCCGTTGTATGCCACCATATTGTCACTTCCTTCATCAGCTGTTTTCTATTTGACGGTGTATTGCATTGTACCGCCATGTACGCTGTTACGCTGTCTCGCATTGTATCGTCCTGTCAGTGTCGGGTTTGTGACTTTAGACTTTGTGTTTAAAGCTTTCACAGTCCACTGCAGTCCGACAAGTGGCTGTTGTTTATTGAACTGTGTATTCGTTAAACAATTCCCCATCCTGTGCAGTCCTAGAAATGTTTGCTGATTATTTGAGCGGGTATTGGGTTGTGCTGACCCGTATAGTGCTATGTCTGGTGCTGGATTACCCTGTCATTGTTTGGATTGTCATTTCAGCCATCGTGTTAAAAAATTCTCAAGACCGTGCAGTTCTGCACTCGTTTTCTTTTTCTTTCACGGTGTATCATATTGTAGAGCCCGGTATACGGTTAGGTCTTGCATTGTATTGCTCTGGACCCGTCTTGATTGATACCTGATATGGTCTCTCATGGCAGTGCGCTGTCTCGTCAGTTATGTATGCAGTTCTGGACTCGTTTTCTTTGTATTTCGCCGTGTATCGGATTGTACTGCCCGGTATACTGTTAGGTCTTGCATTGTGTTGCTCGGGACCCGTCTTGATGGCTATCTGATATGGTCTCTCATTATAGCGCGCTGTCTCGTCGGTTTTGTAACGGGTTGTTCTCTGTTTGACTGCATATTGCATTCTACGGCACCGTATAATGTTATGTCTTGGATTCTATTGCTCAGTCATTTTATGGAGTGCCATCTGCGACCGGGACTGCAGCGCACTCGTCTGTGGGTTTTCGATCGGCGGTTCACTATTTGACTACCTCTTGCCTCGTCCTGCCCCGTGTTGTGTTTTGTCTTGCATTGTATTGCCCTGTAATCGCCCTGACGACCGTCTGGTCCGTTCCGGTATGTGCCGCTCGGTCTTGCGGTTTTTTTTAAACGTTTGTTCTTGATTTGGCTGCGTATTGCCTTGCAGTGCCCTGTATGGCGTTCTGTCTTGCGTTGCATTGCCCCGTCGTTCTCTTCACTGTCATTGTAGACACTCTGGGATAGTAGCCATCTGTATCGTGGGGGTTTTACCGGGTGCTCCTTCTTTGACCACCGTGTATTGCCGTGCTACCGCCTTTGTGTTGGGTCTCGAATTGTATTGCCGCGTCATTGTTTTGACTGCCGTCTGATGCGTCTGAGCATTAGACCGTCCTCTGTTGTCTTACGTTGTGCGCTGTATTGCTCTGTCGGTATCTTGCCTGCTGTCTGACATCTGTTGGCGCCGGAACGCGCAGTATTGTGGGTCCCTTCGTGGGTTGTGTTTATTTGACTGACTATTGCACTGTACTGCGCTGTGTAATGTTAACGTCTCGGATTCTGTTGTCCTGTAACTGTCTCGACCGCCACGTGACGCCCTGTGGGATGGTACTGACGGGTATGTAGGGGTTTTGTCAGGTTGTTCTTTCTTTCATTCTGTTTTGCATTGTGCTGCCCTGTGTTGTGTTACGTTTGGCATTGTATTGCCATGTAATTGTCCTGAGTGCCACGTGATGGATATTCTGGCAGGGTGCCGCACTGAGCTGTCGTTTTTTACTTTAAGGGGCGGTTGTTGATGTGAGTGCGTTTTGCCTTGTAGTGCCCTGTATCGTGTTTCGTCTTGCGTTGTATTACCCTGTCATTGTCTAGACGGTCTTTTTATAGACGTTCTGTCAGAGGACTGCACTGTATTGTGACTTCTCTAATAGGCTGTTGTTTCTTTGACCGTGCAGTGTCTTGTAGTGCCCCGTATTGTGTTACGCCTTGCGTTGTGTTGCTGCGTCGTTGTCTCGACTGCCATCTGAGTGATAGTCTGGCATTGTATGGCACTGTACTGTGAATTCTTTCCTTGGCTGTTCTTTCTTTGATTGTGTATGGCGTTGTACTGCCCTGCGTAACTTTGTCTTGCCTTGTATTGCCCTGACGTTGTCTTGCTTGTTATTTTAGCTTGTCTGGGATTGTACTGCGCTGTATTGTGAGTTTCTGAACGAGTTCTTGGGTTGTGTGTTCCATCGTAGCGTCCTGTATTGTTAGGCATTGCATTGCATTGCCCCATCGTTGTTTTGACGGTCACTTGAAACATTCTGTCGCAGGACTGCACGCTATCGTGGGTGTGTTGATCGGTCGTTCTTAATTTGGCTGCGTATTGCCTCGTGCTGCCCCGTGGTGTGTTATGTCTTGCATTGTATTGGTCTATCGTTGGTTCGACTGTTGTTTTAGACTGTCTGGGATTGTACTGCGCTGTGTTGTGAATTATTGAATCGGTTGTTCTTTGTTTGACCGGCGTGGTGGTGCGGTGCCCTGCCCCCTGCCGTTTCCCACCCCGTCACCCCCCCAACCCCCCTTTCTCTCCTCCCCGCAGGCAACAGAGTCAACACTCCTTCTGGAGTGGGGACTGAGCTATTTTGTTCCCAGGCTGATCTGACTGGAAGTCAATTAGCTGCCTCCACAGATAGTGGACAGGAAGAGAGCCCTTGGAGCCTTCCTGCCCGGCAGCGGCCTGTTCGCCGCCTCCTCCGCTTGAGCGGGGACGCTCACGTAAGTTTCTGCTCCTCGAGGTTGAGAGACGCCTTGCCGCAGCAGAATCTGGGTAAGTGACTAATAGCATGCAGAGCTTTGCGATCTTAGCTGAGTGATAGAACGGGTTGATGGCGCAGATAGAATCCTTTAGAGGGAAAGGGTTGCCCAAGGCCGGGGCAAGGATGGGATCCAGCCGCAGCTAGACTCCTCTCGGAGAAGGAGTTTAGAAAGCAAGGGGGTCCTTTCCGAGCCTCGTGACTCAAGGGGAGGGTCTCCCTGACAGCTCGTCTGACCCTGGCCCCTAGGCAGTAAATAACCCGGGGTACGTGGCCGTGCAGTCTGGTGAAGCGCTGTCACGTGCACTGCTACCTTTGTTGAATCCCTGTGCGTGTGTGTTTCTAAATGCTTCCTTCTCTCTTAGGAGTGAAGTGAATCGCTCTGCCCGCCACAACTGCATCTTGCCTTGTCTGTCGCCGCGTGGTGTTACGTCTTGCGTTGTATGGCTCTGTTGTTGTCTTGACTGTCATCTGATCTATTCTGCCGTTGTATGCCACCATATTGTCACTTCCTTCATCAGCTGTTTTCTATTTGACGGTGTATTGCATTGTACCGCCATGTACGCTGTTACGCTGTCTCGCATTGTATCGTCCTGTCAGTGTCGGGTTTGTGACTTTAGACTTTGTGTTTAAAGCTTTCACAGTCCACTGCAGTCCGACAAGTGGCTGTTGTTTATTGAACTGTGTATTCGTTAAACAATTCCCCATCCTGTGCAGTCCTAGAAATGTTTGCTGATTATTTGAGCGGGTATTGGGTTGTGCTGACCCGTATAGTGCTATGTCTGGTGCTGGATTACCCTGTCATTGTTTGGATTGTCATTTCAGCCATCGTGTTAAAAAATTCTCAAGACCGTGCAGTTCTGCACTCGTTTTCTTTTTCTTTCACGGTGTATCATATTGTAGAGCCCGGTATACGGTTAGGTCTTGCATTGTATTGCTCTGGACCCGTCTTGATTGATACCTGATATGGTCTCTCATGGCAGTGCGCTGTCTCGTCAGTTATGTATGCAGTTCTGGACTCGTTTTCTTTGTATTTCGCCGTGTATCGGATTGTACTGCCCGGTATACTGTTAGGTCTTGCATTGTGTTGCTCGGGACCCGTCTTGATGGCTATCTGATATGGTCTCTCATTATAGCGCGCTGTCTCGTCGGTTTTGTAACGGGTTGTTCTCTGTTTGACTGCATATTGCATTCTACGGCACCGTATAATGTTATGTCTTGGATTCTATTGCTCAGTCATTTTATGGAGTGCCATCTGCGACCGGGACTGCAGCGCGCTCGTCTGTGGGTTTTCGATCGGCGGTTCATTATTTGACTACCTCTTGCCTCGTCCTGCCCCGTGTTGTGTTTTGTCTTGCATTGTATTGCCCTGTAATCGCCCTGACGACCGTCTGGTCCGTTCCGGTATGTGCCGCTCGGTCTTGCGGTTTTTTTTAAACGTTTGTTCTTGATTTGGCTGCGTATTGCCTTGCAGTGCCCTGTATGGCGTTCTGTCTTGCGTTGCATTGCCCCGTCGTTCTCTTCACTGTCATTGTAGACACTCTGGGATAGTAGCCATCTGTATCGTGGGGGTTTTACCGGGTGCTCCTTCTTTGACCACCGTGTATTGCCGTGCTACCGCCTTTGTGTTGGGTCTCGAATTGTATTGCCGCGTCATTGTTTTGACTGCCGTCTGATGCGTCTGAGCATTAGACCGTCCTCTGTTGTCTTACGTTGTGCGCTGTATTGCTCTGTCGGTATCTTGCCTGCTGTCTGACATCTGTTGGCGCCGGAACGCGCAGTATTGTGGGTCCCTTCGTGGGTTGTGTTTATTTGACTGACTATTGCACTGTACTGCGCTGTGTAATGTTAACGTCTCGGATTCTGTTGTCCTGTAACTGTCTCGACCGCCACGTGACGCCCTGTGGGATGGTACTGACGGGTATGTAGGGGTTTTGTCAGGTTGTTCTTTCTTTCATTCTGTTTTGCATTGTGCTGCCCTGTGTTGTGTTACGTTTGGCATTGTATTGCCATGTAATTGTCCTGAGTGCCACGTGATGGATATTCTGGCAGGGTGCCGCACTGAGCTGTCGTTTTTTACTTTAAGGGGCGGTTGTTGATGTGAGTGCGTTTTGCCTTGTAGTGCCCTGTATCGTGTTTCGTCTTGCGTTGTATTACCCTGTCATTGTCTAGACGGTCTTTTTATAGACGTTCTGTCAGAGGACTGCACTGTATTGTGACTTCTCTAATAGGCTGTTGTTTCTTTGACCGTGCAGTGTCTTGTAGTGCCCCGTATTGTGTTACGCCTTGCGTTGTGTTGCTGCGTCGTTGTCTCGACTGCCATCTGAGTGATAGTCTGGCATTGTATGGCACTGTACTGTGAATTCTTTCCTTGGCTGTTCTTTCTTTGATTGTGTATGGCGTTGTACTGCCCTGCGTAACTTTGTCTTGCCTTGTATTGCCCTGACGTTGTCTTGCTTGTTATTTTAGCTTGTCTGGGATTGTACTGCGCTGTATTGTGAGTTTCTGAACGAGTTCTTGGGTTGTGTGTTCCATCGTAGCGTCCTGTATTGTTAGGCATTGCATTGCATTGCCCCATCGTTGTTTTGACGGTCACTTGAAACATTCTGTCGCAGGACTGCACGCTATCGTGGGTGTGTTGATCGGTCGTTCTTAATTTGGCTGCGTATTGCCTCGTGCTGCCCCGTGGTGTGTTGTGTCTTGCATTGTATTGGTCTATCGTTGGTTCGACTGTTGTTTTAGACTGTCTGGGATTGTACTGCGCTGTGTTGTGAATTATTGAATCGGTTGTTCTTTGTTTGACCGGCGTGGTGGTGCGGTGCCCTGCCCCCTGCCGTTTCCCACCCCGTCACCCCCCCAACCCCCCTTTCTCTCCTCCCCGCAGGCAACAGAGTCAACACTCCTTCTGGAGTGGGGACTGAGCTATTTTGTTCCCAGGCTGATCTGACTGGAAGTCAATTAGCTGCCTCCACAGATAGTGGACAGGAAGAGAGCCCTTGGAGCCTTCCTGCCCGGCAGCGGCCTGTTCGCCGCCTCCTCCGCTTGAGCGGGGACGCTCACGTAAGTTTCTGCTCCTCGAGGTTGAGAGACGCCTTGCCGCAGCAGAATCTGGGTAAGTGACTAATAGCATGCAGAGCTTTGCGATCTTAGCTGAGTGATAGAACGGGTTGATGGCGCAGATAGAATCCTTTAGAGGGAAAGGGTTGCCCAAGGCCGGGGCAAGGATGGGATCCAGCCGCAGCTAGACTCCTCTCGGAGAAGGAGTTTAGAAAGCAAGGGGGTCCTTTCCGAGCCTCGTGACTCAAGGGGAGGGTCTCCCTGACAGCTCGTCTGACCCTGGCCCCTAGGCAGTAAATAACCCGGGGTACGTGGCCGTGCAGTCTGGTGAAGCGCTGTCACGTGCACTGCTACCTTTGTTGAATCCCTGTGCGTGTGTGTTTCTAAATGCTTCCTTCTCTCTTAGGAGTGAAGTGAATCGCTCTGCCCGCCACAACTGCATCTTGCCTTGTCTGTCGCCGCGTGGTGTTACGTCTTGCGTTGTATGGCTCTGTTGTTGTCTTGACTGTCATCTGATCTATTCTGCCGTTGTATGCCACCATATTGTCACTTCCTTCATCAGCTGTTTTCTATTTGACGGTGTATTGCATTGTACCGCCATGTACGCTGTTACGCTGTCTCGCATTGTATCGTCCTGTCAGTGTCGGGTTTGTGACTTTAGACTTTGTGTTTAAAGCTTTCACAGTCCACTGCAGTCCGACAAGTGGCTGTTGTTTATTGAACTGTGTATTCGTTAAACAATTCCCCATCCTGTGCAGTCCTAGAAATGTTTGCTGATTATTTGAGCGGGTATTGGGTTGTGCTGACCCGTATAGTGCTATGTCTGGTGCTGGATTACCCTGTCATTGTTTGGATTGTCATTTCAGCCATCGTGTTAAAAAATTCTCAAGACCGTGCAGTTCTGCACTCGTTTTCTTTTTCTTTCACGGTGTATCATATTGTAGAGCCCGGTATACGGTTAGGTCTTGCATTGTATTGCTCTGGACCCGTCTTGATTGATACCTGATATGGTCTCTCATGGCAGTGCGCTGTCTCGTCAGTTATGTATGCAGTTCTGGACTCGTTTTCTTTGTATTTCGCCGTGTATCGGATTGTACTGCCCGGTATACTGTTAGGTCTTGCATTGTGTTGCTCGGGACCCGTCTTGATGGCTATCTGATATGGTCTCTCATTATAGCGCGCTGTCTCGTCGGTTTTGTAACGGGTTGTTCTCTGTTTGACTGCATATTGCATTCTACGGCACCGTATAATGTTATGTCTTGGATTCTATTGCTCAGTCATTTTATGGAGTGCCATCTGCGACCGGGACTGCAGCGCGCTCGTCTGTGGGTTTTCGATCGGCGGTTCATTATTTGACTACCTCTTGCCTCGTCCTGCCCCGTGTTGTGTTTTGTCTTGCATTGTATTGCCCTGTAATCGCCCTGACGACCGTCTGGTCCGTTCCGGTATGTGCCGCTCGGTCTTGCGGTTTTTTTTAAACGTTTGTTCTTGATTTGGCTGCGTATTGCCTTGCAGTGCCCTGTATGGCGTTCTGTCTTGCGTTGCATTGCCCCGTCGTTCTCTTCACTGTCATTGTAGACACTCTGGGATAGTAGCCATCTGTATCGTGGGGGTTTTACCGGGTGCTCCTTCTTTGACCACCGTGTATTGCCGTGCTACCGCCTTTGTGTTGGGTCTCGAATTGTATTGCCGCGTCATTGTTTTGACTGCCGTCTGATGCGTCTGAGCATTAGACCGTCCTCTGTTGTCTTACGTTGTGCGCTGTATTGCTCTGTCGGTATCTTGCCTGCTGTCTGACATCTGTTGGCGCCGGAACGCGCAGTATTGTGGGTCCCTTCGTGGGTTGTGTTTATTTGACTGACTATTGCACTGTACTGCGCTGTGTAATGTTAACGTCTCGGATTCTGTTGTCCTGTAACTGTCTCGACCGCCACGTGACGCCCTGTGGGATGGTACTGACGGGTATGTAGGGGTTTTGTCAGGTTGTTCTTTCTTTCATTCTGTTTTGCATTGTGCTGCCCTGTGTTGTGTTACGTTTGGCATTGTATTGCCATGTAATTGTCCTGAGCGCCACGTGATGGATATTCTGGCAGGGTGCCGCACTGAGCTGTCGTTTTTTACTTTAAGGGGCGGTTGTTGATGTGAGTGGCCCCTAGGCAGTAAATAACCCGGGGTATGTGGCCGTGCAGTCTGGTGAAGCGCTGTCACGTGCACTGCTATCTTTTTTGAATCCCTGTGTGTGTGTTTCTAAATGTTTCTCCCCTTCTCTCTTAGGAGTGATGTGAATCGCTCTGCCTGCCACAACTGCCTATTGCCTTGTACTGTTCTTTATGGCATCACGTTTTGCATTGTATTGCCCTGTAATCGCCCTGACTGCCATCTTATCTGTTTCGGCATTGCACTGGTGCGTATTGTGCGTTTTTTAGTCGGTTGTTCTTTATTTGAAGGTGTGTTGCTGCATATTGCCCTGTCTAGTGCTGTATCTTGCATTGTATTGCCCCGTCATTCTGTTCACTGTCACTTTAGACGTTCTGGGATTGTAGCGATCTGTATTGTGCAGGTTTTAGTGGTGGTTCTGTATTTGACCGTGTATTGCCTTGTTACCGCCTTGTATTCTTGCATCTTGCATTGTATTGCCGTGTTATTGTTCTGAGTGCCATCTGATACATTTTGGTGTTGTACCACCCTGTGTTGTTATGTCGTCCATTGCATAGCTCTGTCGTTTCCTCGACTGCTGTCTGACGTATTTTGGCATTGCAGCGCACTGCATTGCGGGATACTTAATTGGTTGTTTATTTGACTCTGTATTTCACGGTACGCCCCTCTCTTTTGTTACTTCTTGCATTGTTTTGCTCTGTCTTGAGTGCCATCTCATTTATTTTTTGTGTTGTCCTGCACTGTATTGTGGTTTGTTTGTTTTAATGGGTTGCTATTTATTTGACTGCGTATTCCATTCTACTCTGTTGTGTACTGTTGCATCTCGGATTGTGTTGCCCCATAACTGTCTCGACCGCCACCTGAGACCGTGTGGGATTGTACCGCACCGTATTGTGGGGTTTTGATAGGTTGTTTTTTATATTGTTCTGTATTGCCTTGTAGTGCCCTGTATTGTGTTGCATTGTGCGTTGTGTTGCCATGAAATTGTCTTAACTGTCCTTTTAGACTCTCTGGGATTGTACGGCACTCAACTGAGGGTGTTTTTGATCGGTTGTTCTATCTTTGACGACGTATTGCCTTGTACTGCCCTGTATTTTCCTAAAGTCTTGTGTTGTATTGCCCTCTCACCGTGCCGCGAGCCATCTGATGTATTCTGGCATTGACAGGCACTGTATTGAGAGCTTCTTAGGCTGTTGTACTCTATTTGACCCTGTATTGCCTTGTACCGGCCTGTTTGGAGTTACGTCTTGAACTCTATTCCCCTGTAAGTGTCTTTACCGCCACCTGAGACTGTCTGGGATTGTACAGCACTGTATTTTGAGTTTTGTAATTAGTTCTTTATTTGATTGTGTATTTGCTTGTACTGCCCTGTATTCTGTTACGTATTGTATTTTATTGCTGTATCATTGTTTTCTTCATCTTTTGTGACATTCTGTCATAGTACTACACTGTATCATGAATTTTGTGATGGGTTGCTCCTTATTTGACTGTGTATTAGCCTTGTACTGCCCTGTATAATGTTACATCTTGCATGTGGTAAAGTGCCATCACGTGCACAGGTGCCCTTGTGGAATCACTGTGTTTATGTTTCTAAATGCGCTCTGTTCTCTAACCATCTGTTTTCAGTGACTGGGACTTCTTCCCTCCATGGACGTGGGATTTAAGACCTCCAGCCGTCTGAAAGCTAAGTTGAGCGGCCAGAGCTGAGGAGGGCTTGGGAGGAGGGGAGAAGTTTGGGAGTTGCAGGGAGGCGTCTTAAAGTTAGAGAAGGGCAGAGGGCTGGAGCAGTTCCCTTTGGGCAGGTAAAGGGAGCGGGTTAGTCTTCAGCACGATGCTAGCATGAGCCGGGCAGGGCGGTTCCAGCCTGTGTCCATCGTGTTGTTTGTGTGGTGTGTTTTCTGTCCTTCCTTGGGTCTTGATGTTCTCTTTCCACTTGAGGAGCGTGGTCTGTACTTCAGGCACCATCCCTAGAGCCTTGAATGCCTGTACACATTGGCATTGCCCCAGTCAGGTGCTGCTTTTCTTGCATCATAAGCTTAAAGCGTGGCTGGGTCTTTAGAAACTCAGAAGTTTCTGGACGGTCCTCATTTACAGTGTTGTTCCTGGCTGCGGGAGCAGCTCTGTTCTCTAGCCATCCGTTTTCAGTGACTGGGACTTCTTCCATGCATCCTTAAGTTCTTAGGTCTTGAAGACCGGCTTCCTGCGCATACATCTTCTCAGTCTGAGAGTCGCTTGTTGTCCCGGGCCATTACGTTGTCCTCATTTCCTGGTCTTTCCCTAGAGGCTTCTCATGTCACCGTCATGGGCCCACAGGTCTTCTTGCCTGACAATCACTTACGTCGGAGTGTCATCCTTCTTGCTGAGAGTTTTCTCTGATCTGTGAGGTGCATTGTTTGTAGTGTTGTGTGTAGTGTTGGTCTGTGCTTGTGTGTGGTGGGCTTGGAGCTGCTCTGCCCGGTTGCGTAGAGTCAGGGGTAGGGGGAAGAGCAGCAAGAGTCTATGGGTAATACGTTGATCTAACGATACTGTTGAGGCAAAGGTGGTACAGTCAACTCCCATCAAGTAGCCATCAGCAGGTGGTGTGGGCAGCTCTTTTATTAGGGGTTTTTTTTTTTGGGGATGAGCAGAGCTGTTCAGCAGTAGTGAAGCAGACTGCATCTCAGACCTGTTAAGGCTGCTTTGTGTGGGGTGTAATGTTTGTGGGTTTTTGTTTTTTGCTTTTTGTTTCTTTTTTTAATGGCAGGTTGTAGTGTTGCTCTGGATGGTAGTTGTAAATCAAAACAACACTTTGTTGTGGGGTGGGCGGTGTGTGTCACATGGGGTTCCCCCTAAAAGTGGAGGGAGAGCATCTAGGAAGAAGATGCAGAGCTGGTGGTCGGGGAGAGGCTCAGGGGAGTGGGTAATGTGCTGTGGGGCTTTGGCAATGGCCCCTGTTCCCAATGGGCTCCAGCTGGGGCTGAGGCAGCCCAGATGGCACCCACGAGGTGAGCATGGGCTGGGCCAAGGGCTTAAAAAGAAAGGCTGCCCCAGGGATGGGTCTGCTTTGCCAAGGGCCTCTAACTTCTAAGGGGGCTGCCTGGGCACAGCTGCCTGCCAGCACTGGCTGAGGAGTCAAATGAAGGGGGTTCCGACAGGCAGGTGCCTCCAGCCAGGAACGGACGGTCCCCGCAGCGAGGAAGGATCCCTCCCAGCCATCCCTGACCGAGGGCACCACCAGCACAGAGCGCCGTGAGCTCGCTGCCTTCGTCGGCTGCGTGTGTGAGCTTCATGGGACAAGAGCGTCGAGGCACCCCCTGCCCGCTCCTAGGTGGGCAAGGGTCGTCAGGCTGCCCGCACCACAGACGACGAAGGGGCAGAGAGAGAAGCCTGTGAGCAGCGAAGGTCTCCCACACGTGCCAGGAGCTGCGGTGAGTCATGTGCCCTCTTGTGCATGTCCAGGCCTTTCCCTGCCGTGCCTCTTCTGATCTCTGCCTGCCGCCTTGCTTGTCCCGGCTTCTGGCTCCCCAAAGCTTTTTGCTCTTCTGCTTAATGCCAGCATGTTCTTTCTCCCCTTCTCCATTTCCTTTCTGTGCCTCTGCCTTCCCAGCTCCCCTTCCGCTCTTATTTTATTCTTCCCCCACTGCCTTCTTCGCTATTGCTTGTGAAAATTGCATTTGTAGGTCTCCCTCTACCCAGCAACCTGTCTCTAATTCCAGTGACTCCCTCTGCTCCACCCCGCATCCCTCTTCCAGTGTCCTGTGGCTGTTGGTCCGACTCCAGCTCCTGCTATTTAAATGGCTGCCTACCTGTATGGCCAGTACCCCGTTCCTTTCCAAATCTTCTTTCTGTGTCTCCATTTACCCAGATTCCTGTCTGTGTTTTTTAATTCTTTTTGCCTGTGCTCTACTTTGTTACTTTTCCAATTTTGTTTCATTGTCTTTATTTATTCAGTTGTTTGAGCCTATTTTTTTTTTTTGCTCCCTGTTTTCTTAATCTGTTTGTTTTTTAAATTTTCTATCAACTTTTATCCAGTTTGTCATTTTCACCTTTTAATTTTTCCTGTCTGTCTTTTACCCCCTCACTTTAAAAATTCTGTGTCTACTTTTATGAAGCTGCTAATACCAATTTTTTGTTTGTTCTGTATTGGTCTTTTACTCCTTTGCGTTTACACTTTTGTATTTATTTTGCTCTTGCTATGTTTTTAATTTTTTTCCTTTCTGTCATCAGTCTTGCTTTTAAAAGGTTCTTTTTGTCCATTTTTATCTGGTGCACTGGGTATATTTTTAATTTTTTTCTTATTTCTTTAATGCAGAGGCTTTTTAAAATTTTCTTTCTACATCTCCGTTGCAGTTTGCTGTCCGTGTTTCCTAATTATTTTGTTTTGTTTCCCCAATCCCCATCACTTCTTAAGTTTTGGGTTTTTTTTGTCTTGTTTGTTGTCTTTATGGCTTATCTTTTCATTGCATCATTTCCTGTCTTTCCTTTCTGCTGTTGCATTTAAAATTGTCTTTCTACATCTGTCTTTGTTTGCCATCCCTATTTTGTAATATTCCTCTTTATTTACTCTACTGGCTACCGCTTTTTCAGTGTTCTTGCTATGTATACTTTTGTTCTCTTTGCTGTCATTTTAAAATTATTTATTGTCTTTCCTTAACACTGTTGCTTTTTAATTTTTGTTTCTACGTCTCTGATTTAGTTTGCCATTGTTATTCTGTAATTCGTTTCCTTGCTCCTTTAATCACGGACGCTTTTAAGATTTTCCGTTTACACTTATCTCCTTTGCTGTCTTTCTTTTTAATTGTTTCTTGTCTTTCCTTCGTGCCCTCTGTTTTTTGATTTTCTTTCTAAGTGTTTTGAGCTCGCCATTTCTATTCTTTAATTTTTTTTTCTTATTTTCTTAATTCCTGTGACTTATAAAATTTTATGTCTGAGCTCTTTCTCTCTGAAACCCGTCCTTGGCTGTGTTTGTGCCTCAGAGCCCTGTTATCACCCTCTGTGCCATCTAGGATGCTTCCATTTGGTCCCCAGCCTCCTGAGGACATCTGCACTCCGTTCCACTGCCCCCCTCCACTTTCCTCCTCGTGTCCCTGTACCTTCTTCTGTCCCTATGGCCCATTCAGGACCCTTCTCATCATGTCACAACAGCTATGGATGCCTCTGAGGTTACCCTTAGCACATATTCAGCTTTGTCGCGGACTTCGCCCACCCCTCTCCTTCCCTCGGAAGACTTCCCAAGTCCATATATGTGACATAGTGTCACAGCCCAAAGTTTTGCTTAGCGTAAGTACCTAGACCTGTGGAGCCTTGGGCTGCAATATAGAGTCATAGAATCGCTGAGGTTGGAAGCGACCTTTAAGATCATCAAGTCCAACCATTAACCTACCCTGACCAAAACCACCTCTAAACCATGTCCCTAAGTGAGGAGAAATAACTGGACTCCAGACGATCCAATGTGAATCAACAGAAGCCGTTTATTAAGCACAGATCATCATCTTTTATACCCTGTGTTGTAGCCGTACATGCCACTTGCTTATTTCTGATTAGCTAGTTACACTGTCCACACGCTGTCCATGAAGTTCATTCACAGATCAGATTGGTTACAAGAATTCACATAGTAAATTGCTTAGTCATTAGCACAACATGTTTTCTACCTTCTCAGTTCCCATTTTTCCCATGTACTAATTCCATCTTCTACCACCTGTTTTGCTCTTAATCTAATCTCTCAAGTAGGGAGGCTGGCTCACATGACCATTTTCTCTCAGATGCATTCCTACAATACCCCCTTTTTCTTCTTGAGCCAGCGAGACCTTATGCATGGCATTTTCTATGATGTCAGTCACTTTGCAGAGAACACACGAGGCTACCATAATCAATAATAATATAACCAACAATAGTATGAGCCCTTGCTTTAGTAAGTCTGATAACCATCCCGTTATACCCCATGAGTTTAACCAATCATCGAAACCATTTTTGACCACGTTTAATTTGGACATGTTATCCTTCAGATCCCGTAACTGCTTATGAATGGATGATGAGTGGTTGGAAAGGTTCATACGATACATACCTTCAAAATCTTCACATCCATGACCCTGAGCTAACAGCAAAAAATCAATAGCCCCTCAATTTTGCAACACAGCATGCCGAATGCTATCAACATCAGTAAGCAAGCTAGATATGATTTCAGTTGTAAGGTTTATCTGTTTACTTGCCCAACGCCCTATCTTATTCAACATATTTAATGCCGTTGCTGTTCCTAGCGAGGGAAGAATACTTAGCCCTATTCTTTGTCCGAGATTCGAAAATGTTATATGGTTGTCACAGGATGGAGTGAAGGTATGAACTGTTCTCTTGGCTCTGTGTTTACTGTGTCCTCTGCTCACTGTGTCTCTGGCCGTATGCAGGCCTCTGCTCGTAGATCTGCCACATCTCCCCCTTTTTTGTTTAATACCAGACCATTTATTAACAAGGTCGCCATGACTTGTGCTTCTACTCGTTGTGATGCTCCTAGCAGGTTATATACTAAACACAATTAAAAACAGAATCAAAAAGAACCCTGCTAAGGCAATAAATACCCAGATTCCTAAATTTAGCCCAGAAAGCCAGTTTCTTTGGATTTACCCACGAGAAATCCTTTTGTAATATTTCAAATACATTGCAGTTCATTAGGTCTTGAATCTTTAGTATTTGAGCTTTTAGCTGATCATGTAAAAGACGAATATTTTGTTGCAACGACATGTCAAAAGCACCTTGGAGATGGTGTTTAACCATTTCTCAGCCATGTAGCAACATATTCCAGGGGAGAGATGTAACACAAAGTCTGCGAGGGTTGTACTCCCAATCACAATACAGAGAAAGACATGTTTTTAATGCATTTTGTCAGTTCCCTATCCATATTACTGCTGTTTTATACCTTACTCGCATTAAATTTACACAATAAGACTGATTATGTTCTCGTATACTTGCATTTTGAGCCAAAGCAAACATACGGATGAGAAGTACAAATCATTACAGAATTGTCTTGCTCACAACTTCTATTTGTTGCAGTATTATCTGTGGTTAGCATGCACCCCAATTTAAGGTGCTTATAATACACTTTCGGTTGTTCAGGCCATTCAACAGTTCTTACAAAATGTCGATCTACTGCTGTGGATAACAAAGAAGACATGTTTAGAAAATTTAAAACATGAGTTTCTTTATACAGTCACTCTTGAGGTGTCATACCTATGGGATTCCCCCTTTTTTGTTTAGCAAGCATGGTTTTTAAAGTATGATGCATATGCTCCACAATTGCTTGCCCAGTCGGGGAATGAGGAATACTGGTGACACGTTTAATACCCCATATCTGTAAAAAAAAAAAAAAAAAAGACCTGTACTGTAGCAGACACATAAGCTGGTTCATATCAGTTTTTATAGTTTTCGGTACTCCCATGACTGCAATGCATTGCAACCAATGTCGAATAACATCACAAGCCTTCTCTCCTGTATGAGCAGTAGCTACAATAAAGTGAGAAAACAAATCAACTGAAACATGTCCAAATTCCATAATGCGCATAACATTGGATTGCCGAAGTTCATCAGGTGTAAACGGGTTAACCCCCGCAAATGATAACAGAGGACCCAGTTGCTGACAATTGGCAAAAATACCCACTCTAATGCAAATGCAGTCAGGCTCTTTGCGAGTGCATCATCCCACTGTCCTATCAGGGCATAAAGTTGAAATTCTTGTAGGAAGGTGTTCAATGCGTCTTGCAGCAGTAGTAGACTATATCTTATCTTGCAACGTGCTGTAATGTCTTCTGAGCTGTTGGGGTTAATGAACATAAAACTTGTGGGTGGGGCAGACACAGTGCTTCAGGGCATCCCCTGTATCTTCAAAGTACGCTCATGTCTCTTTCCCCCTCTCTGACTCGAGACAGCCCCCCTATATCCTGCACTGGACTGAGTGGAGAAGTACAGGCTAGAGTCACTGCGTGCACGGCCAGTGCACGCAGCAAGTCCCACCAGACTCTCCTGCACTGGATTGAGTAGAAAAGTACAGGCTAGAGTCGCTGCATGCGTGGCCAGCGTATGCAGCGAGTCTCACCAAACTCATGATCCAGCTTTGCTAACAGCGGCTGTCTGATACATCACTACATTGTTGTAATCCCTTCTTGTTATCTTCTTCTGTGAAGGTCAGGTTCTCATGGATACACACATAGTTTTTAGAACAACGTATTCTACAACTCGTACAAGGGTACGATGCAAAGCGGCATCTACAACTGATCATATAATGCTTATTAAACACGGCAAACAGCATACTAAACATAACAGACAAATTTCTTCCACACAGGCCATGAGTATAATTTGCTTCAACCAACCGCACCCCCACGTCCATCCAGCAAAGAGATTTCACCCAGCGGTCTCCACAAGTTGCTGGTTCGGTCGGTGCAGTTCCTGCAACTGGGCATGGATGGATTTGGAGTGGTCACTTAGATTCATACAATACAGTCCTTGTCTGTGAGCTGAAAACATACCATGTCTGTGAGCTGAAAACAAAAAATCAGTAGCAGTTCTGTTTTGCAGCATCGCATATCGAATACTATCTACATCTAGCAATAACTCAGAAATAGCTGTACTAGTGGCATTGTTAAACTTATCCTTGGCAGCAAGAGAGTCCTTGTTAGCAAGAATCCTTGGCAGCAAGAGAGTCCTTGTTAGCAAGATCGCACGCGGACTCCCTGTTCTTGCTGGTACTGTGCTTTGATCTTCTTCCACAACAGGCCAAGATTCTCAAGCAGCTAGATAAGGTGTCTTTGAGTCCATTACAGGCTTATGTCATCCAAATGTTTTTCTTGCCAGCACCTGAGACTGAATAACAATTGGCGTGATATATGTGTTTTCCAGCACCCAGGTGTGCGTCCCTTGAGTGTATTTACAATCCTCCTCACCGATCTGCCGTTGCTTTCCCATATTCCCCCCCCCTTTCTCAAGAGACCGCCCGCTTCTGCTGGGTTCATTTTAGTCTCGCAGGGTATAACACAGAGCAATCTACTAAGGCATGCAATAACATAGACACATATAGGAAAAAACCAAGAACATATCTCTATGGTACTGCTTTGAATCAGGTGTCCTATTTCTCTTTTTCTGATGCTTTCTCGTAACGCGTATGGCATACATTTGTGCTAATGTGGCACATTTCCCATCTAATTGTTCCTGTTTGGTTTCTTTTTTTTTCCCCCCTCTTTTTTTCTTTTTTCTTTTTTTCTTTTTCCTTCCATCACTTAACGACTGACATAAAAGTCTGCCTTTGCAACAAGAGCTCAGTTTCTCATTTTCCTACGGAGCATCCTATAGATTTTGGCTCAACTCCTTTTCCCAATCAACCATGATCTTATAGACAAACAACAAACAACCAGCTATACTCCCTGCACGGACGAGCCGTTCCCGAGACCGTAAACCTGTCGGCTGGTGAAAACTCCCCCAATATTTCAGGACTTCCATCGGTTCTACAGCCCATCCTGGTGTATCTACCTGGGGCGCGCTCGCCTTACGTCTAAACATTGTGTATATACAAACTTCACTTGACGGAGTGTCAGCCCTAGTTGCATATGAGAACAGTACCACACCGGGCAGAACACCTGCTCAAGTGGAGTCACCTAACGACACTGCACACAACAAAAAACAAACAGTAGCACACATGCTGATCAGCAGGTATAAGCTGGCGCCCACACACACTTACACAGCAGACATACAAAACCAGCACTTCTATCTCAGGGGGGCGACTGGGGAGGGGAGGGGGCAAGGCGAGCCATGGCAGGAGCAAACAGCTCCGGCTCTGTCCTTCTCTGCTGACATTCTGCCTCCTCCATCGGCCTCAGGTGGAGCAGAGGGGATCAGCAGGGGATTGTCCCAGACCTTCGGACCTGGCCTGTTCGATCCCCCTCCCGTGGGTTGTAATGCTGCAAAAGCCCCAGCTGCTGTGGCTCGCTCCGCCTTCATAGCTTGTAAGGTTGATAACACCAACCACCATGTCGTCGCTAACGGTGATGCCTCTTTGTCTCCTTTACTTATCACTTCCCACAGTTTTTTCCCAACAGCCTCCCATATTTATGGTTTAAAAGCTGTCTGGGGCTCTGGTGCGAATCCGTTCTCTCTGCACCAGGTTAACAACCTTCGGAGCATACACTCATCGTATTTCACCCCTCTCTTAGAGAGGATATGCAGGAGAAGTCTTAATATAGCCCCTTCTTCTTTTGTTACTTGTTGCCCCATCTCCTGCCCCGGCTGCTCACCTCTCTCTGGGTGTCCGTGGCCACATCGTCTGTTTCCTCTATTCCGGATTGCCACCCAATCCGCCCGGTCTCAGTCCAGCTGAGCCGTCCTCCAGCCGGTGGATCTCCTTCTGGGTCTTCCGCCCCTCGCATTCCGTTGCTCAAGCCAAGTGCCGATCGGTATCACGTCGGGGTCACCATCTGAGGAGAAATAACTGGACTCCAGACGATCCAACGTGAGTCAACAGAAACTGTTTATTAAGCACAGATCATCATCTTTTATACCCTGTGTTGTAGCCGTACATGCCACTCGCTTATTTCTGATTAGCTAGTTACACTGTCCACGTGCTGTCCATGCAGTTCATTCACACATCAGATTGGTTACAAGAATTCGCATAGTAAATTGCTTAGTCATTAGCACAACATGTTTTCTACCTTCTCAGTTCCCGTTTTTCCCCATGTACTAATTCCATCTTCTACCACCTGTTTTGCCCTTAATCTAATCTCTCACAGTAGGGAGGCTGGCTCACATGGCCATTTTCTCTCAGATACATTCCTACACCTAAGTACCACATCTACCCTTTTTTTTTTAAACACCTCCAGGGATGGTGAATCCACCACCTCCCTGGCCAGCCTATTCCAATGTTTAATAACCCTTTTAGTGAAAAAATATTTCCTAATATGCAATCTAAACCTCCCCTGACATAACTTGAACCCGTTTCCTCTCATCCTATCACTTGTCACCAGGGAGAAGAGGTCAGCCCCCATCTCTCTACAACCTCCTTTCAGGTAGTTGTAGAGGGTGATAAGGTCTCGCCTCAGCCTCCTCTTCTCCAGGCTAAACAACCCCAGCTCCCTCAGTCGTTCCTCATAAGATTTGTCCTCCGGCCCCCTCACCAGCTTTGTAGCCCTTCTCTGGACACGCCCCAACACCTCACTGTCCTTCTTTTAGTGAGGGGCCCAAAACTGAAGGCAGTACTCGAGGTGGGGCCTCACCAGTGCCGACTAAATGGGGACGATCACTTCCCTAGTCTGGCTCACCACACTATTCCTGATACAGGCTAGGATGCTGTTGGCCTTCTTGGCCACCTGGGCACGCTGCTGGCTCATATTCAGCCGGCTGTCCACCAACACCCCCAGGTCCTTTTCTGCCGGGCAGCTTTCAAGCCACTCGGCCACAATCCTCTAGCGCTGCATGGGGTTGTTGTGACCAAAGTGCAGGACCCGGCCCTTGGCCTTGTTGAACATCATACCACTGGCCTTAGCCCATCGGTCCAGCCTGTCCAGATCCCTCTGCAGAGCCAACCTACCCTCAAGCAGATCAACACACCCGCCTAGTTTAGTGTGTATGTAATCTAGCAGCATAGCAGACTTTGGCTGAGCTCCTCCCTAGTCCAAGAAGGGTACATAGTAGTTGTGTTTGAATTTGATATATTGGAACTTAACTAACACAATGAAATTGTATAAGTAATATTGATGAAGAGCATATGCTTAACGTTACAAATTTGAGTGACCGTTACGATCAAAGGAAAGGGAACTCTAATTCTCGGAAATGAAGAAAGGGACCTTACTCTCCTGAGTCAGCAGAAGGCTGAGATACAGCTGTGAGATGGGACAGAGAGATCAGAAAACCGAGTGAGAAGGTCAAAGCACTTGCATCAAAACTCCAGTCATCGAAGAGGACATGTAAGGGCTGAACAATTCAATTGGAGAAGAGACACGCGCTTGTCACGTGAACACGGGCAGGAATAGCTTATGTCATAGATGGTGAGGCTTCATAAAGCACAGGAAAAGCATCGAGGGGGTCCCTCAGCTCGAGCCGTATTAAAGCAAGTCTGTGACAGAATTTGTTGCCGAACTGTTCTTTACAGTCGGAGGCTAAGACTGGATCCAGCCGCACCTAGACTCCTCCCTGAGAAGGAGTTTAGGAAGCAAGGCCTTCCAGTCTGAATGTCACTGCTCGGCAGGAGGGTCTTCTCGGCTGTTCTTCAACACCCAACGCTGTTCTTCTGTCCTCTCCTCCTTATAGCCGTGCAGCTATTAGTTCCCTGGCCTCCAAGGCAACGTTTACTCAGTCTGGATCCCCTCCAGATTTAATCATCACGTTCCCTGTCGCTTTTCTGTCTCTCTGGTTCCGTCGGGACTTTTCTTCTCCCAGTCACGATGCCCCTCAGGAGTTTCCCGGCAACTGGCATGCATCTCATAGCATTTTCGGTGGGTCCGTCTTTGAGATGTAGTGCACTCATTTGTTTCTCTGTGCTACCTAGGATTCCCGTATTTCGTCTCCAGCCACCCGGGAACACCTGTACTCCCCTCAGACGATCATCCAAGTTCCTCCTAGTCCTCCCCTCAGCCTTCTTTTGTCTATCAGCACCCCTCGATGCCCCTTTTTTCACCCTCACCAAGCCTCCCGAGACCCTTCTGGAACTCCACAGCTCCTCATAGCATTTTATCTCCCTTTCCGTCTCTCTTGTTCTATCAGAGCCTCCCGTGTTTCTTTGCTACGTGGCGCCCCTTCATCTTTCTTTCCACCATCGAGGGCATCTCCACGGAGTTCCGCTTCCACTCCTTCATCTGTAGTTTGTCCATACCCCTTCCTGAGGCTCCTAAAGCCTTGCTGCATGTCCGAGCCTTTTTTTCCTACCCTACCCCCTCAGAACGCCTCCGCTTTTTAAAGCCTTGTCTTCCGAGTCCTTTCTTATACCCCACAGCACTTCAGCTCCCTTTTGATTTTGTTCTTTTTGTGCTCTCCAGAGCACCCTTAACAACTTCTTTGATGTTTAGGATGCCTTTATTCTGTCCCCTGACATCATCTGTACTTGGTCAAAATTCCCTTCGGAGTTCTGTCTTGTTATCTGTGAGGCTTATTCGGTCTCTCGGGTGGGGACTCGTCCGCTACCATCGCCGAGCTCTCGTAAGACATCCCTGTCCTGGTTTGAGGTAAAACAGAATCAATTTTCTGATTTGTAATTTTACTTTTTAGCTGGGCCTCTTCTAACTGACTGAAGTCTGAAATTGACAGAATATTGTTCAGCAACTGTTTACTCTCAGAGTGATAAGTCCTGATTGGGCTCCCCGGTTCAAGAGGGACAGGGAACTGCTTGAAAGGGTGCAGCAGAGAGCTACAAAGATGATTAGGGGACTGGAACACCTCTCTTATGAGGAAAGGCTGAGGGATTTGGGTCTCTTCAGTCTGGAAAAAAGACGTCTGAGGGGTGACCTTATCAACACTTATAAATACTTAAAGGGTGGGTGTCAGGAGGATGGGGCCAGGCTCTTTTCAGTGGTGCCCAGGGACAGGACAAGAGGCAATGGGCACAAACTTGAACATAGGAAGTTCCACCTAAACATGAGGAGGAACTTCTTTACCCTGAGGGTGGCAGAGCACTGGAACAGGCTGCCCAGGGAGGTGATGGAGTCTCCAACTCTGGAGACATTCAAAACCCACCTGGACGTGTTCCTGTGTAACCTGCTCTAGGTGACCCTGCTCTGGCAGGGGGGTTGGACTAGATGATCTCCAGAGGTCCCTTCCAACCCTATGATTCTATGATTATACCAAGGAATGGTATGCACAAAAGCTCTTGCTTAGACTTATTGCTGTAACAACCAAGGTCAGCTAAGTCTGGTGCTTGCCCCATTAGAGGGTCGGAAGCAGAGAAGCGTAGAGGGGTCACGCCTGCAGGGAGAAGCAGATGGGACAGGTGACCCAAAACTTACCAACAGAGTATTCCATCCCATCTGCATCACACTCAGTATAAAAGCTGAGGGATCAAAGGGGCAAGAGGGTTCTGGGTCGCTTTTTCTTTGATGGCCAACATCTGAAGAGGACACTGTTTGTCTGCCTTTGATCCCGATCCGAGCACTCCTGACTCTAGTTCTGGAATTCAGCTCCTGTCCGTCACTGACTCCAGTCTGGGACTTACCCTGTGTCTGCTGGTGACGTGATCGTCATCCTGGGAGCTGGATATGGTTTTATATATATACAATACTTTTTTCTTTAATGAAAATAATATTAAATAAGAGAATAGTAAATAATAACCGAACAATAAAAATTAAAGTAGTTTAGTTCTTTTTCTAAACTCATAAGTCTCCTAATTCTTCCTCTCCTTTCTGAGGGGGGGGGGAGGAAGGGCCATCTGTTGTTCTGATTGGCCAATCTGGACAAAATCGCAACAATCCCTTAAGCACTAGAACCTCATTTTAGCTCTGGAACGCACTTTCCACCCCTTTTTTCCCCCTTCAGAACCTTTCCCAAGTTTGCAACGGTTAACGCCATCAGTCTTCCTATTCTTTCTGGCTTTTGGTGCGCCTGAAGTCGGTCCCCTGAGGACAATCGTACTTTGCTCGATTCCCTGTTGATCTCATCTCATCCCAAGATATATTTAGTTTCTCTGGCTCCTTCAGGAGCTCTCTAATCTATGCAATAACGCATCTTTTTCTGTGAGAACCTTTTCCAAAGTCATCTATGTGGTCTAGAGCCTTGTGTTTGGTTTCTGTGTTATAATATTTTTCTACTTTGTATTGGGTTTCCTAAAGATGTCCACCATAGTCTCAGGTCTCCTCTTAGCCTTCATCTACTTCAATCCATATGTCCACTATGATGATTTTTGCTGCCTTTTACAATTTGTTTTTCTTCTAGCTACTTAGATGTTAATTAGGGTGTTTTATGCAGGTTCAGGAAATACGTGACTTGTATTTCCATACTTTTTTGTTGCTTTCTGTATGTTGGGACTCAAGTAGCGCTGTTGAGTAAAAAGTCAAAGAGAGATTATCAACATGACTTGAAATTGCCAGTAATTTACAGTAAATACCTTATTTCACAGAGGAAAATGTTTTTGAGAAAGTTTTCTTACAGAATCTGATTCTGTTACTCACTCCCATCCAAGAAGGGCTTGCTGGCAGAAGTTCAGTAGTGCACGCAGTCTCGCTAGAAATAAGGAATGACCCCACAATAATATATTGGTTTTGGGTTTGTATTTTTTTTCTTGAAGGACACTTAAGTATGTAAGTTTTAATAATAATGTTATCATTTCATTGAATAAGCTACTTTGCTATAGAGATTAGTCTGATGGGTTTTTTTTCTATCTACATTCCATAAAAAAATAATTTAATTGCTTACCTGGACATATCATTGATGTAATAGATGTAGCTGCAGAGGACAAGCAGATAATGTTTTTTCTAGCAAGGGTTACTCTTCAGTACTTTGTAGTTCATAAACTTAAAGCAAATAACAACACCTACTGCACCTTCAGCTGCTTTTATGCTTCTGGGGGTTGGCCCCACCCTTTACGCAGGGGACTGTGGGAAAGATGGTGGGCGGGGCCTCAGGGCCGCAGGCGGGGCCCAGGGTATATGAGCCACAGCTTCAGGTCAGGAGCTCATTCTGGTCCTGGGCTTTTCCATGGTTAGAGCTCTGATGTTTCTTAAGCGTTGTTTTAGAGCTTGTGCAGCTGTTTGGGAAGGCTTGTTTTAGTGTTTAAACTAGTATAGGTAAGACATCAGAGGTAAGATTTTTCAATGTAAGGGTGGTTGCCATAGAAAGTGGAGATGTATGTTTGTTTCCCCCCCCCCCCCCCCCCATATATTTAGTTTTATAGGGAGCATTTAGTTTGTTTAAATGGTTTAATAGTATGTGTTCTTTTTTTGCTTATAGCAGGTGGTGTGTTTTATTGTAATTTCTGACTTCATTGAAGATAAAATTTTGTACTCTTTTCTAATTTTGATGTACACTATGTTAGTTGGTGTTTTTGTTAGTCTCAATCAGATGCGTTATGAGATATTGGAGCAGGATTTAGCATGACTGTCTTGTATGTATCCATATATTGAGTTTATCTGTTTTGAGAAAGCAACAGGGTCACAACAGCAGCGACAGCTCACCGTTTTCTTCCAGACCACGTAGGGTATCACAGTGGCCCTGAAGCTTTTGCGGTTTGCAGGCGGTTACTGGTAGGTTCTGTAACAGTTTTCCGAGTTTTCCAGGTCTGTAGCAGAGCCCGGAGTCTCTGTGAAGGCAGAAGACAGGAGGTGTCTGCCAAACACAGGGTAGGGCTCAGAAGAGCAGGTCCTGAGGAGCAGTTAGAAAATAAGGGGCAGGAGTTGTGGGGGAGCAGTAAGCCTCCTTCCCTGATGGTTCAGGAGAAGGGGGGAGTTCCTAAAGTTTTGGCATTAGGGGATGGCTAGGAAAGGGAGGCAGGTTCATGCATTTTTCTTGGACAAGTTTTGTCATTGGATTTGGTTGTTAATGGTGTCTGGTCTGCTATAGGCTCTCGCATTTGAGGTGAGCTGGATAGTATCGAGGAGGAGCACAGGACTGGTGGTTTGGCAGAAGTGAAGTACAAATGTTGTGTTTCTTGGTCTCTTAGGTGCCGTGAATAACTGTCGCTGCAGCATCTGAGTCTGGAATCGGTGCGGAGGAGGCAATCAGACTGCACCAGCGTTCAGGAGGCTCGAGGGGTTTTGTGGAGGAGGTCGTCGTCTCTTCTCAGGATGCTTATTGCTGGTGTTGTAGCTGCTTTTGGGATTATTTTTTTCTTTTCCTTTTGCAGAGGAAGAGGAGTAAGCCGGTGACCACAAGAACGTATCGGATGGTTGTGTTTTGTGGACTACGTCAAGGATGGAATCAGATGGTAGCCCTCCAAAAGCTAAGTTGAGAGACTAGCACCGGAAAGGGGCGGAGGCTGACAATTGTGTAATGGGGTCTTTGACGTTAGCGTAGCGGGGAGGGCTGTCCCGGGGCACAGTCTCCTTTGGGCAGGTAAACGATGTACCTTACTGTCCAGTATTATATTAACACATCCTGGGCAGGGCAGTTCCAGCTTGTGTGTGTTGCCATGTCGATTGCGTTGTCTGTGTTTTGCATTCTAGACCTTTTCTTGGGTCTCGAGATCATCTTTAAGCTCCAGGAGCATGGAATGTGCATCGGGTACCATCATTATGGTGTCAAACGCCTGCACCCATGGGCATAGCACCAGCCGTCTGCCTCTCTTGTTGTATTAGAATCTTAAAGCGTGCATCGGTCTTGCGTCTTGGAACTTTCCGGACGGCCCACTTTAGCAACGGGGGCTTCTTCCCTGTGTCGTTATGTTCTTAGGTCTTGAAGCTAGGCTTCCTGCATGTCCGTCTTGTCAGGCTCAACAGTCCCTTCTCAGGAACTGTGAAGTTCTACACTTCGTTTCAGGGGGTTCTGTGGAGCCTCTTCACATCGTCACCATCACAGTGCCACAGGTCGTCTTGCCCGATGGTGACTTTGGTCCCGGTGTCATCCTTCTTGCTGAGAGTTTTCTCTCATCCTTGAGGCGCGTCATTCGTAGTGTTCTGTGTAGCGTCAGTCTGTGTGTGTTTGGCTCGGGGCTGCCCTGCCCGGGCGTGTAGTGTACAGGGTAGGCAGAATCACGATGAGAGTCTGTAGTGAATATGAGGATCTGCCTAGACCCAGGCAAAGGTTGCATAGTTATCTCTAATCGATTAGCTCTCGAGAGGCTGCGTGGACGGGTGTTTCATTAGCGGTCGCTGGCATAAGCAGAGCCAAGTCGGAGAGGGTGTTTGCGGCTAGTGAAGGGGACAGTATCTCAAAGATGTTCAGGCTGCCTTGTGTGGGGTGTAATGTTTGCAGGCTTCTCTTTTGGATGACAGGCTGTAGTTGGACTTATGTGAACAGGGTTCCTAAGTAGAAAGGAGACCTTTGGAATAAAGCTACTGCTCTGCATCAGGGTAATGTTTGATGTTGGTGTGTTGTTTTTTTTTTTTTTTTTCAGATGCGGAGAGATGAGATGGACAGGGATACGCAGGGGAGCCGACGGGAGCGCAGGACAAAGGTAGCTTAGCCTGAGGTATTAAAGGGAAGATGTGACCGGCGGCTCCACGAATACATTTGGCCACTTTTTTTCATGTGAATGTGAGGTTACGTAGCCATGCGTGGAAGTGCTGGACTGAGGTTCAACAGAACCAGTGTTGTTTTCAGTCACTTTGCTTTGCAGGTAAGTCTCTTCCAATGAACTGAACTCTCTGAAAATAATAACGTATTTTTCAGGTAGTATCTGCCTTCAGAGCGCCAAGACCTTATATTTACACTTAATGCCAAGGGATGCCGTGCAGAGAGGCTCTTGCTTATACTTATTCCTATAACAGCACAGTGCAGCTAACTTTTATATATGCCCCGTCGGAAGCAGAAAAGCGTAGAGGGATTGCACCCACGGTGAAGAGAAGACGGGACCGGTGACCCGAACCTGACCGATGGGGTATTGCATTCCATCATCATCACGCTCCGCATAAAAGCAGCGGGATCGAACGGGTCGGTACCTGTTGTCTGGCCTTTGAGGATTCCTCTGTCTGTTCACTGTCCTTTGACCCCGATCTGTGCATTTATGCAACCGGGTCCGGAATCCGGTTCCAGTCTGTCACCGAGTGCTGTCCCGGACTTTCCCCGTGCCTGCCAGTGAAGCAGTGGTCATCCTGGGAGTTACGTATCGGGTTGTGTATGTCCTGTATGCATTTAATTATTTTCTTGTTACTGTTGTCTTTTCTTGGTATTATTTTGCTGTTAAGATTTCATTACAGTTCAGTTTATCTTTCAGTCCCTAAGTCTCGCTCTCTTCTCTCCTGCATCAGGAGAGAAGTTAAAAGGGAGCACGTGTCACTTGTTTTACTGCACGGCCTAAGGCACAACAGCAAGGACGGACAGGGCACGGGAGCAGACTCGGCCGAGGAGAGCGGCGGCCCCAAGCCTTGGTTCTTTCTCAGCCACTGCATTACAGACAGCGTACAAGCTCCTGCTTGCGCTCTGTCTGCCGGTCCGATCCAGAACACAGTTCTGGCAGAAGTCAGGTTATATGCGTTGTCTTGCTAGAAATGCTGTATGACTCGTTGTGGGGTTTCTTTTACGAGGAAACTAAAGGACATTGAGTCTTGATTTAAAAATATTGTTATTATGCTTAATGATCTTCTTGCCTATTTAGGTCAGGATGACGTCTTTCTCTTTATGTCTATGCCCTGCAAAAGATTAATTAAGTTTACTTACCTACTGGGCCCCATTGCTGACACAATTGATGTAGTTGTAATAAAAGAGGACGTATTGTCATTTCCTCTAAGGGTCGCTTTCTCCGTTTTGGTGTTTCGCATGCTGTACTTCTCAGGCCTGTGAGGAAAGGAGCAGCTGCTCCTCTGGCACACTCTATGCCTTGTTGCCCCAGCCCCTTTCCCAGGTGCTGGTGGGAAGGGCGGTGGGCAGGGCCCAGGGTATATAACCCAGAGCCTCTGCTGGGGCAGTTCATTCCGCTGCCAGGCATCTCCAGGGTCAGAGCTCTGCTGGTCCTTCAGTCGATTGCAGCTTTGGAGCTGGCTCAGTTCCTTGGGCGGAGATGTTAGCCCATTTAGAGAATAGCAGGTAGGAAGCTGGAGGTGGTAAGACCTTGAGGACCAGGTGAGGTCTGGCAGCATGTATAGTAGACAGCAGCCTCACGTGCTGGTTCTCTTCCTTGGGGTTTTTCAGGTAAGTCACGTTGTAATGAGCATTCGGGGGCGGTGAGATGGTTTAAGGGTACAGTTTTCTCTTTTCCAGGCACGGCGTATTTTCCTGGAATCCCTGAGTGTATTGAAGATGGAACTTTATTGTTTGTTTGTTTTTCCCCACTAGCTTTGCTGTATCCCAGGTAAGGTGCCAATAGAATTTGTCTCAATCGGGCAGGTGATGAGATTACTTTGCAGGGCCTGGGTGAGCATCTTGTCTGCAGCCGTAGATGGAGTTTTCACATTTCTCAGGAAAGCAGCAGGGACGTAAGGCATAACATATTGCAGGATGCGGGGTGCCTCGTCGCCTTCCCCCAGAGTGCGCAGGGTACCGCCATGTCCCTGGAGCCTTTGTGGCTTGCGGCAGGCCCCTGTTGTAGGTCGGGTCAGGGCTTTGCTGACTCTGTGGGTCTGTAGCAGAGCCCGGAGTCCGTGGGAAGACAGAAGATAGGAGGTGGTGGCAGAACGCAGGGAGAGGCTGGGAAGAGTGGCTCCCGAGAAGCGTCCGACGCTGGGTGTTCAGGCTGGCAAATAAAGGGTAGGAGCTGTGGGGAAGAAGTGGGGCTCCTTCCCTGATGGGTCAGGGAGAAGAGAGGGGCTTGGCACTGGGGGAGGGCTAGAAAAGGGAGCTGGGTTCATGAGTCCTTCTGGGACAGGTATTGCAGTTGGGTTTGTGTGTTGCCGGAGCCTGGTGTGTTCTAGGCTCTCGCATTTGAGGTGAGCGGGATAGTATCGAGGAGGAGCACGGGACTAGTGGTTTGGCAGAAGCGCAGTGCTAATGTTGCATTTCTTGGTCTCTTAGGTGCCGTGAATAACTGTTGCTGCAGCGTCAGACTCTGGAATTGGCATGGAGCGGTCGAGCAGAATGTCTTGGCGTTCATGAGGCCGAGGATGTTGTGGAAGAGGTTGGTATCTCCTCTCAGGATGCTTATTGCTGGTGCTGTGGCTGCTTTTGGGGTAATGTTTTTTCCTTTTCTTTTGCAGAGGAAGAGGAGGAAGCTGGTGACCACAGGAACGTATTGGATGGCTGTTTTCTGTGGACTACCTCAAGGATGGATTCGGGCCCCTGGCCCTCTGAAAGCTAAGTTGAGAGACTGGCACCCGAGAGGGGACAAGGTTGAGAACTGCAAAAAGGTGTCTTTGAAGTTGGCATAGGGGAGAGGTTTGTCCTGGAGCGCAGTCTCCTTTAGGCACGTAAGGGATGTGGCTTACTGTTTGGCATTCCCGGGCAGGGCGGTTCCAGCCTGTGTGTGTTGTCCTGTCTTTCGTGTGGCCTGTGTTCTGTGTCTTAGACCCTTCTCGGGTCTCAAGGTCATCTTTAAGCTCCAGGAGCTCGGCACGGTGCCTCAGGCGCCATCCCTAGGGTCTGGAACACCCGCACCCATGGGCACAGCACCATTCGGCTGCCGCTCTTCTTCCGTTAGAAGCTTAAAGCATGCATCGTTCTTGCGTCTCGGAAGCTTCTGGACGGCCTGCTTCTGCAACTGGGACTTCTTCCCTATGTCATTACGTTCTTAGGTCTTGAAGCCAGGCTTTCTGCGCATACATCTTATTGGTCTCGACAGTCCCTTGTTATCACAGACGATGTTCTAAACTTCGTTTCAGGGGCTTCCATAGAGCCTCTTCACATCACCACCACAGTCTCTAGGTCTCTTTCCCCAACAGTGACTTCAGTCCCAGTGTCATCCTTCTTGCTGAGAGTTTTCTCTCATCCTTGAGGCGCATTGTTTTTAGCGTTCTGTGTAGTGTTGGGCTGTGTTTGTGTGTGTGTGTCTGGCTTGGAGCCCCCCTGCCTGGGTGTGTAGAGTCCAGGGCAGGCAGAATAGTGATGAGAGTCTATAGTTAATATGTGGATCTGTCAAGACTGAGGCAAAGGTTGCATAGTCATCAGGAATTGATTTGCTCTCAGTAGGTTGGGTGGATGGGTGTTTCATTAGTGGGTGTTGGCATAAGCAGAGCTACATCAGAGAGGCTGTTCATGGATAGCGAAGGAGATAGTATCTCAAAGATGTTCAGGCTGCTTTGTGTGGGGTGTAATGTTTGTGGGCTGCTTTTTTTTTTTGATGGCAGGCTGTAGTTGGATCTAATTGAACAGTATTCTGAAGTAGAAACAAGACCTTTGGAATTAAGCTCTGCATCAGGGTAATGTTTTTGATTTTTTTTTTTCTTCTCTCTTTAGATGCAGAGAGATGAGATGTGCAGGGTGATGCAGGGGAGCCAAGAGGAGCGCTGCACAGAGGTGGCTCGGCAAGTGGTATTAGAGAGAAGATGTGACTGGCGCCTCTATGAAGATAGTTGGGTACTCTTTTTTTTTTTTTTTTTATGTGAATGTGAGGTTGCATAGCTATGTGTGAATGTGCTGGTCTGAGGTACAACAGAGCCAGTTTTCCTTTCAGTAATTTTACTTTTCAGGTAAATCTCTTCTAACTGAACTCTCTGAAGATAATGATGTATTTTTCAGGTAGTATCAGCTTCCAAAGTGCTAAGACCTTATATTTACACTTAATGCCCAGGGATGCTATGCGGAGAGGTTCTTGCTTATACTTATTGCTGTAACAACCTCTGTTAGGTAACTGTGCACACCACGTTGGAGGGTCGGAAGTGCAAGAGCGTAGAGGGGTTGCACCCATGGTGAAGAGCAGGCAGGACCGGTGACGCGAATCCGACTGATGGGGTATTCCATCCCATCCTCATCGTGCTCAGTATAAAAGCTAGAGGGATCGAAGGGGTTGGTACCTTTCCTTCAACGCCCGGCGTCCGAGGACTTCTCTGTCCGTTTGTCATCCTTTCATCCCGATTCATGTGTTTGCGCCACCAGACCCGGACTCCAGTTTCCATCCGTTGCTGACTCCAGTCTCGGACTTTCCCTGTGCCTGCCAGTGAAGCGATGGTCACTCTGGGAGCTTGATACCGTGTTGTGTATATGTTGTATATATTTCCTTGTTTTCTTGTTACTGTTGTCTTTTGTTGGTATTATTTTTCTATTAATATTTCATTACAGCTTAGCTCCTTTTTCAATCGATAAATGCCTCTCATTCTTTCCTCCCTCGGGAGAGAAGTTAAAAGGGAGCATCTGTTGCTTGTTTTAATGCCCAACCTAAACTGCAACAGCAACGACGGTTAGGGTACCGGAGTGGACTCCGCCGAGGAGAGCGGCGGCCCAAAGCATCAGTTCTTTCTCAGCCGCTGTATTACAGGCAGCGTACAAGCCTCTGCTTGCAATCTGACTGTCGGTCCTATCCAGAATACAGTTCTGGCAGAAGTTGAGTAATATGCGTGGTCTCGTTAGAAGTGCTGTATGACCCATTGTGGGGTTTCTTTTACGAGGAATCTAAAGCATGTTGAGTCTTGATTAAAAAATATTGTTATTGCGCTTAATGATCTACTTTCCTGTGTAGGTTAGCATGACATGTATCTCTATCTACGCCCTGCAAAAGTTTAATTAAGTTTACTTCTCTAGCCGGTCCCATTGCTGACACAAGTGATGTAGCTGTAGTAAAAGAGCATGTATTGCCATTTCCTGTAAGGGCTGCTTTCTCCGTTTTGGTGTTTTGCATGCTGTAATCGTCAAGCACGTGAGAAAAGGAGCAGCCGCTCCTCTGGCAGACTTCATGCCTTCTGGCGGTGGGCCTGACCCCTTTCCTCAGTGATGGTGGGAAGGGGGGTGGGCGGGGCCCAGGGTACAGGAACCAGGGCCTCTGCTGGGGAAGCTCATTCTGCTGCCGGGCTTCTCCAGGGTCAGAGCTATGCCGGTCCTTCTGTCGATTGCAGCTTTGGAGGCGGCTCAGCTCCTGGGGCGGAGATGTTATCCCATTTAGAGAATCGGAGGTATGAAGTTGGAGATGGTAAGACTTTCAGGACCAGGTGAGGTTTGGTAGTGTGTATAGTAGAGAGTGGTGTTGTATGCTGCTTCTCTTCCTTGTAGGTTTTCAGGTCAGTCACGTTGTAATGAGTGTTCAGAGGCGGCGGGATGGCTTAACAGTATGGCTTTCTTTATTCCAGATGCGGTGTATTTTCCTGGAATCCCTGACTGTATTGAAGACTGAACTTTATTTGGTTTCTCTTTTTCACTGGTTTTGCTGTATCCCAGGTAAGATGCCAATGGAATTTGTCTCAATCGGGCAGATGATGAGATCACTTTGCAGGGACTGGGTGAGCATCTTGTCTGCGGCCGTAGATGGAGTTTTCGGATTTCTCAGGAAAGGAAGAGGGACGTAAGGTATAATGTCTTTCAGGGTGTGGGACGGCTCGTCGCCTTTCCCCACAGTGTGCAGGGTACGGCATTCAGGAGGGTGACGGTGTTGTGGAGGAGGCATCTCCTGTCAGGCTGCGTATGGCTGGTGCTGTGGCTGCTTTTGGGATTATTTTTTTCTCTTCCTTTTGCAGAGGAAGAGGAGGAAGCTGGTGACCACAGGAGTGCATCGGGTGGCTGTTTTTTGTGGACTGCATCAAGGATGGATTTGGATGCCACCCGGGCCTCCAAAAGTTAAGTAGATAGTCAGGTGCCAGAGAGGGGCCGAGGTGGACAATTGCAAAATGGGGTCTTTGATGTTAGCGTAGTGGCGAGGGCTGTCCCGGGGCACAGTCTCCTTTGGGAAGGTAAAGCATGTGGCTTACTGTTCAGTGTGACGCTAGCACGTCCCGGGAAGGGCAGTTTCAGCCTGTGTGTGTTGTCGTGTCGTTTGTGTGGTCTGTGTTCTGCATCTTAGCCCTTTCTCGGGTCTCGAGGTCATCTTTAAGCTCAACGAGCATGGCGTGAGGACTCGGGCATCGTCCTTAGGGTCTCGAATGCTCGGATCCGTGGGCATAGCACCATTCGGCTGCCGCTCTTCTTGCGTTAGAAGCTTTAGGCGTGCATCGGCCTTGTGTCTTGGAAGCTTCCGGATGGCCCACTTCCGCGACTGGGACTTCTTCCCTGCATCGTTACGTTCTTAGGTCTTGAAGCCAGGCTTCCTGCGCATACATCTTTTCGGGCTCGACAATCCCTTCTCATCAGGGACTGTGAAGTTCTACGCTTTGTTTCAGGGGGTTCCGTAGAGCCTCTTCACGTCATCACCACCACAGTCCCGCAGGCCTTCTTGCCCGATGGTGACTTTGGTCCCGGTGTCATTCTTCTTGCTGAGAGTTTTCTCTCGTCTTTTCAGGCGTGTCTTTCATGGTGTTCTTAACAGTGTTGGTCGATGACTGTGTGTGTGTTTGGCTTGGGGCGGCCCTGCCCAGGTGCGTAGTGTCCACGGTAGGCAGAATCAGGATGAGACTCTAGTGAATATGAGGATCTGTCTAGACCCAGGCAAAGTTTGCGTAGTCATCTCGAATCGATTAGCTCTTGGGAGGCTGTGTGGCTGGGTGTTTCATTAGTGGGCGCTGGCATAAGCGGAGCTAATTTGGAGAGGGTGTTCACGGTTAGCGAAGGAGACAGTATCTCAAAGACAGTAAGGCTGCTTTCTGTGGGGTGTAATTGTTGCGGGCTTACTTTTTTTTTTTGGATGGCACTTGGACTTAGGTGTACTTAGTTGGACTTAAGTGAACAGGGTTCCTAAGTAGAAACAAGACCTTTGGAATTAAGCTACTGCTCTGTGTCAGGGTAATGTTTGATATTATTGGTGTTTTTTTTTCAGATGCAGAGAGATGAGATGGACAGGGCGATGCAGGGGAGCCGACCCGACAGGAGTGTGGTACAAAGGTGGCTTGGCACGAGGTAATAAAGGGAAGATGTGACCCGTGGCTCCATAAATACATTTGGCCACTTCTTCTTTTTTAATGCGCATATGAGATTACGTAGCCATGTGTCGGTCTGAGGTACAAGAGAACCAGTGATGTTTTCAGTCACTTTACTTTTCAGGTTAGTCTCTCCCAACGAACTGAACTCTATGAAGATAATGGCATATTTTTCAGGTAGTATCTGCCTTCAGAGAGCCAAGACCTTGTATTTACACTTGATGCGAAGGGATGCTGTGCGGAGAGGCTCTTGCTTATACTTATTGCTGTAACAGTGCAGCTCAGTTCACTTTTATATATTCCCCGTTGGAGGGTCGGAAGCAGAAAAGCATAGAGGGGTCGCAGCCACAGTGAAGAGTAGATGGGACCGGTGACCCAAATCTGGCTGATGGGGTATAGCATCCCATCATTATCATGCTCAGTATAAAAGCGGAGGGATCGAAGGGGTCGGTACCTTTCCTTCAGTGGCTGGCATCCGAGGACTCCTCTGTCTGACAGGGTTTGATCCCAATCCGTGCATTTATGCAACCAGATCCAGAATCCGGTTCCAATCCATTGCCGTGTCCAGTCTTGGACTTTGCCCATGCCTGCTGGTGAAGCGATGGTCATCCTGGGAGCCTGATACCAGCTTGTGTGTATATTTTATCTATTTTATTTTTTCCTGTTATTGTTGTCTCTCCTCGGTATAACTTTTCTGTTTATATTTCATTATGAAAGAGTTCAGTTTCTCTTTCAGTTCCTAAGTCTCCCTCACGTTCTTTCCTTCCTCAGGAGAGAAGGTAAAAGAGAGCATCTGTCACTTGGTTTAATGCCCAGCCTGAGCTGCGACAGCAACGATGGTTAGGGCACCGGAGCGGACTCGGCCAAGGAGAACTGCAGCCTAGAGCATTGGTTCTTTCTCACCCGCTGTATTACAGGCAGCGCACAAGCCTCTGCTTGCACTCTGTCCGTCAGTCCTGTTCAGAACATGGTTCTGGCAGAAGTCGGGTAATATGCGGAGTCTCGCTAGAAGTGACGTGTGACCCCGCTAACATTGTGGGGTTTATTTTACAAGGAATCGGAAGACATGGTGTTTTCTTTTAAAAACATGTTTATCGGGCTTAATGATCTACTTGCCTACGGAGGTTAGGCAGATGTCTTTCTCTTTCTTTCTATGTCCTGAAAGAGTTTGTTTAAGTTTACGTACCTACCGGGCCCCGTTGCTGACACAATCGACGTAGTGGTAATAAAAGAGCACGTGTTGTCGCTTTCTCTGTTTTGGTGTTTTGCATGCTGTAATTTTCAGGCCTGTGAGAAAAGGCCGCTCCTCTGGCAGGCTCTATGCCTTGTGGAGGTCAGCCTGGCCCCTTTCCCAGGTGCTGGTGGGAAGGGTGCTGGCCGGGGCCTGGGGTATATAACCCACAGCTTCTGCTGGGGCAGCTTATTCTGCTGCCGGGTTTCTCCAGGGTCACAGCTCTGCCGGTCCTTCCGTCGCTCCTGTCTTTGGAGGCGGCTCAGCTACTGGGGCAGAGATGTTATCCCATTTAGAGAATCGCAGATAAGAAGTTGGAGGTGGTACTACCTGAAGGACCAGGTGAGGTTTGGTAGCATGTATAGTAGAGAGGGGTGTTGTATGCTGCTTCTCTTCCTTGTGTTTTTTCAGGTCAGTCCTGTTGTAATGAGTGTTTCAGGGGCAGCGAGATGGTTTAAGGGTATAGTTTTCTCTTTTCCAGGCATGGCGTATTTTCCTGGAATCCCTGAGTGTATTGAAGATGGACCTTTCTTGGGGAGGTTTTTTTTTTTCCACTGGCTTTGCGGTATCCCAGGTAAGACACCAATAGAATTTTTCTAAATTGGGTAGATGAGATTACTACGCAGGGACCAGGTGAGCATCTTGTCTGCAGTCGTAGATGGAGTTCTCACATTTCACAGGAAAGCAGCAGGGCCGTAAGGTATAACCTCTTTCAGGCTGTGGGGCGCCTGTTCACTTTCCCCCACAGTACACAGGGTACTGCCATGTCCCTGGAGCCTTTGCGGCTTGCAGCAGGCCCCTGGTGTAGGTCGGGTCAGGGCTTTTCTGACTCTTTGGGTCTGTAGCAGAGCCCGGAGTCCGTGGGAAGACAGAAGATAGGAGTTGATGGTGTGGCGGTTTGGCAGAAGCGAAGTGGTAATGTTGTGTTTCTTGGTCTCTTAGGTGCTGTGAATAACTATCACTGCAGCCTCGGACTCCGGAATAGGCGCGGAGCGGGCAAGCAGAATGACACGGCGTTCGTGAGGCAGAGGGTGTCGTGGAAGAGGTTGGCATCTCCTCTCAGGACGCTTATTGCTGGTGCTGTGGCTGCCTCTGGGATTATTTTTTCTTTTCCTTTTGCAGAGGAAGAGGAGGAACCTGGTGACTGCGGAAATGTATCGGGTGGCTGGTTTTTGCGGACCGCATGGAAGAAGGATTCAGATGCCTGGCCCTCCAAAAGCTAAGTTGACAGTCAGGTGCCGGAGAGGGGCCGAGGTGGACAATTGAAAAATGGGGTCTTTGATGTTAGCGTAGTGGCGAGGGCTGTCCCGGGGCACAGTCGGGGCACATATTTGGGAAGGAAAAGGATGTTGCTTGCTGTTCAGTGTGATGCTAGCACGTCCCGGGCAGGGCAGTTCTAGCCTGTGCATGTTGTCATGTCGTTCATGTGGTCTGTGTTGTGTATCTTAGCCCTTTCTTGGGTCTCGCGGTCATCTTTGAGCTCCAGGAGAATGATGTGGGGCCCCAGGCATCATCCTTAGGGTCTCAAACCCTCGGGCCTGTGGGCGTAGCACCATTCGGCTGCCGCTCTTCTTGCGTTAGCATCTTAAAGCGTGCATCGGTCTTGTCTCGGACGTTTCCAGACGGCCCACTTCCACGACTGGGACTCCTTCCCTGCGTCGTTACGTTCTTAGGTCTTGAAGGCAGGCTTCCTGCACGTCCATCTTAGCGGGCTCAACAGTCCAATCTTATTACGTACCATCACATTCTACAGTTTGTTTCAGGGGGTTCCGTAGAGCATCTTCATGTTGACATCATCATCACAATCCCACAGATTTTCTTGCACGACGGTGACTTTGGTCCCCATATCATCTTTCTTGCTGAGATTTTTCTCTCATCTTTGAGGCGCGTTGTTCGTAGCATTCTGTGTAGTGTCTGTCTGTATCTGTGAGTGTTTGGCTCAGGGCCGCCCTGCCTGAGTGCGTAGCGTCCAGGGTGGGCGGAGTCATGTGGAGAGTATGTAGTACATGAATCTATGTAGATCGGGGCAAAGGTGTTAGAGTTATCTCAGGGTAGCCATCGGGAGGCTGTGTAGATACCTCTTCTGTTTTGTTTGGAAAGAGCAGAGGCATGTTGGAAAGGCAATACAGCAGTAGTGAAGAAGAGTTCATGTGGAAGAGGGTATGGCTGGTTTTGGTGCGGATTTTTTTTGTAATTTTCTTTGTGTACGGTTGTATTTGGACCTTAAATGGTATTTGTAAAAAAGGTGCAAGACTTTTTGTTGTTATGACTCTATTGCTCTGCCTCAGGGTGATTTCTCTAATGTCATTCTTACAGAAGCAACAGGACAAGCTTGGCAGGGCAGCGTAGAAGAGGAGAGCAATGTAAGAAGGTGAGTCAGCACATGGTATTAGAGAGAAGATGTGGCTTTGAGTACTGTATGTATTGGTTCTTTTCAATTTGAAGTTTTGAAGCAATGAATGACATGGGATGTGGGGATGGGGATGAGTAAGTCAAGGTCAGCAGCGGCGGGTGGGCTGAAGTATCACATCTTCCTCAGAGGGAGCAACTTTCAAGTTTTAAGCAACCCATGTCGGTTGGGTTTTACAGGCAGTTTGCAAGCCTTCAGGTTGCACGCCTCGGGAGGATGGGTGGGCAAGGTGAGGGAGCGGGAGATGGGAATTTGTAGGGTTTCGAGCGGTATCTCAGCGTGTGTTTCTTTGGTTGGTGTGACACGCAGGGTCAGAGGGGTGATGCTGCACGCCCACTGAGTAGTCCCAGCAAGTGAGGCGGTTGTGGACATGTTGGTGTGTAATAGCCCAGTACTACATTGCAGCTCAGTGTAGTGTTTGTCTTTGGTTTTGCAGGCGCCACAGGCATCCGGAGCCGGACGAGTGTTGGAGGTGAGCTGGGTAGTAGAGAGGTAGTGCACGGGGGTGGTGGTTTCCCGTAAGCTCAACAGTAATATTGTGTGTCTTAGGTGTTTTAGGTGCCAGAACCAGACAGTGCCACAAAGTCCGAATCCGGAATCCATGAGGAGCAGGTGAGCAGAAGGGTATGGCGCATATGATGTGGGGGATATTGCAGTACAACTTAGTGTTGACGGATGCGATGGTGCCTGATGGCACCATTTTGTGCAAATTGGGGTTCCATTGTTTGTTTTTGCAGATGATGAAGAGGAAACCCAGTGACTCCAGGATGAATCGATTTGATATATGGTAACTTTTTTTTTTTTTTTTGGTTCAGCAGGGCTCCAGAGTCCTGGCCCTCAGCGAAGTTGAGGTACCAGCAGCGGAGCTTCCTTGGGGAGGGGAGGGGACGGGACAGGGTTGGAAATAGCAGCAAGGCATTTAAAAGTTAGCGTAGCGCCCCAGGCTTTCCAGGAGCGGTGCCCTTTGAGCACGTAAGCGGAGCCGTAATTGTCCTGACCGTATGTGACACTATGTCGCATTGCACTGCCTTGTATTGTGTTTAGCCTGGAATTGTATTGCTCTGTAGTGTTCTCGTCTGCAGTCTCAGACGGTCTAGCATGGTAACGCCTGTATTCCTTTATGTCTTGCACTGTATTGCTCGGTCATCGTTTTGACAGCCATCTGAGACTGTCATGTTGTACCGTTTGCCATGTTGTTACTTTGATGGATTGTTCTGCATCTGACTGTATTGCGTTGCCGGGCTCTGTGTTGGTTTTGAGTTGCGTTGCTCTGTAACTGTCTTGACTGCTGTCTGAGACTGTCTTGCATTGTATGCTTATGTATTTTTTGCTTTGTGTTGTATTGTGTGTTTGAAATAGTATTGCATTGCCTGGCTCTGTATCGGTCTTGCATTGTAGCGCCCCGTACTTGTCTTGACCGGCACGTCAGACTGCGTTGCATCGTATAGTTCTGTATTTTGCATGGCTTTCCATCAGTCTGTACTTTAAATTGTATCACTTTGGCTGCCTGTATCTCGGTTTCGTGTCGTATCGCTTAGTCATTGTCTTGACTGCCATCTGAGATGATCAGGCATGGTAGCCTTCCATATTTTGTTTTGAATCGCACGGTTGTGTATTTGAACCTCTGTTGCGTCGCCTGGCCGTGTTTTGGTTTTGCAGCCTACGGCTTTGTCATTGTCTTGACAGCTGTCCGATATATTCTGTCGTCATTCTGCATGGTACTAAGGATTTTTTTTTTATTCGGTTGTTCTTCCTTTGACCACGTATTGCATTGTTCTGCCCTGTATCACGGTACGTCTCAAATCGTTTCGGTCTGTCACTGTTTTGACTGTCATGTGAGACACTCTGGCATTGTATCCTTAAGTATTTTGTTGTGTATTTGAAGGCTGGGTATTTGAAATTGTATTACATTGTTTGGTGCTATTTCAGTTTTGCATCACATCACTCTGTATTTTCCTTAATCGCCATCTGAAACCATCTCGCACGGTATTGTTCCGTATGTTGTTTCTTTAACGGATTGTTTTGTACGTGACCATATATTGTGTTGTCGGGCAGGGCATTGTTTTTGCATTATATCGCTCTGTAATTTCCCCGATGGCCGTCTGGGATGGTCTTGCAGGGTACTGCCCCGTATCGTGTTTCGTCTTGTGTTGTATTGCCCTGTAATCGTCTCGACTGCCATCTCGGGCCATCTGCCATTGTAATCTCTGTATTGCAGGTTTTTTGATTCATCGTTCTTAAGTTACCCTATGTATCTATCGTATTGCCCTGTATTGTGTTACGTCTTGCATGGTATTGCTCTGCATATATCTTGACTGCCATCTGAGACCGTGGAGTTGTACTGTTCGATATGTTGTTTCTGGAACGGATTGTTTTGTATCTGACCACGTATTGCATTGCCGGGCAACGTGTTGTTTTTGCATTACGTCGCTCAATAATTTCCTTGACTGCCATTTGAGATGGTCTTGCGTCGTACGCTTAAGAATTCGGTTCTGTGTTATATTCTTGTATATTTGAAATAGTATTGCTCCGCCTGGCTCAGTATCGGTTTTGCATCGTGTTGCCCCGTCACGCTCTTGACTGCTATGTGATCTATTCTGGCATTGTACCACACCGCATTGCGTGTTTTTTTTAATCGGTTGTTCTTTGACTGTGTAATGCCTTGTACCGCCCTCTATTGTGTTATGTCTTGCATTATATTGCCCCGTCATAGCCTTGACTGTCTTCTGATCTGGTTGGGCCTCGTACCACATTGTATTGCGGGTTTTTTAATTGGTTGTCCTTCATTTGGCTTTATAATGCCTTGTACCGCCCTGTGTTGTGTAACATCTTGCATTATATTGCCCCATTTTAGTCTCAACTGCATTCTGATCTACTCTGGCATCGCACCACACTGTATTGTGTGTTTTTTAATCAGTTCTTCCTTATTTGACTGTGTAATGCCTTGTACTGCCCTGTATTGTGTTACTTCTCGCATTATTGTGTGCTGTCATTGTCTTGACTGCCTTCTGATCTTTTCTGGTATTACAGTTGAAGGTATGCTGGGTTTTTTAATCGGTTGTTCTTCATTTGGCTGCATGGTGCCTTGTTACCACCTGGTATGGTGCTGCATCTTGCATCGTATTGCCCTGTCATTGTCTCGATGGTCATTTTACACATTCTGTCCTAGGACCGCGCTGTATTGTGAATTCTTTCATGCGTTGTTGTTTCTTTGACTGTATCGCCTGGTAGGGCCCCATATCGCGTTACGTCTTGCCTTGTATTGCTCTGTCGTTGTGGTGACCGACATCTGATATATTCTACCATTGTATGGCACTGTACCGTCAATTCTTTCATTGTCTGTTCTGCATTTGATTGTATGTCACCTTGTACTGCCCTGTGTAAGGTTCGATCTTGCATTGTATTGCCCTGTCACTGTCTTGCCAGTTATTTTAGACCGTCTGGCACTGTATTGTGCAATTTTTAACCGGTTGTTCTGTATTTGACTGCTGTTGCGATGTCATCCCCCTTTTTCGCCCAGGCTCTGCTTAAGCTAAAACGACCAGCAGGAGTCGCTATGAGTGGCATTTGAACTTTTGGTGAGGGCTGGCAATAGAGTCAAAACACTGTAAGTCAGTTAGCTTACTGTATAACTAGCGGACAGACCAAGAGCCCTTTGAGCTTTCTAGCAAGGCAGCAGCCTGTTCGCCATCATTTCCCGGGGACGCTCACTTAAGGTTCTGCTCTTCGAGGCTGAGACATGCTTTGCCGCAACAGATTCTGGGTAAGTGACTAGCATGCCAGACTTAGCAATCTTAGCTGAGCGATATAAAGGGTTTGATCACGCAGATATGATCCTTTAAGAGGTAAACTGTTGCCCAAGTCCGGGGCAAAGATCGGATCCAGCCGCAGCTAGACTCCTCTCGGAGAAGGAGTTTAGAAAGCAAGGGGGTCCTTTCAGAGCCTCGTGACTCAACGGGGAGGGTCTCCCTGACGGCTCGTCTGACCCTGGCCCCTAGGCAGTAAATAATCTGGGGTATGTGGCGATGGAATCTGGCAAAGTGCCATCACATGCGCTGCTACCTTTGTTGAATCACTGCTGTTAACGTTTGTAAATGTTTCTCTACCTCTCTCTCAGGAGTGAATTTTATCACTGCGCCCGCCACAACTGCATATTGCCGGTGTTACGTGTTGCATTGTATTGCCCTGTCATCTTGACGGTCACGTTAGAGAATCTGTCCTAGGACTGGACTGTATTGTGATGTCTTTCATGGATTGTTATGTGGCTGTGTATTGCCTCGTACTACCCCGTGTGGTGTTACGTCTTCCATTGTATCGCTCTGTTGTTGTCTTGATTGTCATCTGATGTATTCTGCCATTGTGCGCCACCATATTGTCACTTCCTTCATCAGCTGTTTTTTATTTGACTGTGTATTGCATTGTACTGCCATGTACGCTGTTACGTCTTGCATTGTATTGTCCTGTCACTGTCGTGTTTGATTTTAGACGTTGTGTTAAAAATTTCAGTCCACTGCAGTCCTACAAGTGGCTGTTTTCTATTTGACTGTGTATTCATTAAAAAGTTCACAACCCCGTGCAGTCCTATAACTGTTTGCTGATTATTTGAGCGGGTATTGGGTTGTACTGACGCGTACAATGTTATGTCTTGCGTTGCATCGCCCTGTCATTGTTTCGTTTGTGATTTTTAGACGTTGCGTTAAAAAAATCGCAATACAGTGCCGTGCTATCATTTGCTGGTCTTTGACTGCATATTGCCTGGTTTTGCCCACTATACTGTTATGTCTTGCATTCTATTGACATGTTGTAGTCTGGATTGTCATTTTACAGATTGTGTTAAAAAATTCACAATGCGGTGCAGTCCTATAATTGGTTGTTGTTTATATGGCCGCATATTGGATTGTACTGTCTGGTGTGGTGCTACGTCTCGCATTGTATAGCCCTGTCACTGTATTTATTGTCGGTTTAGAGATTGTGTTAAAAAAATTCTCAGTACCGTGCAGTCCTACAATCAGTTGCTTTTATTTCACTGTGTATCAGATTGTACTGCCCGGTATATTGTTAGGTCTTGCATTGTATTGCTCTGGAACCGTCTTGATTGATATCTGAAATATTCTGTCATCGTAATGAACTGTACTGTCAGTTTCATAATCGGTTGTTCTCTATGTGATTGCCTATTGCATTATACTGCCCCCTATAATGTTAAGTCTTGGATTCTATCGCTCAGTTTTATCAACCGCCATCTGCAACTGGGATTGCAGCGCACTCGTCCGTGGGTTTTCGATCGGCGGTTCATTATTTGACTACCTGTTGCCTCGTCCTGCCCCGTGTTGTGTTTTGTCTTGCATTGTATTGCCCTGTAATCGCCCTGACGACCGTCTGGTCCGTTCCGGTATGTGCCGCTCGGTCTTGCGGTTTTTTTTTAAACGTTTGTTCTTGATTTGGCTGCGTATTGCCTTGCAGTGCCCTGTATGGCGTTCTGTCTTGCGTTGCATTGCCCCGTCGTTCTCTTCACTGTCATTGTAGACACTCTGGGATAGTAGCCATCTGTATCGTGGGGGTTTTACCGGGTGCTCTTTCTTTGACCATGTATTGCCATGTTACCGCCTTTGTGTTGGGTCTCGAATTGTATTGCCGTGTCATTGTTTTGACTGCCATCTGATGCATCTTAGCATTAGACCGTCCTCTGTTGTCTTACGTTGTGCGCTGTATTGCTCTGTCGGTATCTTGCCTGCTGTCTCATATCCGTTGGCGTTGTAATGCACAGTATTGTGGGTCCCTTCGTGGGTTGTTTATTTGACTGACTATTGCACTGTACTGCACTGTGTAATGTTACGTCTCGGATTCTGTTGTCCTGTAACTGTCTCGACCGCCACGTGACGCCCTGTGGGATGGTACTGCCCTGTATGTAGGGGTTTTGTCAGGTTGTTCTTTCTTTCATTCTGTTTTGCATTGTGCTGCCCTGTGTTGTGTTACGTTTGGCATTGTGTTGCCATATAATAGTCCTGAGTAATATATTCTGGCATGGTACTGCACTGTGTTGTGGGTTTTTTTTAAGGGGTGGTTGTTTACATGCCTGTGTTTTTTCCTTGTACTGCCCCATATCGTGTTTCGTCTTGCATTGTATTGCCCTGTCATTGTTTCAACAGTCATTTTATATGTTCTGTCACAGGACTGCACTGTATTGTGACTTCTTAAATAGGTGGTTGTTTCTTTGACCGTGCAGTGCCTTGTAGTGCCTTGTATCGTGTTATGCCTTGCGTCGTATTGCTCTGTTGTTGTCTCAACTGACATCTGATAGATACTCTGCCATTGTATGGCACTGTACTGTGAATTCTTTCATTGTTGGTTCTTTATTTGTGTATGGCGCTGTACTGCCCTGGATAACTTTGTCTTGCATTGTATTGCCCTGACGATGTTGTCTTGCTTGTTATTTTAGCTTGTCTGGGATTGTACTGCACTGTATTGTGAGTTTGTGAATTAGTTCTTTGGTTGTGTGTTCTATCGTACTGTCCTGTACTGCATTATGCATTGCATTGCCCTGTCATTGTTTTGACGGTCACTTTAAATATTCTGTCATAGGACTGCATTGTATTGTGGGTGTGTTGATCGGTTGTTCTTAATTTGGCTGTGTATTGCCTTGCGCTGCCGTGTTGTGTTATGTCTTGCATTGTATTGGTCTGTCATTGTTTTGCCTGTTGTTTTAGACTGTCTGGGATTGTACTGCACTGTATTGTGAATTATTGAATTGGTTGTTCTTTGACCGTTGTAGCAGTGTGGTCCCCTCCCCCTCTCCCCCCATCTCCCCTCCTCACAGGCGACAGAGTCAACGTGCCATCTGGAGTGGGGACCTAGATATTTTTTTCCTAGGCTGATATGACTAAAAGTCAATTAGCTGCCTCTGCAAATAGTCAACAGGACAAGAGCCCTTGGAGCTCTCTTGCAAGGCAGCGGCCCGTTCACCAGCACCTCCCATTGAGCGGGGATGCTCATGTAAGGTTCTGCTCCTTAAGGCTGAGAGATGCCTTGCCGCAACAGATTCTCAGTAAGTGACTAATAACATGCTAAACTTAGCAGTCTTAGCTGAGTGGTATAATGGGTTGATGGTGCAGATAGAATCCTTTAGAGGGAAACCGTTGACCAAGTCCAAGGCAAGGATGGGATCCAGCCGCAGCTAGACTCCTCTCGGAGAAGGAGTTTAGAAAGCAAGGGGGTCCTTTCCGAGCCTCGTGACTCAACGGGAGGGCCTCCCAGACAGCTTGTCTGACCCTGGCCCCTAGGCAGGAAATAATCCGGGGTGTGTGGCCATAGAATCTGGTAAAACGCCGTCACGTGCACTGCTACCTTTGTTGAATCACTGTGTATGTTACTATGTGTTACACTACTTCTCTCTTAGGAGTGAAGTTAGTCGCTCTGACAGCCAGAACTGCGTATTTCCTCGTCCGTCCCTCTGTTGTGTCATGTTTTGCGTTGTATTGCCCCATCACTGTTTTGATTGCCATTTGATCCATTCTGTCGTAGCGCACCGTATTGTGAATTTTTTAACTGCCTGTTATTAATTTGACTTTGAATTGCCTTGTGCTGGCCTGTATAATGTAATGTATTGCTTTGTCTTGCTCTGTCGTTGTCTCGATCGACATCTGAGACTGTCTGGCTTTTTAGTGTACCGTAACTGGCTGTTGTTTGACTGCACTATGGATTGTATTGCCCTGTAGACTGTAATGTCTTGCATTGTATTGCGCTGTCACTGTCTTGATTGTCATTTTAGAGATTGCGTTAAAAAAATCACCATACAGTGTAGTCCTGTAATGGGCTGTTTATTTGACTGTGAATTAACAGTATATGGAGCGGTACAAGGTATGTCCTGTGCTGCATTGCTGTGTCATTGCCTTGACTGTCGTTTAAGATACTGTGTTTAAAAAATACACAATGCAGTGCCGTCCTGTAATGGGCTGTCCTTTATTTGACTGCTGTGGTGTTGTCATCTCTGTTCCCCGTGACACCACCCCCCGACTCCCTTGTTTTCCCCTGGGCTGTGGCTCAAGCCGTAACCATCAGTGGGAGTTCTTATGAGCGACACATACTTTGGGGGATGGCTGGCAACAGAGTCAATACGCAGTCTGGAGTGGGGACCTAGATATTTTTTTTTCCCAGGCTGTTATGGCTAAAAATCAATTAGCTGCCTCTATAAATTGTGGACAGCCAAAGAGCCTTTTGTGCTTTCCCACACAGAAGCAGCCTGTTTGCCAGCATCTCCCCTTGAGCGGGGAAGCTCACTTAAGGTTCTAGTCTTCGAGGTTGAGAGGTGCCTTGCTGCAACAGAGTCTCGGTAAGTGACTAATAGCACGCTAAACCTTGTAGTCTTAGCTCAGTGGTATAAAGGGTTGATGGCGCAGATAGAATCCTTTAGAGGGAAACCATTGCCCAAGTCCGGGGCTAGGAGTCGGATCCAGCCGCAGCTAGACTCCTCTCTGAGAAAGAGCTTAGAAAGCAAGGGGGTCCTTTCTGAGCCTTGTGACTCAACGGGAGGGCCTCCCTGTCAGCTCGTCTGACCCTGGCCCCTAGGCAGTAAATAATCCGGGGTATGTGGCCATGGAATCTGGTAAAACGCCATCACGTGCACTGCTACCTTTGGAGAATCACTGTGTGTGTGGGTTTCTAAATGTTTCTCGGCTTCTCTCTCAGGAGTGAAGTTAATCGCTCTGCCCGCAACAACTGCATATTGCCTTGTCTGTCCCCATATGGTGTTGCGTCTTGCCTTGTATTGCCCCGTCATCATCTCGATTGCCATCTGATCCATTGTGTCAAGTAGTGCACTGCATTGTGAATTTTTTAACTGTCTGTTCTTTATTTGGCTACATATTGCCTTGTGCTGGGCTGTATTGTGTCACATATTGCACTGTATTGCCCTGTAATTGTCTTGACTGCCATCTGAGACTTTTTGAGATTGTACGGCAGCGTAGTGTGGGTTTTCTGACTGGCTGTTCTTTATTTGACTGGGTATTGCCTTGGACTGCCCTGCACGGTGTTCTGTTTTGCATTGACATTGTCTTGACTGACACGTGGGATTTGCCATTGTACCGCAGTGTGTTTTGGGTATTGTAATTTACTGGTCTTTATTTGACCGTGTATTGCCTTGTACTGACCCGCATAATGTTATGTCTTGCACTGTATTGCCCTGTCATTGTCTTGACCGACATCTGAGACTGTCTGGCATTGTAGTGTACTGTATTGTGGGTCTTGTAATTGGCTGTCGCTTACTTGTCTGCGTATTGGGTTGTACTGCCCTGTATACTGTAATGTGTGGCATTGTATCACCCTGTCATTGTCGTAATGGTCGCTTTGGAGATCGTCATAAGACTGCACTCCATCGTGAATTTTTTTATCAGTTGTTCTTTGTTTAGCTGCATATTGCCTTGTACTGCCCAGTATTGTGCTAGCCTTCTGTTGTGTCGCTCTGTCACTGTCTTGAATGACATCTGATGTTTTCTAACATTTGATGGCAATGTATTTTCAATTTTTCCATTGGCTGTTCTTTATTTGAGTGTGTAGTGCCGTGCACCTCTCTGTATAATGTTATTTCTTTGCACTGTATTGCCCTGTCGTTGTCCTGATTTACTTTAGAGTGTCTGGGATTGTATTGTACTGAATTGTGAGTTTCTTAATTTTTGTTTCTAAATTGGAGCGCTGTGGTGGTGTGATCCCTCCTTTTTTTTTTTCTCTCCCCAGCCCCCTTTTTTTTTCCTCTCCTTCCCTGCTGCTGCCCCCTTTTTTTTTCCCTCTCTTCCCTGCCGCTGCCCTCCGTGTTTTTCTCCTCTGCCCTTCTGCCCCCCTCTTATTTTCCTTTTTCTTCCCACAGCTGCCCCCTTTTTTTCTCTTCTGCCCTTCTACCCCCGCCAGACGCCCCCTTTTTTTCTCTTCTGCCCTTCTACCCCCGCTGGCCGCCCCCCTTTTATTTTCCTCCTCTTCCGCCCCACGGCCGCCCCCCTTTTATTTTCCTCCTCTTCCCACAGCTGCCCCCTTTTTTCCTCCTCTTCCGCCCCGTGTCGCCCCCTTTTTTCCTTCTTTTTGCCTCCCTTCTCCCTTTTTTCTTCCCGTCCAGCTCCCGTTTTTTTCTTCTCTTCCTCACAGCTGCCCCTATTTTTTTTCCCCTCTTCCTTCCCCCGCCCCCTTTTTCTCCTCGTCTGCCCACTGCCGCCCCCCTTTTTCTCCTCGTCTGCCCACTGCCGCCCCCCATTTTTCCCTCTTCCGCTCCTCTACCCCTTTCTTTCTTCTCTTCCCACCGCCCCCATTTTTCCCTTCTTTTGGCCACCTTGCTCCCCTTTTTTCTTCTCCTCTTCTGCACAGCTGCCCCCTTTTCCTCTCTTACCCCCTCTACCCCACACTATTTTCCTCTTCCACCTTTCTGTCCCCCATTTGTTTCTTCTTCCTTCACACAGCCCCCCTCTTTTCTACTATTCCTACAGCTGCCTGTCATTTTTTTCCTCCTCTTCCTCCCCAGCCCCCTTTTTTCTACTCTTCCCACTGCTGCCCCCTTCTTTTCCCATTCTGCCCCTTTTCCCCTCCCTCTTTTCCGTCTTCCGCCCCTTCCCCCCGTTCTTTCCTCTTCCACCCCTTTTTCCCCCTTTTTTCTTCTTTTTCCACAGCCACTCCCTTTTTCTTCTTCCCCCCTGACCCGTTTTTTTTTCCTCTTCCGCCCCCCCGACCCGTTTTTTTTTCCTCTTCCGCCCCCCCGACCCGTTTTTTTTTCCTCTTCCGCCCCCCCGACCCGTTTTTTTTTCCTCTTCCGCCCCCCCGACCCGTTTTTTTTTTCCTCTTCCGCCCCCCCGACCCGTTTTTTTCCTCTTCCGCCCCCCTTTTTTCCTCTTCCGCCCCTCTGTCACCCATTTGTTTCTTCTACTCACAGCTGCCCATTGTTTTTTTTCTTCCTCTTCCTCCTCAGCCCCCCTTTTTCTTCTCTTCCGCCCCCTTTGCCGCCCCTTTTTTTTCCTCTTCTGCCCTTCTGTCACCCATTTGTTTCTTCTGCTCTTCCCACAGCCCCCCCTTTTTCTGCTCTTCTCACAGCTGCCCATCGTTTTTTCTTCCTCTTCCTCCTCAGCACCCTTTTTCCTCTCTCCCCACAGCCGCCCGCTTTTTTCCTCTCTCCCCACAGCCGCCCGCTTTTTTCCTCTCTCCCCACAGCCGCCCGCTTTTTTCCTCTCTCCCCACAGCCGCCCGCTTTTTTCCTCTCTCCCCACAGCCGCCCGCTTTTTTCCTCTCTCCCCACAGCCGCCCGCTTTTTTCCTCTCTCCCCACAGCCGCCCGCTTTTTTCCTCTCTCCCCACAGCCGCCCGCTTTTTTCCTCTCTCCCCACAGCCGCCCGCTTTTTTCCTCTCTCCCCACAGCCGCCCGCTTTTTTCCTCCTCTCCCGCCCCTTTCCCCCCCTTTTTTCCTCCTCTCCCGCCCCTTTCCCCCCCCTTTTTTTCCTCCTCTCCCGCCCCTTTTCCCCCCCTTTTTTTCCTCCTCTCCCGCCCCTTTTCCCCCCCTTTTTTTCCTCCTCTCCCGCCCCTTTTCCCCCCCTTTTTTTCCTCCTCTCCCGCCCCTTTTCCCCCCCTTTTTTTCCTCCTCTCCCGCCCCTTTTCCCCCCCTTTTTTTCCTCCTCTCCCGCCCCTTTTCCCCCCCTTTTTTTCCTCCTCTCCCGCCCCTTTTCCCCCCCTTTTTTTCCTCCTCTCCCGCCCCTTTTCCCCCCCTTTTTTTCCTCTTCCTTCCCAGCCCCTTTTTCTTCTCTTCCCACTGCCGCCGCCCTTTATTTCTCTTACCCCCTCTACTCCACTTTATTTTCTTCTTCCGCCCTTTTGTCCCCCTGTTGTTTCTTCTTCCTTCCCTCAGCCGCCCCCTTTTTTCCCCTCTTCTGCGCCCCGTTCCCCTACTTTTTTCTTCCTGTCCCCTCAGCCGCCCCCTTTTTTCCCCTCTTCCGCGCCCCGTTCCCCTACTTTTTCCCTCCCCTTCCCTCAGCCGCCCCCTTTTTTCCCTCCCCTTCCCTCAGCCGCCCCCTTTTTTCCCCTCTTCCGCGCCCCGTTCCCCTACTTTTTTCTTCCTGTCCCCACAGCCGCCCCCCTTTTTTCCCCTCTTCCGCGCCCCGTTCTCTTTTCTTCTCTTCCGAACGGCCGCCCCTATTTTTCCCTCTTCCTTCCCAGCCCCGGTTTTTTTCTCTTCCTACTGCTGCCCCCCTTTTTTCCTCTTATGCCCTCTACCCCCCTTTTTTCCTTTTATGCCCTCTACCCCCCTTTTTCTTTCTTCCTCATTCCTACAGCCGTCTCCCTCTTTTCTACCCTTCCTACAGCCGCCCATCCTTTTTTTTCCTTCTCTTCTGCCCCGTTTCCCCCCCTTTTTTCTTCCCTTCCCAAGGCTGCCCCCTTTTTTCCTCTTCTGCCCCTTTCCCCCGTTTTTTTTCTACTCTTCCCACAGCCACCCCGTTGTTTTTTTTCTACTCTTCCCACAGCCACCCCGTTGTTTTTTCTCTACTCTTCCCACAGCCACCCCGTTGTTTTTTTTCTACTCTTCCCACAGCCACCCCGTTGTTTTTTCTCTACTCACTCTAAGGCTGCCCCTTTTTTCCTTCCCTTCCCCCCTTCTTTGTTCTCTCCACCCTCTGTCCCCCTTTTTTTCCTCTTCCCTTCCCCACAGCCGCACCCCTGCTCCCCTTTTTTTCCCCACATTCGCCCCTATTTTTTTCCTCTCTTCCGAACGGCCCCCCCTATTTTTTCCCCTTCTTTCCCAGCCCCCTTTTTTCTTCTCTTCTCATTGCTGCCCCCCTTTTTTCTCTTACTCCCTCTACCCCACTTTATTTTCCTCTTCAGCTTCTCTGTCCCCCTTTTTTTTTCTTCTTCCTTCCCAGCCACCCCCTTTTTTCTCTTCTCTTCCTCACGGATGCGCCCCTTTTTTACTCTTACCCCCTCTAGCCTACTTTTTTCCTCTTCTGCCCTTCTGCCCCCCTTTTTTTTCTCTTCCCTTTCCTAAAGCTGCCCCCCTCTTTTTCCCCTTTCCTAAAGCTGCCCCCCTCTTTTTCCCCTTTCCTAAAGCTGCCCCCCTCTTTTTCCCCTTTCCTAAAGCTGCCCCCCTCTTTTTCCCCTTTCCTAAAGCTGCCCCCCTCTTTTTCCTCTTTCCCCGGCAACCCCCTTTTTTCCTTATTTTCACCCCCGTGCCCCCTTTTTTATTCTTCCCGTCCAGCTTCTGTTTTTTTCTTTTCTTCCCGTCCAGCCGCCCCCTTTTTTTCTTTTCTTCCCGTCCAGCCGCCCCCTTTTTTTCTTTTCTTCCCGTCCAGCCGCCCCCTTTTTTTCTTTTCTTCCCGTCCAGCCGCCCCCTTTTTTTCTTTTCTTCCCGTCCAGCCGCCCCCTTTTTTTCTTTTCTTCCCGTCCAGCCGCCCCCTTTTTTTCTTCCCTTCCCGTCCAGCCGCCCCCTTTTTTTCTTTTCTTCCCGTCCAGCTGCCCCCTTTTTTTCTTTTCTTCCCGTCCAGCCGCCCCCTTTTTTTCTTCCCTTCCCGTCCAGCCGCCCCCTTTTTTTCTTCCCTTCCCGTCCAGCCGCCCCCTTTTTTTCTTCCCTTCCCGTCCAGCCGCCCCCTTTTTTTCTTCCCTTCCCGTCCAGCCGCCCCCTTTTTTTCTTCCCTTCCCGTCCAGCCGCCCCCTTTTTTTCTTCCCTTCCCGTCCAGCCGCCCCCTTTTTCCCCTCCCTTTTTTCTTATGTCCCCAAGGCTGCCCCCTTTTTTACCTCTTCCGCCCCCCTGGCCCCCTCTTTCTTCCTTTCCCCACAGCCGCCCCCTTTTTTTTTCTTCTCTTCCCACAGCCGCCTGTTATTTTTTTTCCTCTTCTGCCCCTTTTCAGCCCTCTTTTTTCTTCTCTTCCGCCCTTTTCCCCGCCTTTTTTCCCTATTCAGCCCCTTTTCAGCCCCCTTTCCTTCTCTCCCCAAGGCCGCCACCTTTTTTTCCTCTTCCACCCTCCTGCCCCTTTTTTCTTCCTTTCTGCCCCCCTTTTTCTTCCTTTCCCCACATCCACCCCCTTTTTTCTTCTCTCCCTACAGCCGCCCCCTTTTTTCCTCTTCTGCCCCTTTCCCCCCCTTTTTGTCCTCTCTGTCCCCCCTTTTTTCCTCTCCGCCCCTCTCCCCCCCTTTTTTTCTCTTCCCGTGCCGCCCCCCTTTTTTCCTTCTTTTTGCCCCCCTGCTCCCCTTCTTCTTTTCTTCCCATCCAGCCCCCTTTTTTTTTTCTTTTCTTACCCTGCTGCCCCCTTTTCTTCTTTTCCAAACGGCCGCCCCTATTTTTTTCCCCTTCCTTCTCAGCCCCCTTTTTTCTTCTCTTATCATTACTGCCCCCCTTTTTTTCTCTTACCTCCTCTACCCCACTTTATTTTCCTCTTCCGCCCCTCTGTCCCCCTTTTTCTTTCTTCTTCCTTCCCAGCCGCCCCCATTTTTCTCTTCTCTTCCTCAAGGCCATGCCCCTTTTTTTCCTCTTACCCCCTCTAGCCCACTTTTTTCCTCTTCTGCCCTTCTGTCTTCCTTTTTTTTTCACTTCCCTGCCCCAAAGCCGCCCCCCTTTTTTTTCTCTTACCCCGCTGCCCCCTCTTTTCCTTGTTTTTGCCTCCCTGCTCCCCTCTTTTTCTTTTCTTCCCGTCCGGCCCCCTCTTTTTTCTTTTCTTTCCCTCCCCACAGCCGACCCCCTTTTACTCTTCTTTCCCTCCCCACAGCCGACCCCCTTTTACTTTTCTTCCCATCCAGCCCCCTTTTTTCTTCCCTTCCTCACAGCTGCCCCTATATTTTTCCTCTTCCTTCACAGCCCCTTTTCTTCTCTTCCCACTGCTCCCCCTTTTTTCCTCTTCTGCCCTTCTTTCCCCTTTTTGTTTTTTCCTCTTTCCCACAGCCCCCCCGTTTTTCCTCCTCCCTCCCCACAGCCGCCCCCTTTTTCCTCTTCCGCCCCTTTTCCCCTCTTTTTTTCTCTGTCCCTCTGCCCCCTCTTTTTTCTTTCCACTGCCCCCCTTTTTTCCTTCTTTTTGCCCCTGCTCCCCTTTTTTTTCTTTTCTACCCATCCAGCCCCCTTTTCTCCTCTTTCTCACGGCCGCCCCCTTTTTTCTCCTCTTTCTTCCCAGCCCCTTTTTTCTTCTCTTCCCACTGCTGCCCCCCTTATTTCTCTTACCCCCTCTACCCCCCTATTTTTTCCTCTTCTGCCCTTCTGTCCCCCTTGTGTTTCTTCTTCCTTCCCAGATGCCCCTTTTTTTTCTTTACTCTTCCTACAGCCGCCCATCTTTTTTCTAGTCTTCCCACAGCTGCCCGTGTTTTTTTTCCTCCTCATCCTCCCCAACCCACTTTTTTCTCTTCCTTTCCCCACAGCTGCCCATCTCTTTTCTACCCTTCCCACAGCTGCCTGTCTTTTTGTCTCCTCTTCGTCCACAACCCACTCTTTTTTCCTCTTCCCTTCCCCACAGCTGCCCGTCTTTTTTTTCCTCCTCTTCCTCCCCAACCCCCCTTCTTTCCTCTTTCGCCCCTCTGCCCCCCTTTTTTCTTCTCTCCCCATAGCCGCCCCCTTTTTTCCTATTCCGCCCCTTTGCCCCCCTTTTTTTCCTCTTCTGCCCGTTCCCCCCTCTTTTCTTCTCTCCCCAAGGCCGCCCCCTTTTTTTCCTGGCCGCCCCCTTTTTTTCCTGGCCGCCCCCTTTTTTTCCTGGCCGCCCCCTTTTTTTCCTGGCCGCCCCCTTTTTTTCCTGGCCGCCCCCTTTTTTTCCTGGCCGCCCCCTTTTTTTCCTGGCCGCCCCCTTTTTTTCCTGGCCGCCCCCTTTTTTTCCTGGCCGCCCCCTTTTTTTCCTGGCCGCCCCCTTTTTTTCCTGGCCGCCCCCTTTTTTTCCTGGCCGCCCCCTTTTTTTCCTGGCCGCCCCCTTTTTTTCCTGGCCGCCCGTTGTTTTTTTTCTCCTCTTCCCACAGCCCCCTTCTCTTCCCACTGCTGCCCCCTTTTTTCCCTCTTTTTTCTTCTCTTCCCACTGCTGCCCCCCCTCTTTTTCCTCTTCTGCCCCTTTCACCCCCTGTTTTTTTCCTTCTCTCCCCACAGCCGCCCCCTGTTTTTCTTCTCTCCCCACAGCCGCTTCCTATTTTTTACTCTTCTGCTCCTCTGCCCTCCTTTCTTCTTCTCTTCCCACAGCAGCTCCATTTTTTGCTTACCCCCGCTGCCCGCCTTCTTTTTCCTCCACTTCCTCCCCAGCCCCCCTTTTTCGTCTTCCCACTGCCGCCCACTTTTTTATCCTCTCTGCCCCCCTTTTTCTGTTCCCTTCCCTACAGCCGCCCCCTTTTTTCTTCTCTTACCCCCTCTGCCCCGCTTTTATTTTCCTGTTCATCCTGTCTGCCCCCCTTTTTTCCTCTTTTGCCCTTCTGCCCCCCTTTTTTCCTCTTTTGCCCTTCTGCCCCCCCTTTTTCCTTCTTTCCCCACCAGCCGCCCCCCCTTTTTCTTTTCCTCCCCAGCCCCATTTTTCTTCTTTTCTTCCCACACAGTCCACTTTTTCCTCTTCCCCCCTTCTGCCCCCCTTCTTGTCTTCCCTCCTCTCCGCCCCTCTGTTTTTTCCTCCTCCCCCCTATTCCCCTTTTTTTCTTGTCTTCCCCCCTGCTGCTTCCTTTTTTCTCTTCCTCCCCAGCCTCCCTTTTTCTTCTTCTCTTTCCCGTCCACTTTTTTCCTCTTCCCCCCTCCTGCCCCCCTTTTTGTCTTCCCTCCTCTCTGCCCCCTTCTTTCTCCTCCCCCGCCGCCCCCTTTTTTCTTCTCTTCTGCCTCTTTGCCCCCCTCTTTTCTTCTCTTCCCCACAGCCGCCCCCTTTTCTTTCTTCTCTAGCCCCGCCAGCCCCCTTTTTTCCTTCTTTCCCCGCCTTTGCTCCCATTTTTCTTTTCCTCATCCTCCCCGACCCCCTTTTTCTTCTTCTCTTTCCCCGCCAGCCCCCTTTTTTGCTTCTTTCCCTCCCCTGCTCCCCTTTTTCTATTCTTCCCGCCCCCCTCCTCCCCTTTTTTCCTCTTCTGCCCCTTTTTTCTCTTCCCCCACTGCCCCCCTTCTTTCCTTCTTTTTGCCCCCCGCTCCCCTTTTTTCCTTCCCTTCCCCACAGCCGACCCCTTTTTTCCTCTTCTGCCCCTCTCCCTCCTTTCTTTTTCTCTTCTGCCCTCCTGCTCCCCTTTTTTTTTTCTTCCCGTCCAGCCCCCCCCTTTTTTATTCCCGTCCAGCCCCCCCCTTTTTTCTTCCCTTCCCCACGGCCGACCCCGTTTTTTCCTCTTCTGCCCCTTTTCCCCCCCGTTTTTTTCCCCCACCGCTGCCCCTTTTTTCTCTTCCCCCGCCGCCCCCCTTCTTTCCTTCTTTTTGTCCCCCACTCCCCTTTTATTCTGTTCTTACCGCGCCGACCCCTTTTTTCGCTTCCCTTCCCCACAGCCGACCCCTTTTTTTCTCTTCCGCCCCTCCCCCCGTCTTTTTCTCTTCCGCCCCTCCCCCCGTCTTTTTCTCTTCCGCCCCTCCCCCCGTCTTTTTCTCTTCCGCCCCTCCCCCCGTCTTTTTCTCTTCCGCCCCTCCCCCCGTCTTTTTCTCTTCCGCCCCTCCCCCCGTCTTTTTCTCTTCCGCCCCTCCCCCCGTCTTTTTCTCTTCCGCCCCTCCCCCCGTCTTTTTCTCTTCCGCCCCTCCCCCCGTCTTTTTCTCTTCCGCCCCTCCCCCCGTCTTTTTCTCTTCCGCCCCTCCCCCCGTCTTTTTCTCTTCCGCCCCTCCCCCCGTCTTTTTCTCTTCCGCCCCTCCCCCCGTCTTTTTCTCTTCCGCCCCTCCCCCCGTCTTTTTCTCTTCCGCCCCTCCCCCCGTCTTTTTCTCTTCCGCCCCTCCCCCCGTCTTTCCTTCTTTTTGCCCCCCTGCTCCCCTTTCTTTTTCTTCCCGTCCAGCCCCTCTTTTTTCTTTTCTTCCCTCGCCACTCCCTTTTCTTCTTCCCTTCCCCATAGTCGACCCCTTTTTTCCTCTTCCGCCCCTTTCTCCCCTCCCTTTTCTTCTCTTCCTCACAGCTGCCCCTATATTTTTTCTCTTCCCACTGCCGCCCCCCTTTTTTCTCTTACCCCCTCTACCCCCCTTTTTCTCTTCCGCCCTTCTGTCCCCATTTTGTTTCTTCCTCCTTCCCACAGCCCCCCCTTTTTTCTACTGTTCCCACAGCTGCCCCCTTTTTCTCTACTCTGCCTCCCCAGTCCCCTTTTTTCCCTCTTCCGCCCCTTTTCCCCCCCTGCCTTTTTCTTCCCTCCTCAAGGCCGCCCCCTGCCTCCCTTTTTTTCTTCCCTCCTCAAGGCTGCCCCCTGCCTCCCTTTTTTGCTTCCCTTCCCCACGGCCGCCCCCTTTTTTGCTTCCCTTCCCCACGGCCGCCCCCTTTTTTGCTTCCCTTCCCCACGGCCGCCCCCTTTTTTGCTTCCCTTCCCCACGGCCGCCCCCTTTTTTGCTTCCCTTCCCCACGGCCGCCCCCTTTTTTGCTTCCCTTCCCCACGGCCGCCCCCTTTTTTGCTTCCCTTCCCCACGGCCGCCCCCTTTTTTGCTTCCCTTCCCCACGGCCGCCCCCTTTTTTGCTTCCCTTCCCCACGGCCGCCCCCTTTTTTGCTTCCCTTCCCCACGGCCGCCCCCTTTTTTGCTTCCCTTCCCCACGGCCGCCCCCTTTTTTGCTTCCCTTCCCCACGGCCGCCCCCTTTTTTGCTTCCCTTCCCCACGGCCGCCCCCTTTTTTGCTTCCCTTCCCCACGGCCGCCCCCTTTTTTGCTTCCCTTCCCCACGGCCGCCCCCTTCTTTGCTTCTTTTTACCACCCTACTCCCCTTTTTCTTGTCTTCCCCCGCCACCCACTTTTCTTCTTCTCGTCCCCACGGCTGCCCCTATTTTTTTCCTTTCTTCCCAGCCCCTTTTTACTTGTCTTCCAAACAGCTGCCCCCCTTTATTTTCTCTTCTGCCCTTTTGTCCCTCTTTTGTTTCTTCCTCCTTCCCACAGACCCCCGGTTTTTCTCTCCCCTTCCCACAGCCCCCCCCTTTTTTCTACTCTTCCCATAGCTGCCCGTTGTTTTTTTCTCTTCCTGTCCAGCCCACTTTTTTCTTCTCTTCCCACTGCTGCCCCCTTTTTTCCTCTTCTGCCCCTTTCCCCCCGCCCTTTTTTCCTCTTCCGCCCCTTTCCCCCCGCCCTTTTTTCCTCTTCCGCCCCTTCCCCCCGCCCTTTTTTCCTCTTCCGCCCCTTCCCCCCGCCCTTTTTTCCTCTTTCCCCCGTCAGCCGCCCCCTTTTTTCCTCTTCTGCCCCTTTCCCCCTTTTTTCCTCTTCTGCCCCTTTCCCCCTTTTTTCCTCTTCTGCCCCTTTCCCCCTTTTTTCCTCTTCTGCCCCTTTCCCCCTTTTTTCCTCTTCTGCCCCTTGCCCCCTTTTTTCTACTCTTCCCACAGCCGCACGTCGTTTTTTTCCTCCTCTTCCTCCCCAGCCTTCTTTCCCTCTTCTGCCCTTTCCCCCCCTCTTTTTCTTCTCTCCCCAAGGCCGCCCCCTTTTCTTCCTTTCTGCCCCCCTGCCCCTTTTTTCTTCCTTTCTGCCCCCCGCCCCTTTTTTTCTTCCTTTCCCCACAGCCGCCCCTTTTTTTCTTCCTTTCCCCACAGCCGCCCCCTTTTTTTCTTCCTTTCCCCACAGCCGCCCCCTTTTTTTCTTCTCTTCCCACAGCCGCCCCCTTTTTTTTCCTCCTCTTCCGCCCCTTTTAGCCCTTTTCTTCTCTCCCCAAGGCTGCCCCCTTTTTTCTTCTCTCCCCCCTGCCCCTTTTTTCTTCTCTCCCCACAGCCGCCCCCTTTTTTCCTCTTCTGCCCCTTTTCCCCCCTTTTTTGTCTTCTCCGCCCTCTGTCCCCCCTTTTTTTTCTCTTCTCCTGCTGCCCCCCCTTTTTTCCTTCTTTTTGCCCTCCTCCTCCCCTTCTTTTCTTCCCATCCAGCCCCTTTTTTTTTCTTTTCTTACCCTGCCGCCCCCTTTTCTTCTTCTTTTTCGATCGGCCGCCCCTATTTTTTTCCCCTTCTTTCTCAGCCCCCTTTCTTCTTCTCTTTTCATTACTGCCCCCCTTTTTTTCTCTTACCTCCTCTACCCCACTTTATTTTCCTCTTCCGCTCCTCTGTCCCCCTTTTTCTTTCTTCTTCCTTCCCAGCCGCCCCCTTTTTTCTCTTCTCTTCCTCAAGGCCGTGCCCCTTTTTTTCCTCTTATCCCCTCTACCCCCCTATTTTTTCCTCTTCTGCCCTTCTGTCCCCCTTGTGTTTCTTCTTCCTTCCCAGATGCCCCTTCTTTTTTCTCTACTCTTCCCACAGCCGCCCATCTTTTTTCTACTCTTCCCACAGCCGCCCATCTTTTTTCTACTCTTCCCACAGCCGCCCATCTTTTTTCTACTCTTCCCACAGCCGCCCATCTTTTTTTCCTCCTCTTCCTCCCCAACCCACTTCTTTTTCTTCCTTTCCCCACAGCCGCCCGTCTTTTTTTTCCTCCTCTTCCTCCCCAAGCCCCTTTTTCTACTCTTCCCACAGCCGCCTGTCTTTTTGTCTCCTCTTCCTCCACAACCCACTCTTTTTCTCTTCCCTTCCCCACAGCCACCCGTCTTTTTTTTCCTCCTCTTCCTCCACAACCCCCTTTTTTCTTCTGTTCTGCTCCTTTCCCCCCCTTTTTTCCTCTTCCGCCCCTCTGCCCCCCTTTTTCTTCCTTTCCCTACAGCCGCCCCCTTTTTTTTCTTCTCTCCCCACAGCTGCCCCCTTTTTCCCTCTTCTGCCCCTTCCCCCTTTTTTCCCTCTTCTGCCCCTCTGCCCCCTTTTTTTCTACTCTTCCTACAGCCCCCCTTTTTTCTACTCTCCCACAGCTGCCCGTTGTTTTTTTCCTTCTTTTACTCCCCAGCCCCCTTTTTCTTCTCTTCCCACTGCTGCCCCCTCTTTTTCCTCCTCCGCCCCTTTTCCCCCCACCCTTTTTTCCTCCTCCACCCCTTTTCCCCCCACCCTTTTTTCCTCCTCTGCCCCTTCCCCCCTACCCTTTTTTCCTCCTCTGCCCCTTCCCCCCTACCCTTTTTTCCTCTTCCGCCCCTTTCACCCCCTGTTTTTCTTCTCTCCCCACAGCTGCTTCCTCTTTTTTTTACTCTTCTCCTCCTCTGCCCTCCTTTTTTCTTCTCTTCCCACTGCTGCCCCCTCTTTTTCCTCCTCCGCCCCTTTTCCCCCCACCCTTTTTTCCTCCTCTGCCCCTTCCCCCCTACCCTTTTTTCCTCTTCCGCCCCTTTCACCCCCTGGTTTTCTTCTCTCCCCACAGCTGCTTCCTCTTTTTTTTACTCTTCTCCTCCTCTGCCCTCCTTTTTTCTTCTCTTCCCACAGCAGCCCCTTTTTTCTTACCCCCACTGCCCGTCTTTTTTTTCCTCCTCTTCCTCCCCAGCCCCCCTTTTTTCATCTTCCCACTGCCGCCCACTTTTTTATCCTCTCCACCCCTCTGACCCCCTTTTTTCTCTTCCCTTCCCTATAGCTGCCCCCTTTTTTCTTCTCTTCCCACTGCCACCCCCTTTTGTCTTCTTAACCCCTCTGCCCCGCTTTTATTTTCCTGTTCAGCCTGTCTGCCCCCCTTTTTTCCTCTTTTGCCCTTCTGCCCCCCTTTTTTCTTCTCTTCCCCCACCAGCTGCCCCCCTTTTTTCCTCTTTCCCCCCTGCTCCTTTTTTCTTGTCTTCCTGCCGTCCAGGCCCCTTCTTTTTTTCTTGTCTTCCCGCCGTCCTGGCCCCCTTCTTTTTTCTTGTCTTCCCCCCTGCCGCCCTCTCTTTATTTCTTCTTTTCTTCCCACACAGTCCACTCTGTTCCTCTTCCCCCTTCTGCCCCCCTTCTTGTCTTCCCTCCTCTCTGCCCCTCTGTTTTTTCCTCCTCCCCCCTATTCCCCTTTTTTCTTGTCTTCCCCCCCGCTGCTTCCTTTTTTCTCTTCCTCCCCAGACCCCCTTTTTCTTCTTCTTTTTCCCGTCCCATCCACTTTTTTCCTCTTCCCCCCTCCTGCCCCCCTTTTTATTGTCTTCCCTGCTCTCTGCCCCCTTTTTTCTCCTCCCCTCTTCCCCTGTTTTTTCCTTCTCTTCCCCCCGCCGCCCCTTCTTTTTCTTCTCCTCCGCCTCTGCCCCCTTTTTTTCTTCTCTTCCCCACAGCCGCCCCCTTTTCTTTCTTCTCTAGCCCCGCCAGCCCCCTTTTTTCCTGCTTTCCCCCCCTTTGCTCCCGTTTTTCTTCTTTTCCTCGTCCTCCCCAACCCCCCTTTTTCTTCTTCTCTTTCCCCGCCAGCCCCCTTTTTTGCTTCTTTCCCTCCCCTGCTCCCCTTTTTCTTCTTTTTGCCCCCCTGCTCCCCTTTTTTCTTTTCTTCCTGCCCAGCCCCTTTTTTCTTCTCTTCTCCCACTGCCCCCTTTTTTTTTCTTCTCTGCTCACTGCCACCCCCTTGGTTTTTTTCTCTTATTCCCTCTGCCCCTCTTTTTTTTTCTTATTCGCTCTGCCCCCTTTTTTTTCCTTCCGCCCCTCTGCCCCGTTTTTTTCCTCTTTCGCCTCTCTTCCCCCCCTTTTTTCTCTTCTCCACAGCCGCCCCCTTTTATTTTTTCTTCTCTTCCGCTGTCCCCTTTTTTTTCCTGTCTTCCACGGCCTGCCCCCTTTTTTTCTCTTCTTCCCCCCCGTCCCCCTCCTCCCCCCGCCACCCTGTTTCTCTTTTTTCTCTCCCTTTTGCTTTTTACTTCTCTTTTTCTTCCCCAGGTTGCTGTTTGAGCTATAACCATCAGTGGAAGCTGTTATGAGTGGTACTTCTACTTTGGGGGATGGCTCGCAATACAGGCCCGAGTCTGTCTCCAGTGGGGACCTACATATTTTCTTCCAATGGTAATGTGACTATAAGTTAATTAGCTTACTCTATCAATAATGGCCAGCCCAAGAGCCCTTTTCCGCTCCCCTGCATGGCAGTGGCCTGTATTGCCGTGTCATTCTCTTCACTGGCATTTTAGACATTCTGGGATTGTCCTCATCTGTATTTGGGGAATTTTATCGGTTGCTCTTCTTGAGCATGCATTGCGTCGTTACCGCCTTGTGCTGTGTTGTCTTGCATTGCATTGCCCTGTTGTCGTTCTGACTGCTATCTGATATATTTTGTCATTGCAGCGCCCTGTATTGTGTTACATTTTTGTCTTGTACTGCTCTGTCATCCTCCTGGCTGCTGTCCTGCATATATTGGCATTGTCCTGCACTGTATTACGGGTTATTTAATGGGTTGTTTTTTTTTGACTGAGTATTGTACTGTACCACCCTGTATTGTGTTATGTCTCACATTGTATTGCCCTGTCATAATCTGGACTGTCATCTCATTTATTTTTGTGTTGTCCCGCCACGGCGTTGTGGGGTTTTTTTTTATCGGTTGGTATTTATTTGATTGCATACAGCATTATATGGCACTGTGTAATGTCGTGTCTTCAATTCTGCCACCCTGTAACTGTCTCGATTGCCACCCGAGGTTGTTTGGAATCGTACCGTTCTTTATTGTGGGGTTTTGATCGGTCGGTCCTTACTTTATTCTGTATTGCATTGTACCTCCCTGTATACTGTCACGTCTTGCATTTTATTATCCTGTCATTGTCTGCACTGTTATTTGAGACTCTCTGGGATTTTATGGCATGCATTGTGGGTGGATTTGATCCGTTGCTCTATATTTAATGTTTTATTGCTTTGTCCTGCCCTTTATTTTCTGATATGTTGCATTGTATTTCCCTGTGACTGTCCCGAGAGCCATCCGATACATTCTAGCATTGACAGGCACCATATCGCGAGCTTCTTAATCAGTTGTACTTTGTGTGCCTGCGTACCGGCTTGGACTGGCCTGTATGGTGTTCTGTCTCAAATGTTACTCCTCTGTAACTGCCTTTCCTGCCACCTGAGACTGTTTGATTGTACTGCGCTGTATTGTGGTTTTTCTTTAGTGCTGTATTGCATTGTGTATTCCCTTCTACTGTTCAGTGTTGTGTTACGTATTCCTTTGTATAAGCGTGTCACGGTTTTGACTGTCTTTTGTGACATTCTGTCATAGTACTGCACTGTAATGTCAGTTTTTTGTTTGGTCATTCCTTATTTGATTGCGTATTGGCCTTGAACTGCCCTGTATAATGTTATGTCTTGCATTGCGTTGCTCCGTCATTGTCTTAACTGTCACTGTAGACATCGTGTCCTAGGACTGGAATGTATTGTGGATATTTTAACAGGCTGTTATTTATTTGACTGTGTTATGGTGTTATGCCTGCTGTTATGTCTAGCTTTGTATTGCCTGCTCATTGACTGTCACTTCAGACTGTCTGGGATTATATTGAACTGTATTGTTAATTTTTTCATCGGCTGTTTTGTATGTGACTTGGTATTACCCTGTACTGCCCTGTATACTGTTATGTGTTGCATTGTATTGCCCCGTCAGTGTCTCGATTGTCATTTTAGAGATTGTGTCATAGCATTGCACTGTATTGCGGTTATTTTAATCGGCCATTCTTGATTTGACTGCATATTGAGTTGTCCTGCCTGCTATACCGTTACGTCTTGCACTGTATTGCTATGGTATTGTTTTTACTGTCGTCTTAGACATTGTGTCATAGGACTGCACCGTATTGTGAATTTTTTCGTCGGCTGTTTTTTTTTTTTAAACGACCGCGTATTGCTGTGTACTGCTCCTGTATAGCCTTACGTCTTGCGTTCTATTGCACTGTCATCGCGTGGACTGTCAATTCAGACCGTCTACGATTAACAAAATTCACAATGCAGTGCAGTACGTTGACTGTTAGTTATTTGACTGCGTATTGCCTTGTAGCGCCCTGTATACCGTGATATCTTGCATTCTGTCATTTTGTCATTGTCTTGACTGACATTTTAGACATGGTGTCATAGCGCTGCATTCTATTGTGGGTATCGGCTGTTACTCATTTGGCCACGTATTGCCTCATGCTGCCCTGTATTGTGGTATGTATAGCATCGTGTTGCTCTGTGATTGTCTTGACTGTCTTTTTAGACAATCTGTCATAGGACTGCACCATATTGTTAGTATTTTATGTGCTTGGTTTTTTGACCGCGTATTGCGATATCTGTATTGCAGTGCCTCATCATTGTATCGATCGTCATTTTAGACATTGTGTCATAGGACTGTGTTGCATTGTTGGTATTTTAATGGGTTGCTTTTCATTAAGCTGCGTATTGCCTTGTACTGCCCTGTGTCATGTCATGTCTTGTATCATATGGCCCTATCATTGTATCGATTGTCATTTCAGACCATCTGCAACTGTAGTGCCCTATACAGTTAAATTTTGAATCGGCTGTTATTTATTTGACTGTTTATTGCCTTCTGTTGCTCTGTATAATGCGATGTCTTGCATTGTAGTATTGTCCTGTCATTGTATCGATTTGTCATTTTAGATGTTGTGTCATAGGACTCAATTGTATTGTGGGTATTGTAATTGACTGTTATTTATTTGAACGTGTCTTGTCTTGTACTTCCCTGTATTGTGTTATGACTTGTCTTTCATTGCTCTGTCCTTGTTTTGACGGTCATTCTTGATGTTTTGTCATAGGACTGCAATGTATTGCGAATTTTTTAGCAGTTTTTTTTTTATTTGACCAGGTATTGCCTTGCAGCGCCCCGTATGCTGTCACGTCTTGCATTGTAATTCTTTGTCATTGTCTTGGCTTATTTCAGACCGCCTGGGACTGTACTTCACAGGCTTGTCAATTTTTGAATCAGCTGTTCTTTATTTGACCACGCATTGGCTTGTACCGCCCTGTATGCTGTAATGTCTTCTGTTGTATCGCCCTGTCATTTTCTTGACCGTCATTTCCGAGTTCCCGGGATTGTACTGGAGCGTATTGTCAATTTTTGAGTCCCATGTTATTTATTTGTCTGCATATCGCTTTGCGCTGCCCGGTATACCGTAATGCCTTGCATTGTATTGTCCTGTCATTGTCTCGATTGTAACTTTAGACATTGTGTCATAGTGCTGCACTGTATTGTGTGTTTTAATTGTCTGTTCTTTGGCCGCATATTGCCTTGTGCTGCTCAATATACCGTTACATCTTGCATCGTATCGCCTTGTCACTGTCTCGATTTGTTATTTTAGACAATGTATCATAGGACTGCACTGTATTGTTACTCTTTTATTTGGTGGCTGTTTTTTTGACCGTGTATTGCGCTGTACCGCTCCGTACAATGTGACGTCTTGCGTTGTATAACCATGTCACGGTCTCAGTCATCCTTTTAGACCTCGTCTCATAGTGCTACAGTGTTGTGTATTTGTTAGCATGCCATTCTTTATTTGATTGCATGTTGGCTTTTACTGCCCCATGTACTGTTGCGTCTCGCATCGTATCGCCCTGTCATTTTCCTGACTGTCACTTCAGAGCGTCTGGGATCGTACAGTAATGTACTGTTAATTTTGCAAACAATTGTTCTTTTGTTTGCCCCAGTGATGGCTTTTACTACCTTGTATACTGGTAGGCCTTGCATTGTATCACAGTGTCACGGTCTTGACTGTAATTTTAAATATTGTGTCATTGTCCTGCACTGTTTTGTGGGCATTTTAATCGGCTCTAATTTATTTCGCTGCCTATCGCCTCGTACTGCCCTGTATTGTGGTACGTCTTACATTGTATTGCCCCGTGATTGTATCGGTTGTTATTTTAGGCACTCTGTCATAGGACTGCACCGTATCATGGCTATTTTACTTGGTTGTTGTTTATTTGGCCATGTATTGCCTTGTACTGCCCCGTATCATGTTACACCTGGCATTGTATTGCTCTGCCGTTGTCTTGACCGACATCTGATGTCTTCTGCCAGCATACGTCCCGGAGTCGTCAAATCTTTCATCGGCCACTCTTTATTGGACCGTGTGTAGCAGCGTACCGTCATGTACAGTGTTACGTCTTGCGTCGCATTGCTCTGCCTTTGTCTTGCTTGTCAGCGGAACCTGTCTGTGAATGTACTGCACCATATTGGGAATTTGTTAGTCGATTGTTAGTTATTTGACACTGTTGTGATGTGATGTCCCCTTGTCCCTAATACTTCTGACATTGAGGTCGTATGTGGAGTTGAGTCCTGCCTTACCAAAGGCACGCAGAGCCAAATGAAAGAATAAAAAAGCCCCAGACAGTGGATTCCCCCCCTGCCCTCCCCCCCCGGCCCTGGCTGGGGGTTATTTTCTTCCCGCGGTCCCGGCCCCTCCCCGAGGCGACAGTCGTTGCCAAGGTTTGGGCGGAGGTAGGGCTCCGGGCGGGGTTTTGTCAGGCAGGGCCATTTAGGAGCCCCCCGCGAGCAGCGCTCCTGGGGAGCGAAGCCCGCGGGGGGGGGGACGGCATCTGGCAGTAGGTGGTCAGAGGTGGGCAGGAGCCGAGAGCGGTGGGTGTTTAGTGTGGTCGTTGAGAGAGCGGTGTGCGTGGCGCTTGTGTTTTGGTGGTGGAGTTGCCTTGCAGGTCATATGTGGAGTTGAGCCTTGCTTACCGAAGGCACGCAGAGCCAAATGAAAGAATAAAAAAGCCCCAGCCAGGGGATTTTTTTTTTTTTCCCTCCCCTGGCTGGGGTTTTTTTCCCCCGGTCCCGGCCCCTCCGCGAGGCGACAGTTGTCGCCAAAGTTTGGGCGGAGGTAGGGCTCCGGGTGGGGTTTTGTCAGGCAGGGCCATTTAGGAGCCCCCCGCGAGCAGCGCTCCTGGGGAGCGAAGCCCGCGGGGGGGGGACGGCATCTGGCAGTAGGTGGTCAGAGGTGGGCAGGAGCCGAGAGCGGTGGGTGTTTAGTGTGGTCGTTGAGAGAGCGGTGTGCGTGGCGCTTGTGTTTTGGTGGTGGAGTTGCCTTGCAGGTCATATGTGGAGTTGAGCCTTGCTTACCGAAGGCACGCAGAGCCAAATGAAAGAATAAAAAAGCCCCAGCCGGGGGATTTTTTTTTTTTCCCTCCCCTGGCTGGGGTTTTTTTCCCCCGGTCCCGGCCCCTCCGCGAGGCGACAGTTGTCGCCAAAGTTTGGGCGGAGGTAGGGCTCCGGGCGGGGTTTTGTCAGGCAGGGCCATTTAGGAGCCCCCCGCGAGCAGCGCTCCTGGGGAGCAAAGCCCGCGGGGGGGGGACGGCATCTGGCAGTAGGTGGTCAGAGGTGGGCAGGAGGCGAGAGCGGTGGGTGTTTAGTGTGGTCGTTGAGAGAGCGGTGTGCGTGGCGCTTGTGTTTTGGTGGTGGAGTTGCCTTGCAGGTCATATGTGGAGTTGAGCCTTGCTTACCGAAGGCACGCAGAGCCAAATGAAAGAATAAAAAAGCCCCAGCCGGGGGATTTTTTTTTTTTCCCTCCCCTGGCTGGGGTTTTTTTCCCCCGGTCCCGGCCCCTCCGCGAGGCGACAGTTGTCGCCAAAGTTTGGGCGGAGGTAGGGCTCCGGGCGGGGTTTTGTCAGGCAGGGCCATTTAGGAGCCCCCCGCGAGCAGCGCTCCTGGGGAGCGAAGCCCGCGGGGGGGGGACGGCATCTGGCAGTAGGTGGTCAGAGGCGGGCAGGAGGCGAGAGCGGTGGGTGTTTAGTGTGGTCGTTGAGAGAGCGGTGTGCGTGGCGCTTGTGTTTTGGTGGTGGAGTTGCCTTGCAGGTCATATGTGGAGTTGAGCCTTGCTTACCGAAGGCACGCAGAGCCAAATGAAAGAATAAAAAAGCCCCAGCCGGGGGATTTTTTTTTTTTCCCTCCCCTGGCTGGGGTTTTTTTCCCCCGGTCCCGGCCCCTCCGCGAGGCGACAGTTGTCGCCAAAGTTTGGGCGGAGGTAGGGCTCCGGGCGGGGTTTTGTCAGGCAGGGCCATTTAGGAGCCCCCCGCGAGCAGCGCTCCTGGGGAGCGAAGCCCGCGGGGGGGGGACGGCATCTGGCAGTAGGTGGTCAGAGGTGGGCAGGAGGCGAGAGCGGTGGGTGTTTAGTGTGGTCGTTGAGAGAGCGGTGTGCGTGGCGCTTGTGTTTTGGTGGTGGAGTTGCCTTGCAGGTCATATGTGGAGTTGAGCCTTGCTTACCGAAGGCACGCAGAGCCAAATGAAAGAATAAAAAAGCCCCAGCCGGGGGATTTTTTTTTTTCCCTCCCCTGGCTGGGGTTTTTTTCCCCCGGTCCCGGCCCCTCCGCGAGGCGACAGTTGTCGCCAAAGTTTGGGCGGAGGTAGGGCTCCGGGCGGGGTTTTGTCAGGCAGGGCCATTTAGGAGCCCCCCGCGAGCAGCGCTCCTGGGGAGCGAAGCCCGCGGGGGGGGGACGGCATCTGGCAGTAGGTGGTCAGAGGCGGGCAGGAGCCGAGAGCGGTGGGTGTTTAGTGTGGTCGTTGAGAGAGCGGTGTGCGTGGCGCTTGTGTTTTGGTGGTGGAGTTGCCTTGCAGGTCATATGTGGAGTTGAGCCTTGCTTACCGAAGGCACGCAGAGCCAAATGAAAGAATAAAAAAGCCCCAGCCGGGGGATTTTTTTTTTTCCCTCCCCTGGCTGGGGTTTTTTTCCCCCGGTCCCGGCCCCTCCGCGAGGCGACAGTTGTCGCCAAAGTTTGGGCGGAGGTAGGGCTCCGGGCGGGGTTTTGTCAGGCAGGGCCATTTAGGAGCCCCCCGCGAGCAGCGCTCCTGGGGAGCGAAGCCCGCGGGGGGGGGACGGCATCTGGCAGTAGGTGGTCAGAGGTGGGCAGGAGGCGAGAGCGGTGGGTGTTTAGTGTGGTCGTTGAGAGAGCGGTGTGCGTGGCGCTTGTGTTTTGGTGGTGGAGTTGCCTTGCAGGTCATATGTGGAGTTGAGCCTTGCTTACCGAAGGCACGCAGAGCCAAATGAAAGAATAAAAAAGCCCCAGCCGGGGGATTTTTTTTTTTCCCTCCCCTGGCTGGGGTTTTTTTCCCCCGGTCCCGGCCCCTCCGCGAGGCGACAGTTGTCGCCAAAGTTTGGGCGGAGGTAGGGCTCCGGGCGGGGTTTTGTCAGGCAGGGCCATTTAGGAGCCCCCCGCGAGCAGCGCTCCTGGGGAGCGAAGCCCGCGGGGGGGGGACGGCATCTGGCAGTAGGTGGTCAGAGGCGGGCAGGAGGCGAGAGCGGTGGGTGTTTAGTGTGGTCGTTGAGAGAGCGGTGTGCGTGGCGCTTGTGTTTTGGTGGTGGAGTTGCCTTGCAGGTCATATGTGGAGTTGAGCCTTGCTTACCGAAGGCACGCAGAGCCAAATGAAAGAATAAAAAAGCCCCAGCCGGGGGATTTTTTTTTTTCCCTCCCCTGGCTGGGGTTTTTTTCCCCCGGTCCCGGCCCCTCCGCGAGGCGACAGTTGTCGCCAAAGTTTGGGCGGAGGTAGGGCTCCGGGCGGGGTTTTGTCAGGCAGGGCCATTTAGGAGCCCCCCGCGAGCAGCGCTCCTGGGGAGCGAAGCCCATGGGGGGGGACGGCATCTGGCAGTAGGTGGTCAGAGGTGGGCAGGAGGCGAGAGCGGTGGGTGTTTAGTGTGGTCGTTGAGAGAGCGGTGTGTTTGGAATGTGTGAAGGCTAGGATGCTTCTGGTTTGGTTGCACCAAAAAAAGAAAGAGGTAAGGTGTGATATCTTTTGATGAGATGATGGCTTATAGTGATATGTCAGTAGAATTTCCAAGGGTAGCAGATAATTTCAGTGTTGGTGTGGAAACAGAGCTGATAGTGGCGGGGTGGGGGGAAGGTAGGAGTAGTTGTGTCAAGAACAGTTCTCATTTGGAGTGTAGAGGTAATTGTAGTAATTGTTGTAAATGATCAGGTAAGTTCCATCATGTTGTAGGAGGGAGCCTGTACAAGGTGTAGGTAAACGTAGCTGTGGATAGGTTCCAGGAAAGTCAGGGTTTTAGGTGTTAATAAGTAGTCAACTGGTAGATTTGGCTGTGCTGAGGTATTGGTGTTAAACTTACTCAAAGGTAATTACAGAAGCATAGAGTGCTAATAGGACCCAATTAGTGATGAACCTGAACATTGATTGCAATGAGCTAATAGGGGGAAGTGAAATATGTTTAGGCTGTATTCTGAGGGAAATATCACACTAAGCCATAAAGCAGGGGAGCCGCTACACGTGCGGTGAAATTCTGTGTATGGGGGCAAGAGCTAGATCTCGTAGGTAAACTACACCTTAATAGAGTCGCGTTGTGGTTTGTGCAGGGCTTGCTAGCCAAATGAAGGAGAGAAGCTTTCTCTGGCCCTATATCTTCAGGGAGAGGGCAGAGAGATTTTTGAGCTCAGGAGAAAAAGCTACCGTGTTGTAAGGGAAGAAATATGTATATAATGGAAGAATACCAAGGCAAGTAAGGAGATGTTTGCAATGCATGGCATTCTCTATCAAGCTCCCAGGACAACAATGGCATGGGCAACAGGCATGGGGGAAGCAGCAGGTAGGAGTCTGTGACTGACAGACTTTGGGACATGTTTCTGGATGCACAAATGCAGTCATCAAGATTCAAGGTCTGCATTTACCAACAGTGAAGTTTATGAACAGTAACTTCCATAAGGTTTAGGTGAGAGCAGGACTAGTTCCACTGTCTATAATAAAGCTACATTTTAATTCTCCATTATAAGTTTTGTATTGTTTGTCTGGTGTGTGTTTGTGTCAGACTGCATCAGAGTCTTAGCGTGCTTGTTGCTGAGTGTGGCTGTGTCGGAGTTTGAGGGTGTAATTTTTGCAGCGTGACCATGTGTGTGCATGAGTTGGATCTTGCTGGAGTCTGAGGCTGCATGTCCTGGACTGTGCCTGTGTGATTGCCTGTGCTGGGTGGTGTCAGAGCCTGTGTTAGACTCGGATGTTGCTGGAGTCTGAGGCTGCACGTTCCGGAGTGTGCCTGTGCGGTTGTCTGTGTTTGACTTGGATGCTGTTGGAGTCTGAGGGTGCAGGTTGTGCAGTGTGACTGTGTGTGTGGCAGAGTTGCATGGTGGTGGAGTCTGTGTTTGACTTGGATACTGTTGGACTCTGAAGGTCCACATTGCAGAGTGTGACTGTGTGGCTCCCTGTGTTGGATGCTGTTGGAGTCTGAGGGTGCACGGTCTGGAGTGTGAGCGGATGGCTGCCTGTGTGGGATGGTGGCGGAGCCTGAGTTTGACTTGGATGCTGTTGGAGTCACAGATTGGGGAGTGTGACTGTGTGTGTGGCTGAGTTGGGCTGTGGTGGTGGCAGACTTGGACTGTTGCTATGTGTGTCTGACTTTGTGTATGGGTGAGCTGGAATCTGGGTGTGCATGTTCTAGAAGGCTCTGGACTCTGAGCATGCATGTGTTGGACTGTGCTTGAGTATGAGCAGTGCTGCTTTGGGTTGTGAATGTCTGTGTGTGTGCGTGTTTTGAATGGTGTGGGACTCTGAGTGTGTCAGAGCTGCATTGTGTCAGATAGTGAGCAGGCATCTTGGATAGGGTGGGAGTTGGCATCCAGATATGTGCTTGTCTTTGGCCATGCCAGAGTCTGTACATGACTCGGACTGGCTGGCAGCCTGCTTGTGTTCATCTGTGATCGAGGCTGAGTTTTTGGATGTCTGATGCTGGGTGTCAGTGTAGTGTTGAGTGCGGTTGATTTTGAGAGAGCCTGTCTGAGAATTTGCTGGAGGGTGTTCAGTTGTCACTGTATGTCTGGTGTGACCAGCATTTTTTTACACGTTGGTCATTGTAAGTAGACATATTTTGAATTGGTAAAAAGCAGCAGTAGGTTTTGGTACAGGGGCTGGTAGTCACTTCAAAAACAAATTAAAAAAAAAAAAAAGTCACTCCCAGCCCCTGTACCAAAACCTACTGCTGCACCAGTCTTATTATTTTTATTTCTTTTATTACTATAATATTACCCCCCCCTGCATACATAAATGAGCAGTATTCTAATTGGGAGTAATGGGTGGGTAAAATAATCACAACCACAGCTTATTTTAAGCACCCATTACTCCCAATTAGAATACTAGTTATGCAAATAAACTAATCAGATATGCAAATGAACAATTAAATATGCAAATTAGGGGGCAAATTTTCTCTTTCCCACACCTACAGAGATAAAAACCCATAACACACCAATTACAAACCACCCTTCAGACCACACAGTGACATCACAAGATGTAAATGCTCATCAACAGTTAGCAGCTACACCTAAGAGACGGAGGGTTAGGGGGGTTGGGGTTAGGGTTTACAGTTGGGGGTTAGGGGTTGGGGTTAGGGGTTAGGGGTTGGGGTTAGGGGTTGGGGTTAGGGGTTAGGGGTTAGGGGTTAGGGGTTAGGGTTTAGGGTTAGGGTTTAGGGTTTAGGGGTTAGGGTTTAGGGTTTAGGGGTTAGGGTTTAGGGTTTAGGGTTTAGGGTTTAGGGTTTAGGGTTTAGGGTTTAGGGTTTAGGGTTTAGGGTTTAGGGTTTAGGGTTTAGGGTTTAGGGTTTAGGGTTTAGGGTTTAGGGTTTAGGGTTTAGGGTTTAGGGTTTAGGGTTTAGGGTTTAGGGTTTAGGGTTTAGGGTTTAGGGTTTAGGGTTTAGGGTTTAGGGTTTAGGGTTTAGGGTTTAGGGTTTAGGGTTTAGGGTTTAGGGTTTAGGGTTTAGGGTTTAGGGTTTAGGGTTTAGGGTTTAGGGTTTAGGGTTTAGGGTTTAGGGTTTAGGGTTTAGGGTTTAGGGTTTAGGGTTTAGGGTTAGGGTTAGGGTTAGGGTTAGGGTTAGGGTTAGGGTTAGGGTTAGGGTTAGGGTTAGGGTTAGGGTTAGGGTTAGGGTTAGGGTTAGGGTTAGGGTTAGGGTTAGGGTTAGGGTTAGGGTTAGGGTTAGGGTTAGGGTTAGGGTTAGGGTTAGGGTTAGGGTTAGGGTTAGGGTTAGGGTTAGGGTTAGGGTTAGGGTTAGGGTTAGGGTTAGGGTTAGGGTTAGGGTTAGGGTTAGGGTTAGGGTTAGGGTTAGGGTTAGGGTTAGGGTTAGGGTTAGGGTTAGGGTTAGGGTTAGGGTTAGGGTTAGGGTTAGGGTTAGGGTTAGGGTTAGGGTTAGGGTTAGGGTTAGGGTTAGGGTTAGGGTTAGGGTTAGGGTTAGGGTTAGGGTTAGGGTTAGGGTTAGGGTTAGGGTTAGGGTTAGGGTTAGGGTTAGGGTTAGGGTTAGGGTTAGGGTTAGGGTTAGGGTTAGGGTTAGGGTTAGGGTTAGGGTTAGGGTTAGGGTTAGGGTTAGGGTTAGGGTTAGGGTTAGGGTTAGGGTTAGGGTTAGGGTTAGGGTTAGGGTTAGGGTTAGGGTTAGGGTTAGGGTTAGGGTTAGGGTTAGGGTTAGGGTTAGGGTTAGGGTTAGGGTTAGGGTTAGGGTTAGGGTTAGGGTTAGGGTTAGGGTTAGGGTTAGGGTTAGGGTTAGGGTTAGGGTTAGGGTTAGGGTTAGGGTTAGGGTTAGGGTTAGGGTTAGGGTTAGGGTTAGGGTTAGGGTTAGGGTTAGGGTTAGGGTTAGGGTTAGGGTTAGGGTTAGGGTTAGGGTTAGGGTTAGGGTTAGGGTTAGGGTTAGGGTTAGGGTTAGGGTTAGGGTTAGGGTTAGGGTTAGGGTTAGGGTTAGGGTTAGGGTTAGGGTTAGGGTTAGGGTTAGGGTTAGGGTTAGGGTTAGGGTTAGGGTTAGGGTTAGGGTTAGGGTTAGGGTTAGGGTTAGGGTTAGGGTTAGGGTTAGGGTTAGGGTTAGGGTTAGGGTTAGGGTTAGGGTTAGGGTTAGGGTTAGGGTTAGGGTTAGGGTTAGGGTTAGGGTTAGGGTTAGGGTTAGGGTTAGGGTTAGGGTTAGGGTTAGGGTTAGGGTTAGGGTTAGGGTTAGGGTTAGGGTTAGGGTTAGGGTTAGGGTTAGGGTTAGGGTTAGGGTTAGGGTTAGGGTTAGGGTTAGGGTTAGGGTTAGGGTTAGGGTTAGGGTTAGGGTTAGGGTTAGGGTTAGGGTTAGGGTTAGGGTTAGGGTTAGGGTTAGGGTTAGGGTTAGGGTTAGGGTTAGGGTTAGGGTTAGGGTTAGGGTTAGGGTTAGGGTTAGGGTTAGGGTTAGGGTTAGGGTTAGGGTTAGGGTTAGGGTTAGGGTTAGGGTTAGGGTTAGGGTTAGGGTTAGGGTTAGGGTTAGGGTTAGGGTTAGGGTTAGGGTTAGGGTTAGGGTTAGGGTTAGGGTTAGGGTTAGGGTTAGGGTTAGGGTTAGGGTTAGGGTTAGGGTTAGGGTTAGGGTTAGGGTTAGGGTTAGGGTTAGGGTTAGGGTTAGGGTTAGGGTTAGGGTTAGGGTTAGGGTTAGGGTTAGGGTTAGGGTTAGGGTTAGGGTTAGGGTTAGGGTTAGGGTTAGGGTTAGGGTTAGGGTTAGGGTTAGGGTTAGGGTTAGGGTTAGGGTTAGGGTTAGGGTTAGGGTTAGGGTTAGGGTTAGGGTTAGGGTTAGGGTTAGGGTTAGGGTTAGGGTTAGGGTTAGGGTTAGGGTTAGGGTTAGGGTTAGGGTTAGGGTTAGGGTTAGGGTTAGGGTTAGGGTTAGGGTTAGGGTTAGGGTTAGGGTTAGGGTTAGGGTTAGGGTTAGGGTTAGGGTTAGGGTTAGGGTTAGGGTTAGGGTTAGGGTTAGGGTTAGGGTTAGGGTTAGGGTTAGGGTTAGGGTTAGGGTTAGGGTTAGGGTTAGGGTTAGGGTTAGGGTTAGGGTTAGGGTTAGGGTTAGGGTTAGGGTTAGGGTTAGGGTTAGGGTTAGGGTTAGGGTTAGGGTTAGGGTTAGGGTTAGGGTTAGGGTTAGGGTTAGGGTTAGGGTTAGGGTTAGGGTTAGGGTTAGGGTTAGGGTTAGGGTTAGGGTTAGGGTTAGGGTTAGGGTTAGGGTTAGGGTTAGGGTTAGGGTTAGGGTTAGGGTTAGGGTTAGGGTTAGGGTTAGGGTTAGGGTTAGGGTTAGGGTTAGGGTTAGGGTTAGGGTTAGGGTTAGGGTTAGGGTTAGGGTTAGGGTTAGGGTTAGGGTTAGGGTTAGGGTTAGGGTTAGGGTTAGGGTTAGGGTTAGGGTTAGGGTTAGGGTTAGGGTTAGGGTTAGGGTTAGGGTTAGGGTTAGGGTTAGGGTTAGGGTTAGGGTTAGGGTTAGGGTTAGGGTTAGGGTTAGGGTTAGGGTTAGGGTTAGGGTTAGGGTTAGGGTTAGGGTTAGGGTTAGGGTTAGGGTTAGGGTTAGGGTTAGGGTTAGGGTTAGGGTTAGGGTTAGGGTTAGGGTTAGGGTTAGGGTTAGGGTTAGGGTTAGGGTTAGGGTTAGGGTTAGGGTTAGGGTTAGGGTTAGGGTTAGGGTTAGGGTTAGGGTTAGGGTTAGGGTTAGGGTTAGGGTTAGGGTTAGGGTTAGGGTTAGGGTTAGGGTTAGGGTTAGGGTTAGGGTTAGGGTTAGGGTTAGGGTTAGGGTTAGGGTTAGGGTTAGGGTTAGGGTTAGGGTTAGGGTTAGGGTTAGGGTTAGGGTTAGGGTTAGGGTTAGGGTTAGGGTTAGGGTTAGGGTTAGGGTTAGGGTTAGGGTTAGGGTTAGGGTTAGGGTTAGGGTTAGGGTTAGGGTTAGGGTTAGGGTTAGGGTTAGGGTTAGGGTTAGGGTTAGGGTTAGGGTTAGGGTTAGGGTTAGGGTTAGGGTTAGGGTTAGGGTTAGGGTTAGGGTTAGGGTTAGGGTTAGGGTTAGGGTTAGGGTTAGGGTTAGGGTTAGGGTTAGGGTTAGGGTTAGGGTTAGGGTTAGGGTTAGGGTTAGGGTTAGGGTTAGGGTTAGGGTTAGGGTTAGGGTTAGGGTTAGGGTTAGGGTTAGGGTTAGGGTTAGGGTTAGGGTTAGGGTTAGGGTTAGGGTTAGGGTTAGGGTTAGGGTTAGGGTTAGGGTTAGGGTTAGGGTTAGGGTTAGGGTTAGGGTTAGGGTTAGGGTTAGGGTTAGGGTTAGGGTTAGGGTTAGGGTTAGGGTTAGGGTTAGGGTTAGGGTTAGGGTTAGGGTTAGGGTTAGGGTTAGGGTTAGGGTTAGGGTTAGGGTTAGGGTTAGGGTTAGGGTTAGGGTTAGGGTTAGGGTTAGGGTTAGGGTTAGGGTTAGGGTTAGGGTTAGGGTTAGGGTTAGGGTTAGGGTTAGGGTTAGGGTTAGGGTTAGGGTTAGGGTTAGGGTTAGGGTTAGGGTTAGGGTTAGGGTTAGGGTTAGGGTTAGGGTTAGGGTTAGGGTTAGGGTTAGGGTTAGGGTTAGGGTTAGGGTTAGGGTTAGGGTTAGGGTTAGGGTTAGGGTTAGGGTTAGGGTTAGGGTTAGGGTTAGGGTTAGGGTTAGGGTTAGGGTTAGGGTTAGGGTTAGGGTTAGGGTTAGGGTTAGGGTTAGGGTTAGGGTTAGGGTTAGGGTTAGGGTTAGGGTTAGGGTTAGGGTTAGGGTTAGGGTTAGGGTTAGGGTTAGGGTTAGGGTTAGGGTTAGGGTTAGGGTTAGGGTTAGGGTTAGGGTTAGGGTTAGGGTTAGGGTTAGGGTTAGGGTTAGGGTTAGGGTTAGGGTTAGGGTTAGGGTTAGGGTTAGGGTTAGGGTTAGGGTTAGGGTTAGGGTTAGGGTTAGGGTTAGGGTTAGGGTTAGGGTTAGGGTTAGGGTTAGGGTTAGGGTTAGGGTTAGGGTTAGGGTTAGGGTTAGGGTTAGGGTTAGGGTTAGGGTTAGGGTTAGGGTTAGGGTTAGGGTTAGGGTTAGGGTTAGGGTTAGGGTTAGGGTTAGGGTTAGGGTTAGGGTTAGGGTTAGGGTTAGGGTTAGGGTTAGGGTTAGGGTTAGGGTTAGGGTTAGGGTTAGGGTTAGGGTTAGGGTTAGGGTTAGGGTTAGGGTTAGGGTTAGGGTTAGGGTTAGGGTTAGGGTTAGGGTTAGGGTTAGGGTTAGGGTTAGGGTTAGGGTTAGGGTTAGGGTTAGGGTTAGGGTTAGGGTTAGGGTTAGGGTTAGGGTTAGGGTTAGGGTTAGGGTTAGGGTTAGGGTTAGGGTTAGGGTTAGGGTTAGGGTTAGGGTTAGGGTTAGGGTTAGGGTTAGGGTTAGGGTTAGGGTTAGGGTTAGGGTTAGGGTTAGGGTTAGGGTTAGGGTTAGGGTTAGGGTTAGGGTTAGGGTTAGGGTTAGGGTTAGGGTTAGGGTTAGGGTTAGGGTTAGGGTTAGGGTTAGGGTTAGGGTTAGGGTTAGGGTTAGGGTTAGGGTTAGGGTTAGGGTTAGGGTTAGGGTTAGGGTTAGGGTTAGGGTTAGGGTTAGGGTTAGGGTTAGGGTTAGGGTTAGGGTTAGGGTTAGGGTTAGGGTTAGGGTTAGGGTTAGGGTTAGGGTTAGGGTTAGGGTTAGGGTTAGGGTTAGGGTTAGGGTTAGGGTTAGGGTTAGGGTTAGGGTTAGGGTTAGGGTTAGGGTTAGGGTTAGGGTTAGGGTTAGGGTTAGGGTTAGGGTTAGGGTTAGGGTTAGGGTTAGGGTTAGGGTTAGGGTTAGGGTTAGGGTTAGGGTTAGGGTTAGGGTTAGGGTTAGGGTTAGGGTTAGGGTTAGGGTTAGGGTTAGGGTTAGGGTTAGGGTTAGGGTTAGGGTTAGGGTTAGGGTTAGGGTTAGGGTTAGGGTTAGGGTTAGGGTTAGGGTTAGGGTTAGGGTTAGGGTTAGGGTTAGGGTTAGGGTTAGGGTTAGGGTTAGGGTTAGGGTTAGGGTTAGGGTTAGGGTTAGGGTTAGGGTTAGGGTTAGGGTTAGGGTTAGGGTTAGGGTTAGGGTTAGGGTTAGGGTTAGGGTTAGGGTTAGGGTTAGGGTTAGGGTTAGGGTTAGGGTTAGGGTTAGGGTTAGGGTTAGGGTTAGGGTTAGGGTTAGGGTTAGGGTTAGGGTTAGGGTTAGGGTTAGGGTTAGGGTTAGGGTTAGGGTTGGTTAGGGTTAGGGTTGGGTGGTTAGGGTTAGGGTTAGGGTTAGGGTTAGGGTTAGGGTTAGGGTTAGGGTTAGGGTTAGGGTTAGGGTTAGGGTTAGGGTTAGGGTTAGGGTTAGGGTTAGGGTTAGGGTTAGGGTTAGGGTTAGGGTTAGGGTTAGGGTTAGGGTTAGGGTTAGGGTTAGGGTTAGGGTTAGGGTTAGGGTTAGGGTTAGGGTTAGGGTTAGGGTTAGGGTTAGGGTTAGGGTTAGGGTTAGGGTTAGGGTTAGGGTTAGGGTTAGGGTTAGGGTTAGGGTTAGGGTTAGGGTTAGGGTTAGGGTTAGGGTTAGGGTTAGGGTTAGGGTTAGGGTTAGGGTTAGGGTTAGGGTTAGGGTTAGGGTTAGGGTTAGGGTTAGGGTTAGGGTTAGGGTTAGGGTTAGGGTTAGGGTTAGGGTTAGGGTTAGGGTTAGGGTTAGGGTTAGGGTTAGGGTTAGGGTTAGGGTTAGGGTTAGGGTTAGGGTTAGGGTTAGGGTTAGGGTTAGGGTTAGGGTTAGGGTTAGGGTTAGGGTTAGGGTTAGGGTTAGGGTTAGGGTTAGGGTTAGGGTTAGGGTTAGGGTTAGGGTTAGGGTTAG